>NW_026623133.1:2999408-4491613 GCF_028827265.1 Penicillium atrosanguineum | reverse complement strand
CCCTAAACCCTAAACCCTAAACCCTAAACCCTAAACCCTAAACCCACACGGGTTTGGGGATGCGACAAACCCTAACCCCGGGGGGCCCGTGCGCCCGCGCTGGCCTTCCCGCACTTTCCGGGGGACTTAATGAAAAATCTCACTTTGACCTCTGCCCGCGCGAACTATGCTAAAACCCTTAACACTATATACCGACTCTAAACCCCTACTATACACTCTAACTCTAACTCTAACTCTAACCCTATCTATAAACGCTCTACTCTAACCCTTACTACGTACGACTACTCTAAACCCTGACCACGTACCACGATCTATAACCCTCACCACGTACGACTACTCTAACCCTCACCACGTACGACTACTCTAACCCTCACCACCTACGTTTACTCTAACCCTCACCACCTACGTTTACTCTAACCCTCACCACCTACGTTTACTCTAACCCTCACCACCTACGACTACTCTAACCCTCACCACGTACGTTTACTCTAACCCTCACCACATACGTTTACTCTGACCCTCACCACGTACCACGATCTATAACCCTCACCACGTACGACTACTCGAACCCTGACCACATACGTTTACTCAAACCCTCACTACGTACGACTACTCTAACCCTAAACGTACCACGATCTATAACCCTAACCACGTTAAACGACTATAACCCTGACCGCGTATAATAACTCCTACCCGACCTTAAATCCCTCTCTATCTTACTACCGCTATTACCGGAATCTCTAACTATCTACGACTACTATCGCGCTATCTATATATTGGAATAATCCTCTCTCTTTCCGATTGCTATCTTCGCCGGGATAATTATAAATACCTATAACTCTCTCTACTCGCACTCGAACTCGAACCCTGAAATTGTATGATCACTATAACCCTCACCACGTACCATCACTATAACCCTGACCACGTACCACTACTCGAACCCTTACCACGTATCACTACTCAAACCCTCACTATATACGTTAACTCTAACTAAACCCCTCGATACCTACACTCACCCTTCCTATATATATATACTCGGACCCTTACTATATATGTGAACTCTCACCCTAACCCGATATACCTAACTCGATCCCTTACTACGTACGACTACTGAAACCTTTACAACGGACCCTACTCTGACCCTTCCTGCGAATATATCCTTTAACCCTAACCCGATATAACTACTACCCTCGGGACGTGGATCTCCTAATATATAATTCGATCTTGTATAAATTTATATCGTACTATAATACTCTCTAAAACTATAACTATATATCTATATTTCCTGACCGATCTTTCGGAATTTATTACACTATTAAAATTGGATTTTTCGGGAATATATTAATATACCTTCCCCGAAATATATCTGATTCACTATTTATATCCTTCTCTATAAATATATACCCTCTTATTCTAACCGTTATGATATATAATATAAAAAACCCTCACCGCGTACGACGACTATAACCCTTACCACGTATAATAATGGTAACCCTCACCACGTATAATAATGGTAACCCTCACCACGTACAATAATGGTAACCCGTACCGCGTATAATTACTATTAATTTGTTATCGGATGATATCCTTGGACTCGATATCGGACGACACCCTTGGACTCGACATCGGACGACACCCTTACACTCGATATCAAACGACACCCTTGGACTCAACATCGGATGACACCCTTGGACTCGATATTGGACGATAACCTTGGACTCGACTATGGATATGACCTTGGACGATAAAAAACCCTGACCAATATAAATAACTAATAATATAAATCATTGTACGATAATAAATCCTGATACCTGAATATACCCGTTCTGGGATATATATATTTGCTGATAAAATTATAAAATCATCTCCAACGAAATAATTGGTCTGGGGGATATAATGTAAAACTACGGAATGGCGAATAATGGAACTGGGATACTGGATGTGAAATTGCTACATAAATGCCTCGTACAATGGATATCCTCACATCCCGTAATCCCCATAATAATCTCGCAACCAAATAAACTCCGTCACCAATTCGGTCTGCCGCATCCATCGCCGCTCACATTCCCGCCCTAAAACCTGTACCACTTGTCCGGCATCATCGGGATCAACCTCGTACGATATCAACCGCTGCCGCCATAACTCCCGAACCCGTTCGACAACCCCCTGCGCCGCCGGATCCGTGGGTTCCCCGTAAATCATCATCGCCCACATCGACATTAACATCCCCCGGTATACACACTGCCGCGCC
Organism: Penicillium atrosanguineum; assembly: GCF_028827265.1. Classification (NCBI taxonomy): domain Eukaryota; kingdom Fungi; phylum Ascomycota; class Eurotiomycetes; order Eurotiales; family Aspergillaceae; genus Penicillium; species Penicillium atrosanguineum. The sequence goes on along the minus strand of NW_026623133.1, from coordinate 4,489,362 downwards.
CCGCTGGCGTATCCCTGGCAAATCGCCTGGGGCATCCCACACCGATAACAACCCGTGTATGGCGCGTACCGAATCTTGCTGCGCCATGCCAAAAACCATTGCTTGGCCGTACGATTCCCCGCCGCCCAACATGAATATAAATCATGCTCCGCCTCCCGCCCATCCTGCGTACAAATCCAACATCGCTCGTGCCATCGTTGCGCCTCGGCCTCCAAAACTTCCTGCTCTTGTAAATCCTGTTGCCCCTGCTGACGGTGCGTACGCTGGAATCCCGCACGATGGATATCTTGTTGCCGGAACTCGTGTTGAATCTGTAACGGAATCCGGGGGGACGCGGTATCGTCCACGGGTTCACTGGCAACGGGGCTCGGGCTCCGCTGGGTCGTACGGACGACCGGGGATGGAACACGCTCGGACTCACGGGATATCACGGACTCATCCGAATCTTGAACGTCCGGACTGGGGTGTCGTACGGGTGGTGGGATGGGGCCTGGGCTCTGCGGTGTGATCCGGACGACCTGGGACTGAATGCTCTCGGATCTCCTGGAACCGACCCGCGGATATAAACGATTGATGATCGGTCCTGGATCCCGTACGGGTTCTCCCACGGCGGGTCGTACGGGGTGATCCCGGACTGGCCATGGCGGGAAATCAATCTCGTCGGTAATGGAAATCCTCCGGGTCACCCGGACTGGGCTGGTGGCTTCTGGGGGCTCGCGTGGTGTCGCTGTGGGCCTGACGGGGGGACTGGGAATGATGGATGGTGGAATATGGGATGGCCGTGCGGGGATGGTTGTACGACGCGGGATGGACTTGATGGGCCGGCGGGGACGGACGACGGGGTCAATCATGGGCATTTCACTCGTCTCGGGCTTAATCGCCTGCCAACCGGGCTCGCATCGATCACACGGGGCTTCGTCCAACCCGGGGGGCCCATCACCGCATCGAACCCGCTGATATCCATCCACCGTGCCATCTAAATATGTGTCCAACATCACCCGTCGGCATTGGCCCACCCCGGCCGTGATATAATCGTACACCCGCTGTGGCTCCTCGGACTCGGGCAAACCGGTCCGCGTGGGCTCGGGAACCATCCATGGCGGTGCGGTATCAATCCCCGCGGGCTGAATGATAATGGCCTCGCTCGCCTGCCCATCACGGCCCGCACGCCCACTTTCCTGCGCATAATCTAACATCGTACGGGGCCACCCAATATGGATCACACACCGGATATCGGGGATATCAATCCCCATCCCTAATGCGCTGGTGGCCACGATCACCCCGGTGTGGCCTTGCCGGAACCGCTCGATGATCCCGCTCTTGTCGTCCTGCCCGCTGTAAAATGCATCGCACCCTAACGCACCGGCCATGATACCCACATGTGTCTTGGTGCTCCCGTACACAATCACCCGTCCGGCGGGCACGCGGTGGATCCGCTGTCGGACGAATGCCATCACCTGGGGCATCTGGATCCACTGGTTTGGTCCTTCTAACCCACGCTCTAATACGGGCCGCCATACACGATATGCGATATTGGTCCGGCTCGTACGACCCCGGTAAAACTCGACCTGGGACCGTTCACATCGGATCTGCTGCCATAATCGACCTTCCGCGCTGGGGGGTAATGTGGCCGTTAATAACACAACCTGCGTTTGTGCGGCGGTCAACCGGCCTAACTGCTGCATCATCGGACGAAACGTGGTGTCCCGGTTTAACAAAATATGACACTCGTCGATCACGATCCGGTCTAACCGCTGCATCATACGTTGCCGGTTCAAAAACGTGGTGAACTCCGTACTTAACGCTGATTCGGGCGTGACCAATACGATCGATGCCTCGTCCGGGGGCCGTCGGCTCTCCCATGCCACGCATGATATCCCTAATGTCGTACAACGGTCCTGCAAATCGGCCCGTAATGCAATCAATGGCACCACGACCACGGTCAATCCACCGGCCACCCACGCGGGTAACATAAATAACATACTTTTGCCGCCTCCGGTGGGCATCACGGCAACGACCGGACTGGCGCCGTGCTGGATGGCCTGGATGGCCGGCCCTTGTACGCCTCGGAACTGCATCTGGTCGTCCCCGGTCATCCGTCGGACGGCTTCGGTCATATCGGTCTCGCGTAACTGCCACCGACGCTGGCTGCGGGCCTCGTCCGCCGTCGATTCCCACGGGGATCGCTTGCGTTTGCCTAATACCCGGGCTAATGGATCCTCGGACGATGGAAACCCTAAAAACCGGTGCCAATCGGTGCTGGATAACCGGAACATCTCACGGCGGTGCGCCGTCGTACCGGCTTGCTCGCTGACCTCGCGGCCATATATCATCCCGGCGACGTGCGATGAATGCGCGGCCTGTAAATCCGCAATATGGCCCATAAATTGGTCGTGGTCCATCTGGGACTCGTCGTCCGCATCGTCGGGCGTACCATCGGTCGTACGACTATCCTGGACGTTATTCGGGAACACACTGGATACCCGTAAAAACCGTCGACTGATCCCAATGGCAATATCGCGGTACGCGGGGATATTTAATGAATACCCATGCAATCCAATGGCCGTCTCGCGCTTTAACACCTCCCGGAACCGCTCGGACGACCACTCGCGGCCGGTATGGGGGTCGGGCGGCCATAAATATGCGGCTTGCGATAAATGGGACGGATGCTCGTACGACGACTGCCCCAGCGGGTATGCCTGCAATCGCTCCATAAATGGCAATACTAACCACAAATATTGTACGACCAACTCCCCGACCTCCCGCGGTAAATACCGGTGGATCGTTTTGGCGTCATTCTGCGCATAAAACCCCTTATGGTACCGACTGGCAAATACCACTAATCCATCCTCGATGAATATATTGCGGTGGCCGCCCTCGGTGTTCCGGTGCCGAATGCTTAACAGCTCGGGGGCTCGACTGGGTTGTCCGGCGGTGACGTGGATGGCGATACATAACTGCTCACGGAATCGTACGACCCGTTGCATATATCGTTGAATGGCGGATGTCCGGAACTGACCCTCGTGCGTATTGATAAACCGCCGTTGTACGGCACTATCCTGCGTTAACCGCTGGGTCATCCACTGTGCGCCATCCACGGGCCACGTCGTACGCGAATCCTTTAAAAAACACCACCCGGGTTTGGCCTGCGCGGGGTCGTCTATCAAGCTGGCCCACGGGATGGATGGGATGGGCGTGGTCTCGGTGGTCATTAACAATTCGTCCCGCAATATCCCCTGTAATGATCCCACTAATCCATGTACGAAGCCTCGGAAATCGCCCATCGAAAAATGCACCTCCTTGTACAATATCTGGTCGGGGCCCATCCACGCGATATGCCCGGGCGTGGTGCTATTATAATGCACATGTAAACCGTACGTCCGTAAATCTAACATCCACTGCATCGGGCTATGCGTGCCACGGACCATAAACGTATCCACTAATACCTTTAACCACTCGCGAAACGGCCGCGAACCCTGCCGCCGCTGCTGGCTAAATGATATCAATCCGGGCTCGTGGGATCGGGGGGGATCTTGTACGACCGGTGAATGCGGGTGATCGGGCTCGGGGGTGGGCGTGGGGCTCTGGCTGGTATATCCTTCATCCTGGCCCGCGAATATATATTCGGGGTCGTCCATCGGACTCTGGCTGGCCCATTCGCCGACCCCTTGTCGGTGCTGCAAAAATTGTACGATCTCATCCGCGTGGGGATCTAACCGTAATGCCTTATGCAATACCATAAACCGCGCAATCTTAATCATCTTGGACAAAATGGGGGGTACGACTCGGGCGTCTGCCAACCGTCCCGGCTGCGCCCTAATACGGCCAATGCACATACTAATGCACACTCGTACTCCTCGGCGCCTACGCGCTGATTCAGTAACTCAATGCAAAAGTCGATGCATGCTTGTTCAATGGGTGTGAACTGGTATAGCTCGGGATCATCGTTCGTACGACCATGGGTGGCCGGGTCGGCGCCCTGCGCGGACGACGACTGGCCCAGCTGGACCGTGGACTGGGCACAGCGCCATAATGCCTGCCACGCGCGTTGCTGCCGCGATATAAACCGGTACCGGGGACTGCGCCATTCGTGCGGCTGCTGCGTACGAGCAAAAAACATTAACACCCGCTGCCATGGCTCCACGTGTCGTACAATGTTATCCATATCCATATACGCCTGCAATGGTTGATGCGGGCTCTGGTCCTTCTCGGTCCGCGCGGCCTCGATTCGGATTAAATGGCCGCATTGCTTGGTAATACGCTGGCTCACGCGGGCGACCCGATCCATGGCGTCCCAAATGGCACGTACGATGCCCTCGGGGCCCTCGGCATCCGGATCGGGGGTGGCGATGGCCTCGGACAATAGTCGTACGGGGATCCCCTGCAAATACTGGGCCCACTGCGTCCGCCGTAACCACGGGTTGGCCTCATCCAGCTCGCCGGCTTGTACGACCGTCTCGTCGCTGGCCTGGGACGCGGTGAAACACTGTTCGAGCTGGTTCACTAACCCTTGGACCACAGTAGGGTGCGGCGGAGGCTCCATCGGCTCGTACGACGGGCCGGGCCGGCGAACGTGGATATAGTGGGAACCAAACTTCGTGGTAAAGAACCGCTGGCAGCATACCGCTTGGGTAGTGTCTTGAATAGCCACTCGGGCAAGATCATTTAGCCAAGACTGCTGGTGGCCTTGATGGTGACCGTACGGCGACCAATGATGCTCCGTACGCCAATGTTTCCGAATACTTTCTTTACTCCGGCATACATATCCACAGCCTTGGACTCGGGTGCATAGGATACCATCAGTGTACATCGCGAGGCCTTCGATAGGCTGGTCCACCCATTCGGGAAAGCATAACTGATTAATATTCTCCTCGACCTCGTCCCACTCCTCGATAGCCGCCTGGACCTGCCGGGCATCGGGAATCGTTGTACGATGCGGGGAATGGGTCAGATGAAACACGACCTGGGTCGGTCGGACAGCATACTGACACTGGCGACAGACAATCACGGAATACTTGGGGATCCGTAAAAATAAGTCCGCGGCGGTGCGGGATGCCATTGTACGATAAGGTTTCGTAGATCGTCCAAATATATATTTGCGGGGGTCGTACAAAGAACGGAGCTTAGTCTGTTGGGGCGAGGAAAAAAGTAAGTGGGAATTCGCTAAAGATTTATATTTTACCCCTGAATCTTACGCCACCCAAGCTAGATAGTATTAATAATATGATAGGCTGATCGAATATACTAAGTTTCCACTAAGACAAAGCTTTGTTCGACGACCCTTAGTATATATGACTATATATAATTTAATAAGATCTATATCTACGAATGATTATAAGTAATAAAAATGCGGATTTCATTCGGTATTGTAAGTATTCCCTCTTCTAGCCTAAAATGCTATCTTCACTCCCTACCACCCATATTGTACGTCCTCCCTAGGCCTCTTCGTACCAAGCAAGTTGAGAAGGCTCGGTCCGACGCCGGTTATCCTCCTCTTCAGTCAAATCCACTATAGTGATCTCTTGGACCTCGCTATCCGCACGAGGACGTTGATAGGCCCGACGGGATAGCCCTTGGGCCGACCGGACGACACTCCGGTCGTCCGTTAGGTCAATAATATCCGTTGTGGGTAAGGGACGAGGTGGGTGCCGTGGCCATGGCCGTGTAGCATTGCGGGGCTGTCTATCTCGTACAGAGCACCGAGATGCGTGATCACGCCACTTATAATTGCCACAACAGCCGCCAAACTGACCCGGGAGTCGGATACACTGCGGAAAAGGTTTGCACCGGTCCACACACGCCTCGCAAGGCTGAACGAGTTGATTGCCACGGGACTGGATCAGCAGGGCATTAATATACGAGGGTCGCTGGGAGACAATTTGCTGCCCATTAATGTTGCCTCGTACATGCCAGATAGGGCGTCCACGACCCCGAAGGATCGCGAGCTGCACCGGAGTTGTGCACATCCGGGCAAGCTCATCGCCGCCAACTGGGAGTTGAAGCTGACCCTGGTTACCGCCTGGTCGTTCAGCGTATTGGATGAGGGACTGGATACCCTCCGCGTGCGTACGAGGAAGACGAGGGTTCCCATCCTGGTCAGTGTAGGGGAAGGGCCAGCTAGTAGAGATTATACATTAGCTAAAGATCGTTCATAAAAAAGTCAAGAGCTTACCTGCTCCATTCCCCGGGACCAAAGTTCAGGATACCTTCGCCGGTATGGGGACTCCGCTCCCGACCTCCGCTGTACAATAGTTAGTTTCACATATATCGCCATAGGAAAGGAAGCATACGTACAACGATCCAGAGCCACCACGGCCGCCACGGCCACCACCACCACGGCGAGAGACGAGGGAGGAACTAAATCGGAATTAGTTTGACTTCACTGCTTGGGTTGGGTTCGTACAAGGGAGACATCTTGACGTAATTGTACGTCAAGAAACGAGAGAAGAAGGGGGGCACAGGGCGAGAGACAATCAGTGATTTTAGAAAAAGAAGTAAAAAAAAAGGTTGATTTTTAAGGTAGAGAAAGTGGTCAGGTAAGAGAGATGTGAAGGAAGGTAAGTTCGAAAAGGAAGAAAACTTGATTATATATTGAGGATTGTACATTCATCCGAAGTACGTCTATTGTCCTAGTCTATTGAGGCCATAATGCGTTTGCATTGATATGGCTGCCTCAGTCCTATTGTACAAGTCTATTGAGCCTTATTGTCCGAGACTATTGAGCACATTAGGCGTTTGCATTGAGCACATTGGGCGTTTGTATTGAGGTGGCTGCCTCAGTCCCATTGTACAAGTCTATTGAGCCTCATTGTCCGAGACTATTGAGCATATTGTGCGTTTGCATTGAGCACATTGGGCGTTTACATTGAGGTGGCTGCCTCAGTCCCATTGTATAATTCTATTGAGCCTTATTGTGCGTTTGCATTGAGCATATTACGTGTTTGTATTGAGGTGGCTGCCTCAGTCCTATTATCTGACTGCAATAAGATGACTACCTTAGTCCTATTGTCCGACTACACTGAGATAACTGCCTCAGTCCCATTATACGAGTCTATTAAGCCTATTATTGACTGTAATGAGGTGACTTCCCCCGTTCTTTATCTATTAATCTTATTAGTATACTAAGTATAATTAAAGATACGTCTTTAGCGAATTATAATAGAATATATAGATATTATAGTGGTGGAATATATAATATAGTAAACGCGGCTGCGGCCTAAGGTGTTATGCATACCTAGGAGTATATATAGTATCTCCTACGTGAGGATAGAGATAGAGAAGTTATCTACCTTTTTTATTTATATTCGTTAATTAAGGTAGTATAGCTACTAGAAGGTGTTAGAATTTGGACTAATACTATATTAGGTGAAGGTATCCTCTTATTTAATATAAGAAGAAGAAGAAGAAGAAGAAAAGAAATACGAATATACTTTACCTCTCTAAATCGCTTACCCCTCTTTACCCCACCAGATCGATAACATATCCCTTATTACGCTATTAGTTCTATCATATTTCCTTCCCTAATTCTATTCTGTTTATCTGATATAAAGTATGTGACTTTAACCACTTTCTGTCTATAAATACGCGCGAGACACTAAGTAGAAATAACAGACCTTTCACTCTCTTCAAATATTCTACTATCCCTTTCTATCTGCTTAGAAAGACCTTCTTCTTAGTCCTTTGTTTAAGGATTGTGGATTGTGCTTATTTAGAGTGCATAAGCCCTTTACACTCTATCTTATTCTTTTTCTATCTTTATCCGATCAAGCCTTCCTTGGTCGGGTAGTCAATAGTCCGTGGTGGGGAAGCATCTACAAAAGCGTACCCCGCGCCACGAAAAGCTTCGTGGTATCCGCCTCCCTGCAAGGCCGACAGAAGGCCTTCTTTAATAAAGTAGTAGGGTTTGAGGGTTATACTAAGCTTATGTAAACCCCTAGCCTAAGGGTGACTAAGTATCGCACGACTGGCCAAAGCGCACCCCATCAAAAAAAAAGGTCCAAATTTCTAACCCCTGTAACTACCTCTTCTTTTGATTGTACGATCTTTAAATTGAAACCGGGTATAGAGCGATCGCGAATTTAGAACTTTTGAAGTTTTGATGATTGTCCGACCGATATTTTCAACTGGGATGCACTCGAGAAGTCCAACTGGTATGCACTCACTAGCGCCGTTTTTCGCCCATAGTAAAGCCAAAACCCTAACTGGTATGCAATGCATCCCACCACCCCCCATGGGATAGATTCATTCTCAATCTAAAACATATCAAAATCTGGGGTATCCATGTCACCAAAAACTTAAATGCAATGGGGGTGCCAAAAATTTAAATGCAATGGGCCCCTGACCCACTTTTTTTAACTATGGGAAAATAAACCCTAATAAATGCAATGGGCCCCCATTGCATTTACCACTCTAGGTGAGCGTGAGTCGCGTGGCCGCTATATCTAAAAATGGAACCTCCTACGTAAACTATTAATATACCTTTTTAGAATCCTCTATATTAATTGTGTCCCCTCCCTTAATCTATCCTAATATTATCTTGAATCGCGGAGTATCGAAAATTCCAGTACTAATAATTGTGGCTGCCATAATCCGTGGGGCATAATAGGTACGATCCCGAGTGAGAAGCTTAGCACGATAAGAGCGGTCCTTGAACCTATCGCAAAATGGTTTAGGAAGTCCGCAGCCACGATAAGACCCTGATCGAGTTTTAAGACGCTGTAGGAGCTGAGTGCTCTCTTGGCGAACTAATTCCGTATTGGCCCCCTTGTAGGATATGAGCTGGTGGGCTCGCACAGATAGGGGAAGGCCCTTAGCGCGGCAGATAGGACATTCACGAGCCTAATCTTCGAGTGCCCTCGTGAGGGTTTCTTCTGGTGACTCTAATTAGGCTCGCTCGTGGGTAGACACGGGAGGCACTAGTATACGCGAAGGCAGGGCACGAGGTTCCTTAGACATAGTCTATCTGCGAGATTAAGCCGGCGCAAGTGACGCTCGCGTAGGACGCTGGTCACTCTCGATCGCGATAGGTCTAGGAGTTGAGGATAATGAATGGGCCGAGGGTTCTTTCGACGCCCGCTAGCGCTTATAAGGGTGGTCCGGAGGGTTGGAAGGCCAAGCGCGAGGCTCGTCGTTATCAGTGATGGCTTGGGTAGTGGTCCTTGGGGCGTAGGCGCTATCTAAGGCTATCTGGGGCGATTGGGCTGGTGCGGACGTAGGTTATTAGGCGCGAGACTGTGATTGAGTGGTGCGAAGCCGCTGAGCGGTGCTATCTTGTAGCTCTGAGTGGGCCAGAGAAAGCCTAGACGCTATAGGCGGACTGGATAGAAGGGTCGGTGTTTTCGCTGGCTCTCGAGACAACGGACTCTTAGTTAGAGAGGCGCTAGATTGTTGTGGCGGATTAGGGAGTGGCAACCTCGCTGGCGCATTGGGCGATAGAACCTTAGCCGGAGCGGCGCTAGGCTGTGGTAGCCGCTTCGATAGAGGAGTGGACGTCTTCGCTGGCGGATAATATAAGAGACTATCATCTGATATAGGGGGGGAAACGGCGAATCGCTAGGAACCAGGTCCCCAAGGGATGAACCGCTGGCTTAGAATAGGGGCCCACGGAGCGATAGAGGTCAGCCAGTCGGATGCGGGGGGAGCAGTCCATCCATGCTGATGTCGGTAATGCTCTTGAATACGAAGCAAGGTTCCCCCGATCCAGCGGCAAGACGATTCGCCACACTAGAATGTATCCTAGTTAATTAAAAGGAAAGATACGGCCGGGATAGGCTCAGACGGGAGTACCAGATCTTCCACAGATCGAATACGTAGAGGGAAGTCCTCAAAATACGAGAGGACTTCCTTTAGACGGAACTGTGCCTTATCCTAGCCTTTATAATAGAGGCGAAGATGCCGATTAATCTATGCGTCGAATACTACGCACCGGTATGGTTAGCAGATCATAATACGAAACGGGGTATAATAGTAGAAAGTTTCGCGGAGAGCCTCAAGCGGTGGACTAGGTAAGGGCTAGATAGCCGGTTCTTCGGCCATGATCTCGAATAGCTAACCAAGCGTTAATGATAGTACCGTGATAAGAGTACCGTGATGAGAGTACCGTAAATAGGGCATGATTAGCGGGCGGGGCGGTTATTCCGTCCCGAGATATAGTCTAGATGAGAGAAGGCTAACTTAAGCTCTATAAGAAAAAGCCAGAAGAATTATAAAGGGCGGGAATAAATTAAAAACTATATATACTAGAAGTCCGTAAGACTAGAACTAGGGCCCCACGGAATACTTTAATATACTTTTAAGCGTTCTACGTGATAAAATCTACCGCCAAAGTGCTTCCTCATAGCGTGCGTGCTCCCTTTTCCACGTCTTCTAGTCCATCCCCTTCAAAGGGCCTTCGTGAGATAGCCGGTAACAAGTAATAATTAACTAGGCATCCCGGCATACCGCTAGCGCCCGTTCGGCCTCCTAGAGGCGGTTACGCATTCGCCGTAGGCGGCGGTTTAGTCGCTCTCGGTGAGCGCGGTAGTTATATAAATCCGAGTCCTCATTATTAAGCTAAGGAGTGAGCCACCCAAGACTCTCCTAGCTAGGTCGATATCAAGCCCGCTACCGACTCCTAATAATTGGATAGTCGAGACTGGTAATCTCCTACTGGAGCGTAACGATAGAGGCCCGAAGGTGATAAACGAGATATCGCTGGAGCCATTTCGGGTTACCATAGACTTTGTCCTTATTAATTTCTTTTCGCCGGCAGAAAGAGCGTAGTTCACGATATACGGGCGTGATTTTACGGAGATACTGAAGGAGGGCGGTGTCACGCATACCCCGGTGTGGGAGAGGGATTTCGGGGCGGGAAATCGTGGGTGACGATAGTTCTATAACTGCAAGGATAGGCGCGAGATCTTCTGGAATGATAGGAAGCGTAATTTGGAACGGGCATATGGTAATACCGTATTCCTACCTAGTAACCGGAAGTATATCCCAATCGTCGGAGGAAAAGGACAGAGACCCGGAGCCCTACCGCTAGTAGAATGCTATAACACCAAGATGGATACTCGACCAGGTCTAGAGCTTCCCGTCACGGGTACGGGACTAGAACGTCTTATTGCTCGGGTATAGCAAGATCCAGTGAGTTCGGATCCACGTATCCTTGACCAGTTAGCGCCACGCCCGGGCTTGCCTTATGCCATAGGTCTACGCGATGATTCCATAACACTAGCGATAGAGAATTCGGTAGGGCTTATACTCTCAGTGCTTCCGCGGCCAGTCGCCCTGATTGCCATCCCTATCCCAGCCCTAGAGCCAGATAAAAAGGGTATCGATATAGGTCACCTTAATATACGCCTTATGTGCGAAGTGGAGGTCGTCTTCTAGAATCCCACTCTCAAAGATAGACCGCACCCCCGTAAAGGTCAACGGAATATTCCCTAACCGGGCTATAGCGATCCGTTAGGAATGGAGGGGCTAAGTGGTCTTACGATAGGCAAGGTGACGGAAGACCTCCTGGCGGAAGGCTCGTAGACAGAGATCACAAAGGAGTTGGAGAAGCAACGCAAACCGATCTGGATCTGGGAGATACTTATGGAGGCGCAGGGTGATATCATGGAAGAGCAGAAACTCCGCCTTAGCTTCCTTCACCTCCTAATACCGCCCGTGGTAGGCGGACTGGACACTAGGAGTATTAAAAACTATATAGCGACGGCAGAACGGACGGAACACCATCATAGCCCAGTCGACCTTGTCCGCTAACCAGGCATACCTAGACCCTTCGAGCCAATTACCCATCCCTATCCCCTCCTAGACCTGTTCGGTATCTAACCCCTCTGGGGGAGGCCGGTGACGCCAGTCGATCCAGAGGCCAAGGCTCTAGCGAAGATGTTTCCCCTACCCGCTATATACGAAGCCAAGACACTTAAGAAACATCATTATCACCCGGGTATGCTCCCAATGCACAACGGTGCGATCCCAGAGACTATAGGTCATCTCAAACCCGAGGCAGAGCTTATTGATATTCCAGCGCCACCAGTCCTGGATCAATAGAGTCGGATGGGCAAAGAACGGATAGGGGCCTTAGGGGGCTAGGAGGGGGAGATAGGTAAGATAACGCTACTGAAGGATCTCATCCATCGCTATTAGAATGGCGCCGGTGACCCAGTATTCCTCCCGTGTGCCATAAAAGCGAGACCGATAACCCTGGAGGGCGGTATGGTAGCGCTACTTGGTGTGGAGATACGCGCGAATCAGAGCTAGGGGGGAATAGCTGACGGTACCACCAACATGCTGCCACGAGCGGAGCATACTAGGATCTAATACAAGTGTGTCAAGCCGTTGATTCGCGAACGGATAAACATTTCCCGCGGCAAAAATATCTTTGGACGTATTATAGAGCTAACCGTATAATAAACCCCCCTTTACGAAGGGGACTTCGCGTGAAAGGCGCCATAGTGAGAGAGCCTTGATCCCGGGTAAGAGACTAGGGGTAGAACTCTTATCGCCAGGCGGGGCGCTCCTCAGCGGGAGGTTCTGCAGCCGCTAAGTCTTCCTCGGTAGATGAATCGTCTGACTGATTGTCCTCAGGATTACTAGATGGTTCTATAGGATCTATATAGGGCTCTGATGCCACCAGAGACGAAGACTCGTTAGAGAGAGACCCTGATTCCGCCGCACGCTGGGCTAGCCAGCGACAAAATCCGTCCAGACAGTAACGACGCCAGCTTAGGGTGAGGGGCAGAGATAGGGTATCTTCCTACGCGGTAGTCGGGCTAGCTGGCACCACTTCCTTAGCAATATCGTAAAAGTCTTGTTAGAGATACGCTGCATTAACGGCTCGATTCCACCTCCGGAAGAAGAGGTCGCGCGCTTATATCCAGGTGCGGCCCCAAGTGGAGAGCTTAAGGTTCTTCGCGGTAAGTACGATTGAGGCGTCTTGGAACTAAGTGAGCCCGGTCTCTGTAGTGCAGGCCTGGATTTCGTCCCAAAGCGCGGGGAGGAGCTCGGCTTAAAGGGGATAGTGGAAATTCTACGTATACGAGGTATCTAGTGCCCTATGAGCCCGACCTTCCACCGACGCTATAGTACCATTAAGCCGGATATGCTACGCGCTTGATGGCATATGCTGGACGGTCGTATTGGGATAGACTTTTCCTAACGAGGGCATAAAGATCCGGTTTGTCCATACCTCGTATTCCTCTAGGGTGATCACCCAGTAGTCCCGGGTAGGGTCGTAAAGTCCGGGGAAGATAAGATAAAGTTCAACCTCGCGGAAGCTGGCTAATTCCCCAAATAGGAGGTAAGGAATTTGGTGAATAGGCCGATGGCGGCTTCGGTGCCGTCTACTAGAAGGATCATACCAGCGAACTGGCAGGTAATCAAGGTATAGGGAGCTCCGAAGGTTACTGATCGCGTCGCGACCAGCTTTCCACGCGATGCCCTCCCGCGCGACAGCTAAATTCGAGGCAATTCCCCCTACGCTATCGATATCTAGCCAGACCTCGAAGTTCTCGGCATTTCCTATATTATTGGACTCAAGATCGAGACTGATTGGCGGAGTGAGAGGAGAAGGCTCGATAAGAGATATAGGATAGTCGTCTGGAAGGCCGGTGAATACCTTCCGCCATTATTCGTTAGGAAATAGGATATTCCAATCGACCCTATACTAGGCGATTACCGGCTGAGAGAGAACATTAGGGCAGGACCACCCATAGATCATAGATAGAGAGACTTGATTAGAGGGTGGTGCACTAGGATGTTGCTAGCACCGATAGGGTTGTTCGAACTGGTCGACAAGAGCCATAGCGAGTGGTCCAGGAGGTAACTAATTAACACCTACGCTTAACGCGATGGCTAGCACTTGGTCGAGTGGCCTTAGAGATAATATTTCGCTAGTGGGGTAAAGGGGTGATAGGCTTGGGCCTAGCTCAGGGCTCGGGGGTATTGTTTCGACTATCGTTTCGACTATTGGGGGTCGATATATTTAGGGAGAATCTATAAGATTCATATATTAGTATAGCTACATGAATCGTACACGAGATAATAAACTACTATTATCTGGCAGTTCATCGTTAAAGCCAGGAATGTTTTCGTCTTCCACGACTGGGTCTGCCGTCTCCTCAACGGGCGAGGTTATAGAAAGAATATCCGTCTCGCGTGGGAGCGATATAGCGTTAAGGGCGTCGTGAACGCTGTCTAGGACCGTTCTAGCGGGACTATCGGCTAGGGGAGCCTTTGGAATGGCACGAGGGTCATAAAAGAGAAAATAAGGGAAAGGATCGGCCGAAACTAAGCCGGTAGCCTGCTAGCCTCGGCGATAAGCTGTATGAGTCCGCCACCGACTATGGTCGTCTTTATGTAGCCGAGGACGCCCACGAGGGAGCATATTTAGGCGTTCAGCTTGGGTGGACGAAAAAGAAGGATTGAATCCAAGAGTCTCTTACGGAGAATCTGATTATAATGTGATTAATCGTTTCCTAGCGCTTATGCTAACCCGTTAACACGGCTTTATCCTATATTAATAGGTCTGCTTACACACTTTAGTCGGGCGCTCGAAATTTAGGGGTTACCTACCATCCCCCGTTCCTAGAATTCTCGGAACTAACTTATTTTTCTATCACTCTTCTCCTACTGTGAAACCCAACCCCTCTCCTATCTACCGTCCTCGGAATATGTCTATAGCTAGCAAAAGAGCGAGCGGGCGCTAAACGGACGCTAGATCCCTATTAACTGTTAACTCGAACCGGCTACCGACCACTACAAAGGTTAGGGGGCTTTATGGGATATAGAAAATTAAGAAGGTCCGAGCCAATCGAGCCCGACGAACTATACGGGATTTCTAAGGTATATTTTTAGCTACGAGACGTGAGAGCGACTTATTTAACTATAGGAGTAGACGAGGTACGTCGCGATACTTCAAACGCGACCGCCCAAAACACTCGACCGACGCTAGACGTAGGAAGAGTTATTAAGATTTTGAGTTCAGACAATGACCAGGAACCTCGACGATCCTCGATACGATCGTAAGTAATATCTCGATCGCAAGGGACGTTAGGGTGGTTGACAAAGCTCAAGAGTAAGGCGATCCTGCCTACCACAGGGTCGAGTAGCACACATAGGCGGGAGAGTTAATAGCATACTGTAATACTTCAATCGGATCAGCGGGATTTACCGCCACCGGCGGGACTAGACCGCGAAAAGGTATGGGTGTCGCTAAAACCGCCACATAGCGGACGCGATAAAGAAAGGAATTTATCGAGTCAACCGAGTCTCTCTAGCTCAGCCTCTCGTGTACCTACGCCATTAAGTCATATTGGCACTCCTTAGGCTGACCGTGGCGGAGGGCTTGACCCTGTTATATTACGCGAGATATCAACTCGACATTCGGAAACCTTACTATCAGAGCAGTTAAATGACCGTGTCTATGAATGGATACCACGAGCTACGACTGTACGGGCCTCCTTAATAACCGGTATTAGGAGCGAGACCGCAACGAGGAATAGTTCCCCAGAGCCCCCTAAGTAGAATAATGAGAGACCAGAGAGCTCGGAACGAACGAGACGAGCAACAACGATAGGGGAAGATTGGTCCGACGACCAACCCGAGCCGACGCTAGATGGCACCGATGCTAGTGTGATCCACGAGATAAATGTGAATAAGATACTGGCGAGTCGACTAGGGCGCAAAGCAGAACTACTCTCGCGAGGGATATTACGGAAACCTGACCCTTCCTACTAGGCAGAGAGGTAAGAAAGGGAATCTGAGGTCTTAAAGCATATAAGAAGGAACCTACCTCCGAAACGCCAGGCTTAAGAGCGTGTCGCAGGTCGACCATACCGCCACCATCTAAAATAGCGGAATAGAGAGGTGAAGCGGTTACTAAGACTATGGTTTGAACACGGAAATTCCTAGGCCCAGATTAAGGCGATAGATGACTAAATGGCGGAGCCGCAATTAAAGGATCGGACCTAGGTCGATCTCAAAGATAAACTACGGACGATTAAGGCCTGGATGTTAAGGTGAGATACTCGGAATAGGATAAGAAAATGGAATACATACTAATGATCCCGACTTTTAGATAAGAAATCCTAATACCAAAGGAGTTTAGGCAGATCTCAATAAGCCCAGCGATGCTACAGCGGATTGCGAATACATTAGGAGAGATTTAGGTTAGAAATGTATAATACTTGATCAGTGTGTCTTTTGGTGTTTTTGTAGAAGGTTTCGGTGACTTTGTTTAGTTGAGAAGCTTACGGGTGTTATAAAATAGAGAACTACGAATAGCGCCGAGCAGACCTTAAGATATCGACACCACCCGCGGTGTCGCGTGGGAATCTTTAGAATTATCAATATGTCCTTTTCCTGTATAGAGGACTTAGAGAGTGATTACGTCCGCGGTACTCTTAGAATGACAATTGGTGTTTTTAGGGCTAAATAGAGGAAATACCTAGGCGAGTAGGGAGGCGCTAGACGAGCGTTAGGGGTCTAAACCCCTAAGAAGTAACTAATTAGGTTTAGCTTAGGTCACGAAAATAACCTATCCGGTATTAGCGTAGATCACGAAAATAACTTATTTAGGAAGGCGGTCCTTCCCCGCATCCATCCCGCCCCATACGGCTAGTGAGTTCGCGACGGCAGAATCAACCGAATTAAGGAAATTTAAGGATGAATAACTTAATAACCAGATTGTATAAAGAAAATTGGAGGGTATCATTACATTCTTTAAGCTGAGTTCTACAATATGATGTCTATTTCAGGTCCCAATTCCTATATTTTAGGTTGTTACAAGGTCACGACTGTAGGTATAGAGTCTCGCGCGTATTTATAGACAGAAAGTGGTCAAAGTCACATGCTTTATATCAGATAAACAGAATAGAATCAGGGAAGGAAATGTGATAGAACTGATGGCATGATGAGGGATATGTCATCGATCTGGTGGGGTAAAGAGGGGTAAGTGGTTTGGAGGGGTAAATCATGTTCGCATCTCTTTCTTTTCTTCTTCTTCTTCTTCTTCTTCTTCTTATGTTGAATAAGAGGATACCTTCACCTAATGTAGCATTGGTCCAAATTCCAACATTATGTCATGCGTTCCACCACTACAATAGTGGCTTAAAATATAGGAGAAAGGTATAGTTCAAAATATAGGAGAAAGGCGTGGTTCAAAATAGAGGAGAAGGCCTTAGTCCGAAATATAGGAGAATAGCGTAGTCCGAAATGTAGGAGTGACCTTATGTATTTCGGACTAAGCTATTCTCCTATATTTTGGACCATGTCCGCTTTGGGAATTTTGGACCAAATGTACCCGTCTCGGGATCGCAACTTTGAACCGCTATATTAAATCTAATTAAATAGCTAAAAATAAATAGTCTTTATTTCCATAATTTGAAAGACAGATTGCTATAGGGAAAAATATAATATATATTAATACTGCTTATATAAGACTATCCTTTGAGCCGGTTTTCGACTACTAAAACTTCCATACTCCAGTTCCTCCACCCCGTACGCAATTCTGCAGCTTTGCTGCAAAATTGCAAGGGAGAATGGGCTTCCCTGTCCCAGTGGCAATAGGGAAAGTCATTATCTTCCGCTTCGGGCATGGCTCGAAGCACCCCGCATAGCAGCATGTATTTAAAGTGAGCTTTACCGGGTTAAAGAATACTACTACTACTACTACTACTACTATAGTCGGGCGGGACCCTCTCAAAAAACTCCTCTACTTCGAATTCGTATAACCAGCCTATGGAATCGTGGAATGGGCTTGAAACGTGGGAAAAATCTAAATAAATGGTGAAACTTACACTAGCGGAAATCTGGATGGCAAAATCCGTTGGGAAGCTAATTGCAGTCAACTTTGAAATGTAATTGCAGTCAAGTCATTCGGGAAAACCTAATGCCATACAGACGGATGCTCACTAAATTGCAGTCAAGTTCACTGCAATTACCCCCATGGGATAGGTGACCAAAACCTCACATCCCTTAACAGCGCATTGAAAATCACAAGTCAGCGGCCAAGAGCAACCTTTACCCCGACACCGCTTGTGCAGGTGAGTGTGAGGTGCTCTCGCCATTCTCTAGGACCACGAGCCTCGATAGTCTTGAATTCTTGGAGGAGCCGAATTGTTGTGTATGAGGCTTCGGCGAGGGCAAGTTGCTCTATGTTCGTGACGTGTTAGGTGAAAGAGCCTGAGATTGCTTGAAGTGAAGCTTACGTCCAAGGCAGATGCGAGGTCCTCCGTTGAACGGTATGTATGCCCAACCAGGTCTTAGTTTCTTCCAACGCTCAGGCTTGAATTCCATCGCATCGGGTCCGAATATATCCTCTCTCCGATGTAAGGCATATGGGTGATAAGACACTGACGTTCCCCTTGGAACGAAGACAGGAGACTTTCCGTCAGGCCCACCGCCGACGGGAAGTATCGTATCCCGGACTGCCGTACGGATGTTTGCTGGTACGACTGGATATAGACGGAGAGCTAAATGATCCATGTTATCATATATTCACCAAGCAATGTGGGGTGCTACAAGGGTTTCACTCCCAAGATGTATAGATCCACGTACACTCGTTAATGAAAAAACGTAAATACTCCATAGATTTAATCTGCTGAATGGTTGGTCGATGCCCACCTAGCGCGTCAACCTCAGAGCGAAGCTTTTGACAAATATCTGGTTGATTGGCTAGTGTATGCCACATGTTACTCAGGAGACTGGCGGTCGTATCGCGGCCAGCGAGTAAGATGTTGAGTGCCTCAGAACGCAGGACAATGGGATCTCTGGTTTTTTTGGCCAAGTCGTGAAGAAAAACGGGATGCTTTTGCTCAATGTTGTTTTCGCTGTGGTCTGACACCTCCAAAGCGCGGTGAACGTACACGTCAACAAATCTATGGATGACCTTAGTATAACGTTTGAGCTTTTGATCCGGAAACCAAACTGGTCGGCCAGTTCGAATGTCATTTCCCAGTTGAGCCATACAATAGTCGAATGCTAGGGCAAAGCTCTGTTCACGATGTCCACCAGTTCCCATGTTTAAAGAATCTATTGATCCCCCAAAGAGGAATTCAGTAGCTGTGTCCAAGGTCAGATCACAAAATAGGCTCTGGAGATCAACAATTGTTCCATCTGTAGGGATAGCATTAAAAATTTTGGTGATGTGTGGTTCAAACATTTCCACCCGTTCGTGTATGCCCTTGAAATTCTGCCGCAGCATTGAACGCGAGTCGCTCCAAGCTTGGCCATCAGTAGTAAAAATCCCATGTCCCAGAATGGACAAGAACCCCTGCCGCTGATTCGCAAGTGAGTAGTCTTGGAAGTTCCGTGCGAGAATGGTCTGGATGTTTTTGGGATCCACGGTCTTGATGACTGTGATTTTATAATCAGCCGGCAGCCACGTACTTTGACGGAGTTTTTACACACTTCTCCTTCCAAGCACCTTATATTGGAGGGTATTGCCATATAATCTGAATCTTTCTTGGTTGTCCTCAAGGTACGTGCGTCTCTTCAAACTAATGAAGGCCTCCCACATGATGTCAAGTCCAAAAATAGGATCTGAATGAGGGTACGTGCGGAGGGGTTGACATCGATACTCGTGAAAGATTTTGTATCGAGTAGCCCGAGCCCTAAGGAGAGAAACTGTTTTGTATAGGACAAAGCATAAGACAGGGGCGATAGCAGGCACGTAATGATACCATAGAGTGGGCAGAAATGGGTTGTCCATCGAAATGAGATTATGAAAGTATGAATAGGTATAATTGAACAGAGGAGGGGGGGGGCTGTGAGACATGGTTGGTGTTGGCACAGAGATGGGGATTCAAGTCCGTAGTCAGGCTGAGGCGCTTGAGGAATTTGATTTCGGCCGAGAATAATCTTTTTTCTTCTAACTAGCCGTTTTCCACTCTTACACGCTATATAAGTATTCGTTTCCAGTGCCCAATTTGATTGCGTAGGCCTGAAATATTATACAAAGGGGACAGGAAAGCGTAGATCACTTATGCAGCAATTCTGACTAGCATTGGAGTGGAGGACATCTACTCACCGAATTTTGCTTCTTCACCGAAGTTTGCTTCTTCACCCAAGTTTATTTCTTCACCGACATTTGCTTCTTCACCGAATTTTACTTCTTAATCATGATGTTTTTGTAGCATAGTGTGAAAATAGTCAAAGTATAGCGCTAGAGGGCTGCTACCAGAGTTTGCTCACGATATATCTAGTTTACAGAACATTCCATGAATCCAACAACTGAGATTGTGCATGATTAACTGGTATTGCTGGAAATGTTGTATGGTAACAATAGCCGTCTATGCGGTGATGACTTATAGGATGGGCTGCTTATGTAGGCCTATGTCAATTCAAATGCGGTCTAGTGCATAGACGGTAATGGAGAGATGAGCAACAATCGCCATCTGCATATGTGCAAATATAATTAGTGGTAAGGGAAGGGGTATTAGGATCCTCCCCATATGAAAGGGAGAATAGTTCCCCAAGGAGCTGCCTTTTTCCTCGAAGATTTTCGATAGCCAAAAGCCTTTTCTACCCTAGACCTGACCAAAGTGGTCCGCAAATAAAGTACAGCATTCAAAAGGCTTCATCACAGGTATTAAAATAGTCGTGAATTACGACCATCGCCGGGGCTGGAGCTTCATAAGGTTGCATAATCTTTTGCATGGTGACTCTGTGATCTTTTCTTCAACTTTACTCTTCAACGCCTATTCTTTTCAAATTTCACTTATAGTTTTGTTTTCTTCTCAAAAGAACCCTTTTTATAATTATTTCACTTTTTTAAAAAGCTGAATTATTGTCTCAATTAGAGTATCCACTCCGATTTTCTCGCATTAACGTCTCCTTCCATGTTTTTATCCCCCATGTAGTTGCGAGGACGTTCCAATGTCACTATGCAAGACGGAAACATATCAGCTATTCTAAACTATGAAGCCGCATTCGCATATAACCTTTCCATATAGATCTGGGATTTGGCAGAGTGTTTGCAACGGGCTCTGATCGCCGGCCCGTACTTGTAAAAAAGAAAGGGTGCCGGCATACACAAGACAGTGAGAAATGCTGGGATGGAGGATGCCCAATGGATACCAAGGCTTCGATACATGTAATTGGTAAAAATCGGGAAGGCCGCGCCGAAGACAGAGCGCAGGATGGCACTTGCGGCCAGTACCGAGGCAGCGTAAATTGTGTAGGAGTCAATAAGATAGTTCATGATACCCAGATAGATCAGAACAATGCCAAACCCAAATAGTGCACCGGCAATAACACTTACACTCCACTGAATGGTCTCTGAGTTAGTCCAGGCAAACCAAAATAGGCCGATAGGAGTGACAATCGCAGCAAGCATCATCCCTGGCAGACGGGCCTCTGGGGGCGCGTATCCTTCATTCGCATCTTGCACGCGCCGATAAAGTATATTAACCGGGATAGTCATTAACATGCCAAAGATCATCCCAATCATGACGCCGAGAAACGCCAGCCCACCCACACCCGGGTTCCATCCTCTTCCTTCTTCGTAGACGATCGGAAAGGCAGCAAAAAGCATATATAGCGTGCCATATATAATAGCTCCATAAACCGAGAAGAGTTGCACAACTGGCTCGCTAAAGAGCAATATCAACGGCCTCGACATGGAATTTGACAGCAGCCGGTATGTGGACTGTTTTTCTCTGCCCAAATCAAACTTGCTGTGATATACCTTGCCCGTAACGCGCGATAGGGTCTTGGCGCGACGACGCAGAAGTAAGGGTGCATAGGTTTCCGGCACAGCGATACTGATGGTAAGCCATACCAGTCCGGCCGTCACTGCAAGGAAACCTTCTACCCATCGCCACCCAGCCTTCATGCCTATGAACCCTCCAATTATGGGGCCCAAGGTAGGGCCCAACAAGGGGGCGGCGGCGTAGAGACTGATCGCCAATGCGCGTTGTCGGGCCACAAACATATCCGAGATGGTACCACCACCGTTAGTGAGCGGAGATGAACCAAATGCGCCCGCCAGGAGACGAAGGATGAGAAGCGTTTCAATATTTCTGGCCCCGGTGCAACCCGCGGAAAAGACAGCCATTCCTAATGTGCTGATGAAGAAAGGCAACTGTCGCCCGAGCACCTCACTGAGTGGAGCCCAGAACAAGGGCCCAACAGCAAACCCAAATACAAACAAAGAGAGGCCCACGGTGGCGACCTCGGTGCTAACCTCAAAATATAACATAACTTGGTGAATGCTGCCACTATAGGCCGAGGAGGTCAAAGAAACAGTCAAAGTGGAGAAAGAGATAGCCAGGGTTATGATCACCTTCTTGACCGTGCTAAACAACAGTGGATTTCTCGGGTCGTTTGGGATCCAGGTCACTGCAAAGGGATCGTTATCAGTGCCAGCGCCGACATATTCGAATGCAAGAATCTCCCGGGTGATGATTCCTTGATCGGTCAGCAACCGCCAGTACGGTATATGCTGCCGATAAAGGGCCCCAAATGACTCAAGGGTAATGCTCTCAGTCATGATGCTTAATGAGAGGGCCAGTTCCAGCAAGAACTGGACCGGGTCGTAGACTTGTGATACAGGATTGATTCCTACACTCGGTCTCCAATGCAGACCAGGGAAAGGTGAACCCTTTACATAAATATTCACATTCGTCTCAGATGATCATGCCCACACGGTACGCGAAGTAAGGGTTCGCGGTAGAACCTGAGACCTACGATCGATCACTTGAACCAATTATTTGTTTCTTTTTTTTTTTTTTTTTTTTTTGAAATATAGTCATTATACGCAGAGCAAGTTGCATTTTAGTCGTCAGGCGAAGACGGTCGTGGCTCCAAGGAATGATTTTGGCGCCGTGATGGACCTGCAAGGGTTGATGCGTAGACAAGAAAACCGAAACTAATATGCTATACATTTATGCTTGACTCGGCATTAAGGTCTATCTGCAGTCGGGCTCCAATAAACCGTGAAATAGGAATACAATAAAGCATCCATCGACGTGCAATACTGTTCCTTGCAGCATGATCATTTCTCATTGTGTTATTCTTTTCTCAAGGGCGATACGTAGGAGGACCCCCATGGTTACTAGAAGAAGGCGTGATACCGAGGAAGGTACCCAGCACTTAAGCAATAGTTATCCACGAGTCCACTGTTTGAAGAGCTTTATTTTGGGAAAACGAGAGAGACGTGGCAAATGCTCTGTCACATCTTGCTATTAGTTGGGAAAGGAAGTGGTGGGTTTGCCATTACTGGTTGGGTCTGAAATAGCGAGGCTGTTCTAAGAGCAGTTAGATGAGAGATTTGGTTTATATCACATGTAGGCGTGCGCTGTCGGTGATATTTGCGGCAAGGGATCTCTGCATACTGTCATGCTTACATGAAGTGCGGAAGGTCAAAAGGTTTTTAACTAATGGTTCTTTATGTAAATGCACAGACTTTTCATATAGTATGTCCGCAATATACGCAATATCTAAAGCAAGGGGCCTTTTCCATAATTATTTCTTTTTCTTTTTCAGCCAGTAGTAAATAGTAACTGTAAATGTAGCTGGTTTGTAGTTGCCACGTATATTATTGGCACACGTAGGTATTCGGCATCTAAGCATCTACTCGTAGCCACCCATGAGACTGGCGGTGAGAATTTATACCAATCTAAAGAGCTCCCAAGGCTTGATATTTTATTACTACCTGTATAGCGTGGATTTGGCTTTTTAAATTAAGATCACAACATGGAAAGCGTTTCTGAATACGGTGATCAATGCGGGTGCTTATATAAATCAGTTGCCTGCCTGGTTATTGATCTTACTTTATTGGTGACCTCACGCAGTTAAGAGGAGCAAGAAGACTGTAGTTTGGCCATAGCGGGTCACCTGTCGCTGCGGTCGTAGACCGTAGCGTCAGATAGGCCCCGTTCGCGCTCCCTTGTAGGGTGATAATGTGTCTGTATTGTGTATTGTAGTGGATTCTATATAGAGAGGGAAGGTGGGAGGGACAAAATCGAGGCTTAACTGCTTGAAAGATAACGAGCTACCCGCAGAGGCAAGCAACTGACTTTCGTGAGGCAGTTGTAGGAGAAAGAGGCCCTCTAGTAATGTCGGTGTAGACATCACGTGAGGTTACAGGCATTGTGAGGCAACCCCAATAAGCTACTCCCTTTCAGAAAAGCTCATTTTCATTCATTGACCAAATTTACCCTTCCTATAATCTCTCCAACTGATAGAATTTGATATGGCGACCAAACAAGCCCGATCACCAGTCCACTACATCCCCGACGATGAGATCTCAAAGGAGGTCGAACAGCAGCTCCAAATGCACCCTTTCACCCAATCTATCCGCTCAAATATATCTTTCACTGAAAAGCGATTCTACGAAAGCATCCCAGAAGCTACTCGGACGCTCATGCTCACTACCGGGAGCCTATTAGGACCGGGAAAGATCATTGTGCCTCCACTTTCCTTTCGCGACAAGAATGGCAAGACTCTCTTTCTAGTCTTCTATCTCGGGGCTGCTGTATGCGGTTATCCTGGAGTTGTACATGGCGGTCTATTGGCTACGATCCTAGATGAAGGATTGGCAAGCTGCTCTTTTCTCTTGTTTTCGGATAGAATCACAGTGACGGCTAATCTGAATGTCAAATTCCGGAAGCCAGCCCCGACGGATAAATTTTATGTACTGAAGGCAGACGTTCTGAAGGTGGATGGAAGTAAAGCGTGGATAGAAGGAAAAATTGGAATCCTTGGGCCCAATGCAGGACAGATTGGAAGCTTTGATGACGGTGAAGTAGTTGCGGAAGCCAAAGGGATTTATCAAGCGCCAATTACGCGAGGAAGGCTACGTGCAATGATTTAGCTGGGAATATATGGAGGCTTATCCTTATTAAACACTGATTGAAAGCACTACAAATCAAGCTTTGATCTATCCTACTTCCAAATGGCGATATAATTTCTACCTTCAGTGAATTTAGTGTCCCTGTCTTATTGGTACTGTGCGTGTATGTGTTATTCATTTACCCTGGCTCTTCGCGACTAAACATATTCAGGCTACCTTAACTATATGTATCTTTTCATGTCTATACAGGGTTTACCACTCCCGGTCTAATCCATAATGCCTTAAAGGAGGGAGGGCTCCCTCCGACTTGTCTGCACACCTATTGGTTCCCTGGGGGTGTGGGAGGCTCCACCCCAGTAGTTACCACTGACTCTGCCGGAAATCGCCACGCACGCGACGCGTAGGTTAGGAACGAGCGCGTCCTAGTAAAGTTCGTTGAGGATTATCAGTTGATCAATCTAGGTGGTCTATGAGGATCCCGATGGACAAGCGACCTATCGATGCCTGGACCACATCATCATCTGCCTTCTCCACCTCCTCTCCGCTCTCCTACTCTTGGTCAAATACATCGCGTTATCCCCTTAAACCGCCGTTGCTCGCTGAATGCGTCGATCCCACCAGAGGCTATGATGGAATATTTTCGCTATCTCCCAGAATACCAGGTGCTGGTATGCATCTCCTGTGGGTATGCTGTTCCACCTACCTACCTTAATACCCACCTAAAAGGCTATCGTAAAGAGTGGCTAGGCCTGGACTCGACTATGGCAATCTCCGTACTTAAGAAATAACTCCAGGAATTCACTTTAGCCGATCCTTCTTAACAGTAGATCTAGATTCTACCCCCTTTCTCCTTAGCCTTGCCTGGCCTATCCCATGGGGGTGGTTGTGATCAAGTTCATTACAACTGACTAAGCATCCGTTAGTATGGGCTTAGGGTTTCCCGAGTGATTTGATTACAATCAGGGTTTGTGATATTTTCGTTTAATTATAATGAGGTTCCTATTGAGATTCTGGAGGTGGAAAGGTGTGTATTGCTAAGTAAGTGTACGAAAGGATAGAAATATGCCTTAAGGGCGGTGCCGTATGGCAGAAAAAGTAGGGTAACGTGACCGTTCGTATCCCCATACAAGGCCGTGTTATCACATTGTGAGACCATGCAGTAGTCTCTAGGTCAGGATGGGTAAGCGAGGTAGACACCTTCATATGCGTGTAATACAATGTAGTGGATTGTAAGATAAACTGAACGCTGGCCCTTCTCAGGTCCAGCGGGGCTTCACTTAAATACAGACTGGCCCGGCTGCGGGCGGTGAAGCCCAACAACATGATACTGCCATGGCATCTAAGTATGCCTCAGGCCGTAGTTGGTATCGTCAGTCAGTGGTCCTGACAGTTATGCGGAAGTCTAAACATACCCGTCTCGGGATCGCAACTTTGAACCTCTATATTAAATCTAATTAAATAGCTAAAAATAAATAGTCTTTACTTTTATAATCTAAATGATATATTGCGATAGGGAAAAATATAATATATATCAATACTGCTTATATAAGCATATCCTTTGAGCCGGTTTTCGACTACTAGAACGGTCTTTCATAGGCTGGTATGTTGGAAGTAATGGCTTGTTAAAGCTCAGAGATTTGGGTACAGGAACCCTAATCCACTGAGAAGAATGGGCTGGGTGATCTTCACCGCAGCTACGTCGATCCTCTGATAATCAGATGTATCACAATGCAAGGAGGAAGCTACCTGTTTAGACTGCGACAATGCCCGTCCATGGGCCTTAAGGTAAGGCCCATCGCCCGTCCACGGTGGGCCTTGGGCATTTTGGGTCTAGGTACGCCCGCCCATTTTGGCCCATGGGCATTGCCCACAATGGGCTGGGCAATGCCCACTCGCTTAATTTTACATAAAATCGCCCAAAAGGGACGCATAACCTGCTGACTTATGGGTGTCACATATATAAGAAAATTGGATAAATAGTATAAGTCACGTTTTCGATGCCAAGAAAGGCCCATGGACGGGCGTAGTGGGCGTTGGGCGTTGGGCCCTACCCCCTAGGCCCGTCCACGGGCAGGCCCATTATGGGCATTGCCCGCTTACATAATGTCCATGGGCATTGCCCACAAGCCCGTCCATGGGCAATGTCGCAGTCTATACCTGTTCCGTCTTTCTGAGATAGCAGGACATATGCACTGTGCAGGCAAGGGCTATGGCTGTACCTCACGCAGCTGGGAGGTCGATTATGGCCAAAGGAACGGGAGGTAACAAGTAATTACGCAAATTCGTGGAAATAATCACGCAAAAGACAGATATGCAGGATATTTTGAGTCTTTATCGTGATTAGTCTTCATGATGATAATTAAAACTCACATTTTGTATGAGCTCTTTATGATATTTGTCGATGATAATATGGAGCATTGGTGGGTGACTTTTCAACACCAAAGAATATAATCATCTCTGAGCACACAAATATATTCCGCCAGCTGGTAGATTCAGGTACTGTTTGCCCTCTTGGGTGCTAGGGGATTTTTGGGGCTCTAACCGCCTATATGACGGGGATCACTGGACCTATCATCGCTAGTTAAAAAAAAATTGGACGTTGAAATTTCTAACCGGGCTGACTCCTGAAGCGAGCACTCTTAGAGACATGAGGGGAACAGAAAGTCTTTATTTCTCTCATCACCTAGGATTTAAATGATGCCAGAGAACGATAAAGACACTTTGACATCCACCGAGCCCATTGTTGGCGCTTTGTCAAATGCTCCATGCACGTCCAAATGTGATCGCTCCGCATGTGCTCATGGTCATGATAAAGAGTATCCATATCAGTAAATAGGTGCAGACCTTGGCGCTCCGAGTCAGACAGCTGCTGCCAGACGGCTAAGGTTTTCTCCTCACTGAATTCGAAAGAAGCACCTATCGTGCAGTATAAACGGCCAAGCGGATGGATGAGCTTGGAGTGCCAAGATTGACGCGTCCATCTGGGTTGGATGGCCCAAGGGATCCGGCGGTGGATAGTTGTTCGGGTCCAAGTGGCTTCGAACGACATCCGGGCTAAACCCGCAACGGCATGTACTGGACCTGTAGTTCCTTGGGCTAGATGAGTTAGTAGCCGGTCGACCACAACATCCACTGGTACGTAGTCCACAGTCGATTGATGGTATGGGTCTTTGAATTGCGACGAGAAGCAGGCGGTTCTGGATGGGGTGAGGGCAATCCCGGCCGTAAATATGATATGGGGAGTGGACATAGGTAAGCAGAATTGACGGTATGGAAAACTCTGGGCAGGTTCGATGATCGATGGTCGTAAGATGAGGAGACGCTTATCAGATGCAGCAAATGCATGAGTGAGCAGCCGTTCTGTTAGGTGCTTCGCATATGCATAGTCCCATGGGAAGTTGTGTGAATCATAGGAAGACGAAGTTCCTGTCTTCTGCACATCTTGTAACTCCCGCTCCAATTCTTCATTTTCGTTTTTACCAGCTTCCATGCTTTGTAATTGATATATAGTCTCTTGGATCTTGATTCCAGAAAGTCCGTCGGTTTGAGAAGGTATATAGGCGTTCGCATATGCCGAGGAGATAAAAACAAAGCATTCAAGCTGATCAAAATCAAGCGCCAGACGGGCTAGTCGACTCGTGGAATCGATGATAGGCCCAAATAATCTCTTTAAGGATTTGAGAAGAGCGATAGAAGAGGCAGAGTGTATTACCACGTTGATTTGTGCCCGTAGTATCCTTAGATCTTGCCTTTTCAACCCCATATCTGGCTGAAGCATATCTCCTTCCATGACAGTGACCATTTTAGGATCAGTCATTATGTTTACCGTCTCTGGTGGAAGCCACTGGCTCCATTTCTGGATTAGCCTCCTAGTGTTCTAATGTTAACAACCACTTAACTCATATGATAGGATTTTTGCTCAGCATGGAACATCTTACAGTAAACCACCCCGACACAAAATATAGATGTGAGCAACAGGAGCTTGAGTGACCAAACGGTAGACCAGAGTGGTTCCTACAAATCCTGAGCCACCAGTGACAAACAACACCTTCCCGGCATAGTAATCCCACATCTTTCCTGTACGAATAGAAGTCAATAATAAGGACGGAGCAATCTTTATGCTTGGTTAGTGCTTTCTATGAGCCTCCTTATATAGCACTCTCCTCGGCCACTAGAATCTCCTGATAGATCGGCGTATAGGGGTTGAAAGAAGTATACCAAAGTGAATTGAGATCCACCAATTCAAATGGTCAGTGGTTAGTCTCCAGTAGCACACCGTAAATGATACGTCTTTAGCGCTAGTTAAAGTAAGGAGTCAATCGAATTTTGACTTCTACTGGCGCAAGCATATCGGTGAGCGAGTATTGGGCAAGAGCGGGTGTCTATGGGTAACCTTAGAACTTGACTTTTGGCATGTTGCGAGCTCTCTCGTCGTTCCCAATTGGCCACTATGTAGATTTGTTGGAGTCTGTAGAAAAGAAAAGTCGGTCTGAAACGTGATCTGAACTTCAAGATCAGCGTTGGCGAAGCTGAACCTATAATTGGTTGTGACGCTGCGCCTTGTCTTCTTTCTGACATGGCCTAATCTGTGACCCCATTTTGGATTGGCTTCTAATACAACCGTGCATAATTGCTAGCTTCGCGCCCTGATACATGGACTTTAATACCCTCAATCAACCATTGTGTGATAGAGAAGCGATACGACGGAAACCCCTGCGATACAAGAAAGACAACTTTGGCAGGTGTTTTCATCGCCGATGTAGATGCATAAGTAACCATGACGTGTCACATACGCGCAACCCATCTGGCCCGCTAATTAGCCTCAGTCTCCTAAAATGAGCCCCGCATATGCACCGCCAGCATGAGCGGAAAGCGCTTTGGCGTTATGATCACTCACCCTGGTAAAACTCACCACCCCAGCTTCTGGCGGTAGACATTCAGTTTGCAAGAATCCTCAAGTTAGGCCTGGATCTGGGCAAACATGGGTTCTGGGCGTTTTTTTATGTCCTCAAACCTCGCCTGTGTGTACGACAGTGGACAGTACTCATAAATAGAACGAAATTACGCAACGTTTGAACAGGCTGGTCAGAGGAGCTTTATTTGCAATTATAGGGAAGGGACTCTGAGCGATTTGTTTTTCTTTTTTTCTCTTTTTCTTTTTTTCTTTTTTTAATTATAATAATAATTGAATGAGCAATGGAGTTTAATTGGGAAGGAGTCCCATACCCATATACTAATCAATTTGGCGTTACACAATCTACGTAGTAGCATAAAAACAAGGTTTCGTTTATTTTTATATGGGTAGGAATCATTTTCGCAAATTTCACCTAACGCTAGCGATACATGGAAGAGGGAACATGACTGGCTGAATGGTGTTTGTATCCTCTGCACTCTCTGTATTGTTTCGATATTGAGGCCTATCTCTTCATCTTCACTCACTTTTTATCTTCGTTTCGACAGGCCTGACCCACCTATCCAGTAAGGAATGTCTATCATGTGACAAAGCCGTATCTGGGGGTGGGGGCACAGAGGGACAAAGAAATACTACATATTCTCGTCAATACATATATAAGCCAAGGTATCCGTTCGCATATCAATTACTTTACTAAATATAATTTGCCTTAAGGTCGGACAAGATGCCGATGCCCTTCTGGTTTTGGGAGACGACTGTTGGCCGAGCCATTAACCTATTGCGCTACCGATCAATATCCAGCCAAAGAAGAGATGGCACGACATGCCAGGAACCTCCATTTCCAGAAGATCGCGGTCGTTTGGAAAGCCGTCGTTTGGGAAGCCTAGAGCACGAGTTAGCTGCGGGCTCTATAATCCTTTCTTGGGATGGAGACATGGATCCTACGCACCCACAAAACTGGTCTAAGAAATGCAAGATCATGGTTACAGTTATCATCTCGTACGTCTGGTGTTCACGTTTCCGACAATTTTTATTATTCATGCTGATCGAACGCAACTGGAAAAGCTTGTATTCCTTTATTGTTTACTGCGGATCTTCGATTTGCATTATGAGCTACGAGCCGATAATGATTAGATTTGGGCATTCTCGAGAGGTCGTCTCCCTGATTCTCTCCTTATATGTGGTTGGTTGTATGTTGTATCCCTCCGACAGATCATGAACTATTCAAAGTCATTGATACCTGGCTAAACTTTTAATTGTATATTAAGATGGCGTCGGACCCATGTTATTTTCTCCACTGAGTGAAATTCCCCGCGTTGGCCGAAACCCTCCATACGTTCTCTCCTTTCTTCTATTTGTCGTGGTTTCTATACTGCTAGGAGTGGTGGATAATTTTCCAGCTATCGCAACACTACGATTTCTCCAGGGATTCTTCGGAAGTCCCTGTTTGGCGACTGCAGGCGCCTCTATTGGGGACGTGTACCCACCAGACCTGGTGCCTTATGGACTGACCCTATGGGTTGTTTGCATAAATTGCGGACCAGCACTAGGCCCTCTTTTCGCTACCCATGCGGTAGCTTTGGATTGGAGATGGCCCTTCTGGCAGATCATCTGCATGGCTGCTCCGTTTCTCCTTCTTTTAATCTGCCTTTTGCCAGAAACTCTGCCAGACACCATCCTGATCAGACGAGCACAATTGCTGCGACGACAAAAAGGTATTACCAACATTTATGCCCCCAGCGAAGTGGAACCCTGGGGCCTTTGGGATTCAATTGGGAACTCCATTATAAAACCGGTGGAGATCAGTATGAAGGACCCAGCTATTGGCTTTACTTGTCTCTACACTTCATTTGTCTATTCGATATACTATTCCTTCTTCGAGGCTTTCCCACTGATCTACACCGAAGGCTACCACATGTCACCAGCACAGTTCAGTCTGATATTTCTCGCTCTTGTTGTGGGTTGTGGTGTCGGCGCCTTCCTATACCTGATGTACCTTTATTACTATCATCCTCAGCGTCACCAATCTGCCAACCAGGCGTCTTCTACGCAGGAGTCTATTTTGATTCCTGCTCTGTTAGGCTCCTTTTTGACTCCCACGGGGCTCTTTCTATTCGCCTGGACTGCACGAGCCACCATTCATTGGAGCATACCCACCATCGGAATCGTTATTTACAGCGCGTCGAGCTTTGGCATTTATCAAGCACTCCTTATTTATATCCCCCGATCCTATCCAAAGTATGCAGCGTCCCTTTTTGCTGCCAACGATCTTGTGCGTTCAACAACTGCGGCCGTCTTCATCATGGTGACTCCATATATGTATAACAATCTGGGGGTTCCCAAGGGTGTGGCACTTCTCGCTAGCGTGTCAGTTTTAGGAATTGTAGGCATGGCGTTTCTCTACCTATACGGTGAGCGAATGCGTGCCCGAAGTAGATTTGCTACCTAGAACTGAAATTAAATGATTGAGACTTTTAACTTCCACTGCTCCCACTTTGGCTTTTTGGCTGGGGCTTATCTTTTCTTGAATCTTCTATTCGAGCAAAGGAGTCTAGCGGACTCCAACTAGGGGTTTATGTTAACTACAAGAGAGGAATACCGTGTACTATAGTCGACTCCCGTGAGCTGCACGCCTTTTTCGTGCCCGGTCCGACTCTTCTCCTTTTGTATATTAAAGTTGCCAAGATATTTGTCACAGGCCAGTACAGCATAATTTGCAGGAAAGTAGCTGAAACAGAGAGATGCTTGAAATATTTCAACAACCCAGTGTTTCACAAGTGGCCAGATTCGTTGCCAGACCACGACCAGCAGACCGTCTGGTCCGGGGGCTTTCCATGAAGCCATTTTTAGCAGCGCTGCTTCGGTCTCGTGGGCATTGATTGTTTCCATATGGAGAGGAGCCAGCTGTTGCACTTCCTCGTGTGGTCCATCCAGAATACTGGGCAACGGAGGGAAGAAGGCTTCTAGGAGTGCATGGGCCTTTCCATGGTCATCGTCGATCGTCTGGTTTTCTACGGGTATAGCGGAGATCATTCCCATGGATCGGTCGCCTGGTGTCGCAACAATGATTTACCGGTCAGATAACTGGCTGGATTTGCTGCGTTACGGTCTAGGCTGGATGACTCATCCAGGGAGTGGAGAAAGTGGGGTTTGTATCCGCCTGACCATAGTTTTAACTTAGTATCCTTACCAATTTTACGTTCCGTTTTACAAGACCTTACGGTCCAGTTTCTTTACATGTACCCGTCTTGCAATTTCCCTCGAAGTAGTACCAGTCTGTACGCTTCGCTTTACTGGTTCAAGGTACTGCGCCGCTTTCCAAATGTTGTCGGTGTTGCTAGAAACTCCTTCCAGTGCCGTCGTATGACATCCCGGATGGCTCGGTGGTACTGACTCCGCAGGTGCGATGCGGTGTCTTCCAGTTCGGGCGCAGTGAGCCGATATCGCCTAGCATGAGTACCCCGATTACGGGCACCAGTGTACCCGTTTCGCAGTGCCGTCAACTCCGGCGTCCACCATCGTTTGCTATATGGCGACGGTCATGCAGCCGGGACTAGCCGTCTAATGGCTTGGCTAACGCTGCTGGTCAGGCGCTCGACGGTGTCGTCCAATTCCGATGGGCTTGCGATATCTATGATTTCAGAATCGAGGCTTTGGAGCTCGCTGCTGATATCGGCCCACGGGGCCTCTTGGAATAAGAAGCGGGGTCTCTGGGCGACTGTTGGTCGCGCTTCGGTCAGGAAGGCCGTTTCAATGGCACGGTGGTCTGATCCATCTTCCACGGGGTGAATGCCAGACCGAATGACCCGTCTACTCAGTCCCTTCGATGCGAGGGCAAGGTGGATAGTTGACTGTCGTGCGCCTTCCTCGTAGGTGATGATTCCCCGGGGCAGGAGGCTGCTAAGACCCCGCTCGGCCATGAGGAGCACAATTGGTTCCGCTTCACCCTGCCGGGTTCGCATTGCTACCTGATTTTTTTCCCCAAAGCTGATCGTGGCGGTTGAAGTCTCCTCCAACGAGGATATCAATGCCGTCCCCTTATTCGTCTCGACCCGTCGATGGGCATGCCGGATCGCTTCCAGCCTCTGACTAACATCCGAACACCCTCTGGACCTCCCGCCGGTGGGACGTATACGGATATGTCGAGCGTTGGTGACGGTGTTGGTAGTAGCACAGCAGTTATGTCGGGGGATGCAAGCTCGATCTGCCTATGCGGGAAAGTTATTTTGTTCGCTCAGGTCACGCTATGGTACGGCCTCATCCTCCCGGATGGCCGGTGCCGCTGCGAGGGTCACAGTGGTGTCCAATTAGCATGTGAATGGGAGCATACTATGCCATTCACCAGGAAAAGGTATGGTTCCGCGATCATTAACTAATCGCAGGATTGCAGTGACCGGCCATTCAGGAGGCTGAGCCGGGTTCCTGGGCCCTTCCTCGGGTTAGTCTGTAGCACCCGCAGAATCCTACTGACTGCCATGGAATAAGGAGGCAATTCGCCTAGCTGCCAGTTCTTGTTCTCGGCGACGTATTAGTTTCCACGCCTCCTACCATTTCATATAACTCCGTTCGTTGACGGGTTAGTTTTCTAAGCAGGCCGCGCATTTCGTAACATCCGATTTGCCTATGTCGTACCGTGCATAACATCCGTGCAGGATATGCCTGTCTTAGAGCCGGCACGGTACGATCTGGCAATTCTACCTATCTCTAGTCTTGATGCTTTTTTATCCGCCGAAGAGTTGCAACCTCTCACACTACAATGGGTCGGCGGGCGCCACCATACTTAAAGTGCGCCTACGTAAGTATGATCAGGAGGTTGAGCCTCGTCACTGGAGGATCGAGGATAGGATATATTATCCCGGAGCTCCCTTCATATTGAACAGTAGAATTGAACGGTTACATGGAATCCAACTGCCTCTTCAGGTAGATCGTTTTCGTCGCCACCTTAAGTATCTTCAACCTGTAAGTCAACAGCTTGGATGTCCGGCTCGTATGTGAGTTACGTTGACTCCCTGTCACATAACCTATCAGTACCTTCAAATTCAATGCCCTGTAAATTCGTCATAAAATCGTCGCTAGGATTGCTGTCCCTTCCCTTCAGCCTCTGGAAGTTTGGACATTCACCGCTTTATCCTTTGTCTCTTTTATGAGAGAGTCCGCTTGTTTCTGCGCTTCATCTCTCATTATTATACACCGTATCCGCCAGCATGTTTCCACCCCCAGTACTTCATCATGCACTCCTTCAATAGCTCATAAGTAGAGCCCATCCTGAGGACCTTTATGTTCTCGAAGTCGATGATGGTAGAGGGGCGCCCTCCATAAATATGATAACGCTGCAAACCATAGTCCACAATGATACCGAAGGCTGCTTTGATCTCATAGTCGACATCTTCCACTCTGAAGTTCTGGCCCGTGCCTGTTAAATTGGCACTAGAACCCAGCATTAACTGGCCGGCCTCATCATTCAAGCGGCTCAACTCCGTCAATAGAGAACTTCCACTAATGTATATCGCCAAAGTATTATTCTTAGTCGTGTTTGCTATCGTAGTGGGCGCGAGGTTTTGGAGGATCGGATGGTCCGATCGGAACGGCGCGACAACACCAAACGACATATCGAGATCCTGATGCAGCACTCGGATCATCTCCAATTTTTCATTGGAGAGATTTTGGAGCTCCTGATGTAATTTTTATAATCCAATGATACCTTGCGTATAGCCGGGTCGACGTTTTTTCGCGGAAAATGCTTTTTGAATAGCTTCGGTAGATGAAGCCATAAGACCGTATCCGACTTCGGTTGGGACGAGAGCCACTCCTCCAGATTGGAGTATATCAAAGATGCGACGAGCGTCGGCCTTGACGTCGGGATGACTGCCTGGTGTAGGGATGATTCTGGATTATAAGTCCATTGTGAGTGGCCACGGCGATGAGACCAGGAAACTTCAAAAGGGAAGGAAAGAGTCCTAAAGTCTCTCGTAAGCGAGTCGATCGGAAAACGCGATCATGCCCCAACGCGTTAACTGCATTACTTCAACTTTCCACCATACCTCCAATTCGCAATGAAAATTTACGAAACTCCGTCGAGCAAGAGGGTAGGATCTGTACCGCAATATAACTCTTCAAAACCAATGCAAAGGCAAAAGTTTTCACCCTAATACACGCGCCAACAATCATAAATTGACTACAAATGAAGAGGAATCACTTCAATGGTGGATAATCTCTATAGGTACACGTAGATTAGCTCCCTGTCCTAGTATGGTGAGGGATATGGCCAATATCCTACTTGCAAAGCGTAGCGGGAGAGTAAGTTTCATCTAGGTGGGTTCATAAATATACTAATCGCCATAATTAGCTTAAAACCCGATTTTCTCGTCGATATAATCATAAGAGGGCAAAATACGAAGATCCCAGGGTTTTTCAACCCTGGTTCGACCTTATACGACATACAATCGACGAGAATGGTATCCAACCTAAGGATATTTACAATTTTAATAAGACTTACTTTGCAATAGCGCTTATAGCTACTGCTAAAATAATTACCAGAGCCGAATACTATAGCTAGAGGTCACTTCTACAGCCAAGGAATCGCGAATAGGTTATATCAATTAAATGCGTGAATTCGACGGGGTTTGTGCTCCCACCATATATAATCTTCAAATCGACTACCTACCAACAATACGCATGGTTCGACGATATACCTAATGATTGGAGAATCGAAATTAGCAAGAATGGCTGGACAACAGACGAAATTGGGCTACGATGGCTAGAGAACCTATATATCTCTGCGACTTCTAGTTACTCCCCCCTGTAGCTGAGCTCCAGGTAAGGCGCCCAGCCAGTGTGTAGCTCGACGGAGATTCGCAACGCTTTCCTCCGAATCGATAAAAATTTTGACTGTGGTCTAGGAGGTCGGCTCAACCCCAATAATCTCTACGTTCGAGGTGATCGTCTCGTCCTTGAGTGCGGCCCGTCTCTTCTCGCGCGTTTGTGCGGGGTCATCGACCAACGCCTTGGTTTCGTCATTTGCCGATCGTATGCCAGAACGATGGCCGGGAGACCGAGGCTCGAGCGCACTGTCCGGGTGTTAGACGACACCACTAAGGACTAAGACACTATCGATGCCCAGCTCCGGCCCGTGCTCGGGCTGGTCACAGTAGTGCGTAGCGATTAGAGCTCCGCGCGAAACTCTTCGTAGTGACCGTTACAGATACATACCATTATGGTTGTTAACACAACCGTTTGTTTGAATTCCTCCATCTTCCTCTGTATATCCACCAACGCATCCTTGTAGCTCTTTATCTCTTCCTTGTAGTTCCTGATTTGTTCCTGGTGTCTCTCATCCCTCTGGCTCGGCTCGTTGCGGAGCTCCGTGATCTACGATTGAAATCTAGAGGTCTCCACATGTCTGGCTTCGATCTCTTGATGGAGGTACTTGTTTGAGGTTTCGATCTTCCCGAATGCCTCTAGAATTGCTCGTAGAATAGGGTCTGCTTAGCTAGGTGTGGGAGTTACGTCCTCTGCTGCCGGGCTCCCTCGTAGGCCCGGTTCCGGTTGGTTCTTCTTCTGGCGTCTCTCCTACTTGCTAGCTGCGCCCTCTCTTACTCCTGAGAGTGTGACGCTGGTACTCTGATTGGCCGATTCGAGGTTCGTAGTGGCTGCGGTGACGTTGGTTCCGTTGAGTGCTCGGTCGGCTCAGGTGTAGCCGCCCGCTCGGTTGGGGCCTCCCCTGGAGGCATCTCGCCCTCAAAAGGTTTTCTTATTTTTATGTTTATATGTATAAACAATTGGCAGGCGAATTTAGTCGTCTCACAGTCCAGCCTCCGAGCGCCCTGGCTTGTTGTCTAAATGAATCCACTTGTTGAGATTACAAATCTTAACTTGTTGCTTTTACTATGTGTTTTGGTGTGGCCCAGTCGCTTACATGGCCCACTCGTTTACCGACCACGTTAGCATTTATGAGCCATCTCTAGAAATTTTACTCGTTCTCTTCCGCTTTTCCATATCTGCCATGGCTACACCGCAAGAACGACATCCGGACTTGTTCCGCTCCGTAAATAGCGATTCCCCCCCGGGGAAGAAGCGGACTGTTCCGTTAGAATGCTTGTGCTTGGGGTTCAATCGGACGGGCACCGCGTGTAAGTAGCCACCCGCCAACCCCCTAAAAATAACAACCCTAACCCACCTTGCGATAGCGATGTGCAATGCCCTCGAGATCCTTGGCCTCACCTGCTGGCACTCTACCCAATTCATGGGCGCCAGATTTGGCGATATTGAGATGTGGCAGGAAGGTATTAACCGCAAGTTCTTTGATGCGCCGGGCCCAAGATACGGGCGCGCCGAATTCGACCAGCTGCTGCATGACTACGGCGCTGTCTCCTCGGACACGCCGGCTATCGCCTTCGCGGACGACCTAATAGCAGCCTACCCAGACGCGAAAGTTGTCCTAGTCGAGCGTGATATTGACTCGTGGTACGAGAGCTGGATAAATAGCGTGATCAAGAATACTTTCGACCCCTTCGTGACAGTCATCTACACCATCGACCGGTGGTTTACCTACCCACTCGGGCATGTGCATAAGTCCACGTTCCGTGGTTGGTTAGGGATTGAGAATCCCGAGGATGCGAAGCGCGTGAGTAAGGAGAAGTACCTTGAGCACTACGCGCTCGTGCGGCAGCTTACACCTACCGACCGCCTGCTCGAGTTTCAGATAAGTGATGGGTGGGGGCCCTTGTGCGACTTTTTGGGGAGGCCCGTGCCAAATGTGCCGTTCCCACATCTCAATGAGAAGAAGTGGTTAGATGAGAAGGTGCAGATCGTGTTACAGCGGGGGATGAAGCGGTTGGCGTGGAAGGTAATATTGTTTTTGGCCCCGCTAGTGGCGGCAGTACTGATTTTCATGAGTTTGGAGTGAAATAGCTTTTGTGCGAATTTATATACTTTAGTGGTGAATCAATAACAGATCAGTATGGTGTGGTACGAATACCGTGGTGGGCTGGAGATGTAAATAAGCGAGTGATGCAACCGCCCATTTTTCCTCTATATCTTGACACTTTAATCAACCAGAACGCCTTGATATTGATTTATTTCTAGCTTTACATGTGATCTTCTTATGACGGATCTGTCCGCAATTTGTTTATTGGGGTGAACGCCGCGTTTTCGGTGCTAGTATGTCCCGCGGTGATAGGCTTGGTGGAGCTAGTATTACCTGAGATGGCTCCTCCTCGAGCTCTAATGCTTCTCGTATGGATAGACCCTCATTGTGAGCCGTTCATCTAGTCTTACGAAAGCGCTTTCGTCTTCGATGACTTGTTGACGGAATAAACTGTTCTTGAAGCCAACGAACGCCTATCTCGTCGGTTATCCATACATGCGTACTAACTTCAAAACGACAGTCGAGTGGAAGGTCTTTAAACCATGCTTGATTGTATAATTTGCCTTGGAAAATAAGCGTTGGCGGAAGTACCCACCCCGACATTTATTGACTCAATTACAGTTACCCACTCGTGGTAACCTGTAAAATTGATCTCCTTTCGTAGTATTCTGATCGGTTGATCACTTTCTGTGTGGTACTGGTGTGAAGGCATCACCACTGCGTGTTCGCTTTCGGCTTTCGCTAGGGAATCCGGGCGATCCGATAGTCACTTTGGTTTGGAAGTCTTCCACTGAGACGCTGATGGTGGTGTCTTGGGTGTTTGTGGGAGGGGGTTCGGCCCCTCCCGTAGGTGGGTCCGCCATTGGTCCGGGAAAAGCTCCCGCTCGGTACACAATCTCAAATGTTTTGTTTTGAAGGTAGTATCAACCACCAAAGGCTTTTTTCCAGTCTCCTATCCCTTGGTCTGTTGAAAAATATATGTGCCTTGATTTTTAAGTCTCATCTTGCTGTTCCAGACTCATCATCTAACGTTTTTCGTCAGGAAGGTTCAAAAACGAATTAATGGCATAATAGTATCATTACCAAGCTTCTAAATTGCTTGATCATATAGAGTTTCAAATCATTATATGGCTGACCGATCAACCACTTGTTTGAATTGGTCCTCAAACCACTTAGCACATGCACTCTGCGTATGTTTTTGACTGGTATTAGACGAAAACACACGTGGGGCTTGTTTCTGAGCGTCTAATCGAGCGTCGACTGTATAGCACGCGGTTTGCAAATCGTCACAGCCTTGCCGCACGACGCGATCGGTCTCTTGCGGAGTCTTGCCTAGGCTGCGGCAAAACCGCTATTGAGGTTTTCAAATGAAACCCGCAACCGCAATATAGTCGCGGTTTTACTAGTCAAAAACCGCACTAGCATGATTCTCGCTTCTTCCACCTTTCATGGCCTTCTGCTTGAAATTTTTGTCGCTGACTCACTCCTAATTATTTACCATGAATACGCTCGTTCTGGTCATAACAGTACTCTACACATCCTCCTTTTTCATATGCGAGATAATAAGTGTAGGCCGCGGAGGGAGGCGGATACCACGAAGCTTTTCGTGACGCGGGGTACGCTTTTGCAGATGCTTCCCCACCACGGACCGTAAGCTACCCGACCAAGGAAGGTTTGATCGGATATAGATAGAAGGAATAAGATAGAATGCAAAGGGCTTATGCACTCTAAATGAGTACGATCCACAATCCT
Organism: Penicillium atrosanguineum; assembly: GCF_028827265.1. Lineage (NCBI taxonomy): Eukaryota > Fungi > Ascomycota > Eurotiomycetes > Eurotiales > Aspergillaceae > Penicillium > Penicillium atrosanguineum. Next base: position 4,449,051 of record NW_026623133.1, on the reverse strand, counting down.
CAAACAAAGGACTAATGAAGGCAGAAGGATAGAAGAATCTTTGAAGAGAGTGAAAGGTCTGTCATTTCTACTTGGTGTCTCGTGCGTATTTATAGACAGAAAGTGGTTAAAGTCACATGCTTTATATCAGATAAACAGGATAGAATCAGAGAAGGAAATGTGATAGAACTGATGGCGTGATGAGGGATATGTCATCGATCAGGTGGGGTACAGAGGGGTAAGCGGTTTGGAGGGGTAAATCATGTCTGCATCAAAATAATTCACGAACTTTGCACCCCTATAATGATCTCTCAATATTGTTGGATAGGGTCAAAAGCTCACGCAATATTAAATTGGATATTAAATTAAAACTGACCAAAATTTGACTGAAATCGCTTCATAAAAATTTAAATGTAATGACTCTGGAATGTAAATATAATGCGGCAGGTTGAGAAACCCTAACACCATAAATGATGCTGACTAAAATGTAATCCGCCGAATTACAATTACCCCCATGGGATAGTGAGATAGCCATAGGGATAATATAATATATCTCAATACCGCTTATATAATATTATCCTTTGAGCCGGTTTTTGTCTACTAGAATCAGCTTTAAATAAATTGGTATTCAACCGCAGAGAATGGTGTAAAACCTTCCCGGAAACTTCATATAATTGCAACGGAAACCCCCTATATTGCACTTGCCATGGTGGCCGAAAAGAAAAAACCAGTCATCCGGACAAGATCAAGAAATATGGAGAGTACCATCCAGTTGAATATCAAACACGCTCTTTCCCACATAAATAGCGTACAGGCCCGATTGAAGCCCCCAGGCCTGCTTTTCCACATCCCATTGACTGAGATCGCGGCGCGTCAAATGGAATTGAACATGTTCTTGCTGCCCAGGTTGAATCATTTTTTTCTCAAACCCGCGCAGGACCTTAATAGGACCACCGGGGATACCAATGTAAAGTTGAGCAACCTCCGCAGCAGGTATGTTTCCAGAATTCTTGATAGTGCAGTTGACGCTAGCGATGATGTCCCAAAGCGCCTGAAGACCCCCCTCAGCGACCGCTTTATTTGAGGGTAGATAATCCAGTTCAGCGTGGAAATTGATAACAATCTCAAGGTCAGAATACGAGAAATTGGAATAAGTCAAGCCGTAGCCGAACTCGAATCGCGGTGTGATTTCCTTCGCCATGAAGGCCTTATAATCAGTGTAGACACCCTCGGTAAAGTTTGACTGCGGATAGAACATGTCTTCCGTACCGGATGGAATAACGGGTTCGAGTAGCTCGCCGTAGTCTGCCTCTTTGCGGCCAACAGTGTACGGCAACCGACCGGATGGTGATTGCTTCCCATACATAATTTCAAGCAAGGCTCGACCACTATCTTGGCCAGGCACATGAGCATATATCACGGCAGTCACATTGGGGTTCTCAATCCACACATCCACAAGACGCATACCAGCGTTATGGATGACAACAATTGTGTTTGAGCACTTCGCGGCTACATTCTTGATGAGATCATCGGAGGATGGGTCCGCCAGATAAGGTCGGTCCCATCCTTCCGATGAGGCTTCATTGACAAAAACGAGACACGCTTCGCTGGAAGGGTTCACAAACGGATTAAGCGAGGCCAAGTCCCACGCTAGGAAAGTGTTATCGTCGTATGCCTGGCGCTGGAAGGCGTTCAGCGGAGTATCTATGTAGGAGGGCGTGCTGGCGCCTGAGCCACCGCCAGAGAAGAGCGTGCCATTCAGGGCGACTCCTGGGCCACGGAAAGTTGGGTCCGCGCTTGACAGGAACATAGCCTCCTCTGTGCCATTGTTAACCGCGCTACCGTTGGGATATGCCAAGGCGTTGCTTAGTCCAACTGCCCATGCACCCAATGCGTCCAAAGTGTTCACAGAAGGGGGCAAAGCATCATATCCGAAGATGGAGAGGAATTTGGGTTTGTGGAGCGGCAGTGCGCCAGCGGTGTTCTTGACCAGAACATGGCCTTCGACGGCGGCTTGAAGAATTATTTTCTTTGATTTTGGATCACGAGCATCGACGAGGTGATGGGGCTCAAGTAGACTGACTGGAATTCCGTGACCAGGATTAGGCAGCTCGGCGTATCTGTACCAAGAGGCAACAATACGAGTTGCCATGTCATCCAGTCGGAACTGCGGCACTGAGCCGTTTTGAGTAGCAGAGACCAAGGTGCTGTTATCCCAGTACTTCGAGTCCGGCATGGCGATATCCATACCTGCATTTGCACTGGCAATTCCGGTGTGCTGGCCAGTCCAGTCCGACACTACAAAGCCCTCGAACCCCAGTTCTCCCTTGAGAAGACCATTCATGGTCTTGCTATTCTGGCAGCCATAACTGTTGTTGATGCGGTTGTAACTGCACATAACGGACCCAGCACCTGCTTTGACCACATCCTGAAAGCCCCAAAGGTAAAGTTCGTGCATCGTCTTGTCGTCCAAGTTCGATGAAACAGACTGGTTGTGGGATCCTGTCAACAACTGGGGACTGTTGCGGTTGGTCTCTTGCTCATTTGCAATGAAGTGTTTGACACAGGCAATAACATTTTTCTGGAGACCACGGACAGACTCTGCAGCCAAGATCCCAGACAAGTACGGATCACTACCGAAGCCTTCCCAGTTTCGGCCACCTTTAGCGATTCTCCCAGCTGGTCCTACCACTGGACCTAGTGCCACGTTGGCACCCTTTCTCCTGAACTCAGCACCCATGTGAACTCCCCGGGAGTGGGCGATGTCACGGTTCCAAGATGCGCCGACGTGCAGGCCGGCCGGATACGAATTGACCATGTCAACAGCGCGAACCCCGTTACCGGCATCTTGGAAGCAAATACCTGGAAACCCCAGTCGCGGAATGCTGCCTGTCATGCCAGAGCAGCCGGTGGTAGTTGATGTGTGGCCATACGTAAGGTTGTTTTTCTCTTCGTCGGTCATTTGGGAGACAAGGTGCCGGGCTCTGTGGTAAGCGTTGGCCCAGTCACCTAAACCCTTTGCAACGGCTGTAGCAGAAGAGGTATCAGAACTTGAGTCCTCACACGGCCGTACAGAAAGAAAGGCACTTACGGGTTTCGAGGACTGGCTCTGAGCGACCGTAGGACCAGTAGCGCTCGAGATCAGCAGGGTCTGTCTGCCCATTTTGTGCGACGACATGGCCTACCAGCTGCAATGCCGCAGCAAGTAAAAATACAGAGATCTTCATTGTACGCACGATTAAATCAAAAGGACCCTGGCAAGTGAGGGAGAGAAAAACTTACGGAGGTTTACGTCAAGGCTTTTATAGACGTTCTATCCGATTTCACAATACCAAGTGCCACGGCCTCTAAGAATACAGCTTGGCTCATGTCTTCTCCCGTGGGACATTGTCGGTGGTGGGTCCTTCATCTTATGAGCCAAGGTCAAAGCCAGAGACAATGCGAGGCAATGGTCTTGGCCAAAAGCCTTTTTTGAATCTGGAAAAGACTAGACTGCGGCAAAAACCGCAATGGTTCTTGGGGCCCCAATGGTTTTTAAAGTGGGGTAGAGTAAGTCACGTGTATAAACTTTTATTGGTGATACTGCTTAATAAGGCACTACTTATAGTTATTTTTATATTTTTATACAATTTTATGCCACAGAAGGCGACGAGAGTGTCGGAGCCGATTAACTTGCTCTAGCGTAGAGTTCCAGAGGCAGGCCCTGAGTCGGACCGATGCGACGCCATATACAAAACAAGTAAATGTTTCGTTGTCGATCGGTGGGGAAGCAAGGCCCGGGATTTAACCGACAGGTGGCTGCGGCTGTTAGACCATCAAAACTCGATTGCCTGGTCGGAAGCAACGCTGGGGAGAAACTATGACGTCCGAGGTCCGCAAAACTGACTCGGGAGGAGTGGATTGAATAATCAGCCACTAGAATATTTGTAATTTCAGGGGAAGGGAAGAGAAGAAGTCGGTGTAAGCGAACACTAGTGGGGAACCCGAAGTCCCTGTCGTGCCGAGTTTAAAGCGCCACTGCACTCCAGATTTTTGCCCCGTGGGAAGGTGGAACCGAGTATGTAATCCCTACATCTCCAGGTGTCTGGGGTCTGCTGGGCTTTTTACCACTTTGGTCCACTGATATTCGTGGAATTGTGTCTGGGCCCATGAGCTTACGAGCCACACGAACTTTACACCGAGATCGATCGGCCTCAACAATTCCTTTTACTCCGCTTCCATCATGCCCAATAAGCCTCCTGGTCTCGAGACATTTATCGAAAATGCTATTCCTGTTTACAATAAGCGTATTAAGCCAAAAATCATACCTATGGCGCGGAAATTTGAGATTCCGTACCATGTATGAAAGACCTCACGGTCGCACTTCAAAGCGCGTATCTCCACCAACAAAGCATTAAATCTCGAGTAAGGAGACGCATTATCTAGCTGGAGCACTATTCTAGATAGTGCATTTTCTCCCCCGACCGCAGAAATGGTGGGAGCATGTGTTATAATTTTCTGTTCCGACGCGTCTCACGCTCAATAATAACTGGGTCTACGACTTTCCTAATCATCTTTTACCGCGGCTCAAGCATCATTTTATCAAAAAAAAGCAAACAGGACGAAGAAGAAGGTAAGCTGAAGATATAGACTATCATACAAACTAGTACGAGCGGCTAGAGTGATGTGGCTAAAATAATAAGTTGCGACCGAAGGATATCTACAATTTCGACGAAACCAGCTTGGGCTGTGATGTGCTTCTGATAGCCAGGCTGAGGTATACCCCAAAGACGACGGATACTAGCTTGAATTATCGACGATAGTTTCAATGCCAGAGCGTATTACCCTCAATGGTCTTTTAATTAGAAATTACCGAGTTGTGGGGTAAGATAATGCCTGGCGGCCCGCGGAGCTTGCGGAAGACCGATGACAGCTCTTTGTACCTCTACGCGGAGTTCGCGGAACCTGCCTTTACTTCATTCTCTCGATATCGGAATAAACTCGCAAGGCCGTGAATTTCCCTTAGCTAACCTTTCCACGTGTAAGAGAAAGCACACAGTATACTAGCTATCTAGGGATCGGCGCGTGAAATGCAATAACGGCCGTCCGAACTGCTAAGCGTGCTATACATTGAAACAAGCTTATACATACCCCGACGAGAGCGCCTCTGCGAGTATAAGGTGTATGCATTGATTATCGATCGCAAAGAAACTATGACTGGCTTTCAAAACTAGCTTCGACCCTAGCTCGGTTGAGATTCTACATCGGTTGTAAGGCATCTGAGCCGTTTTGGACTAAGTTGCCCAAAAATAATGTGATTCTAGCGTAGCATCTTTATCCAAGCTGTACGCAACCCCTCAGTCAGTGGCCAAGTCCAATCGCAGTTGTTCAATCCTAGCTGGCTACAACCTAAGGGGCTAGGACCGCGGAAGTGGGCCTTATATGAGTGGCACAGATGACTAGCCGATATTGAGTCTGCCCCGTGTTAACGCCGAGAGACTCCTTTACTAGCCTAAGGCTACAGAATTTCTTGGTGGACCAGTTATAGAGAGATCATTATACTCGAGTGTACGCTGGATATGACTCTAGCCTCGGTACCGGAGGAGCAGTCATCTCAGTATATAATTCGCCAATACGACTATATTCCACTTTGCCGGCGTATCCTAGATTAAGTGCATGTACGTAGCCTATCCTCAAGCCGAGTGACCTTGAACGGTCAGCCAAGGAAGTGACCTAAAATGAATTAAAATGGGGCAACAAGTCGTGTCTTGTGTGTGGTATGCCATCCTGAATTTGATTTTCCCTACTGTCTCAAAATGCTGACATTTCAATTCAACTTCTGGCTTGTGCTCTTAGCTGTTTGGCAGTCGAATCATCTAAGAAAATATCAGCTACAACGAATGGCACAGAAAAAGGCTTACGAGAGGAAGAAGGCTGCGGTCGCCTATTTATCTAAGCTGTAATGGCACTGGTCGGTATATGTAAGATTGTTGCGAGCCAAGAAATCACATAATAGGTCAACCCCAGATTTCCTGAGCTCAGTCAGTTGAAGCCGTAGGTGGTCAGAAATATGATGGTGGCTTTGAGCGATCTCCGGGAAGCACATGTGACTGAACCCAAGTACAGTAGTGACGCGAAAACTTTTGGCCACTAACGGTTATCCTACTTAATTTAGAGGGTTTCCTAGCGAAGGGTATCAATATCCTTCTTCCAGTCCGTCCCCTAGGGTTTCGCACTAGGTCTATCGTTAGGGCTTATATAGCCTTAATGTATTGTAGCACTGGCGGAGGGACCCTAATGCCCGTATGACCCTAGATATGCTCCAGGAGCCGCTTCGCATCGTGATCAGCGTTCAAAATACGGTAGTTGATGTTACGTCGCTCGGCTTCCACACCCCCTAAGAGGGGTGGCCAGTCATTCCACGGCGCCACTATGATGATTACCACACAAGAGTGGTATCAAACGATTGTACGTGAAGTCAGTTCAAACCGAGCAAAGTTTGGTGGGCGTAGCTCTTGGCGTGGCGGTACAATTTCAGAAATTCGATTTACGCAGAGATAGATGTTTTTTTTTCATCACCATCACGTGCGTGTCCATGACAATATGACCACAGACGAGGATCGCGCACAAAGGAAACGCTGCTAAGTGACTTTCGACGCGAACAAAACACCAGCCCCTTTTATCGAGTGGATTGAAGCATTGCAAGTAACTATATCCAGCTCCTAAGGGTTTATCGGCTCTCTGCTCGGGTCTCCTGAGTAGCATGATGCCAGGGACAGGCCCTCATGATTCAAAGTGATCACATTGTATCTTGAGATAAAATGGTGTAAAACCCACAGAACGTCTGTCTGTATGCCTCATCACATCGTCATTACAGATCTGGTTACATCCCTACGAAAGGGTCAGAAACAACGGGAAACTGCAAATATCACAAATTAAAATCATGAATGATTGTTTCGTCTGCTTTGAAAGCTCGGTTTAGGGTTTTAGGGTTAGGGTTTTATTCGTGCCGACAATTCCATCATGCCTCAGGCCGAATTCAGTATCGGTCAGTCAGTGATCCTGACAGTTCTCCTTCTGTGGCAGCCCCTCCTCCCCTTTCCCCTTTTCACTTTCGTCGCCTTGTCGAAGGGCTACAATGCGTTCGTTTCTTGATTGTTTTCTAGAGTCGTGACACTCATCACAAAAAAACGCCCATTTCTTCTATAGTATGTCCATGCCAAGCGACCAAGGTGTCAAATATTAGTGCCTCGCCAAGTTCAGGATGCAATGTCCCAGTTTGGCCGCCAGACAAACCGCGATCATCTTAGAAACGAAAAGAAAACCGGCCTAGCCGAATCTCTAATATGAATCTTACCTACTGATATTTAAAATGTCCGTTAAGCGCATCTAATGAATAGCAGGATAACAAGACCTAGGGCCATGCGACTGGCCCCCTCGGCTGGCAATAACAAATATGTCGGTAGAACAAAAGGGCCTTTGAAATCTATTTAGCGACCTATTCAACCACTGCTCCAAGTCTCATCATAATCGCCCGTCTCACACTGGTGAACACTCTGTCTGGCAAATTGCTGCTTTTTGTTGTTCAAGGTCCAGCCAGACGACACAATCTCCGAACATTTACCCTCCTTACACTCAAAAATATGCTCACAATATCTGCCCAGCTGATACATATGCTTCGAGTCGTCTTCTGCCCATGTATGACGATAATTGTTGGCATGTTCAAAAGTGGCCTTTTCCGTCTTTTTCGCGATCACCCAGATTCTCTTCAGGATTTGCTCGGAAGATCGCTTGCCGAATCAAGGTTCTCCCCTAGCAGAGGATCGCTTGCTGACCGAAGATTCTGCGACTAGAGCTGTACTGTTTCGACCATTGGTCGCATCACCATCATCGATTTCCAGATCAAGCTCACGCTTGACTCGTTGTGTCGCATAAGGGTAAAACCCCAGTATTCAGATATTGAATAGTCACGCACGTATCGTGGGGGACGGTTCTGGAGAGATTGAACTCATTGTACCAAACGGGGTTACCATCAGGCATCGCAACCATATATTTATGATTCCACGTGACCCGATCAATGCTGCGCGATTGGACGATTTGTAGATCTTGATGTGTGATACCAACACGATCTGCGGCAACGACTAACATGACTGCCATCGCAGTGCCGAAATAGGCGACGAGGCAGGATGGAAGATCCCACCATTCGCTACTCGACGAAGATGCACTCCCGCATGCAGAGATTTAGTCTGCAGTTAGTTTCACCACGACTGCGAGGGTAATTATATACTTCATCGTTGTGTCTAATTGAAAGCCAAGCAGGTCAAAGGAGTGCTGGTCTCAAGAACTGTGGTAAAGGGCAAGGGCGATTAGATCGCCTGGAGACGATAGAACATCAAGTCATGAGCTTTTAATTAATTGAAAAAAGGGACTCAGAGAAGTGATGTACTTACATTGTTTTGACTAAAATAAGAAGCAGATTCAACATTGAACAGTAGGCTCACGAGAATAGATAATTATTTGAGATCCGCGGATTAAGTAGGGCTTTTAAAGTTATGTTTTTGAACTTCTACGCGAGGACTTTCAGCCCCACTGGGGACATGAAATTCTTGACAAGCTAAGGGGTGTTACTCTCCCACTAGAGTCCGGCTGATTCATCGTCCACTCTACTCCTACAGGTTTTATATTCGTAAATCGGGTCAATTCAGAATACCCGGGCCGTAGCATGCCATACTAGCCTCCAACAGCAATGTTCAGAGAGTTCTGCAATCAATCATGTCAATTGGCTCCCTCAGTGCTAGAGCGTACGGATTTCCTGTAATCCGACAATTCTCTTTATCGACGGGTCATATGGACCCTGTATGGTAGTTTCCTGTTGCATAAGAGGAGCTTGAGGAATTCCACTCTATCGACTCCTCCGCGATTTTCAGCTCTTGACGCGTATTGAAGCCCGATATCATAAACAACGACTTATCTGTGGACTGCAGCACTAATTCTCATGCTAATTACTAGTGGGATATCCATTGCCCAATCGTAAGGGTAGGCCACGTAAGCTTCACCTCTCGCACTGCCCCGGATCTCAGAAGGACCGGAACAGGAGAAAACTTGGCATTTTTATACGCAGTTGAGCGGTCGATATGCCCTCCTAAGCCCAATAATCTCCTCAAATCATCACTAAGAGCGTCTGATAGCCCATCTGGCAAGAGGGTTCGACGGGGATGGATCGCGACATTTAACACCATCACTTGTAACTTGACCCTCCATGAATGTTTGAAATGGCTAGTTAATGGGGTCATCTTGAAATTTTTCATCAACGAACTTGTGTACCAAATCTATTAATGAAGTAAAAAATGTGGTAAGGAGATAGAGATAAGATGAGCAATTTTTGCACAGGAACCACTTAGCAAGGTCGGCTAAGCCTTCGCCAAGCGAATCCTTTGCCGAGTCTCATCCACTCTGACATTCATTGAGGCGCACTACATACCCTTTTAAAGCACTCGATCTCAGCTATCGGGCTGAAAAGCTGGTTTAGCGTGCACATACCGCGTGGGGGCTGTGAACCATGCCCCATCCAGCTGACTTTGAGCCCTCAGCTCTAATTTGAGTCTTCTCTTGTCACCAACACCCACCACTTTTCCTAACTGATCGAAGGCAAAATGGTATACTACCTAGGGCTCCGTTGAATGAGAAGAAAAGAAAACTAACAATAATTCCATAGCGAGATCAACTCATCATTCATCTTTCTTTGGTCTTGCTAGGACCAGAGGTGCTCACACGCATGATCGGGTACGCCCGTATAGGGTCCCTGAAGTCCTCTGAGACAGAACACGCAACAAACATAGCATTGGCGAACTCCCTTCCATTATTGCTCGGCGGTGTAGTACACTACGCGCGCAGAAACAAATTTTCCTCCTTGGGAACAAGCCTCATTTTCAGTACTCTCTACTTTCTCGGCTTTTTGTGCCTGCAAGCAGAACAGGGTTACGGGTACGAGATAGCCTTTTTAACCTCCATCACGCTAGGGATCGCTTCCCTATCGCAGGGTTTAAAGCTGGTAAGAAACCTACTTCCTAAGGAAGTCTACCTGCTAAGCGTGCATGGGCTCGTGACATTCGCTCTTGGTATTCATTTCTGGCTGGCTACGGGGCCAACAATCTTTTTCTTTGTGGTGATGCTTGGTATGCCGGTCAAGAGATTATCAAAGACGGGCAATCGGCCAAACGGCCCAGGGCGAATTCATGAGGCTGGCATTGAATTGTGGTATCAATTGATCGTCTAATTGAAGAACCGTACATTGATTGTCAACGAAGGACAGGGCATTAGGGAAAGGGTGTTACTTGGCCTTAAACAGACCGATCTCTTGCGAGATTCTGCTCTTTCATATCTCTTGATCTTGGTGAAATTCTACCTGATAGCCGGGTTCTATTTGTCCAAGGTACTACTAAGCTAGTGAAGGCCGTTTCTATATAGGACTAACAAACACAAACAAGATATTTCCAGACGAGGCCTACACATGCCTTCACCAAGACATTCGAGTTGCTCGTCCTCTTTCATAAGGAATGTAACCGCTGTTCCTGCGAAGCTCAGTGGTTTGTTTGAAGACTTGTTTTTCTGGTGAAAACGGTGCATACAGCGAATGGGGCTTTCGAGTTGACCACCGCACTTAAAGTTGACTTGGAAATTAGCCGCCAGCTGTATAATTCCTTGGAGGACAATTTTTGAAATTTTCACTTTCTTGGACATGCCTACTGTCTGAAGCATCGCTGACGCTTGTTAAAACCATGTCTAGCATCGAAACATTCAGGCAGCAGGCTCGAGCTATCGCGCCATCAAAGCCCTCTCTTGACCTCCATCTGTTCATCGGCGCAAAGAGCGATTCAGCCGGAAAGCATAGCGCTTCACTGTAAACCCAATGGCAGCTTCGGACTTGACCCAGCTTTGGCTGGTATCAGTGTAAATTGCATGTGGTGAAGTCTGTCTCAATCTACTCCTGCAGCTGCAGCTTCTGCTCTCATCTATGACATGACCGGTGCTGGGATCGCCTGGACTGGTCTCAGGACCTATGCAAGATCCCAAGGCCATTCTGCGGACCCGAGTAGTCCATTCTCGGGAGTGGTATATTATTAAAACATATTTTTCAAGGGCAGGCTCGGGTCCAGAAGACTCTGTTTGTTGCAGGAAAGCTGGTCCACGTAATGTTCTTGTGGAAGACAAAATCGGAAACAAACAGCCTACCCGTCATGACATTATGATTCCTCAGACTGGCATTTCTGTGTCTGCATCCCTGAACGTAGCGTCCTCGTCATTTTCAAAGCATACGCCGATGCCATGTGTTTCAACTAGACAATGACATGGGCCGTGCATGGGCCGACGCATCGACACCTAATTCTGCCTGATTCTGATATTTCTGCCTTTGTCGGTACAAATCCCGCGGTGAACAGGAGATATAATTATCCTTCATGTTTATTACTTATATAATCTAGAATCACCCTATAAACTGCCAGGCTCAGGAGTAATACAACGACCGAGTTTTTGACATCGTCAATTATTGGTTGTATAAAAGGTCACTCCGGCTCAAAATTTCAGCCTGGAATTCCAGGCGTCAGTAGGCGGACACGAAAGCGATGGCCTAAGAATCTGCTTATATCAGCATTGTCCCCTAATGGCACTATTCACCGCGGTAACTGCCCCTGAGTTCTCACTTCTTGATCCCTGCTCGTTCGTTTATGATAAATCGCATGGTTTGACGGCTGGTGGTGTATGATGCTTATCTACTACCTGGCCGACCGTACCCCATCAAAAACTTTCCCTTACTTCCTATTCTATTAACTATGATTAAATTACCTCTGTTCAACTTAAAACTGGGATCTATAAAAAATTAAACAATTATTTTTTTCGCAGTAAATGATCTGCTCCTCTTCACCGCATCCCTTGCCTCGGCCTCCATGATAAATCAAGATCCATAGCTTCCATCTACAGAATCTGCATTTCACTTTTTCCTTCCTTCCTTCCATCCTTCCTTCTTCATAGTATTGAAGTGACCGGCAGTACGGCTACTATATACAAACTTGAGAGAGATTCTACAGTTTTACAAGTTTATTCTCTACAGAAACGTTTCATATAGTTGGTGACCGAACTTTGTTCAATTTCAATCAATTTTTGGGTTTCGCCACACTGCATGAGCTGAAAAAGGTCAGTGGATACCAATCATCCTGTGCTCAAGATGACCAGCTCAATAATCCAGAGAATGTTTCGTAACAAAAGTATTCGATCTCATGCTGCTTTGAAAACCTTAAAATCAAGTTCAACAGAGGGACATTTGTGGATTATGTCCCAAAAAAACATGAGCAGGCGATTGAATAGTGATATGCCAGCTACAAACCCTATCAGCCCCATACAGAACCACGTCCACGGTCGTTCTCCGATCCATATGAACACATTTGTATCCGCTCGATGCCAAGTGCTACTTTCGAGGTCAGTGATATAACGCGATAATTCGGTTGCGTTAGTGACCCCTACGGTCGGTGAGGGCAGCAACGGCTGCTTGATAAGGTAATCTTTCAATACCATCGTCAAAAACATAGGACCGGCGGATATCATGACAGCGCAGTGTGGCTGCCACCGGGCCCAGGCTTGAGTGATGGCATTGAACATGGGTAATCGGGTAATTGCTGCTGCGTAAACGGGATGTCTTGCAGATGTAGCTAGGAGATCATTGGTGACACCAGTTGGAAGGGTGGATTTGAACAAGGCAAAATCTCTTCTCGCGCTTAATCCGAAATCCTGAATAGGTATAGTATCATTACACCAAGTATCCATATCGAGATAGATACCACCATAGTGATATAAAACAAAATAACGGATCGAGTCGGCCCTCTGGATAGGGAAAGGGTAGTGATCCCAAGTATCCACGAACCATAGGTAATTATTGACGAGGAAATCGCGAGCCGATGCATCAGTCCAGAGCTAGAAAGAACGATCAGTGATATTTCAAAGAATGAGGACGAAATGTCTCATAATTTTGCATAAGAGAATATACCTTATATTCAAAGCCCGAGTAAGCTCGCTTGCAGCTCATGTGCGACCCAATCCAACGATCAGGTATCATCTCTGTCGCAGTGGTTTGATGCAAGATGAGTGGAATTTGACTCGACCGGGCAGTATGATTCCGATAGTTCAAGATATTAGAGCTAGGCAGAGCTACCCGAGGGCCGAAAAGCTCATTGTTTCTGCGCAGTAGAGTGATCAGAGGCTCAAGAGTGTAGATCAGCAGCCCAAAGATCACTATGTCTATCAAAAGAAGCAAGCTTGTAGTTCTAATCGGCCATATGACTCTTCGAATCACGCGCCGCGGTTTTGGCCTGATTCGTGACTCTTTTCTGAGACGCTCTTCATCGTGGACCTTTTCGTGTTCGACGTAGAATGCTCGAGATGACAAGCGATGGATATTTATCCAGAACGTCATCTTATAGCACAAAGGCGAATGATACGAAGTTGTATAACGCTATTGATAGACTGCAGACGATCGAAATCACTTGGAAGCAGTGCTGCCAGATGGAAATAGTGGGAGAAAGACAATTAGTGGAGAAAACAGATCAATGCCGAGAGAAGAAAAAGCACAAGCAGCTTTGCTCAGTCCGATCATTGATATTTAATATTCAGTGAAAAATTGACCGGGCGTGGTGTAGCTAGAGTCTAAGGTGTCATAGCTAACGTAGTGTAACCTCGTGTTTTCAATTTGCCGGAATCGTATTTTAATCCGACTATGGACCAACAGAGCCAATCACCATTTGACTTCCCAACCTAATCAGAACTTTTCTTTGATTGAATCGGGAACTTCATTGAAAGCTCATGAAGCTCAATACGGACAATCGCCTCATTTATGGGGATCGTCGTGTTGAGTCCGAAGCCACGTGACTGGGATTCACAAGCAACACCATGAATTTGTTCTCTTCTGTCGGAATGTTTTATATGCAACCAATCAACGATATCAAAAGCTCTGTTCTTGTATTACCCCTGATTCTGCCAATTTATAGGGGGATTCTAGATTACATAAGTAATAAACATGAAGGATAATTATATCTCCGGTCCACCGCGGTATTCGTATTGACACACCCCCTCAGCGGTCTCAGGCGTCCTGAGATTGCTGGAATGCATCCAATTCGCACGAAACCGTGGTCTTTGCAAAACAGCCTCTGATTTCCTCTTTAGGACTAGTCAATCAGGTGACTTATATCCACCATATTCAGCAACCTGACGAAATTGTCATGTTTTTGTCGCGGGAGCACCTTGGTGAGTCCATCGGCCACCATACTTGCGGTAGGTGTCCATCTAATGGCGATTCGACCTGCCCTGACCTCTTGGCGTAGCCAGTGGTGGTGTATATCCACATGTCGGAGCTTGGTGTCAAACACCACGTCGTCTCCTTGGAGCAGACCAATTGCTCGCTCATTGTCGCACTGAATGGTGATGATATGGGAGGGTATGAAGCCCACATGCCCAAGTAGTCTCCTCCACCATTGGAGGTGCTTGCCTGCATCAGACAAACCCAATAGTTCAGCTTCAGTGGTGGAAGTAGTCACTGTACGTTGCTTGGTAGCCTTCCAATCCACGGGGCCACCGTACACCTGATATATGTATCCTGCTGAACTCTTCCGGTCTTCATGGTCACCGTACGATGCATCACTTGCAAGCCGCACAGATTCAAGTCCGCTATTCTGGCAATACTCGATGGCGAGGTATCGCGTGGTGTAGAGGTATGATAGCGCTCTGTCTGCAGCATGATGATGTTGAGGGCCGGGGTTGGTAAGGAACTGCGCCAACTTTGCCATTGCCTTTGCAGCGTCCGGACGAGTGATCGTGGTTGCATATCCACCAGATCCAACCTTCTGTTGATAAAGATGGATCTCTCTAGGTGTTGCAATGCCCTCGTATGGCTTCAGCTCCTCAACTGGAAGCGGGGTGAACACTGGTGCACGTTTAGTGAGGTTATACCGCATAGCTACACTGGTAATGTAGCTATCCTGGCATAGCCAGAGCTTCCTTTGCTTCCGGTCTCTGATGATCCGAATATTCAGAAACCAGCCTGCATCGCCATGATCAGTGAGCTCCCAGTGGTCTTCGAGATCCCGTTCGAGCTTCTGCGCTCGTTCTCTTGCTGACCGGTGACTAGCAATTAATATATCATCGACATAGAAGAATACAAGGATTCCTTCGCCTACGAAGACACATGGATCCTCAGGGACTTGTCGCAACCCGAGCTTCTGCAGGACGCCCGCTGCTTCCTGCTGCCACAGGCGCGGCGATATACGCAACCCGTACAAAGCTCGGTGGAGCTTCCAGCACTTCCCTGGGGATTCAAAACCTTCTGGCATCCTCGTGTATGTCTCCTTGTTTAGTTTGCTGTTCAGGAATGCCGTCACCGCGTCCCGCTGTCGTAGATCAAGGTCAAATGCTACGACCAAGGCAAAGATCATACGTGCCGTACGTGCTGCAAGCGTTGCAGCTCGCTTCTCTTCGGATGAGATCGTTTCTAGGTCGCCACGTACACAGATACGTGCTTTTAGCTTCAAGAGGTAACCGTCCTGATCAAATTTATAGGCGAATACCCAAAGCAGGGGAAGGATTTGCTTGCCTCTGTCTTTTGGTCTTTCCACCACATCGTACGTCTCTTTCTGTGCCAGAGAGTCGAGTTCTTTCCTTATTGCTGCGAGGAAACCTTCCTGGAAGGGATGGTTTATGACATCCTTCTAGTGCTTCGGTGGTTCTGGAAGGTCATCGCGATGACGACGGCTATCTGGTTTCTCTGCGTATAACCCTGCCGCAAAAGCATGAAGGAAGGCCGGTGGTTCTTCTTCTTCATCAATCCTTGTTGTATATGCTGCATAATCATTGTCCTGTCGTGCTCGACGCGTCCTTCGGCCGCTCACAATGTTGTCTGCATTCACGTCGCCGTTGATGTCCCGTGGCGCTCTTTCCCTTGCCAGTTCTGTCTGCAATTGTTGTTCAAGCTCGTCCTTCACACTTACCTCTCTCTGGTGATGATCTGTGTCGGTTTGTTCGATGCACTCGATGGCTTCTGGGGCCTGGTCTCGCACGACTGGTTCTGGGTCGGTTTCCACCCCCTGACCAGGGTCCGGAGCCTCTTCGTCCGGTGGTGTCGGTGGTAATGGGGGGAGAATTTCATCAGGGAAAGCGCCAGGCACCTCCTGGTATGTTTCGTTATTGTGTTGATTCGGTGCCGGCTCAGGTGTTGGGAATACTCTTTGCGCTAGGGAAGAGACGGTTTTTTGGCTGAAAAGACAATTATGGTCTTCCGTCTCCTCCACCCCCTGACCTATGGTAGGTCGGTCTATATTATCGTCATTCCGAGAGTCTCTTCGCTCTGGTAGCGTACCAGTTTCCTCAGGCATTATCCCGGTAGTGATCGATGTCTGCATCGCCTTCTGGACTTCTGTTCTATCCAGTTCCTGCGGTTCCTTAATAAGTGGCAGTGGGATAGGCTGATAATGCGCGAACTCGGGTGAATACTTTCGGGATTCATCGAATACCGCATCGCGAATAAACCGCACTTTGCCGGACTGTGGAAACCAGATCTTCCACACATTTGAGGCCATATATCTAACCAGGAAGCCGACTTCTACGCGTGGATTCATCTTGTCCGATTGGATTTGTTTCTGGATACGGCAATATACGAGGCTTCCGTACAGTCTAACATTCGATAGGTTGATCTTCGGCATTCGATCGCCAGCGAAGTCCTTTCGAACCTCTTCCCATAGCACAACCCAACGATTCTCGGTGGAGATATACGTTAGTATTCTATTTAGGAGCCACACTGTTGCTTGTGCAGCTTCGGGCCAGAGGTCTTTTGGAAGCTTTCCTTTAAGCATCAGCATCCTCATTCTAAGGATGATCACACCTCCTGCTCTCTCGGCGTACCCGTTCATCTCTGGGTGTGCCGGTGGGCTATGATATACGACGATTCCATCGGAGGTAAGACTCCATTCTGCGGACCGTCCTGCAGCTTTCTCATTGTCATAGTGGAATGCTTTGATCGGCAAATCCCACCAATTCTTTGCAAGCTGGACAAACTGGTTAATCGCGAGCTGACATTGACTCTTCAGCTCGTGGGTAGATATCCAGTGAAACCTGATACCTTTAATAACAAAGTGCGATATCCATCGATGACCATTGTACGTCACTGGTAGCTGGATTAAATCGAAATGCACTCTTCCAAAGCGCCCAAAGGTACGTCCAACTGGCCTTCTTGACACCTATCGGGGTGCATTGCCTAGTTGACATGTCTCGTATAGTGCTTCTTCTTCGTTCCCGTCCTCAATAGTCACTCCATCGACCATCGAAGCTAGTTTATGCACTGTCTTATGATTTATATGCGCGAAACGACGATGCCAGAGGTTTGCTGAAGCCCTCGCTTCGAGTGGCTTCTCTGATGATCGCACAGCGTGTGCATGGGGATATACGACTTCCTCTGGTTCGTCGAATAGCCAGAGATTCATACTATCCCATAGGTGCACGCTCACTATAGGTCGGTTGTCGGTGTCGACAATGCAGTTGGATTTCTGGCACCATCTACCGCCTTTCTTCAACAATGCAGCGTATGAGACCAAGTTGGTGTGGAAGCCCGGTGAATAGAGTGCATCACTTAGGGATATTACTCTCTTCTTGCCTGTTTCGGGGTTTCTTCCAATGAGTTTGACCGTACCACGTGCGATGACTTTTGTGCTGCTATCTCCGGTTGCGAGAGTTGTTTCGTACGGTTCAAGGCTGATGAACCGACTCTTATCGTTGCAGATATGCCTTGAAGCTCCAGTGTCCAGTATCCAACGGTCTTGGATGGTTGATCTAGCCTTATGGCTTGCTGAGAAAACTTCGGCACTGATTTGTGGCGACTGCGTCAGGAAACACATATCAACCGGATCTTCTTTCGGGATGTCTGTACGGGCACTATTTGTCCGTTCGTGCACTGCATGCGCGGAGTCTTGAGGCTTCTGTTTGACCTCATTCGCGTCTTTGACTACCTTCTCGACCCATTTCTTCCATGCAGGATCCGCTGCAAAGTTCTTCTTGATCTTCTGAAGCGTCTCATCGTTTGGCTTGAACCAGGAAGGTCGGGCGGCCTCATTCAGGGCATAGCACGTTGCAACCCAATGCCGATGGTTCGTGCGTCCGCATGGGCATGGTCGTTTATCAAAAGGAAGAGGGGTCGGCTTTGGCGTCTCTTCTGTTTCTTCCTTATGATCCTGCCAGGTGGAGAATGATCCCTTCAGTTCTGATGATAATGACTGCTTGGGACCGATCTCTCGATACATTGCGCGGAATGATTCAATCAGGTCTCTGGTGTCGTACGGCTTTCTATCCATAACAATCTCTTGATATCTAGCCTGCCACCAGATAGGTAACACCTCTTTCACTGCTTGCAAGAAGTCCCTGTTCGCACTTTTGACTTCTTCAAGATAAAGGCTAACAGCTTGCTCTCTTAGGGTGTCCTATATCGATAACCACTGATCGACATTGCCTTTCGGCTTCTGCACGGCGAATGACCTCTATTTCATGCGAATTTCCTCCTCATACGCGCTAGAGCGGGCAAAGCGAGACTTTAGGTACACCAGGCGGTCGTACGGCGTCTCATAATCGATCAATGTAAGATGGTGGATAGGATCAAGGAAGGAGATAATATATTCATTCACGTCATCCAGTCCCTTGATCTGTTTCTCCCACTTTGCATATGCGACTTTATAGACGTCCATACGGTCTCGCCACTCCTTTCTTTCCTCTGTATCCCCATCTTTAGGGTACTCCGGCTCGTACGGTTCTCTCAAACCTCTCGGACGGTCTTCTTTCTCGATATCTGGGTCACATAAGTCCCAGACTCGCTTCTGTTTCGCATACAGTTTTACGCGGGCAAACCACGTGCGCCATTGCGGCGAATCCTTCAGTTTATCGCCCTTCATGGCGGAGAGGATGGATACTGCCTCCATTGCGGTGTTCCGGTCGAAGGAATACCCTCAGGGGGGGATATCGTCTGTTGTATTGGTTGGTTCAGGTTGGTTCAGGGGTCGAGGGTCGAGTATGGTCGACGGATGTGCTTCCTGGTGATATAGCAATATCAATTGCTTCCTTATTCACCCACAAATGCCTCTATATCATGCGAACCGGGCTCATAACTGTCGGAATGTTTTATATGCAACCAATCAACGATATCAAAAGCTCTGTTCTTGTATTACCCCTGATTCTGCCAATTTATAGGGGGATTCTAGATTACATAAGTAATAAACATGAAGGATAATTATATCTCCGGTCCACCGCGGTATTCGTATTGACATCTTCTAAATCGCTTCTAAGTCTCAACTTTCAGAATTGAAAAGCATATGGGTCTGTGGGACTTGAATTGAGTGACTGGCCTAAAGACCGCCGACTTCAGTAGCAAGGTCTCCCAGTATTCCCCTCTCCGGGGGCATGGATGCCATCACGCAATATTTTTTGTTGTCCATGTTCGCCAAATGAAATTGATTTCCCGCACGTTTCCAAGGACCGTTCCAGTACACGGATGTAATCCGATGTTTGTCATGATAGAGATCTAGCATGCCCTCCAAACCCAATCCGAAAGCTGCACTCCCACAGAATGACACTACTCGACTTTGATCATGTTCGATTGATATTCTCTCAACATTTACCAGGGGAATAAGCTTGGGTAGATCGCCGTCTTGATAAGCGTGGCCGCTAGAATTTCCGTCAGAGTATTCAGAGTCACAATGGTGCACAAAATTAAGGGTTTTTATACCTGAGACAGATGGGATTTCTTAGCACGAGTGCCTTCTGCCAGATTATTATATATTGTTAAGGAAAGCCGCTGGGTCACTAGGTCTTTCATTTTTATCTGGGTATGCCGAGTCAGAAATTTGCCGTTAAGTTCAACCAGTTGTATAGTACGCTGTCGAGAGAGGTTCGGTAGCGACAAAATCGCTTGATTCTCTTAAGCGTCCTTTTTAACTGTAAGACCTATTTGGCCCTTTTCTCTCATACCTGAAAACACTATGCTTTGATTACGCGGCCCACCTTCATCAGGCGATGACGCTGAGCCGATCTTATTAGCCGATTGCCGTGTACGGAGAATTGGCCGGGCCCGATGTACAAAACGATATTAATCACGTGTAACTCCTTCCTGTCCCGGAATAGGAAAGATACCGAATATGGAAAACTCATTAGTGATAGCCTCGACCAATGAGGCTACGGACGGGCTAAATGTCATGTGACCATTTTCGATCATGTGTCGGAATGTTTTATATGCAACCAATCAACGATATCAAAAGCTCTGTCTCTGTATTACCCCTGATTCTGCCAATTTATAGGGGGATTCAAGATTACATAAGTAATAAACATGAAGGATAATTGTATCTCCGGTCCACCGCGGTATTCGTATTGACATCATGCAAGAGAAAAGATTCACTTCATAGAATGGCAATGGTCTAGGAGCGTAAAGTTACTGTAATTATCATAAATGTGAAGTCTGGATAAATTCGGCTAGATATTTGAGAGACACTCGCCACCAGTCTCGAAATCGAGAAATGGCATTAGGCACTACCAGACCTCTCTCGGCTGAATCTCCCGTGTTTCTTTGCTGCCTGCATATCTTGCTCCCTTTTGATGCAAAGATAGCGTGGGTCAATCGAGCACTGAATTAAAAGACTTTATAACAACATTGGGACAGCATGGATTTATTTGTTGAATACAGTAACCTATGACAAGTAAAGTAGTGTTTAATTCTATGAGCTTCTTTGTGTCTTATAGAATCTAGCTATGCGATCTTGGTGCGTATATCATGGTTTGACGGAGGGATGATTTAATATAGGAAGAAGGGACTGATTGTTTCGGAATCCGGAAATCGCTTTCAATGTCATAAGAAGCTAATTCGGCTAGACAACGATGGGAACGGTGCCTGCATGTGGTTATCGTGTTACATGTCGATCGAAAGCTACTAGCGGTATTGATTGATGATACGTGCAACCGGATCAACGTAGGCCCCATAGTGAAAAGCTGTACATTTCCTCGCCCGCGATGTCTAACTGTAGTTTGATAGTCCAATTTCTATCCCTCAGATCTGCGACCAATTCACGATACCGAGAGCTCTAATTGTAGTCATTATGGTAGAGATACGACCATGTTTGGATCATCCATTTCCCCAACCTTGTAGCACCAACGGCGACGAGTCCTACGATGAGTATCGCTAGGGCTGGGGTACTCAGCGCTCGCTACAGAGACGCCAAAAATTTACGCATGTAGAAGATCACGTAAATCAACGATGCTCCCATTCCTCCATGGACGTCATGGTTGAATGGCTACTTGTCCATCGCCTTCACCCTCTTATCGCTCTGTTACGATGGAACGAGGAGCTCTTCAAGTCACGAGTCAGTCTCTCCAGCCTAGAAGCTTGGAGTCTCTGTAATAGGAACTACAGACATAGCGACTGTCCATTGACAGTGTCAATGTCTTAGTGCCGGCAAGTAACGATCAATTAATACTAGCATAATGAAAAAGAAGTCTTGAATCTCGGGTTCGATTTCACAAAATTTCATAGTTTCTCTATGGGCTGATCCCAAGTTATCGCCGGCGAACGAGATTTAGATCACCAAAATGATGATTAATTGGTTCTCCAAGGCGGTGAAAATCGATAAGAGTGCCCGCGTCCCTCATCCCTCCTAACACATTTTCAAGTCTTAAGAAAACGAAAAAATCCCTCGTTTCTAAATTATGATCGCAACCTCGCCCCCAACAGATCCCCTTGCCATCTTACCCCCGGAAATTGTGCTGCAAATCTTGGACTTCGCTCCTATCTCCGCTCTTGCGTCCTTGACAGCCGTTTCCCGCGCATGGCACCAACTTATCGACGTCACCCACCAAGAAGCCATCTACTCCTCCGAAACCAAAACCACGAAACAGTCCGGAGGTGGACGTGATCTCTCAGCTATACCAGAACCTTCAAGCTTCTGCAGACTTTTTGAAGGCACCACATCATGGAAGGACCTTTGCAAGCGACAAACGCTACTCGCCAGCAATTGGGCTAACCAGCGTCCAGTCACTCGGGAGTCGGTGTTGCAGGTCGGCAATGATCCCGTTTGGAGATTTCGTGCCGATTTTCAACGCCGATTTTTCGTCTCCACCTCACACGCCGGTGGCTTGAATGTCACCGATATGGATACCGGCCGGATTTTATGGCGACTGCCCTCTACACTGGTTCGGGATGAATTTGCGGTACGCCCTTACGCCCATCTGGAATACCAAGATGGATTGGCTGTATTTGACCGCGAAGGAGACGCTGTAGAAGTCTGGCAGGCCGGTTTGGAAGGTGCAGCTCGTGGAGAGTTTCGACGCGTTGCAATCTTGAACCACGACTGTCAAACACGAGGATTCCAACTCTCTTACTCGACCCTGTGTGTTGTCTCGAATCAAGGGCACGGGTTCGTATATGATATGACCGAGCGTCCACCCAGGTTGATTACGCAGATCGACATTGATCATGGCGCCGTTGGTCATTTAGATCAATGCGAGGATGCTGTAATCTATTCTCTCGGCGCCCAGGGCTATCATGTCCATGACAAGAAGTCAGGTAAACTTCTTGGCGTCCTACAGCCGTCCCATGTTTCCGAAAAATACCACATTCGGCCACCTGCCATCCCATCTCTTTCTGCGAGTTCGACCTTGGCAGGGGCTGCACGGAACGGGCTGGCATCGCAATACCTCCCGTCCGAAGCCCCCCGCAAAGACTGTTTAAAACCCATAGCGCTCGTGAAAGGTCCATTGCCACCACCGAGCGAACCTGATCATGTCTATCACCGAGAAGATGAGTGGGGGGCTGGCATGCTTAACGGTGATCTTTTTGTTGGTTTCTCCCGTGCGGGTCGGGTGTTTTTGTGCTCAAGCTGGCGAAAGGCTCTTCAGGACCAAGCTAGCTTCGCCAAAAATAGCTCTATTATTGAATGTGAATCGGATGGAACAAGCTTTGACCTGGGCGGCTGGCTATCTGTGCGCAACCACCGTGTGATGTTTGAAATACAGGACCACATTTATGTCATCGCACTTGATGAGCATGACAAAATTCAAAAAACCAATCGACCTGCTCGTGCATCGTACTCACTTGTCACAAGCTCTGCTCCGCAGCTAGCCGTGCCTGTCAGCTTTATGGCCCTCTACGACGATGCGATCATGACCACGTACACTGTATGTCGCGACTTTTCGAACAATTAAATTTACCAGTGCAGGAACCAGATCTGACATTTGAAAACCCAGACCCTCGGCTGGCGCCAATCTCTCTCGAACATTCCGGGCGGCGCTCCCCCTCCGCAACGCCAAAATGTCGCTCGCATTTTCCCAACCAAGACCATTCGCATTGTCAGTTTGGCTCCTGACCTCTCCAAATGCAAATTTACCACCAGTTCTGAAAGTGAAGATCCCGAAGAATCGAATCTTGAATCCCCCAATCGGTCGGACCCGGCAGTTGAAGGGATTTGGCGCTCGCAGGCCGGATTGCTACAGTTGTTCAGTATGCTTGGTGACGAGTTTGGAGAGCAGGATGACGATGATGATCATGAACTGGGTAACTTTGCCGCAGACTTGCACGACGATGATATAGACGAGGAGTGGGAGGATTTGGATGAGAACGAGGACACTGCATGAGAATGAAAAGAACATTAGGGAACTCGGACTTCCCGTGGGCTTCTGTACTACGCGGGCTCTTTGCATCCTCCTGAAATCCGCTCATTTTACTAGCTTGGAATTTCGGTATTCTTGGCTGGCTGGTTATGGATTCCTACTTCATGCAATTTTTCACTAATCAAGACTATAACAGCCCTGGATACTAACAGTTACTTAGTCCTTGTTGTAATACAATATCGACGTCCAAATTCAGTTCATCGTTATGTAGGCACATATCTATGCCGGGTGTGAAGTGCAGGATGGGTTTATGAGCCCTCCAGTGCTGCGAAAGGCCTGGGTAAATCAGCATTCTGTTCTACATCTCCTGAGAAGTATGGTGATAGCGCGGGTTAATTACATACCTTATAATGGATCTTCCATAGTCTCCGGTGGAAATTTGAGCAAGTTCAGCCTGTATATTTAGTTCTACGTAGGTAGTTGCGTTTAAAGATAGCATCATCATCATCATCATCATCATCATCATCATCATTCATCGACCGTTTATCATCAATAAGACCATCGTCCACCACTGGTGGGGGTACTCATTCACTTTCAAACACCCTCATGCTTCTACTCTTCCACCTACCCTCAAGGCCTCTCCCTTTCCATTAAGCTTTCATCAAATGTCGACCAAGACCACCGTCTTCACCGAACTTAAGCTCAACGACCTCATTTCTATCGTCGAAGGTGAGAATCACGACACTTCGTGGGCTACTGGCCTTCGCTGGTTACTCGACTCACGCGATACACAAATTAATAAGCTCATTACCAGTGAATAGGCACGCCGCCTCTTCGATACACTTCCGCCTACTACGCACGTCGCAAAGCATAGGACAAATATTTCGTCTACAAGTTCCGCTACCGTCAAGTCAAACACTCAACAAAAGAATGCGGCTTCAACCCAAAGAACTAGGGTAACAAGCGCCCCGACACAAACACCGTCGAAATTACCGACCCTACCAGTTCTTCCTTGAGTCCGCGTAATCATACGTATTCGATCGCCATATATAACCGCATACAGCTACGCACCCACATTGTGCTAATTGACGGCATCATACCAATCGCTGGTATTCATTACCAATCGACGACATCGCTCCTTGCCAATCGGCGATAAATTTACCTTACCTACAGCAACTCACCTCTTTCGCCTACAAGATTCTATCTACACTAGCCCTAATCAAGCTATGTATACAGTATGACTGTTTTAATGGCATCCCCTACACATATTAACGGAGAAACAGACACTTCAAGAGGACGAATAATGATTGTTCTTCATAAAAATCGAGCAAAGAGAGTGCTTAGCTTCTTACAAGAGACGACCTCGAGCGTCGCCCGCAAGAAGCTAGCGAGGCAAGGGGGGTGAAAGTATAGGATCTCAGATGACCACATAGAAAAGATATTGTAGGTAATCTCGTCAAAGCAAAAATCAACCTAGGAGATTATTCCTTCAAATGAAAGAAGAGAAATAATAGAGCCCAGGACCTGAGACATCGCTAAGACCCTGGAGTTTTTACACCCGGACTAGCAAATTCTCGACTGAAATCGACAGCAACAGTGACGCTCGGTTTTTAATTAGTGTACGGTTTTACTACTAGGCTTCATCTCATGAAAGGAAGGCCCCTTGCGGCAAATCTTGAAAGTTTCAGCTACGTACAAATAAATATGGAAAGAATGTATACTCCAAAATGTACGTATCTCCTACCTGTGGACCTGTCGAGACAGCTTCAAACTGGGGTTGATGATCTTTAGATAAAGTGTTATAATTTCAACACTCTAGGGCTTGAGCAAGCAATGCTTGAGAAAGACCGCTCCGTTTTCCGATTATCAAGAGCGATTGGGCCCTGGGCATCTTACGGAAAGCCGTCCGTGGGTCGTTTTCTGGACGTTTACTACGGTTTTCCCATCCTGTGACTACCGAGGCCATGCGTAGTCCATGCCAACGGTGGATCCCCCCTGGTGTTTAACCTATGGTCAAGATCATATTCTAGCCATCGAGAGGCGCAATTTTCGGTTCGAAAACTCTTATCATCAGGGAATCGTCAAAGTTGTAATCCTGATACGGACCGCCCCACTGGAGAAATGCGACCGGCGTAGTACCAAAAGGGAAATAAGACCCCGGCAAATTCATGACGCCATTAGAACCAGTATAACTCCCCACAATGAGTTTTGACAGAATCTCGGGGTAGTCCACTTCGAAGTCACCGATATGCGTCATCGTCAGGACAGATCGACTGCAGTCCTGCCCACAATTGATGAATGGATTGCCCTTCCCCTGCCCGGAGAGGCAAAGTACTTATGGCCCCGGCATTGGCGTGGGGGCTCCGTACATATCCTTATAACGGTACTAGAGAAAATCCAGTTCAAACAATAACGAAAATTAGAATAGCTTGTGTTCGTCCAAAAATATTGTCCTAGTGGGCTATGTGGGTCTGAAGCTGAGAGGGGTTGAATTTGCAAGGGCGGGGCCCTGCGCACTGCAAATCGGAGTCTGATCACCTAGACATGGCGGTTGTCCATGCATCTTTCAAGCCTCAATATGGACGGGCCTCTGCAAGTTATAGGACTATCACTCCACTCAAGCTCGAGAACACCCACCACATGTGTTTCCTATCGCTCCGGGGAGCCTGCGACCGAGGACCCGAGGCCCGTGAGACATTGGATGCTAGTGGAATCTGGGGAACTGGCGGGCTAGCCTGTTGATCATTGTCCATGATCGCCATTGCGAAACCGCTAGGACGGGCGCATGGACCTGGCTTCACAACAATCTGGGGACCGAGGCAGACTCTGGGAGCGACGATGAGGGGTTTCATGTGGATTCTCGACGATCAGTGGGCGGGGGTACGGCGAGATATATGATGCAGTCGAGAGACCCCTTCGAGGATTCCGGCTACTCTGAAGATTACCTACGCCACTCGAGACCAACCTCAATTCTTTCCTTCTTACTTTATCCTTTATACCGGACCAACTGACAACATCTCGCACACAATGGCCGCGGACGGACCCAAGCCCGGTTTCCTTGGAAACATCAACCAGGAACAGGAGGGCAAGTTGCAGAGACTATGGAGCATCCTTTTGAAGTCGGCTGAAATGCCTTCTGGTGATGAGTCTTCAAATGAGTCTTCGAATGGATGTGTAGAGGAGCACGCTAGTCCCACCCAGCCTCAGCGACGCTCATCTCTACTCGGTCGCACCCAAAGTAACATTTCCGACAAGAGCGCCCCGAAAGCCACTTCAGTATATCAGCAAAAACTTATGGCGTATCTGAGGGAGTTGGGAATCAAGCCTCAGGAGACCAAACAGGTCGAAAAGGCCCTCTCAGAGATAAACCCCACTGAATTACGCAACGGCGTCCTGGACACACTCAAGCATGATCACCCAGATGCCATGCTACTGCGCTTTCTTCGTGCTCGTAAATGGGATGTCCCTAGAGCGTTTTCCATGATGATGGATGCCATCGTCTGGCGGGTCAAGGAGATGCACGTGGATGACGAGGTTATGGCGAAGGGAGAACTCCATGCTCTGAAGCAAGAGCGAAGCTCGAATGTGGCTGATAAGAAGGCTGGAAAAGACTTCCTGGCTCAGATGCGCATGGGCAAGAGCTACGTGCATGGTACGGATAAGTTGGGCCGGCCTATTGTCGTCATCCGGGTCCGTCTTCATAAGCCCGGAGCCCAAAGCGAGGAAGCATTGGAGAGGTATATCGTTCACGTCATTGAGTCCGTGAGGCTCACCCTATCTCCACCTGTCGAGACTGCCGTATGTGTCATTTCTCTCATTGGATGTTCGTTTGCTTATATTCTTCTTAGGCTGTTCTTTTCGACATGACCGGTTTCTCTCTTTCCAACATGGTATGTGACGAAGGAATGCTGACTCCAACCAGCAGTCCTTGAGTTCGAGAGCTATGGTTCTAATTATGTCTTACAGGAATACCCCCCCGTAAAATTTATCTTAAAGTGCTTCGAGGCAAATTACCCAGAGTCACTGGGTATCATGCTGATTCACAATGCCCCTTGGGTGTTCTCCGGTTTGTGCACTTTTTTTAAAAAAAATCTTGAATTTCCGACTTGAGATTTCGATCCCTGAGACTGACAATTTTCTCCTTCAAATTTGCAGGCGTTTGGAGACTTATCAAAGGATGGATGGATCCCGACATTGCGGCCAAGGTTCAGTTTACAAACTCCGCGGCTGACCTTGAAAAGTTCATCGCTCGTGATCAGCTTTTGGAAGAGGTGGGTGGTGCAGAGAAGTGGAAGTACGAGTATATTGAGCCGAAAGAAAACGAAAATGCCATCATGGAGGACACCACCACCCGTGACGCACTCGTTTCCGAGCGACAGCAGATTGGCGAGGAGTTTCTTGCAGCAACTTCCGAATGGAATGAGGCTACAAAGTCGAATGATAAGAGCAAGATTCAATCAGCCGAGAGTCAGAGGGCTTACCTCGCTGAAAGACTGCGGGTCAACCACTGGAAGTTGGACCCATACGCACGCGCACGTCTTTGTCTTGATCGAATGGGAGTCATCCAGAAGGACGGGAAAATTGACTTTTACCCCAATGAGACAGTTGTGGAGGAGAAGCCCCAAGAAACGAGCAAAACATCAGGCACCCAGCATCTGGAAAGCGTGAACGGCAATGGAGCGCAGGTGTTTGCTTCTTAGATTTCCAGTGAACCGCGGTTCTTCATTTCCGATAGATATTTTTCATTTCATATTGTGATATACGATTCAATCTCTCAGATAAGATTATGTGGCCTTGGGTAGACTTTGCACAGTATTCGGGATAGAGATTTGAATCAGTTGGATCAGGCTTGAATATAGCTATGTTGAATTTTAATCACAACATCGCTTCTGCCCGAGGTTACCAGATTGGGCATAGAAAATCTTTGTGAGGCTGTGAGTTTGCGAAGCCCTGTTATACCCAAGCCGTATCTAGAATTATCATTGGGGCCAGGACCCCTTTGGTCAGGACCAGGGTGGTGCTTATCACGAGTCCGAGATCAAGCATGTCTTGAGCAATTTTATGCGGCTGGCTTGCTGTGGGTTAGTAATAATTTCGTCATCTTTAAGAAAATCAACACTGCTGGGGCAACTTCGTTAAGTATCGGTTGACCTGACGTCTATTTGTCGGAGCTTGTCTAGCTGGATGGTGACCGATTGGGTCAGATTCCAGTGGGATAGAGTTGAGAGGACGCTATATCATGGACCGAGTATTTAGAAGATCGGCATAGCACTACGAGAAATTAGACCTATCAAATAAATGAAAATAATTACTGGAACATAAAAAAGTATGTGAGCTCAGATGTGGAAGGAATTGACTACGCAAATAGCATTGCCATTGTTCCCGCGGGCGTCGCATTCATGTGACCGTGGCTTCAATCATTCGGGCTAGGAGTATCCGTGGTGTTTGCATAGGACAAACCGCGACTTCTTAAATAAAATGGAGGTACCTTGGGTTTGTGATCATTCCTGTACACCTGAGGCGGCTGGGATACGTTTCGATTGAAGAAAATTTCTTAAAAGGGGCCTGGAGACTATAATGTTCTCACGAGATCCCACGAAACGAGGAAGTGTGTCTACCTTCTCTTTATCAAAACAGTTAAGAACAAATTTGTGAATTATGGGCTATCATTCGTGGAGGCCTTATTCAAGTAAGTGACGGGCATGTTATTTTCATTACCACACCTTCGGGCCAAAAGTCTGACCCTTGGGCAGGACAACCTGGATGGCAGTATCGGTGTAATCCATGGTCGAGAGGGCCTTATCGTTACCCCACCAGCTTGGGAAAGAGGAGTTGCTCAGACTGATGGCGAAGAGCATAACTATCAGGCACAAGGCAGTACCAACGTCCAACCCAGCGGACACAACATAGTTGTACTCCATCCACCAGCCGCGCCAGCGGTTGCGGATGTACTTGTTGAACACGAAACCGACCGTGCCCCATACAAGATAGGTGAGGGGGGTAGCAGGTGGGATCATGCCGGTACCACTGAAAATTACGGGAGCGCTCAGGAACTTGGCCCGGCTTTGAGGCCATTTGCGAGCGGCGAGCCATATAAGGATAGGCAGGGCGATACCAGCAAGCCAGAACCATTGGAGGGTTGAGTACATCTGCCCGATGGAGAACATGCGCTTAGGGCCAATGACACCCCAGATAACAGAGGCGTTAAAGAATACACGTCCGTTCGGGCAGGTGTACTTGTTTGCCTGGGTCGAGGAGCAAATATCGGTGATGCTACCAAATGCCCAATTCACAACTGCCACTTGGACCACTGAGGACCAGATGCAGGAAGCCATCTGTGCCCAGAAGGTAACGCGCGGGGGGATCTTCATGTAGTGACCTATAGGCTTATTAGAATTATGAAACTGGGCTTCCTATATAAGCCGAAGATTTGCGGAACTCGAGAGGTTCTTACCAAGCTTCATATCTTGGCAAAAGTATAACGCTTGAGACATAGAAATATAACCGTATGTTTTGAAAAGCATCATTGCCATTGGCTTGCCAGGCTGGATGTAGCCGACAATAAACTCAGTGATGACATTCAGGCCGAGCTGAATGTTGGTGGTGGCCTGGATCATACCGATAGGCAGGGTCCAGACCAAGGCAATAATGAGAGAGATGAAAAATGCCCACCAAGACATATGGGTGGGATAGGAAAGAACGACTGCCAATCCTATAGCTGCCATGACAACAAGAACAACAACATACCACCAGATAGGCACTGTGTCATACTTGGCCATTAGGCGAGAGTGAATATCCTCGTGCTTTTGTCCGGCCGCCCGCATGCGGTGCCAGATCTCTTTGCCGTGGAATAGGCTAACGTGGACAATAACAGCGGCTAGGCCAGCAAAAGACAGACCGTAGCATAGGGCAAAAGTGGTGGAGAGGAAAAGCGGGGAATAGCTCTCATACTTTGCCAGATCGAAAGTAAATTCGGGTGTCAAAATCTGAGTGACATTGTAAACAGCGCCAGTATTGTCGTAGCTGCTTGAGTCTGACATAGGCAGGAACTTTCCGTAGTAGATGTTGGAATAGTGTAGCGCCGGAGTTAAGATCCAGAACCACGCAACCATACCAATAAGAGTGTTGGCAATGGCAAACCAGGGGGAGATCATAGGGCTGGTGACGTAACCCGAAATGATAGACCAGTCGAAAGAGATAGGAATCAGCGAGATACCGGTAGCACCACCGAATAGTTGGTTGATGATAACATTGTTTGGCTTAATCCAAGTGACAAAGGCAAACACACTAAGGAATGGGGCGATCAGACCCGGGAACCAATACCAGCAGAAAGCGCCAATCATGATATACATGAATAAGCGATACCGGTTAACAGTCCAGCCAGCTGTCTTGGCAGGGTCTGGTGGATTTAGCCCACGTTCGTGCATAGCTGTGAATAGGGTTGTGTTGACTAGATTAGATGGCCAGATCATGGCAGCGGGCTCTACCAGAAAGCGATGAAGCACTCCGCCCAAGCCGAATCCTAAGGTCTGAGTCGAGATAGTTGTGAATATCTCGAAGGGCCATCCGTAGCGTTGTCCGTAGAAACCTCGCTGCGCGGTGATGATATCGAGTGTATACGCAAACCCACCAGCAAAGGTTGCGTTGGCCATAATAGTGATGAGGGCATGTTCTTTTTTTGTGAATGGCCCGGGGTTCAACTCAAGCTTGTTGCCGAACAGGGTGAAGGTGAAGTTGGGGACTAAGCGAGCCCAGGCAATCCCGAAGGGAAACGCAACGACCTCAGCAATATAAGAAGTAATAGAGATCGTAGGACTGTGCAGAGAGAAAAGAGCATTGAGGCCAGAACCGATAGTAGCAAAAATAAGACCCAGGGTCCAGGCGCGGATGGTGTTTCCGGTGCCTCCTTCGTCGTAGTTAAGGACTGCAGCACGAACCTCTGGATAAGGAGAGTCTTCAATCAGGTCCCCAAAAATATGGCCCTTGATTTCCGCATCTCCAGTCGCAAGAGCTTCATCCAACTCCTTCTCAATCTCGCCGGGGAGATTGAGATCGAATTTATGTTCAGCTTTGAGCTCCTGCAGATCATCGATGGTTGCAGGGGGCATTTCAGCCACCGAGATACCGGTAGACTTGCCCGACATGATTAAGATTCAGACTGACCTGGAGAAAACAAAACCAGTTCTCATAGAATCACGAAGTCGCACCATCGATAAATATAAGAATTCAGCGAATCGTATTATCGTTTCGTGTTACATTGGTCTTATCCAAAACCGGAGCTCCGTCTGGAAGCCCGGCGGCGAAAGCACGGATTCCTCCTGCAGCCACCACTAAGTACCGCTACATAGGAAATTCGCTTATCAGGGTCCATTTTCGCCTCCCTCCCTCCCCCCCCCTCCTGGGGAGACATCTGCCCCGTGCCCCTCCAGGCGGGACTCATGTGACCGAACGGAGTATTCCGTTGATGCCAACTATCCAAGACCTCAAGACCTCACCTTGGGTCAATTCAATGGTAATTTACTATCGTCATTTTTGGAGTTCACTGGAACTATTTTGAAATTATGTCAGTTGTATTTCGGCTGAATATGCTTCGAAGATAACGATCAACTACCGTTGCGGGAGTTTTGACATTTATCAGCCAGATGGTTGTAGGTCACGCTCAAGGACCTTCGCTGGTACAATCACTTCGCGTAATCTTATCATTCCTGTGCGCTAGCTCGGTTTACATCGTGTCTAGCTTGCATTAGACTCCACCCCGAGCGCCTCCAAGGCACGATATATGTAGAGTTGGAACGTGGATTTGGCCTTTGCCACCCAATAGACTATGGTATTCAATCCTAGACCGAACTACAACCACAAGTTAATGATTCTAAATTGACCGCAAACCTCTACATAAATTGCCCAGTAGAGTCTCCTGTCAATGCGAGGTAGTCGGCAGCGAGTTTCGAGCTTTTTTTGGCCAAGGCCGAGATGGCACAGACAAGAAACACCAAGCTCTCTTGTTAAGTGGCTAAAATGGCCAAGCGCGACACGTCAGCCATATTCGGTTGATTGGCCCTATCGTCTAAAATAGCGTATCAATGGGCGCTTTCACACGGTATTTTCTCGGCCATGCTACGATTGACTAAGCTAGATTAGGTCTAGAGCTGAGAACCTAATACCTGGGCTTGCGCCGTTCCTAAATTACCCCACCCGAGCCGGCCTGGGCACGCACTTCCATGCACTTGGCCAATTTTTAGCTTGTCTGATCACTGGTCACCCGAACACAAGTGGCGGTTGATGTGACATTGACCCAGCAAGGGTTGATACCAGCTGAACAGCCCAGCCGCCACCGAGGCTGGAATATTTCGGATAGGCTTTGATGGGGTTGAACTAAATTTGCAGTCCACTCGAAGGCCACAACGCGTCTTCTTATCTCTTTCCGTTCAGGAATCCCGGGCTATCGCATGCCAAAGCGTTCCGACTGATAACTCGAGGGTTCCTCTCCCTAATTGGCGGAAGACTAAGAGCCGACCTAGCGATCTGAAAATAGAGGCAAAATCGGAAAGACAAAAAGGCGTGCATTGGCGAGATAGCAAAGGAGATTCCATTCACGGAGGGTGGTGGATGGGAAATAGCAGAGGCTACGGTCAAGGGAGTCCTCCGGGGGAAAGATCGTCACTTTTATAATGTCGGCATGGAATCCCCGCTCCTGGATACCGGGAAAAGTGTTATTTCTGCATGTTCATACTGTTTGATGTCTTTTCCCATAAGTAGTTAGTTAACTAACTAGTGAAATGGGGATGGCTCGATGGCTGTCTGACAATGCAGACTGGACAGCAGCAACCAACGGACAACACACACAGCCAGCACGTAGTATAGGTCGTCCAAGGGGGAGGTCGCAAGTGTCCTTAGTGAGGCCGTGAGGCCGTACGGGTTAAGGCCGTAGGACCGTACGGGCAATCTTTAAACGCAGCAATCCTAAATGAGGCCGTACGGTTTACCGACTGAGGCCATGTGGAATGTACTCTATACGGCATCATGAATCAAAGAATGCGGTGACAACTGTAATGAATTGGGTAGATGCCTCTTTTTTTCTATCCTCATGTAGAAGCTATTGCTTACATCTAAGGTATTCTGTCGGAATGTTTTATATGCAGCCAATCAACGATATCAAAAGCTCTGTTTCTGTATTACCCCTGATTCTGCCAATTTATAGGGGAATTCAAGATTACATAAGTAATAAACATGAAGGATAATTGTATCTCCGGTCCACCGCGGTATTCGTATTGACATATTCGTGACACCTCAGGCCGCAACTGTATTCATTATGTCATGCGTTCCACCACTAACGTGGTCGGTAAGCGAGTGACGCACCCCAAACACCATACTAAATGCAATAAATTAGAACCTTATATCTCAACAACCATAGATTCTCGTAAGACTTCCTTGTAAACATATGCTATTTATGTCAAGTCTAATGTTTTTTGAAAGTCTCAAAGAGTTTTAGGAAGTGGTGGTCGAATAACATATCCTTGAAGCTCAACAACCAAAATTACAGTGTAATTTTGGTAAAAGTTGTCAAATCAGGATTAAATAAATCGAGACTTTTATACCAGACTTTTAATGCTCTAACTAAGTGGTATAATATATATTGCGAAGAATGAACTTATGATTATTGAGATAAATTGTTGCATTTACTATGGTGTTTTGGGGTGCGTCACTCGCTTGGGCGCGTCACTCGCTTGTGAACCACGGTCGGGAAACGAGTGGCCACCTAACCACTTTTTCTTATCTCCGCTCGACCATTTATCTTCTATCAAGCACCATGCTTCCAATTCGCGTCAGATCTAGCCAGGATTCTATCCAGCAAGATGGTCACCTTTTACTTGCTATCCAGGCTATAAATAGCCAAGAAATTCGCACTATCCGGCAGGCTGCAAAGTAATTCCAAGTCCCCCGTAATACGCTCACGCGTCGCCTACGCAGGACTACAAATCGCGCTGAATGTCGCGCAAACTTTCATAAATGAAAGTAAATCGAAAAGGGTATACTCCAGTAACGTATACTATCGCCAGATCCACGTGGAGCAGCCCCTGCCTAAGCTTATATCCGAGAAATAGCGAATATTCTACTTACGAAGCGCGGTTCTACCCCTGTCTATACCGTCGGCGAAAATGGGTATATAACTTCACCTAGCACCGTCTAGAGTCTAAAGCTTGCTTTTCTCGACGATATAATTACTCGTGGGTAGAACAAGAGGACCCAAAGATCATTTAAGCGTGGTTGAACCTCATATAAGCCACAATTTAGCAATACAGTTGGTACGGGTTAATCTACAACATGATGCTATCCAATATCCATATCGGGACGCGATAAAGAAACCCCTCGTCCTCTGTCCGATAACCTGCAGATAACCTGCAAGAAAGCGAGTGCCACGTGATCCCACAAATGTACAAAAAGAAGATGCATGTATCCAGTTTGCTCTCCTTCGGCAGGGATTAGTTCAGTTCTATCTAGTCATACCATTGGTGTTATCGTTCCTCACTACCTTGTGCTTTACCGCGTATTCCTCGTATCTACTTCAGCCACTCGATATCGGATATCTTACCATTTTAACCATTGATTACGGTTGCCACTTGCTATATGCGACATATAATAATTTGTCACCTGACCTATCACCGCTGTCGCAATACGTGGCCTGATTAGCCAATCAATGATACTAAAGACTATAATCTCATTCTATCTAGAGATAGAAGTTCTTCGCGAATGAAACCCAAATATCCAGAATATGATTATCGACAAGCAGTCACAGTACGAATGAAATATATGAAGGATGGTGTTGGATGTTCCGTGGCAAAAAAGCTCTTCGATAACGTTGAGAAGAAGTGGTATTAAGTGGAGGCAGAGGCGAGGGGTTTAAAAGCTACACGTGTTGATGTCAATCAGACAATCATCCCAAACAATCATTGTTTAGAGCTTTCTCCATGGCGTGAAAAATGATGACCGTGATCTGTTTCTGGACTGTTTGGACGGCAGTGTGGTTTAAAACAGCGTCCTGACTCTTGGATGAGATGGGTCGGCTTCAATTGATACTTCTGGCGTTGATGTGCACATAGTATCTCATTGCTCTGAACATCTATAGTAGCTTAAGAAAATGGCTCATATTAAATTCGAGATTTCGAATCGAGGACACGTTAACGAGCCACCTAGCTAGGTATAGTTCATGAATGCTTCAATGTCAGATACATCTGCAAGCCTGCCTGTTAAGCCTGCCAGCAATACTGGGCTTTGCTTATTTACGGATTACTTTGACCAGGCCCAGGTAATTTGACTTTGAATTTGACAGAATCTACGAGTGTGCGAGTCACGATGTTTTATTGACGGTCGCGGAATCCATCCGCAAATTGATAAACAATGCAAACTCATCCACATCCGGCTCTCGGAACTTATCCCGAGACACTCCGGACTCCATGTTGAGAGAGAGGTTTTCGACGAATTCAAGCCCACCCGTCAAAATGAAATCTCATGCTCGCGGCGGGAAAAACGGAATCAAGCGCCAAAAAATCACCGTCGCATGCGATGACTGTCGTGCAAGAAAAGTGCGCTGTGATGGGGCACAACCCGGTGCGTCCGGAGACTGGGCACTCGGAAGGTAACCCGTGTTGATTCGTAACAGTTTGTGGGCCTTGCAGCAGGAAGTCTGACCATGGCAAACTATGCGCTTATACTGGCGAGTTGGAAAAGAAGCGAGCAACGCAGACGTGAGTGAAAGATATCAAACAGTAGCCTGTCGGTATTTTTACGAACTAACCTTGACCATTGACTTGCTTTTTAGCTACATTTCGACCCTTGAGGACCGAATCAAACAGCTGGAGAGCTCTCTTGCGAGCGAAAGAGCTTCATTGTCGAAAGGGTTGCCGGTAGGATATCATGAATCGTGCTGGAAGTACACCGGAACCTGCCCCATGGCTGACGGGTCTGCAGCATACGGCTCTGCCATCCTTGTCCCCAACCGCAACTTACCCAAGACCACCCACTGTCTTTGTACAGAAAGCACAAAGCAAAACCCAAGTCACCACGGCAGGTTCGAGTGAAGATGGTGTCAATGCAATGATGGGTGCTGTGGAAGAAGGGCGGCTAAACCAAGGCTTTTTCGGAAGCTCCAGCGCTGCTGGCTTTATAAAGCAGATCAAAACTGCCGTCGATCAGAGAATGTTATCACCGAATATACATTCATCTGCTCCGGAAACAACTCTTCGCTCGAGTTTCTTGTCTGTGCCCAACGAAAAATGTCTCTCAGAGGTTTCGAACTGTGTCTTTCCCCCGCGAAGGATTGCTGACAATTTGATGAATGTGTACTGGGACTATGTTTTCCCTTTGTATCCCTTTGTGGATAGTGCTCATATGAAAGAAGAGTACGGAAAGATCTGGCACGGAGATACTTTGCAACGGGACGAACACATGGCCATGTGTACTTTCAATGTCGTCTTCGCTCTTGCCTGTCAATTGGCCGACTTTATTCAACCTGAAGAACGAGAATCTTGGGCCGATGCATATTTCTCTCGCGCCAAGGATCTTTTCCAGTTCAGTTTGTGGGACACGGGCTCTGCAGGGTTGATACAATGCCTGCTCCTAATGGCACAGTACCTACAGAGTACAAACTCGGCGCATCAATGTTGGATTGTGACCGGGCTGGCTATTCGGAATGCGCAAAGCCTAGGTCTGCACCTTCCTCAGACCATTGCACATCTACACAGCTTTCAGGACAAGCAACTAGCACGAAAGCTATGGCATGGATGTGTTTTGATGGATCGGTAATTTGGTACTCATTCTTTGTGGGCTCCCTATCTCTAACACTTCTTACATATTTCAGCGTGATATCAATGACATTTGGCCGACCGGCAATGGTATCGAGAGTTTCCAGTGGAGCAGTCCCTTTGCCAGTGAAAGTGGATGATGAATTCATCATCCCTAACAGTATTGCGGAACCCTCTCAACCGGTGGAAAGGCCATCTATGATGACCTTCTATATCAAAACTCTTGAGTTGTACGAGACTATGAACGATGTTCTTCTCAGTCTATACAAACCAGCAGCAGAAGATAGCCCAAACGATATTCATGGATTTTATTTCAACACTACTGTCAGCGAGATTGAGCGCACCATCTTCGATCTTGATTGCTCCCTGGATCGATGGGCTCGAAACCTCCCGGCACATCTTTGTGCGGGATCGTCGAGTAGATCTGACAGTCCAATATTCTTTCGACAAAGTGTCGTTTTACAAGCAAGGTAAGGCCAAGAAAATACCTGCATATTCACCATTGCGATTGCAGCTGATAGGGGCCATTTGATAGATTTCTCCATGTACGAATCTTGCTCTTTCGTCCCACGCTTTCCAAATTTTGCGCCCTTCGTGACAACGCGGGAATTCATTCGTTAACTACCCGACACGACTCATTTCCGCATCGTGTTGCTTTACAATGCTCCATTATCTGCGTGAGAGTCGCACAGGAATCGATCAAACTCATTCATGATAACGTGCCTATCGATGGAACCGGAGGTCCGCTGCCAGCGTGGTGGTATAATATTCTTTGTGAGTAACCCCTGATATAGAAGCATATATGTACGTTTCACCGGGTCTCTAATCCTTCAGATATATACACTGCTGCGACCGTTCTGATTGCTGGTCGCTTATGCTCGGCTATAGTCTCCGAGGTCACGGAGGCTTCTATTACACACTCATGGGAATGTGCTCTAGAAATTCTCCGCAAATACCAAAAATATAGCACGTCAGCTCGGCGCTGCGTAGCGGCCCTCGAAATACTTTATGAGAAGGTCGTTTCTGATGGTCAGCCGCTTGCAGATCATGACTCCGCCCAGGGGTTCACGGCTCATGTTCCAAGTACTCTCAACGATTATTCTTTTGGAGAAGGAGTGAACGCGACAATGATGGAGGGATTTGAGCTGCTTGATTTTCAAGATATGTCCTGGCTCAACAGTGTCCCAAGCAACCTTATTTAGGACGGCTAACCAGTGGTTTGCCTAGTTATATTCAAAAAACGATCTCAAGTTTGGCAAATTTATTCGAGCTTGAACTGTGAAATAAACCGGTGCTTGCCCGTCATTAGAGACAGGTGTAGACTACTTGTTCCTGGACCTCATACAATGCTCACTTACAATATCCATGTACAATATCCACGCACAGAGCCCCTTTACTATGAATTTTCATTCCTGCTGACCACATCCAATCGGGTAGCGGCAAACTGAACGGCAATGATCGGAACCAAAGCGCATCCACCAATAATGGCGACCATTATACCGGCAGCCCCACCTAGTCCCAACGTTGCAAACATGTCTGGGAAATAAAATGGCCCAAGCTAGATATCAAAAAGGTTAGAGCTGTTTAACAAAGATAGTATGGTGATGCCGAAGCAGACAAAATCTCACAAATCCATATATTTGTCGACAAACATTCACGAAAACGCCGACCTGAGCGGATCTTTCCTGTTTGCTTTCAACAGCAAATGTGGTCAGAATCGTAGTCTGCATCTGATTCCCAAAACTGGCAATGGCAGCCCCAATGCAAGGGGTGATATTCCAAGATGTAGCATACTGCAGCTGGAATCCCCAAGTCAACAAGCCGGTGATCACAGTAGAAAATGCAATGTAAGATAGCCATAGGCGATCGGCCGGGCAGGAGTGGCCCCTCGTGTGGCGTAAACGTTGCAGAAACCAATCTGAAATTGGTCCGCTAACTTGTTCACCCAAGACACAGCCAATAATGATAGCAATAAACTGCAACCCAATCTGCTGAGCATTGAAATTAAATTTCTCCCCAAAAGCAATGGGCATCTCCACAATCAGAGCAATGTTCCCATAGCAGAACGTAATAGCATGGGCACACGCTGCTATCAAAACACGAGGAAATTGAGCCAAGGAGAACGGAGCCACAAAATCGTAGAGGTGTAGTGAGCGTGAGCTGATCTGCCGAGGCTTCATCTTTCCAAAGAACCCGTTTTCCTGCCTCTCGTTGGCAGGATTGTAAATGGTTTCATCCCCGAACGCCAGATAAAGCAAAAATTGACAGAAATTGATGATAGCGAAGATCCAGAAAATCCATTGAACCCCAATATGCTGTGTCACGAAGCCCATAAGAAAAGGACCTATCGGCGTTCCGATTGTGGTCATCAGGGTCCACCAGCCCAATTTCTGGGCTATTTTCTCGGACTCGCATAAATCCGTTATCACTCCACTGCCTATTCCGATTGGAGGAGATATTAAGAAAGCCGTTAGGACCCGGGTGGTCATTTGCGCACCATATGACGTACACCTTGCACCGCCAATATTGCATACCATACTACCCAGGACAGATAATAAGCTGACATTATATCGTCCGTAAACAGCAGTGACGGGATTCCAGACCAAAGGGGACAGACCAAGAAGCAAAATCTGCGTGAGATGTCAGTTATTAGCAGACTTTCCAGAATTCAATTTGCACGTGTCTAGCTCTTCGGCCTTACATACCTGGAAAGATGTCAAGTAACTAGCATCTGGAACTGTGACGTTGTACTCTTCGGCCAGTGTGCCGTATGCCGGGATAATCCCTGCGGCCATAAAAGTTCCCATCATAGAATGAAACGCGACCATCATAATTTGGGCATTCTTTTTCCCCTGTGACCAGTTACGAGGATCTTGAGATGAGGATTTCCGCGTGCCTTCATCCTTAACGATGGCTTCATTCGGAAGGCTGGGGGTCAGATTCTCCAGATGAACGGAGCTTTCCGCGCTTGCGATCTTCATGCTGTAAATTGAACGAGATGATTTTGAGCGATGAGCCCTGGTGGCACAAAATGATACTGCCAGGTTGCAATATCGATATTTGTGTACAGTCGGCAAAGTAGACTTGCGCTGCCAAGAGTTGAATTTTGGTCTGAGAGTGCCAGCTGAAATTTCGTTGGCTTCCAGATACCACTAAATCCAAAGCACCTCCCGAATTTCTTAAATAGTCCCAGAAACCAAATGTGCCAGACTTTCAAGAACCCCGTGGGGGCGGGTACGGGGTGCTGATAGGATGTGGAACAGTCAGGACGGAGGAACACCGCCTTGTCGAGGTCTATTGGAGCATTGTTCAATTTACAACCCCATAACCCGGCTAATCAGTAGGAATTTCCGCACTCCAGTTACAGTTACCGAGGGAGGTCTTCAGCCACGCAGGCAAACCGAGGTTAAGGCAACGAAGCTCGATGTATTCGGGACTTGACCCGGCCCACATTCGGGATGTCCTCCGAAGCAGTCTTTAATCATTCTAAGTGATCCATAAAGGTCCCTCCGCCATGGCCCACGAGGTGCATGTGAGACCAATCGGAGCAGAGTTTCGTCGATCTTTGAGAAAACTTCGAGGGCTTCTTGAACTCTAAGAATAATACCTCGATGAGCACGGTTAGCAACCAATGGCATCGGTATGGCTCATACAGCTAGTTTTCGGAATAAATTGAAGGACGGTTCTAGAAATCCCTGTTAAAACATAATCACCAGTCGGGTCAAACCAAAACCGAACGACTTTCTCGTGGTGTGCCATTTTCAACCCCGCATGCCGAGACTTTTCAGATCGAAAGAATATATGCAGTGATTGGTGGGATTGATTTCGGCCAGGCACCTAGAAGTTTGCTCCGCTCGAACAAAAGTGAAACTTCGGGGTATTGAGCCCCGGTATGAATGTTAAGAACCGGTGATCGTGAAACCAGGAGAAGCACTTTGCTCCGAACCCTTCCCTTGCAAGACTTCTCAGATATCTTTTTATTGAGCTTCATTCAAAATGAGACCCTTTTTACTCCAATTTGCCGCAATTTTCAGTGTTGTCTCGGCTACCCTTCATGTTATTCAAAATAAATCTACAGTTACTCTTTCCAACGATCGCCTTGCCGCAGTTTGGCAGAAAAGTGTCGGTCAGATAATAGACCTCACTCTTGATGGACAGGATTTGCTGGGTCAACAGTCTGGTTCGTCTGGAATAGGCCCATATCTTGACTGTTATTGTATTCCATCCGGTTTTTACACCGCAGGGGCTACAACACCAGAGATGCAGGTTGTTCAGGGAGTGGATTCCGGTGGGACAGGCTACGGAGGAGTCATACTCAATGATACCTACACACCTACCGGGCAACAATTTCAGCAATATTGGTTTCTTCGCAATGGTGAAACGGGCCTACATACGTTCAGCCGTCTATCCTATCACAATGAAACCACACCGTTTCTCCGCAATTTGCAGGAG
Source organism: Penicillium atrosanguineum (assembly GCF_028827265.1). NCBI lineage: Eukaryota > Fungi > Ascomycota > Eurotiomycetes > Eurotiales > Aspergillaceae > Penicillium > Penicillium atrosanguineum. Next base: position 4,407,178 of record NW_026623133.1, on the reverse strand, counting down.
TTTCGAACTCTCTTTCGCCCAAACACGGACCTTTGGACTCACTTAACATCCAGCGAATTGCAAACTGCCCCACTGCCTAGTAAAGCGGCGGTAAAAAGCCAAGTCATGGTTCAAGATGCGACTTGGACATTCAACAACACCCCGTCTGATGCATATTATAGTCAATTCTCGGACTATTTTACAAAATATACGTTTTCAAACGGTAAGAGCTCGTTTCGAAAGCATGACAATGTTATCTTGAAGAAGCTCTGAGGGCATAAAATGATACTAATGCTTCCTAGCTTGGAGGAATAATAGCGTTCACGGACTCTATGCCGATGGTTCGACATCATCCGGGACAACTTACGGAGCGTGGCTTGTAATGAACACGAAGGTGAGCACTTCCAAATTAACAACAGAGATTTCAGGCTAAAATCAGGATTCCAGGATACATATTATGGAGCAAGTTTCCTACAGAAATACAGCCACACGAAAGCAAATTATTAACTTTATCTCAGGGGCCGCTCCATTCGGACTTGACAGTAGACGGTATTGTATACAATTATCTTGTTTCAAATCATCACGGAGAAGGAACTCCAAACATCACAACTGGATTTGATCGCACATTTGGGCCTCAGTACTACCTTTTCAACGGTGGAACGGGCTCAGAGTCGCTGGAAGAGTTGCGATTTGAAGCGCGGTCTCTAGCAAACGAAGAGTGGAACACTGCCTTTTACGATTCGATTGCAAAACACGTGGTGGGATATGTCCCATCAGGGAAAAGAGGAAATTTAGAAGGGACTTTGAAGCTTCCAAAGGATGCTGTGCGGCCAATTGCCATTCTCACAGTCAACGGCTTTGATTTCCAGGACAATAGCGCGGTGCCTGACTCGCATCAATACTGGGCTGATATCGCGAGCGATGGGACTTTCAAGATCGATCGTATCAAGGAAGGCAAATACCGACTGAGTGTTTATGCAGAGGGTGTTTTTGGTGATTTCACTCGTGACGGGATCGTTGTGAAGGCCAACAAGAAGACCGTTGTTCACGACACCTGGAAGGAAGAATCCGCGGGCGTGGAAGTCTGGCGGCTGGGAATTCCCGATAAATCTTCGGGGGAGTTTCGCCACGGCAATGCAAGGGATACTACGCACCCCTTGCAGCCTCCAGAGTATATGATTTATTGGGGCGCATATGACTGGACAACCGATTTCCCGAGGGGCATCAACTATAACATTGGCACCAGTGATCCTGCTGTCGATTTTAATACCGTCCATTGGTCAGTCTTTGGACCCACTCCGAATAATAGCCGTGCCGAATACAACACGACGTACGACTGGAATATCAATTTCTCTTTGGATCGGGAGCAACTCCACAACCGTACGACTGCGACACTCACCGTGCAACTAGCCGGCGCCAAGACTGCATCTGGAAACACTGATATTGACAACGTCGGCGAGAGATATACTAATTTGTCCCTGGAGAGCTTCATAAATGACAAGGAAGATCCATTGACCTTGAATATCGGGTTTGATCAGTCCAGCAGCTGCATTGTAAGATCCGCTATCAGCTGCTATCAGATACGTTCGCGATTGCCCTTCCCAGCCGACTGGCTTCACGAGGGAGAAAATCAGCTACGTCTGCATTTACCCTACAATGCGACAGATGTAGAGACCGCAGTTCTGCCGGCAACTGTATACGTCCAATATGACGCCTTGCGGTTAGAACTGGAATGATCGACTGGACGACCATTAGGACACTAGCTCGAGGCTGCTTTGGATTATTGTAAATAGGTTCCATGCCTAGCTTTGATCACGAGTTCCAGCACGTTACCTTTTGGCCAATTTGGCCAAGTTTGATTTTCCGTACTCCATTCGTACTGTAGTTCATGGTTCCCAGGGGCCTCGGGCTCGATTTCCTGTCAAGATGCAAGGCTCTTCGTCTCCCTGAACAAGAAGCACGTCTTCATGTCTCACTCCAAACTCATTAACCAGGTAGATCCCGGGCTCCGATGTAAAGACCATACCGGTCTTCAAAAGGCTCTCTTCATTTCCCTTGTTCAGATATGGACTTTCGTGAGCTAATTATGCTGGTCAGCTCAATGATCTGGATTGGTAGGGATAAACGAGACACACCTTTGATCCCTATACCATGGCCAACACGATGCGTAAAAGAATCCCCATAGCCGGCTTTGCTGATGATATCGCGTGCAGCAATATCCACGCTAGCTGCGGTGAAATTTTCACGCATTCGATTGATTGAACGGGTTTGCGCCTCGAAAACTATGTCCCAAATCTTGCATTGAAGTAAGTCATCTGGATACTGAGAGGAGATGAAACACTTGCCTTCAACTTCTCACTCACGCGTAACGAGGGCACATCGTCTTTCGAAGGTTTCTGCAAGAAGGGAGGAAAGAAGGTGCGGCAAATATCGGACGAGTATCCATAGAGATGTGCACTATCATGGCGTCAGATTTGATTTTCAAGCAATGCTTCGTAAACAAACCCAACATCAATCAACACAAAGGTCTCCGCTTCTAAAACTTTAGAGCCATTGGTTCCACCATGCGGGTTAGACGCATTCTCATCAAAAAGTACGATGTCGAAGAAAGGATCTAATCCAGCTGCTCGGAGAGCATTATCGAGAGCAGAAGCTATTTCGTTCTCCGTCAATCCCGGATAGAGACACTTTCTCATCTGCCGCACAGCTTCCAAAGTTCCCGTATTGACAGCGCGTAGAATATTGACTTCCTTGGCAGTTTTGATCTGTCGGACTTCCTCTACTTTACCCTGCAAGCCAACTACCTCAAATCCTGCAGATACAAGTCCGCGCTGGATGAAATCTCGCATTTCCTCATCCACCATCAAACGTGCGGGTTGTCGGAGGCCTCGGAACACTTCCGATTGTTGGAGGGTGATATATGGATTCCAATGTTCTTCCCAGGGAATAATTTGAATAGCATCCGTAAAGGGCATTTCAAGCAGGCGCGCGCGTTCGGCCTCAAATGACGGGCAGAGAAAGGTGGTGTTGGCCTTGACGTTACCAGTGGCCTGATCGTAAAATGGGCGCACAACCATCAGAAAGGGACGCTCTTCCGGCTACCTTGGTGAGTTTATCGACTCATTAAGTTCAGTATGAAATCTTACCTCCCAAACTTCCCACTCGGGCTGGCTGACGTTGCCATAATACTTGAAGGTATACCCCGGTTCCACAACGAACGCATCAACCCCTTCGGCGACCAGCGCTTGCGCCAACCGATCCCGTCGCTCTTCAAAGTCCGATACTGCGATAGGTGATACGTTCATAAATGGAAGTCCTGTCTCAAGCAAATTATCGATTGCGCAATTTTGGAAATCTCTCAAACGGTCGGGGCTGTTCATATCATTAAATACGACATCATGGCCAAGCACGCGAGGACTGTGGATCGCGAGCGACCTCAGTTGAAAAAATTGTAGGCTGTCGCCAACAGACCAGCACTTGCTAGAATCCATCCCACGTTGCGAGCTGAGAAGCGGTTGTAGGGTTTGGCCTCCACGGCACTGAAGGGCAGTTGTTTCGACATGGTCCGGGAAGTTGATCAAGGAGGGAAAGAAGTTCCTGACTTCAACATTATCACCCCCGCCTCTTCCCGGTGCACTCGGGCGGATTCCTATCTCGTTTTGACCTTCCCATTTTCGCCTTTACTTTCCCGCCTCTTGTTAGCGTCGACACCAAAGCCCCGTCGCGTTAGCTTCCCCGCCATTTCAGCCCCCGCAATGCCTTTGATTGGTGCAGTCGGCTGCGGCAATCTGCAAAAATATCGGATTAATCAGGCCTTCTCTCCCTACTGATCTAATTGTTACCATGGATTGATTATAAAGTGCGAGTCGTGGCCAGATCTGCAGCAACATGCAGCCGCACATTTCCTCCCATCATGACCGAGCCTACGATAGTTGAAATGCGTGAAACGAGTGAAAAGAGCCCAGTCTCGGGAAAGGGCATTCAGACGTCGGACTCTGCTTCAGTTTTTCCAAACGCGACTTCCCCAGATGTGATCTCTGATTCCCCTAATGAGACAGAGGATCTCTACAACGGTCGAGGCTACTCCCGCCTTTCGATGGTCATGATGGTAGTCTTCAGTGGCCTCGCGATTGGCTCGGACGGCTTCAACGCCTCGATCATAGGCAACCTTGAATTGATCATGGCAGTTATCTATCCAAAATCACTGACCACTGCCGTAGCTTCTCGATTATCCAACGCATTCATGGTAGGCATGATCATTGGCATGCTCTCATTTGGCTACATCTCCGATAAACTGGGCCGCAAGACCGGCGCTGTCCTGACCACCACGATTTTGGTTCTTGGTATTGCGCTGAGTGCTGGTGCTAGCGGATTAACTGAGGGTGGTATGTTTTGGATGTTAATCATTGCTCGAGGTATTGCAGGTGTCGGAGCAGGCGGGTGAGTACTTATTCATCTCTGCCTTAGATTCCACGGCTACTAATATGAATCGACCAGAGAGTACCCCGTTGCGGGAGCAGGTGCTGCTGAAGCCACAGATGAGGCCCCAGGCATCCGCAAACGAAGAGGCTTCATTTTTGCCATGATAGGTGACCTATCGGCCTCTCTTGGCTTTGCTTTCGGTGCCCTGGTACCGCTCATTTTGCTCTTGTGTTTCCATCAACAAGTCCAGCATTATGAAGCCGTGTGGCGAGTCTCCTTGGCCATGGGAGCCGTTGCTCCTCTGTCAATTTTCTGGTTTCGCTATCGTATGGTTGTTAGCTCTGCCTATAGCAAGAGTTCTATGAAAAAGCAGAGAATACCCTACTGGCTAGCGATGAAGAAGTATTGGCGCCCACTGCTGGGCGTTTGTGGGTCCTGGTTCATGTAAGCACCTCAAGGCCGTGAGTTGGGAGTGATTATTTGTCGCTAATATTACAAACTTTATCAAAGTTACAACTACATCTCTTACCCTTTCGGCCTTTTTGCGTCGACAATCGTCGATCAAGTCAATCCGTCCTCTTCCCTGGCCCTCACAATGGCCTGGGGAGCGTTGATCAATTGCTTCTATATTCCAGGCGCCTTCATTGGTGGTCTTCTCTCGGACCGTATTGGCCGCCGACGTACTATGGCACTGGGGTTCATTCTCCAGGCTATTCTTGGTTTCGTCCTAGGAGGAGCATTGGGCCCGATCGAGACGAAGTTGCCGCTTTTCATCGTGCTCTATGGAATATTTCTCACACTCGGAGAAGTTGGTCCAGGTTCTACGATTGTTCTCACTGCTAGTGAAAGCTTTCCCACGGCGATTCGCGGCCATGCAGTAGGGCTAGCTGCTGCTTGGAGTAAGGCTGGAGCGGCAATCGGAACACAAGTTTTCAAGCCTATTATGGCTAGTTGGGGAGATGACGAGCTTCGTGGTACCCAGGCCGTCTTCCTCATCGGGTCCGCCTTCGCCGTTTTGGGAGCTTGCCTGGCGTGGTTTGTGCTCCAGGACAGCAATAAAATCTTAGATCATGGCGACCAAGAGTGGAAGGACTACCTGGCCGCCCATGGTTACACAAACATTGAATGGGGAACTGAAGAACAAAATGGCATACCAGACAAGGGTTTGGCCGACTAGAATGTTTCAGTGATAGACGATACCACGAAAATCAATGCGACCTTGAAAAGACGAGGGGTCCAGAACACCGACCGGTCTACTGTGGTGATCGGCGCCATCCAATGAAACGACAATGAGACAATGCTTATATAATCGAATCGTGGCGGGCAGAATCTTACGAATTCGGAATTCTATTAAAGGGGCCTTTGGCTAAATCCACTATTTACATACAGCTGGATCATGGACATAATACAATTGGTTCTAAACAGGCGTTGCTGACTGGTCCCACTGAAGTTGTTCAAAGCTATTAGATGAAGACTTGTATAATGAACCATAATAGGTCTAAAAGTGCTCCAGAGCGACAACTAAATATAGAAAGATATCGAGAAAGACTTAAAAATTGAGTGTGGACGCCGCATTAGATTGGGGAATGGGCGGGGTAATAGGACAGGCATCTATAGCAAGGAGTTGGCCTAGATTCTTGGGCTTTACAAGGCGGACTAAAACATTTAGGAAAGGTGTAATTGCTTCTAAAGGCATTGTCGCTTCATGGCACTGATTACCGCGGTACTTGTCCACACTGGTTATATGCTGTTTTTTTGAGTTAGGTCATACTTAGGTTGCTCTCGGGTTCTCATGACCAGTGATATTTGCTTTGTGTGGCAATCACTTCACACCTAAACTTTCAATTGTTGCGATTGTTCTACACAGAGAGTATTGGTATTCCTATTTGAGCCATCACGAAGGGCAAAAAGGGCGAACAAGTGTGCAGTATACCGGATAAAGGAGTTTCTGTTTCACTTATCAAGGATACTATTCATTCATAAGCACCTAGACCTCTGGACACGTGACATTGGAGGGAAATATCTTGCCAGCCACAATCTCCGACCGAGATCCGAGATGGAAAAGTGGGATGTGCTGGACCGGAGCAGGCACAGTGACCGTCTGACCCCCTGAATAGGTCTGGTTGGTCCACCAGTATGTCCACGGCTTCACCTCATCACTCCCGGTCTGTGGCAGGTAGACGGACCATTCAGTCACATTTGGTTTGGTAACGGGTGTGACCAAAAGCCGCGGACCGAACATATATTGCTGGGTTGTAATATTGCTGTTGTCCTTAGTCCACGCCGAGATTTGGGGGTCTGAAGTTTCAAAATCCATATAGAGCGGGCGCATTATCATACGACCGGACTTATGGAACTGAGAAAAGACCTCGCGAATATATGAGGTCAATTGGTAGCGAAGCTTAATGTAAGAAACAATGATTGGGGTGTTCTCTGCCCCATATGACCATGGCTCATTGGCACATGTGTAGGCATTTTGGGTGTCACACGCCCTTGAGCCATGGGTGCGCATGAACGGGAGGAAGGTCGTCCACTGTAGCCATCGGACATAAAGCTCGCGGTATTCTGGGGTATCGATATTTGCACTCCAGGGCACTGTTGGATCTGCTTGAAAGCCCCCAGCGTCCAAGGTCCACCAGCCCCAACCGGTTGCGGCTGCTGATAAACCACTTGCCACTTGGGCACTGAGTGTTTCCCAGACGGCAGTCGTATCACCGGACCAGATCATACTGCAGAATCTCTGCGAGCCAATATAGCCCGACCGACTCAGCGAGAGATAATCACAAGGATTTCCCATATTTGTGGAGGTCACATTCCGAAGCCCCTCTTCAATAGCTTGCTGATGAGCCCATGGGTATAGCTTGCCAACGCTGCTTTGGGTACCAGCCGCATATAGTACATCTGGAAGCGCAAATGGAATGGATTCGATATAGCTACTCTGACCATTATTTTCGTATGCTTCGCCCAGAGATCCGCCATCGGCCTGGTCAATCCAGAAGTTTTTAATGCCCTTGTCAAAGTAGTTTTTCTTCAATGTATCCCACAGAAAAGATCGGGCGCCTGGGTTGGTTGAATCGTAGTTCCGGATGTAGGAGCCATTCCAGGAGTCGGTCGTGCCAGGGCCAGATCGAGTGGCAGAGAGGAACCCTTGTGCCATCATCTCAAGATAATTCACACTGTTATCCGCCACACTGGGCCACAGAGATGCCATCATTTCAGCATTTGTCAGCTTCTTCACCTTCTGCGACATTTCAGCCACGTCAGGCCAAAGACGTGGGTCGAGGCCCCAGTCACCTTGATGAGCCCATGACTGGTAGTCAATGACAATCATTGAGACAGGAATTTGGCGTCTTTGAAACTCTTCGGCAAGCAGAATTACTTCAGTTTGGTTTTCATAGCGTAATTTCGATTGAATGTAGCCTAGCGACCAGTCTGGCGGAACGGGCCCCCTCCCTGTGATAGCCGAGAGATGTTGCTGAAGCGTGTCGTAATCACCGGCTTTTGATGAAGCTACTATCACGTAGTCAACTACTGTTGCGGAATCCGCCGTGAATCTGTTGCGCAGCGGGCCGAACTCCATTCGGCCTGTTGATGGCATGTTCCATATAAATCCATAGCCTTTGCTACTCATAAAGACTGGGGTCGGAATATGCGTATTGAAATTGATGAGGTCAATGGTCATTCCCTTTTTATTGACAAGGTGGTCCTGCTGGGTTCCTGTTCCATAAATTTGCTCATTCGGTGTTGTGCTGAAGGAGAATTCTGCGGCAAACTCGCTTCCGGGGCCATTCCACGAGTAATATCGTGGATTGATTGATTTGAGCGGCGCATACTCATTCGTGAGCAATGTTTCTGTGCCATTGACTTCTACCCTGTAGAAAGCTAGACGGTATCCACCAGGGTTGCCACCCCAGCCAGACGTGCGCACAATCATGTTTCCATTACGAAGCTCTTCAGACTGATTGCCTTTAGAGACAGTATCGAAGCCCATGCCATGTGCCTCGCCATTCTCGGGTCCTTCAAGTGGAGGGTCATACACAAAGCCGATCTCATGTCCTGTCGGGGGACGAAATGGCCAAGCACGCACTCGAAAGCCATCGTAGCCAAAGGGCTGCACTAAAATAGTCTCAAGCCCATGTTGCATGCGAAATCCTTTGGAATTAGGTTGATGATAGCCTTGTGCCGGAGCCGCCAGGGTGCTCCCTGCGTAGAGAGCAATCAGGCCAGCAAAACAGAAATGCATATTGCTTTAAACAGACCGGACTGTTGATAATACGAAATCAAAGGCTTGATCAGGCCTCGGGCATTTTAAGCTTGTTTCATGCTGCCCATTTAGCCTGAATTCTGACAGAAGATTTTGAGGAGACCCCGCCGATCGACATCGACGGTTACTCTAAGTGTGCATAAATGGCGTGGAGACCGTTGACGAGGTCTCTTTCATGTCGGTCGGATGTCCGAGCGATGCACGGACAACAGGGAACGGAAGAAATAATTCGGAATCCAGGCCGATCATAATCAGACATGGAAGTTAGTTCGGAGTGTAGCGCTAGATGCGTACCCCTGCTTCATACAAGCGTTCATTCTAACATTCGCGGCCATTGGTGAGGCAGTCTTTGGGAAGCTTCCCCATTCCGCATGTGTACGAAAGAGCGGAAGCAGGAGATCCAAACCTCCAAAAAAAAAAAAATTAAAAAATAAGGAGACACAACTGAACATTGGATGGAGCCAAATTCAAGATCAGACTAGTTTTAAGAAGAGAAAGGGCTCAACTAGGAGGGTAAAGTAGTCTGAAAGAACTTTCAGGGCATTTTTATGTGGGAGCTGAAAATCAAGGGAGATATCCAATAGTTAGTTAACGCTTTTTCAAAATCATACAAACAGCGGCACGACGTGTTTTTCGACTCGTCTTCAGGCATATTCAGGCATCAAGGGATATGTGGCAGAATTTCAGGCGGTGAGCACGTCGTGATGTCACATAAATCTCACCAAAGCGTTGAAGGCGGGTACGTCGTCAACAATATTGAATACGATCCAATATGGGAGGAGGCAAAGAAATTCCCCCTGGTTATGGCTCCGAAAACAAAGATGAGACTCCGACCGCAAGCCAAAATCCTCATCTCCAGGCTGTGGTTGACTTGGGCAGGTATTGGCTGATCCCATCCCCGCATACCGAATATAACAATTGACATGAAGTAGCAATGGTATTCGTTGCTCGATTTCCGACCTTTCTGCTCCTGTCGCTCGCGTTATTCCGACAGTCCACTTTCACCGAGTCAACATCTCTCTTTACGAAGCCCAGGTCGATCCTGACACCGGCAACCGTATCCCGATCCCACGGTCGGTGATTGACCGAGTTGTCAGTGCCATCGTCCGATTTCAAGTCATATGCGTGGAAATTGGCGTCTTGTCCTCCAACGTTCGACTCATCGCCACTGAGGCTACTCGTACAGCCGTGAACTCTACGGCATTCACTGATGCAATTCGCGATGCAACGGGCATCTCCGTTGCGATGCTACCGAAGGAGCAGGAAGGCATCGTTGGTGCATGGGGCATCGCAAGCAGCTTTTCCGACGTGGAGGGCCTGGCTCTCGACCTTGGCGGGGGGAGCATGCAAATGACCTGGATCATTTCGCACTCCGGCAACGTGGAAATTAGCCCGCAGGGATCTGTCAGCTTTCCATACGGAGCCGCAGCTTTGACCCAGAAACTTGCCGATTTAAAACGAGGGAAAAGCAAGGAAGAGGCTCGAAAAGCCAAGGAACACTTCCGCCACGAGATGGCGAGCGACTTCCGAGCCGCCTTTGAAAAGCTCGAAATCCCCAAGAGCCTGGTCAAAAAGGCACGGGAACAAGGTGGTTTCCCTTTGTACCTGTCCGGCGGTGGCTTTCGTGGCTGGGGATACCTACTCCTGTATCTCCATCAAACCCGGGGTCAAAGCTACCCTATCTCTATCATCAACGGGTATTCTGCGCCCAAGGAAGATTTCGAGAACACCGATGCTCTTGAGGAAGTGGCTCGGACGGCGCACGAGATCTTTCGGGTATCGGATCGTCGACGGGCACAGGTGCCCTCGGTCGCGTTTCTAGTGAATGTATTGGCCGAATCGTTGCCGCATGGAATCAAGGAGGCTCATTTCTGCCAGGGAGGCGTACGTGAAGGCGTATTATTCCGTGAGATGTTACCAGTGGTTCGTCAGCAAGATCCTTTGGAAGTAGCCACCAGTCGATACGCTCCTTCGTCGGCGGACTCACTTTCAGCGTTGATTCTCGCTGCTCTTCCTCGACCTTCAACCGATCGGTCGGTCCCGTCTTCACTCAGCGTGCATCTCATCCAAGCGTTTGCCAATGCTCTTTATGTGCATTCAACCATGGCCAAGGAGCTCTCCTCCAGTGCTGCACTTTACAGTACAAGTACGGGAATTCTCGCCTCGACGCACGGAATCCCCCACTCACATCGTGCGCTCTTGGCTTTGATGCTTCAGGAACGTTACGGCGGAGAGCTCCCACCACGGGATGTGGATTTCAAATCTCATCTTCAGGGAATACTCACCCCAGAGGAAGTCTGGTGGACGCGTTATATTGGAAAATTGGGCCTTGTACTGGGTCAACTTTACCCAACTGGGACCATCGACACATCCAAGCCACGCATCGTCCCGTCCGCGAAGTGGGCGAATGGTCTTGGCACAAAAGGGAACAAGAGTGGCCTGAAGTTGGAAATCACTATTCAAAGGGTTCTCTGTGACCCAACACATCTGAAAGCAGAACTGGAGCACGATGTGAAGAAGATTGAGAAGGTAGGGAAACGCAAGAACTGGATCGGGGGTAGGGATGGCTGGGGTATGAGCATCCTAATCGAGGTACTGGAAGAGGAGCTTCCTGTGCCACATGCATCTGCTACATGAGGTCAAGCTTTCAGGTGGCGTACGATCTATGAACGGAAGGACTCAACTTTTACTTCTTCGGGTGCATCGAAAGCGAAGAGCGGTTTTCACTTACGGCCGTTAGCTAACCGGAAAGAGCCCACGTTGCATGATTATTGATATTCCTGGTGTCATGGTCATGATTGACCCTATGTAGAAATGGGAATTGGCGGCAATATTAGCTCCCTTGTCCCCTGTGCCTCGTGCTCGGAAAACCCCGTCGCTGTACGTCCATATAATGTCGACATGTCTCCACGCCGGTTTTCGAGTAAATTCTGAGCGCTTTTCACAGCTTTCCGCATGATCTTTTAAGGATGGCAACGCCAAATTACCGATAACTTATACTTCACTGTGAATGAACATCTTATCTTGTCAATATCAGCGGCAATCCGTAGCTTGACTCAAGACGACCTTCCCAAGTTTCGCCGCTAGGCAGACATGAAACCTTTCCGATGGACCAAAGGCCTGGCCTCTGGCTGTCTTTTTTGAAGCGTCTTTAGGGCTGTGTAAGTCTAACTTTGCTTGAGCTCCGCCCTAGGTTCGTCATTGGAATTCCTGTTGTGGTCATCTTCTTGACTATTAAGTTCACCGGCGCGAGTAAGCAATTCAAACGGTAGGGCACAGAAGTCTACAAGGTGCGAGACACTGTGCTGCAGTTCTTGTTCCGAATTTCCAGCTCTCGGCTGATTCAGAAGACCGGAGGAGGTCATTTGAGTGTGAAATTTGACGTTTCCCATTCCACGCGTGGGCCTTTTAACGAATCCAAGAGGACAAGCCTAAGAGGCAGTAGCTAGGCCGTATATCTCCCGAAATTCAACTATCCGCAGTGTCAAGTCTGTTTTGAGTATCACTTCCAATTATTGAATGGAGATTCTGTACTACCCTTCTGTTCAATGCCGAGACATTTTTAAACAATAGCGCAACGTTAAATCAGGCCTCATACGCGCAAATCCCCAAGTATCACTGCAATATTAGACACTCTACTCTCATTTATATGATGTCAAACCCTGCAGTAGAGAGCATCGACCCAATCAATAGCAAAATGGAAAATCAAGCTCGAAATCCTTTTCCTTGGCGCCCGGACTAGTCTGAAACAGCTATAACTTAGCCCGTTTTCCCACTTTCTGGAATAATGAGGTAAAGGCAGACTTTGTGTTCGCAAGTTTCCTGTTATTTAAATCTTAATTGTATGATTATACATTTCTGGGGGAATATGTCCCTTACCAAGGGGGAAAGCGTACCTAGCGGCTGGCCGGCTTTCATCGCCGGCTAGACCGGTATCATACGTGTCACGCGCTATGATTATCTGACGATCAGATAAGATGTAATGGCGATATTTTCTTCTCAGCCTTCTCCGGACCCTGGAATCTATCGCTGGTCGGGGTGTCTATATTGACTAAATACCCTATGAAAGTCTCTTTAATTTCTTATGTTTTCAGACTCATCTCCAAGAACGAGTCCTTTGGTTACCAGAATTTTCGTGGTGACCGGGAGGATCTCGGCCGGTTGTTGGGTTGTGCGATCGTCAGCGCTCCGCCTTTTCTCCTCATCACTCTTCCGCGTCCCCCGGGCTGGCTTGTCACCAACGGCAATCATGGTGCTTTCCAGATGGCTGGTCATCGCCTTGGGTACCCAGGTTGCTCGAGGCGGAGACTTGCCGGTGAATGAACGATGTGTGACAGCGGTGTACTCCGCGTACAACTATGTTTCTTTTGCTGGAAGCCCGGCCAAAGGCTTGTGGGATACCCGATGCCGAAACCCCCTCAAAGTTGCATCTATCTATGCAGCTAGTGAAGTTTATTGTCAGGACCAGGAGCGTGCCACGGGGCTTGCGCAACTGGCTGCATTCTGCGAGGAAATCGGCCATCGTGAACTGCTCCCAAGAGAGGCTGTTGCCGAGAATTTAACTGAAGATGTCATTAGGAATATGCGCACTGTTGGCTACTTAGAAATACCCAGAGCTGAGATGATCGATACCCCGGTGCTTCTCTCGGCATCTTTCTTCAATCGAATGTTCAATACCATCGTGTGTCCTCGTGCTGTCCCATCGTTACCAGCTTGGAATGACAGAAAGCTGACCATTGCTATCTTCCCCCTACATAGAATTCGTGGCAGTATGAGACTTGGTCGCATCATGCATTTGGGTAAGGATGTTTTTGGCGCATCACTATGTGAGATCAACGTGTGCTAACATTCTTTGGACAGCTACATCGGATATGTATATTGGAGTATTGTTTTGGCTTGTGGGGCTATTCACCGGTTATGCTGCCATATGTTTCATGTCCGCAATGTTCGAGGAGAGCCCAATTTGGAATCTCAAGTGTACCACCGATTTGGTATTCGGTATGGCTTTCCGTGGGTGGAACATATATTTCGTTTGTTACAGACCCATTTCATTGTCCCTGCGCCTTTTGCTACAAAGGGCCGGAACCTGATCGGGCTCATATTCTCAAATCGAGCCGAGTCATTGGTAGTGGCCGGCTTTTGGCTTATCAGTATTATATTAAGCCTGGTGGGCTACCAAACTTTTGCAGGCAATATCTAGTACGTACTCGATTTGTCCCCTGAATGATTCTTGATGTGTCTGACGGAATTGAAGCTGGCCCGAAATTCCAAGCCAACTCTTACGCTATTCAGCTGATCGAACCGGTATCATGTCATTTGCCAACTTCCCCTTGCTGTGGCTGTTTGGCGGGCGGAACAACATCTTGATCTGGGCGACGGGGTGGAGCTTTGCAAGGCTCAATGTTTTCCATCGCCATGTGGCGCGGGTAGCTACCTTACAAGGTATAGCACATTCGTTTCTATATTTCGTGATTATCGTTCGAGGTAAGCGATTGACGACTATGCATCCAAAATACGTTTATGTGATGCTAAAAATAATCCAATTCGCAGCCAATAAATTCTGGAAAGACCTTTCAAAGATGTATATACTTTGGGGCATACTGGTGCGTGCCCAGCACCTTGAAGCAGAAACTTGGGACGTAAGATGCAATAGCTAATGTAATGACATATACTACAGGCATTTTTCGCAATGGGGTTTTTACTCGTCACCTCTCTGGACCGAATTCGCAGCGCAGCATACGAAATCTTCTTGATCACACACATCGTTTTTTCTGTAATGTATCTTATTGGTTGTTTTTAGTGAGTTTACTCAAAGAGAAAGAAGAAAGAAAGCTTCTCCTCCACCATGCTAATCTCATGGCAGTCACACCATAATTTTTGAGGGGCATGAATATTGGAAATATCTATGGCCGTCAGTAGCCGTGTGGGTTATCGACAGAGCTTTAAGGATTATTCGAATTTTCTACTGCAACCTCCATGTCAATTTTTTCGGTCACAAATTGATTCGTAGCTCTGAGAGCCGAATGACCTATGACGAAGCAGCCGACGTGATCCGACTTGAAGTGACGCCAGGCACTCAAGTGAAGTTCACTCCAGGGGACTATTACTTTTTGTACCAACCATTTCGATTGACTGGTTGGGAGAACCACCCTTTCACCGTCGGAGCCACATTATACCAAGTTGTATCCGAACGACAGGCCTTCCGAAAGACCCCGGGAAAGCCAGACAAGTCACTGGACGTTTCACAACTTCCACTTTTATCTGAGACACAATACCATGATCTGAACACCACAGGTCAAGTCACGCCAGAACAGGATGCTGCAAAATTGAAGTTGATTTTCTGGATCCGCCCTTACGATGGCTGGACGCAGCAGTTGCGACAACAGTGCCTGCGGTCGAAGAGCCAGTCAGTGAACGCAAAAATACTCCTTGAGGGGCCGTATGGTCACAACTTTCCACTTTGGAGATACGAGTCGGTTTTGATGATTGTAGGTGGGACTGGAATTGCTTCAGCCGTGCCTTATCTCCAAGACCATCTTCAGCGGTCCGACCATGGTCGTCGTCACACTCATGAGGGGACACGGATTCGAGATATCGAGCTGGTTTGGACTGCAAGACAACCAGCTCTGATGCGTAATATAGCCCGTCGGGAGTTAGCGCCTGTTCTTGCGCGAGAAGATTTCCAAGCGTCTTTCTATACAACCGGTGCTTCTCACGAGCCCCCTCAGGATCTCAATGACCTCGGCTGTACCATTCAGATAGGTCGGCCTCATCTTCAATCACTCATTATGAGCCGTGCTTCTGATGCTTCCGCTTCAGGTGTATCGCTCGTTATTCTCGTATGTGGCCCAGCCGGAATGGCCGATGAAGCACGTGCGGCGACACACCTAGCAATGCGACAGGGTTATCGGTCGGTAAAGTACGTGGAGGAGTCATTTGCCTGGTAGTCGACTGCCAAAATCTTCCCAAAATTGTGATATATTGCGGCTGGAGCTCTTTTGGATGCTCTCTGGTTACCTAGACTCCATATATTGATCATGCTTAAATTTATTTCACTTCACAACACAAATATAGGGCAGTGGCATTCCATAGTTAGCGAAATTACTAGATGGCCAAATTCAATAGTCGCCTTTTGTCAACGCTGGCTCTTTGCGAGATCGGTCTCTGTGGCTCAATCAAAAACACCGTCTTTGAGGAATTAACCTGATAGAGACCTGGCTCGGAAAAAGATGCTTGGCGAGAAAATTCGGTGATCGAGTGACTATGCGTGATACAGGAGGTGGCTGCTGCAGGTACCTTCAGGGTACTTCATATTCCCGATTCAAATTCTCAATGCATGACCGAGCTTAATTCGAACGGAAGTCCGCAATTGCCCATTCTCTAGGCACCATATGCGCAGAACATTTCAACAGGTGTTCAGGAATTGAAATGATATTGATGGATGTTGATTCAGTGTTTAATTGAAGAATTTGAAGTGGGCTAGCCCTTAACATTTCTGATCTTTGGTTTTTTTTTTTTTTTTTTTTGGTAGCCTCTCATCTCGGATTGATGTATCATGTTACCGATCACTCCGGAGAGAAAGAAGCTGCCTGCCTTGAAGAAGCAAAAATCTCTGCGATGAGGCAAATCTCAATTTCGTGAAGCCACATTTCAATAGCGGGCTGTCGTGTATCTCGTGGTGTGGGTATACCACCGTTGAGTTTACGCGCCTTCGTGGGATCGGCATGGACAGCTACACCCTGCACCTCGTTACGACTTACAGCTTGGACATGCACGAAGCCATCTTTTTTGGTCTCGCATTGCTTTTCCAGGAGATTGATGAGGACGTGGGGCGCGGATGGCGGGAATTATGACCTCGGTGCAGGGAATATCCGGAAGACCCTGCATTGAAAGCTGACAGGCCCATTAGGTCAGATGCTGCAGTGGAGACCCGTTTTTCGGCGCGAAGACGCCAAGACACAGGCGCGAAGCAGGGTCGATTTTTCCAATTTACAACCTTTCACAATGTGGACTAGACTGATACTGGGCTGATTGATTAGATTCTTCATACTTCTCGCCTGGCCTGAGGAATGTTTGGCGAGACGGCCCAAAGACGATCTCATGTCCGAGAGCTGATCCGGGTGAATTTCCCGTGGGCCACTGGACCGTATTTAAGGTTCCACTCAGGGCTCGGACAGCAACGAGCCGAAATTCTGTTGACGGTCTACGAAACGGTTCGTACAGAGTATTACACCCATTTGTTATCAGACGACTCCGCGTGCGCAACTGCCGTGCAGAAAACATTATCTGATCCAATATGGAGCGCCACGAGGCCGCAGTAAGCGAGGGAAACCCCGCCGGTGACGACCGGTAGGGAATCCACGCTAGGAAAGCCGTAAGGCGATCCCCGTGGAAGCTCTCGGAGAACCTTTAGGGCTTTGAAGACAGGGACAATCTCTAAGCATTAGTATTTTGCATCCAGCGGAAGCAATCCCAGGACTTCTAGGGCTTTGTCAAAATGCTTCCAAGACAGAGCTTCCATAGAGCCCATGACATCCCGAGGATCGGACATAGACAGAGATACAACAACTCTAGGCCATGTTGCGCGTGCCTTGTTTCAGCCCAAGTGGAACACGCCAAGGACCAGAATCCAGAATCTGCATCGGGCTTAAAGTCTGGCATTGCGAATGTAATTACGCATTACCGGCGTTACGGGGGTCCACTGCGGCGGATCTGATTTGATCGGGCTAATCTGATCGGATACTGGTAATCTGTGGTGGTACCTGCGAGGTATTTGTTCGGAGCTTTTTTTTTTTTTTTTTTTTTTTTTTTTTTTCCTCTTAGGGGAGGCTAAAAGCCGTGGTGCGCCATCTTTCTGAATTGCTCTCTCTACCTTTGATATTGCAAGATGGCTACCACTAGGAGTGTTCAACGCCTGCAGCAGACGGTTTCACACGTCTTGCCAGCAACGGCACCGCTTCAATGGTCCATTGTCGAGGGTCCGACACAGCCCGAACTGCTGGATATTACTCTGGGGGAGCTGTTGACATTACAGGCCCTGCAATATGGCGATTACGAATGTCTTGTCTTTCCCTGGACCGGGGCACGCTGGACGTACGCCACTCTAAAGGACGAGGCTGAGCGTCTCGCGCGAGGAATGCTGGCTATGGGGATTCAGAAGGGCGATCGCATTGGTGTGATGGCAGGCAATTGTGAACAGTACATTTCTGTCTTCTTTGCCGCTGCTCGGGTGGGTGCCATTCTGGTCGTGCTCAACAATACCTATACTCCATCCGAGCTTTACTATGCTCTGAACCACAGCGGTAAGACACCTATTTGGTGGTAAACCCATCACCGTGCTGATACGGACACAGAATGTCGACTGCTCTTTATGACCCCGCATATTGGACGCCACGACCTCGAGGAAGTCCTCATCGAGCTGGGACCCCGGCCCAAGCAGAATGGAACCTCGCAATCGCTTGAGGAGATCGTCATACTTCGCGGCAACCATGATAAATTCTCCACCTACGCCGACGTCATCGATCGTGGCCTTTCACAGGCCGCCCATGTACTGCAGGATCGCGAGTCTGAGCTGCGCTCGGGCGATGTATGCAACCTGCAGTTCACCAGCGGCTCAACAGGTAATCCCAAGGCCGCCATGTTGACGCATCAGTAAGTTTGGGTGATCGGTAGACGGATCGACAGGGCTGACGCTCGGCAGTAACCTTGTCAACAACTCGCGCTTCATCGGCGATCGCATGAATCTGACCTCCTTTGATATCCTCTGCTGCCCGCCGCCGCTCTTCCACTGCTTTGGGCTGGTCCTGGGCATGTTGGCCGTCGTCACTCACGGCTCCAAGATCGTCTTCCCCAGCGAAACCTTCGACCCCAAGGCTGTGCTGCACGCCATCTCCGATGAAAAATGTACCGCGCTACACGGCGTGCCCACAATGTTCGAAGCCATTCTCAGTATCCCCAAGCCATCCAACTTCGACACCTCTAACCTGCGCACCGGCATCATCGCGGGGGCACCCGTTCCCCGACCGCTCATGAAGCGCCTCCTGGAGGAACTGCACATGACGGAATATACGAGTAGCTACGGTACAACCTTGCTTCCCTCTTAAACTCCCATGACCCACCATGACCCGCTAATTCGAGCCCCAGGTCTCACCGAGGCATCTCCCACCTGCTTCAATGCCTTCACCACAGATAGTATCCACACTCGTTTGACCACAGTCGGCAAGGTGTTGCCCCACGCACGCGCCAAGATTGTCGATGCCAACGGAAACATCGTGCCGATCGGCCAGCGGGGAGAGCTTTGCATCGCCGGCTACCAACTCACCAAGGGCTACTGGCACAACCCGGAGAAGACCGCTGAGACACTTGTCACTGATTCTAACGGCGTCACCTGGCTTAAGACCGGTGACGAGGCCTCCTTCAATGAATACGGCTACTGCAGTATCACCGGTCGCTTCAAGGATATCATTATCCGAGGTCAGTCTACCTCACCTGCGCCCTTTCCGCTTCCTTGACTGACTCGCATAGGCGGCGAAAATATCTACCCCCTCGAGATTGAGGAGCGTTTGGCGGCACACCCACACATCGAGCTAGCCTCCGTTATCGGCATTCCCAACCAAAAATACGGCGAAGTGGTCGGGGCTTTCATTCTAATCACTCCTGGTCAGGCCCGCCCCTCGGATGACGACCTTCGAGCGTGGACGCGTGAGACCCTCGGTCGACACAAGGCACCGCAGCACGTGTTCGTATTTGGCGAAGAGGATGTTCCCAGCACGGTGCCTATTACGGGCAGCGGAAAGGTCCGGAAGGTGGAGCTGCGACAGATGGCGACTGACGCGCTGGCTCAGCGCAGTCAGTGACGAGTAGAAAATACCCTCGTTCTTGTATTGTTTGGTTTAGGCATGGAAATGAATTCTTATTTTGGCCAGCCCCGCAGGGCATGATCTTATCAGATGCCATGATTCGTGTGCAGCACTCGCGCTAGTAATGCTGACGAAATAACATGTGCGTTCGTGGCGTAAGCGAATTCGGCGGCGGAGCCGGCCGCGCCCTATTGCCGCAATCAGATTAGATGGAGATCTTGTCTGATCGAGAATCCATTAGTGATTGGTTGACGCTTGCCGTATCGTATAATACGGAATCCCACATTACCGTAAACCCGTACAACGTCCACAATAGCGAGCCTTGAACCCGTCTCTGATGGGTCCCCGTCGCACAATCTCCGAGGCTTCGATTTTCTTCGCGCTTTCTGAATACTGGGCTAATAACTCATTGTGATTTCCCCGCTGATTGTATGCAAAGTACCAAGTCCATCGCTTCGGCATCCCTGGAAAGGAAGGCAATTTTGGTTGGGGGACTATAGACGGTTTTAAATGCGCAAAATTCACACCGGCTTGAGAGGCCGTGTCTGCTGCTATACGCACAATGAACCTACGAGCTCAATCTTAAACCCGTTGCAGTATAGCCCTGCGAATTCCTGCGATACCGCTATATTTCTAGTTATAGTACGCATGCCGAAGGAAGATAGTTGCTTAGAGTCTCTGTAGGTAACTCCAAGCTACCCAGAATGATCTTATGTGGTTCAAGTCCTCTTGGTGAGTTTGAGAAAAATTTCAGCCACATCAGAACCTCTCTCGATTGCGTAAACAACGCTCAATGCTCAACGCCAACCCCCTATAGGTTCCGCGGGTGTCGGCCGACCAAGGAGACGCTGGGACTTCGTCGTATGCGTGCACGCAGAATTGTGGTTTTTGACCTGGCAGCCCATTGCATAGGATAGGTAAGAGTTCTGACGGCAGAATGTCATAGCCGGCATTAGATGGCTAGAGCTAGAGCTTTGCGCAATCAGGCTGCAGTGGGCACCGTCTGCGGGTTTTGATATAATTTCCGCAGCTCCAGAAGCGGGACCGAGGATAAAAAGGGTTGCATCTGGCTATGGCGACGATGCCAAGACGAATGTATCAAGACAAGAATGAGTCCAGGGTGCTACGAGAAGCCTCGTTATGCAGGGACGTATACAACATGCTATCCTCCATCTCGGAGGCTTGCATCCGACCTGACGATCCATGATCGTCAGACGCCGGTTCGTGCAGTCCATCTCAGGCACAGTTAGTGAGTGGGGCATGTTATTTCGTGAATCCTGTGCGTCAGCCATGATAAAACCTTCCAGTCAAGTTCGGCTTTGGGGAGCTCCTTGCATCCGTGGTAATGAAATCCCAGCCCGTCGCCAAGTCACATTCGTCTTGTTCCGTCGACTGTGCGGCTAGGATCGGAGCCAATAAGATACATTTCTGGCACCCGGATGGCGTGCCCAGCCTGTCGAGTGAGACACAGACCCGATGTCGCATCTCATCTGATAAGATTCGGATCAGTGGGAGCCGAGCCAGGAATCCTGGAGTTCACCATCAAAGTATATTATGGCATCCCCGACCCCGTTATTTTTTCTTGCATTTGTCACCTAAACCCAACCCCTTCTCCGGGCCCCGACTGCTTCCAGAGACTCCCCTCATAATCTCCTAAATTCACGATGCCCTCTAATGATGGCGTACTGGCTGCAGGCAGGGCTTTCCGAGTGCTCGTCATCGGCGGCTCTTACGGAGGTCTCGCCGCCGCGTTGACTCTTGTCGATCTGTCGCGTGGCCGTGTACCTCGCTTCAGCTCAAATCCTGATGCCACACCTCCCCCGCATCGTGTTCCGATTCAGATCACCGTCGCAGACGAGCGAGATGGTTACTGTAGGCAATCCGCTATTATTTCACGCCTCGACCCGTACTAACTCCTTAGATCACCTTATCGGATCACCCAAGGCTCTCGCTTGCGAAAACTTCGCGTCGGAGTCATGGACTCGGTTCCAAGATATCCCCGCTCTGAAGTCTCCCAACATCAAGTTTATTCGGGGAAGCGTCAGTGGGGTCGACTGCGCGGCGAAGGTCGCCCAGATCCTCGAAACTGAGACTAATTCTAAACGTGCCGAACCGTATGATTATCTCGTTGTAGGATCTGGGCTGCGACGAGTCTTTCCCACTGTGCCTCGGTCCCTGCGAAGAGCCGAATTCTTGGAAGAGGTCAAGCGACACGCAGACGACATTCGACAAGCTCGTGAAGGAGTGGTGATCATTGGCGGTGGTATGTACTCATCTTAATCCTTCGCATGTACTTCGCGATTTCTGATAAATTTTTGCAAACCTAGGTGCGGTTGGTGTCGAAATGGCGGCCGAGTTGAAGATACTCGTTCCTGAACAAAAAGTGACCCTAATTCACTCCCGAAAGCGATTGCTCTCATCCGAGCCACTGCCCGATGACTTTGCGGAGCGTGTAGAGACCATCCTAAACGAGGTAGGCGTCGAAATTATCTTGGAACAGAGGGTTATCGAAACCACTGCAGTGAATGCGGACGGAGAGCGGCGTACGTGGCGTCTGACTCTCAGTGGTGGCCAACAGCTCGTCACTGGACACGTTTTGAGTGCCATCTCAAGGCCCATCCCCACATCGACGTACCTGTCGCCCGAAGCTCTGACAGACGATGGTTATGTGAAGGTGCATTCATCGTGAGTACTCATCTCAATGATAATACCCTTGCGAAAGTGACATGATCTGATAGTTTCGCAGATTGCAATTCTCGGGCAGCGTTCCCAACTCAGAGCACCACTTCGCCGTGGGTGATCTTGCAGCGTGGAACGGTATCAAGCGTTGCGGCGGTGCAATGCACATGGGCCATTATGCTGGCAATAATATTTATCAGCATATACTCGCCGAGTGCGGTGCTGGAAAGCCGAGATTCATGACTCTTAATCCCTTCCCCAACGTGATTGGACTGGCCCTCGGGCATAAAGCCGTCAGCTGGACCCCGGATGAAGGCACACGTCATGGCGAGGATCTTCTGATATCGTTGTTTGGGGAGGACATGGGAAACACCAGTAGGTCTCTAATACGCCATGTCGGTACCAAAGGCTAACTTGGAGACTTCCAGCGTGTCGAAATTATATGCGATTGAGTGAGCCATGTCAAGCATGAGTAGCATCGAACGCTAGATTTCGGAGGGCATGGTTTACATACTGTCTCTGGTGTTTTGATTTCGTTGAGGCGGCTTTCCGGGTTCATGCATTCAGACTCCGCGGCGTTTGATCACTAAAACAGGGGTTCTTGAGGCACAGTCGGAGTCTTCTCTGACGCGCTAGGGTCCTGCCAGCAAGACACGCATTCTGAGGTACTGCGCCCTAAACGGTCGCGTGCACCGGGCTTAAAGCGCTGGCAGGAAAGACACAGCACGAACAAGATTCCCCGAATAGTGATCTGGGCACCCGCACCATACCGCGCGGTGCCCTCGCGGGGTTTCAGACCACACTCAATACAAAAGCGCTTGCTACTATCACGCCCCGCGCGACATCTCCGTCGCCGCAGCATCCGATCGGCAAAATGGCATGCCGGACGTAGTCTTAAGCAGTAGCGACAGGTGTAGAGATCCCGGTTGCGGGCCCAGTCAGCGGACTCAGCCAGCAGCAGCCGGTCGTGCGACGGCCGAGGGATGAGATTGTGCAAGTATCCACAAGTCAGCCTGAGTATGAGGACGTCACAAATAGGTAGAAAATCAGCAATCAAGATATGAAGCTCCGGTGGTAGGGTGAAGAAGGGCGACATGAGAATGATGAGAGAAAGCGGTTGGACGGGGCAGATCAAGGCTTGGGATTCAACTATGTACCTTTGATTCACATATTACTTTCTTTGTCTCTACTCTATTCAGCTTGGAAGGCTCTGGCTTCTCCGATTCTCTCTCTCGTTCTGTCCCTTTTCTTCTTGTGGACCGAACCATCTCCAGGGCCATCCCTGGTTCAGTTGACTCGGGCTCGTTCAACTTCACATTGACCCCTGTCAGCTTCCCCTTGTCGCGTACGTTGGTTCTATGCGCCACATCGCGTGTCCTTGGAGGCCTTGCTTCTCCAGCTCTCCTCGACTCGGTTCTTTTCGTCCGTGTTACCCAAATGCATTGCACCCAATCTTTTCCCCACTCATTAGCAATCGGTTTCCACTCGCTTCCACCCCACTTCCCATTATTAATGCAGTATCGAAATCGACTTTGTTAAACAGGAGCCCAGCATGTCCTTCAATCCCCAGATATCACCTCATCTGCATCCAAAATGGCATCATTCGGCAAGATCTATTCATACACGCCTAGCCCTCGGGTCATGAAGGTACGCCACGCGCATCAATGGCGATTTCCAGATCAGGCTAACCCCATATGAAGGCCCAGGCGGCTGCCAACCTGAACGGCCTGAAACTGGATATCCCGGAGTTCGCCATGGGTAAAACCAACCGCACCGAGGATTTCCTGTCCAAGTTCCCCCTGGGCAAGGTTCCCGCCTTTGAGGGTGCCGACGGCACCAACCTCTTCGAGTCCGATGCCATGACCCAATACATCGCCGAGAGCGGCCCTGCCGCCACGCAGCTGTTGGGTGCCACGCCTGCGGAGCGGGCCGCCGTCCGCCAGTGGATCTGCTATGCCCAGGGTGAGATATTGGATCCCATCACTCAGCTGGCCCTGTGGCGCTTGAACATCCGGCCCTACGTCGAGGCCACCGAGACCACCAACCTGGAGCGTCTGGAACGCTCGCTGGCCTGCCTGGAGACCTACCTCAAGGGCCGCACCTGGTTTGTGAACAACGACAAGCTCAGCCTGGCTGATATCACCGTGGCCTCTGCTCTTGTGTGGGGATTCTCCATGGTGATCGACGCCGAGATGCGCGAGAAGTACCCGACTGTCGTTGCCTGGTACGAGCGTACCATTGAGGTCGATGGTGTGAAGGAGGCCTTTGGCGAGAAGAAATTCGTTGAGAAGCGTCAGGCCTATCAGGGCTGAAAAGCCCGGAAACTGGACTAGGTGCTAGCAAGTAAAAATCCCAAAGAATCTAATAACCATCAAAGTTCATTCCTAAAAGTATATACAAAGCACGACGCCGGCAAATTATGTGTCATACACGCATCAGGAGAGATTGCGTAGGGCTGGATATCATCAACGGGAATCACGGCTATAAATTGTCTTTAACGTGGTTTAAGCACAAGCTGATTCTGGCCAACACTCCTTGAGGCGAACGCGGGAAGTGACCATGGTTCGTCTTAGAGACGAGCCATTCCATTTCGCTCGCTCTTGGGCTTGCCCAACGCTCTAGCGATGTTGCGACTAGCCCAGTCGGCAATCCCCATGTTGGTGACCATCGGGTTCACGCCACTGGCACTTGGGAACACCGAGGCATCCACGACATACAACCCGTCGGTATCCCAGACTTGACAATCGGGGTCCACGACGCTCGACTTGGGAGACTTGCCCATCCGACATGTGCCCATTTGATGAGCGCTGGCAAACAATGCACGTTCCGGATTCAGAGGTGACTTTCGGCGCAATTCCGCAATCCAGCTCTGCAGCGCAGCGTCGTTGGTACCGTCTGGGTTCTCCGGGTCCGACTCATCGGGTCGAATAAATGGAGCAATGTCACGGTAGGTCGTGTGAAACTCTTTGGCTCCCGAGATGTACGCAATTTTGGCACTAGCAATCAACCCTTCCACGATATGACGGCGGTCAAATGCAGACACTGTGTAGTCGATCCGGACGCGTCCATCGGTTGGATCGGAGTAAACACGGCCGGTGTCGCGGTCCTTCGTTAAGGTAATGAAACTAGTGGTACGCCTCATACCGGCCGCCCACAACTTATACTCCAGTCCATCTCGCCAGGGGAAGACGGGAATAAATACCGAGGGCATCATCGACACGGCTTCCACCTTTACACCGTGTCCGTGCCCGTCGAGATCTTCAAACTCGTTGACTACTGTCGTCAGCGCTCCGCCTTCCCAGGGACGGACCTCGTCATCAAAAACAGCACCAGCTGCCATAACTGAATTCTCAGGTTAGCATCTAGCTTGCAGAATACTGGAGAAGTTCTGCTTACCTGGGTGAAGATGGAGATTCTTTCCGATCTGAGAATTTTTCAAGCCACTGCGCATCAGCAGCAAGGGACTCTGCAGAGTTCCAGAAGACACCACGACCTTCTTAGCCTTCACAATCACCTTACGCTGCACAGCACCGCTTCCGCTCAGACCGAGATACGAATCCCTTGAAGTCCACGTTCCTTGCACTCCGTTGGCTACGCGCTTTCCGGTCCCCTTTTCAAACAGCACCTTGTCTGCATGGAAACCCTCGACGAAGATCGCTCCGGCCTTGGCAGCATCCACAAGGAATGTTTCGGTCGGACCTTTCTTGCCACATGACGCGCATCCCAGGGTGCAATATCCGCAGTAATGTCCGGCATTTCCGGTATTCTGGGGTACAGGGTTCGCGGCATACCCCAGCTTGCGAGCACCCTCTAAGATCACGCTGTTTCCGCGGTTGTGCTCGATATGCTCGGTGTTGACGCCCATCCGATCACAGACACGATCCAGACTCCGCTGGAATTCTAGGGAAGTGAAGAATGGCAGACCGCCATCGGCCCATTCCTGCCGAACATACGCTTGAGTCTGGAGGGAGGCAGACCAGTTGACGGTGCCACCGCCACCCCATGTTGAGCCCGCCAGAACCGCCATGGAGCCATCCTCACTGACAGTAGCGCCAGCGTTTTCGAACAAGCTAATGTATCCATCGTTGGGCTTCATGGGGAAGGATTTACTGCCGTAAGAATAGGATTTCTCAACCACGAGCACACGAAGACCGGCCTCCGCCAGGTTCTTTGCAGTCACAGCACCACCACAGCCACTCCCCACAATGACTACATCAGTCTCAATGATCTCGGGTTCATCGCTCGGTGGGAATTGCAGGAACTCAAAAGGGAACGAATCCAAGGGTTTCCCGTGGACGGGGACACGGGGAAACCCAAGGACATCGTTAATCGTCGGACTAGCCATAACCCATGATTTCTTAACAATACCAGTAAGACCGCGATAGACGGCGCGAAGAGGGGGTAACCGAGAAGTGTCCCAGCCCTGAAACACCTTTTCGCGGAAAGCAATGGGTTGTTGGTGGATGGGTGTGGTCGAACCGGTCAAGATCAGTGACCCGGCCCGAGTGCTGCAGGCGATTGTCAGCCAACTGTTCTCGCCTTTGGAGCATCAAAAGACGGATTCATACTTGAGCGCATTCAGGACCAGACCGAACCCGGCCTTGCCCTCCTCATGCACATAGTCCCCGAGGATTCTCTCGACATAGGAACGGAAGACAGGATTAGACGAGGCATCTTCCTCCAGATAACGAGTTGCAATGTTTGCAGCATCTGGGCCAGGGTTCAGAGAGATCAGCTTTGAGAGAGCGGCATCCCATTCGCCGGTCGAGATGACTTTGTCGGTCGATGACTTGACCGTGGCCGCGGTACGAATAGATGGCACGACTGCGTCACAGAGCGCGAAGAGAATTGTCCACTGCGCACCGGAGAAGAAGCTGAGATTCGGGAATGGAGGAAGAGGAACCTCCAGCGGAGTGTATGTTGACACGGACTGGTCCATGTTGTGGAATTTAATCAGCAAACCCACGACTATGACGGAGAGGGTCGATAGCTCGGAGTGGCGAGGAGAGATTATAGATTATACCCGGGAGCTGTCTATGTCAACCCGAAGCTTTCCCCGCGATGAATCCGGTGCACGGTCAGCAGAAGAGATCCAGGAACGACATGGTGCACGAGTTGAGGCGAAGAACCTCGGCCGTGGAGACTCATGGATTGAGCTGCGAACCACTGAAAAGGGGAGAATCCAGGGCAGTCGACCGTCTTGGTGCGAGGGCTCGTGCGGGGGAAACAGCCGAGATGGAAGGCCATGTGAATTGACGAGCATAGGCTCGGGCGGTTTTATCTACAGTGGGAAATCGGGGCTGCACATCGAATCTCCACTAGTCTGTTTAAGCGCCTAGCCTCCCTCTTCTTGTCTGTAAAATGTAAAATGGGTAAATGGCTACCTGGCAGAACGGTTCCCTCGGCTTCTGGAGGTTTGAGGCGACTAAAGTACTCCAGGTTATGTGCTACTGTATGTGCTCCGATACTCAACTATTGCTAGACAATTGCTGGGCTGTCATCAACGCCTAGAAATTTCATTTGGAGAATGATCAATGCTTGATTTCAACAAAGAAGCAAATCATGTAGGGGCTTCCAATTTCGGCTTCTAGGTTGACGTGGTGCAAACCACCTGGACTCCGTGTTGCACCGCAGCTCGCGCTCCGCATCTCCTCACATCATGACGGAATCGGGCCGGACTCCCTGCAACTTGCCCTCGGAGAAAGTCTTCTCAATCCAGATTGGCTCGGAGTTGTTTCGTCTCTCTGGCGCTTCGATTGCCTCAGATGGTGAATCCCCGGCCCTTGGACCCTTGGTCCCATGGTCCCTTGGGTTGCGATCGTGACTGACCTGTGCAGCTCCGTCCTACTTCTCCCAGTTCTTCGAAGAGCAATTGTGCACACCCGATGCCTCCAAAATTCGAACCCTCTATATTGATCGCGACCCTGCCACCTTCCACGAGATTGCCAGGCACTTGCAAGGTATCCCATGGGACTCCTCAAGCCCATTGAGACATAGCTGACGAGTTACAGGTTACCATGTGCGCCCTCGGGATGGCGCCCAGTTTGTCAAGCTGTTCGCCGATGCTCAATTCTATACTCGTCAGTGCTTCTCCTCATGCGGAGGTCCCAACACGTTGCTGACCAACGGCAGTGCCCCGATTGATGTCCCAACTGTTTGAATCCGAGATCTTCATCCAGATCGGCGACCGCCATTTTCAGATCCCCCGCGACATCTTCAACAGTCCCGGCGACTCGCCCAACTTCTTTAGCCTCGGATTTGGTGCTTTCTTCGCCTCGCCCTCCGAAGTGTTCCCCGGTCTCGACCGTGTAGGCCTCCTGCGACCTCCCGCTATCGTCCCCCCGGCGGTCCCCAATCGATCTGCAGACGTCTTCTCAGAACTGCTACATCTCTTGCGCGGTTATCCTTTACAAATTCGAAATGAGATTCACCGTGCCGAGCTCCTGCGTGACTGTCGGTACTTCCATCTGCGAGGCCTGGAGCAGAAGTTGATACCCCATCAAATCGCCGTTAATCCCTTCAGCCAGCGCTCCGAGATCATTATTCGACTGGAAGATGTGCGACCGTCCGGCATTCAATCCACCCAGGATGCAGCATCACCATTCGTTGGCGGCTCGATCATGTATACCCGGCCCTTTGTGGACGACGATCCCGCTGACTTGATCCTGGAGGTTGGTGATGAGTCCACACTGGTGCACTGTGCAAGTCAACGCGCCAACTTTGTCGGCCTGGCCAAATCTCGCATGGCCAGTCTTCTACAGGTAGTAGGCAAGAAGATGAACCTACCAGATCCGCATCTAGGGGGGCTTCCCGTAAAAATTCGCCTAGAGCGGGAGACGGATCTCACCATTGACGGTGAATCGGATGTCCAGCGTACAGGTATAGAACCCGAACCCGAGGTGAGCGATGCACCTCCGGCGAAGCGCCCGCGTTCCGAGGGATCCAAGAACGGACCTTGGATCGTTCGAACTGGACAGTGGCGGCTGCACGTTCAACCAAGTGGCAACGGCGCATACGAAGCAATCTTGATAGCCGTGAAGCTGGACGTCTATACTACACCGCGGGTTCGCAATCAGGCTCGCAATTTCTTATAACCCCAAAATTGCCCGAGAACAGACGCCTCTACGAGAATGGTAGTGTTATGGAATGATGATTGTTTTTGTTTTCTACATTGGTTATAACCTTTTATTCAGAGAAGCCCTCCCATCCGTCTTCGCTATTATCTTCATCAACCTCGTGCAATGGCTCAGCTTCTTCGATTGTATTCCTCTGGGGGTCACGAACGAAGCCGGCGACGAAGAAGCCTCCGAGGCCTTCGGCATCGCCTGACCAGCAGCGCAGGCAAGCCTCTAGATCTTCATCAGATAAACTGGCCACCACAGCGCTTTCCTCCGATTCCATGCCAGTTTCGGCATCCCGGTCACATCGAACCCCACGGTGTTTCCACTTCTGTAGTCCTTCCGGTTGCTCGTCGCGGCGCAGAAGCCGCCATCCGCGCTGCTGAGCAACTTCCGAAGCCAAAAGACGAGCCACAACGGCCTCGTTCTCGATCAAATGAATGGAACAGGTGCTATAGGTCACATGGGTTGCGTTAGAAAACTTCATGGCGTGTTCCACAATTCGTGCCTGAAGATTTGACAATTTTGTCAGCCGTTCGTTGTCGACCGCCCCGGCAGGAATGTCATTCTCATCCGAGGGTGAAGCATCGGAGACGCCCGTGGTGGCTGCCTTTGGCTGCTGTTTCTCAGCTTCGTCCTCATCGTCCGCACGGCGCTTTCGCTTTTTACCTCGCGACTTGGACGGTTGGGATGCTTTTGCGGCAGGTAGCGTAAGCTGGGGAACATCATCTCGACCGACAATACCGCTGCCGGAGCAGCTGGGGTCGAGCAATAGACCGGAAACATTCTCAAATTGGTCGTCCATCGGATCTAACGCCAGGAAATCTTGTCCTTGTAGAACGGTGACAGTTGGATCCGCTCCGGCTAAAGAGACCATCTTTTGTAGCGTCTTGGAACGCACTTTTGATGCATCCATAGAAAAGATTTGTTTCTTGGAGTTCCTTCCCTTCTGTTGTTTCGCCAGTAGAGATGCCATGTGTGTAGTTTTATTTCCCGGGGCGGCGCATCCATCCACAAGATCACCTTCCCAGGCATCTTGCGGCCCGCGGTCGCCCAGTAGGAGGTAAGCAGGGAAGCACGATGCTTTATCCTGTAAGATAATTTCTCCATTCTTATAGGCGGGTGAAGAGGTGAAGTCCGCTCCAAAGGGAACGGCCACCAGATCCGGGATATTAGGATCCATGTATAGCAATTTTCGGCTATTTCGGTCATCATCATCCGGTGCCAATTCCGCGATTGTGTCTACGCGTTTGTAACTCGAGAACGTCGTACTCAATTGGTCCTCGAAGGTACTGCGGATGTTGTTAATTCGCACCCAGCGCGGGTATATGAAATTGCTACCGCCATCGGCCTCTCGTTTCTCGCGCAGGAGAGCTGTCTTGAGCTGTTCGACCGTCGCGCATCCGCGGCGCACACGAGCCTTGGTAAACTCGGCCTTCAATCGAACTTTATGACGTTCCACGGCTTGACGAAGCGGGTGAGTAGCGGGAGCGGCAATGCCTTTTTTGGAGATCAGGTGGTCATGGACCAGGAGGAGGGCAAGGAGTGGATTGAGCTACAGGTTCAGGTCTCGGTCAGTCAGCAAGCATCTCCGGGTGGAATCATAGATAAATCTCACCTTGCGCTCCAGGGATAGAATATCCGCGTGCTCAATGACCTCGGCGAGGACGCGGTCCCATTTAGAGGCCTCGATGATCAGCGCATAGATTTGTGGTGGCGTCGCACGCAAGTTGCGCGCACTGTAGATGCGGGATTTGAATGAGCCACCCGAAGATGGCTCGGTCAGGATGTTGACCGCATCAAAGTAGAGCGACATGGAGTGTGTAGTTGAAGAATTTCATCGATCCGTGAAAAGTTGCTGTGGTCCGGGCGGTGTGGGGCCTGGAGTTGTGATGAATGTTCTAGCCCTGGGGGGTTCAAAAGGGATATCCATAGACGATACATGCTAGTTCATATGTCAGTGTTTTCTTTTGTTTTTGTTTTAAAGCTCTTAGACAGGTACAGATCAGTTGATGGGGGGTATAAGGTCAAATGTTAGACATCTCCAGGTATCTTGGAAGGTGCTGAACCCCGGCTACATAAACAGAGCCGCTACTTAGGTACCAACATTATTACTCACCAGCCCTGGAGGTTCCAAGGTTCCAATTTTGGAAAATTGTAAATACGAGAATTCAAAAGGACAAAAGACTAGCATATAGAGTACAATGATAGGCTATTTGACTAAGTTCAGAATGATGATATTCAAACATTGGAAAGTAGGCTATGCTTAGAAGTCTTAGTAAGAGCTTCAAATCCCTGGCACAGACCTCGTGATACGGGAAAGTAGATATGATAAGAGTCAACACCTTATCGCTCTGAACGTACCCCTCGATCTCCAGGGCTCTAGATCTCCGATCTAGCTAGGTCCTCTCGAGTGCTTTCTCCAAGACTTCCATTTTTGACATCATGGTGTCCAATTCCACCCTGACCACGGCCATTCTACCACCCCCCGGTCCGGAACTATCTCTTCCCGACCAAGCCAACTCCAACCCAGCCGTCTTCCAGGATGCGATGACCGTGCGGATGCGCGTCTTTGTTGACGAGCAACACTTTAGCGCCGATGCAGAGATTGACGAGGACGACGCGCGCAGCTGGCACTGGGTCATTTCCGCTACCACAGGCCCCGGCACAAGTATCCCAGTCGGGGTGATCCGTCTCGTCCCACCCCCGCAGCCACCACACGAGTTGCTCACACACCCGGACACGACGCTGGAGTGCCCATACGACTGGGCCCACGAACCCTGCGTTAAGCTCTCCCGCGTGGCGGTTCTGCCGGAGTATCGAGGCCTCGGACTGGGTCGGAAATTGATCCAAGTGGCTCTCGAGTGGGCGGTACACCACGCGGCGGAGATCAACGAAGCGGCCGCTCAAGTGGCGGCGAGGTCTCATTGGACCGGAAGGCCCGCCCAATGGCAGGGATTGGTACTTGTTCATGCACAGGCGGAGGTGGAGAGGGTGTACAAGGGGTCGGGATTCCGCACGGACGAGACCTTGGGACGTTGGGACGAGGAGGGCGTCGAGCATGT
Organism: Penicillium atrosanguineum; assembly: GCF_028827265.1. Lineage (NCBI taxonomy): Eukaryota > Fungi > Ascomycota > Eurotiomycetes > Eurotiales > Aspergillaceae > Penicillium > Penicillium atrosanguineum. The sequence goes on along the minus strand of NW_026623133.1, from coordinate 4,374,792 downwards.
CGGCATGTTCCAACGGGTGGAGGTGACGAGGTGACGATATGGCGATAAACTCAGGACAGGAATGTTACTCTATAGATCGACATGTTACAGAACGAGGTAGAAGAACAGATTTGAGATTAGACTACTTTCATCTTGTGGGGAGTGCGAAGCAACAGCCCCGTGCCATTCCGTCCTCGCGACATAACGGGATCAGGTATCAGAAAACAGGTAAGAATGAGATCGCCGCTCAACAGAAATGACGGGGTATCCTGATCAATGAGAAAATGCAGAAACACAAAATCACGAAAACACGAAAACATAAGAGCTGCCGATATATCTCGGAGCAACACGCAGATCCTCTAAAGCGATATGTAAGGAACACAAAAATCCAGTAAGAAATCATAGAGGACAGGTGAAGAACATAATGCCCATAGCCCATTAGGAACGCCGTAACCGATGGTCGCCAAACCAAGTCATGAGAGAGAAAAAAAAAAAAAGGTGGTCGAAGGAGATAGCAAGAAGTGAATATGCCGATTTGCTGCCAGGCCTGCTGACCGCACATGGAAAGAGAGAGAGAGAGAGAGAGAGAGAGAGAGAGAGAGAGAGAGAGAGAGAGAGAGAGAGAGAGAGAGAGAGAGAGAGAGAGAGAGAGAGAGATCAAAAGGTGCTCCAGTTCCAGTCGCGAGGCACACTGGCAGCCACCTCGGCAGTCTGGGGCAGATTGGCCCTTGAGGTGGCGCGGCCGGATTCCTGACTGGTGTCAAGGTTGGAGGTCTCACTCGAGTCCTCACCATTTCGGGCCTTGTCGATGGAATTTTGAATCTTGCTCAAGCGATTGGTCCGGGTCTCCTCCCAGCGCTGGTGGGCACTCCAGCAGAGATCGCAGGCGCGGGAGGGAACACCCTCGGGGTGGAAGCGCGCATTTTGGTCGAGCGGTACGACGTGAGGAGTGTGGGAAGAGCAGAAGACATGACCGCAATGACGGCAGTGGTGACGGCGCAAGAAGAGACCAAAGGAAGAGCGACAAGTGGGAGAATCACAGTTGGGGGAGGCCGAGTCCGCCTGGAGGGAGAAGGTTAGCTGAGATGCCCATGGATCCTCATGTGGATGATGTTCCGGTGCCGAGAGCTGCAAGCACGCCATTCCATAGAATGACGAGCTCGCATACGACATGATATATGGGACATGGCGCCATTCAGGCGACCACGGGTATATATAAAGGCTGGTAAGGATTGCAGAATCACTACTCACTTTCCAGTGGTCACGGGTGGGCAGGCCAGTCACCTCGCCGAGGGACTCATTCTTCATCCATTCGTGCTCGGCAACCTTGCTGATGCCGCTGGACTTGCTCTCCATGGTGGAGCGGCGACTGATGGGCTCGGCTGACTCTTCCAGGCTATCGAGAGAGCCATGAATACTCCGGGGAGGAGTGATGGGCGAGGACTTCTGGGGGCGTTCGGTGGGACGAAGCGCAGCAGGAACATACAGCGGGCCCTTGGGCGGGCGCAACTGGCGCGACTGCAGAGGGAGTTGGTGAAGCGCGGCGGTGGTAAGACGAGGGGAGGTCGGGGAGTTATTTGAGGGAGTAGTGGTGGCCGAGTTGGTCGGAGAGGGTTGACCATGGACCGAGATCTGGTTCGGAACACTCGGGGAGGTCGCAGTGACGGCGGTGACAACGTGGGTAGCCATGATGAAAAGTTGGGAGAGGGGGGAAAGGTTGGAAGGGAAATCTTAGAGAAGCAGAGGGCAGAGGGCCATAAAGAACGATAAGTGGTGATGTCGAGGGGCAAAGGCACACGACAGAAATGGAGAAATGGGGGGGGAGGCGAAGGAGGAAGTGAATAGCAGCGCGGTGACTGGCCGAAACGGTGGAGACGGGACGTTGAGGCTAGATGAGGCCGGGTGGATGTGGAAGAGGTGGGTTTGGATTTCGGAGATGTTGATCGGGAGGCGAACAGTAGAGTGGAAGTAGGGATTGGTATGTTGGAGGCAGGACCAGAGACTACAGTATGTAGAACTCGGACTCAGACTAGGACTCGAACTAGGACTTAGGATAGAGTCTGAACTCGGACAGGAATAGGGTGGTATATACATGTCGACTCCGTACTTCTGCCACCCCCGAACCGGGCTTTGCTCACCGCTGCGCTTATCCAGAAGTTAGACTAGGAATCTAGGGAACTAGGGACTTAAGGGATCCGGGGCATCATTGACCGCTTCTTCGTTTTCCCGCCCTATCCTTCACGCTGCAAGATATACCGTGTTCTTTGGTGCTTCTTGCCTCTAGCATAGTGTGTTTGATTCTATACTCGTTTCTGCACATGCACCCGCACGGTTGCCCTTTCAGGCCTCTCCACCGGGGCTCCGCTGCCCCGCCGCGGAGAAACCGGCACTGCCGAGTGTCAAGTACCAAATCCCAATCCCAATCTAAAGCCAGAGCCGAAGCCGAAGCCGAAGCCAAAGCCAAAGCCAAAGTACCTCAATGGTAGATCTAAATCTTGAATTATGTAGTGATGATGTATGAGATAGCCAACATCCTTGTCCAACGCCAGACCGACTCTCGAATTGCGAACCTCGAACTCATCGCCGAGTCGCGTTGGAGATCTGAGTTCACTAGTGCCAGGCATCAGCCAATAGTAATATAGGTGGCGCTATAGTCTTATCGCTGATCTATGATTGGCTATAGTGTCGCATATGCCCTTTCCGTTTGGGGAAATCACGGGGCAAGTCACGAGGCGCGTCCCGCGTATATCGCCTCCGAACCAATCAGACGTTCCTGGTTGCAAACTCCGCCTCGGCAACTTCATAACTCTACGACCTCCCCCCTTCGGCCGTTGACCGAACTTGTGTCTCAAGTTTATGCTCCATGGGGCCGTTCGACCGGGAGGCCAATCTAGTCCGAACTCAATTCCCAGGATCGTACGATGGTCTGAGGGTCTAGCCTCCTTCTAGCTTCCTTCCAATACTATACCTAAACCCCCAGCCTCATGGTATGCGGTGGAGCGAGGAACGTATACGCGGGACACATTCCCGGACTCGATACGCACGGATCAGGAATGTTACACCATGAACTGTCCGATCCAATATCTGGGGAAGATCGGTCATTGTGTACAGGCATACCGCAAGCGGTCGTAGACCTCTCCGACTCCGGGTGTAGGTCTCCGACCACTTCATGGCGTCATGACTGTCTCTGCCACCCTTTGAATGCTCGGGCGCACCTCATCCTCTCAAATCCCGAACTATGAAACTCGCCGTCTTCAGCGCCAAATCGTACGATCGCACCTTCCTGGAGCGAGTGTTGGGTGAGCAGTTCGCTCAGCTGGGTAGCATCGAATACCATGCCTTTGCGCTCTCCGAAGAGACGGTACCCTTAGCCAAAGGTTGTGATGCCGTCTGCGTCTTCGTCAACGACACCCTTGACGAGCCCGTATTGCGTGCATTGCATGCGGGTGGCGTGCGCGCGGTCCTTCTGCGCTGTGCAGGCTTCAACCACGTCGACCTGAAGAGCGCCGAAGTGCTCGGTCTCTTCGTCGCTAATGTACCGGCCTATTCACCCGAGGCCGTCGCCGAATTTGCGGTGGCCCTGATCCAAACCCTGAATCGCAAGACGCACCGCGCCTACAACCGGGTGAGAGAGGGCAACTTCAATATCGAGGGCTTGCTGGGGACGACGCTGCATGGGAAAACAGTCGGCATCGTCGGGGTTGGGCGGATCGGTCTCGCCGCCGCTCGTATCTTTCACGGCTTCGGGTGTCGACTCCTCGCTCACGATCCCTTTGCCGGTGAAGAATTCCGTCAGTACGGCACACTGGTCGATCTCGACGTTCTGCTGCAAGAGAGCCATATCATCAGCTTGCACTGCCCACTGACCGAGGGCACGCGGCATATCATCAATGAATCCACCCTGTCACGGGTTCGACCCGGCGCTTTTCTGGTCAATACGTCAAGGGGAGGGCTGATTGATGGGCTGGCAGTCATCCAGGCCCTCAAGACCCATCGTCTGGGCGGACTCGCGTTGGATGTTTACGAAGCCGAAGGCGAGCTATTCTACAACGACCATTCGGGCGAGATCATCGACGACGATGTGCTCATGCGCCTGATGACTTTCCCAAATGTGATCATCTGTAGCCACCAGGGATTCTTCACCCACGAGGCCCTGACAGAGATTGCTACAATTACCCTGCGCAACTGGTCGGACCTGGTGGATGGGCGTTCGTGTCCCAACTCCTTGGTTACCGAGGGCCATGTACTTGTCCGCGCGGACACGGCCCCGGTTCGATTATGATCATAGTACGCAAGAGTCTACCGCTAGGTTGATCGTCCAAAATTAAGAGCTTTCATAACTAAATGGTATCGTGGTATCATCTACGCCGAGTAGAAAATGGAAATCAGCTTCGTAACGGTCGAGTACACTGGAACTGATCCCGCAGAGCCTGCCACGCACGGGGAATGAAGCGGTGTCCGTGAACAATCAGTGGCACGACCGCAATCAGCCACATCCCATAGACGATCCCCACGGCGAGTCCCAGTCGGATTTGTTCCGACACCTGCGCGATGATCCCCGGCCGAGCCTGTGATGGAGGACCGTGCGACTCCTGGTCGGTGTGCGTCAGCGCCTCTGCCAGCTGCCAGGCGGCTCGACGGTTGATCTTCTCCCAGGTTGTGTCGTCTGCGTATTGGTGCGCGGCAATCGTCAGACTTGCGCGCAGCGCGGCGTCTCGAGATACATCGCGGGTCAGGGTGGTGAATTGATTGAGATCGTGGGGTGGAACCAGGTATCCAGTTTGCCCGTGACGAATGATATCGGATGGGCCGCCCTGATCGCGTGCAATCACTGGCAGGCCGCTGGCCATCGCCTCGAGAACAACCAGCCCGAATGTCTCGGTGATGGAGCAATGCAGGAACAGATCGGCCGAGGCATAGGCGCGAGCCAGTGCCACGCCCGTGAGGAAACCGGTGAAGACAACGTGCTTGCTGATACTGTCAAACAAACGCTTCACCTTGTTCTCGACCACCGGGTTGCGGTTCCCACCCACGATCAGCAGCTTAAAGGGTACTTTGTCTGCTGCCAGCTTTGAGGCGACTTGCGCCAGGAACTCGAACCCTTTCTCTGGGGCAATGCGACAAACGCAGATGAGAATGATCTCGCCGGCCGGAGCAATTTGACGGCGGTAAGCCTCGTCGCGTTGTGTCGGTGTGAACATTGCGGTGTCGACGCCCCGACCCAGCTGGACCAGTCGGTCTGTCGGGGCACCCGCATGTTCGAGATACTGGCGAATGGCGGAACAGGGGTAAAAGATGGTGTGAACCGCGCGCGAACGGAACAGAAAGCCCTGCACGACGGCCAGCAGCCAGACACCAAACTGATCGAGAGGCGCGGGCAGCATGATCTCCGAGTAGGCGGATAGATCTGTTTGAAAGTTGAGCACCACGGGCGGAGGCGATCGCAACTGGCGAATCTGCAGCAGAATCTGGAACCCGAGCGAGGCCGGACTGGCGAGGTAGACAAGGTCGGGCTCAAAGGATTGACGATAGACATCATTGATATTGAACGGATAAACCACGGTCAGATCTGGATTATAGGGCAAGGCGCACCCGGGGAGGCGGCGCTCCCAGGCATTGGTGACATGTTTAGTCGTATCGCCCTTGAAATGCGGCGCGAGCAGAATGAGCTCGGCACCGTGATCCCGTAGGTATTCAACCAAACTGCGCGTAGTGCGACTGACGCCGTTGACGGGACCCCAAGATTCCGTGGCTAGTAAGATCTTCTTCCCGACGAGAATACTGGGGAACTCATCGGGGCCCTGATAGGAGGCGAGCAGGGGGGCAGATTCCATGGTGATACATGACGATCCAAAAGAGAGGGGGGAGAAGGGGGAAGAGCTAGACAATTAAAAGGGAAAAAAGGTCACATAGTTCAATTCACGAGGTTGAGTTGAGTTTAGTGAGTTAAGCTCCTCTCAGTTAACGTTGGCCGCACGTGCCGCCACCACCGGCTGCAAATCGTTACTTGGCGACCAACAGTATCGCGTCCTTCAAAGCGTGCGCGCATCGAGACCTGTGGATAGTTCTTTGATAAGGGTCACGGGTGGAATGGGGGTGACCGTGATCGTGATCGTGTGAAGCTCCTTTTTATTTTCGTTACTCCGCCTTTTTCAGTAATGTAGTTGAACCTTCCCCCTTCCTGGTTATCGTGGTATCTGGGTATCTGGGTATCTCTTTCACTAGGGCATCATGTGCGACGATATCCCAATGGAAGTCTTTTCCTCGCCGTCCGAGAGAAGTATGTCCTGCTCGACAGCACCTACGACTCCAAGCTCGAGCCCCCTCTTTCGACCCTCAGATGTCGATGATCTGAAGCTGGGGTTACCCCAGGCCAGACTCGGCGAAGCGGACCTGAGAGACGGTACGGTGAAGAATGTTTGCGTGGTGGGTGCAGGATACGTCGGTAGGCTTGCTTTTTGAATACGGGGACGGTGATCGATTGGGACGGCCTCGTTGACACTATTGCAGGTGGCCCAACAGCGGCAGTATTGGCCCTCTACCACCCTTCCATCACCGTAGAGGTGCTGGATAGAGATCTGGCGCGCATCCAGCGATGGCAGTCATCGCACCTGCCGGTTCATGAACCAGGTCTGGACACAGTTGTGCGCATCGTGCGTGACGGCGCCGAGGTAGAGCGTGAAGCTAACCCCCAAGCTGCGTCGACCGTGGTCACGCGCGCCCAGAATCTCTTCTTCACCCGTGACGTTCAGGCCATCGCACGCGCAGACATCATTTTGATGGCGGTCAACACTCCAACCAAGATGTTCGGGGTCGGCGCAGGTTGCGCCACCAACATGACGGCCTTTGATGGGGCTATGCGTGATGTCGCGACCCATGCCAAACCCGGCGCAATCATCGTGGAGAAGAGCACGGTGCCAGGAGGTACTGCAGAGCGTGTTCGAAGAATGGTACGTCTTGCCCAATCTTCTGCAAGCACCCCGGGTTCCTGACCTTGACTAGCTGGCGAGCCTTCGCCCCGGAGTGCCCTTTGAGGTGTTGTCCAACCCCGAGTTCCTCGCTGAGGGCTCAGCCATCCAGAACCTCACAGTTCCAGACCGGGTGTTGATCGGATGTGCTGCGACCCCCTCAGGACACCAGGCAGCTCAGACGCTGGCAACCCTCTATTCGGCCTGGGTCCCTCGAGGACGGATCCTCGAGACAAATGCCTGGTCTTCAGAGCTTGCCAAGCTTGTGGCCAATGCCATGCTGGCACAGCGCATCAGCAGCATCAACTCAATCAGCGCGATTTGCGAGAAGACTGGCGCCGAGGTCGATCAAGTGGCCAAAGCCATTGGTCTGGATGTACGGATCGGATCCCAGTTCCTCAAGGCGGGACTGGGATTTGGTGGTTCATGCTTCCGCAAAGACATCGCCAACTTAGCATACATGGCCGAGTCGTTGGGACTGGACGACGTCGCCCATTACTGGCGACAGGTGAATGTGATGAACGAGCGACAGCGCGATCGCTTCGCGCGCAAGATCATCGATCGCTTTGAGGGCAATCTGGTCGGGCGCAAGCTAGCCATGCTTGGCTTCGCATTCAAGAAGAATACGGGTGACACGCGTGAATCGTTGGCAGGGGACGTGATCCGGGTCCTGCTGGAAGAGCGACCGGCGGAGATCGCGATTTTCGACCCTTACTGTCGTCAAGAAGATATACTTCGGGAGCTGGAGCTTGTCTGGCCCGGCATCGCCCAAGGTGGAGTCGTGAAAATCCACACCGATCCGTACATGGCCTGCTCCCAGGCTCACGCCATTCTCGTCGTCACCGACTGCGACCAGTTCCGCAATACTCCACGGAAACCATCACCACCGGCTGTTCCGTCTGCAGAGAAAAGCTTGGCTCGAAGCGCGGCTGATGACTGCCATGAACACGTCAAGCGTGCATGCGCTCGCCAGGAACGCGAGACGTGGACACACGCGGGCGTAACCTATGAACTGACGCCACAGAGCTGTGGCTCCGACTGTGCAGATTGCCGATCGATAACACGACCAACCACCGAGGCCGTGGAATGGACGCGCATTGCATACAACATGGTCGAGCCCAAACTGGTGTTTGACGGCCGAGGACTGTTGGACTCGGCGGAGTTGGCCAAGCTGGGTTTGCGGGTGGATAGCGTGGGAAGGCGGAATGCTCTTGATGTTTTGGCCTAAGTATCTCTAGGCACGCGATACCCTTGAATTTCCTTTGTTCCAACCTGCTTTAATTAGACGAATGACACGAGAAAGTGAGATCTAGAATGACATATTGACTCTGAACATTTGAATTGCCTGTTGCTCAAATGTTGGGATGGCCGTGGTAGATTCCGTGACAAGACCTCGGCTCTTCTTAACTCCCCGACTGGTTAGATTGCGGTTCCCGTGCTAGAGTAGCGGGGTCCACCAGCGCATTCTCGCGGCCTGATCATAGTCAAACTAATCCGGTAGACGCCTCGTCACATCACGACTCATTGGGACCTTCGAAGCCAGAGATGAGAATTGCTCAATGTATTGTGCAAGTCTAGGCACTAGCTGTTCCCCACCCCCTCTACTCCGGTGCATCATTCCTTGTTCATCTATGTACTCATAACTTGGACTTCTCATCCTTGGAGACTCTGGTTTCCCGAGAAATATTCAACTCTGGCCACCATGGGTACTCGGGGCAGCTGCCTTCTCGAGGATCGGTCTCAAACTTAGGCTTGCGCTTTTCAAAAAACGAGTTTACCCCTTCCTTGTAGTCACTGCATGACAATTAGATATCTGTCTCTCCATTTTCCTGGTTGTAACATACCTTTGGCCGATCATGTGATGGAACACTCGAGACTCGAGTAAGTGCGCTGCTTCGGGAGAATCGCCGCCTTCCCACATCAATGCCCGGCTCATTGAAGAGGCCAGCGGACTGACATTCTCCGCCATATCCTGAGCCAGCTCCAAGGCTCGAGGCAAGACCTGAGAAGCCTCGGGAAGCACTTCAGTGAAGAGATCACCAAAATACTTTTCCAACGGCGGATATACAGCGCCCGTGGTGATCAAATGCATGGCACGCGAGAAGCCAACCAGACGAGGAAGGAAATAAGACGCACAGGACTCGATTGTGAGCCCCCGTCTGGCAAACACGAACCCGTACTTGCTCTTTCCGTGGCATATTCTGCTTACGGCCGGCAGTGTCATTGTCATTCCCACACCCACGGCTGAGCCTTGAAGTGCAACGATCGTTGGCTTATGACACCGATGCATCGCCAGGCTCACTCGACCTCCACTGGTGGAATTAATCAGCACCGAATTGCCCCAACTTTGAAAAGACCAGACACTTACATGTCTCGGAAATCAGCCGCTCTCCCCTGATTATCCCCGAACCCAATGTCAAGATCCATGCCGGCGCAAAACATCTTACCCGCGCCAGTTAGAACGATTGTCTTGACCCGAGGGTCAGCGTGAAACATCTTGAAAGCCAATGTAAGGCTATCGGCCATCTGTGGGGTGAATGCATTGTGCTTTTCTGGTCGATTCAATGTAACAATAACCACTGGGGTAGCAGCTGGGGCTCCAAAGGGATGATGAGATATTTGGATATGGGTGAGCTCAAGGGCCTCGTAGGAGGAGGGAACATTAATAGAATTCTCCATGGATGGCATTTTCTCAAATGAAGGCTAGGTTCATTCAACGTAGCGGGGCTGTTCCTCAATATATTATATGATGTCTGGTCTAGGTAAAAGCGGAAGCTTGGGTGCGAAGCGGCCTCCACGGTACCTCGGCCCGCAGGGGCCATTTGGGCTCGAGCGGAGAAGATCATCAACCGCATGTGGCCAGAAAACCGCCGCTGCTAAGTGATAATAAATTTGTATCTTTCAAATTCGAACGAAAAGGATTGTAGTGAAGATGGAGATGTTGACTGAGCTCTGAAACCCTTCTTTCTTATACAAGTATTAGATCGAAAGATGTTACTAAATAGTGGAACAAGGACATCGGGAGGAGGCAAATTAAAACCTCCTTATGGACAGTGGTTGATTATCAGCTTATAAAATGAGTATAAGTGTATTCCCAGGAGTCGATAACTTGACCAGGAAGGCAATCGGATCCCTAGCGGGTGTATTGGAATTGGGGATTCTCCTTGTCCGTCAAATCCATAAATGCTAGCATGGGATCGGCATCCTGATTCGGCCCGTTTTCTACACGCGCTGATTTCTTCTCGTTAGTATATGTGTAGTAGAACCTTCTGATAGTTAGCACTGGTTCACAACTTGATCAAGACAAATCATGCTCAGTTTTCGACTCAGAGCAAAGACGATAACCTACCAAAGCGCGATATAAGCGGCAATAGATGCGCAAAAGAGACAGAGGGTTGAAATCTGACCATCCAAGTAGCCCTGAGCAGCCTGGTTACCCTGGTAGGCCCACGGTCCGCTGAACCCACCAAGAGCAGCCATGACGGTTATTGTGCCCATTACGACTGTCTTTTTAGAGTGTCCTGCGATGTTGGCTGCCAGAAGAGAATAATGCTGGACCAGAGAGCCGTAAAAGGTGGTAGACTACTCACCCATGGAGGTTGGAATTGGTTAGCCTTATTTCTTCAGCGCGACAAGTACCAGGTAGAATCCCGCAAATGATAGAGAAAGAAAATACGAACAATATAAAGCCCCGCAAGTAGTCCAGACTTATTATCTCGGCGCATCTTCCAGAGGAGAACGTTTCCAAGCAAAGAGGGTAGAATGAACAAAATAGCAATGACAATTCGATGGCGTGGGAACCGACTTCCGAGAAAGCTGCAAGTGCCAATTGGGGTCAATATATGCTTTCCGTTTAATGAGGACAAACACATACCCGGCCGCAACAATACAAGCGAGTGCGATAGCGGACGCAGGCATGAAGAGCACTAAAGCTCGACGCTGAGAGTAACCAAAGGATGTAACGAGAAACCCGCCGAAGCTAGACAACGATTGAGTATCAGGGGAAATATTTTCACAGCCAAGGATACGTACCTCGAAACGGCGACATTTGAGAAAGAAAAGGTAAACGAGAAGATGCACAGTAGATATACCTGGGGATCGAGAAAGGTAGATAATCCTTGACGCAGTTTGAACTTTCGGGTATGAATGCCGGTCTGGTTCTTCATGAGACGGCTCACTGCAATGAGTCTCTCCCGAGGCGAGAGAAACCATGCTTTCATTGGAGTTGCGGGTAAAGCCAGAATGATCAAGATACCAGAGAATAACGCACACGATCCTAAAATCACGTAGATCCACTTCCAACGGCTAGCAGCAAAAGTCCCTGCAATGTTTAACGCCCCAAAATCGACACCATTTCCTACTAGCGAACCGACAGCATTTCCGGCAATAATGACGCCAATCCGGAGGGGCTGCTCAGCTGTTTTCCACCTAGACGTTGGTAAGTAATAGATTAATATCAGCGGCAAATGATATAGGAAGGGCGTTAAGCAAACAGACATACCACATTACGGATATAATGATACTAAATGGCTGGATAATCTGGCTGAAGCCATAAAAGAATCTGCTCAGGTGGTATCGTGTCAGTGACCTCACATGTTGTTTCGTTCTTTGAATGTTGCCCAGGTGCTGATACGTATGAGGTCTTTGCGATTCTTACCTCAACGCCATGATCTGAGCGGTATCTTTGCAGACGATGGTCAAAAGCGCCAAGGTGCCAATGTAAAACTGAATAAGACCATAAACGACCCCTGATGGAAGAAGCTGAGCCGGTAATAGAAGAAGGTATTGCCCCTAGAAGAAGAACCAGTTAGATTGCCCTCTGTGCTTCTTTTATGTGTCTTGGCCTACTTACTGCTGCTCCACCTAGGGATGTCATTCCCGCAGATAGCTGATATTTGGTAGTGTCCAGCACTATCTTTCCGTCAACTACCTTGGCGATAAACAAGCCGAGATCCTCGACCAGGCCGAACAGAGCGGCAAAGCCATAGGCTTGGCTGTCTGCGTAGCCAACAAGTGATCCAAGGAAGAGCTAATATCAGCATTTGTTAGCAAGGCTGGAATGCCCATATATATGAGTGTTCCGTGAGAACGATAAGATTCATACCAGCGGCAGAATCACCAGGTCGATTTTCCTCACAACAGCACGCTCTTCCTCCTCGGTCCAAGTCTCCCCTTGGCTATCGATAGCCATCTGGAGAGCATCATCCGCTACAGAGCTCTTCATCATTGCGAGTTTGGGATCCGATGGTCCTGCGAATTCATCTGCAACAGAGGCTCCGCTTTCAAGATGGACAATCTCAGGCTTGGGAGCTGTCATAGCCGGTTGCGTGAGCGGTGTATGCGTATAATTTGATTTAATGGTGAGTTAGGAAGCAGAAGGGGTCCTTGAATCATGCTTCAACGCAGATATATGGGGCCCCGGATTCCCCCAGGCATTTCCCCACAAAAGAAAAGTGAAGTGCGAGAAAAGAACATTCAGCGAATGATACACAGCATTGTGATGGGGAGACCCGGCCTCCGGGCCCGGCGCGGGTCTGTCACGCTACGTAGACCGGCGGCCGGTAACCGGTGGCGTCTTGGGAAGTAAGCAAAGATGCGGCCCCGACCACATCGACCAGAACTCATCTCCTTGCTACCCCACAGGAACGGAAAGCTCATGGAAAGAGCCGAATGGAGAACGGATTACTACATCCGACCTAGTGAGAATTGAAAAATTGGCCCGTCAGATTAGTTTGCAAACGACCACGTCACATAAAATGTCCTACCCTGAAACATGTAGTGGGCGCCTATAAAACCCAGGGCTTGTGATGCTTTCTGGAGGGCCCAAAGGTCTTTCATTTGAATTTCTATTTATCTTCTTTTCCGAAGCAGCAGGACGCCCGCACTCTCAACTACCAGCGGACAAGTTACGTTATTGGTGGACACAATGGTGGCCAAGGAAAGACACGTCTTGGGCGACGGATGGAGATGCAGGCCAGGGGATAATATTCCAGAATCTGTTGATCCTGGAACATGGACAAATGCGCAACCATTGCCAACGTCAATTCACCTCGACCTTCTTGCCGATGACAAGATCCCGGATCCGTTTCCCGCGAAGAATGAAGAGCTGGTGCAATGGGTCGGTAACAAGACCTGGATCTATGAGAAGCGATTCACCACTCCGCGAGGCCTGTCTGAGAACCCAGATCAGAGAATCTTCCTTGTATTCGAAGGCCTGGACACCTACACGACGATCAGCCTGGATGGGAAAACAATCCTAGAGACCAACAACATGTTTGTGGGCTACCGCGTGGAAGTGACCGAGAAACTGCGTCCTGTTCCAAAATCGGCAAATCAAGATGATACACACATCTTGCAAATTACATTCCACAATGTTGAGGAGAAAGCTGTGGAGGAAATGAATGCCCATCCAGAGCATAGTTGGTTTAGTTTCCATTTTGGCAGCAAACGTCTGGCCGTGAGAAAGGCTCAATATCATTTTGTACGTGCTCCAAAAGATTACCAGCTTGTTCCAGTACTGACAAATGAACATAGGGTTGGGACTGGGGTCCGGTCCTCAAAGATTGTGGTCCCTGGAAACCGATTTATCTTGAGGTCTATCAATCACGGGCAACTGATCTCTCGATCGCAACAAATATTAGCCCCGATCACAAGGAAGCGACACTTGAAGTTGCACTCAGTATTGACGGCAAGGCTGACAGTGCGAAAATTGAGATCGAATGCGAAGGTATCAACGTTGAGTCACGCATCATCGATATCTCCAGTAAATGTACAGCAGCCACAATTCGGGTACACAGCCCAAAGCTCTGGTGGCCCTGGACGCTCGGAGAACAAAATCTATACACTATAAAAGCCACACTGTTCAACCGAGATGATAAGGGTAAAGAAATTGTTCTAGACACCATTCGAAAGAGATTTGGTATCCGAAAGATCGAGCTTGTCCAACAGCCCTTGCTTGACGCTGAAGGATCCAGTTTTTTCTTCCGGGTCAATGGTGTACCTCTCTTCGCCGCTGGCTCGTGTTGGGTGCCTGCTGATTCATTTGTGACTCGTGCAACATCGGAGAAGTATCGTAAGTGGATACAATTGGCGAAAGACTCTAATCAAGCTATGATTCGCATCTGGGGTGGAGGTATATACGAGCACGACGCATTTTTCGATGCCTGCGACGAACTTGGCATTCTGGTCTGGCATGATTTTATGTTCGCATGTGGCATCTACCCTGCTTATCCGTCTTATGAAGAGAATGTAATGACAGAGGCACGACAGAATATCATACGGCTACGACACCATCCATGTATCGCAGTGTGGTGTGGTAACAATGAAGACTATGCCATTGCATATCTAGCTCAAGCACACCGTGGCGCAGCCATTCACGACCCGGCGGAAATGGAAGTCGAAAAAATCAAGGAATCTGGATTCCCTGGGCGTTTATTCTACGAGATTCGCTTGCCAGCTTTGTGCAAGGAACTGATACCGGAAATTCCATACTGGCCAGGCTCTCCCTATGGAGGATCATTCTGCAACGCAGCAACAGAGGGAGATATCCATCAGTGGCATGTCTGGCACCTCGACAAATTTCCTTACCAGGACTACCCACGACTCGGCGGCCGAATGGTCACAGAGTTCGGGCTGCAGTCTGTTCCGCACTGGAGGACAGTGAAGCAATACTATCCTTCCAAAATTTTCTCACTCGACGATGTCCGAGACTATGGGTCTGATGAGTTCATGGAATGGCACAATAAAGGGCGGGACGGAGCCAATAACATCGCCAAATATGGAACAGACAATATCCATTTCGATGGCAGCACTCTCCGAGGGTACACATACTGCTCGCAATTGATCCAATCCGAAGGAGTAGCAACAGCGTTCCGATCCTGGAGACGCATGTGGAAAGGTCCAGGGCAGGAATACTGCGGAGGTGCTCTAGTTTGGCAGTTAAATGACTGTTGGCCCGTATCATCGTGGTCAATCGCCGATTGTGACTACCGTCCGAAGATGGCATATTGGGCCATCAAGCGCGAGAACCGCCCTATCACTGTCAGTCTAGCTCGCATGGTGAACAATGATCTGCTCGAGTTAGAAGCATGGGCTTGCAATATGACATTGCATTCGGTACCAGTGAGCTACCGAATCCAAGCCTGGGATGTGCGGACAGGACGACATGTTTGGAGCCACATAGTATCAGTTAAAACCGACCTGGCTCCGAACAGATCCACAGAACTTGGAAGAATTCAATTTGGCTCTGTGCTCATTGACGAAGGCGAAACCAAATGGAGCCATCTGGTCTTTACAATTCATTTGCTCTCTTCGCCGGAAAATTTGTTGAGAGCAAGCCCAGTCGTTGAAGAAGAGACGATTGCCCATCATACATCGTTCCACGAACCATTAAAGGAAATTCCATTTGGTACTCAAGAAGATAGAGTCTCAGTAATGCTTGTTCAGCATGAATCGACTTCTATCATTGAGCTCCGTACAACAGTCCCGACCAAAGGCGTCTACCTTGATTTCGAATACGAACAGTCAGCTGAGTGGGACGATAACGGAGTGGACTTGATGCCAGGGGAAGTCTTTAGATTGCGCGTGACTGGGCTTGAGGACAAAAACGAGCATATACTGAGGGTCTACTGGTTGGGGGAGGATGGCTGGCAGAGCCAACTAGTTTTTGTATGATTTTGAAACAACATATGGTTTTTATTTCATTCTAGCGCAAGATCTGAATATATGTCCAAGTTGAATAAGTCGGATACTTGATCGTGAGACCATGTCATTGCGTCTTCGCTATCCAGTTCACTTGCTGGCCAGATAAATTGGTCGGCTGTTGGCCCAATAGGGGATAGAGACGACTCAAACCCCCAATACATCGGATGATTGATGGGGAGAGTTGTTGACAAGGGGTGCGGTTCTTCGCATGCCTTTGAACAATTCAAATGAGGGTTGTTTGTACTCAGGCAACCTCTGTTTTCATCGACTGATGGGTATGGGATGCGACTAGCACTTCGTAGCTGGAGTAATATATAGTTTCCATAGATTTTCGGGCATGTATTGCAAGCGACAGCTGAGTCTGTCAGAAGATGCGCTACTTGCTCGGCCTTCAATAGGTATTTCCTCAGCGTCAAATTGTCCGGCGGCATAGTGAAGGCATAGACCAAGTGGAGACAACACAAGGCAATCATCGTAAAGCCAAAATCGGGTGTGTATCTCAGAAACTCTCTTTCAGTAGGTTTGAGATTAAGAATGGTGTCGCAACACTTACTTGCCGCATCTGCCGATTTCAACACGCAATCTAGGAGAGAAGATAGTTCAGGCGAAAGTGAGGTCGTTGTGTAAAAGGAGGCGGAGCCTGTTTTGGCAGCTAGTTGGTGGGATACCACTGGCGTAGCAAAAGACACAATGCTAAAGTGGGTGAGAGTGCCCATGAATGAGGTAATGCTATTCGCAAAAGTAGACACATCGGGAGAACTTGAATCGAGAAACTTCGACGTGGTTATCTCAGTAGGCTGCAACCAGGTGGACCGCCATTGCTGCAGCAAGCTCTCCGCATTTTCAAGGATCCCAAGTAGGGTTCCAATGTCTTTGGTACTGGAAGGTATACGCCACCATTCCGCTAGGCTCTTGTCGGAGCCAGCAGCCTGATCCCATACGTGGTGCAGGGCGGCTTCAGCCAAGACCCTCCACACACTCGGCGAAGGATCCAAATCCATCATTAAATCAACCGTTGATATAATTGTTGTATCGTTGTGTATCGTAGGGGGTGATCTTGTGATTATGGAGTGATGGCGAGATTTCACAAACAGCCAAACCCAGTAGAAGCTGCGACGGTATGATAGCGAAGTAGATATGTCAGGTCCTCCAGATCTGACAAGCTCATTGAGATCATCTATCGACTGATGGAGTGACATCTGCATCGCACATGCCTCAACTGCTGATTTCACGGACCAGAGACTCAATCGTCTTTCCCCGGTTCGTCTAGATTCTGTAGTCACTTGTGGGTATGCGTAGATAACAGCTAGTGCCTGAAGCAAGGTCCAATTCGCTTCTGGGCTGTTATTAATGATATCATTGGACCCATCCACCATTCTCACCATGTGAGGTAGTAAGGATCTGCGAGGTGAGCAGTAACCGGGGGCAAAGTTCGCAGCCACAAACGCCATCGCATATGCAAGAGGTCTCCGAGTTTCCAGAAGAAGATCTAATCGGTCCATCGGCTCCAAAGAGAGGACCGGTATATATAGTAATAGCCGCTGTACAAAACTGAAGTAGTAATCTCATTAGCCAATTCTCTCGCGAGATTTACGGCAGATAGAAAGCATAACTCACAACTCTACCAGATCAAGGATCACACTCTCCAAAATTCGATCTGATTCCGAGTGATGGATGGAGGCAGAGATGATCTGCGGTGGGCTTTCACCGCCAGTTGTAATGGTCATGGGCGACGAAGAAAATATCGAGGGAAGAGCAGGTTTGTTGGATTGTGGTTGCCCTTGGATTGAGGATGTTCGGGGAGAAGTTGATTCACGGGCCTGACTGGGACTCTCTGTCGGTGAAAAGGAAATTATAGGTGACTTGCTGGCAAGTGGTGATATGTGAAAGTCAACGGCCTGTTTGGGGGAGTTGTGGTCATGGCGATTCCTAGGAACCTTGGAGGGGGATGGGAACCGAGGTTGTTGACGGGTTGGAAGGCGAACCACGCATTCGCGATTGTTCTTCAGACAGCGAGCACATGGTGGATTGCTTGCCCCAATGCATCTCATCTAACAATTGGTCAGCTCGCGAGAAGTTGATGGGTTTTATAACTTCCTTTAGAGAAAGAAGAGGGATACTGGGGCGAAACCTTCAATTTGCGACAGGAGACGCAGGCGACAGCGGCAGCGCCCATCAGTCGTGGAGCTGGTTGCGCATGATCCATAGCTCCAAGATTAGTTCAAATCCGCATCGGTAGGTTGAATTGAAGTCTGCAATTGAAGAACCCCTCTGGCAGGTGAGAATTGCAGGCAACTCGTCTAAGCGGTACGAGGTGCTTGCCATTTCGGGAAGGCGAATCGATACTCCACTTATGTACTACCCCGCATTTTATTTCCTTTGGCCGGACCAAGAATGTGATAAGAATGATTCTAATAGGTATACGTGAGTAATCCACCAGCCGTATTTCAGGCCATTCAAAGGGGCGCCTTGGAAAAGGAACAAATAGAGTTCTAAGAAGGGCTTTCGAGAGATGCCCAGAGAGATGCCGAGAAAAAGCCGCAGAATGAGTGTGGAATTCCCTTTAGATGATCTTCTTGGGAGGGCTTCAGGGGTCTTAGAGCTGAGGTTTACTGAATTAGGGGAATGAGCTAGCAAGATAACACTTGAGCTAAGCGCAATTTACGGAAGAATAATCTATGACAGATGTGCTATTGTATTATTGATATTTCAATCGCTTTTTACTAACCCCGGAAGTCTTGAAAAGGCTTCTTCAAATCTTCATCCCATAGTATCTGGCTGAAACTTTGCTCTTGTCTAAACCTCGAGTGGTGATGATTTGCTCGTCACCCGGGATAAGGTCAATGCAGTTGTCACTAAACTCGACAGTGTCCACATCTTCCACGTACAGCCACAACCCTTTCACAGGGACATCTTCGGTACTGACGAAAATTTGATCGTTTTCAACCCGAATAGTCAACAAGGGCGTGGGGATATCAAGGTAGCGATATGGCTGGGGCCAATTTGTGCATCGGGCAACAACGTTCTTGGTGGATGGATCAATCAGTCGTGCCGAAACAACAAGTGGCCTATCTTGCTTTTGAGAGTCTGTTACCAAGCCGGACAAGCTCTCATGAAAGATCTCCAAAGATTGATTAGGTGGCAGCTCGCAAGGCTCTTCCTTCGAGAAGATCTCTTTGCCGCTTGGGAGTTCGAAAACTTGCAGAGAGAGGATGAAACCCGCCAGTTCAAGTGTAAGGTTTGTCGCCCAAGCCTCAACTACTGTCACTTTATCGATGAAAGCACGCGTGTACTTGAATTTAGGAGATTTGGTTTGATCGCGTTTTATACCCAAGGTGATAGGGGCCATGTCCCGTTTCACGGTATAATATGCCATTTTGGGGCGATTAAACCAATCGATGAGCGCCTTTGAGGTCACTTGCCAAGTGCTGTTCAGCTATAAGTGTATAAACTTTTAGCATTTATGCAGAAGAAAGACAATTGAAAGAGATGCATGCATACCTGCCAGATTAAAGCTCCACCGCAATACTCTTTCCCTTCGCCCTGCCATTCTCTACGCCACGACCGGAGAGCGCATGTCAAAGCCTCTGCTTGGTTCAACTGAGATATGTAAATGTATTCCTCGAGATCGTACGTATAGCGGAAATTCTCGACCAGATATGTCGCTAGTTTGCGCTCGTGCTGGTGCTCTTTGTTATGCTCGTCAACAGTACGAGAGTGGGGGTGTCTCTCGAAAGCTGGTGAATCGATCAGATAAGAGTCAATAGTTTTGATGTGTGGAAGGGAGGCCATTCCAAACTCGGATATAAAACGACTCTTCAGTTCGGGGTACTTTTGCCATGGAAGAAGGTAGTGCCACACTGGAGAAGAAAATGTCAGTCGCGTATTTACTTGAAGTCTGAGCGAGGATAACAAAGAGAGAGAGATCGTTGTGGACCAATTTGCTTACCTTCCCATCGATGGGTGTCTCCAACGGTGGCATCATTAAAAGAAGCTCCTCCCCACGGAGATCCGGGGTGGTAGTTGGAACCAGGGAGCAACGTTTGGCAAAGGCCAGGCAAGACCACCTCATATATATAGCGAGCTGGGAATGTTGAATTAAGCCAATTCTCTGGATTGGTATCTTTTGGGTCATAGTTTGTCTTGAAGAGTTCCGCAAAGAGATAGTCTTCATTATTGCCATTCCATGCAACGATACAAGGGTGATGACGCAGACGACGAACATTATCATCCACCTCTGCAGTTATATTTTGGATGAAACTCTCATGTACCGGATATGCAGCGCATGCGAACATGAAGTCTTGCCATACGAGAATGCCGAGTTCGTCGCAGATGTCGTAAAAGATATCCTCTTCGAATACACCACCTGCCCACACACTAATAAAATCTCAACCAGTTAGTAAGAGCCTTGGAGTATGATTCAATTGTGAAGAACAAAATCTTCAAAGCATGACGAACCGAATCGTGTTTTGATTGCCTTGAGCTAGCAGTTTGAGCTGGGTGCGGTAGCGCTCAGGAGTGACCCTAGGCACGAAATGGTCTGCTGGACACCAGTTTGAGCCGTTGGAATAGATCGACACTCCATTTATCGCAATGAAAAAAGTTTCTCCAGGAGCATCTTTGAATGGTTGCCTGACAAGCTTTGCTTCCCGCAGTCCGATCTTCTTTGAGATCGAAAAAACTACTATTTCCTATTGTAGATGATCTCGTCAGGCCATTTCACCCAAGGCACTTTGGGGTGCACTCACATTTCGAATCAAATCTGCAGTCAGAGTGTATAATGGTTGACTTCCATAGCCGACAGGCCACCAGAATTGAGCATCTTGTATTTCCAGAATGACCTCTGCACGATCATCGTGTAGCGACCGGAGATTAGGCTCACCGAGAGCCTGGCCGTCTACACCCCAAGCTCTCAAATTGATCTTGTCTCCTGGGAGGGAGCATTCGGTCTCAATGATAGCCTTGACGCTAGCGGCCCTATTCGCTGTGTTGATAGTGACGTGAGACGACAGGTCCGATATTTTGGCCGAGTATTCTTCCAACACGATGGGGCGCCACGGTCCACAAGTCATCAGTTCGGGCCCTGTTGAGAATAAAGCGATATTAACAAACTTGATACCTATGAAAGTGTCCATTTCAGTCACGCAGAAATACATACCCCAGTTCCACCCATAGTGATATTGGGCCTTCCTGACAAAGACACGGCTTTTCTCGGTCGATCCGTTGAATTGAACAACATGATGATTGGACTGCTCCATGAGTTCTCGACCTTTAACCAAAGGTACGTCAAAGAGAATATCCATCGTGTTTGTGCCTTGTTGAAGCTTCTCAGTGACATCTACCCGGTATGTCCGATGCATATTATCGGCCTCGAGAATGATCGTCTCGTTGAGGGAGACGGTTGCGAATGTGTCTAAGCCTTCAAAACGGAGAACGTATTTGACGCCAGCTTCTGCGCTGGAAGACATAGGGGAAAAAGATGTTCGGTATTGCCATTTTTGCTCCCCCACCCACTGCACATCGTACTCGTTCAGCCCAATATAAGGGTCGGGGATTTTCCCGTGCTTGATGAGGTCGAGGTGTACATTGGTAGGGAATTGCGATACGGGGAGAAAGCCATCTGTCCATTCTGGCGCGTTGACATTGCCGACCTGCTTGAAGCTCCAAGCGGAGGTGAGAGGAGTGGATTTGAAGACGGCCATGTTGGGGGTAGTCGTCAACAGGGCAAGGTTGTATATGTATCTAACTGCAGAATGTCCTCTGTCGATTCCAGCAATTCGATGCCAAATAGTATCAGTTATGGTGACTGAGGGTAAATCAGCTCACGGAAGCTCCTATTTTGATATAAATACTCATTCTATGGATAGGCCATACCTCTTCACGCTTTACAGGCATAACTATGAACCGCCGACCGGCCGGGGGTACCGGCCGCCGGTTCATCCACAGAGGCCTCGGACACCGGATCTGTGAGCAGACCGGGGCCGCCAAATCTTCTCCAAACGTTGGCAATTCTCCAAGCCTTAGACTACCGGGGCCGCTGGCTGGAGCCTGCATACATGTTGCCAGCGTTATCTGATTCTCGAGAAAGTTGGCACCGTTGACACAGGCCTCTTAAGGTGCAAAAAAAAGACCAGACTTAAGCGTCAGCTACATGATTCGAATGTGCGGGGAAACTCACCACCCATCGCACAGGCTGATCTTGATAAAAACGATAGGACCGAGCGAAAACGAAAACGACGCAGTGGATACTGGATCAGGCAAACTGCGAATCCCAACAAATGGGCTTCACATGAAGGATCCACCGATCTCGGCTCTTTATCCTTATCAATCGAGCTACGTGCCTCGGGCCATTTGACATCATGAACCTGAAATCTGGGACCTTAATTGAAATCTATCCCTTCCTCCTACTCAATTTAATCTAATACCATATTTCCATATTACAAACTTTCATATTTTCATCTCTTTAAATCATGACTGACTACAACCAAGGCTGCAAGATCACCCTCTACTGGTAGGCATTCTTAAGGCTTGTGCTCTAAGGTCGATACTGACGCAAAACCAGGCTCGAGCAATCTCGAAGCCACCGCATCCTGTGGCTGCTGGAAGAACTCAAACTGCAGTATGAGCTGAAGACTTTCAAGCGCCGCTCCGACAAGCTCGCACCCGCAGAGCTCAAGGAAGTGCACGCCCTCGGCAAGTCGCCCATTGTTACAGTCGAGGCCCCGGGCTCCGACAAGCCTATGGTCCTGGCCGAGTCTGGCGCCATCGTTGAGTACCTGTGCGATCACTTCGGTAAAGGGAACCCTACCTTGGTTCCCGAGCGGTATGTGGCCGGTCGCGAGGGCCAGGTCGGCGGAGAGCGCGAGGAGTGGATGCGCTACCGGTATTTCATGCACTACACCGAAGGCAGTCTGATGCCCTTCCTGGTGATGACCCTCGTCAACGACAGTAAGTGGTGATCGCTTTGATCTTTTGTTCTGGCTCAGTGGGCCCATGCTAACATCCTTGAAGCCATTCGCAACTCCCCTCCATTCTTCGTTCGGCCCATCACCAGTATCGTGGCCTCGCAGGTTGAGGCTGCCTTCTTGACCCGCAACGTTGAGGGTAACTTGGCGTTCCTGGAGGAGCAGTTGAAGACTGCCCCTGAAGGCGGTCCCTTCCTCTGCGGTAAGGACTTGACCGCGGCGGATATCCTGATCAGCTTCCCGGTGATCGCTGCCGGTGGGCGAGTGCTGCAGGAGAAGAAGAACCGGGAAAAGTATCCTTTGTTGGCAGGTTATGCGAAGAAGCTGCAGGAGGTCGAGGGCTACAAGAAGGCCGTGGCCAAGATTGAGGCGGTCGAGGGAACCTTCTCAGCCTCGATGTAAGTTGCAGACTAGATGCGACTACGATCACGTTTCTTTATGTATATGCTAGGCAAATTTAATGATCTTAATAAGTCATGAAAGGAAATGTGCAAGAACAAACTGTGCTTGGTAAATTCACCACTCCGATTGGTGACCCTCGGAAAGTGAATTTTCGTGCGGGTAATCGAAGGTCTCGGTGAGGCAGATACTAGTATTGCACATGACGAGTATTTATAAAACAGAAAAAAAGCCAGTCAATCATAAAGAACCAATTTAGCGATACTGCGAGGAAACAGGAACTCAACTTCGACAGTTTCATGTCGAGATGTGAATATCACGTGATCTTAAGTACTTGATGACATAATATACCATGTGACCTACACCTCACCTCGTCCGCACGTCTGCAGATGTGACGGCTCTGTGTCTACGCTACGAGTTACACCGCAATCATGGCCGGCCCCAGCAAGTGTGAGTACCAGTGTCATATTGGCCTGAATTGAGCCAATCGCTAATCAATTGACTAGCCCTGATCCTTGACCCGGCCCTCCAGAAATACTACGGTACATCCTCCTCAACCCCATCCCCTCGGTCCCCGCGCTTCACACAGTCCTGGGCAGGACAGGATTGCTTTGCTGGATTTTAGAATGGAATCCGCCTTGTCATCCGCCCATCCGTCTCATCCCGTAGCCTAAAGCAAGCTTTCTCCGCATACAGAAACTAACCAACCCGACAGAACTCAACGCCAACCGCTACAAGTACTGGCGCTGGAATTCCCGCCATGCCTGGCTCTCTCTCATCTATATGGTTGCCATTCCCGGCGCTCTGACCTGGGCCGCCTACAAGACCGATGTATGAATCGATACTCTCCACCTTTCCGATCTTGAAGGCTCGCGCATGAGGAGACTTATCTGACAATTATACAGGGCAAGTACGAGCTCCGCGGCAAGCGCAGAGGTGATACCATCTCGGAGTGGTAAAGAACAACGGATCGATGATTTGAATTGGTCGAGTGACAATCGCCGCTTGGCGAACTGGTGATATGCGAACTCTCCCACATACGGCACTACCGCGTTTTGCCCGAAGGCTCGAAGCGAAAACTGCTTTTTTTTCTGCCGGTACCTCAGACCGGATTATGTACCTTACTACGAGCATATACCGCATTGATTTCTCTTCTGTTTCCTTCGCCTTGCGGCCACTTATGGGAGTTTGGGACCCTGGGAATTAACTGTAGACCATTTTGGAAAGGCCTATCTGGTTGTCTTCCTTCGAAATTAATCATACATTGTTGCGAGCGGATATCCTGAATTTCTGTGACCGCCACATGTTAAGAAATCGTAACTGCACATCCGTTGAATCTTTAATATGGAGCCCATCCCCGGCGACCACCACGTCCACCACCCTCTGGAAGCCTTTCTCCTCGCTTCCAATCACCCCGAGGAAGAATAGGAGGCCCACCACGATCCCCGCCCCGACCACCGCCCCGACCACCTCGTCCAGGCCCATCTCGGAATGCGCGCATGCCACCACCACCACCACCACCTCCCGTCCCAGGCGGGCCAGAAGCACCACGAAGTGCAGGCGCAACTGATCCGTCCTCAAGAGGAGGCAAAATAGCGCACTCCACATAATCTCCGACAATGAACCGAACGTCTTGCAAAGCCTTGTCTGCTTCCGAGCCTTGGAAACGCAACGGGCCTGGCCGAGGTCGCGACTCAGCGCGACCGTCTGCGTCTTCCTCGCCGCGGTATGGACTATCTCTTGGTGCAACGATGACGCTCCCTAGATCCTTACTCACGTATCGACCGCGCGTATCGGGGCCCATAATTGCCGCACCGCGAGCGTCGGGATAGATCAGACGAAAGCAAAGACGGGTGCCGACGGGCGGATCGGGAAGTAATGAAGGCAGTGCAGAAGTAAGAAGCTGCGAGAGTTCCCGGAGCGTGCATGACTGCCATGTATAGATCTCGAGGTGAGGGGGGTGTGGCGCAGCTGGTGGAGGAGAAGGTCCGCGAATACTGTTGGGCCCGCTGGCTGGACCTCCGCGGCGGGGAGGGGCAGGAATACTATAGTCGGAAAGGTTGTGATAGTTGTTGGCTCGGTAGAAGAGCTTCAGGTGAAAGGGGGTTGTGGTCTGGCGGTCAATTGGAGCTTTGGAGCCTTCTCGCGAGGGAGCAGCCATGATGGCAGGGCGAGTCGCGTGTAGGATCAGGGCAGGAGCAAAGCAGAGAGAATTCCGAGCTCGATGAGCGTGTCGAAAGATTATAGTATGAGCTCGGTCTTCTCGTAATGAAGCTTTAAAGCGATCTGGTTCATACAACCGAGTGTGGAGTGAAGTGGAAAGGAATTGGAGCATGACCCGAAGCTGTCGGAGTTTCTGACCTTTCAACCGCGAACATTCTTTTCCTTCTGCCACATCACCCCTCGCCCCCCTCCAACCGATCTATTACAGCGTCAATAATAATTGCGCAATCTATTATATCCGACCGACTCCGACACCATCAAACAAAAAAGAAAGGACTGCGCCGGGCAGCCTTCCCCACCATGGATTTCGCCGCTCTCATGTCCAAGGAGATCTCCAAGGCCAAAGCTCCCGATGCCTCCAAGTCTTCTGGCGGAGAAAAGGGCAAAGGATCGCCCGCAGAGCCAACAAAGAAATATCTGCGCCGAGGAGAAGTTGAAGCTGCGCGCATCGCAGCCTACAACGAGGAGCAGGAACGGTTACAGAAGGAGCGTGAAGATCGCCTAGCCAACAAGCGCAAATTCGAGGAAGAAGAGGCAGACCGTCGACGGGAACGCGAAGAGAAGAAGCGCAAGCTCGCTGAAGAGTCGAAGAAAAAGAGAGAGGAGGAAGAGGAGGCACAGGAGCGTGAACGGCGACGGAGACTTGGTCTGCCTGAACTACCCTCAAAGAGTGACAACAATAGCCCGAATCCCGAAAGCCAACAGGAAGAAGAGATCGAGGAAGAAGAGCTCGTCGAGAAGCTCAGAGAGCTTGATGAGCCGGCGCGACTATTTGGGGAGAACCATCGCTCTCGACTTCGACGATACCGCCGCCTGATTCAGCGCGCCGCTACGCAGCAGAAAATGACAGATGGACCCATCCCTACGATCTTGGAACCTGTTACGGGTGGGCAAATGATTATTCCGGCCAAGATTCCCAAGGACCAAGAGGGTCGACTGTTTCTTCTCCGCCAGTTGGCATCCTATTTCAACATGGTTCTGTCGGAATGGGAGCTTGCTCTCGCGAAGCGCGATGTCACTGTTCGACAAAGCTTTCAAGGAAAACAAGCATACAATGCTATGTTGCAGTCTCGAGAAAATATGAAGCCGCTGTACCGCCGGCTTGAAAAAGCGGATTTGGAGGACGGGCTCCTAGAGCCAATCGTGGAGATTGTTCATAAAGCACAGCAACGGAAATACGTTGATGCCAATGACGCATATCTGCGCGTGAGCATTGGAAAAGCGTACGTTCTCTTCCATGCCCTGATTGATACCAAGAATGCTAACAAGTTGATAGTGCATGGCCCATTGGCGTGACCATGGTTGGTATCCACGAGCGATCTGCGCGCGAAAAGCTACACCAGAGTGACCAGCAGGCACATATTCTCAGTGATGAAGCAACACGCAAGTACTTGCAGAGCATTAAGCGGTGCTTGAGCTTTGCGCAAGTTCGCTGGCCCCCGGAGGATCAGCTCCAGATCATGGGATAGAATGCCATGAGTGATATGCTGCTTGATATAGTTTGATATACCCATAGCGTTTAAAAGTTGGATTTTGATTCCGCGTATAACTGAAAACAAATGCCTGTGCATCGAGATTCTAGTTGATCCAAGCCAAAGTATGCTGGGCGGGTCTCGGCCTTGGGTAGATTTAAATTCACTCCTTTCCTTTCTCAGTTCAACTCTCCCGGGCCATGTTCGTCGCTCTCGTGTGTACGTTCAGTCTCTTATGTCCACTATATCTCATATACAAGCCGCCTGGTTCTTTGATACGCTTCTTCCAACGTCGCTGGCCCGATGTCTTATTCCGTCACGCAACTGTCGAGAAGGTTGTCGCGTTAACCATCGACGACGCCCCGTCCGCACACACGCGCGCTATTCTCGACCTCTTAGGGTCAAATCATGCAATCGCAACATTTTTCCTGATTGGATCTCAGATGTCCGGAAATGAGGACGTTCTCGCTGAGCTAGTGCGCGCTGGCAACGAACTAGCCAACCATGCAATGCACGATGAGCCATCGCGCGGACTCAGCGACGCAGCCCTTGCAGACCAGATTCGTGCAGTGCATATCTTGATTCAAAACGTGTATAACGCAGTAGAACAGGATGGGCCTGAGAACTGGCTCTTCCGACCAGGCTCGGGTTTCTTCAGCTCACGAATGCGACGCCTGGTTACGAAGCTGGGTTATCGGCTCGTGCTCGGGGACGTCTATCCCCACGACCCACAGGTGCCATTTGCAAGACTCAATGCAAGGCATATCTTGAACATGGTGAAGCCAGGCAGTATTATCATTTGCCACGACCGCAGAGAATGGACGTTACCCATGCTACAAGAGGTGCTGCCAGAGCTGAAGCGCCGCGGATACCGGGTGCTCACTGTGTCAGAGCTGCTTAAGACGCTCTAATTCTACCATACCAAAACACTGAATTGAAAATGACACTGCTTCCAAAGGAGCGCATGGGCTTTACAAAGAATCTCCAAAATGTCTAAACTCCAAAAAATACATATAATCATCATCATCTCACGTATTATTGTGTTAGATCCTTCCACATCTGCGCCAGCGTTTTCCACCAGCTCTGCGCGGCTGCAGGTATTGTCATCGTCGACACCTTGTTAAAAGTATCTTCTCTTGTCAGATCAGACCCGGTATTGGGATATATATGGTGACCGTCCATCCCATTCATCACGGCGAGGGAGGAAGATTGGGGACGAGTTGATACGATACTACTAGCCATGCTGCGCGCTTCCCTGTCGGTGTCTCGATCACCAAGTAGATGACCTGCGGTGGAGACACAGCCTCCGTAGGCAAAGCGGACTAGCGAGTCACCGGTCAAGCTGCCAATTATATGCACACCAGGGGTAACTTGCAGATCTTCGGTCGCTTTCGCGCGAAGAGTCTGGCCAGTTATAGCCGTATCGACCAACTCATGACCCAGCACCTCGGATTGCAGTTTGGAATCCAGATAGCCCAAGGTGCCCCGCCGGCCAGCAGCGTATACGAGACCCCGCACTGACCGAGTCAACGTGGAACCATCTGCACGACGAAAACTGACTTGAGCCAAATCGTCCACGACCTCCACGCCGGTGATTTCAACATTGCAAATGCCCTCATAGACATCGTCCCACTTCCGATTCTCCAAGAAGGGAGTTGAAGTGCTGCGGCGGCTTTTAGGCGGCTGGTCCTTGGTGGCGTCTGCGGCAAGGGCGGCTCGCTTCATTAATCGATACACACCGGCATATTCCGGGTACGCCCGCTGGTGACAGCTCCTGAGAGGCGATGGACGATCCGCAGGAGACCATTTGAAAATATGCAGTATTTGTTGGTCAGGTGGGGCAGATATGATAGCATCCGCAGCGGAAAATCCAGAGCCGATGACGAGAAGGGAGGTTTCGGGTCTAGATTGGGTTTGAAGGATGGGTTGAAGGATTGGCGCAGGTGGTAGCAATTCCGAGAAAATACCGCTCGCTAGCACCAAGCGCTTGCAATGGATATTGTGGGACTGAATGTAGAAGCCGTCGGCGGTGCGGGAGATGCCTTCCAGCTCTTCCCCACATCGGAAAACGTCGTCGATGTGGACCGCCACAGGGTATGCACCGAAGTAGTCAGCGATCTCGCGCCTCGTCGGCCGCGTGTACGGTGGCAGTTCCTGGCCAGTGGCCTTCCTATGGTGGTCTGCGAAAGAGTAGCCCGGGAGTGACAGCATCGCTGCGTAGCTCAGGGTTTGGATATCCCAACTGGCCCCATGGGGATCCTCAGTCCACTGACCTCCCGGATACGACGGCTTTCCAAAGACGAGGTGCGAAACGGCCTTTTCAGGTACATGGCGCCACTCAACATTGGAGGTGGTGCCAGTCTCATCAACGTCGACACTAGGTCGCACCAGTGTATCCAGAAGCACGTTGACGGGTAATGCCTGGGTCGAATACGAAAGACGAGAGGCGGCGAAATGCGCCGTCAAAGCATCCACATCAGCGTTCAACAGGTTAGGCGCATCTTTTAACTTGGCATCCAGTAAAGGATCTGGGTGTGGAGGGTTCTCCGAGTAAAAGGGAAGATGGCCATGTAGAATGTACGAAAGGATCATAGCCGACGGCCCATTGCCTATTGAGAAAAAGGATTAGCCTCAGCCGGTTAGAATGGAGAATTAAAGAAGAGCGACCTACCGACAATGACCGTATCGGTTTCCATGGAAGGAGAGTCAAAGGGAATCAGCGCTGGGGCATTCTGGATTCATGCGACGAGAATCACGCCTTAGAACCAGAAATCAAGGAAACAGGAACGGCCATGGAGGAGGGGGGGGACATGGAAACAAATCGCGGAGATCAATAATCAGGCTGACAAAAGCCCGAGGTGGGGGGTCTCCATTCATTTCCGTTCTTTTGGGGTTGTCCAAGTCCGGCAATTGGACGGGAATTGGATTTCGGATGGCAGTGTCAGTCTGGCATCACCGGTGCGTCAACAGAATGAGGTATGGCTTTTACCCCGGATTTCACCCTAGTGCTCTTTAAAGCTATGTAAGAAACTCCAGAAACAACTCATCCTTGCGTTGAATGGCGAAAGAGCTCTCAACATAGCCCTAAGCCCTACTTTCCCTATCCGGAGGCTGCGGGATGCGCGCGTCTCGAGTCGATGCGTCGATGCTTCGATGCTTCGATGCTCTACTTTTTGATTGTCTAGATTTCCTTTCATGATCTGAGGATTTCATGATCCTTTTGCGCGCATCTCTCTCTTGATCGCGCAGCCAGCTCCCGCGCGATCATGTATCACCTGGCCAAGTCGCTGTATACGTATGCGACCAGCAAAGAGGGTAAGTCGCCATCTATCTCTATCCCCAAGTCGCTCCTCATCTAACGTGTAGGATCTTGCTTCAGAGTACTCTGTCTTATTATTAGGTCTCGACAATGCCGGCAAGACCACTCTCCTCTCCCAGATCAAAGCGTTCTACCAACCGCGACCCGATGGCGCCCCGGCACCCAACCCCGGCAAGACCGTCCCAACCGTCGGCCAGAATGTCGCTACGATTTCCCTACATGACATGAACTTAAAGATTTGGGATGTAGGCGGTCAGATCTCGATGCGCGGTCTCTGGCAGAGCTATTACACTAGCTGCCACGCCATCATCTTCGTGGTGGACAGCGCCGACGTGGGACAAGATTCGGATATCACACGATTGCCCTCCTCAGGTCGACGCCTGAGCTCAGTCTCCGGTCCCTCGCGAGGTGGCGACCTCTTTACGGAACAAAATGTTGGGATCAACGCCGGCGGCAGCGATTTCGGGCGCCTGGACGAATGTCGACAGGTTTTGGAATCTGTTCTGCAGAACGCCGACGTCGCGGGGGTTCCCATCCTCGTGCTGGCTAACAAGCAGGATCGAGAAGATTGCGTCGAGGTCGTTCGTATCAAGGAAGGCTTCGTTCGCAAAGTGTTCGAAGGAGAAACTGGAAGCGGCGTCCGAGACAGTCGCGTGCTGCCGGTCAGCGCGCTGATGGGTTCGGGAGTGCAGGCAGCTGTCGAGTGGGTGCAGAGTCGCGTCAAGTGGAATAAAGAGGGCCGCCCGCCGGTGATGCGGTGATATGGTGATGCGGAAATGGCCTTGGACATACATGCATACTGGCGTTTGATAATATTAATTTCTATTCCCATCAATATACCAACCAAATTTGATCAGTCACATTAGAAGCAAATGGACTGGAAAGCCCGCAAAGATCTCAGAAATCGTCCTAACTAAAAATAAAATAAAATCTGTACTAGAGGCTAACGATCAATTAGATCGAAGGTAGTTCCAACTTTTGAGCACTACTTCTAGAATAATTCCAGGGTTCAGAGGCCCCGGTCTCTAGGCCATCAGCGCTTCTCCAACAGAAGCCCCCGACACGAATGAGCAAGGTGACTGTGTTAGTTCTCGCTTGAATAATGACTATTGACTGGGTCGAAAATCAAGGAAATACCGCAAGTATTGCCATTTCTTCATGCAATCGTCCAAATTTCTGTATCTCCACTTTTTGATGTCACGGACCGTAGATTATCCTGATGAGCTGCACCCAGAACCTCGACGTCAACAATTGGATCGATCAATGAAACGTGGACATGACCTACAATCTGTATCATTAGATCCACAGGGGATTATCCTCCTACTTTCACTTGCCAGTGAAATCCCGGTCGCAATAGCCTCAGGTGCCGTCAACTTGACGTCATGTCGTAGTATACATTCAAGATAATGAATGACCTCTAGGATGGAGTGAATGACACTGAAGGAGCAAGGTCAGACTAATAGATGCGGAATGACCCAGCTATAAAAGCCTCTCCGATTTCCATTGCTACTCAACTCAAATATTTCTAACGCCCATCTACATCATTCCCAACCTTCAGTATGAGCACTTTGAACAACGTCGAGTCCGTCACCCATCAGCAGGGCAGCTTCAAGCCTTCTATTGCCCGCGAGGGACCCATTACAGACAAGGGTGTAAGTCTTAAATTCAATGTTCACCGTGGTTTATAGGGCAAAAGACTAACATCATGTAGCACAAGCCCGGTGTCAAGGTTAACGAGGCCGACCAGCGTCCCGAATACCACATGGAGTCTTTCCCTCCTGGCACTGCTCCTGCTAGCAACTCTTACACTTCGAATACCAACGAAGTCGGCAGTCAGGCTGACAACCCCAATGTCCTCCGCGCACACGGCAAGGAGTCCACCTACACTTCTCCCGCCGACACTTTGACGGGTGCCACCTCCCAAGACGTTCACACCGGTCTCGGTAAGCCTCTGCAGGGCCAGTCTGGTGTTGAGCTTGCCCATGATGGCGCCCACGGTCGAAAGAAGCAATCCTCCGGCTTGGGGGGTGTAGGTGCAACCCACGAGCACCGTGGCCTCGAGCGCCAGTTTGTCAACCAGCGTGGTCTGGAGAGAGAGGAGGGTGCCAACGCTGGTACCCGTGGCAACAAGGCTGATCGTGCCGCCGAGGATATGGAGCCCGAAGGGGCTGAGACTTTGGACTCTGAGTGGAAGTACGAGCCTCGCACTCAGCGTGAAAAGAAATAGATGTATTATAATGATGTTCTGAACAAATTTGGTTTTGCGCTATATGACTCCGGGTATTAAACGAATTCAGTGTTTTTTTTTAGACGAGCGCGCTTGAACGTGTATCAATGCATAAAGGAATGAAGCTTTTGATGTAACTTAAAGCCTTGCACACTATTTTTTCGATTTAGATAGAAGATAATTGAAGATGCCTAGCTACATAGCTACTTTGGTATGACGAGTTGAAATCTTGCGAATCCTGAAACAACTTGGAAATGAAAGTGTGTAGGAAAACTTGAATAATATTTCTTCCCCAAAAGCAGCTTTTCGGCTGAGGTATTAGGCATATGTTATATGAGTTCGGTTTATGTACAGGTGGTTCATGGTGCCGGATTAGCGAGTCATCCCTCCGACTTTCACCGACTACTCTGGGCGGTAGTCGATACACGAGATTTTTCTGCTGGCTTTTTCTTTGGCCAGCTTCTGGCAATGTCGATGTTCGCCCGGGGAAACCACATCTCGAGGAAGACATAAATCAAAAAGTCAATGACCACGCATAGACAAAACAATTTGCCTGCCCAGACACCGCAGCCGTAGTACCGTTTCAAACGGTCAATCAGTGCGAAGCTGCGTACTCGATCTCCACTGGCTTCCCACCCCTGACCAGGGTAGTAGCCGTAGAACTCTTCCGGGCTGATATCGCCGGTAATGCCTTGGTAGACCCGCTCAGTGCGCTGAGCCACGTCTCGCCAAGAGTACATCATCTTGACCTGATCATGGAAACGGTCTGTTCGCACTTTGTTCGAGCGCAAAGCGGCGATAGCCTTGCTGGTTGCAACAACCAGATCATCCTCCTCTGGTTTAGCGAACGTGGTCATGTGTTGGGGTAGAACCTCGGGAATACCACCAACTCTGGTGCAAACCACATACAACCCGCAGCTCGCGGCTTCGACAATAACCGTACCGAATGCCTCTGTCAAACTGGGATGAAGATAAATATGGCCTCGAACCATAACATCTCGCACCTCTTCGTGTCTAACCGAGCCAAGCATTTCAACTTTATCCTGGAGCACATTCCGTTCCAGCATCTGTTCTAGGTCGATCGCCTTGGGCCCGGAGCCCGCAATGATGAAGCGTGTGTTCGGGTTGGAAGCAAGAATTCGCGGAATCGCCGCGATCAAAAGATCTGTGCCCTTGTTGTAGAAGAGACGGGAGATCACCACGATCGTAATGGTGTCGTCGGGCCCAATTGGTGTTGGGGAAAGTCGTGTATCGGCGGGGGAGGTTGGGATTTGGTCGAGGGCTCGGGGGTGTATGATAATGGACGGAAATTCTCTGCAACGACGGCATTGGGAATGACGGATACCATCAAAGGATCTAATGAGGCTCGAAGAACTGTATTTTCCTTGCTATAAGCTAGTTAGTAGGCGATCGTTAGATGGTTCATCAGCCTACATACCATGTATGGCTGACGCAGATCGCATGATCGACATCGCTGAGAGTAAACTTGAGTAACTTGTTGGTAAGGATTGAAGCTGCATCGGCAAATCCAAAGAGAGAGTGGTCTGTAAAGACAGTTCGCAGACCCATTGTCCGCGCATGAAGAATAGCTTCTCCACAGAAGCTACTGAGACTGGCATGGCCGTGGACAATCTCAATTTGTTCCCGAATAACAATGTTGCGGAAGATGGGAAAGAATGAAAAGACGGTAGGGAAAGTCGTCTCGCGGTAAACGACGAAGAAGGGGACATGGTAGATCTTTAAGCCATTGGTGAGGTAGCGCACCCCTGTCCGGCCTTTGTATGCGTGAGTGATGATGATCACTTTGTGTCCACGATCGATTAATTTCTATATGATGGTAAGAATGCGCTCAAGGCACTGGCGAAGTGGGATCGCGAGGATGAGGGTGTGGCAGCATACGGAGGACAATTGGTAGATGTGACTCTCGATTCCCCCTGGGAAAAGTCAGTATCCCGAACCTAGACCTATTGTCGTCTTTTGGGACTATTCTGACTTACCTGATTGAGGAAAGAAGAAATCACTGACCATACTGTCTCCATAGAAAAACAGAAACCATTGTCAGTCTATTGTGATCATCACGGTGCTTGGCGCGTTCAGGACTCACGCAATGTTATAAGGCATTTTGGCGGCTCTGGCTCTTAGGCAGCGATCCTTTCGATGACTTCCAGATGCTCCTCACACTCAGCATCCTTCCCATGACGAAAGAATTGCGCTGGCCACTGTGAACATTGTGCACACTCGATCGCAAGTGAGGAAGCTCGAGGGATACTGCCGGGCGGTGAACCTAGAGATGACTGGGCGGTGTGTGACTCCGACCATATGCCGGCAAAATCGTCGGTGAAGCGCAAAAAACTAAACTCCCGTCGAGTCGAGTGTCAATCCCGAGGAATGCAGCTCAAAAAAATGGCCGGATTCAAGGCTGCGCCCGATGCGACCAAAATGACCTCCACCCCCACCTCTGGCAAGACTCAGAAGCGAAAGCGAGATGTCGAAGCCACCACTACAAGCACGCCAACGCCCACCAAAAAGTTTAAGAAGCGTGAAATCCAGTCCGTCGATGAGGGTAGCGTCAAAAAGCGATCGAAGCTTAAGGACAGGCTTCAAGGTGAAGATTCACCGGCATCGACCCGGAAAGAAAGTACTGTCTCGGCCAAGCGCCGCAAGACGCCTGCTACAAACTCGGACGACCGCGAGGATAAAGCGGGAAAGAAGTCAAAAAATGGCAAACGAAAGAGCGCTGAGAAGAACTCTGGGCCGATTGACGAAACTGCATCTGTGAGCTCGGAGCCTTCAAGTGCTGATGAAGCAGAAGTGCCCGCCGAGGAGAAGTCTACGAAGAATAAGCACGCCGGGCTTTTGTCCAAATTCGAGCGAACGAAGACCGCTGCCGCTACAAAGGCCAAAAAGGCCAAGGTTGAGATTGAAAAGCCCGAGGAAGAGACAGCCGAGCCTGTCTTTGCGAAGGGCCTTGAACCATTGCCCCAGCCTGAGAATCCTGAGGAGCTCGAGGCTCTACCGACATATTCGTCTTTACCAGAATGGCTGGCAAATCCACGACGGACATCGACCAAAGAGCGAGCCAAGTTTTCCGATCTTGGCATCAAGTCCGACCTTTTACACATCCTTGAAGAGCGCGGTTACAAGGAAGCTTTTGCTGTGCAGTCCGCTGTCATCCCGCTCCTTCTTGACAATAACAACAACTACCACCCCGGTGATGTTTGTGTTTCCGCAGCCACCGGTTCCGGAAAGACCCTCTCCTACGTACTCCCGCTTGTTAGCTCCCTCAAAGCTCTTCCCGCGTCAAGACTGCGGGGACTGATCGTGGTCCCCACTCGAGAGCTGGTGCGACAGGCACGTGAATCATGTGAACTTCTTGCCACTAGATCCGGACTTCGCATCGGAAGTGCCGTGGGTAATGTGGCCATCAAAGATGAGCAAAAGCTTCTCATGCGAGTGGATCAAGTGTACAACCCAGCCACAGTCGCTCAGCGACAGAACCCAGGCCTACAGGGGGGCGACTGGATTGACTTCGATCTTGAAGCCTGCGTCAACGAAGCACTCGGTACCAATGAGTACCTCCCGGGCCATATTCAGCGATTTGAGCCCAATGTCGATATCCTTATCTGCACACCTGGCCGACTGGTGGATCACATCCGTTACACCAAGGGTTTCACTCTCAAGTATCTGGATTGGCTCGTAATCGATGAAGCCGATCGTCTACTGAACGAGAGTTTCCAAGATTGGGTTGATGTCGTGATGGGCTCACTGGACTCTCGCCAGGCCCCTGAGACTTTCGGTCCCTGTGGCAAGTTTTTGTCCGACATGAAGCTTTCCATGGCTGCCAAACCACCGCGAAAGGTTATTCTCAGTGCTACCATGACCCGTGATATTTCTAAGCTCAACTCATTGCGCTTGGCAAATCCCAAGATGGTCGTGGTTGGGGCTGAGAATACCTCCGAGGCCACTGATCTCTCCGCCGACAGAGCAGACGCCTCTTACGACTTGCCGCCAACTCTGCACGAATACATGGTTCCTGTTGCGGAGGGCGCTCACAAGCCTATTTACTTGCTGCATCTTCTTGAATCACACATAAAGATCGCCGCAGCGAGCATTACCACCGATGACGCCGACAGCGATACTTCGGAAGACAGCGATGATACCAGCTCCGATGAAGATTCGTCTGACTCCGATTCCTCTGATGACTCGGACTCGGATTCTGACTCAGATACTGATTCCTCAAGCGACTCATCAAGTGATTCTGATGAGGAAGCCGATCCCCCTGCAAAGTCGGATACACCTCGCTCGACTGTTCTCGTCTTCACCAAGTCTTCCGAGTCCGCATCACGACTTGCTCGCCTCATCACTCTGACCAAGCCATCGCTTGCCAAGCAGATCGGGGTCATTGTCAAATCTAACAAGTCTGCGGCCTCTCGTAAGACTCTGTCTGCTTACCGACGAGGCGGAATCTCGATTATCATCGCTACGGATCGTGCTTCTCGTGGTCTTGATCTGGAGTCGCTGACGCACGTTGTCAACTACGATGTTCCCCACAGCATCACCACCTATGTCCACCGCGTCGGACGTACTGCCCGGGCTGGTCGCAGTGGATCCGCCTGGACTCTGGTTGCTCACCATGAGGGACGCTGGTTTTCTACCCAAATCGTGAATAACCTCGATGGCCAAATTACACGCTCGTCCGGCATTGATCGGGTGAATGTGAAGGTCGACAAGAACTCGACGACCTTCAAGGGTTACGGAGCTGCTTTGGAGAAGCTAGAGAAGGAGGTCAAGATGGGCGGGGCAACCAAGTCCAAGTCCAAGTGAGAGTGAGAGTGAAGTTGACAAATACATGTCACGAATATCCTACGCGCATATCGTTGCGTGCATAGCGTCTTTTATCCAACTGTACAATATGATTAACCATACGAGTATCATGAACGAGCTTATCCTCATGACGTATCTGCATACTTCGCAAACAGGCCGATCCTGTTCGGCTTTGTTCCGTTTTTCAACCATCAGTAAGACGAATTTAACCTTAAGATACGCCGCATGCTATAGAAGTAAGCAGCTTTCGGGCAGGAGTGGCCCGAAATCCCGAATTGAAGCGGAGAAAGTGGGTCGCGTCTGGGGGAGGCGAATCTGGGGCCTGGAGACATGCTTCGGAGTATGTCCGAGAAGGGGTCCAAGTCGAAGAGTTGAAGAAACAAGACTGTCAAGGGCCCTCGACCCTTTCTGCCAAGCTCATTTCATCCTGTATGACTTCTTGGCAACGAAGCAAGGATGGATAAACTCGAAAAAGTTGTCATAGTACCTGGTGAAGAGTCGATGTTCCGACGTACGTGCATTCAAGTCTACTCCTCTCCTCTCTTCTCATGACTCCTTCTAATACACAATTTCAGCGGAACCTCTATTTGCACGATATATTCCTGGAGGATTCTCACCGTCGAGATGCATGAAACTTCAGGGTAGGGCGATGACCTATGCCATCTTCCTCTTTTCGGGATGCGCCATTCTCTTTTTCGGATACGACACAGCAGTGATGAGTCAAGTCAACAACAACGACGATTATATGCAGCGTATGGGTGTGGCCAGTGGAAGCGATCGCGATGCTGCAGCCATCGGTGGTTTAGTCAGTTTATGGTTTGGAGGCTTTGCCATCGGTGCGTTGATCGTAGGCTATGTCGCCGACTCCATCGGTCGCTTGAAGACAATCCAGCTGGGTTGTTTATGGGGGATTGTTGGTGCCGCTCTGTTGGCATCAGCACAAAACATAACTTGGCTCGCATTTGCGCGAGTCATTAGCGGTGTGGGATGTGGCCATCTGAACACGATAGTCCCCGTCTGGACATCCGAGCTAGCAGACCCTCACCTGCGAGGTGCATTTGTGGCGGTTCAATTTACGCTCGCAATGGTCGGATCTACGATTGCATACTGGATGGAGTATGGCTGCCTCAAGACCCAAACAATGTCCTTTGCATGGCGCTTTCCTCTCGGTTTCCAGATCATCTTTCTGATCTTTATCTTGATCGCGGCTCCTTTCTATCCAGAATCACCTCGACATCTGGCCAAGATTGGAGACCTGGAGGGAGCAAGGACAGTGTTAGAGAAGTGTCGCATCAAGACTGAAGAGCAGGCGATTGAGACCGAGATGGAGGAAATCGTTGCTGCCATCCGCGCCGAAGCCACGTCCACATCGCACAGCTTCTACAGTATGCTTTTCACCAAGGATAAGCTACATACCCGGCGACGGGTCATTCTGGGATCTGGTGTACAGGTTATGCAGAAACTGACTGGGATCGACTTCATCGCGGTGTATGCTCCAAATATGTTCGCTTTGTCAGGATTTACCGGAGACAAACCCGCCCTACTGGCAGGAGGTAACTGGTTTGGATATATTGCCAGCCTGGCACTATCCATCTATCTGTGTGATCGAGTTGGTCGACGCAAGTTGATGCTGATTGGATGTCTTCTTATGGGGATCGTCTTGGCCGTTGGAGGCGTGCTTTCCCACGAGACAATTGCTCATAAAGACAGTGATCCGGCAATGGCCAGCAAATTCGGTTCTGGCGTTGCAGCAATTTTATATATCTATACCTTCATATATGGCAGTACTTGGTTGACAACCTGGTAAGGTATCCAAGGCACCCCACCCTCGCTTGACGCTAAT
Source organism: Penicillium atrosanguineum (assembly GCF_028827265.1). Classification (NCBI taxonomy): domain Eukaryota; kingdom Fungi; phylum Ascomycota; class Eurotiomycetes; order Eurotiales; family Aspergillaceae; genus Penicillium; species Penicillium atrosanguineum. The sequence continues at coordinate 4,335,870 of NW_026623133.1, read as the reverse complement.
TGTGTGACAGCTGGGTTTATCCGACAGAGGTGTTCCCCCTCGCAAGCCGTAGCAAAGGTACCGCATTGGCGACCTTCGCCTTTTCCATCGCGGGAGGCACTATTAATATGATCATTCCATATCTTATTCAGGCAATTGGCTTCTGGGTTTTCATTCTGTTCGCTCTGATCAACCTGTCGTTGCTGGCTCCTATATATCTCTTCTATGTCGGTTAGTCTCTTGACCCTTTCCCCTATTTATAGTCTATTGATCTACTTACTGAAACTGTCAGAAACTGCAAATCGCCACCTTGAGCAACTTGACGTTCTCTTTTCGAGCGATAGTTGCCTGGCTTGGAGAGCGGAAAGGAACTTTATTCAAAAGTTGAATGAACAGGGCGGAATCCTGGGAGAGGCCAACGAGAAGGGAGCTGTGGAGCAAGTGGAGCAGAGCAGTGATTTTGATGCCGGTCGATAAGAGTCCTAGAAGTCGAGCATTGCATACTAAGAACATATTGCAAATTGGTTTAACAAGCTGCCATGACTACCCGTCCAGGCATGTTCAGAGAAACATTCAACAAGATACTCTGAGAAGGGCCCAAAAGAAGTCCAGAAAGACGCTCGAAGAAATGTCTGTGAGCTAAGAAAAACTTGTTCTAGCTCATTCAGATAGTCTCCTTGGTCCGGCTGTACTGCTCCGTAGAACATATTCAGGGCTCGGAGTTGCCTCGGCGAAAACACCGCGCCTCCGCACGCCGATCAACTGGTTTTAGCCGATCAGCAATGAATCTCCCAATCAAAATTAAATACCCGACCGATAGGAATTATGTAGTCAGTGTTACAATCTTCCAGACTCCGCTTCTGCGGGGAAATGGCACCGTTACCATCAAAGTCTGATAAGTTGTATATCGATGCCGTGTCGCCTCTGCACTTGCTGTTCCTGAAGGTGCTATTTCCTCACAACCTTACCATGCTAGTCACGAGAAAAATACTCTTTGGGCTTTTCGCTTCGATATCTGTCACTGGAGCGGTTATATTTAAACCCCAAAATGAGTTCCAAGAGCTTTCTGGATTCAATGCCTCCTTTGCTGTGGACTTGGGGCCTTGGTTCAATAATCGTGCATTTGGAATGAAGCCTAATGAATCGAGCTTCGATGGTGATGGCAGTGAGTAGCCCTCAATGGTGATCGCGAAAGACCAAAATGAAACGTGATTGACGCGTATTACCTAGACTCTTACCCAGCAGCAGAAATGCCACCCGAGACATTTTCATACGGAGGATTCAATTATCGCTTCTCAGCATATAATCGCTCAGGCTACGACAATATGTTATTAAAAGGTCAGGAGCTCAAAGTACCCCGTGGTAAATACTTTAGCTACCAGATGCTTGCCTCTTCAGAGTCAGGAATGGCAGCTGGCTCGGTAACCGCCAAATATGCCGATGGAACCAACACCACTGGACCGTTGCTGGTCCCAGCTTGGTGGAACTGGCCATATCCTGCCGGAGGAGACTTGGTCTTTTCATCTTACTTGACTGAAAATACTACCAACTTCAATAGATCCAACATCTTCCAAACCATCAATTGGCTCGACTCCTCGAGAGAGCTTGTCTCATTGACTTTCCCCAAGTCCTCATCCGGGTCATCGACTTCTCCAGGAGGAGCTTCTGTTGAAACCAAGCTTCATGTATTTGCATTGTCGATGCTACCAGTGTTGAACCACAGTTCGCAATCAATCCAATTGGAGACACAATATGCCCGCTCAACCCAGAAGTGGATGGAGGGTACTGACAAAGTACAAATCGTGGAGGTTCTCGTTAATAACTTTGGATCTTCGTTTGCTCTACGGAATAATAGTGTGCGTGTTCAAATTGAGTCTCCAGGTCTTGAAACTGTGACAGAAGGTGTGATCCATCGTCTCGGACCCGGTGATCAGGCCACAGTTGAGGTTGGTGTTCGAAACCGCGAAGGAGCGACACCCGGAAATACTGGCCCAGCCACTGTGGTTATCAAGGGTCGGAATGTTGCATCTGTCAAGTATACATTCCAGGCAACCTATGGTATTGGTCTTTATGAGGCTACCTATGAGTCGGTTTACAGTCACGAATCGCCAGCCTGGTATAACAATGCCAAGTATGGGATTTTCATTCACTGGGGAATTTACTCGGTACCTGCCTGGGGAAATACGGGATCCAAAGAAAACTATGCAGAATGGTGATTGAATAGCATTTCTAAATGATCTTTGAACTTTAACTGACAAATTCACTAGGTATTGGTGGTGGCTTGGCCAGGGGCCGAACTATCCAACTGATGTATACGACTATCATCTGAAGAAATACGGACCGAATGTAGTATACGACGATTTCATTCAAAATTTCACTGTGGATGCCTGGAATCCAAAAGAATGGGTAGATCTCTTTGCCGATGCCGGTGCCAATTACTTCGTTCAAGTCAGCAAGCACCACGAAGGGTATGCGCTGTTTGATCTTCCAGAGAATGTGACGAAGAGAACTTCTGTAGCTATGAAACCACACAGAAACCTGATCCAGGTGAGTTCAAAGTGATCCATCGTCATTAAAATGGTACTTACAAATATTGATAAAGGAACTCTTCGATGCGTCAAAAAGGTACCAGCCACAACTCCACCGTGCGGTGTACTATTCCCTACCGGAGTGGTTTAATCCCGATTATAAGAAATATGGCTTTTCGACTTGGCCGGGGGGTAATCTTATCAATAGAAAAATTCCCGAGCTATGCTGACATTCTCTAGGAAACGCCACAAACCCTTTCACAAACAAGACTCTACCGTATACGGGATGGGTGCCGGTCAATGACTATATTGCCGACAAGATGCTTCCCGAAATGAACACCTTAGCCGACATGGGTACGGAGATTATGTGGTGTGACATTGGTGGACCCAATCGGACTCTTGAGTTTGCATCCAAATGGTTCAATCGGGCGGCCAAGGAAAACCGCCAAGTTGTCATGAATTCCCGCTGTGGTCTTCCGGGCGATTTTGATACACCAGAATATGCTTCCTACGACGGAGTACAGGTTCGCAAATGGGAGAGCAGCTTAGGAATGGATCCCTACAGCTATGGATACAATCGAGCTACACCTTTGGCGAGCTATATGAATGCCTCTTCGATTGTGACCCAGCTCGTTGACATCGTCAGCAAGAACGGAAACTTACTTCTCGACGTTGGTCCAACTGCAGATGGAACCATTGTAGACGTGGAGCAAAGGCATCTGCGACAGGCTGGTACTTGGATCAAAAGCCATGCTGAGGCCATTTTCAACACTACCTACTGGTTCGTTACCCCCGAGGAAGGGGACAATGTCAGATTCACTACGTCGCTTGAAGCATTTTATATCCAGACCCTCGCCAGACCTAACGGCACTATGACCTTTTCGAGTCCAATCCCCTACGTGCATGGTGACAAGGTCACTGTCGTGGGAGGGAAGATGCACGGAACAGTCGTGCCGAGCAGAAAGGACAGCAATGGCTCGTTGACATTGTCTATCAGCAAGGATGTTGCAGCCGCTGACCGATTCGCCTGGGTATTCAAGATTGCGTATTAGTTAATGCAGGACCCGGCATTCTCCGAATTGAGTAAGAATCATTCAAGCAACAAATTTGTGGGAAAGCAACCCCTTTTACCAAACCACTAATTAAGAATGAATCGCGGCAGAATGCCTAGCAACTTAGCTGTACAGTCAGGGTAAGGAAAATATACGTGGGCTTGGACATCGACCATGACATTTTTGAGCGTATAATACTCGGAGAGTCGTATATAAGAAGTTCTTGGAAAGGGACACAAAGCTGTCTAAACGTCTAGAGACATGCCTAGCAAGAAAATGCAAAGGGCCTAGAGCATAACAGGAGTAGGCCCATTTAAGTTACCCGTATCTTCCGGGTATAGGCACAAAACCATCAAAAATAAACATTTCAAGGAGCGCCAATTATCCAGACCTTGCAAGCAGAATAATTATCAGGGACATTATTAAGCCGATGTCTCTCTTTTCGGTGAAGCATCCGAAGAGAACCTTGACAGTGGAGAAGGCGTATTAGACCACTCGAAGCTCCGACCGTCACTATACGTTCGTGCATGGGAGGGGTTACGAAAACAGGTTAGACAAAAAGCAAACATAGGCCGCGAAAACAGTGTTCAGCCTGAATTTGTCAACTTAATTTAATGATTACTTGGGGCCATTTAGGACCACCTTGGCTGCGTAGCGTAGTGACATCGACAATAGAGCCTTACCAGTGTAGGGCTTCAATTTGATGGACATAAGTGAGGAGTGTGACTGCTTGAAGTAAACATGTTTGCATCGGCCCCTTAGAATATTATCGAAGTCGGTCTGGGCCGTGTTGATAGCAAACTGCAGTGCTAGTTCAAAGGACATAAGCCGATGTTTTGCCGACCGATTTCAATATCCGATCAGCGTCATCACCAGATTCAGGCTAAATAGCAAGATTCCAGTGAAGTCCGGAGAATCCCCGCGTGGAAGACTCCGGCAAAGCGTCGGGATCGGCTGCGGGACCTGCCGAGTTCGGTGTTGATGTGGAGAAATTGTTGATTCCCCCGGAGTTTGGGGATCTGGTCATAGCCGGTTTGCAGACCGGTATGCACCTGCGCCAGGGGGTATAAATTGCGAAGGAATCCATGAATGGAAAATATCAAGTGCAATCTCAACAATGTCTGCTGCATTGTTCTTGCTAGCGGCTTTGGCGCCGACTGCGGCGTTGGCCCAGGCCAATGCCACCTATGTGGACTATTCGACGGAGCCCCAACCCGATCTCGATGCTCAGACTCTCGCGACCATTGATCTTTCCTTCCCTGACTGTTCCAATGGCCCATTGAGCAAGACCTTGGTGTGCGACACCTCGGCAAGACCTCATGACCGTGCAGCGGCTCTTGTTTCTATGTTTACACTCGAAGAGCTGGTGAATAGCACTGGTAACAACATTCCAGCAATTCCTCGACTCGGTCTACCTCCATATCAAGTTTGGAGTGAAGGTCTTCATGGATTGGATCGTGCCAATTTCTCGGACTCGGGCGACTACAGTTGGGCCACCTCGTTCCCGTCCCCCATTTTGTCCATGGCCGCCCTGAACCGCACCTTGATTAACCAAATTGGTGGCATTATCTCGACTCAGGGTCGCGCATTCAACAACGTTGGTCGGTATGGCCTGGATGCCTACGCGCCCAATATAAACTCCTTCCGCCATCCCGTCTGGGGCCGTGGTCAGGAGACCCCGGGCGAGGATGCCTACTGCCTGTGCTCGGCTTATGCCTATGAATACATCACTGGTATGCAAGGTGGAATTGACCCGGAGCACTTGAAGCTCGTGGCCACCGCTAAGCACTACGCTGGATATGACATCGAGAACTGGGGTAACCACTCCCGCCTGGGTAACGACCTGAACATTACCCAGCAGGATCTGGCGGAGTATTTCACTCCTCAATTCCTCACTGCCGTTCGCGATGCGCGGGTACACAGCGTCATGTCGTCGTACAATGCCGTCAACGGCGTTCCAAGCTCGGCCAACTCGTTCTTCCTCCAGACCCTGCTTCGAGACACATGGGACTTTGTGGACGATGGATACGTCTCATCTGACTGTGATGCGGTTTACAACGTCTTCAACCCACACGAGTATGCTCACAATGTCTCCAGTGCGGCAGCTGACTCCATGCGCGCTGGAACTGACATTGACTGCGGAACATCTTATCAGTACTACTTGAATGAATCGTTCTTCCAGGGCGAGATTTCCCGGAGCGAGATCGAGCGTGGAGTCGTCAGACTTTACTCTAACCTCATGAGTCTGGGTTACTTTGACGGCAACAGTAGCGAATATCGCAATCTTGATTGGTCTGACGTTGTCTCGACCGACGCATGGAACATCTCATATGAGGCCGCCGTGGAGGGTATTGTTCTGCTCAAGAACGATGGAACCCTCCCTCTGTCCAGCAACATCAGTAGTGTCGCATTGGTTGGACCGTGGGGCAACGCTACCGAGCAGATGCAAGGAAATTATTACGGAGACGCTCCCTACCTAATTAGTCCGCTGGCGGCTCTCCAAGCCTCGAGCTTGGAGGTCAACTATGCATTCGGCACCAATATCTCATCAGAATCCACCACCGACTTTGCCAAAGCTATCGCTGCCGCCAAAAAATCAGATGCAATCATTTTCGCAGGAGGCATTGACAATACCGTTGAAGCAGAGGGCATGGACCGCTCCAACATTACGTGGCCAGGAAATCAGCTTCAGCTCATTAAAAAACTCAGCGAACTGGGCAAGCCAGTGATTGTTCTGCAAATGGGTGGTGGTCAGGTTGATTCCTCATCTCTCCAGACCAACAAGAATGTCAACGCTCTCGTCTGGGGTGGATACCCGGGTCAGTCCGGCGGACAGGCTCTTCTGGATATCATCACCGGAAAACGCGCGCCCGCTGGTCGACTGACAACAACTCAGTACCCAGCGAAGTATGCATTGGATTTCCCCGCCACGGATATGAATCTTCGTCCTAGCGGAGATAATCCTGGCCAAACTTACATTTGGTATACTGGGAAGCCTGTTTTCGAGTTTGGACACGGCCTATTCTACACAACCTTCAAGGTCTCGCTTGCACGGTCAAGAAGCTTGAGCAATGGAAGCTCTTATGATATCGTTGACCTTTTGTCGCGATCTCACGAAGGCTACAATGCGGTGGAGCAGCTGCCCTTCTTGAACTTCACTGTGTCTGTCACCAATACGGGAAGTGTTCTCTCAGACTACACAGCCATGCTGTTTGCCAATACAACTGCCGGGCCGAAGCCTCTTCCCAACAAGTGGCTAGTTGGCTTCGACCGGCTAGGCTCTTTGAAGTCTCACTCCTCCCAGGCAATGGCTATCCCTGTCTCGCTGGATAACGTTGCCCGCACCGACTCCCTAGGCAACCGCATTGTCTATCCTGGAAAATACGAGTTGGCCCTGAATAATGAGAGATCGGTGGTCTTGTCATTTACCTTGACTGGAGATGAGACAGTCATCTCAAAGTGGCCGTTGGATGAGCAACAGATCCCTCCTGCGTGATCTTGAACTTTGAGCAGGTAAAAATACATGTATCGATATGCTTTGCATAACTCTGTTAAATAGTTCCATAGTGTGGATGTATGGAACAATGAACCAGTTTAACTCAAATAACTTCGTGCTAAGAGGCTTTCTGAAGTAGCCAAGGCCTCTGGATGCTTCAAGGGCTTGGAATATCTCCCTGGCATTGTGCCACAGCGGCCTCCGCCGTAGCCCGGAGCTTGGTCATGATCGTGTTGTACGTATAGGGTGCGAATTGCGTGACATCCGCTAGCCATCGAGAGATAGACTTTGAAGGACAGTTGATCTGTGTTGCAGCCGCTGATACATTCACAGAGAGGCTCTTACATCACGTTTTGGCTAGACTCGTTGATGGGAAAAAGTCATTAGTGGTGGAGAGTAACCCATCAAGACGTGTCTTCCAAGTCGGCGGGGCATTACAAGAATGGGAACATGGCTGTTCATTAGGCTCAATTTCTTTTTTTAGAGAATTGAGATGGTAGAGGCTCGCACCACATAGTTATACATAACAGAAGCGCCATGAAGGTAGACACCAGCAGTATATGACCATCGGGCTGTATGGTAAGATGTGAAATTGGAGGAGTCAGTGGTACCATCGTACACTTGATAGTCTGAGGTGATCAAACCGACGCCTTTCGACCAGTACCAAGCTTTGTTGGCCCAAGTTGCATGTGTTGTATTGCCAGTGTATCGTAAATGGGCCAGTGTATCGTAAATAGGCCTTGGGCAACACAGATACAGGTGCCCAGCGCCAGCATCGGTAATTATAATGCGAATAGCTTCGATCTGAGGAGGGCTTGGCATGGAGGCGGAGGCATTGGACGGGTATATATAGGCCAAATAGGTTGACGGGAGCCTCTATATTGAGAGATGCCTACCAATACGAGTTCGGATTATGCATACCCTCTAAGAATGATAATGCGGAAAGATATTCGTTCGAACAGTAGATAATTCAAGCTGTCATTGGTACAGATTGAAAGGAATAGGCATCCGTTTGAGGTAGCTGGACTGGTAAGTTTGATGAAATGCCGTTTTGGACAGAAATTTGACCGGCACCATCGAAGGACAAGAAGTATAGAAGCGATTAATAACTACTAAATGGAATGGAAAATCTACAAGTATTGACTCCGAGTTGATGCCTTGTAGTCCAGGTGTCGATATAATGTGGATGCGGTCATTGGCTCCAACGTTGGGGAGTTCGTTCCCCGCAATCGACCATCCGCAGTTCGCACTTCACAGATCACAGCCCTGCGCTCGAACCCTACTGCCGGCGGGACTATGGACACCAGTCCTCCAAGTGCCCAGCAGATCTCGGGTATTGCCTCTGGGGGCGCCTCGGCGCGGGACCCGTTGACCGGAGGTCGTCAGATTACTCGAAATCGGGCGAGCTACAGTTGCCACACCTGTCGCCGGCGAAAGGTGAAATGCGACAAAGTACGCATCTCGGTTCCTCATATACAGGAAAGCCGCTGACTTTAAATCTCACATAGGTGCACCCGATCTGTGGGAACTGTGCGAAGACCGGGGCCGAATGCGTATACGATGTGTCGTCGCAAAAGCGGGAGGAGGAGCGCGATGCACCTTCTCGAAGTGGACAAGGTGTGAAACGAAGGAGGGGAACCTCAAGGACTTGGGAAGACAACGTGCACGAATTGCAATCAATCTATGGACATTTAAGGGAGGCCGAGTCATCGCCAGATCAAAAACCAGACCCCCGAGCGATCGAAAATCGACTGGACAAGCTGATGAACATGATTGAACGAATTGGTGGGACTAGTCAGGCTCTCGAAGCGGCCGAGAAGCAGTCGGCGGCGTCGGCTGCTGGTATGGAGTCAGCGCTTATGCAGGATTTGCGACAAAGAAATGCACGGAATGAGACATTCGACCCTTCTCGACAATCTAGTCCACGTCGAGCTCCACCAGAGTCTAGTGGTGATGAGTTTCCAATTCCATCTGGGCAAGCAACAGATTTGGTTGATCCAGTGGGAAGTCTGAACCTCGGGCATCTTAGCCTGGAAGATGGCGGGAGATCGAGATACGTGGGAACAACATACTGGGCTTACATTTCCCACGAGGTATGCTGATTCTGATTTTTCTTGTTCGTGGTAAAAAGTTTTAACGTGATATGAAGATCAATGATCTCAATCAACTGCTAAGAGATCAAAACCGGTCGCATGAACAACAATCTTCAGATGTCATTAACGAGGACGATCTCATAACGAACGGCCGCCGACCGTGGAGGCAGTCTATTGACAGCTCAACATACGCAACCTCATCAAGATCCCCGCGCGGTTCGTTCCAACAATCGATCATCTTCCCGACTGGTGAATCCCCGACCGTAAATGAAAAAATCGTCGAACCAGAAATGCTTGAGCATGTTCCGTCCAGACGCCAGAGCCACATTCTGTACAAGGCCTTCATGTCGGGTATTCATGCAATTAGCCCCGTTCTCCATCCACCAACTATCCTGAAGCTCTACAATGCATTCTGGGACTGGTACGACTATAGCAGCTATTCCGGAGAACCTTGTCCGAATCCGTCATTTTTACCACTGCTATACGCCATCTGGTACGGAGGATCAGTGACGATATCGATACGAACCATCAAGGCCGAATTCAACGTGCCTTCTCGCGTCCCGTTATCAAACATCTACAGCGAGGAGGTCACTCACTGGTTGACGAAAATCTCTTTTCCTCGAAGCCCTTCTCTGCAAGGACTAGCCGCATATCTCATTGTGCAGACCATTCTGTCCAAGGAGGAAGAGCCTCTGACAAGCAGCCTTTTTATTAGCCTCGCGATGAGAGTGGCTCAAACCATGGGCCTACATCGTGACCCGGCCAAATTTGGGATTGAGCCCTGCGAGGCGGAATATCGGCGCCGGTTATGGTGGCATATCATACACATGGATGGTGTGGTGGCAATGTCCAGTGGGCTACCTCCATTAGTCAGTGAGGAGAACTACTGGGATGTACGTGAAACGAGCGAAGTAAAGGATACTCTGCTCGGTACCCCGGCGGCTGAGCGATATGAGCAGCTGGTGGCCACAAAACAGCGAGTCCCAGACAATCCTGATGATCCGTTGCTTGGCGGGGGACCGTCGATGGTAAATGTGTTTTATCTGAATGCCAGAGGCAAATACATAATGGCCCGTGAGTGCGATCTATTCATCATTCAAATAATAAAGCTAACCACAGTTAATAGGTGCCGTTCGCCGAATTCTGAAAATTCAGCTGGGTACGAAACCAGTGACTCGCAGAGACATGGAGGAACTTCGGGTAGTTCTTCTCGATCTTCAGCTCAACTTGAACTCCATAATTGACAGAATTCCTGATCGGAAAGCCACAGATGGTACTCCGGGATCTTCTGGTCGCGCCTTGTCCATGTCCAAGTCTCCCATTGAGGCTAGTTCTGCAGACCCAGAGCCTCCCGGCGAAGGTATCAACGGCTGCCCGGAACAATACCATTCACCAGTCCATGCTTCATTCCACAAGTGGGCGAGAATTATTCTGTCACTGTATATTGACAAGGTTGGTCATTTCAAGGCGCGAAGCGGTGCGTTTCTTCTCGCTAACTTATCATCGTAGGCATTCTGTGTCGCATACCAACCTTTCCTCAAGAATGCCCGCAGCCGTATTTGGCCCGCCGCACGACAAAGGTGAGTCTTGGGATTTCCATCTACAAGAAGGTTTCTCTAACAGCTTTAGTGCCCTCCGTCACTGCCATGGATTTATGGAAAAGTTCATTCAGCTCGCCACAGACCCTGATTTCCAACCGTTCCAATGGAGCTGGCCTGGGAATCACCAGCCCATGCATGCAACAATGTATGTGAATCGCTTTTTCTAATTTGCGAATTACTCTTGAAGCCAACTAACTGTTGACAGGATCATGCTCATCGACCTGTACGAACGACCGTATAGTCCGGAAGCATCAAAGTCTCGCGCGTTCATTGATCGGATCTTAGCTCTGTCTGGGCCCGATGGAGGTGTTGTAGGCGGCGAAGATGGCATCTCTACACAACGGCCACTTAAGGATGGCGGACGCGAAGCTTGGGAGATGATCCGCCGTCTCCGTCAGAAAGCCTGGCAAAAAGCTGGCCTCAACCCGCAAATGCTTTGGACCGAACAGGACCAAATACAAGCTGGCATTGCGTCACCAGCAGGGGATCCAGGAAATCTTCGCAGTCCGTTCTACTCAAGGCCTGATTCTCCCTCGGCACTAGCAACGGCATCTGTGGCTCCAGACCGGCAGTTATCGGACTTTAACAAGACCTTTTATAACATGACTCGTGCCCATTTACTTCCGAATCCTGCTGTTTCTCCAGCTTCACCCCGTCCCAGTCCTCTACGATACTCATACCAACCACCTCCCCCGAACCAAACTTCCCTGCCGACCACTCAATACAATCCCATACCGGCAGCTGTCAACAACTCAAAGACAGGTAATATGGCTACTCAGTCTGCCATGGTCACATCCGCTTTGGCTAGCCCCCCTGTGACCCACTCCCCCACTGCCACTTCCACCATTCCTGTACCCCCTCAGCAAGCCATCCCCAACAATACCTCCCCACAAATGCCTTTCATGGATCCAGCTTCACCTGCTCCCCCGATGGGAGTCCCCACTCCGCCCTCCATGGTGGATCCTAATCTGAACTTTGACTGGGATCAGTGGGATGCTGTGTTTGGACAGCATCTTCCTGTCGCCGATGAGCTTATGGAGCTGGATCCCGTGGCAGGGCTGGACTTTGCCAACCTTGGAATTCCATCTGGAAACACCCCCGGCAATTTTGGGGCCAATGGATTTCCTGTCACTACGCCAAGTGATGTTGGACTCCCGTCTGTCTGGCCAGACCAGGGCTCGGCGAACCCCCAAGGACCTTCTTCAAACAACTGGACTGGATACAGTTGATAACAAACTTTTGGAAATCTTGAAAATAATACAACTGTAATATAGTTCAATGATCAGCGGTTGAAGACCTGCATTGTACATAAAAGGAGTCAAAAAGGCAGTCTGGCTGAAGATTTCCAATGTCTCCGCAGCAGTCGCAGATCTTGGCATCAACCATAGATACTAACGTATAACAATCTGAGTCATGGATAAAGCTCCTACGGCCATCGCATATCTCTACGTGAAAGGTATAATTGAAGACATAACAGTATATCGATTCATGAGGCGTTACTCTTGACGATCAGATGGATCGATCAATTAGGATACGAAGATGCGAAGTGTAAAGCCGGAACAGATAAAAGGCCCGGCGGGAGGGAATAAACAAATCTCCGCGTCGATCTAGGCAAGGATGCAAAGAGATCGCGTTTCTTCGTAGCTGGCTTTCTTCAAGTCAAGTGCATTTTTAAAAATTCGCCGAGAAGATCAGATGCTTAGACCTTGGTCTCCTTGAAGCCGTGCTTCCAGACGGTGGCGAAGGGGGTAACACCATCCTCACGGAAGTCAATCAGGACGTGCCTATGATGAATTAGCGTCAGGCTATAAGTCAATAGAGATCAATGGAAACATACATGGCATCACCGTCCATGGACTGGCCCATCAAGACATCGTAGTTGTCGTAGTTGGCAAGGATCTTCTTCATAGCAGCGGGGGCACCGGCCTTGAACTCGGCAATGGCCTCGGCGGGGGCACCGTTCTCCTCGAGCTTCTTCATGACCTTCTTGAGGTAGGCTGGAAAAGGAAACAGGTTAGTCGAATTGGTGAGTTGTAAAAGTTGAGGCATAACGAACTCTTCAAATGAGACTTGAAGCCGTCCTTGGAAGGCTTGAGGCCATCTTCCTGCTTGAGCCAGACGAGGCGGAACTGGTCCTCAATGTCGTGGACCATGACGGCCTCGCCCTCACCACCATCATCATCGCCATCCTCAGCGGAGGGGTTGGCACCCTCGAGAGTGAAGTCCTCGTTAGCCCTCTTGAGGTACTTGCGGCAGTCGGTCTCCCAGAGGATGGGGCAGTCAGGGGCGGGCTTGATGTTGAAGGTATCGGAGAGAACCTCGTCTCCGGAGATAATATCCTGTGATGATCAGCCGATGATTCCTATATGCGCCTTTGATATGCGATAAGATTGAGAGATATACCTCGTAGATAATCATGGTGACGGTTTTTTAAAGAAAGAAGACTTTGAAGAAGAAGGAATGGGGTTGGAGGGGAAGAAAGGAAAAACAAAAAAGGAGGGGAAAGAAGTTTTTTTTTAGTGGCGGCCGGTGGGGGAGTTTGCACACGTGTTTGCATTGGATTCACGGTGCTGACTCAGCCATACAGATGCACGCCTTTCTGGGAAGTATACACCCGGGGCTAATCTGGATGGGAAATGTCGTCTATCGTTTTTATAGAATAGCATTTCATCTCATTCTTCTTGAGAGTACCATATATACTGCTCACTCTAGATGGTAGAAGATGCCATCGTGAAGATCAAACCCCGCATTGGCGACCATGTCGACCCACATCTCTTCTTGAAACAGTAGATCTGGGCGCTCATCTAGCAACTCTGGACTCTCCGAAGTTTCGTGCGATGCTCCGTTCGATGGGCTTGAGGTTGGATTGGAGCTGAAGAAGACGTCATTGGACGCGATAATTTGTGCACTAGTGTCATTTAGGGCGGCAGTGGCGACTAGCGCCTGGGACGAGGTACGGGCAGATGGGGTGACACCCGAACTCGCCATGGATTGTTGAGGTAACTGGTCCCGATAATGGATATTTCCGGGTACCGAAGATAGCTCTCTAGGCTGCTGGGCTACTGCCGGCCGGTTTTGAGCAGTGCGATACTGAGCAAGGAGATTCTCTAGGAACCGGGCCTGTAGAGTACAGCTGGAGCCGTGGGGAGCAGACTGGTCATTGAAAGTGGCAGCAGCCTTGTCAATTAGCCCCAAAACAGTTGATTCCATATCGGCCGTCATGAGCTTAGAGCACATTATGCCAACCTTCATGAGAAAGATCGCTGCGTACGCGGTCATGACATGCACCGAGTCCTGAGCGAGGTACAAATGAGACGAGAACTCTGTCACCAGGTTGAGCATGGAGAGAGCGCTTTCATAGCTAGTCCAAAAAGGCTTGATCTCTGCAGTTTCGCCCTCCTTCGGATTGAATATCGTGTCTTGAAGAGGGAGAGAAAACAACTGTAGCCGTAGGTGGGCTCCATAAAACTGAATCAAGAACGAATGGCATGTTTCTGTGGTGTGGCTTTAATTTTATTTATTCAGCAAAAGGGTTCTTATAGATAAATACCGGTTTTGACGATTCTCGTCCATTTACTTTCCCATGAATCAATGCGCTTTTGAAGACTCGAGAGTAGTTGACCCCGCGAAGATGAGAATGGTCGCAGGCATTCAAAAGCATCTGCTGCCAATAATCGAAGAGAGACAAAGCTGCAAAGCAACCGATCGTTAGGGATAGCAAATGGGGATTGCCACCAAACGTCTGCAGATTCGATCAATTGACCTCTGTCGATCATCCACGGCTTTCCCGTTTGCAGGCTCATGCTTGTCAAGGTAAGCATAATTGGCCAGGTTTTGTGGAACAGTGCTCTCACCTGCGGTCATAGACAAAAAGAACCAGCCACGTTCGTTCTACATTCCTGGCTTCTCTTTGACCGCTCTCCGTTGAGTTGGTTCCATGAGCCGTCAATGCATGCCAGTTCAAGTCTGACCCCATTCTAATGGCGAGACCGAGTGACATCCAGGCACGCGCATCATTGGGTTCCTTCCAGTAGGTGAGGATAAGAATTGCCTGGACTAACTCTGTGGATTTTTCACCTTTGCGAAGGCATTGAGAGAATAGATCTTCGGCATGTGCATGGAGCGTAGTGTATAAGGCAGAATTGAAGGCCTTGGATGCCGCCGCCAGGACAGTTGTAAAGAGGAAGGGGGACTTATATCGCACATAGGTAAAAGAGTGCAGTTCGGGGTCTAGCTGGCTAACATATGGATTTAGTTTCGTCATGAAACTGGTTTATGGTGTCAATTAGTTATTAAAATGAGGTAGAAATGACGATCGACTCACTTCTCAAATAAAGAACGGGCGACTTGGTAATTGATCAAGCATGATACCACCGGATCGTTTGCAGGAATAGACGCGTTTTCATCGCTGAGCGTCACAGAGATGTGATTGGTGCTCAGAACATTCTGCAGCGAGAAATTTCCCTTGATCGCCTGCTGGCTCAACAAGCCATCTGGCTGCAAACCCTCTGATTGTGTCCAGAAGTTTGGCGTGTCCTTTTTTCTTGATGTAGATGACATCGGGGATATCATGTCCCCTTGCGAGCCGTGTGACCTTGAGTCTTTCAGGCATGGACCTTCTCTGTTGATTCTGCCCTTGAGTCTGCCATGGAGTATGAGATTAGATTATCCTCTCGATCAATGCTTGATTCTCATACCTTGTGCCTGGCTTTCTGCCCCGGCGATGCTCACGAAATGCGCAAACGAAGGACTTCCGAGAGCAACGGTCACATTCAGCTGCGCCTGGTGCCATCATGCACTTCATTTTCACCTTTCTACAAGCAAGGCAGGCATTGGATGCTGTCGAAGAATCAGATGATTTTCCTCTGCGTCGTCGGGCCATCTTACCGAGCGTTGTGCCATACACATCTCTCCCACTGCGAGAAGCCATCTAAATTGGGGCAAGAAACAATTTTAACAATCCCGTCCGTCCGTCGAGATCGAATTCAACCTCGTTATAGAAGGTGAGTGTTCTAATGAGTCACTAGCGCTCATTACTAACGGGTTCCCCGCGACTTCCACATTTGTTATCGATCCGCGCACCTTCTCAACCAACAATATCTTGACCCTTATCTCGCCAAGATAAGAAGCTGACACTCTTGACCGGTGACCTTTGTGACCTCGGCGACCTTTAGTGTCATTTAAAACGCCGGTGTACCCACTCCAATTACCGGTACAATTTGAAAGGCCGAGTGGGAGCTAACCAAACCCAACTTTAGTACCGGGTGGCATATGCCATAACTTCTCAACGTTCTTGCAGACACTCGTCTGAATGATATTACCTCTCGGACTTTACGATGGCAGCTCAAAGACCCAAGTCGACGCATGTCAACATGATGGCGGACACCACCATTGCCAATCTTTCTGTTGACGGTCTACGTGCAGTCTTACGTGGTATGCTGGCAAATAAGCCTGATTGCACCGGAACGTTTGAAGAACAAGCTAGAAACTTTATTCACGAGACGGCTCCCCGTTTTTCCAAAACGACAATAAAAAAAGCGGCAAATGGCCCTTTCCAGCCAAAGTCCTCTTTTGAGGAGACTCGAAAACGTGTCTGCTGTATGGTCGGCTGTGGACTATGCTACGAGGCTCTTCCTCTACTTCAGTACGTTGTGGAGCGAGTATCAGAAATGGACCTTCAAGACTACACTTGCCTCGACCAAGAAGTTGCAGCCGTGGATGGTGCCATTGTGCAGAACATTACTGCTGTCCAGAAGACACTCTTCGTGGTCACTGGCACAAGGGAACTCTCTGCCGAAGAGCGATTGCCACTCAATGCTTTGCTTCAGTCGCTTTTGACATGTAAGCTGAGCTGGGAGAGATTCGAACAGTCTTTCCCATTAGAAAGAGGGCTCGAAGCGACGACAGATCTTCTTGAGCCTTCTGTAGCCTCTCAATTACCGACAAATCCAAGTGCTCTCTCTTGCGAGGATCTCTCGGCCATCCCAGAGACATTCCATCTGAGCGGCATTGCACTGCCTCGAGTCTTTACGGGATTGTGGCAACTTTCTAGCCCCGCATGGGGAGCGGCATCGCGATCTAAAATGATGGAGCATTTCTCTCGATACGTTAAAAATGGGTTCACTGCATTTGACATGGCCGACCACTACGGGGACGCAGAGATAGTCTTTGTATGGCCCATTCCCCTTCTCATGTAGGGCAACCGTCTGATCGTTGAATCGTAGGGTCGATACCGGGCTTCCAGTGCCTTTTCAAATCAAATGTTCACTGCAACCAAGTACTGTGTATTTCATCCAATGACCGTTACCCCGGAAGCCGTCCGTGCCAACGTGAGCGAACGGTGCCAGAGGCTACGGACCGATAAGATTGATCTCCTTCAATTCCATTGGCAATTTGTGGGTTTATTTAAATTGAAGCAATCAGATTGTACTTGAAAGGTTTTGCTGACTATCAAAAACCAGTACGATGATACTCAGTATATCGACGCCCTTAGGTACATACAAGAAGATGCTCGAGTGAAGCATCTCGGTCTTTGCAATTTTGACACCAAGAATATGCAGAGAGTGGTCAACAGTGGGGTCAAGATTTTTACAAACCAGGTCCAAGTGAGAGGCCGTGTATATTTCTATTGTTTGCCTCCATGCTAACTGATGCAGTTCTCTCTCATTGATTCCCGACCAACAGTAAAGATGGCCAAATTCTGCGAAGAACATGAAATCAAGCTTCTTACATACGGCACCCTTGTATGTACCACCAATTCTGTCTTTCATCTAAATTCGGCTCGTTGTAACAATGTGATATGCAGTGCGGTGGGTTACTCGCAGAGAAGTGGATTGATCAAGATGCCCCGGATCTATACAGCGAGAACATCACACCAAGCCAACGCAAAGTAAGGTACCTCATTCCGAAAGATTGATGATCTTGGCTAATTTGTATCTCTAGTATTTTTCAATGATCAACAGTTGGGGAGGCTGGGGCCTGTTCCAGGAGCTTCTCCATACACTTCAGTCTATAGCACGCAAACATGGCGTTACAGTCTCCAACGTCGCTACACGATGGGTTTTGGATTTCCCATGTGTGGGTGCGGTGATTGTAGGAGCACGGATGGGTGTCAGTGAGCAGTGGCAAAACAATTTGGCCAGTCTAGGATGGTCTCTGGATGCGGTGGATCATAATTTGATACAAGACATTTTGAACAAAAGTAAGAAAGACGAGATGTTCGAGGCCTTGGGCGACTGCGGTGGGGAATACAGATAGCATCTTACTGGTCAAATGAGATCATCTAGGATAGGCGGAAAAATGCGAAAGAATGGAGGTTGTTATTTAGTTATTATCTATTCCGACGCTGCCTAATGCCCAAAAACACCCACCTCGGATAGAAAACCCTACGAATTGAACCTGATTCAAAATACTGAAAGATCTTGCTAAGGCCTTGTAGATCATATCGAGTGAACTAAACGAGTCCACCATCGACGTTCCGGGTCCTCCTCACTGGCATGCTGCCAGTGATCCTTTTCCTGCTCAATGGACTCGAACTCGGTCTGTAGGTCCATCTCCTTTAGTGGGATCGTTTTCGACTTCAGGAAGAACTTAAAGAAAATGTACAGCACTGCAGTGCATTAATAACATGAATAAGAAGCCCGTTGTGGAGACAAACCGGCAAAGATGGCAATGTTCAAGTAAGAGGTCAAGAATCCGGCTGCGGTAAAGTTTCCGGTGGTAAATACGTCGAATCCTGCAAAGCCACAAGGTCAGTTCTAGCGAGACGAGCCGCGAGGGACAGGTCTCCAAGAAACAAACATACCGGAGAATAGGACGACCAAGATAACCATGAAGAGAGTTGCCCATGCCGTGTATGGCTGCAAGGGGCTGCGATAAGGAAGGGCTGGATCCTGTCAGTAAAAGATCCTCCCTTGAACAACAGTCAACTCACCTTTTCTTGAATATCCCTGTGCGGAAAGGCCCGCGTGGAATCGAAGATAAGTTATTTCAATAACAATCCAGCCTATCAAGCCCGCAACGGTAGTAATATTCACAAACCAGTTGAAAACGATGGATGAGTCGCTTCCAACCGACATGTACATCAGTGGAAGTAGCAACACTGTCAGCCCAACTGCATAGTAAGGTGTTCCAAATCGGTTGCACCTTTGAAACAGCTTAGGAGCGTGTCCGTCTCGACTCAGTCCGTACAAGGTTCGAGATGCGATAAAAACACAGCTCGAACCGCTGCTGATAGCAGAGGTACAGACCACTCCGTTGATAATATGAGGGAGGACAGAGACACCGGAGCGCTGAAAGGCGATCACGAAGGGTGATTGTTGCGCAGTGCCAGTAGACAAAGTCAGGTCAGGGTCGTTGTACGGTCTAGGTCAACAAGTTAGTGACTCGTGGTCCACCTCAAGTGGAGGTCTGTGGGCCATACACAATAAGTCCAACGATGAATATGCTGAGCACGTAGAATAGAAAAACGCGGATAAAGATCTTCCTAGTTGCAGCAGGAATGGTTTTGCGAGGGGTTTGAGTCTCCGAGCCCGAAATGGCCACCACTTGAATATTGCCATAGCTAAAGGCAGAGGTCAGGAGGACTTTCCAAAATGCCAAAAATCTTCCAGTGGACCCCGTGTTGATATACTCGTTGAAAGCACCGGGCGTGTTCCAATAGTGGAAACCGAGGCGTTGATGATTAGGGCCGCCGCCGAGATCAATAACGAGGCCGCCGATGATCAACCCAAGGATCAGCATAATCTTCAGAGTTGCAAAGACGACTTCGGTCTAGAGTTTCATTAGCAAAGCCCATTTCCGTAACCGAGCACGACCGACTTCTCCATATAGACGGACGCCGCAAACATTGACGACGGTAATGAAGAATCCAAAGACGGTGATCCATACGGCTACATTGACTGGTACATTCCAGAATTGAACGACAGTCGCAGCTGCTGTAATCTCTGCGGGAGCGGAGATGGCCATGGTATACCCTGCAGCAATCAGCCCTGGTCGAGAGAGACCGAGAAAATGAGCTCACAGAAATTCCAGCCCGTCGCTGCGCCGAGAGCTGGCTCAACGAACTTGGTAGCATGCCGAATGAATCCACCAGTCACAGGCATAAAGGCCGTGATTTCTCCTGTCGTATAAGCAACTCCAGCAGTGATGAAGCCCATGATAATATAGGCCATGAATGCACCTGCAGGGCCCGCAATGGCAATGACCTGTCCGGAGCTTAAAAATAGACCCGTCCCCTGCGTATGGGTGACCCCGACGTAAGCGCTCCGTCTACCAAACCACCAACGAACAACTTACAATCATTCCAGCAATGGCAATCATATTGATATGACGGGACTTCAGATCCCTCTTGATTCCTTCGCCTTCGTCGACCTCGGGACCTGCATACGTCTCGACATCCTTGGAGAATGACTTCACCTTTTTCTCGTCGGATGACTCCATAGTTTTTAATGTGATAGAAACCTGGGAGACACAACTAAACCGCCGTAATGGCTGACAGGAGATTTAACTTCAGCAGAAGGACATGGGAGTGACGGCATGAAGAAATAGATAGCTTATCTTCACGACCTGTACCAACATTCCCTGACAACCAAGAGATAGGGAGCATGTTCACCCTGTGTTGTGTGGGGGTGGATTGATGAGACCGGCCTCTTAAGTTGCGGGGGAGCCCCAAGAACGCCGGTCATCCCACAGATAGGAACGCCGGCCTCTTGGCCATACTATCAATTCCAACCGCACGAGCTTCAACGAGGGCAAATTCCATCGCTGGGATAGACACTGGCTCTCCGCCATAACGACTCCAACAAATTCTCTTGATTCTCTTAATTCTTTGTGTCCCCTTCTCACTTTTCCTACTGCTTAGTTGTTTCTCACGGAATGAGCGAAGAATTCCAACTCTACGATCTGCGCGTCGAGGTGGTATGCCCGACCGGCAAACGAATCATGTGCGGAGCGAAGGAGGGCGACCATTTCACGCTCGAGGGTGAAATGATGCATTTGCCTGCTGGCCAGGGGATTAGCATCTATAGTCTGGGTATGCGAGTCGATGCACTGTGCGAAGTGAATAATCAACGACTGACTCGTTGAACCTTGTAGCTTCAGTCCTACCCTTGCTAGCAGCTAAACAACGCCTGACGCACGAGCATGATTGGATGACAACGGACTCGCTGATCGCCTGCCCCGATCCCAATTGCCCGTCACAGTTGAAAATCATTCGAACGGGCGTTCGGACGTTTAAGCATTCCGAGACGACTGCGGTGCCATTGACGACGGAGTCTTAATTCGTAAAAACACTACTACTGTACATGTCGATATTGAAATGGCAAAGCGCAGCCAAGGCGCCGACTACATGGTTCGGTGATTGTTTGGGTTTATGCATGCGGCGATGTGATGCTACAGTTGAAGTTACTTATCGATCCGTGGTGGGCCCAAGCCTAATTCCAGGAGTCACCTGTGAGGCGTCTGGCGCGAATTGTCCATCAGGGGGAGCCAGGTACCCTGTTCCACGGCCCCAGGTGGTTCGGGAGCTTGCTCTATCCCTCGGTACCTCAATGCTAGTCAGACCACTTTTTCTCTCTCCCTCTACTGTAATTGGAAAAAAGTGGGTTACACGCCGTCGAACGCAGATCAACTGATGCCGGGCTGCTTCAGATGGGGCAGATGCGGGTGTTGATTATGATCGAATACGGTAAGTGACCATTTGCCCCTGTGGTCCGTCCAATCACTCAGCTCAGGGCGGTAATACGACGGTCACAGCGACAACCGGATCCGAACTCGCGCCACTCGTCACCTCCTGATCTTTTTTATCTTCTAATCGTTCTTTTTTGTCCCTTGAGACTCCCCCTCCTTTTCACCCTAGATTTGGTATCGCCTTGTGTGTGTGTGTTTGGACTCGAACTGCACCATTTGCATCGCGCTTACCCGTCAGCTTCCGACTCCCCCGCAGGGTAGTTGCTGACTGCCTTCCTTTCCCGACTTGACTTGTGTTATCCTTAATCATTGTATTGAGAAGTGGCACACTGCCACCACTCCTCCATCATGGCCAACGCGTCTGCCACCTTCGATCTACCTCCTCTCCCTAGCTACACCACCTCCGTTCGCGAACCGCTCTTTCCGCCCATTCCCGATAACTATGTTGCCCTCATCCTGCCCATTGTCGCTTACTGGGCCATGTCGATGATCTACCACTACCTGGACGTGAACAACTACTTCGAACAGTACCGCCTGCACACACCCGCCGAATTGTCGAAGCGAAACCGCGTGACCCGGTGGGAAGTGGTGCGCGACGTGGTCTTGCAACAGATCATCCAGACTATTTTCGGTGCAGCCATGGCGTATTTTGATCCCGTGGAGACTTTAGGCCGAGAGGAGTACGATATCGCCGTCTGGGCGCAGAGAATCCGGTTTCTGCAAAAGGCCATCCCCCCGATCTTGGCTCTTGTTGGCGTGGACGCCGCTGGTCTGGCCAAGACGGTGTCACAGCACGGACACACGATGCTGGCTGGTGCTCTAGCCGGTGGATCGTATCCGGGCGTGATGCAGAGTGTGATTCTTGATAGTGGCGCCGAGGTCTCGGCGCCCGCATTTACGGGCTGGGAGTTGACCTTGGCTGGGTTCATCTACTGGTACTTTGTCCCCGCTCTGCAGTTTATGCTTGCTGTCTCGATCGTCGACACTTGGCAGTACTTCCTGCACCGAGCCATGCACCTGAACCGTTGGCTCTATGGTAAGTTTGGATAAGCATATCTCCATGCATTTCTTAGTCTGATTTTTCTAGTGACCTTCCACTCTCGTCACCACCGACTCTACGTGCCCTACGCGTTTGGGGCCCTCTATAACCACCCCGTTGAGGGATTCCTTCTGGATACAGCCGGTACTGGCATTGGATTCTTGGTCTCTGGCATGACCAACCGCCAAGCCATGTGGTTCTTTACCCTTTCGACCATCAAGACTGTTGACGACCACTGCGGCTACGCCTTCCCCTGGGACCCTCTGCAGCACTTCACTTCTAACAATGCCGCTTATCACGACATCCACCACCAGAGCTGGGGCATCAAGACCAACTTCTCTCAGCCTTTCTTTATCTTCTGGGACCGCTTGCTCGGCACACAATGGACAGGCGAGGTCAAGCTCCGCTACGAGCGGGCTCGTGAGAGCGCCCAGAAGCAGGTTGACGCGGATGCTGCTCAGGCCAACAAGGTGCCGGCAACACCCGCTGTTGAGGAACGTGAGCACGAACCCGTGGTAGTCTTCTCCGAGGGACCGGCGACGCGGACCCGTCTGCGTCGCAAGACAGTGGACAGTTTAAAGAGACCCAGCCACGGTGTGTCGGGGACCGTCCTGCACAATTGAAGCTGTGATGAAATTTGAAGATGTTTTCACTACTCATGCATTGTTTGTCGGTCCTCGGAGCTGCCGGCCACCTCCCCGAGACCTTGCATTGTTTCTTTCATGTATATGGGGTTCCTAGTCCCACTGTATTAATAATATGAGACTGCCAGTCAATTTTTTTTGTACATGGTTTTCTCTACGGTTCACCATGATTTCGTGTCGATAATGTCTTATCTTACAAGTCGACGTCCATTGTTTACATTACAATCCAAATTCGATGTCATTTGCACAAACCAAAATACGGTCTATTCGTCACTAAAGAAACAAGTTCAAACGCTATTAAATCATGTTCGATTGATCAACCATCATGCCCCAAGTGGTCATCACCCGGGGCTGTCCCTGAAGTACAGGATCTCGGGGCTGAGGTTGCGGCGGAGGCTGGGATTTAAAAGTAGAAGCTAAATTCTCCTCTTCTGAATCCAAGGTAGCATCCGTCCAGTAATCACTACTGGAATAGTTCAAGAATGAGCTATTCTCGTTCACATAGGGTTTGTAGGTCGGTGAATTCCTCATGCTCATGCTCATGCTCAGCTGCTCATGCCGAGAATCCACTCTGCTGACACGCAAAGGTTCAACTCTTGCTCCCGGAACCGGCGTCGCTCGAGAATATGGGTTGTCGGTTGCAATTTCCCTGCAAGTCCTGATCATACTGAGCTCTCGCTCCACTTCCGACCACGAGTGAATCGAGGTCGTGCTGCTGTTTGCTCCGAATGGCGCCACGTGTAGGCTCGTGCTTGCAATGCTTTTAGGATGCAGATATAGAGATTGACGATGTGAAGTGAGACTCGATTGGCTTGTTACTGGAGTGAGGGTTGTAGATCGTCTGGACATTGCGCTCTCGTGCGTATTCGGGGAGTCTGAAGTGCGCCTTGAGTATGAAGCACGATCGGGGGGAATGTATGGGCTTCTATCAGTCGAGCCATCGGACCTTCTGTCACGGCGTCTGCTACTACGGAGCTTCCGCTGATGACGACGCGAATCCTTATTGTCAATGAGCCAGGCCTTGATGCAGGCCTTCCGAGTCGCTTTCATTTGAAAGGCCAAGTTGCTTGCGATCCCAAAAAGCTCGTCTGCTTTATCACCGCCGAAATGACGGATGCACTCATCAACGAACACCAGGAGAGTAGGTGCTCGATGATTCTTTCGAGTGCGAGTGCGGCTTTGCAAGACCACGCGCAGATTCCGAATCATCTCGCTGTCTGCTGCGATGCGCGCTAGGATGCATGCCGCACACCCATTGATCTGGTACGGCAAGGCATTCGGAGCCACCGGTTTGCCCATCTGAGGCTTGGTCCACATGCCCTGCAGGGTTCGTAGCTTGGCTAGAATCTCTGCCTCGACATCTCCAATGAGCTCAAGGTATTCTTCAATCTGGCGTAACCCCGATGTGACCTCATGCTGAACCCGGGTCAGAATGTCGTTGATCAACTCGGAGTTCAACCCTTTGTGTACACCACAAAGCCCTGCCGACCTAACCCTACTGCTGGACAGAGGCTGTGCGCGACGTAGCCGCTTCGGCATGGAATGGATGAGCTGTTCAATAAGTGAGGCAAGATGAGACGACGAGCCTGTGTTGTCTAGGTGCAGAATATTCGTTAGCATCCTCACCTCCGTCTTGCCCAATTCTCGGACTGTTCGCGGGTATGTCTCACGGGCTGTGGATTTTCTTTTATTGATCTTTACGGTGAACCGCTCGGGCACAAAGCTATGGTTCATGACCCCGAGATCTGTGCGAGAGGCGATGGATGAAAGCGTGCTGATTCTCAGGTGTTCGATACTGTTGGCTTGGTTGCAGTAGGTGTTCTATCCAACTTTGGTTTTATGTTTGATTCATGATAATGCTGCCCAGAGGGTGGAGGCAGTTCTTATATCTTTTCTTTGGGAGTCTGTCTTGCACTCTTTCAGTCTCAATTGTATCGGACCATGATAATGCATCCTGTGGTCTCAAAGTTATTCAGGCTGGATTGAGATAATGCGCTTTATTCTTTCAGTGGCTTCACAGACAAAGCCCATTACGTTTTGGATTTGGGTGATCTCGAGACCTTCTTTGTTATTCATAAAACTCTTTGACTTGGCACCATCTTAACTATTGCCACGGATTATTTTAGCTTCTTCAATCCACAGTGGTCACTGGAAACGTCACCTGGGGTCTGGGCATCCTATTCTAGATTGGATGTGGCATATACATGCAAATGTCATGGGATTGGTGAGAATTGTATCGAAGACTATTTAGAAACATCTGGATCTAAAGATCAAGCACGACTCGACCGACCCCTCTGGAGACACAGCTAAGCATCGCGGTGTCCTTTTCATTGTCAAGTAATCCGGTACCGCGATGTTCAACTCGACCACTGCGAACACCAACACGGCAAGTCCCGCAGTTGCCGGCCTCACATGTAGATGGGATATCAAATCCGGCAGATCGAAGCGCATCCAGAAGACTCTCCCCCGACCCCACGTCCACCTCCTTTTTGGTCTCAGCCAGTTCGGCAGTAAATGGGTCGCCAGTGCTGTTTGCTTGGAATGACTCGAAATGGACGTTTTCTTTGGGAAGCCCGAGTTCATCTGCTGTTTCCCGAACGGCATTCATCAATCTCTCCCCTGAGCAGCAGTAGATGTGGGTATTGCTGTTGGCTAGCTGAAGCGCTTTTGACACGTCGAATGGTTTGCTGAGCTTCTTAGAATAGATAGTCACATTGGACAGAGTTTGTAGATATGGCGTAAACGCCACCTCATCTGGGAATCTGACCACGTAGTGAAGATGGTATGGCACATTCCTTTGTTGTAATTCCCGGGCAGATGCAAGCAATCCGGTGATTCCAATACCTCCGGCGATGAGGGTATGGTGGTCAGCCTCACTCGCTAGAGGAAAAGTCGAGGCAAATTTGCTGATACTGATAGTGTCGCCTTCACTAATAGTCTCATGAAGATAGAGGGAGCCTCCTCGAGTGGTATCTCGGTCCAGGGCTACCCCTAGCGTGAAACGGTTCTGGTTTCCTCCAACCACTGAATAGGCTCTGATCAGACGACCACCCAATTTCACGCGCACGTGTGTGCCTGGTAGGGCATTCTCTGGGGATTCGATAGGCTGAACTGCTTCGAAAACAAAAACCTCTACGGTGGGTGTTTCCTTTCGTTTTTCCGCGAGTCGATAGTCGGCCCACATGTTAAGAGCCATGGACTCGTCACCCAGCAATCGCGCCTCTTGATTCTCGAATATCTTGTTGAGTCGATTCTTGAAGATATCTCGAATTTCACCGCCCAATTCCGCCATATTAGCCAAGACTTTCATCATCTCATAGTTCTCCTTTTCAATATAGAGGTAGTGTTGGACTCGAGCTACCGTCCATTCCGGATATGGACGCTTCATAAGCTCGATATCGTCGCCCGCATGAATAGAGCCCTCCTGGAGAATACGATAGAACCAGCCCGTTCGAAACTTTTCCTGGGTGAATCGTGACATGTTCTTTTCTTGGAATCGATGATTGAGTTTGTAGCATGGCTGTCGGGGTAGGCTAACCTGCGCAACCACGTCGCGACCAATTCGGACAATGTCTCCGATGCAAGTATTGCGCTCATTTGCTTTGCGCGCCACCAAGTTCTCGCCAAATCCACCAACGCGGAACATATGCTCACTTCCGGGTAATTCTTTGCCCCAGACATCGTAGTGGCGCGAGCAATACTGTAATAAAGCCTTGTCCGGGCCGCCATGGAATTCGTAGACATGTTCATCACCCCGGCATCCCAGTTTGTCCACGGTAACTGATCCATAGCGAACAGACTTGAAGATGGCGGACTGAAGTGGGAGGCCAAACACCGGCTTCCCTTTCCCGGTGCGGACTTCTACTAATTGATCCCGCTGCCAGGGCTGTTCCAACTCGGAGATGATTGTATCTTCGTCCATGGCATGCATTGCGCAGTGATGTGGTTAAGATTCCAGGGGCCGTTCCAGAGGATATTTGGCGGAAGTTAAGAACTTAATGATGACGGAAAGAGCCGAACTCCGTTGCATTTCCAAATGGTTGGTTCGCATGGCTGTGAGTCAGCTTGATAAGACTCAAGGCCCGAGCACATGGCTGGTATTTTGTGGCTGTTGATCTGCCACGCATGTGTTCCCAACAACATGGGACATGGATTCTGGAAAGGTCGGGATGAAATCAAGTTGAGTTGAGCATTGAGGCCGAGGGCTGTACCATCACATGACAATTGCGAATGGCAATTGCCTTCACGCTTTGGGTTTCTGTTTTCTGTTTTTCTGTCTGTTCTAGTTTCACTCGAGAGAAACAGCTTCACCATGCGGTCTCAGGTTCGTCTTGCCAAGAGAGACCGAAATGCGACTCCTTTACCATACACCGCATCGCCGCTCAGGCTGGTGTTGAGCGACATCTTGTTGGTTTTTGCGAATGCATGGGCATCCCCGGAGCTCATTCTGCCTCTTTGCCTCGGACGGACAAAATCGCTCGATGAGCTTCATCCATCCTTCCAAAATGGAGTATCAGTGGTCACTCAGGCGTTCCTTACCATCGGACAGGTTCTTTTTCTTCTATCCTTGCCGCTTGCAATCATATTCATGATTCCCGCTCTGTGGATCATAATATACATCGCAGCCAGCTTGCTTCTGAACTATGTGATTTGCATGCTGGTATTGAACGGCTTTCGGCGAGTTTTGGTATCACAGGTACCGGTAGACAGCCCTGGCCACGAGCGGGAACAGTGGTTCTTTATAAACGGAGTGGCAGGCGGGTGAGTGCGGGCACCTGGAACATCATCCTTGGCTAACGACGGTTTCACCTAGTTCCCATTGGCTACAGAACAGCATTGATCAGCTGTCGTACACCTTTGGTCGGAAAGTCACCGGGATCCATAACCGCACGTATGTTGCAAATTCCCCCTAGCTGTTCATTTATATGGTCTAATCGTTGTAGCGCGGGCTTACCGTTTGACTTGGTCGAGTGTTTGATCCAGCGCGGTTTTGCCTATGCCACTGCTGACGTGCGAGTGGCATATCCCCTGGTCAAAAGGGCACTGTTAAATCTCTCGTGTGAGAAGGTAGTCCTCATTCTTCACAGCCAGGGAGGTATCGAGGGTGGTTTGATCATCGATTGGCTATTGGATGAAATGCCTCAGGATCTTCTTCAGAAGTTGGAAGTTTATACTTTTGGAAACGCTGCTAACCACTTTAACAATCCTCATCGAATATGGCGATGTGGAAACGGCGAGCGTTCGAGAATCCAGCGACGAGCCAACCGGTCTATTGGATACATTGAGCACTATGCCAATACGGCCGACCCAGTTAGCTGGCTGGGGGTTCTACGCTTTGCCAATATCCCGAATCGCTACATGGGCCGGCTCTTTGTTCGCCCTGGATCAGGGCATCTGTTGAATCAACATTACCTAGACAACATGTTTACCCTTGGTCCTGATATGATGGTTCTAGAATCGAATCCTTTCATGGATATGGAGGTTGATACCAAAACTGACATGGCTCCGGGGAAGACTATGCGCGACTCAGAGTCAGAGGATCGTGAAGAGACATTGTTCCCTATTCCTCGCATCGAGAGCCAACTAAGACAGACATGCGAGCCAAACAATGTCCGAGGGCTTCTTTATGTCAAGGACTTCAGTCGTCTCTGGGCATACCGGAATGGAGGCTCTCCAGAAGAATCAAAGACTCCATGCTGCTAATGCCTCGAGGCTTTCATTATGCCACGCTTAAAGAGAACAACGAATGACACCCTCTATCCTATTGGTGCATTTTGGATATGCTCATGATCTGCAAAGGCTTTAGCAGACATCATGGAATATATATAGATACCAAGCCTAAAATTTATTCCCCAGAGGTGAGCTGCAGTCGAATATCTCAGGGGCCTGTTTTCTGGTTCCGTCTAGGTATTCAATATCCTCAGTTATGACAAGTGCGCTCGATATCTAGGTATTTCTTTCTTTGGAACTGCTACTTACCATTGTGTCGCCTTAGCTCACTTTGAATAAACTCAATGCCCGGAGGTTAGAAATCTTGTCACGCGGCCTTTGTCATAATGTAAATTGTGATGTGTTTTTAAGATTGTACATAGAGTTCAGATGAGCACTGCGGATGGATAATATCCACAGCAGCCCCCCGCCCCCCGAGCAGGTATCAACGAAGAATATATCTTCTATCATATCAGAAGCAAATAACGCCCATCGCCGTGCAATGCAAGTGGAAGATAGAACGGAGAAGAAGACATATCGTCCGATCATTTACCCTTCTTCTTATCCTTCTTCTTCTTTTCCGTTCCAGCTCCGGAGGGCTCGCCTCCCATTCCTGGCATTCCAGGCATTCCAGGCATGCCGGGGATCTGGGGCATACCGGGCATTCCTCCCATGTTCTGCATCTCGGCCATGGCCTCCTTGAACGGGTTGTCGCTGACACCGCCGCCGCTATAGGCCGGGGAGTGGATGGGTAGAATCTTGCCAATCTTCCAGCCACGCGGGGCAGGAGGAGCCTCCGGGAGTTTTTCGGGCATAGGGAGTCCGCGAATGCGTAACCGGTAGGGCGATTGCTCGGTGGTGGGGTGGGCTTTCAAGTATTCGGCGACGAGGATGAAAAGATGATGCTCTGCAGATAAATGGGTTAGGTGTGCTCAAAGAGGGGGGGAAAAGGGTTTCAAATCCACCAGCGCTGCCAGTTCACAATCCCTCAGAAGAGCCATTCGACGACTTACTATTCTTGATTTTGGAGTTCACCAATTTTCCATTCTCATCTTTGAGCATCACACGCACACGTCCGGGATTTGCCCAGTCCTTAGGGTGCAGCTTTTCAGGTTCCAAACCGGCGTTCAATCCCAGCATCTGCACGGCGTCCACAATGTCACGAGCGAGCGGGTTCTCCACAGCCAACTCAGCGCCGACCTTGCGGCCTTCTGCGCGAGAGCGGGTCTTGTCGAAGTAGACGGGGTAGAGGCATTGGAAGTGTTTGGGAATTTCGCGCTGCGGCTCAGGCATTGGAGCCTGGGCCTGAGCCATAGGAGGAGGGTTCGATGGGCGAGGAGCTGCTGCAGGGACGGACACGGGCGCGATGATGTTATTTCCAGTGAGCGGGGTGTCATCGTAGGGCGCGACCTCATCGGGGTCGGAGTCGGACAGCTCCTCGATCTGGGCGTGGCGCGACATGATGTGAGTTGAACGTGGAGTGGATGGAGTTGGCGGAGGAAGAAAGTGCGGGTGTGGCCTCTGCGCTTCTGTGCGGGCGGAGTGGGCGGAGTGGGCTGCTCGCCAGTTGCCGTATTCCAAGTAACTAATAGTTGTGAACATTATGCTCTATCACTCAATCCTTTCAAATTCGCGATAACAGGTGCCTCAAAGACCATGGTTCTTTTCCAGACTATGGTAATAGCAATGGTTCCATACATACGTTTTAATAATGATATACCTAAGGTCTGATGTAGGTTCTCTCCTGTTTGTCCCATTGGATATACTAGTCTTTAGCTCAAGTGCTTATTTTCCACTGGGGATATTTCTCTATTTGCTTCCAGATTCCTGAGAACAATTCGATTCAAAGTACACTATCCATAGTTATCTAAGGCTCTTGAAAATGGTATACTCGGAATTGAGTCATAGCCATAACCTCCGCTCATCCACGGATCTACAGTAGTGCCCTGAGCGCCCTCGCAACCGGAAAGCCCCCGGAGATTAACCCCCACCGAACACGAATTTGCCTTGGTATTCCTTCAATCATAAAGCACAGATAACGATGGACGGTAGGAGCGCGATATTGAATCCAATAAGCCTATCGGCTTCTCTCCCCTCGGCATGCCGAACCCACTTAATACATTGATGCCCCGCAGGAATTGCCTCGGGTACTCGAAGTGAAGTAGCATAAGAGGAATGCGTCCTCCATCTGCTCGAACGAGCTCAGACTTTAACCAATTCATTCACTTCGATACTTCCAAAGTTGTCACCGGTGTGTGAAATACCTTACGGAGCATGAGATGTCCCTCATACTAACATAATTCCTAGATTCTCCAAAATGTCCAGCGCTGTTCTGCACCGAGATACACGTTTTGTCCCAAAGAAGGCAATTGGGGGCCAAGGCTGCTATATAAATCTTGAGGATGGCACCAAGTTTCTTGATTCGACTGGCGGCGCCGCCGTCTCATGCCTAGGACACGGCAATGAAAAGGTCAATCGAATGATCAAAGACCAACTTGATCAACTGGCATACTGTCATTCGGCATTCTTTGGCACTCAGGTATCCGAGGACCTAGCTTCATTCTTGACTGAATCTACCGGTGGGAAACTCTCTAAGCTGTTCGTAGTCAGTTCAGGTACGTGACTAGCCAGAGAAAGTGATTCGTCCTGCTAACAAGGTGATCCTGCTTAGGTTCGGAGGCCATTGAGGCTGCTCTCAAGCTGGCGCGACAATATTTTCTCGAGCTGCCGACTCCCCAAGATCAGCGTACTAGGTTCATTGCTCGTCTCCCCTCTTACCACGGCACCACACTCGGGGCTCTAGGTGCCGGCGGACATGTTCTTCGACGACAGCCATTTGAGCCATTGCTAGCAAAGAATACCTCTCATGTTTCACCTTGCTATGCCTATCGGGGTAAGAAAGATCGCGAGTCTGATGCAGACTATGTCGCTCGTCTTGCTACAGAGTTAGATGCAGAGTTCCAGCGCGTGGGCCCAGAGAGCGTGTGCGCATTTATTGCAGAGCCTGTCGTTGGCGCAGTAAGTTTGATTAAATTTCAGGGGGTTCACACCAACTAAGCGATGTTTTAGGCTCTGGGCTGTGTTCCGGCTGTTCCCGGCTATTTTCCCGCTATGAAAGCTGTATGTGAGAGGTACGGTGCGTTGTTCATCTTGGATGAAATCATGAGCGGTATGGGTCGTTGTGGGACTTTACACGCCTGGGAGCAGGAAGGTGTTGTTCCCGATATTCAAACCATTGGGAAGGGACTAGGAGGTGGTTATGCCCCCGTCTCGGGAATCCTGATCAACGACTCTATCGTGCAAGCAATGGACAAAGGCTCAGGTGTGTTTCGACACGGACAGACATATCAGGGCCATCCAATATCCTGTGCTGCGGCACTTGCCGTGCAAAAGACTATCAAGGAGGACTCGCTACTTGAAAATGTGCGAACAATGGGTGCTTACCTTGAAAGTCAACTGCGCCAGACGTTTGAAAATCATCCGTATGTGGGAGACATCCGGGGCAAGGGTCTATTCTGGGGCGTACGTATAACATGGGCTGTCTGGGCTGAAACCTTTACTGATCTTTACATGCAGCTCGAGTTCGTTAAGGACAGGACCACCAAAGAGCCGTTTGATCCCCAAGATCGACTGTCTTTCCTCATTCAAGAGAAGGGACTGCAGCCGGAATTCGCTGTCTCTCTCTACGGTAGCCCAGGCACAGTAGACGGTATTCGTGGTGACCATGTGGTGCTAGCACCGCCTTATATCGTGTCCAAAGAAGAGATTGATACCATTGTGAATGTCATGACCAGAGTTCTGGCTGAAGTGTTTGCAGAGTTGGGGGTGTAATTGGGAACTATACTATCCGAAAGACTAGACGAGTGCAATTTGTGATAACAGAACGGAACGAGTTACAGCGAAAAGATCAGTTGAAGGATACTCATGTGGTAGTCTTTGCTACTATTGTACATTAAAACAAGTCAGGGAAAATCAACCCTGGGCTTCGATGGCAGCCATCTTCTGCGCCGCCGCATCCATTTCCATCTGTCCCTTCGAAGTGCCATTAGACACCACCTCTTTCGGCATAGAACTCGCTGCCCACAGTCCAGCGACGGTCTCGACCGCTCGTTCAACGACAACGCGCACGCGATCACGAAGAACAGGGTTGGTGCATTCCACTTCCAGATTCTCCAGCCAGACACGAGCGACATGTTTGTCGACTGTAATTTCAAGACCTGGAACCGGGATTCCTAGGGCTTGGAGGCGATCGAGCTCAGCCGATTCGATATCCGCAAGCCGCTCCTCGTTCACCTCAGTCGTAACACCGTCGGGTCCATTTGTGCCATTGACAAGATCCGCTGGAACACGAGGGCGTTCGATGGGGACAATGCTGGTGCCGAATTGGGCCTCGAGCATCATAAGCAGACGGGCCAATCGATCCTCAGCACCCAGATGAGAGTGAGGGTTGGGGAGAGCAGCAAAGTCCTCTTCATGGTGGTGATGATGGTGCTTGTTCTTGGCAGATTCTGTAAGTAGTAGTTGTTAGCATGGTCCTATCAGCTTGTCGATACAGTACGCACGCTTCACGGAGGCCGGGCTGCTCTCGACTGTAAGAAGAACGGCCATGACAGCATCAGCAACTCCATCGTTCATCATGTTGCCCTCCCACTCGAGTTCAACCTCCCGAGTACGTGAGTGGTGACGTAGAATCACACATCCCATGACAAGGAAAGTTTGTGTCTCTTCCATGGGGATTTCTTCGTCGGCAGTCTCCAGCTTCGCGCTTGAAATGTCCAAATCGCCGTTGGTCTCTTCTTTCGTCTCGGTCTTCGCGTTTGTCCCCACTTCTTCAATGGCTCCAAAAGTACCCTCGAGGGCCCATCGAATCAAATCCATGCTTGCCGAACTAAGTGTCAGGTGTTGCTTGCAAGTAATGGTGGTCGTGGTCAGACCGGCGTATTCCCGAAGGTCATCTGGGGCCATCAAAGCCAGGTCGAAGCCGTTCTGAACAAGGACACCAGCCATCAACTGGCTGTCATCTTCCTCCGAGGGCGGAGCGATCTGTGCGAGTTTACCGACGACCTTGGCAAATTTATCCTTTCTGAATGGGATGCGAACTTCGTCGCAGTTTGCAGGCGTGTACACCTTGACCTTAACAGTTTTGTCGGCATTAAGACTCAAGAGCTTTGACTTGAGTCGCATCATCTGATGTTTTTCGCCATGGACAAGGATCTTAAAACACAAATTAGCGGGTAGCAGGGAATATACGAGCGCAACAAAAGACTTACCACGACCGGCGCAGCAACCTCTTCGATGAAGTTGCGATTCTCGACACCATCGACGTGTGCAGCAAAACTGATTTCATCGACCGTGCAGCGACGTGGAATCATCACTTTCTGATCCTCATCGTTGCCTCCAGGTACACGACCTCGGCCCTGCATGGTAGAAACCTTTGACATGACGGCAGGAATCTGGTCAGGCTCGTTGAGAAGCTGCTTAGCCATCGTTCCTTCCACACTGTAACCCGTCATGACGACTCCGTTACGCTCGCTGGGTGCCCATCTTTCAAGCAGTTCACGACTGGTACCTGTCTGTAGCATACCGGGCGATGAAAGGAGCACACAAGGGGATACATCCTCGAAGCGCTCGAGACTTCGCAGACTTCGGATGAACCGGAAATCCCATGGGCCGGCAGTCACACTCTTGTCTCCGCTCGCCTCGGCCTCCGCCATACGCTGGCGAAAGAGCATTTTGATGTTGTCATTCATCGCTCCAATATAGGTCTGATAAACAACCATGCATCGTCTTGCCATATTACCAATGTAGTAAATGGGAATCTTCTGCAGTTCGGGATGGCGCGCCCAGTATTCCTCAAGAATGAGTAGCAGCTCTTGGGCGCGACCGAGGGCAAATACAGGCAACAAAGCACGTCCTCCGCGGTTCAGGATACCGGTAATTGATTTCATGAGCGCAGCCTCCCGTTCCAGACGGGGCGGGTTTGAGGATATACCGAATGTGGATTCTGTGATCAAGACATCGATGTTGATTCCCGAAGGAACCTGTGCAGGGATCAAATGCCGGTCCTCTTCACGGGAATAGTCGCCGGTAAATAAAAGGTTCAGCCCGGCAATCGACACCAGAAACATTGCGGCACCCAAGACATGGCCGGCGGGGTATGGGGTAATTTTAATGCCGTTTATCGTATGCGTGGTGTTGAAATCGATTGTTTCGATCAAAGGGAGTGTGGACAGGTGATCTTGCTCAGTATAGAGGGTGGTGCGCTGATCAGAAGATGAGGACGTATTGCTGACCCGAACATTATCTTGGATGAGCCACTTGTAAATTGCCTTGTGAAATCTTCATTAGTTCACGGTCGAAAATCTGACCCGGAAGGTACGCACCTTGGTGGCATGGGTCATCATGACCCGGCCAGCAAAATTGGTCTTGCTGAGAACATAAGGAAGAGCAGAAGAATGGTCCACGTGGAAACTAGAAAAGCGCAGCATTAGTCAAATGTCGCAAGCACAACGCTTGCGGTATTAGGTCAAGGGTTCCGGGAGAATATGGTATAAATACCACCGTAGACAGGAATCTACCAGCCCTTTTGTAGAACCAGTCGAGGGATTATGAAGCAGGTCTGGAAGATACGACCAAACACAAGAATAGCCTCAAAGGTTCAATCCACCTCTCGACTCAAAAGCGCACCGAGAGAATGAATGGGGAATTTCACATACTGGCTAATCAGTAAGACGTCTACCGTGCTCAAGTCGAACTCGTCAAAGAAGGGGAGAGCGGAGAAGCCTTCTTTGGCCGGGTGCATTCCTGCGTCGAGCTATAAGAGTCGCATATCAGCTAGGTGTTAATTAAAATGGTAGTAAGCAGATCAGGCCTACCATAACCGTCTTGCCCTTGTACTGAATGATATGACATGATCGCCCGACTTCGTTTCCTCCACCCAGACAGTAGAATGCAAGCTCATCTGACGGGTCAACCGGCTCATCATCAACGGCCGTGCCCATCGCCGAAGCCTTGCGCTTAGCTGCCATCGTGATTTGAGTATTGGTGTTTGACAGCGAACCTCAAGTGTCTGCTATTGGAGGGAAGGGCACAGACGCCCGGGTCGCGCAGTTGGGAAGCCTGGCCTTGAGTTAACACCGAAGACACTGGCTGTATCCCATGCGACGCGATTGAGAAAACTGCCAAGAGAAAGTGAGAGGAATGCGATGAAGGGAAACCTCGCGACGCAGTGAGGCCATGATCTTGGGCGGTGTCACGTGCCGGACAGCGCGATCCGCAAAACCTCGAGAAAGCTCCCTGACCCGCCTCATCCCGCATCTCCTGCTTCACCATCGTCCTTTGCACCCCGAGTCACCCGTGCTTCTTCTACGTGTCAACTTCATGATTCATCAGCTCTTCTGAGATGGTCACATTTGGTGCCATCTGGTGGTGCGAGCAAGTTGCTCACTTCGATAACCACGCGTGACGTGCCTTCACCTCGCTCGAACTGCGCGACAGCAGACTTACTCACCTGTTATCCGTATCGTCGCTCAAACATCATTCACTATGGCGCAAGCTAGGCATCCACAGCAGCAGCAACAACAGCCGCCTCCGCCCTTCTCCACCCAGCCCTTCTCCCCTCCCGTCTCCTCGCCGTCTCCTCACGCAACATCCCCCCTCAATGGTGGCCCAGCACCTCCTCCATCGAAAAAACTGCGTCTCTCACCAATCCCTCCCTCTCAAGTGCAGTCTCCATACGCCTCTCCGGGCTTCAGCGCGATGCAACTTCCTCAAGGTCAACCCCAGATGAACGGGGCCCCGAACAGCATGCCCTCTACACCCATTACCCACGCCGGCGCGTCTTTCCCCTCAGCCGCTCCGGGGACGATGGGACCGCCCTCTGCACCGGCGAACCGGCCCGTAGATGCCTCTGAACTCACGGATGTTCTGGCATCCTCTGGAATCGACGTTCGAGAGGAAGAAGCGTTTCTCACAGGCGGCTACACCGGTCGAACTGCGCAGGCGCAGCCTCCTTCCCGAGGCCCTCAGGTCATGAATTCGTCTTTTGCTTCGCAGCCGTCCACAGGGACACTCTCGGCATCCAGCAGCTTTGGTGACATCAAGCCAGTGATGCACCATGCATCATTCTCCTCGCAGCCTGCCTCGCAGGCTCCGCTGGCCTTCAAAGATCCCAACGAACCCACACGGGAGGATTCAGAAGCGGCGAGAAGATCACAGTTCGAACTCCAGTCTCCATTCCTCTGGACTAAAGTCCTGGAGCAAAAGATTCAGAAAAGAGGATTCGACCTGGGTGTGCGCATTCCCTCTGAAGGCCTCTTTCACCCAATTTCAACTGGAAAACAAACTCCCATTGAAATCACAGGGCGGGATGGATCGTCGGTAACTCGAACTGGTTGTACAATCCTTAACCAAGAGGGTGCGCCGCTGGTTGACATTCTAAATTTGCTGTCACTTTCGTGCGAGGAACGACTCAGGGGAGTAGTCGATTATGCGTCAGCTCTCTCCCGCAGCCGGCGAGCACACTCTGGGGGATCAATTCCTCAGGAGTGGCAGGATGTGGCACAGCCTCTGGCACCGGTGACTGGGAATCCCGCAACACCCTCGAAGCGTATGTATCCTTGCGGGAAGTTTGATTTTCGTACACTGACAATTCGTTTCTAGGTCCCCACCCTGATAGCCAGATTATCAACACCAAGCCTATTTCCCAGCGATATGTTGGT
The DNA here is from genome assembly GCF_028827265.1 of Penicillium atrosanguineum. Classification (NCBI taxonomy): domain Eukaryota; kingdom Fungi; phylum Ascomycota; class Eurotiomycetes; order Eurotiales; family Aspergillaceae; genus Penicillium; species Penicillium atrosanguineum. The sequence continues at coordinate 4,298,320 of NW_026623133.1, read as the reverse complement.
CTCGTCAACAGAGAATCCTCGCAGGAGAATCAACGCGAGGCGAAACGCAACAAGCGTGGCGCGAACGCTATCTTGGGTGAAGGTGCCGCTACCCCAGCTCCCGATAGCGCCCCCTCCACGCCTATGGCTGAACGAGCACCGAGCTTTGACAAGAAGTCGATGACGAAGAAGGAAGCGAGGAAGCTGGTCGATTCCAAGGCCAGCGAGGCTCAGCAACACCAACAGTCTGTGGAAACGGCTCGAATGGCAACGAACAGCATGCTCTCAGGCCGCATGTTCGGTTCCAAAAAGTCTTATTCGTGGTTGAAGCCGGGTGGTTCGTCTAGCGGCTTCTCAACTCCATCGCGTCCCAATCCCTCAGCTACCCCCACCACTGGGCCCGAAAAATCGAGTCGACCCGGCGAACAGACCCCTGCTGCCAACCAGGCAAAACGACTTGGAACATGGCGCGAGGACCAGGAGAAGGGAGCTGGTATCCAAGTTCGGGACATTCTGTTTATGCTCGAAGCAGATGGACGAGGGACTAAGCACATCCAAAAGGGCTACATGAAGGACCCAAAGGAGGACCGTGACCGCGGGGCTTGATAAAGCCCATCTTGTAATCTTATTTCTTTTCTTTTCTTGTGTCTCTAATTTGTTCTCCACCCGGAGATTATTGCATTGTCTGGGTGCGGTTTGTGGCGTTGGGAGGTTAGCACCGGAGGTTGCCGGGATCTTTGATTTCTTCCATCTACTGCATCTTTCGTGGAGGAGAGAATTGCCTTCCATCATGAGCCGTCTGATCCGTTGCTTCACTGTGTTTACCAGCTTTACGCATCGCCGATCGAATACAGCCGAATTACGGGCAATAAAAAGAGTGATATCAATAATCTTATCCTCTAAAGCTACCATGATCTCTTAACAAATGGTTATATAGGCCTCCGGCTCATTCTAGTGGCTATAATATCTGGCCCAGTGCCTCGCGTGCCCGGGTCATTTCATTCTCAGATGGCATGTTGACAATAGCCAAGTACAAAACTTGCTATATGGAATGTTAGCTCTGTTTCGTCCGAGGTCCTTGAGGCTTCTTACCTTTTTAAGCAATTTTGCAACTGGTGTCAAAGGGCCCGCGCGGTTGCTATTGTCCCGCGGCGATGCCAATCCCTCGAATCCGCTGCTTGTGCATTCTGGTCTAAAGTTTCCCTTTGCTGGCATCTGCGCGGAGTCTTGGGAGGATCTCAATTCCTTCACATTTTCAATGATTTCTTTCAGCCCTAGGCGCCCACCGTAGGGGGCGTGCGGTGCAGGCGGATTTGAACTCATATCGCGAGTGAAGAGATTGGACTGTGACGTATTGAATGAGCGTCCTCTTCCACGACCTTGCCTTTTCATGCTCGAAAGCTTTTCTGTTGTTACCTTGCCACCAGTCACTAGGGCAATGAGATCGCCACTACTAGCCGGGTGGTTAGGGTCGGCATATCGCGATGTGAAAGTCGGCTTGGGGCCCTGGCTTAGGTGACTATCGGGGTTTTTGGCTGTCTATCGTGAGAGAAAGGTCAGCAAATCAAATCCAATACTGCATTGAAACGACTTACAAACTTGGCTTGGGCTCTCTTGTCCATATAGTTGGCGACGAATTCTTTCTTCTGTTTCATCTTTGATAGCTTCTTCTCGGCATCTTTATCAACCGCCAACTGGTCGATCTGTGGGAAAATCAAAGGCGCGACCTCTGGGAAAATATTGCCGTATGTCTTTCCATCAGATGATTTGAACTTGTGCTGGAGTCGTCCCAGCATATCAGAGCTACTGTCACTGGTAGCCTTGGAAATGAAGGAGTCGAGATCAATCGCCGTGGATGGAGCATCTGAGAGCTCCGGGTTCCAGGTCATTACGAGACAGAATAGACCTCGAGGTTGAAAAAACTCTTTATTGACCTTGTCGAAGAAGGTGTTTGTCCTAAGGAATGACGGTCAGCATGTTGGAAATTATGTCATTATGGAAGTGAGACTTGCTTGCGACGACCTTCGACAGCAATTGCAATGTCGGTTGCAATCTGAATAGCGATTGAAACGGCAATTCCAGTGACAGAAGGGAGGAAGGTGGTTGCAATAGACGCCAAGTTGATCGCATTGAGCCACGGAGACGCTTGGCAAGCCTTCTCGGCAGTGTCGAGGAAATTGATGAACATGGCCTGGTCAATACCGCATGCCCCGAGAGCAGGAGCATACGCACGGATGAAGCCGCGAGTCCGGTTTTTGGGTCTGCGCTGGGGCAAGACAACTGGTGCTGATAATTGAGGCAGAGGAGAGTGCAATGTATAGGGTGGCGGTGCAGGATATGCAGAGATAAAGCGGTTTGCAAGACGCGCCTCGTCCACAGGCTCTTTCGATACGTTCTCTTTCAATGGATGAGCGAGCTCCTCCTGTGCTTCATCGAGCGCCCATTGCTCTTCTAGAGTGCCAGTCGCTGTTCTCTCCGTGACTGTGACTTCTTGTGTTGGTAGCTCATAAACAGCTTGTTCACCGCCGTCTCTTGGGCTCTCGCTCTGTCTGTGATCGTGACCATTCTCTCGATCGATTTGACTTTGTTTCCTGGATTTGCGGGCCGACATTCCCTCTGAAACAAGGCCAATGCTTGTGGCAATGCCCTGGACGGCTTTTCGGGCTGCCATCTTATGAAAGGGATTTTCTTCGATTGGATGTAGGGTTGGGTAAGGTAGTTAGGTAGTTAAAGGGATGTTATTCAAAGATGGATAGTCAACAATCCAGGAACGCTCCAATAGTTGTGGAAATTAACCCGCTTTTATACAAATGCTACAGTATATCGCGCAGATTACCGGATTGGGGGCTATTCGCGAGATGATTCATGTCATGGATGTCCCCTTAGTCATTCCGCATATTGTTTGATCAGATGTGGCTGTGGTACAGACCATGTCCCAATCGGGCCACCAATGCGAGCGGCTGAGCCCCACTATTGAGGCTTGTTTTGAGGTTTGGCCGTTGCCTTGTCTAACGGATCAGCCAATAATCTGATAATCAAATAATCTCCTCCTCTTCTGGTTTCTGAAACGGACATGCCTTCTCGGGCGGCTGCCATTGTAGAACCATTCTCCACTTATTTTTCTTATCAGTGGTAGTGCTTGTTCCGCGAGTCCGGGGAGCCGCTCCCGATGCGATAGAGACGGAGCTTCTAGAGCTTGACAACGGTGTTCTCACGCCTCGTCACAGGGCGTCAGCCTTGGGAAGCCAGAGCAATAGTATGTTCTGAAACTTACAAATGAGAAGGACAACCCTGGAACAGTTGTATAAGAAGGAGGAAAAAACTAACGCAGACACATGCTGACAATGGTTTTGAGAAAACAGAGGCCCTCCAGCGAAACTTATTCCATGAGTTCCGCAACGCAATTGCAACGCATATAATTTGAGTTTAACATTTCCACCCCAAGGCCGTGTACGTTTCGCTATCTCAAGGCTATAAGTTTCCACGTGCCTCTCTTGTCATTTGGCTCTCAGCAAAAGAGGGCGGAGGGTCCTCTACAAGTAGCATTTCTTCCTCTAGGTGGGAAGGTGGCAGCACCGTAACATCATGACTAGCGGTCAGTTTCATCTTTTCATCATCAAAGACTCCCCGGATCTCCCATGAAAGCCGATGTGTATGCTGAATGTTGTACGTCGTGAAACTAGGGTATAACTTCCCGAGGTTGTATCTCCCCAGTCTGAAGTCCAGAAGTCCACCGACATCGATGAATTCTATCTCCGGTCGACTCTTTGAGTCAGGGGGTCCCAGAGTGCCCCATGACATAAAGACTTCCTCGCTGAGACCTCGGACAGCCGCTGATGAGATCAATTCTATCTCTTGCGAATCGCAGGCTTTCAGCTCACCACATTCCAATTTCATACTTGGCTTCAAGCGCATGACTAGAGACTCTAGTTTGATATTCTGTGGCACGTCATGGATAATTTCGCTGGTCTGGCTCCAAATGGGTTCGATCCCAATTCGTAGGGGCATGTAGTTGGTATTTTCAACCTGCAAGCGCTTCGGCAGTTCGACATGAACTTTGAACGAGAAGTTGGGCAACTTGGAAGAGCCAATGAATTGCTGGGCCATCTGTGTAAAGGATAGTCCGGAGTCTTTGAGACCAGGTATAAGCCGTTGCGAGATAATTTTCCGATTGTAAGAATGTCTTTGGAGCTGAAAGTCCGTTATTGGGGGCTCCGTGAGGAATTGCTGCACTTGCAATGGCAACGCGGCTCGACTGGTTCTGGTTTTTCCACGCTCTCGCAATTCAAGCTCGGCCTCCAGAACATATTCCACGAAAGCTCCTATCCCCGATCGGAATCCTTTGGACCGAAAAGCAGACGGCAGCGGTTGGATGGCAGCTTCTTCGGGGTTTAGAGGGAGGAATGCACTTCTTTGACAAATGCGAGGTCCAATCAGACTTTCGTGATTGACCCTCGTTGGAATGGTTAGAGCAAAAGGCCATGAAGTGCCTTCGCTGGCCGGCTCGATATGGAGGGGCTTGTCAGCTACCAAGACCTGGGTGGTTGCTTCGGAATCAATGAGATTGAATTGGCCATAGTAATCCCTATGGGTCATGCCTCTCGCCAAGATCATCGAAGCTTCGGATTTGCCGTGCAGCTTAATCGTTAGTCGGGCCTCGGGCGCAACAGTGGGCGCAGTCCGGTAGATGGTGCCGACAACGACATCTCCGGGGCTGAATCTCGGCCTGCTCCCGTCCAGCCGAATTCCCAGGGCTGGGCATGAAATTGCAACGGTAGGGGGCATTTTCTGCAGGTCCGATCGGGAATCACCTGGGTTCAAGACGAGGTGAGATAAGGTACACAAGGCTAAGGCGTGAGACTGTTGGCAACGCTGGCACCGCTAAAAGCCGAGGCACCATTCTCTTAGGGGCATAGTCTCACGCAAGTTTGATGGTGGCTGCGACATCGAACGCGGGGATTGGCTCTTTTCAAGGCGATAGCCACTTAGTTGAGCTTGTTTCGGCGTTGAATTGTTTGGTTCTGATTGGGCTACGCTTGGTCTCCGCATGAACCCGGTATCGCCATGTCTCAATCATTTATCTCGGTTGAATATGTACCACAGCGAGCACTTGAGAGCCGGGTGGTTTCCTCAACACCTATAAGGTCAGTGTGAACTGGGCTCTTGCTATTGACTATTTTGATAAGAAATGAGAAGGATCCTGACCCAGAATGACAAGACATTTAGATAACAATAGAGCTACACGAGCTGAATAATCTGAACCTTTGATTAGGGCGTGAAGCAGCTTGTTGCAAATGTTCAAAGTGTAGCAATTGGTTGATATTCCTGCCCATCATGCTCCCGTTTAATGTATCACAAAAAGTGTTTCAAGCTTATTTCATCCGACTATCTGGGCCCCTTTCAAAAGGTTGTCGCTTTCAAGTGCTCAGTTGTCGACCTCCACCTCATGCTCCATCTCGCGGCCTTGGCCGTAGCCGCGTTTCTCGTTCTCAATATCGGCAGTTCGGTATGCACCACGCTTCTCTTGCTCCAGTCTGCTGCCACTGCCGACGCCGCGCTTGACATTCTCAATGTCGGCAGCTCGGTAATCACCACGCTTCTCGTGCTCCATCTCGCGGCCACTACCGAGACCGCGTTTCTCGTTCTCAATATCGGCAGTTCGGTATGCACCACGCTTCTCTTGTTCCAGTCTGCTGCCACTTCCGACGCCGCGCTTGACGTTCTCAATCTCACGGCCAGCTTCACCACGCTCAAGCAAGGTAGGGGCAGCGAGAGCCAGACCGGCAGTCATTGCGAGCACAAGAGCAGAGAGCTTCATTTTGGCAGTTATAGACTAAATGGCTGGGTGAGCCGATGAATCCCATTTCAAAAAGCTTGCACTTACCAGTTGGATAGATATTCTTTGGGGAAAACTTATTGTCTTCGAAGAGCTAGTGACATTTGATGGATTACTAGGTACATCCTCTCTGAACATTTCAGGGTATTTATATTCCAATGAAGGCCGACTAGGTAGACATTACCATTATCACGTCACTATAAAGTGACGACGCTAGATCCCTCGATTACATCATGTCGGTTAACCCCTTGTATGTGGGGTGGCATCTCAGATCATTCCAAAGCAGTTGAGCTTGCGATTACACTAGCCCTGACCCTACGTGTGTATCTCTTTTTAGCAAATATGATGAAGCTCTAGACTCAGGTGACATCTTCACAAATTCTTTCAAATGATGAGCCTATTATAGGTCGACGCCACATATTCGCCCCAGTCATGTTATGCAAATCATTATGTTCGGCCTCAGATAGTTATCGGAAGTTGGAAAATCTGAGGAATGCACAGATCTTCCGATCGACGGCTTCTGGGATGTGGATCATTCCTGTCCCTTTCTACGTCAGGATCCGCAGTGATACACTGGAATGTGCTGGATGACGAAACTCGAGATGTCCCAGTATACCGTCCTATCCTATCGTGCCGATTTCTAAATAGAAGCAATAGACGTTTCATTCCATAAATGAATCCCTGTTTGATGTTCTGGGGTCATTATAATAAATTTCCCACTTGCAACCTACACCCTCTCTCCCGTCCTCAAACAATCTACCAAATCTTCGACAATATCCCACAATGGCCATCTTAGATTCCCTCAAAGAACCACTCTACCATCCAGTACATGTTGGTGTGGCAGACTCGCAGTCCTCCGAAGAAAGTCCCTTCCTTGAGTCTAAAACTTGTCAAAGGTCACATGTACGCATCGTCTTTCCGTGGATAGTGTCAACGGTTTGCTTGGCTTTTATCTCAGCCTATCTCCTGCTACACCAGCGAAATAATCACTGGCATCAGTGTTTCGCAGCGACATCACCTGCTTTTCGAAGTGATCTTCAGGATTCACATCCGCACATTTCTTATGAAGAGCGTGTTTTCTCTGGGAGACTTTGGTTCGATGAAAAGACCGAGACTGTTTTTCGAGACATCGACCCATCTGGGCCTCAATACTTCGGACTTCCGACTCCTGAGATAGACGCAGCCTGGGCTGATCTTCTTCGAGGTAATCTTCGCCAGCCTACTACTCCTAGGCGGTCTCTACCGCTTAACTTTTCCCTTAATAACATGTGATCTATCTCAGGCGAGTTTGTAAGAATGACTGCTGAAGAAGCGGCTTCAATTACACCAGAATTGTCTAGGTCTCCAGATACAGATTATTACTACTTCGAGTGAGTTGTCCAATAATTCCTAAGGTACCTTGCAAACCCCATTCTTACCCATTATCAGGCCTGATATGTTTCACTCTTTGCACTGTTTGAATGCAATTCGAATGGAAATGGATAGTGACTACTATTCCAAACACCCCCACAGTCACCTCGATATGGAAATTAAAAACTCAACCGCCTTCCCGCCTAATTGGGATCGAATTCACAGGGACCATTGTCTCGATCAACTCCGACAGTCGATCCAATGCCAAGGAGACCTATCTCCGGTTCCTTTATACTTCCACAAAGATGTGCCAGTTGGCCTTGGGGTTGGACAGACCCATACGTGTCGGAACTGGGAATCCATAAGGGGGTGGATGGATGATCGCAAGAAGCTTCATAAGCAAGATTTAGACTGGTGATTAAGAGATTACATAAATCCACTTGGGGAGTAGAGTGGAACGCCAGTTATCATGCGTATTATCATGGTATTAGCAGATTTGAACATTGGGCCAATCTCCAAGCTTGGCGATCCTGCAGAAGTCTAGAGACAACATGTCCAGGAATGTCCGGTAGCAACAATGCATTGCCTAGAGCGACGTCCTCTCACGCTCTTGTCTGGAAGGCTTTGAAGGGAGCAGTGACTGAGTCTGATTTTGAAGGATTGCCGTCCGAAAGAGAAGGATGCCCGCTATTGAACTTAAAGATAACAGGAGTGTGAACCGCATCAATGAGTCGCAATAGAAAGCAGCTCGTGTCGGTCTCAACTTTCATGTAATCAAAGGCTGGTTAGTTAGTTCGGTTTTCTAGATCGGAAAGTATCCCACCTCTTCTACCTCAGGATGTCCTTTAGCATTCTTACCTTTATTAGTTTTAATAGAGTTTATATCACAGTTGTCTACAAATATATCTTTAGGTTCATGACTAGCAGCCAGTATTTTAAGTGGATTTACTTATCATATCATGATTTCTCCTTCGAAATCTGATCGATCAACCATAGAGTGCACATTGCCGGCGTCTCTACCGCTGTGGCTTCGATTTCATGTAGCGAACTTGTCATCGACCATGCCTTTAGTGCACTCAATTGTTTCTTCAAATCTACCCGAAGCCCGTTTGTTTTCTCTTCGGGCTGCAATCGCTTTTTGGGATCTGAGTGCCCGATGCAGATATTCCGTGGCTTACTTGTTGTGTCCCTGTGGGGCTGGCCCCGCTCCAGATCCGCCTCCAGAGAACCGTAGACTCAGGTCTGGGTCAAGTCAATGATCTTCGTGTGTTGGGGTTCTAAGCTGTAGTTTTCATTACAGAGTGGTCTCGGGGTGCCTTCTGTGATTTAGGTACCCGGGGAAGTTCGGTCGATGGAACCTCATTTTTGGGTCATGGTCTGGATGATCAGGCGATGCCTGTGATGCCGTCACCTGAACACCAGATATTAGATCCTGCACATGTGGAATGTTGGTATACACCAAGAAGACAAATCAGTCTGATCGAAACCAAGTCTACTTTGAGTTGTGCATAGAAAGTTCTCTGCGTATCGAATAGAATAATATTGTATTCCGAATGCCCCGGTAGGTAGGTTAGCCTGAAGGTCGGGAATACAGTGGTTACGGATGGAAATCCACCTGTAACACTTCTCGTTTTCACCTTAAGAACCAAGGTCCGGATCAGAGCCCTCAAATTCGTGGCCACTTTTCCGGCCATGGATTCCAGGCCGGGGCCATCCCTGATGTCTTGTATCGAATTTCCCGCACATGGCCCGTCCAGATAAAACCTAACATGCTTCGAATGTTGAGCTCGACCGGTAGCGAAGGAGTGAGGATAATCTTCAACACTCCTCGGCCGAGTTTGCAGAGATCGTAGTGCAGAGACTGCAGAGACACAAGTCAACCTTAATCCCAATGGGGGCTCCCACGTCACCTAGGCGAATCCCTTGCATATCGCGACAGACGCCGTACGTTAAGAACTAGCCGTTTTATCTCTGGGCTTCAGTACGTGCAGGTCTCCTTTCTATCCTTCCATCTTGCTTTGTTCTCTCCTTTTCTGGGCGTCTCCTCTTTCTCGGTCTTCTTTCACCTCCAGGCTGAGTCATCAGGTATGCCCGAGATCAGGTGATCTGGACAAGCCAATTGCCATCCAATCCTCTGGGATGGGCCTCGATTCTCCCGCTCGAAATTCACAAGACTGTACGAAGGCTACACTTGAAGTTCAAAGTCCCAAGTTCATAGGTCGAGGCTCGAGGTCCCCTATAGACGCCGATAGTGGATTCGCGGGTTGAATGTGGGTGTCGGCTAAGCCAGGGCTTTAGATACTCCAGTGGCGGGCCTTTGCACTGTTTGAACCCGTTAATTCATTCCGAAATGGCGTGCAATTGGAATGAGCCGAGTCCCTAAGAGCCCAAGGACTCGCTTCCACTTCGTTTTCCCAAAACGCATGGACCCGTCCATTCCGCGTCCACCGTCCGTCAACACGAAGAGATCTCGCCGCGACTGCCTGTAATAAAAGAGCTAGACTATCGTAGACGAGCCCTAAGAGTTGGAAGAGATCAAACGTAGCTAAAAAAATCACAAGAGATTGTAATACTAGATGAAGCCAGAAAGACGAAACGCCGAAAATGCGAGTTTAGCGCAGAAGCCGAGTCCGCGATGGATCGGCAACGCTCTTACGTCCCCAACTCGGCCATCATCACCACTTCTCGACTTTGACCTTCTCTTTCCTCCCCCTTCCTCGCGAACCCGCAAATGTTATTCTGTTACACTCCAATGTTCTGTGAAATCCACCCACCCTCTTGATATTGTGAGGAAATGCCTCTCTGAACACTGTCCTGTTCTCCGACCGCCTCGTCATCGTCACGTCCAATCCCTTCCGACACATCCTTACCCCCTGCTCAAGTCCACTCGGACTGGTCTCTTCTAGACCGGTACGATCGGCCTTGATATTTGTCGCCCGAGAAGAACTACTGTGTTCCTCCGCCAACAATCCGTCTGAACTGCGTTCTCCGTGCTCTCTACCGTTCGTGTGACGGACGGGACTCCTCCGTACACAATGTCAACGCCATCCACGGCCACTGCAACCCATACTACGCACCAGCATTACGGATACCCCCATTCTTCATACCAGGCAGCGACCTCCTATCCCGCCCCGACCACCGCTGCAGGCGCTCGCCTCCCCAATCCCTACGCCTACTCAGTTCCTTCGCCTACCACCACCACCCTCCCCTACACGCAATCCTCGAGAGTCGCCCCGGCGACGTCGACCCCCTCGGGTATGGCGTCTCACCAGAGTGGCTCAAGTGCGGCCCCCTCACAAGGAGGCCGGAGGAAGAAGCCTGACTGGGGCGAATTCTACAAGAATGGCATCCCCAAGGAGGTCATCGTGATCGATGACAGCCCTGCTCCAGAGGCTGCGAAAGCTCCTCCCGCGCCTCTTGCGCATGCATCCTCCGCTGCACAACCTGCCGTACCCCAACCTGCTGGTAAGCGACGACGAACCGGACTCGAAACGGCGTATGACCTTGGGTACTACGACCGGCCGACCTTCTCTACAAACCCTCAGCAGTACGGTGATGATTCGTCGCACTCCTTGTCGACCGATCGAACTACCTCATTGCATACTACGGCCCCAACATCACTGGGCTCGCAGGGTAGCTCGGGCATGAGCAACGGTGTGAACGGTGCGAATGGCGTGTATAGCGAAGACGCCACCGTGGGCCAAAAGCGCAAGCGGACCACCCGAAAATCTGCTCGCGACGAGCAGAAGCGACGAGAGGAGGAGACTGTGGGAGACGCGTTCCTCAGCTATGTTCCTCCACCAAAGCCCCCAATCAAGGCTAAGGATGTTCCTGTACCCGTGATCCGCGACGTGAGTGCCTTGTTGACCCTGAAATTTTGTCTGAGAGTCGTCTCAACTGACCCAACTAGTTCACGAGCACGCGCCACGAAAAGTTCGACGATGACGATGGTCACTACGTCGTGACCCCTGACACACCATTGACAGATCGATGTAAGTAACCGGTCTTTGGAGAGTTGTCCTGCTTTTGTCTGATTGTTTCTCCCTTCAGACTCCGTTATCAAACTCTTGGGCCAGGGAACCTTTGGCAAAGTTGTTGAGGCCTATGACAAACAGCGCAAAGCGCGCTGTGCCGTCAAAATCATTCGCTCCATTCAAAAATACCGTGATGCCTCTCGGATCGAACTGCGCGTGTTATCCACACTGGCCTCCAATGATAAAGCCAACCGCAACAAATGCATTCACTTACGGGACTGCTTTGATTTCCGCAACCATATCTGCATCGTCACAGATCTGCTAGGTCAGAGTGTATTTGATTTCCTGAAGGGCAACGGGTTCGTTCCATTCCCGAGCAGTCAGATCCAGCAGTTTGCCCGGCAGCTATTCACCAGTGTTGCCTGTGAGTTACCTCCAAATTTTTGCGTGAAACCCCTACCCTAACTCTCATCCAGTCCTCCACGACCTCAACCTCATCCACACCGACCTGAAACCTGAAAACATCCTCCTTGTTAGCAACGCCTACCAGACTTTCACCTACAACCGTACCATCCCCTCTTCCTCTCACGCGAACCCTCGAAATGCCCGTCAAAGGCGAGTCCTTCTCGACAGCGAGATCCGACTGATTGACTTTGGCTCCGCTACATTTGACGACGAATACCACTCCTCTGTTGTCTCTACACGGCACTACCGGGCCCCTGAAATCATTCTCAACTTGGGCTGGAGTTTCCCGTGCGATATTTGGAGCATTGGGTGCATTCTGGTGGAATTTTTCACAGGCGATGCACTCTTCCAGACGCACGACAACCTCGAGCACCTGGCAATGATGGAAGCAGTGATTGGCGGCAAGATCGACGCAAAGTTGGTCCGGCAGGTGGTGCAGGGGCGAGCTGGAAGCAACAACAACTCGGCTGCGAAGTAAGTACACCGATGATGGTTGCATGAGACTAGAAACTGACTTGCCCCTCCTAGGTATTTCCAACGGAGCAAGCTGGACTATCCGAATGCCGAGACGACTCGCGCTTCGCGAAAGTACGTTCGGGCCATGAAACCGTTGACCGTAAGTCATTTCGTCCCATGTTTGTTCCTTGCGAACCGAACTGACCTTTCTACAGGAGTTCATTCCCATGAATACCCCCTTCAATCGCAACTTCCTGGATCTGCTGCAGCGTATCTTTGTCTACGATCCGAAACAGCGCATTACTGCCAAGCAGGCATTGAAGCACCCCTGGTTCAAGGAAAGCCTGGTCGACGACGGCACCGAAGCGTACCGTATCGGCGCTGGACTACACCGCCAAGGACGTGGCTAGTGGCCGCAGATCAGAGCCCATCGCGGGCACTGTCTCAGTCGACAGCTTCAGGCGTCTTTGGGGGTTTATGGATAGACGGTTCATATCTTGGGTAATTATTGTCATGGACGGGAAGGATGGTGTTACAATTCGGGGAAGGGAATGATGATCACGATGCGCCTTTATTTATTATTTACTTCTTACCTCCAGATGGTTGTGAAACTTTTGTGTACACTGGACGGCTGCACTCTACCCATTTGCCCCGTTTTTAGCATATCGCGAGTGATCCGAGAGATCTTATGCCTTATTTATCTTTTCACCATTCGTTTTTTGGCGCTGGGTATATGAGGCTGTGACTGCATCTGCCTCTTGGCTTTTTTTGGGAGATTCCTAGGGTGCGATTCTTATACCATGATTTGATCCCCCGGGCGGATGTATATAGGCATTGGCCTGACTTTATTGATTCTGATTCTGCTTCTCCTCTGGAATGTAAAATAACCGAACAACTACAATTATGAATATATGCAAATGCAATGATTTTATAATAGACCTTTGACTCAGCTGGGAGAACTGTGACACATTCGGGAAAGCGGAACAACTCCGTTCCTGTCCCGTGGACCCGCTCAGCCCGAACATCCCACTTTTATCTTTGATATCGCGATTCCTCCCCGCGGTGATTCATAGCCCTTTCCCTTCGAGTCTTCCACCCTCTCTTTATACCTGCCTACTCGGTATCGGACTATCAACCGCCATGGCATTGACCAAGGAGGAGCAGCTTGCTCTCATTAACGAGAACTTGGCTGAAGTTCTCAACCCGGAGATCATTGAAGATGTTCTGAACAAGGGCGAGACTCTCAAGATCTACTGGGGTACCGCGACAACGGGAGCTCCTCACTGCGGATACTTCGTTCCGGTCGGTGTTGACTTCTACATCCTTGGCCGACGCTGGCTAACAGATCACAGATCATGAAAATTGCGCAGCTGCTCAAGGCCGGCGCAAATGTGAAGATCTTACTAGCGGACGTCCACGCTTTTCTTGACAGTAAGGGACCCTTTTGGTGCGTCGAAATGATATGGTCGGAATCTGACTCATTCTACTAGACTTGAAGGCCCCCATTGAACTTGTCGAGTACCGTGCCAAGTACTATCGTTTCGCGATCACTGCCTTGCTCAAGGCATGCAACGTCCCCGTGGAGAAACTGGAGTTCGTGTTGGGTAGCTCCTACCAGGTGAGATTGATACCTAGGAAAGGGCAAGGCTCAGATTGATTGACTCGGAATTAGCTTTCCGCGAAGTATACGATGGATACCTACAGGGCGTGCTCGATCACATCCACTCACGACTGCGCCAAGGCCGGCAGTGAGGTCGTCAAGCAATCTGATAACCCTCCTCTGAGTGTAAGAGTGGCATTACCTGTCTTTGCATTCATTTATTGACAGCTGCGTTCTAGGGTCTCATCTACCCCATCCTCCAAGCTGTACGTTCGTTCAATCGCATATTTTATTCGATACACTAACAATTTATAAGCTTGATGAGGAGTACCTCGATGTTCACTGCCAGTTCGGTGGTGTTGACCAGCGGTAAGATTGCCGTGCTGCTTGTTTCGAGATATGAACTGACCTTGACTAGGAAAATCTTCGCCCTGGCTAAGGACCTGCTTCCCAAATTGGGCTACTCTGGCCGTGCTCGTATGTTTTTCAGCCAAATTCAATGCGAGAAAAAGGCTGACCATACTAAGACATCATGAACCCTATCGTGCAAAGTCTGTCTGGAGGCAAGATGAGTTCCTCCGACGCCAACTCCAAGATTGATCTTCTCGATACACCGGAGATTGTCGGCCGTAAGGTCAAGAAGGCCAACGCGCCCCCCAAGCAGGTCGAGGACAACGGTCTTATTGCGTTCACTGAGCACGTGCTTCTCCCCGCCAGCTCTCTCCTTGACGGAGAGCGTATCTTCACGGTCGAGCAGAAGGAGGGAGAGCCTCTGGTCTACCACGACATTGAGAGCATGAAGAAGGACTACGCCGCCGATGTGGTATGTTGAATCGGACCCATAATTTTGAGGAACTTTGCTAATGAACTCGATAGCTCACCCCGCAATCGGTATGTTGATTTGCGTCTACTTGAGAATGTCACTAATACGTTATAGTTGAAACCCGCCGTCACTGCCGCTCTGTGCCGCCTTCTCGCACCCATCCAGAAAGAATACCAAGAGTCCACTGAGTGGCAGGAGGTACGATCCGATATCGCAGCATTCCGTGATATTTATATGCTAACTGATCTACAGATTCAAAAGAAGGCCTACCCCGAAGACGCCCCCAAGGAGAAGAAGAAGAAGAAGGACAAGGGCACCAGACACCCCGGCGCTCGCGCTCAGGCTGAGGAAGGCAAGGATGTCTCCAAGGAGCCGGCGACCGAGGCCGATGTTGGAAAGAGTGCCGCTGATGCCATGGATAAGCTGGCCGTTTAGATGCCTCTTAGATAGATCTAAGACTTGAATGTAAAAAGCATTTGCGAATATAGTCTTGGTCCTTGTACATCTCTTCTCGGAAATCTCTACAGATCTCTTTAGACTTCTTAATTTATTTTCTCGAATAAATATCAATCAACTTTATCATTCAATTGCCCCGAGGAAGCAAGCCATGATCGCCTAGTAGGCCCACTTTCTCATCTCCTTAGTCGCTGGTGTTAGTATCGGACCGGATCGTCATTCCGACTTCCACTTCCCCGCCGAATAACGACAGATTCAGGAGGCATTAAGCACAATTGAAAGACTGGGTCAACTTCCCAATGGATATCACTGAGCTGACCATCTCGGCCTTCCACGATGCTCTTCGCCAACAAACTACCAGCTGCGCCGCGGTAGTGCGCGCATATCTCGACCGCATCGCGCAATACGACCCGACACTCAAAACACTCATCAGCATCAACCCGAATGCATTGGCCATAGCCACTGAAAAAGACGAAGAAACAACCCAGTTTCTTCAAAATGGCGTTCCATTCCCGCCCTTACACGGAGTCCCCATAATCCTAAAAGACAACTACACAACCCACGACCTCCCCACCAGCGCAGGGGTTGCAGCACTCCGCACCCTACACTCAACAGACAGCGCTGTCGTGCACCAACTCCGCACCGCAGGCGCAATAGTCCTTGCGAAAGCAAATCTCCACGAATTCGCACTCCATGGCACCACCACCTCATCACTGGGCGGCCAATCCCGTAACCCATACGACCTGAGCCGCACGCCTGGTGGTTCTTCGGGTGGCACTGCTGCTGCACTGGCGGCCAACCTGGGATTGGTGGGGTGCGGTACGGATACGATGAATTCATTGCGATCGCCAGCTTCTGCGTGTGCCATTGTGGGGTTTCGGCCTTCGAAGGGGAATGTTTCTAAGAAGGGAATTGTGCCTGTTTCGGAGACGCAGGATATGGCTGGGCCTATGGGGAGAACTGTTGGTGATGTTCGGACTCTTTATGAAGCTATGAGGCATATGGATAGCGGTACAGTATATGAAAGGTCTACTATGGAACGCCCTGAGCGTATACGGGTTGGGGTCTTGGAGACATACTTCGGTCTTGAAGAGAAGGATCCTAATCTTCCCAAGAAACTCGTTTCTGAGAATGAAATGGTCCAGAAGATTGTTCGCAGCGCTTTGACATCTGTTCAAGATATTGATGCCAGCATCGAACTGGTGCCTATCAGTTCTTCCGGTGACGACTGGAGTCTTGCAACTCTACTCAGCACAGTTGATACACAACCGTTCGAGTTCAAAGAGTGCCTGGAGCAGTTCCTCCAGTCGCCTGAGATCTCTTCACCACATCGAACTCTTTATTCAATAATACATAGCGGAGAATACGACAAGAACGCCGTGACAGACGTGTTCTACGCATCTCTGAAGGATCCCGCGACGTACTCTCGCACCAGCGCGGAATACAAAACTCGATTGGCTAAGATCGAGAAATTGAAACAGTCCGTTCGGTCATGCTTCGACGAGAATACTCTTGATGCCTTGGTATATCCGCATCAGCGACAACTTGCTATTGAAATTGGACCAACTACCCAGCCGCGGCGAAACGGTGTGTTGGCGGCGTTGACTGGGAATCCTGCTGTTTGTCTTCCTGGTGAGTTTTGACATATCAAGTTCTTCATTAGCATCTATATGATTGTCTCAGACTGATACTTGAACAGCTGAATTTAGTCCGTCAACTCCAAGTGCGCCTCGCGGCGTGCCTATTGGTCTAGAGTTGATGGGTCGACATGGGCGTGACGAAGAGCTCTTGTCTCTCGCAGAGCGCATTGAAGGGATTCTCCATATCAGGAGACCCCCAGATCTAAGCATGATAGACAGACAAACCGGAATCGGGAGGTCACTGTAGAATTCAAGTCTATACCGCAGAAGAAACTAGAAACAACCCAGGATATCTATGCACACATATACCTGGGTATGAAATGCATACGCTGCAACGCCTAAGTTAAAGAAAGCTTTACATGCCACGGTTGAACTCGACCATGCCCTCATAACCACCACGACCATGGAACTCATCCTCAAGAGTAGCAGCGCTGATAGCCTGGCGCTGAGGGAAAGCAGCCAGAGCCAGAGGCAAAGCAAAGAGAGAAGTACCCAGGACCAGACCAAGGTTAAGAGGCATGATCATGCGAGGACGAGCACGGAGCCACTCGGTCTTCTCGAGGCGGACCAGGATCAGAGGGGGGAGGACCATGATGGGGGTAGCGTTCAGGACACGGCTGATGGCAGTCTCCCCGACAGCCAGGGTAGCGGCCTTCTTGGATTTGCCCAGGCTCTCAAGGGGCGCGGCTTCGTCCTCGGACTGCTCGCGCTTGGCGCGTTCCTCGGCCGACAGGACGGGGTAGACGTCGATACCCTGGCGGATCTCCTCACCGCGCATCAGGAAGACGTTGAGAGCGCTGGCACTGGCAACAGCGGCGAAGGGGACCAGACGGGAGAGGATGAGACGGGTGTTGGGAGAGATGCTCTTGAGGCGGGGCACAAGGGCATTCAGGCCCAAGGCAACGGAGCAGGAAGCCGAGACGGCCATGCAGTAGGACTTGGCGATCTGGGAGGTGGAAAGCGGGGTCGACTTGTTCGAGTTGGCATTGTTGATTGCGACATTGAGCGATTGGTTGCCGATTTGCCAAAGAAGGGTACCAGCAGTCTAAAAGAGGTCAGCCTTAGTTCTTATACGACAGGGCTCGGATCGGGTGTCTTACTCCAAGGCCGGGGGTGAGCATGCCCGCAGTGACCACCAAATTGGAGAGAACATAGCAGGACATGCGGAAGGGGAGCAGAACCGGTTCACCGGTATCTAGTGCCATATATCAGCCAAAATTCTTCCCAATGTGATCGTTATTCTCTCAAGCGCATACCGGGGTGCAGGGTCGAGTCCACCACCTTCTTCGCCCGCCACAGTTCCGCATTCATATCGGAGATCTTGTTCTGCTTATATGAGGAGATAAGCTGCTTGGCCTGGTCCAGACCCGTGGGCGAGACGAGTAGTGTCCTATGTTCTCCATTAGCCTTGTTGATCATAGCACGCGACAATCGAAAGACTCACCGCGGGTCAGAAATGTCCGCCGCATGGCGCACGCGGCCCCAGTAGGTTGTCAGATCATACTGAGAGTTGGGGACGTCCCGGTTACCAGGAATTGAGGCAGACATGACCGAACAGCAAAAGAATGACTGAACTGAGAAAGAATGGCCGGTGACTGTTTTTGCGGGGGGCCAATTTCATTTTTGACGATAAAAAGGCGGTGAGCCGATAAGTGGGCGATGGCCAATCGGCGCACGCGATACAAAGTTTACATGAAGAAGCGATCGGGTGGCTTGCCGATTCTATGCGAGAACGGAGGGAAATGGGCTTTCTATTGGTAAAAGTCACAGTGCAATAGTGCAATAGTACATAGGTATCATCATGACAATTAGGAAAACATCGGGGAGCGTCCCGGGCTAATGCAGAAGAGGGGGATCGAGGAGAGGACAAAGGAGAGGTCGTAAGGGGCCGGTCTATCGGAATCGATAGGACTTGTGTGCCAGAGGGGATGGAGGGCCGCCACCGGGTCCGTACCCGGACCGAACACGGTTCTGTCGCGAGGGGGTTTGGTCGCAGAACATGCATACATAGAATGAGGGCAGGTTTGCCCGTTCTAGCCCGACGCATTTGGTGTGTAACCAGTGGCTACATGATTCACTAAAGCCGGTGTTAGAAAAGATCGGAGAGGAAACAAATTGGAAATAAACTCACCATTGAATCATAAGATGGCCACCATTATCCATAGAGTTGCAGATGCAGCGTGTTCCATTACTCGGATTGCTAATGTTGCGGTCGGTGCTCGGGGTGGCCAGGTCAGGATCAGTCAAGGTAGTGGGAGAATTATTGGAGTGTCGAGGATGGAGATCAAAGTCGCTATTTAATCGGGGAGGCGAGGAACGGAGGTGAGTATATGTGTGTGATGACCGCGGCAGTCGAGCGCCATAGCCACCGGTAGAAGGTCTGGGGCCACGGCCACGCTCTTTCAGAACCTGCCGGAGAGCATGAGTGGCATCACCACTGTCATCCTCGTCACCAGGTAATGTCTCGGATGCAATACTGCCGCGCGTATAAGATGCATCAGAAAGGAGCACTGATGAGTGCCGCTTCGGTGTCCGTTTGATAGCATCGGGAGATCCCCGGTAGGTAGATCGACCACTAACACCTCGAGAAGAACCAGCCCAAGGAGACATCCGTCCGGAATGGGATGAGCCAATGGACGCATATGATCCCTTCGAAAGAGGGCGAGAACCAGAGTCACTACGAGCGAGATCGGGTCGGTTGCCATCAAAGGGAGTAAAATAAGACTGAGCGCGAGGTAGAACAGGATAATCAGAGTACTCTGCAGGGTCGGCCTCGCTCTCGGTAGCAGAACCGTCAAGATCCATACCGGTCAGAGGATCAGTCAGTCCTGTAGGCCCCTCGTCCACCGGCTGCATCTCCGTCTTTGCACGTCCATCCCGGCCAATACGTAGCACCACCGAAGAAGATCGGGTTGGAATCCCAGTTGCAACAGAATTGGACCGTCCCAAAGGGACCGGACGCATATTCTTAGCCGGGGAGGCTCGGCCTTTTGAAGGGCTCTTACGAATTCCGCTCGTCGAGGCCATCATGCCCCCAGCTTGACTGAGTGATCGATGGGAGGAACTGGTGATAGCTGTATGTGTCACACTCCGGGTCAGGCCAGGACGACCACGCGGAGTGAAGTCGTCATCTTCCGTCTCGTCTTCAGAGAAACTCGAATACGATCCAGGAGGCCGTGCATCTCCCACCTGAGCCCGACGAAACTCTTCCCGTTTCGATTCTTCCGTTTGGTGGTGGTATGGCTGCCGCATTCCGAAATGCCGTCTTTCCGGAGTCATCTGAGGGCCGCCGAAACGCCGAGCAGGAGAGCTTAAGAACATAGCGGGATCTTCTGCTTTGGCGACTGGAATCCGAGGAGAGGTTGAGAATGGAGCCGGGAACAAGGCGGCATCGGTAGGCGGTGCGGAGGAGATGCCAAACCCGCCAAAGTCGGGGAGGTCCATGGTGCCATCGATAGTGGGCAATTGAGGGATGTGCGTGTTCATAGAGGCATGTGTCGCCAATCTCTGTGCATGACCATGGGCCTGGATTCGACCGGTGCTGGGTAAAGGGAAATCAGTCTGCTGCTCGTGCTCTTGGTCCCAGAATAGCCGTTGTTGCGGAAAGAAGGGAGACGCCGAAGGATCCATTGAGGCCAGCTGGAAGAGGTCCGGCGAGGACTGCAAGTTGCCAAACATCCGCGGGGAGGTCCCTAGTAGACGACTGGGAGTCTCTAGGTGGGTTGCCATTTGTGGTGTAGTCCCTCTCGCAGTGGTGTTGGGTGGGTCAAAATCCGGGATTTTGCGTCTTGACGCACTCGTCGGAGGCGGCGTCTGCATGGAGGCTGCAGACTTGGCCGAGCCTATCTGCGGACCATCCTCGACCACGCTGGGCAGTGGTTTCACAGGCCGAATTCGTCTGGCCGTGTCGGTTTGGTCCAACACTCTCCCATCCTTGGAGTCCTGTGGTCTCAATCCGTTTGAGGGGGTGCCGATACCGAACTTCTGTGGCGAACGAAGGAACTCGGGGCTCGAGGCATAGGGGTCTGCGGTATCCCAGGTGACCCGAGGGTCAAAGAAACTGGACTCAAGTTTGGGAGTGGTGAAGGAGTCATATGCGGCGGTGGTAGGTGTCCTCGTGGGGGTCTGAGGTTCGCCGGTGGGATAGCTGAAGCTGAACATGTTCGGTCTCATTAGCATCATGATGGCCGCAGATATGAAGGGAACAAGCCACCGAGCGGAGGAGAAGCACACCCCGCACGAAAGGGGAAGAAGGGGGGGGAACACATACCTGTGGACAGGGTTATCCCAACTCATGTCAGCAACACGGACCCAGCAACCATTGAAGGTCAAGCTGCCAGGCAACCTTCAGGGGATATTCGAGGGGAAGAATGCTAGGGAGGGGGGTCGAGGGTCATTAGAAGCCAAGAGACTTATCTACTTGACTGCTCGACCTGAAGGAAGGAGTAAAGTGGAAGTGGAAGTGGAAGTGGAAGTGTAGAGAAGGGCAGTTGTTTTCCAGTTGTTCCTGATCCAAACTCAGATGATCCCGTGTTCCCTGGTTCCAATGTTCAATGTTCAATGTTCAGAATGTACAGCTGGTAAGGAAAGAAAAAGATGAGGGGTTCTCCGTGTTTTTCTTTTCCTCTGTTTGTCAAGATTGAATGCGTGGGGACTTTTTCTTTTTTTTTTTTCCTTTTTCCTTTTTTTTTTTTTACTTAAAAAGCCTCCACCGATCCACTGTCTGTCCGATTCCGATTCAAACGGAACTTACTTATGGCGGTACTTGTACTGCCATTTCTATTACCTTAGCTATCTCGAAGGTGTCGCCTTTTTTGTACTTCCCTCGTCACGCCGGTTCGCTCTATTTCCATGGTTCTATCCATACATACACCGTCGTGATTGTATACACGGCGTTATCCTCGGCTCCAAGTCAGCTGAAAAACAGGGCGCCTATCAAGGAGTTGGCGGAGGCGGGCTCTCCTTGGGTAACGTCTGCCGATCGAGACCCTATTGGGGGAAAACGAGATCGAGCCTTCACCCGGTTTTACTTTTAGTCTTTAGTCCTAGTTGGTTCGGGGAAGCCGCCCAAAGCCTAGCTGATCCGGTGGATACCAGCCAGTAACGGGCGCGGTATTCACGCTCAGTCCGTGAGTCCATTAGTGAGCTTCAAAGCGGGCCAATCTTACCGATGACGACATAGACTTGCGAGATTGGAAGTGGAGTTCTTTTAGATCTTCTTGTGCTTTTCAACTTTCTCAGTGGGTGATATACGGTACTGCCAAAATGGTCGGTGGTGGAACCTATACATACTGTACTGCGTGAGAAAAAGGGGAGTCAGCAACCACTATCCGCATCGTACCTCGAACCACATCTACCCGTCCTGCTCAGCTCATCGGAAGAGGACGCCTGCAGCTCATCCACGGCCCCTGGCATATGTGAGAGCCCAACCTGGGTCTTAAAGGTCTTGGGCCCTGTACCTGCGTTGCACTTCCTTCACTAGCGTCGCTCTCGGCCGCCCTTACTCCTTATTTGTTGCCCCGGTCCTGGATTCGATGCTCTAGAATCCGCTCACTACTTGATTTCTTTCATTAAAAGCTGCGCCCCAGTCCCTCTCGCTTTTCCCACATGCGACACTGGAAACCCACTTGAGCTCTCCACGCGAACTTGGTGAGATCGGGTTGATCGCAATTTCGCATGTCCGGTTCGTCGGAACCCATCACCTTCCGTGGGATGTCCTCCGTGGTTTAGCTCGAGGTTCCCGTCCCAGCATCGACGATCTGATTCCGACACTCTGGCTCAATACTGGTCTCCCGTCTCATTGATTAAATGCCCGATCTCGCAGGAACACAATCATCGAAGACTAGCTCCACCAAACTGGCGCTTCTCCGCCGTTTCTTGTCGGGCCCACACAAGCTGTTTCCAGGGCTACCCGACCCCATTGGTTCATCTCGGGGATAAAGATACCACCGTTCGGATTATGAGCCGGCAAATTTGTGCCGTTCCGAATTCATCTTGCGAGGAACATTCGATTTAGCAGATTGATTGATTTGAAAACCGCTTGTAGCCCTTTGTCAGTAGAGATAATTAGAGTTGAACCAAGGTTGGGATTTCCTGGAAACAGATTTGAGACCGGCAAACGCCAAGTATTCGTGATATAGAGGGGCTATATTTATATCATAGCTAGTTGCCTAGGTAGATGTAGCACCGATCACGGTATTTGCTTTGTTGAAATGGGGATCAGGGTGCTGCCTGATAGAACAGGCAGAGGGATCTCCACGCCCGCCTTCTCGACATCTGTCAATCAAACGTGGTCGTCTTGAGCAGTGAGGATGGCCCCTCGGTCCTCTGCTTTGTCCGACTACCTTCTCTCTTTCTCCTTCTCTTTCTCCTTCTCTTTCTCCTTCTGACTCTCTTCTTTCTTTTAATTCCGACTTCGTACAATATGGCTCGTACCAAATCCAAAGACGGCGGCCGCAAAAAAGGGCCCGTCCAGAATGGACGCGTCCGCAAGTCGCGCAAACCATCTTCGTCCGTGAGTAACCTTGAAGCCCGGGTTGTATCCACTGCTTACTCCTTACTAGAAGTCATCGAGGAGTCTACCCGACTCAAACGACCCGCTAGAGGATGTATGTGCCTCTAGCGCCAGCTCCTAGATTCCCGCTAATTGTATCTGCAGAATATCTACGCACATGTGCTGATGCCAGATGGCTACGTCTTTGTTCCCAAGGGGGATTCATACATCACCCTCCACTGTCGCCGTAAAACCAAGGAGTCTCACCAAGTTGTCTATGTCATCTACGTGAGTACAGCACCTATACAGGCTCATTTCAAAATCTCTAATGCCCCTCCAGGACAAATCAGGCAAGCGGATCCAAGGCATCCGAGTTCCTGCCGGTATTCATGCCAATGTCGTCGAGCTGTCTAAGCTCACGATCGACTCTCGGGCCAGGACCGTTCAGGCTCGTGATGCTAAATACCTCTCTCACGGTCGGAAGCTGCTTAGGTTACACTTCCCACTAATGCCCGAGGAGTCTCTGGAGGTTATCCTGAACCACTCATTCCTCAAGGGCTCTGGACGAGTTGGGCGTACCGCGACGACCACCGACGAACGGAAGGTCACCCTCGCCGTTGACGCGCACATTCGGCACAAGCACACGTCGTATGAGAACCTTCTTTCTAGCGGTGTTGAACGAGACAAAGCCCGAGAGACAGTATGGCCCACGGTTCAAGCTATCAGAAACACATGGCAAGAGAAATGTACCGACTTAAAGAGCCACATTCCCGTGGGTCACTGTTGCCAGCCCGAGGTAATCGTGCTGGATTGATTTGTTCGCAAAGCGGCTTGATTGATGCACTTGCATACTATTGGAGTTTACCGGGTTGGGTTGACCATTTGCATGAGACCATGAACACATATTCTGTTGACCTCGCATAAGAATAAACCTAAGCATTGCTATTTCCGAGATCAATAAGTACTGGACCATCGTTCTTCTCAAAATTCCCCTCATCCTCATTATGCATCATTCACGCACCCTGCCACATAATTCATAGAGGGTCAAAACAATGCGCTCACTAGCCTCGTGGATAGAGGACCTCAACATGAAAATGATTCGCCCTCCAAGGCAAACCCGGAAACCACCCCATTCCCGCATTGATCATTTCTTGCATGACCAACATCCGCATTCGACAGTCCCCAAGAGCGTCAAGACGACCGATACTCTTGGTATCGATCGTCACGCGAAGTCGAGTTCGGCAATCTCTTATATGGCGCATGGCACCATCGCGCAGATCTGCTCGCTCCAGAAACCCCATTTGATTGTGCGCATACTCGAGAATCTCGAGATCGGTAAGTTCTTGTGCATGGTTGGAAATATCGACTTCGAAGATGTAACTGTACATCTTCGATCCATCCGGGAGCATTGTAAAGAGCGCACCGGTCGGTCTCGAAGGACGTGAGATTGCCGCGGGTCCCGTGGAGATTGGTCGTCTGGAGAAAGTGGCACTGGGCTCGGAATCGATATCCATCGGGTCACCACCTGAGGATTGACATGGAGGCGTAGCGTCAGTGCGGGTCTGCTGGCACGAGTCTGTTGATGGATTTACGCGGCGACCAGGTGGAAGAGAAGGTCTACGGAAGGACATGGCGGCGGTGCAAAAGAAGAGTCTTCGTTGTTGTTAGATCCGAAGCAAAGTTGATAGAACCGTATGTTACCTGAGTGAGAATGGGTATAGCGGAGATGAGTAGAGAATGGAGCAAAGGCAGCAAGGCTGTGAGAAACGCAAGAGGATAGGTGAAGAGCAATTAGGTGAAGGTGTAGAATCATTTGAATCATGGTCTTGACTCTACGCAAAGATCCGTCTCTGCCCGAAGTCTACCACTCAACCATTGCCCAGAGCCGGGTCGATGATCTGGATACTTCCAACATGAGTGCTTGCGTTGACAACCTCTATAGTAACACACAGCACATAGGGAAAGTAGTCCCGAAATACCACAAGACTCGGAATCAGGCCCCACCAGATCCACTCAGGGTCCAGTGGGTTTCAAACACGAGCTAATTCCATTTTGATTGGCGATTCTCAACCAACCCCGTCAGCCCCCTTAGGCCTCTCTTTAATTCCTAGGTTTCATTTTTCTGCTTCTGACATGGCTCACGATGCTTACCCGACACCTCCCTTCGCTGGGGCCAGGGCGGTTCAAGTATGTTGCCGTCATCGCCATACTAGCCTTGTTCCTACTAGCGCAGGGTCTACCCTCCCTACATAGCGTCGAAACCCGCGTGCGCGATTCTCACGTGGGGGAAGACAGGCCGCGATACATCTATCACTCCACTTTCCGTGATGATCCCGACCTCGAGTACGAACGCAATGTTTCCCATGCTATGCGCGACCTGGAAGAAATGCAATTGGCGCTAGATAGCGCAGACACAACGAATACTCTGTGGCAGATCTTACTGGACCCCTCAGCCCAACGAGGCGAAGACTCGCTTTTGTTCGAGGGGAAGAACCCGGAGTGGAAATATGCGGTAGGAAATTCTCTCCGGCTCCACGCTTTTGGCGCACCGACTGACACGGCAACGTTCAGCTCGTCAACAACGAATGGGCCGAACAATTCATTGCTATAACCCTTAGATCCGTGCCGGGCCTCGCGACTTTATACCATGAATACCCCCACAGAGTCCTCCGAGGCGATCTGCTACGCTATCTGATCCTGTGGTATTACGGAGGCTACTACACAGACGTCGACGTATTCCCCGCAAAATCCATCAAGTCATGCCCGTCCCTCCAAAGCTCTGTGCTCACCAAGGACCCCGATATCTCCCTTGTCGTGGGGGTTGAAATAGATGAGCCCTTTGCCTCACCGCAAAAGATGCGCGACTGGCACTGGGTCCGAAGCTACGGGTTTCTTCAATATACCATCTACGCGCCACAGCGATTCAGTCCACTCCTACGGGATGTGATCGTGCGAGTCTTGTCACACACAAAGCGTCATCGCGAAAACAGCAACGTCATATTTGGTGCCAAGTATAATGAACTAACCACGCTCGAGATCACAGGCCCCGGCGTCTTCACAGATGCTATTCTGGACGTCTTGTCTGATACATTACCGCCTGACCACCCGATGGTCTCAGTATCGAAAAAAGCAGATGAAGTGTTAGGAGATCTTGTTAATGGATCGGGCATTCCCATTGACCGTGTTACATGGGCACCTTTCCATAAGCTGAAGGAGCCACTGTGTGTGAAGGGCTCAGAGGCTAAAGAAGGAAAGCAATTGGGTGGACTGTGCGCGCTTCCCATTAATGCTTGGGGTAACGGCCAAAGACACAGCGGATCGGAAGGGTTCGATAGCTCCCATGCTTGCATTAACCACCGGTTCTCTGGGCATTGGAAATCGTGGAAGCTTAGTTGGAAGAAATATCTTTTTGGATGAGCGTATCAAGGATTATGATGAAGGTTGGTGTTTGGGTAGGACTTTGGTGTTGGACATATACTTCTAATGACTAAACGTATATATACACCTGCATCTTTTGACGCATTCGATCTAGCAATATTCACGTCTTGCTTCTTGACATCGACCCGTATCGATTTCAGCCTTCAATCTGAAGTGGTTTAGCTTAATTGTAATTCTATTGAATCCAGTAGGGAGATTCACAATGACTGCGCTTATTGTAGACTAACCTTGCGCGCACTGCGAGTGTTTCAGATGACTTAGAATGGTTTCTTTTTTCAACAAGGAAAACGTGAGAGTACGCATTTCATCATAGGTAGCCCATGAACTACCAGCATGGCCATATAGTCATCCATGTATGTCTAGTATAAATCGTGATTTATTAATTACTTTCCAAGATTGTTCAATTGGCTTCCTCTGTACATACACTATGCCTTGACCCGCTCTCTCTATAGTTATACTTGACTGAGTCGCGCCGGAACCCAATAATTCGCGTGAATCCAATACATACACTTACATTCCCTATAATCATACTTTCTCACTTTTTGTCTCCAAGTGTGTCTCAATGATTCTCGACACCCTTATCTTCAGGCATAAAGCTGTTCTAATTTAGATTGGCACGTGACTGCGGAGTAAGCGGGGTCTGTCACCAGAGCAGTCACCCCCCAACCTTCTTGACACATTTCAACTGCACATCAACATGAGTGGATTCAGCTTGAAAGGGGGCTGGCACCCTAAGGGTAAAGATGGCAAGAAAGAGAGCTGGCGCGGTGACTTCAAGGGCATCGATCAAGTGGTAAGCTTCTGTCTGATGACTGCAAGGCTCGGCCGCTAACCCTGTTCAGGCAGGATGGATGGGCAAAAGCAAAGAAGCAAGTGAGGACCAGTCCGAGCATGTCTCCCAGCCGCTATCGGCATTGAAGGATCCCTCCGCTTTTGGACCGCCGCCGAAGCACATCAATTACCATGGCGCAGGCGCCTTGCCCAACGAGACTACACCAGACCGGCGAGGCATGGGAGCTCCACTATCGCAAGAGCAGATCAACTACCAAAACTATCAGCAACAGCAGGCCATTCAAGCAGAAGAGGAAGCAGCTCAGAAGCCTGCTCCGCCTCCGGTTCCTTATCGCGTGAATACCACGGGATTGTCGACGAGCAATCTTCCGCCTCCCCCGGTACGACGCCTCGACTCGCCTAGCTCCGGCTCATCCGCCAGGGGGCCCCAGGTGCCTCCACGGGTTCCTCCACGAAACGGCTCGCCTGCGACGAATACTCCCCCTCCTCCATATTCTGCTTCCACGCCACCGGCGTCCCAGGGATATGTCAACCAGGAAGCTACATCGCGCCTCTCAAATGCCGGTGTCTCCGTTCCGGCTCTTGGAATCGGGGAAACCAATAGGCCATCATCCCAGAATTCATCTTCATACACCGAAACTGCCAAGGGGAAAATGAACGATCTGCAATCTCGCTTCTCGCAGATGCGAACTAACTCAGGGTCATCCTCTCCAGCGCCTGCTCAGACGGATCGATTCCCGCGTACCAACACGAATCCCGATGCTTCCCTTCCTCCCGCCCCCGGGTTCCGCGAGCGCCACGCAGACAAGATCGATATGGGCAAGGAGAAGCTGGGTGGTGTGACGTCGCGCTTCAATACATTCGTGGAAGACCGCAAATTTTCGTCCAACGCGAACAAGCGCATCCCCCGACCGCCAAGCGACTATGTTTCACCTTCTCCTGTTGCAGTTGGGGTGGTTAGATCTGCTGCACCTGTTGCGCGTGCAGCTCCTGTCGCATCCGCCGCGCCTGTTCCGCCTGTCGCACCCGTGCCGAGCAGGACGCCGGACGTCCAGGCTCAAGCTCAACGTAAAAGACCGCCTCCGCCGCCACCCAAGAAGGCTGAATTCCGTGCGCCAGCTGCCAATACCTCGCCGGTGTCGTCAGCCTCGCCGCCTCCACCTGTGCCTATGAACACTAAACCCCGCTGAGTGGGGTCTTTTGTACAAAATCAATTGAATTGCTGCGAATAAGTGCTATCAGAATAGAAGTGCAGTGCACATGTACCGTAGCTCGACTTTTTCTATGTCATTAATACACATTCAGGTTATCAGTTCAGAGCAGAACCTCGGCTGCATGTGACGTTCCGGCCCGGGTTGCCCACTCCGATTGACTGCATTCGCCGAGATGTTGGGAACTGCGCGATGATGTCGATTGTGAGACTATTGGTCCCAACAGAAGATCGGGATCGTCGCACGGGCTCGCATGTAGTTTACCATAAGATAGTAACTTGTAAGCTTAAGCCCTGCGCGTGTAAAGCAGTCCAATGATTGGAATCTAGGACGTGGCTGAGTCATCCTTTGTGCCTGACGATTCAGGCGAAAACGTCAAAACGCCAAAAAGGCGTGGGGTTTCAACCGTCCAGTCGCGTGGCCGCGTGAATCCAATAATCACGATCTATGTACTGTATACCGGGGATATAAGCCACCAGGGATGAACCACATAGATAGCTAGTTCGGTCGGATCTAAGTAGAAGTCAGTAGCATATGCTTCTAGAAGATGGCCGAAAGTCAAGAATCCAGACTGACCTCGGTTCCCCGTTTTTAAAATGTTCCAAGTTCAAATTCCCAACAAACGGGGGATCCACTTTCGATAAGTCAGTCTTTATCAGTTGAGTGGATCTCCCTCTACTCTACTTTCGGTCACTTTTTTTTCTCTCTTCTTCTTCTTCTTCTTTGACTCGACTTCCATTCTCTGTTCTCTGTTGGTTGTCCTATCCGGCCTTGGGTTCACCATGTTCGACATCAACGTGCCCTCCGAGTTTGGTCCGGCCACCGTCCGCATCGCTCTTCCTCCCGCCTCCCTCCTCCACTTTCCTCCCAACGAGCTCCCAGTGACCATTCCGGCGCCTCACGTCTCTGAGTGGACCTGGAAACAGCCTTTCAACATCCCCAATGATCTCTATAACCAGGTGTTGGACGTGCGGGTCCCAATTACCATCGCCACCGTCTATGCGCTCACCGTGGTCTTGATCAATCGCATCAATAAAGCTCGTGGCTACAAGCCCTATGCCTTTAGCCACTCGCGCCTGTTCAAATCCTTCGTGATTCTGCACAATGTATTCTTGGCTGTCTATTCCGCCTGGACTTTCGTCGGCATGCTCCAAGCCTTCAGCAACTCCTTCCCGTCCCATGACGAGTCCAATGGCCTCGTCGGTGTCGTGGACTCGCTCTGCAAGATCAATGGACCCCGTGGCTACGGTAACGCCGCCACGTACAGCCCTCTGACCGATGAATGGTCCATTCCCAACTCCGCGCTGAAGCTTACTGGCGGTCAACCCGATTCCAGTGACGTCGGTCGTCTCTGGAACCAGGGTCTGGCTTACTTCGGCTGGATCTTCTACCTGTCCAAGTTCTACGAGGTTGTCGACACGGCTATCATTCTTGCCAAGGGCAAGAAGAGCTCCACTTTGCAGACTTACCACCACGCTGGTGCCATGATGTGCATGTGGGCCGGTATCCGCTATATGGCGCCTCCCATCTGGATCTTT
Source organism: Penicillium atrosanguineum (assembly GCF_028827265.1). Taxonomy (NCBI): domain Eukaryota; kingdom Fungi; phylum Ascomycota; class Eurotiomycetes; order Eurotiales; family Aspergillaceae; genus Penicillium; species Penicillium atrosanguineum. Next base: position 4,268,269 of record NW_026623133.1, on the reverse strand, counting down.
TGTCTGGTCAACTCGGCTATTCACGCTATGATGGTATGTCAATTCCTCGCAGTCCCTTAATAGATGTTTCGACTAACTCGATTGCGCTTTGTAGTACACCTACTACACCTGTACTGCCCTGCGCATCCGTGTTCCCAACCTGATCAAGCGCAGCCTGACCACCATGCAAATCACCCAATTCATCTTGGGCACTAACATGGCCGCTGCCTACCTTTTCGTTCACTACACTATTCCCTACTCCGCTGGTAGTGCTGCTCTGCGCAACCTGGCCCAGGCCGCTCCCGTTGTGGCCAATGCTGCTACTGAGGCTGGTGTCATGCCCTGGCTCAAGAAGCTGGCTTTCCGCGCCGCTGGTGCGGAAGGTCTTGCTGAGAATGTGGGTGGAGCTGTCACCGCTCCCCCGGCTGGCTATACCCAGCAGGTGGTGACCTGCTTGGATACCACCGGCCAGGCCTTTGCCGTCTGGCTCAATGTGTCTTACCTGCTCCCCCTCACCTACCTCTTTGCTCGCTTCTTTGTCCGCTCCTATCTGCAACGCAAGGACCCCGGTGACAAGCAGCCTACCCACATGGAGGCTGCCGAGAAGGCCGGTGTGGAGGCCTTTGGTCGTCTGAGTCGCGAGATTCAGCGGGCTGCTATCGAGGGCGAGAACAGCGAAACCACCGACGATGAGGTCATCCGGGCTCAGGTCCAGAAGATCGTTGAACAAAAGGCCCAGGACTCTCCCGTGCGCACACGGGCTTCCGCCGCCAACAAGGCCAAGGCCGCTACGTCATCCGGTTCAGACGAGGGTTTCTCCACTGTGAAGAAGGGCGCGAAGAAGCAGGCCAAGGGCGAGCAGAAGACGAGCTCAGGCTCTCCGACCGGAAAGGGTGAGAACCCTTTCGGCGTACTCGATCGGAATGCGTGATTCCAATTGGAACATTGGGTTTCGACATAAAATTTTTGGAGTCTGGAACTTTTGACAGCAAAACATCCACTTTCTTTTGACGAATGAGATGGGGCATGATATGCTCTGCCTGGATCATCTCTCGATCATTTCTCGATCATCTCTTGACTGGAATCTATCCATCCCAGTCCCCCCACAAGACAGTCCCGACTCTAAAAGGGGTACTTCTTCCCGACAGGGTATTGGTCATTTGGCTGCAATATCGGGAATTCCTCGGAGTTAATACCGCGGAGATTTGCTTGATGGGTATAGCTTTAGCCTGGTAGTTGTGGCTTAGATCACATGATTTCTATGTACATTATAAACGTGAGCGTATCGTTAATCATAAATTGCTTTCTACCCTAGACCCGTGTCTGCTGTAAGTCCTGCGTAGAATCCTTAGATCTCCAGATCTACAGCCCCTTCAAGGCTAAATGGGTCGCCAAGACCAAGACATGCACCTGAACATGATGTGTGCCTGGACAGGTACTTATCTCATCCCCGTCTTGGGTTAATTTCAGGAAGTCACGCAACCCTGTTTCGAGTGATATTTCCCCACTACGCCTCTGCGCTCTCTGAATGGAGGAAAAATATCGTCGCGGGTAAATCTAGTAGCCCCGCGGGGGAGATTTGGTCCACCGACATTTCGTTTCGATCCCTGTAAATGGACAAACGTCAAGCTAGTGAGTATGGCTGCATGCCTGTCTCCGCAACTTCTCCGGTGGGAGAATGATGCCGAATCGGCCAATGCAGTATAAAATTATAATGTCCGCAATGCCTGCAGGGTCACCTCCCTTGTATCCCAGCTCCTCGGCAGCAGTCCGAGTTGCTTCAAGATGGCGAATCTAACACGGCTAATTTCCAGTCTTTGGATTATCTTTTCCTTTCTGAGTGTTTCTACAGTTGCCGAAACCCAGGAGGTGACTCAATGGCCTCTTCACGACGATGGCTATAACAAGGTCGTTGAATGGGACCACTATAGCTTCCAGGTCAACGGGCAGAGAATCTTCATCTTTTCCGGCGAGTTCCATTACTGGCGTATTCCCGTCCCGGGTCTATGGCGTGACATCCTCGAGAAAATCAAGGCTGCGGGCTTCACAGCGTTTGCCTTTTACTCCAGCTGGGCCTACCATGCACCGAATAATCAGACCGTTGATTTCTCCACCGGTGCCCATGACATTACCCCAATCTTTGAGCTCGCTAAAGAGTTGGGGTTATACATCATCGTGCGCCCTGGGCCATACGTCAATGCCGAAGCCAGCGCCGGTGGATTCCCACTCTGGTTGACGACCGGTGCATACGGCACTCTGCGAAACAATGATACGCGGTATACGAATGCCTGGAACCCCTACTTCACCGAGATGTCTACGATTACCAGCAAAAACCAAGTGACAAATGGCGGAAATGCTCTTGTCTACCAAATTGAGAACGAGTACGGCGATCAATGGATTGGCACCGCATCGGAGCGCGTGCCAAATGAGACGGCGATTGCGTATATGGAACTTCTCGAGGCCAATGCCCGTGCGAATGGCATCAGGATCCCACTCACAGCGAACGACCCGAACATGAACTCGCACTCCTGGGGAAGCGACTGGTCCAACGAGGGTGGCAATGTCGATGTCGCTGGTGTTGATTCATACCCATCGGCAAGTCCGCCTTTCCGTCCTGTGGATGTCTTCTAATATAGTAATACAGTGCTGGACCTGCGATCTCAGCCAATGCACTTCCACCAACGGCGCATATGTCGCATACGAGGTAGTGGACTACTACGACTATTTCCAAGAATCGCAACCAACTATGCCAGAATTCATGCCCGAGTTCCAGGGAGGCTCTTATAACCCATGGGGAGGGCCAGAAGGTGGTTGCCCCGATGACATAGGGACGGATTTTGCCAATCTGTTCTATCGCTGGAATATTGGCCAACGAGTTACAGCCATGAGTCTGTACATGCTCTTTGGTGGAACTAACTGGGGCGCCATTGCAGCGCCTGTTACCGCAAGCAGCTACGACTACTCTGCTCCTATTTCAGAAGATCGTTCAATTGGCTCAAAGTATTACGAGACTAAACTTCTCGCTCTGTTCACTCGCTGTGCGAGGGATCTCACGATGACTGAATTGGTGGGCAATGGAACGCAGTATACCGATAACTCGGCCGTGCGGGCGTACGAGTTGCGAAACCCGAACACGAATGCTGGATTTTACGCCACTTTCCATTATAATACTTCCACCTCCTCGAATGAGGCGTTCCACCTCAAGGTCAACACGTCTGCTGGTGAACTTACCGTGCCAAGACATGCTGGAAAGGTTCGTCTTAATGGGCATCAGTCTAAAATTGTCGTTACGGATTTCACTTTCGGATCGAAGACTCTCCTTTACTCAACCGCAGAGGTCTTGACTTATGAAGTCTTTGACAACACCCCCACGCTGGTTCTTTGGGTTCCCACCGGTGAGACCGGCGAGTTCTCTATTAAAGGATCAAAGGCAGGGTCAGTCAAGAAGTGTCAAGGATGCTCGAGTGTCAAGTTCATGAGTGACAAAGCGGGCGTGACAGTAGCCTTCGTCCAGTCTTATGGAATGAGTGTGCTGGAAGTCGATGATGTCCGCGTCATTCTTCTTGATAGGACTTACGCATACGAATTCTGGGCTCCTGCGATCACAAATGATCCATTTATCCCTGAAAAAGAGAGTGGTAAGCGTCTTTCAATAAGACTCCAAGGATATACATTTTAACATTCTGTGTAGTTCTCGTTCAAGGCCCTTATCTCGTCCGTGATGCCAGTCTGTCCGGTTCAAAGCTTGCTATTACAGGTGACATCGTTGGCGCGACAACTCTCGAGGTCTTTGCACCAGAGGCTGTCAAGACCGTAACATGGAATGGCAAGTCGCTGAAGACCCAGCGCACGGCGTATGGTAGTCTCAAGGGTTCAGTTGCGGCACCGAAGTCTATTACCCTGCCTACCTTTGGATCGTGGAAGTCGAACGATAGCTTGCCCGAGCGCTTCACATCATATGATGACAATGGAGCCGCATGGGTTGGTAAGTTCAGACCAACTGCGCTCAATCTTGATAAAATGAATGCTAATTTCGCAGATGCTAATCATTTGACAACTCTGAACCCGAGGACTCCGACAAGTCTCCCCGTGCTGTATGCCGACGAATACGGTGAGTCCTCGGCCCTATACATGTGTAGCATCTAACTAACATGTCTAGGCTTCCACAACGGCATCCGTCTCTGGCGTGGCTACTTCAATGGCACTGCAACCGGAGTTTTCCTCAATGTGCAAGGTGGATCTGCCTTGTAAGTGAATCCCCAACCACCACCCAAAATCCCCTCTAATCATTCTCCAGCGGCTGGTCAGCCTGGCTCAACGGCGAATTCCTCGGCTCGTACCTCGGCGACGCCTCAACAGAACAAGCCAATTTGACCCTGTCCTTTTCCAACGTCACCGTAAGCACGAGCAAACCCAATGTCCTCCTCGTCGTCCACGATGACACAGGCCATGACGAAACAACCGGAGCCTTGAACCCCCGCGGAATCCTCGACTTCAAACTCGAAGGCTCATCAACCGGGTTCTCGCACTGGCGTCTCGCCGGCACCGCAGGCGGCGAATCAAACCTCGACCCAGTGCGCGGCGCATGGAACGAAGACGGCCTATACTGCGAGCGAGTCGGGTGGCATCTCCCTGGCTTCGATGACTCGGCCTGGTCAACCGCGTCAAAGGCCCAGACAAAGGTAAACGACACCACTAGCTCTCTGCTCAGCTTCACCGGTGCAACGGTGCGATTCTTCCGAACGACCATCCCCCTTGATCTTCCCTTGGGTCGTGATATTTCGATCTCGTTCATTCTCGGCACACCCACTGGCTCGACCAGTTCGTACAGAGCTCAGCTGTTCGTGAACGGATACCAATACGGGCGGTATTATCCGTATATCGGAAACCAGGTGGTGTATCCCGTTCCGGTGGGAATTCTGGATTATAGTGGAGAGAATACCGTTGGAGTTGCCGTTTGGGCGCAGAGCGAAGAGGGTGCAGGTATATCTGTTGGATGGAAGGTGAATTATGCTGCTGATAGTTCCTTGAAGGTTGTTGGTCTTGGGGAAGGATTGAGGCCTACTTGGAGTGAAGAACGGGAAAAGTTTGCTTGAAAGGAGGCCTGCGAGAGGGTGTCGAAAATATGAATTGGAGTGTCCAAGTCAGTTTTACGCGGATAAACTGGATGTTCAACATTGATTGTAATTCTTAGGTAGATGTAGGTCTAGCTCGGAGGAACCCGGTAATGCAAGGGGTATGAAGTGTTTAAGCCAGAAAAATAATCCTTGCATCGTCATCATTTCACCGATAATAAATCTAGGTCTATAGGGTATGTAAAACAAGCAATGCTTGTTGGGAAACAAAAGCGCAACATCTCCGCGAGATCAAACCAGGAATCGGAAGCCGCGAGTGCTAGCCTGTCCAGGCACACCGCCGTTGAGAGCCTCACCACGGTCAAGTTTCTTGTTCAGACGAACCAACATGAAGCGGAGAACAGTGGCTGAGACAATAGCAAGGAAGGCGGTAGCACAGTTGACAGACATGGCAGGCACAAAGCGAGGCGCATCGCTGTTGGGGTACATGTAGCTGGCGTAGATACTACTAGCGTTACTGACACAGTTGATACCGGCCAGAGCGGCAGCACGCTTGGAGGCAGGACGGGGCAGAGTGTTCGAGATCCAGCCTAGAGCGACGACGTAACCAGAGTAGAAGGATGGCACCATGAGCATCATGGAAACATAGCGAGGTGCGGTGCCGGTAGTGGCGGCGGCGATAATGAAGGCTGCAACGGAGATGTACAGCGGTAGAGTAACGTGGAAGTAGCGCTCGCCGGAGCGATCGGCGTGCCAGGCGTTGGCAAAGGCGCAGATGACGGCCAGACAGTAGGGTGGAGCAGTGAGGAGCAGGGTAGTGATTTTGTTGTACTTGAGGGTTTCAACAACAGTCGGGAAGAAGTTGGTCACGGAGGCGGAAGAGACGATGCACAGGATCATGAGCATCTAACAAGTATGTTAGTAACAGCAACCAGTACAGTCGATAGAAACAACACATACCAAAACCCAGGTCTTCATGTCTGTGAAAGCCAGCTTGCAGCCATACAAGAATGATTGCTGCTCACTGTCGACCCAATCATCCTCGCCGATATCCTCCTCCAGGCGCCACACGGCAAGTTCCCTCTCCTCCTCTGTCAGCCAGCCAGTGGTACGGGGAAAGTTGGGCAAGATGAAGATGGCGGCAAACGCAACCACAATGGTAACAGCACCCTCGATGATGAACAGCCAGCGCCAGGCACGGAGGCCCTTAGCGTAGTCCATGTTTTCGGTGATACCAGCCGCAATCAGACCGGAGAAAGCCCCTGAGAGCAAAGAACCGGAGTATAGGGCAGCGGTACGGAACCCCAGTTCCTTTCGAGTGTACCAGGCACTGAGGAAGTACAAGCAGCCGGGCTATAGGAGACACATGATTAGATAGAATCATTAAAAAGGCATCAATGCTCCACATACGAAGTAAGCAGCCTCGACGAAACCGAGGAAGAATCGAACAACCACGAGGCCAGCGTAGTTCTGGACTGCCGCGGTCAGAGTCGAGATGACACCCCACGTCATCATGGCCAAAGGTAAGTAGAGAGCAGGCTTTCCGAACTTGTTGAGCATCAAGTTGGAGGGAATCTGCATCAACAAGTAACCAACAAACAAGATGCTAACGCAGGTCTACCACCTGTCAGTATTTTTCCACAGAAGCATATGTGCTATGGTTGAGTCCTACCAGGTACTGGTTGCCGACGAGACCAAGATCTTCTTCAAGACCTGCCAAACGGGCCGAAGCCTACGGCCAGTTAGTTAGCATGGGCGCGAGAAGGGGGCAGTGAAGAGATACTCACGATATTGTTGCGATCCAGGTAGTTGAGGATGTACATAATAATGATCATGGGCAACAAGCGGATATCGATTTTGCGGACAAGCGCCTTCTCGGCCTGCTCACGCTCCTCTGGAGTCAACCCAGCGACATAGGCTGGGGCTTCTTTCCTCGGGTTTGGCCTGTCTGCATTGGCCACGACCTCGACATTATCCACGTGGGATTTGCCCAGATCGGCCGTCTCGATGTCACCAGAGGGTCGGGGGGACATATTGTGTTGCTTGTAAATGATCAAACGGACAGAAGAGAAAATCAGCAACCCGCAGTCAATCTATGGAAGTCCAAACAACAGATAGCCAGATAGTCGAATGCCGAAGCACGCAAGGGATAGAATGGGAGGGAGGAAGGGAGTAAAGAGCAAAAGAGCAAAACAACAGGCTGAATTAAGAGAATCAAGAGAACTTTCAGCCCTCGGGGTCCTTTGACCCTTTCTGTGAGAGTAAAGACGAGGCGTCGATCGGACCAGCCCCGAGATTTAGAACCCCGGGGGTGCCATGTTGAAGGAGGGGAAAAGGGAATAGTATGGACCGATTGTGACCCCCAACTCTTTCCCCCATACCATACTGCCAGCATGGCGAATGGACCCATTTTACTCCACCGAGAATACGGGGAGTCTTTCTCGACTCGGTCCACTCGGCCAGCGGTTCTTGCGGGGGTTGGACCCTTCGGTTGTGACTAGGGGAGGGATTGGTTGGCGGGGTGGGACCGCCATATAGGTATGAACGTGGGGGTTGCACTGGAATATGTTCGATTTCCAAGCACGGCATCCTCTGAGACATGCTTTTGGGCTGGCCGCTGGCGCGGTGATTTCCCAGGCTTGATAGGAGTACTGCAGGGCCGCTTCTTGACTGAATGCTCTCACCGGTGTCCCACGGGGAGACGGGGGAAGCCCCAGATGTTCGGGGAGTCCTGGTGGGACAGGAGGAACTGAAGTGGACATTCATATTCGACCGAGTCTCAATCGGAAGGGCTCTTACAACGTTCCTAGAATGGTATGTCACAAACAACGTGGGCGTGGGAATGCGAGCACGTTCCGAACCACCTCAATGGGGTCAAATCTTGGAAGTTATGCACGGGAGATAGCCCGGGAGGGAGTAATCAACAGCCTGAGAAATCATGTAACATACCTCTGTGTACTTGCCTCATGACTTACCGCGTTCAGCACTTGAGCTAACGTATGTCTTGCATTACCTCGCGCAATAATACCTCTAGTCCCAAAGCCCTCAAAAATGCGCATTATATAGACAGATATGGTATGCCCATACTCAATTGCGTCATTTGACAGCAATCTCATCTGAAATCAGAAATTCAAGTCATCCAGGCCAAGTAACAATGCAAAACATGTCATTTCAAATGTTCCATCTCAAACCCTCTGGGCGGCTAAATCTGGCAAGCATTGGAGACTGCATTGAGCTTTTTGATGACACCCATGGCGCTGATTTATCATGTCAGCAAAGAACTACGGATCTATAGAGGGATGCCGTATGGGTATCAGACATTGGGCATCAGGGCGAACACGATTAAATCGCGAGGTTTTAACTCCATTGGGCGGGTCTTAATTAACGGGCGCAGAGCAACTTGCGGAGCGAACTCGAGCTTACACATGCAACACAACTACCGAGGAACAGGTCGCATGGGAACCGACATACAAGGAAAACAAATAGGCCAAAGTGCACACGTGTAGGCAGATGCAGAGGCGCTCGGTTGCATTTCGACGAGCTGGATGATAATGAGAAGAAAATAGGCCCAGACATGACCATGGAAAATGATGTGCTAGAAAACAAATAAGTGAAAGAACAGCCCAGTTGCCCACGCTCCCAATACTCGATGACAATGATTCAGATGCATGCGGGAAAGACAGAAGAGGGGAAACAAAGAAAAAAAAAAAAAGGGGAGGGAAAAAAAGAGGAAGTCCCGAGGAACGATGGCCGTCGTGCCCAGTAAATGGCAGACGGGAAATTCATTAGATCAGCGCCTCAAGGCAGTATTCGCAAGGGAACTCCAGCCCTTGCGTTGGAACAAGGACTTCGCCAAGCGTCAAAAAAGCCACACCATTTTGTTGGCGATATTCCCCGAATGGGAGGATCACGAAAGAAGATACCGGAAGGGGAAACGGCACAGAGATCGGATGGTTGAGCTGATGAGACACAAACGACGAAGAATTCCTGACTGACACGAAGCCTGGATTTGTCACTTTGCTGCAACACGAATAAAATCATCAAATACCCCCAATCGCCGAAGTTTATGCAGATCTATGGACAAAGACGCAAGGCTCGCACAACTCGAGCAAGCCACGGCGGGAAATCCCTACCAAACTCAAATGAAGTGCGTGTAGATCTTGGAGTTTTCATGAACCTCCATCTCCTGTGGACATGTTAGCACGGTTATTTCGGTAGGCTTCATATGTGAATACTGACCATCTTGAAATTGTTAATCTCCTCCCGAATCTGCTGAGCGAGCAGAGGAGTCAGGCGATTGCAGGTAGCGATGTCTCCACGGCGGTCGTACTCGCCAGGAGGCCAGGTGTCGTGGAATTGGATGCGAGGGCTGAAGGCAATGTTCCGTCCAACACTAGAAGGAGTGATCGGAGCACTCTTCGCATCCGTACCAGTGTAGCGTCCGCTCTCGGTAAGGAAGTAGTCCTCTCCCTCAATCTTCACGTGATCGTTCGGGCGAGGCCGTGTCGATTCATCGGGCGTGGTCGGGGCACTGGAATGCGGCGAATCGGCGGCGAGCGCATTGGCGATCGAGGGAACTGCAAGGTCGGAATGGGTTTCTAGGCAAAATGTTAGTACTTGGATGAACGCGGCTGAGAATTCGAATGTAAGGCTTACTCTTCAGAATGCCCTTGCGGACGGCTGCAAGGATCTCCGCCCGCTCACGGTCGCTTCCCACGATGCTCTTACGCGTCTGGGAGGCATCCGACATGGTCCTTTCCCGGATGGAAGCGGACCGACGAACATCTGATCCCTCCACCCTGGGGAAGACAGTGCCACCACGAGGCATTTCCTGCAGATCGGCATTCACGGCAACGCTCTCGCCATCGTCTCTTTCAACATTGACAACGGTGATTTGAGGAGCGGCTATCGGCTCAGCTGCACCTTCAATCGAGTTGATACTAGCAACTGACTTGGTACGGAACATGCCAACGAGAGATCGACCACCCTTCTTCATGCCTTTGCCCATTTTTCGGAGCATCATAGACGCCGATGATGCCGTAGATGATACTGAGAGAGCATCAGTAGATCGAGAGAAAAGTCCACCCTGATGAGAATAGATGCTTTCACCAAGACCGCTCTCTTCTTGTTGCATGGCAATGGCAGCCTGTTCCGGTCCCAATTCCTCCAGCAACGCTTCTTGACGAAGTTTCTCCGCAGCGAGGGCTTCTCGCTTGGCGGCACGACTCTCCCCGGAATTCTTCAAAAGCTCGGAAGCGCTACCAAACGAGAAAGCACGCCTCAAGCGCGACTTCCCGGGGCGGTTGGCGCCATTCTTCAGCTCAGCCAGACGCCTGGCTGCAGGGGAGTCTAACGGTGGCGAGGAGGACGTAGTGTGGGTTTCTTCGGTTTCATTTGTAGGCGAGTCGGGGGATGTGGCTGCTGGTTGGGAAAGGGGCGAAGGCTTGCTAGTTCTCTTCTCGTCGGACTTTCCGGTTTTGCTGGTCACGGAACTGGAATCCGGGGACCCGGCTCGAGCCTAAATTCAGCATATGGTTAGTTTTAATCAACCTGTGTTATATGAAGAGGGTAGCCTACCGAAGAGCCAGAAGAATGCCGCGAGTGGTTGCTCCCTGAGCTATCCCGACGGGAGTGGGATGAGTGCGGCCGGGGATTCGAGTCGAACGAAATGAAGTCGTATGAGCCCGATTGAGGCGGTGATGAAGAGGTGGTGGGTAGCTGAAGCTGCAGGGCGGGAATAGCTGCAGGGTCCATGTTGCCCAAACTCCGTCGACGGTATCGCTCCGGGGCCACCTTCTCTGCATGAGAGACACCATCTACGCTTGACACGCGATTGTGAGCTGATCGGAGAGCAGGTCGAACAGGCAGAGGTGCGGTCGTCTTCTCCTCAGCAGGCGATGCCGATGCCGGTGCCGAGATGGGTGCGGGTGACTGATCGCGTGCACCCTCCGCACGCTGGGGCCGACGATATCGATTTGGGGAAGGTTTGGCAGACCCGGTGGGCGAGGAGATATTCATGACGGGGGGAGAGGGGAGGTTGGCGGTGGAAAGAGGACGAAGAGGCTGGTCACCCCTCGGTTTCCTAGAGGGGATCGCACTGTCGTCCTTGGAAACATAGGAATGAAAAGATGGGGTAGAAGAGGAAGTATTCGATACAGAACCAGCTGCAGGGTGGGCGACTCGAGGAGTAGCCCCGTAAGGCATCATTGGCCCTTGAGCAACAGTAGGGGCGGAAAATGTGCGGTGTTCGGGCCGGAGATGAGGGGACCACGACTGTCGATGTTGTTGGGGGCTTGAAGGATGACCCAGGTTTGGAGCGAAGGCGTAGGGAGCCACGATCGGTTGACTAGTTCGATAGGAACCCGAATTGCCAGCATTGAGGGAGCTCCACGACATATTCTGATAACGGGAGGCCTGGGTCTGTGATGAAGAGGCGAAGGTGCCTGAGGAGGAGGAAGGACGCGTCTGGAGCACCGGTACCGTACTAGTGTGTTGCGGAATCGTTTGAACCAACGCAGCCATGTTGTTCTTCCTCCTGATAATGTAAAGAGAATCACGAGCCTCCGGGTCGGGGCTGGTATCTCGACAAGGCAGCTCGCGGCAAGGATGGGGTTAACTCGTCAGGACACCGGGAAGAACGAAAGTTGCTGATGGAGGAGAGATGTTAGTCGGCCATGATCCACGATGAAGACAATCGTGTGTTCGAGCACATGAAAAATGTGGAGTTGGATGGGAAAAGGGGTTGTTGATCGAAGTTCTATTTTTTTTCTCGCGTCCGGGGTGGATAGCAACGGGACCGCGTCAGCCAGGGGGGGGGCAAGGGGATCGTACCTGTTCTTAGTGACGGCGAAGATAAACTATAGTGGTACAACGATTAAAAGAAGGAGACGCTGAATGCCAATAGAATGCAGAAACTCGAAACCAGGCGAGTGGAAAGAAACGAAAGGTGGTCAGATGGAAAAGAAGCCCCGGGGATGGATGAAGGGGCAGATGTACAAGAAGGAAAAAAAAAAGCCCCCGAAGAATACAAAACCAGATCCTTGGAAAGGCACCCTGTCAAAGACAAGAAAAACGGTGCCGTTCTTCTGGACTGGGAGGGGGGAGAAAGTGGAGGAGTGAAGGAAGGAAGAGGGAAAGCAGAGACAGAGAGCAGACAGAGAGCAGAGCAGAGCAGGGGGCGGAGATGGGGAGATCGGAATGGGGGGGAAAACTAATAGGAGGGGCCTTTTTTTTTGGTCCTTAGCTCTCACCAGGGAACAAATGGCATACTTATTCAAACATTATATTAGTCTTCTAATCTCTGTCTATCTCTTCAGTCAACTTTCAATTCTCCTATTTTCTATCGCTGATTTTCTTCTTGCGGATGCTCTCGCATCTCCCCCCCCTTTAACTGACACCAATCATAGCGGAGCCCCCTAACTCCTCTTTGCTCGGATTTCGGATCTGTGAACAGAATAAGCTTGACAGAGACTCTACCAAGAGTCACTAGGTTACTATGTTACTTGGTCGCTAGGTACCTAGGTCCCCAGGCCACTAGCCATGCAAGTGGATTGCTATTCAGGTCAGAAACAATCTCGGATCGTTACTCTGCCTCTTATAAAGACAATCAAAGGGAATGTGTCCCGCGATTGGCGACTACGCACTAAAAGTACCAAGTGCGACGCTATCCCTCGACGGCGTTTTTCTCCACGGCTGCAGCGAATCCACTGGCGTTCGGCGAAACATCTGGCGGCTCCGTGCACCGCACGTGCTGTCACCTACAACCGATTTCGATGCAGTGGAGTATCGAGATTATGTGCCCTAGGTAGTGTGGAGTTTGGTTGTGCGATAAGAAATGGGGAACGAGCTTGGTTCCATGGGCGGGATCGGTTCCAACCTGGTTGCCGGTCAGCTGTGGCAGACTGCAACATCAGGTACCGCCGCCTACAGCCAGAGAGCCAATCCTGGGTTTGAGCCCGGACGGCGCGCCATTCTAGTGTACAGCTGGTGACAATGTATGGCCGGTGAGGCTGAACAGGTCATGAGCGAGGGGCGTGGGCGTGTATGTACGTGGATGTGGACGTGATGGTGGTTCGCGGGAACTTTGGAACGGAACCGGGTACTCGAGCGGAGTCTGCGGGAGCTCCGTGTTTCTCACTCACTGTGTTTCTGGCTTTCTCTTTTTCTGTTCTGGTCTGTCCTTGTTTTCTTTTCTTTTTTTTTTTTTTTGCGCGTACAGTTACCGTCGTACTCGTGAAGTTTGTACATGACGTACAATGCAGCGAGATCGCACACATCTGACGAACGCCTCTGTCAACCAACGCTATAGATGCACGGCTTATCAGGACCGGAGCTGACCCGAAGACCCAAGTACATAGATCTTTATACCTAACATGGCACTCTCTCCTAAATCGTACTTCCTACCCTACTGTTCCTGCTTTGCTTATCTTAGCCTCTTCCCCACTGACAAACCACTCCCATTACTTCCCGCGTGATCGACATGCCCTAAAACCAGACCGGCACAGATCCTCGTTTCGTGCTTCTTTCTTCGACATTTACCTACTTATGCATCCGTTCCTGCACATGTTCCTTAGAGGTATGGATGAGCACAAGGTACGGACCTCATCATGGCTCTCTAGCTCCTACTCTATACAGCTTGGTACCGATCTTTCCAAGTTTTTGCCGGGGGCTTCTTATTGCGGGTCTTGAATGAGGGTCCTTGAGGGGGGGGGGGGGGGGGGGGGGGGGCATCTGAAACCGCAAATCATGGAGCGCATCTCTCAAGTGCCCCATTCTTCCCGTGTCTCCTGGAGATGCTCCATGCTCCTTCCGTGCTTCGTGCTTCGTGCTTCGTGCCTTGTATCCTGCATGTCCCATCTCTGCGCTGTCTTTGTAAGGCATAGCTGAAATCTCCAACATGGCGGGAGATGGGAATGTCCTGCCTCGACCATTTCTCGGCTTGGCTTCTGCCGTGCCGCTTTTGATTACCCTATATGGCATCGCGCCAGCCTCTAGTGCTCGCGATACATATGCTGTATTGGGAGGAAGAAGCACAAGCGCGAATGATGGTCAACGCCTGCCTAGCCAGTGATCTGGCACCATGGCAAATTCGCTTCCACGGCCTGGATGATTGGTGCTGTGCGAAGGAACTAGCACCCGCGTCATACTGTTCCATCCAGTGACCAACCCGCTAAACCTCCTAAAAGTACATTTGCACAACGCTAATGAATGTAGCCGGCATCCGGGGAAACAGAAGTGTGGAGAGGTACGATAGCGATCATCAGAGCGCCGTTGTGCGCCTCATGTCTCCGGTCGCGAGTCGAGGACGTGCGCACATTGGAGTTGACTCGGTACTACTGTAATTAGCGTCGAATACTGTATTCTTATCGTACTTTTTCCTTTCTTTTTTGACACTTGCAGTTCATATCTCATTTCTTTTTTCCGCTTAGGCGCGTTTGAGTTTGATGCGAAGATATTAACCCGTTCGTGGCGAAATTTGTTTTAATCTCTCGTTTAATATCTCAGTTAATATATCTCTCCTACATCCACATCTGGAAATCATCTGAGTCCCCGTTGATTAAATCCTCCCACGTATCGAAGACAATCCCCGGTGTCAGCCGGCTACCGTATGACAGTCTTTAGAACAGAGATGTTGATCCACCAGCGACCAACTCAACGCAATGGGCTCCACACTTTCTTCCGAAGGTCCGGTCAAAGTACGATCCTAGCGACAAATATGTCTTTCCGCCACCTCCGCGTGCTCTTACTACCAGTGGAAGGTGATCCGACGATCGACAAGGTCATACATCATGGGAACATGGACAAGCGCCAAAGCAAAGACATCGTGGCACATCTAAACGTCATACAACTAACGAGATTAGTCCCAAGCCAAAAAAGTCTCACCATAGACACAAAAGAGACGCCAATCCTGCTGTAGAGCTAAATACGCTGCAAATCTATTTTGAGAGGTCAGGTCCGATCGGGAACGACTTTTAGTCCAAGTTGGGAGTCACATGGTGATATGCGCAATTTCGCATGCTTCGAGTCTCACGACAGTTGACGGCGAGGCACTGTACAAGCAACGTAGTATTGACTACAAATGGCATGCGCCCTTGGCCCTGTTGGTAATCCTACCGATCCCATGATCTGGGGAGTTGTGCTGCTTTCGGGTTGTTCGTGAAGTGATTTGGATCCTGACTATGCTCGGGGGCTGCAGGGCTGATCTTGGTATGGAGTAGCGTGGTGAGCTGATTTTGTGTCAAACCTTGAGAGTTGCCGATCAATTCTTTGTGTAAGGTCACCGAAGTTCATGGCAGCAGATGATTTATATTTCCAAGGCTGGTACTTATGTTTAAAACAGGTGTAAAATGGTACTAGATGGCACGGTATCTCAATTACTTACTCCAAGCTAGTATAGAAGTGGCCTACCTTCCTACCTAGGAAGACTCCCGTTTGAAATTTTTCGAATTTTTCAACTGATATTTTGAGGTCATGTATTCTATCTCGTCGTCAACATGGCGATTTATGGAAAAAAGGAAAAAGGGAGATATCTGACTCTCTAAACCGCCTTAGAGCTCCATGTCATCTTCGTTATCATCCGTCATGCCAGCCTCTTCGTCAAGTCCCTCAAAGAACATGAACTTTTCATTCTTAGAATCAGTGTCTTCGGGCACGACATAAGAGTCCTGAACTTCACATTCCTTCAGCATGGATTCGGCACCAATCTTAGCCCTCCGACCAATGATGCAGTTTGTTAAGGTCGCCTTTGGCCCAACAGTAACACCATCCATCAAGACACATCTGGTGAGCCGGGCGCCACTGGAGATATGGCAGTTACTTCCAATGACAGACTCCTTAATTACCGCGAACTGCTCCACGGTGACGTTCTCGGCGATCAGACAATCCGACTTGCTAACGGTACAGCGTTGGGCAATACCCTCGGGGTGGGCAATCTTCTGATTGTGTGCGAAAGGCGAAGCCTCAATGCGGCCAACCTCCTCAATAGATGGGAGCTTGGCTAGACGGAGAGAAGTGGACAGAAGGAGAGCGGAGCTGTCAACACGTCGAACGAAAGGAGCAGATTCTCTTTGGACGTATGCCAATATGGGCGGGACCTTGGAGGACTTCTTGTCCTTAGATGCTTCAGCTTCAGATACCTTGACCCGGGAGGCATAGGAGGGCAGGGCAGATTCGGCATTGATAGAGCCACTCTTGGTAGTGCTCATGGCCTGGAGGTCAATCTCTTCTTCGACTGATTCGTTGTCATGGCTCCCAGTCTCGCCAGGAATCTGGCTGTCCTGCTGTCGCTCAAAGATCTCCGTTATTCCCAGCTTATCTGCCAGCCCCTTCTGCCACCCTGACTTGGCCCAGTAGCCGATCAAGTCTTCGCTGACAGATTCCAATTTCTCGTTGCGGGCCAGATCCTTGATCCAGTAAGGGAAGACATAGAGGTGCGCATCTCGATAGCTACTCAGCATCTTGATCTCTGCGTGCTCCTTCACCAATGAATGGCGAATGAGGAAGCCCTTGTCATTTTCCATCTTCTCCTTGATTGTGTCCATCGGGCTCGACATGACGACCTTGGAAAGACTAAACCGTAGAGCAGCTGGCCCTTGGGCGGGGTGGGAGACTGCGGGCGCTTCATCCTTATCGAGCGGCGCGATAGCCACGAAGTCTGTAGCCTCACCCTTCACACTTTCCTCCCGAAGCTTCGTTTGATAGTACAAACCCAGACCTCCTCGGCGACCGCCCCGTTCACCCCCAGATCCTCGAGTAATGGGACCATGGGCATTGCGCCCCTCGGGAACTAGACTACCTCCAAGAGAGCTCTGAGAGACCATCCAAGCTTCAAGCAATGATTCTCCTGGGATCTCGCAAATAAGATCACAGGGGAGGAGAAGGAAGTCTGTCTTGATGCAAGCTTGTACCTCAGGCAAACGGAGGAGCTCACATGTACCCATAGTCATTTCGAGTGCCTTGGGGGCGAGGACGGACGGTGAGGGAGACGAGAAGGATGTGAGGTGTGGGTTTTGCTTCAAGGCAGCCTGGAGAGGCGCAAGAGAGGAGGGTGGAGTGATCAAAGTGATATCTATATAATAGAGTTAGCATGTCAAGCAACTTTAGCTTGCGACTGGGTTCATTTACCAGAAATTCCCGATCTCCGTAGGAAGTCAATGGCATAGTAGACCATTGGCCGATTAGCCACTGGGACAAGACATTTTGGGTGTTCTTCAGGGTTCGCAGTGAAAGTGTTGAGGGAAACTCCAGGTCCACAAAGAATTAGAGCTTGAAACCCAGTTGACGGTACGGGGATTGATTGAGGCATGGTTGCTTTTGAGTCGATTATGACAGCCCCGCGGCGCACAGGTGAAGATGGAACGGCTGTCGAGAGGGCCAAGGTACTGGTATGGCTGCAAAGAGCTTCGGGGGAGCTCCCACGGGATCAATAAAGCCCAGGTCCTTTCAGACGAGGAGAAAGCTCGAGAATTGACTGCGGTTGACAATGCCAGCTGTGACTCCATTCATCCCGCTTTGATGCTTTTTTTGATTGATATCACGTGCAGATAACTGACTCATGTCACATGATCAAGATGACCCGCCTCCGGATTTTATGTAATACGTAAACACCGCGGCAACAGCGTACACAGAGCCCAGCCACATGTATTCCCAGCTCCGAGGTCGAGATTCGTCTTCCCTTTCTCTCTTCTCCACTTAATTCTTCCCCGACAGGAGGCGTGCGATGTGACTTGCATACCCATCGCGACTTCGATTGTTCCCCTAAATGCGCTATCTCTAAATCAACACGCGATCGCAATGTCATTTTCCCAGGACCCTCGCGGCCGCCGCGGTGGAGCCGGCGCCGGCTTCAGCGCGACAGGCAGACGCACTGCCTTGGGTTACTGGATCCCATTGGCACTCACAGTGGGAGTCGCGACCATCAGTGTTGCAGCATGGATCTGGAGCGAACGGAGCGATGATGACGAAGATGACCGACCCTTCGAAGGAGAGGGCCCTTACCCGCCCCCCGGTCCGCCCGATACTGATATTCCTCCTCCTTCCTACGCCTCAGAAGGATACGCAAGAAGCACAGGACCTGAAGTTCCTGGCGATGCTCGATATGATCCCAGCTTCATGGCCCGCATGCAAGGTGCATTGCGCCGAACGCCGAGCCCGCAACAGATCTTTGACGGCGCAAGCCGACGAGTCGTGGCCGGTGTGACTGCTGCTGGCGCACTTGTTGGTGGAGCACTTACGTCTATCCGCGAAGAAGGCCGAGGCGACTTCGAAGACCACACGAGATGGTCCGAAGAGGCTGCTGCCAGAAATGTCGGGGGTCAACCAAGCACCGCACCCACCATGAGTGGAGCACTGCCGACTCGCGGATCAGCTGCTGGCCACCACTCATTCGATAAGAAGAAGAAGACCGTGGTTATTGTTCTTTCCTCTGTCTCTCCGGCTGACTCGGATGAATATGCCTCGGAACACGCTGTAAGAAACCCGCCTCCCCTTTTTGACAAGTAACGGTTTACTGATTATCAACAGTCAGTTCTGTCCCACCTTCCTGAACATGTGGACTTGGATACCTCTCGTGTCTTTGTTCTGATATATGCCCCCAATGTCAAGCACGCCATCGGCCAGGGTAGCTCATCTCGCCAGACCACATCTATTGCCTCGTCCTACTCAAACATTGCCCACGAGGAAGCTACCTCTTCCGGTGAATTGATCGATGCTGATCTGAAGACCGTTGAGCCTCGCCAGGACGATGACCTTGACGGTTCCACCCATTTCTTCAAGACTTTGTACACCCAGGCCCAGGCACTTGTCGAAAAGGATATCATGATCATGCCCTTCAGCACCCCCTCTGGGTATGTGCATCTTGTGCGCCACCTCGCACCCGACCTTGTCTATGTTCAAGAATCTCTGACTGGCAACGAGGGTGACGCCGTTCAGCACATCTCTGGCTGGGTTCGTCAGGTCATCGTCGTGGTTGGAGACGAAGCCGGCCGTGGTGGCCTCATTGACAGTGATGATGAGTCTGCGCTTGCCGATAAAGGCGAGATGTGGTGGCAAAAGAGGGCACTACGGGCATCGGCAAACGGATTGATGTGGTAGATGCCCTCCGTGTTGGCGACGACTGGCGACGTCGCGTGCGTGGCTTGGACTAATCGCCCGCCTTGTCTACTTCCCAATGATGTTGATGTCAATACCTGGTTACTTTTACATGTCTATACCTGCTCTGATTCTTACCCCCTGATGATTGTTTGCTCTCGATTCCCCTGTCTTCCATGTTGTTTATGCGTTGTTTCATATAATGCCTTTGGGTCAATACTGGTGGCCACTGCTAGTACATTCGGCGGATTGTTCCATTTTCATTTTGATAGCTTTGATAATACAATTCATCTTTCTCCGATGATAACATGCACCCGGGATAGGGATAGAGGCTATTGTTCATCCGTAAGAAGCATAGTCTCGATCGCAATGGATACAAGCTAAACCTGATATGGGAGTTTCAGATCAGGTGACAGAGTCGCGCTCGGAGTCATGTGACTGCCCTGGAGCGTCACCGCGCCTTGGCACCTCACCTCACTCTGCAAGCCCGCGGTAGTCTAGCGCTTCCCCAGACACATTTCCTTCGCGACATCGCTGGATGGACGCTTTCGCTCTCTTTAACTAAGCGTCTCTGACAGCTGCTACGCATTTTTAGCTCGACTTCACCGCGTTGGTGACCTGAGCCGACCGTCCGATCCCCACATGTCTCGCGCATCACTCATCCCATTCTTCCTCGGAGTTCGGCCTTGAACTAACATCGCCGGATCGGCTTTCCGATAAATCGCATTCCAACTTACCGAATTCATACCGATTGCGCGCATCGTGCCTTCACGATGGCTACCGCGATATCCAAACCCACGTCACATCCCCCGAAGATGAAGCGGCCGCCCCCGCCTTTCCCCCAGGTCGGGGTCAACGGAGTCAAGGCTCAACAACCTTCATCTTCCCCACCCACCACTTCCAAACGTCTCCCTGGAGGCATATCCTCCAGCTCTAGTCCCAATCTCACCAATGGTGTGCTCAATGTGGCGAGCGGCGCCAAAGGCCCCCTGAACCGGACCAGGAATATGGCGCAAAGACCTGGAGATCCAGCCGCACGAGTCACACGGGGAGTGACGAGGACGACCTCACTGGGAAATGACAATCGGGTTGGGAAAAGGTGTCCCGAACCCTATGGTATGGCGCATCCTCTTGGTGATCCCGCAATGCCTCCGCAAAGCGCATAATGGACTGACCTCATTCTTTGTTGCAATTGCAGTCAAAACAACACAATATATTCTTAAGAAATACGCGAATTGCCCTCCGTCTCTCATTGTGCATCTTCATCCTACACATTTCCGGTTCGAGCAGCAAGATGGAAGTTTCCCTTACAATTCGGAGATGAAGGTGGTCATCGAGCACATTCGCGAAGGCACTGTGCCACATGATCTGATTGAAGAGCTCCTCCGGTCTGGAGTGCGATTTTACGAAGGTACCTTTCTTCCTTCTAGTGATTGGCCTTGATTATCGCGTACTAATTGAACTCTCACAGGCTGTCTTATTGTTCGCGTAGTCGACCACAAGTCTGTATCTGCGCAGACCAGGAAGACTTCTACGACGACCACGAACGAGAATAATGTCCCGTTTTCTCTGCACAACTACAACGAACACGTCACCCCATCAGCATATGTTCCGTATCCAAAACAGAACCAGCTCACCACCGACTTGCACGGTTCTAAGCCGGCTGAATCAACACCAAGCCAAACTGATGGCCAGGGCAAAGGCGATGGCTCCGAGGCTCAAGCCGAAGGGACCGAGAGAAGCAACAAGAACGCCCCTTTGAAGCCACGGGTGTTCACTACTGTCCTTCACCCGACGTCCCGCGTGTTGCAGGCTGAACTAACTCTGCTTGTTACTACTCCTGACCCCAAAGCCGCGAATGCGGCAGCTCAGAACCAATTTTCTCGCACAAATTCCTCATTTGGGGTACCTCAATCATCAGGTGGTCAGAATGACTGGGGACACGTCGCAAAGCGACAGAAGACTCTTGTTGAGCCGCAAGACCTCCCTGGATGTGAAGCATTACTCATCCGGGCCTTGGCTCCTCCCCTTTATTTGGACACTGTGGACAGCTTCGCGGCATCGCAAGACTTGTTGAAGTCTATGGAGAGCCCTCTTCACAACGCTCCACCGCCATCGCCTAAGCGCCGCAAGAGAACCATCGCCCAACTTGCTGCAGATGAGGCCCTTGCAGCCGAGGAGGAGAGATTTATGCTTATCATGGATGAGCGCCTCGAACCTGCCAATTCCGGCGCAGGCGCAGGCTCCAAGGCTGCAGTGGTTGATGACGCGGCGGGTGTTGCGGCATTTGAGCCACGATTCTCTCGCTTCAAGACTCTCGAGACAATTCGGATGCAGCACGAGGAGAAGGCTAAGCGTGAACACGAGATCAAGATGAAGCAAGAGCTGGCCAAGAGACAGCAACAGGAACAAGAAAAGGAGCGCCGCAAGGCAATTGAGGCAAGACAGGCCGAGGAACACATCCGCGACGAAGCTCGGAAACAGCAGCTTGCTGCACAACAGGCACAGGCACAGATTGCTGCCCAGCAGAATCGCCACGTCATGGCGCATCCCAATGGTGTCAGTCAGGGACAACAATCCTCCCCTGTTATACGCCAACAAACTCCACACAACATGTCGTCGCCGCTGGTTGGTAACAATATGGTACCGCAATCCGTCCCGATGGCGATGAGTGGATCCCAGCAATCGGGAAGCCCGCCCCGACCTCCATCGTCCCTTCAACATGCGCACCCCAACATGATGGGTCATCCAATGGCACCCTCGAGAAGCCAGCAAGGCCCCAGCCGCAATGGGACACCAAAGATGACACAAGGCACACCGGCCATGTCGCATGCCACGCCGATCATGCGCAATGTCACTCCGACTCAACGGATGAACCAGGGCAGTCCGAACCACGCCAATATGGGCCAGACCCCGATGATGAGCCAAGCTGTTATGGCCAACACGCCGCAGATGAATGGCAACAATCTGGCAGCACTCAACCCGCACCAGCAGATGATGCTCGCACAGCGACAGCAGCAGCAACAGCAGCTTCTTGCTGCGCAAGGACATATGAGTGCCAACCCCAATCAATTATCGCAGCAACAGTTCGCTCAGATGCAGGCCAATATCCACGCCCAGCAGAATATCCAGTCCCATCAGCAGCAGCAGCAGCAGGCGCAAATGATGCAAGCACAACAGTCGCAGCAGCAAACTCCTCAGAATATGCCAAAGATTCCTCAGCACAACCAGCAAGCGTATCAGGCGCAGCTCATGCGCGCCCAGTTTGCTCAAATGCAAATGGTTAAGCAGCAGAATGGCCAGATAGCACAAGGCCAAGCAAATCAGCATGCTGGCAGCCCGCAAATGTCCCCGCAGCAGCAGCAGCAGCAGCAACAACAACAACAACAACAACAACAACAACAACAACAACAACAACAACAGCAGCAGCAGCAGCAGCAGCAGGCGCAACAGCAGCAACAACAGCAGCAACAGATGCTGATGGCAGCTGCTCAGGCCAACGGTGGACAGATCCCACCGAACATGCAAGGTGCTACCATGGCCCAGCGATACAATCGACTCTATCAGCAGCGGTTATTGCATCTTCGCCACGAAATGTCACAGCGGTATATGCAACAATATGGACCACCGAACCAATATCCGCCACAGATTGCGCAGCAGTACGGTGCTGGATTGGAGAAGAATGCCAAGGCATGGGTTCAAGATCTTATGCGACGTGAGCGGGAAGCTGCTCAGCAACATCGGGCAACGCAAGCTGCTATGCAAGCCCAGCAAATGCAGCAGCAAAATATGATGCACAATGGCATGGGCAACTGATCACGAAGTCTATTTACAGTCATGGTGAAAATTCGATGAGAGATTCGATCTAGGGAGGCATCTGGACGGACGTGGCTTATTGCTCCTTCCGTCTTCAATCCTTGATTTTTATTTTTATTTCTATTCTACGTTTGCTTTTCATTTTGGGAATTGTATAGGGACCGGGATCGCGGAAATCAAGTGGGCTGGCGTTTTGCACCATCTTTTGCGATGGCTTGGTTTTTCCCATCTTTGCTTTCTTGTTCATTTGTACTATCTGGAACTGGGGTCTTTATTTTTTATTTTTTATTCTTTTTCTGTTTGTCTTTTGGACGGGGCTTACTGATTGCGATTCGATACCATTTTGTACAGGAGTTTTACCTTTCATCATTGGATCTGGCTGGTTATTGGGTGGGGATTGGAAATAGTGAACACGAGCCAAAATGCAATACGCTATTCAAAAGAGATATAGTTCGGTTTTAGTGAGTATAGAGCAGAGAGCATAAGCTAGACAGCCCGAGATGTAAGCCATGTCCACATTGGCAAAGAGTGTGGAGAAGATGGGGAAGAGTCGGGGTAACACGCGCCGAGCGGGATATCCGAGCCATGCGGCCACAACTTCTTTATCTTTCAACGCCGTGATCTTCAATCGATCAAGTAGCAACATGGCGTGGACAAAAGCAGCTCAGTGGATCTGGACCCCAAAGTATCTCGAAGAGGAAAACCGGCCTGGGCGGTACTTCCTCTTCCGCAAGACCTTCCAACGGACTGGTCAGGCTGGGGGTGAATTGCCTGTCCATGTTTCCGCCGACAGTCGATATCGCCTGTTTGTCAATGGCCAGCGTGTGAGCTTTGGGCCTTGCAAGGGCTACGTAGAGCGATGGCATTATGAGACGATAGACATTCTCCCGTATCTTGTGGAGGGGGAGAACGTCATCAGTGCCCGCGTGCTGCGCTATTCTCCTGCCACGACTGGCTCGTCATCAATCATCAGTACGGAATTGCCGGGCTTCATGCTGCATGCAGACTCTAAGGCAAGCACAAAATTTCACGACAATGGACGCTGATATTGAGAAGTGACACTAATTGTGCGCTAGGACTTGTCACTCTCGACGGATGAATCGTGGAAATGTCTCGAAGAGACCACCCGCCAGATTATTCCTCACCAAGAGTGGAATTACATTCTGGGTCCCCCATTTCTCTCCAACAATGAGCGAGTCTCTGAAAACCGGCAACTCGCGGGCTGGAAATTCCCCGGCTTTGATGACTCGGCTTGGGAGAGTGCCACCTTACAATTCCGGCCAGTGAAAATGCTTCCGGTAACAAGCCCATGGAAACTTGCTCCACGTCCAATTCCCGAGCTTCCCGAGCTGCCAGGTCAATTTGATGGAGTGGCTAAATGCCAGGGCTCAATTACTCATGAGCAGTGGAGCGGGCTTATCAAGGACAGTCGTTCCATCACCATTCCTGCTGGAGAGTCCGTCACTGTCGATATGGAGACCAAATCCCTAACAACCGCATTTGTGAACCTTCAATGCGGTGGAGGAAAGGGATCTGTGATCACCCTACTCTACGCAGAATGTTACGAGTTAGACCTCGGGGTGGAAACTGCTCCCTTCCCCAAGCCGCGATCAAAGTCAAACCGCGCTGACTCCCGCGGCCGGCTCTACGGTATGAAGGATATCTATACCGTAGCCGATGGTCAGCCCAAACAAACATTTGAACCATTCTGGTTCCGAGCCTTTCGCTACATCCAGCTCCAAATCACAGCCTCAGACCAACCATTGATTCTCGAAAGCTTCACTTTCCGTGAAACCTTTTACCCACTAGAAATTTCCACCCGAGTTCAAGCTGGGCCAGAACTCGACAACATCTGGAAGATCAGCCTCCGTACACTACAGAACTGCCGCCACGAGACATTCGAAGACTGTCCATTCTACGAACAAAATCAATTTGCCTCGGATTCACGGCTCCAGATGCTTTTCAACTATCAGATTTCTTCTGATGACCGACTTGCGAGGAAGACAATCCAAGAATTCCACGCGAGTCAAGGACCGGATGGACTCATCAAGGCTCAATTTCCTGCAGGCTTCCGGAGTACACAAATTCCTCAGTTTTCGCTATATTTTGTCGCCATGATTAATGACCATATGCATTATTTCGCCGACTCGGCCCTTGTCTGCCGATATCTTAGCACTATTGATGGAATCCTAAGCCATTTCGATGAGAGACTCAATGAGCTTGGGCTCGTTGGCCGCTTTGAGGATGATGCCTGGCCATTCATCGACTGGGTCCCTGAATGGTTTGTGCCGGGCAAGATCTTTGAGTCGTGCATGCCAAAAGCATATACATCCACCGGCGCCGCGACTTTCAACAGTCTACTCTACGTCGTTGCTCTCATGCAGGCAGCAGAGCTATGTAATTTCTCCGGGAGGCGGGATACCGCGACCGAGTACAATCAACGGGCAGATGCCATCCGAAAGGCTGTGAACACTCACTGCTACGAAGATGGTCTATACCTGGACGGACCTGCAGCCAAGGAGTACAGCCAGCACAGTCAAGTATTCGCCATTCTCTCCGAGAGTATCACCGGGGCCGCAGCCCGTGAGCTGATGTCACGAGCACTGGAGGATAGCTCATTAGCGCAGTGCTCGTACTCGATGAAATTCTATCTCTTCCGAGCAGTCGAGAAAGTCGGTCTATACACAGAACTATTCCACTCACTCATGGATCCCTGGCGAAAGATGATTGCCGACAATCTGACCACCTGGGCGGAGTTTGAGAATAACGCCCGAAGCGATTGCCACGGATGGAGTGCATCCCCGGTGCACGAGATAGTCACACAGCTGTTTGGAGTGTCGCCGGCTCGGCCGGGGTTCAAGCGTGTTCGCATCGCGCCGAAAATTCGACTGCTAGAAAGCGCACGGGGCACCTTTTTCACGCCGGTGGCCGATATTACGGTGGGGTGGACAGCTGATGGCAATTTGGAGGTGGAGGCGACTGCTGACGTTGAGGCCGAGATTGTTATCGATGGGTCTCCTTCAGTGCGTCAATTGGAGGGTGGCAAATCTTTTGTATTCATCAAGTGAGGGGTTTAGTATTTTGAAAGAGTCTAGACTTGGAGAATCCTTAGATCATGAGGTGACATAAAATTAGACGCAAATATGAATATAACTACGACTGTGACTAGGACGAGGACTAGGACTAGGACTAGGACTAGGACTATGCCGATGACTATAAAGTATGAAGTTATTTGATTCCATATTCAAAAGACATCTAGAGAAGGAAAGTTGCGCAATAATCTGAACATAGAACAATACAGAACACCTCGGCATAACCTCACGTTGAGTTAGTTCTAAGGGTGAATCTAGCTAGACTTGTGTCCACTTCCAGTGTCACGGGACAGGAACTGTCCACTTTTTAGCGCACGCGTAACCTGAACAAGCCGAGAAATCCTGTGAAGCGATTGGCCGCGGAAAAGCCGAATAACGGAACCGGGCGATCGACCGCCGAAATTATCTAGTAACTCTATTCACAAACTTGGGAAAATCCCGGGGTGCGCGGGGTGGCTGGCACCGTAACGCCTGGGGTCCCTAAATACCGTAAAATCTCCCAGATCTGATCTATCATCAGCAACATGGAAGATCCAAAGACCAATAGCGCCCACTTGGAGGATGTCGACGGCTTACAGGAGCCAGTCGACGCTCCTCAAGGCAAAACGCCGTGGCAATGCTTAGCACAGAATCCCTGGATTGTTTTATTCTGTCTTTACGGCAATCTGGGTGCGTTGATGTATGGCTTCGATAATCTGGTAATGTCTTTGGCGCTATCGATGCCTGCCTTTGAGTAAAATTCCCCACAGGGCATTCATTCTTGGGAGGCACGATCTGACATATCTTCAGGATCCAATTCGGAGAAACGGTTAATGGATCCTCTGTGATTCCAGCATTTTGGCAGTCCCTTTGGAGTGCGATGTCACAGGTGGCTACGATGCTTGGAGCAACTATCGCTGGTCCGGTGCAGGATCGCTTCGGTCGACGTGCTGCTTTCTTGCTCGGGGCGATTCTTTCAACGGCCGGAGTTGCGGTCGTGTATACTGCGTCGACACCTGGAGTATTCCTTGCGGGCAAGATCGTCAATGGTCTGTCTCTAGGCATCTGCTTGACGACTGGGCAGACGTACATTTCGGAAGTAACGCCATTGCCACTGCGTGGTATTGCCTTGTCGGTCTTTACTTTCTGCATGGTGGGAACCCTTTGGCACGATACTCAAACATCTGACTAATTGAAATTATCAGAATCTGGGATACATGATTGCCGCGTCTGTGGCACTGCCTCGCATGTCGATGCTATCTGCCTCGGCATACAAGGTACTGAACCTGTTCGTGGCCGACATTGAGCATCAGGTTAATCCATCACTTTAGGTCCTTTTCGCCGCCGCATGGGTCTGGCCTGGTGTCATCGTCCTCTTCCTCCCCCTTCTCCCCGAATCGCCCTATTTCCTCGTCATGCAAGATCGCCTCGAGAAAGCTCAGCGATCCCTGAGCAGATTGGGCAACAAGCCCACCGAAGTCACAGAACTTCTAGAGCAAATTGTCCGAGTCAACGAAGAAGAAAAGGCACGAAGTGAAGTATCCAAGGGTGCAAGCTTCTTTGAATGCTTCCGTGGAACCAACTGGCGCCGAACTCGGATTATCTTAATCTGCAATGCCCTGTCCCAGGTTATCGGATCTAGCTTCATGACGAATGGCCCGTATTTCCTCGTCCAGGCGGGCATGTCTTCATCGAAAGTTGGCATGATGACCGAAATTGGCATTGCGTTTGGTCTTGCCAGTTCCATTCTCACGGCCTATCTGATGAGCAAGTGTGGACGGAGAAGATTGATCATTTTTGGCATTTCGCTTTCCACGATTCTGTTCACAGTCATGGGCATAGCGGGCTGTTTCCCTCACTCTAGTGCTGCTTTGTGGTAAGTCTAACTGCCCTATTATCTTCAGTCTCATGGATAGCTCAGCATCTCACACTGATATCTATTCAGGGTCGTCGGCATCTTCCTCCAACTATCATGGTGGGTCTACGGTCCAGCCATCGGTCCAGCCATGGCCATTGCCGGTGAAGTATCTGCCGTGCGTCTGCGCGCCAAATCAATGGCCATTGGATTCACGTTCAACTACTTTTTCTCAACGATCTGGAACGTAGTGATCCCGTACCTGTACAACACGACGGAGGCAAACCTAGGCGGCAAGATCGGTTGGATCTTCGCAGGAATGGGCATTATCGCCCTGGGCATCATTTTCTTCGAGATCCCCGAGACCAAGGGCCGGTCCTTCGAGGAGCTGGACGAGATGTTCAGGTCGGGTGTCGGTACGCGGGCGTTCCGGAACCATCAGTGCTCTATGGACGAGCCGTTGCGCAAGCTTGGAGAGGAATAAATCGACAATGCATAGACATTGGTAACATTGGATAAAGGTACTTTGATTTATGAACATAAATAGTCAATTGAGCCCTCACTCAGACTGTTGAGCTTGATATTTGGGTTGATTGGTCACTCATAGAGATCATGCCAAAAGAAGTTGTATCATCACCGCGAGGGGGACCGAGGTCCTTGACTACATAAGAGTGCTGCATCCGAGAAACATCAATCTCGTAGCAGATCTTTGATCTTTACGATAGGGGGTAAGTAGAAGTGAAGTTGGCCAGCCGCTCGGAAGAGTTTTTATATGTGTAATGACTAAGCCGGTCGTTCAGCGCTGGAGGTACGCTAGTCCCAATTTGGATACTCCATGACTAAACATATTGCCATTTAGGGATAGTCAACAGCGGGGAGTCATCCGTATAGGTTTGGAAGTATAAGTCAGATCGAGTGATGGAGAGGATATCGGACGACCAGGTATCCTGGCGACGAACGGTTGAATGTGGAGGTGAGATTCCGACACGAGGCATCCTGGTGTAAGATGGAAGATCGACCGATGCAAGAACAAGTCGAATGCCTCACCGCTGCCACGACCAGACACGAAGCACACACCGACTTCAGCATTGGTACCCAAAGCCTCCAATTCCAAGAAAAATCGCTCAATTCATGTCTGAGAAGACATTGTGTTGAAAGTAAGACAATCTACGGTAAAGTTTGAGACGGCATTGAGACGGCATCTGAGCACATACAATCTTAACCATGGCCAAAGCGAGGGATGACGGGACTCTGGACCTGACAGGAACAGCTGGAACAACGTCCCCAAGCCTACCCACTGCACTGCATCTATAGCCATGCATTTTCTGGACCTCACAAGTCCAGACCTCGCGATAAACAGCCGACCTGCTCAATACCCCAATATCACATTCCAATGCATGTCGCCCGACGCACAGCGATCAAAGCAAGCGGGAAGTATTCACCACTCGAACGTTGCATCCAACCACCACATACTCCCACCCATTCGGGAAATCCTGCAGCCTTCGAACACCCAGCTCAATTGGGAAATAGCGCAGCACGGTGACGATGTACGCCTCCACGCCTCCACGCCTCAACAGACGCACAGACATACCGAGACAACACGCGGCAGCGATCCAACTGGCCGGGCTTTGCTCAGGAATGCTGGACCTCTGATCTTCCGCCATGGTAGCAGTGCATAGCGCATATTGCATATCGGGTGGGTTTTGAAACCCGTGGGCCCGTGGATCATGTACCATGCTCCCGAACCAAAGTTCTCAAGGTCCAAAATCCCATGATAGCAGAGGGACCAGTGAAGATCATGTCAAATCCGCCTTTTTTCTTTTCTTTTCTTTTCCCCCACGAATCTGGCCAGTAGATGAATAGGGAAGCTATAATTAAAAAGTCAAAAATACATAGGTGCATACGTGCAAAAGGAACCATGCCAATAACTCCACAGGCTTATCCGAGGAGGGTTCCAGAACGAGTAGCAAAAGAAAAGATGAGCTTATAACTCCAACCTACCTGATGCAGTGTAATAGGCTCTAAACTTCGGATCAAAGTTTCTATTGCTAGTTATTATTTTGTGGCTACTGGATAGGAGAGTGGATCCCGTGATTTGGAATTGGAATTGGAATTGGAATCGGAATCGGAATCGGAAGTCGGGAATGGGAAATGGGAAATGGGAAATGGGAAATTGGATACGTGATAATTAGAGCAATTAGAAAGCGTAAATCTAATCATAGATGGTAGCACTACAGTCTGTCTACTACGCTCCATAGAAGCGGTAAAGTACTCACATTCTACTGCGCAAGCCAAGACTGCATCTCAACTGCAGGTCCACCAAAAGGTCGGTCCCGTCGAGATCGTGGGCACGTACTTCTCGGAAGACTGACTCAAACAGTGGAGCCCAAAGTGTTGGGAATTCGACATGCAGCAGAGCCGATCGAGAGGGGCCACAAAAGCAAAAAGAACCTGGTAGATCATGAATACGCGGCTCTGAGCTGGACCGTCCGAGCGGTGTCTCCAGGGCCTTGGCAACTGGGTAATCAGGAATCAGGTGTTGGAGTCGGCTCCACACGTTCGCCGGGAATGGGTATGGTAGGCGATGGAAGACAATTGGTGAAGGCATTATTGGCATTAGTGAGCTGTACGAGTCAAAGAGAGAACAAGGGGGGCAAAGGCGAGAGTTTCAAGAACCATGGCGTTTGAAACAGGGATTGCGAATAGGATGTGAGCCCGTTGGCAATGGAATGTGGAGAGAACGAGTGGCGAGGCACAGGAGCATGAGCGCGAGCAGGAGCGCAAGCATGAGCATGAGCATGAGCATGAGCATGAGCATGAGCATGAGCGCGAGCATGAGCCTTGTCGGGAGTCACATTGGGGTCTTTCCGATTGATGACGGTGAGGAACCTTGGAATCTCCCATACTCCACCGGGGAGATAGATCGCATGGAGAGATCCAGGGACCGAGTCCAGCGAGATCGGGGGCACTCGCGGGGCCCATTGTGATGTGTAACATGTGGCTGTTGGGGCGAGCGCCAGGAACCGTGGAACACGCACCGAAGAGTCGGCTGTTTCACGGCGACGTGGCCATCCATGTTGCGCATGGATGAAAGGGTTCCCAAGTCTGAGCCCAAGACGGCGTCAACGGGGAAAACGGGGATGGGCCAGGGAGAGGGATCGAAGTGGGAGGTGGAGAAGGACGAAGTGGGGCGATAAAAAGTGGAACAGAATGACATCTCATCTTTTTGAATTTCGTATTATGCCACAAGGTGATAGTTATAATTGATGGTGGTACACAAACAGAAGAAAAAGAAAAGCACGTTGTAGCGGATTGTACAGGATCGCCCTTTTCAAACCCATTATCCCACGGCGACCGAGGCAAAGTAATATGCAAACGCCTTCCAAACAGAGATCCACTCCAAGCCCTCGAGCACCGGACAAATTATGCAAGAATAAAAGAAAATAATCACAGCTGTCTCTTTTCCCAGGAGACATGTACAACGCCGCAGCGGCCAGTTCAGCTGGCCGAGAAATGCCTATGCCAATAGTGGCAGCCGATCCTCCAACGAAAGGGTATCAAATATCCAGGGCCCGGGCCGAAATGGCGCCATGTTTCTATTGCTCATTCGGTTTGTTTGTGATCGGGAGGTCGCGTGTTAAATAAGTGTACTTGTTTTTGTCGATTTTTGGGGAGGGGTTTGAGTTTTGATTTTCGAATAAGTTTGCTTTTGGTCATGCTTTAGTCGTCCCAGTGGTCGCTCAGGTCACCACAGTCGGGGATAGCATCCTCCAACTTGGTACCGTAGAGAGGACGACCATCAGGAGTCAGCTGGCCACGGAAGTCAGGGTTGTAATCCGGACTGGTCTCGTCGAGGGTAGCGACATAGCGGTTGCGACCGCCCCGCTTGCTGTGGGTCTTGGTGTAGTGGGCGTTCAAGTTGTCGCTTCGGGAGAACGCGCGGTGGCAGCCAGGAACCCAGCAAACGTGAGGCTTCTCCTTGGAGTGGCTCTTCATGTGACGCTTAAGATGCTCTTGACGCTTGAAGCGGCCTTTGCAACCAGGCTCCTTGCACTTGAACTGAACCTGCTTAATAATGGGAGGCAGGTTCTCCAGGCTCAGGCTGGAGCGGATCAGTTGCTTCTTTGACGGCTTGCGGGAAGGCTGACGGTGGCGCATGGAACCAGTCATATAGACAGGAGAAACAGGGTGCTCCTCATAATACTCATGGCCATGGCCGCTCGAAACTCGGCTCATGGGCGTATCGGTACCGGAGAAGGATCCCGAACGGACGGGAGTAGAAGGTGTGTGGGCTTTAAATGTTTGGAGCTGGGTAGGGAACTCGGAGTAGGATGAAGAAGGTGGGGTGACAGGCCCCGCAGGCAGGACCTGTTGGGGGCTAATAGTTTGAGTCGTCATGGACTCCTGGGCCGGCATCCAAGGAAGCATGTTGGACATGGACATGGAGTTGGGAATACGATCAGACTGGGTGAACATGGGACGAGACAGACACGGGTTGGAGGCTGATTCGGGAAGGTAAGCGGGCTGCTGAGGCCGGTAGTGGTAGTTGCGGCCCATAGTGTGGTAATGAGGCATTGGTGCCTGGTAAGGGAAGTTGGTCTCATCGAAGGTCTTGGGCACATCCTGGGGGATCCAGAACTGTTCGACGTTCTCATCGTAGCCCGGCAAGTACTGAGGCATGGACATTTGGTCCTGGCGTTCCATATTGCCATAGGGCATGTTCATCCCATCGCCCGATGTGAGATCCGCCATCTTGAATGCGCTGCGCAGAGGAGTGGCCGAGGTACGACGCTCCATTGGAAGACTGTGATATTGGCCGGCTTCGTGCCAGCTAGGAGATGCCAGGGAGCCCTGGCTATAGATACTAGTAGGGGTGGGAGTAGGAGATTCCAAAGGAGAGAAGCTGGAGGTCATGGAGGGGCAGTCGTTGGGGCCCAAAGAGTGGCAATCAACTTCGACGGTGAGGCGATCAGAAATCTGTTGTCCCTGAGGTCTCATATCGTCGAGGTCTTCGGTCTTGAAATCTCGAGTAACGGGGTCGATGTTTTCACCTGACGGAGGAGAAAGGGAATGTTTAGTCCGGTGAAGGGATGGAAAGAGCGAAGGTGGATGGATAGCGAAAGACGAGAGCAGGAAGCAACAGGCAAAAGGAAAGAGAACGAGGGAGGGGTACACGAGGGAAGAGAAAGAATGTCGAGGATGAGAAAGGGAAAGAAAGAAAAAAGGAAAGGGACAAACGAGCAGAAATAAACAAATCGGCCCAGCATAGAATCTCGGCTGGTGGGGAATCGGACTTACAGCTATACGCCATGATTCGGATTGATATCGCGTCGCGTGCCTGGACCCTAAGCAAGGCCAGGAATGCAGACTATGTTCTCTGCTACGGGGACCCAGATCTGGGGTAGGATCGTCTGAGTCGCGCTGGGTAACGAGCTTCGAGCGCGTTTCCTCGTAGCCGGATTCCCAAACAGGGACAAGATGAGACGATAGGACCGTGGCTGGGAGACAGAGACTGGCAACGGAGACCCTCGAACGCGGGTCCTTGGTATCCAGAGGGTTGAATTGGGTTAATTGGGGAAGACTTGGGCGTGAACAAGGAGGCTGGTCTCAGAAGTAGTGGATTGGCAGGGGCTTGTTATAAGATAGGGAGAGCAAGGGTTCCCAGGTGTCTTGGGGAGGCCGGTTTATACATGGGCGGACTGGGAGAGGGAAGCTTGTTCCTGGGCCTCAGATCGGGGGCACTTGGATCGACGGATTACTCCATCCCTAACTTTGTTCGTGAATTTAATTTTAATTTTTCCTATTTCTCTCTACTATTTCCCGTTTCTCTTTTTTTTTTTTTTTTTTTCTCTTTTCCTGCAGGTGCATCGATCGCCCATCGGATATCATCTTAGTACTCGGGTACAGAATCACACTGGAATGCTCGGCTGCGCCTCCTACGTTCCGCGCAATGTGAGTAGAGTCTAATTCAGTGACATGCATTTGCTTATTCACCATCCCCCCAGACTTTTTCTTTTTTCTTTTCTTCTCTATTTGCTTTTCTATTTCTATTTCTATTTTCATGTCGATCATCCCCATTAGGGTTGAGATCGCCCTAGCGTAGGGCTCCACCTGATTGTCTTGGAGATGTCTCTCCCTCTTGTCTCTGCTATAGTTCAACTGTAAGACAAGAGATAACCTCCAGGGATCTCTCTTAGAACCCAAGACACTTCGGTGGCGGAATCCAGTGGGGGGTATTTTGATCGATCGTGTTCAAATGGTCTGGGCTTGACAGGTCAGACGTTACGCCTGGTCTGTGCGGGTCTCTCTCTCTCAACGGGGAACTGGCCGGGACGTAGCATTCGCACATTCCAAGGCTCTTCACTATTCTGCGCGTTTTGCACCTCCTGGGTCTCTGTACTTTTACTTTTACTTTCATTTATTTTCTCCTTGGGTCCTTCGTCATCGGCTATGGAATGTGCAGATAGCTAAAACGAGCAATGCTCCACGCACAGTACTATTGCATTGTATTGCCTCTTTCCGAGAAAAAGTAGCCCAGCATCCATTCCACCGGGTTCCTAAGGCTGTATGTTTCTACGTCTGCTGAGTGATACCTCTTGCCACTACCGCAGGCTATTTCGGACCTGCATCTGGACTCAGGGGTGATTTCTGATACATCACGCGTCACTCAGGAGCCCAATTCGAGGCACCCGCTTTGGTTGGTCTACTCGACCGATCTATTTGTTGGCGGTGGCAGAGGCGTTCTGGTCTCAGGCCTTTTACTAGCATGGTAGCGTGGCCTGAAGACTGCTACATTCTCGCCAGTAGCGAGATGGTTGATCTCCATGCGGGTGATTCAATTCCTCCCCGTGGTTGTTATCGCTCAGGAATCCTCATTCCCCGGAACATACGACTCGCGTACGTCTACAGTAGGAGATTTTCAATTCGCAATTTGCCTCCCGAGCGGGAACTCTCTCCCGCTGGGTATCTCATAGCTACTCAGAAGTCACGTAAACTCCACTCCAGTGGGTCAATGCTGAAACCAAGGCCTTCTCTGCTATGTTTCGTCGGCCTTTTTCGGTCCACTGGCGATCGCATAGCTTCAAAAGAGGAGCGTTTAAACAGTCACAGCCATAAGCGTTTGACAGCTCTCACCTGCTTGGTTGAAAAGTTCTAATTCGCGGTAACAGGTGGTGAGTCAATAAACTCTATGATGCGAACAGACCTCATCCTGAGCCACACACAGATTAGGCCAGAGATGGACCCGAGTCACTGGTAAAATATTTCAGATGGGATCGTTTCGTTGGAGTGGCTGACGGGCCCAGTTCGGGGGTGCCTGTTATATCCGTGTAGATCCCATATCTATGTGTCGATCTTGTTGAGTGTCAGATCCGAGGACCCATCTCCCCGTTTCTCCACTGTGTCTCCAGGTACGCCTCGCGATCTTAATAGTTGGGGCACGACTTTAGCGGTATGTTTCGTGCGTTGAGTTTCAAGAACACTAAACCACTAGTGATCTACAGTAAGATGTGTCAGGCAGAATGCAACAGAATGCAACTATTGCACTTAATGAAATCCCGAACCCAAGGAACTCCCAAGCCATGTCTGATTTTTTTTTGAGTGACAATTGACAAGATGGGTGTGGTGACTGTTTCCATATACAGGCTGGGCTCATATGCTCTAGACAGCCACTTATTTCCACATTCTGGACGTTTGAGCGTTATTCGCCTCCGGTAGCCTTATCATCGTAGCTCCCGGTTTGTCTCGGGTTATCTTCAAACCTAAGCACGGACGTAGTTCGCCGCAAGGGCCGGTAGAAAGCCCAATGTCTCCAGATATTGCGGGAAGCCCCTGCGTTTGTAGGAGCTATGACTTGCTTCAATCGTCTCTCATTTGGTCTACCCAGGGTCCACGGATGAGCATATTCAGCGCCTTGGCCTATGCTCGTTGTCTTGGAGCCCATGCGAGATAGACTGACTCCTTCCTGTGTCGCTACTAGCTCATCACTAGGTGAATTTAGAAAGTTTTAATAGTATTTCTGTTCATGCAGTTTGAGCTCTACGGTCGTATTGAGTCATGCCACACGAAGCAGCCTTATCGAAATGGACAATCTGACTTAAAGACACGCCACCAAGCCTCGGTGGCGACTGGTGGCTGATCTCAAGGTCGAAGCATTCGTTGCATACATGCCACTTTGCAGTCTGTGCTGGGCTTGAAAGCTATGGGGCAATCTTCACGCTTGCCACCGTCACTCTTCGCGCTATACTTAGCCGAGTTTTACGTGAGACTTTGCGAACCTCGTGTGATATTCAGGGAGAAAAGAGGCGTACCTGAGGCTCTGTACCCCTGACTTGAGTTGAGGCTTTAGTAGGGTACCTGTCGTACACGCGTATGATATCCGATCGAGAGGCTGATGTAATTCGACCCTCACAACGACCGAGACACGGTCCCAAGATCCTCGGAATTTCCCCATGATTAGCGCCAATCGAACACCACTTTCTCGCATTAGCACGAATCCCCCACCTTGGACCCAGGCACCCGGTCCTCAAACCTGGCACTATCGAAATTAGATTCTTCTCAGATCCATGTCTTTGTGAGTAACGAAGGAATCAGAGTCAGATCAAATACCAGGGTCTACCGCGCATGACATGCAAGCCTCTCAACGCCATGGCGCCAATATACGGCAAGATTGGTGGCTGATCATTTTGCGGGGGAAATCCAGAGTGGTCCATTCATGCACTCAGCCAATGGAGTGAGCTCAGACATACCTATGTGCAACAGTACTATTGCGCTTGGTTGCTGGCTCAACATTCCACGGGATGGTAGCAGCAGAATCCGCCTGCGCAAGATCACGGATGATTTGCTGCAGGTACGTTGAGCGTTTGTCCTTCCACTGATGTCAGTGTTGAATAACATTACTCGGGGAACTCATGCGCGGCATGACTGAGTTACAGAAGGTTTCAATAATATAACAGCATATCACTATACGTTGCCGGAGTCGGTTTTCACTGCATAGAGAGACATCCTCCCCCAACCTCCCCAGGAGACCGACCACCTTTGGTTATTGAATGGATATGATATGAGATTGGATATTTAGTGATCAGCCAAAGCTGATAAATCCCAAAAATTTCAGACAATAGGGGATCTAGAAGAGAGGCTGAGGACTCAGAGGGCGCCATGATATGTCTCATTTGCATGGCGCACCGGCATTTGCCCCGGTTTGGCATGGTGAAAGAAGCCAGCCTATGGCGAACGAGCACGACGCGCCAAGTGAAAAACGACCAATATTGTAGGCTCGGGGACTTCGGCCAGATCGGTACTTGTTCCTCTTCGTATTCCTAATCCTATTCCCGTTCCTGTTCCTATTCCTGTTCCTGTTCCTGTTCCTGTTCCTGTTCCTGTTTCTGAACTTAGCTTAGCTTCTTCGCACACCCCCTTGAAGCCCCACCCCCTTGCATGATTCATCTTAGAATCGTTCGATCTCTAAAATATTCAACGTAGAAAAGGAAGAAGAAAAAAAGTTGCTTAGCTGTGCTTGGCTCGATGATCCTCTACCACCATTCATGTTGACTTGCATTGCAGTACATCGCATCGCCTTGCGTCCTGGTCCCGACAGCCAGGATACAACACCCAGTGGCGAAAGGTTATGTTCCCGCCCTAGAATCAGCCCTCCTCGAGCGCGCCTCTTACAGGGATATTTTGCGGGGTCAAGATTCTTATCCAACTTGCCGTTTCAAGGAGCTCATCCAGATCGCCCTCGTGTCGTTCACGTTCCTAGATTTCGAAAGGAGCGCGATTAAAGAGAGACCTGGAATTAGGGTAAGTAGATCACCCGACACCCGTAGACCCTTCACCCTTGAGTCTGAGATCAAGTCCGAGCACAATCAGAAGCAGTCATAGCGCTGAGGACCTGCACATGCCAGACAACCCAATAGTGTGGACAAAAAACTTGGAAGTTGGAAGTGGCTACTATGCACAATCCTCAATAAAACAGCCTCCAGGGTAATTTTCCCGGGCTCACCGGTAGCCGTCTATCGCCTATGATCGACCGAGCGTATCACATACCCTAGGGTATGTCCGACACTGCCAAGCAATCAGATGAACAGGGGGAGGAGCGCACGGAGCTCACTCAGCGCCAACGGCCCAACCCCAACGCCAAAGCCAACGCACGACACATGTCTTGGGTAAGCGCGGGCGAGGGTTCGAGTGAGGGGACTTGGCTAGAGCTTTGGTTGCTCGGGGGAATGCAGTGACATCATACATCTCGCCCTTGCTCCAGTAGATGATCGCGCGTGCCTTTTTTGGGCCGCCGGCAGGCACTACTCGGCGCGGTTTCATATCATGATAGGATGAGGCCCTGGGATAGGATTGTGGAGCTTGGGTCGTGTTCAATATATTGTTCGTAAGTGCTCGAGGTCGCAAATCGGCAAATAGAGTTGGAGTTGGAGCTGAAAGGAGGGGGGGCTTGTAGGAGCCGCAGGAGGCATCCTGCAACGCTAATCAGTGCGTCTGGATCATGTATGTTGAGCGCTGGTGCGATTCTCGATGATCGGGCGTTGAGTTCGGGATCGATCACTTGACCGTGTGAAAATGGCTCATGGAAAATATTGGGAGAATCAACGCGAGTGTTGAGAGATGAGTCCCGAAGTGAAACTAAGAGAGCCTCCCGAGGTCTGACGCGGATGAATGGTTTTGTTCAGAGGGAATAGATAGATGCGCCAATTAGCCAAGTAAAGAAAGTAATGGGTCCACTTGGACGGTTCAATCCCGGTTCAAATGTTTTTAGATTCATCAAAGTGCCTGTAGGCGTAAAAATTACCGGATACTAGAATATATAAAGCTTTCCTAGAGTTCTGAGCTTGACCTTGAGGAATATTGGCCATATCGAGGAGACGTCTATCGAGGGGGTAACCCGGTGGGTAGCATCGGGGAAGATGCTCACAAGACTGCAATATGGGGGAAATATTTGGAAATGAGATAGAAATACCCCGACAGGCTGATTTCCCTGGTAACTCAAACATGATCGCTTTTCAATGCATCGCAGAGTGAAGTGTCAGTCTCCTCTAGGATGGAGTTTTGGGCCTACCTGCTTACAATTACCAGACTAGACACGAATGAAGTCAGTCGTACACCTCAACAAAGAAAAGTGAGCTGTTGAAATGGGTTTCAGGTCTATACAGAGTTCACTCAACAATCGAACCAGTTGGAAGGAAATTGTCCACAGTGATCTGGAGGATATTCACATGCGGCTGGCGGTTTTGAAGACTGCAATGGCCATAAAAGGGGGAGAACACTACGGCAGAAAGTAGAACGACCAGGCGAGCGCGTCGTCGCCGGTAACTATTCGAGTTACAATGTAGTTGGCTTTTAGTTCCTGAATAATATATTACATATGAATTGAACCTAGCATGCCCATGAAATTGATGACCGCGGATGTCAAGTTGAAATGGAGATCAAATCCAAAGTGTTAGCATATGTCAATATACCTCTACATCGGACGACGTCCACCAGCCGTGATATTCGCCATCGTTTTCTGGGCTTTCTGTCGAATCGAATCTTGTCGGGCTCGGTGAGACAGCTCATTCCATACTCCCCACTTTTCCCAGCAGCTTCAAGGGCCAGATATCCAGGCGCATAGCATTCAATATCCCATTCAAGTTGCGCACGGTCGCAGTATATCGTTTGCGCATTCGGCGTGCCGTTTGGCTCGGCCAAGTATGGTTCGGCCACGGATGTTAAGATATCCACGATAGGGAGATCCATATCCATTATGTTCCCCCCGTTCCGTAAGTATATAGACAGAAACGTATGGTGAGGTAAAGGGTAAAGGGTAAAGCAATACTTATCACTGGTTCTCATGTCTTTTGCCACATGAGCTCCCTCGTATTCCCTCTAAATCTCCTCTCCCATAGATAGGGCCTTTCGCTTTTACTGTTTTCTTTATTTCCTTTTTCACATCCCCCTGTTCTTTCTGGATAGCTCAGAGTGTGGGTTTTACGTGGACAATGATGATCAAAACTTATACCAATGTATCACCAGCCTGAAAAGGTCACGGTCGAAACATGACTACAAGGAACTTCGGAGTCCACAGGATCAAGCGTGAGAGAGGTCAGCATCGTCAGCTTTTCATTACCCCTTCGCTTCAAGAAAAATCTTTGTGTTTTCCACATCTCTTTCCTGAAATGCCTACCAACCTGTCTAATTTGCAGTCCATTACCGGCACTTAGTAACCGTCTGATTCCCAGGGGAGCACAGCTCTCAAGAAACTTCCCATGTGTAATATGTAAAGAAAACTATAGTCTTCATGAGTCATCGCCTGGGCGACCTGAAAGCAGCTGAGGATTTCTAGTAGCCATAATAGGAACAAATGTCACTCCTTTTGAAGATTCAGTCAAATCAACTTCAATGTGTGGCAAGAAGGATCATATTATAACTGATGAATTCAAAAAGCAATAGCAGACATTACATGATAAAACATTTCGCTGGCATAAGCACGCATAAGTACACATAATCATGCATAAGCATAAAACATTAATAACTGACGCACTCTGCAAGATATCGAATCACTAATCCATTAGCAGACAGTGATGAAAAGACCAAGCCTGACATTCTGTTAGCATGTGCTCAAGGGTAGATATAGAGATAGAGAACTTACGGAGCAGGGTTGAAGTCCTCAAAGAATTCAAAGTCGGTGCTACCAGCATTCTTCATCTCAAAGGCCACCGCCTGACCAGCGGGGCACGAGAAGGTCGAAACAACGTACGAGTTACCGGGCGAAACAGTAATCTCACCCAAGTCCATAGATACAGACGGGGCATTGTCAAAGGTAGTCGAGGTAGTAGCAGCCTTAGACAGTTCAGAGAAATCGATCTTGCCATCGCCGCTGAATGTAAAGGACGATGTCTCCAGGTTAGCCTTCTCGGGGAACAGGAAGACCAGGCTGCAGGTCTTGCCCGAGTCAGACGAGGGAATATCGAAGTTGAAAATGCTAGAGACTGTAGAAGTCACTTTGCCGTTGAATGAAGTACCAGCGGCGGTGTTGGGGGACGAGGAGTCGACGGGAATAATCAGGTGTGGGAACTCGTAATTGCCCGTGGAAAGAGCAGTTCCACAGTTGGTCGCAGGTGGCGAAGTGGTACCGCTGGAGCAGGAGCTGGCTTCCAACTCGATCATTTTGCAGTTACT
Organism: Penicillium atrosanguineum; assembly: GCF_028827265.1. Taxonomy (NCBI): domain Eukaryota; kingdom Fungi; phylum Ascomycota; class Eurotiomycetes; order Eurotiales; family Aspergillaceae; genus Penicillium; species Penicillium atrosanguineum. Next base: position 4,227,221 of record NW_026623133.1, on the reverse strand, counting down.
CAGGTCGCTGCTTTGGGTAGTATAGATGTTCAGGCCACCGTTATCACCCGTCTCGCAGGCAATAAAGTCGGGACTGCCGTTGAATTCAAGCAGACCGTTGGAGCTGATAGAGAAGCCTGAGGTGGGAGTTGCTCCCACGTCGCACTGCAATTGAGTAGTGGGGGCTGGAATTCAATAGTCAGTTTCGAGAACTGTCTTTCATCTTCGTTCATTCAATGCATCACTCACGGGTTAAAATGCAGCCACGACCATTGCCATCAGTGATAGAGCCACCATCAATACAGAACTCTCCCTCGGGAAGACTGCTATCCCCAATACGGTTCTGTCCATCACTGAGCTGACCGACAGGAGACCCGTTGGCGGTAAGATGGAAGCAGCAGCTACCAGTGCGGCTGACAAGACCCTGGGCTCCAGCAGCAAAGGCTGCGAGAGTAATATAGCTCTTCATGTTTATAATGGGGAGCAGAGAAGGCACAAGGAGGATAAGGAATTATTACTCTGGATAGCCACGATCCTGAGGTTGAAGATGAACTGAAATGAGGATACTTCACTGATAAAATTCCGGCATACTTATACCAAAGAGGGGTTGAAAATAATAGTTTGCCTCAAAGAGCAGGATCTCGTAAACCAAGCAATTCAACGGTACAGGAGACAAAGTAGACGTCATCCTAGACCGAAGTTCGAACCCTCGTTGACCCCCAGGGGCCTATGAGCATGTTCTTGTTACCCTACAACATACTCAATCGGGACAATGACCGGCGTAGCTGGAGTGGCGACGTCATTGACCCATGGCTCCAGTGTGTCCGGCAGAAAGGAAACCATTATAAACAAATAACGGATCGAGCCGATAAATAAAGGGCGACCGTGGTTGAGGGCACAATGCAATGGTTCTGATGAGTACCAATCGGAGTTTGATGTTTTCGAGATGCCGAGAAAGGCTAACCGTAAGCGTTGAAGGTCAAGGTTTAACCTCCCCCGCAATTCTTCCAATCCGTACTTTGGAATTGCACAGTGATGATTTTGTGGCGGATACACAGGGGTAAAGATTGTGCAGCTTTTCAGGGTCAAGAGAACTGCAAGTAACAAAGCCTGGAGCATTTGGCTCATGATCAAGTGAGCCTCTTGTTTGATGATATATCACAACCTGGGCACAGTCCTAAAAAAATGGCCCCCATGCTACGCTCGATGCATCTGCTCGCACGTCCATGATTTCATGCCAAGGAATATCGATGAAAGAATCCCCGCCTTTTAGTCAAAGGGCTGTGAACAGGATTACATTCGGATCGCATGTAGCCGGGACTGAATGATGATGTTACAATTCGTCGGCTCCACCGGTTAAGAGATCCAGCGAACGACAGGCATTCTATTCTTGTGCACTTGGAACGAACCACAAGTGCACCAAACTTGGGTACGAACAATGCCATTGCCTGTGACCTCGGTATAGTTTGCCCAAAGTTGAAAAGAGTTTGTTGAAGCAAATGTACACACCAAAGGTGATCGACGAGTAATTTACGTCATGACCGCGGATGTTGTATACATACTGGACAGAATCTCTCGGCCGATGTAGAGACAGGACACGATCGAAGAACAAGCTTCCTTTCTACAGTAGGGTCTACCTGGTTGAATTTGGCGATCGGCAATCGGCGCCAGCGCAATGGAATGAGCGGGGCTCAACATGTACAGTCGCGAATTGCACTCGAAAAACTCCGATATTTGACATGCCAGCCGCATGCAATAAGCCGACGCCCACGCCGTTCAGCCCGTTAGACGTGAGATGGGGGGCTAGGCGACGAAAGCAAAGAACATAGCAAAAACCCTCCGATGTACGTCACGCTCGGAGACACGCGGACCGGTGGATTGGCAAGCCGGCCGGTCGGCTTTGAAAGGTCTTGCGAGAGCGGAAACATTTATGCGACACAGGTGGCCGCCGGGAGTTTGGCAGGAATATTTGGTCGGGCTTGTCTTCGGACGGGTCTAGAAGCTCATGGAGCTGGAGCAAGAGATGTGACAGGTGTGAGATGGTGCGCTGGTCTAAGATGAGAGATAACCGAACGTGGTCGTTGTCTCTGTAGGGTTGGGGTGACATTGAAAAGACCATGCTGCCAATGAAGTTTGTCGCTGTTGGACGACGAAACTGGGGATATCCAGATGATGTGCTCTATAGATGTGATGCTCTCGTGGGGGTGGGATAAGGATAACCGTTAGCGTAGTATTCCAACACCTGTGCGTATTTAGGACTCCATGAGTTGTTGTAGTTGAGGAGTTCTTCATTATTCATACTTCATCTTTCACTATTCAAGATTGTCGCGATTGTAGATTGTTGATCGTTGAATGGTGGTTGCCTGGCACGACAGCGCAATTAGGCAATCCGCGGTCGCCGGGAACGAACAGGGAAGAAATCAGGGAAGAAGCACCAAGTTGCGAGCTCCGAACTCCGAGGGCGCTGTTGGCCCGATAAGCCACTCCCTTTAATACTTCACGGGTTCTCAAAACATTCCAGGTTCCTTTGGAAAGGGTGATGTGCGAAACCCCCCTGAACTCCTGTGAGCCGTCGAGTCTCCGTGTCCGGTTCCGGTTCCTTCCTTGACCCAACCATCATGGCTGTTGCACACGGGGAAACGGAGCCACTGCTGGCCAACTCAATCAGAGAGGTGCCCGCGCCTCGGGATTCGAGCTCGAAGAAGCTGTTGGTTATCGTGGTATGCTCCGTCCTGATTGTGGCCGTGGATTTTGGGTTTTTCATGGGAACGGCGCCTCAGACGGCCATTTTCGAGGAGATTATCTGTCGCAATTATGGTCTGCAGCCTCGCACTTCCAGCGCGACGAGGGGGGGGGTAGATCCGTGTAAATCGGAGTTGGTACAAGGGGAATTGGCCCTCGTTTTGGGTTATAAAGACACGTTCGATGTGCTGCCAGGTGTGTTTGGGGTTCCAGAGAGTGTTGATCCTCGTCTTAGCAGCTGATGGTGTAGGGATCTTGCTGTCACTCCCGTTCGGCGTTCTGTCAGATCACTGGGGCCGCAAACCCGTGCTATGTCTGAGTTGCCTGGGACTGCTCCTGAGTGAAACGTGGGTGAGGGCCGTCTGTAAGTAATCCAAGTCCGTCTCACTCCAGCAGACACTGAGATTTTCAGGTTACTTCGCCGACTATTTGCCTCTTCGTACGGTCTGGCTTTCCGGACTATGGCGCATGATTGGCGGCGGCGAACAAGTAGCTGTCAGTATGTGCTTCGTCATGATCGCCGACGTCTTTTCCGAGGAAGAAAGGTATAGCACATCGGATTTGGCCATGGCTTCATTTTGACTGACTCTCATGCAGATCAGTTGCGCTCTTCCGTCTGCAGTCCAGCGCTCTCGTCGCAGAAGTATTGGCCACCCCACTCAGCGCCTCTTTAATGACATTGGGGCCCGCCTTTCCATTTGTCTTAGGTTGGGTTATTGAACTGGCCGGCTTCCTTCCCGTCTTCCTCCTGCCGGAGACGCTCGAAGACGCCAAGGCGACAAGACTGAGCCAGCAGAAGGCGAACTCCAACACCACTGATTCGGAGACTGACATTGAGCCGACCGACCCATTAGACAAGGCCGTGCTGCCGGAGCTCCTCCGCCAGATACGCGAATTCATCGAGTCCACGCAGTTCATCTGGCGCGACTGGAATATTTGCCTGCTGATTCTCACCATGTTCGTCGGGGTCATGTCCCGCCAGTCTACCAACATGCTCCTCCAATATTCGTCCAAGAAGTTCAACTGGAGCATTGCACGGGTACGGGTTGCAGCAACGCTTGGAAACAATATCGACTGACTACAGTACAGGCTAGCCTTCTGATCTCATTGCGGGGGATCTTCCAAATCGTCAACTTCCTCATCCTGATGCCGGTTCTGACCTTCCTCGCCGCCAGATACTATAACCTGCACGGGAAAGACCGAGATTACCGATTAAGTCAGGGCAGCGGCATCCTTTCAATCATTGGCTTCGCCGTCGTGGGCCTTGCCCCAGTCCCGGTCCTCCTGATCTGTGGCCTCGTCTTTCTGTCGCTAGGCTCGGCATTCATGATCAGTACCCGCAGTCTAGCCACGTCCCTCGTAGTACCCGATCATGTTGGCACACTGTACTCGGCCATTGGCATCTCACAGTCCATCGGCACGTTCATTGCCGGCCCTTTATTCGCCTATCTGTTCAAGCTAGGGATGCATCTTGGCAATGCATGGATGGGAATGCCGTTTCTGCAGGGATCCCTTTTCTACGTGGTCGCTACGGTCGCCGTGTGGCGAGTTCGGATGGGCCGATCGACCAGAGAGGAAGAAGAGGAGGAGCAATTGGTATCGGAATAGACGTATACATCCATGGATTTACGACCAGAGTTACTCTAAATAGCAAATTCACGAATCTAATTGACAGCAAATCCCAAGGGAACAATGATAGCCGATCGCAAAGGGTCCAGTGCCCCAAAAGGCTAGACGTGGAAGCCTCAAACAACGCTAATCAATTCACGATGAATGATGCACGTTGGTTCGCCGGGCGCGGGCGATCACCTCAATTAATCTCGCGCGCTTCAAATCATCTCTGACCGGAGATCCGCAGGAATCTCCTGGATGCAACCTCAGGGCAACTATCCCCTGACCGTCTTGCCTGGGCTTCCGACGGGTGTTTGAGGATCTCCGCATCCCCGTTGGAAGCAGACCGGCGATTGGATCACTTCATGAAGGCCAACCCCCGACTTCCATCCATTTGCCTCCACTTTCCCTGCAGTTTCTTCTCACTGGTTGATTCCTTTAGTGCACGGCGACATCCGATCTGTCCACCACGAATCAGAAGCCTCTTATCAGCGCATGTGTTGCTATCAGTCGCGATCGGCGACCCTGACGATATTCAAGTCGTAGTACCTGCTTCAGGGTACATAATGTACGGGACGATGCCCCGGTCTGCTCTACAGTTCGAGTAATTATTCTCTTTCAGCATGTTCTACGCAACTTTGGCGGGCGTACTGGCCCTAGCAACTGCACAATTCTTCACCGGTGTCTCGGCCAACCTGAAGACCTGCACCAACAACAACACTCTGAGCTGTCACAGCTCCTCCAAGGCCCCAACCTGCTGCTACAACTATCCGGGTGGCGCCCTCCTCCAAACCCAATTCTGGGACACCGACCCGTCAACTGGCCCGTCCGACTCTTGGACCATCCACGGCCTATGGTAAGTCCAGCGCCTCGATCACGCTACTTGCCAATATCTAAAACATTCACAGGCCGGACAACTGCGATGGCACATACGAATCCAGCTGTGACTCGTCGCGAGCCTACACCAACATCACCGAGATTCTAAAGGAGCAGGGTCGTACTTCTCTGCTGTCCTATATGGACCAGTACTGGGTTGACATCGACGGCGACAACGAGTCCTTCTGGGCGCACGAGTGGGGCAAGCACGGCACCTGTATCAACACGATCGATCCTAGCTGCTACACTAACTACTCGGCACAGGAGGAAGTCGGTGATTTCTTCCAGAAGGTCGTGGACTTGTTCAAGTCTCTGGACACGTACAAGGTATGTCACCCTTCTGTAGTCTTCACAATAGAAGAGGTTAACGAAAGCTTGATAGGCCCTCTCCGCGGCAGGAATCACTCCCTCCAGCTCCAAGACCTACACCCTGAGCGCCATCGAGGCCGCCCTGAGCAAGGTGCACGATGGCTCACAGGCCTACCTCGGCTGTGATAACGGTTCCTTGAATCAGGTCTGGTACTTCTTCAATGTCCGTGGCAATGCCATTGATGGCCAGTATGACGCGTCTGCACCGCGTAAGTATTCTCTCTATCATTACTGAGGGTGTAGCTGACTGTTCCCTAGTTACCAAGTCGAGCTGTCCCAGCAGTGGCATCAAGTATGCGCCTAAGAGCAACTAAATTGGATGTCAGGCTTCTAAGAGCCTCGGTTCTCAGGGTGAGGATGTGTGGTCTCTCTGGAAATCAGGGACCTCTTCGCTGTACATAGCCTTAAGAGGTCGACCCTAGCTTGCTCTAGAATGGGAGATGGGTCTTTAGCTCTTCTCAATGGGGTATCTGATTGTTCGAAAAGTACAAAGTGAATAGTAGTACAAGGCCGGGCGACGCCCAGCAAGTATGAGATGGAGGAGAACCAACGTCCTCATCTCACTAGTAATACAATTCAGCCGACATAGGGCAAATATTCCAAACATTCATGCATGGCCAGAACCTCCCCGATACCACCACCAGTTAGAGATCTGAGATCTGACTTGCACCGCAAAGCGACAGGAACAGTGTCTAGTGGGCTTTGTTGTCTGGAGATTGATACTCGGGGATTTCCCGTCGGGCGTGCGATCACCTGGAGGCCTGCTCAAAGCAGCGCAGGGTGTAAGGCCCGGAAACAAGGCTCTCGCAATACGACCCTGTCTGCAGAGAACATGCCGATCAAACAGACGGCCTGTAAAATGAACTATTTGAAGATAAGGTTCGAAAACGTCGAGGATGAAGAGATAAGGGACTGAAAAGGAATTCATATGCCCTTGAGCCGTGCCTGGCGTGCCTCTTCGTCTCTCTTTGCGTCCACGCGACCCAGGAAATCCATACGGCCAATATATCCCTCCTTTGCCTTGGAAGCGGTGCGAAGTTCGTCTTTGATACCGGCCTCGTCCACATATTGTGCCCAGTCGAGACGGGATTTCTCCACCGTATTGATCTTGGGCCCGCTTGCTTCCTTATCGCCCTCCACAACCTGCTTCTCCCAGCTCTTTTTGATTGTGCCGGTCGGGTTGGGATCGAATCGGGAGATCTTGCGCAGCGGTCGACGCAGGTAGCGGCTTGGGACACCGTCCACTTCGGTGAGCTCGACGTTCTCCCCCGATGATAAAAACGCCTTAGCTTCAGCGGAGTCTTTGGGAACGGTCTTCTCTTCGGTGATCATCTCGCCGGCGAATTTGTAGGTGCGCTTAATCTTGACCATCTGCTGCTCGTACTGGCCATGGCGCGCATTATCGTCCGGTTTGGGGGGACTTGGGTCCTTGGTGTTCGTTTTCGCGGGTTCTGGAGCCGGGGCATTTTCTTGCTGCGCCTGCGCCTGCGCCTGCGTCTGCGTCTGCAATGGCGTGAGACCCATTTGAGCTTCGGGGGCGTTCATCTGCTCCCAGAGGGAGTCCACGTCGATAGTCGCGCCATCGATTTTCGCCAGCGGTTTGCGCTGCTCTTCATGTCTGCGAGTGAATGAATGTCAGATCTAGAAAGGGCACATAGAATCATGATATCATGGGGAATTCACATTTGCGCCTTCATCGCGCGCGTTCGCACGAAACCGCCGGCTCCCCCTTCGTCATCGTCCAGATCGAAGTCATCTTCATCGTCTTTGCCCTTCTTCCCCTTCCTCTTCCTTCGTTTCTCGCGCGCCTTGTTAATTGTGACTTCATCGCCTGAATCTAGCTCGTCTTCCGGAATCTCGGCTTTCTTATCGGTCTTGCGCTTCTTCTTAGCGGGTTCGGCGGTCTCGGCGGTCTCGTTGTCGGAGTCGGACAGATCGGAGTCATCCTGGGCTCCATCTAGCTGGAAGTCTTCATCTTCGGCCGATTCATAAAGTTCATCATCCAGATCAACTGAATTGACTGGGTCGGCAGGCATCTTGTTAGTTGTGATTGTACAGAGAAAAGAAGTCAAGACGGAGAAGCAGGAAGCGCGCTAGGATATAATTCTGCCGAAGGCGGTGCTGATAAGGATTATGTAACTATTTTTGGACTCGAGAAATGACGCGATGGTTTTCAATTCAACGAGCTTTGACTATTTGAGGAAATGGCATTGTTCAAGATAAATACCCAACATCACACAGGACTCATACCTGTCATTGAGAATGCTTGCAATAACCACCGGCGCGCTCAACGCGGTGGCAAAACTTGTCCGTTTACCTTTACTCCCATACTCTCCAAACAAGACACAGTCCGTGTTGGGTTGATTATTTGACCAGTTGACCCATCCTGCTCCATTGATGGCATCACTCGGGTATGTGCTCTGGATGATGACGCGTGCGTATGAGGTTTCTGGGCGGCCTGAACGGTATTAGTATGAGATCCACACGAACCATCTGCACTTACCTAGACCCTCTCCAGTGCGTCCAAGAGACGAGGATTGAAGGCGTATAGCTCAGGTACATGATTTTTGCCGTCGCACAGGTAGAACAACACTTGAAAAGAAGTCACTGTGCCGGTGCGCACAGCCACACACCCATCTGGTTTCTCTCTTTCATTTGGTGTGGTCCTTTAGATAAGAGATCATCGGAGAATTACCCTGTTTCATTGTCGAATACAGCGAGAATTGGAAAGCGAGTTTCAGAGCTGAGCAGTCTCATACAGGTTTAAATGACAGACATCGGCTTTGGGACTCATCCCATGAGATCACGCTACCTCTTTGCTTTGAGAAATAGTGTCCAAAGCCACCAGACCCACGTTTCAACATCCAACTATCGCCAAGACTTCTTTCATCTATGCCCAGCATGGATCCTAATACAACTTGACATGTCAATCAACATACCCCTCCAGGCCTCATCCGCATATTTTCATATTCTCATATTTAATCCAGCCCTTCTAGGGTTTAATTCTGATAGACCTGCTTGGTAGCAATTTCCAACTTCTCAAGTTGGAACTCCTGCTCGCGACGGCGAGAGACATCTCTCTGGAAATAGGATCCCAGGGCAGCACCGACTCCCATGACAATCTCCAGTCCCAACAGGAAACAGAGAAGGGCAAATCCAGCACGTGTATTGTGGCAGTCTCTTGAAAAGTGGAGCGGGGTCGTGGTGCTGCTGGTGTTCTTCCATTTGCAGGTCCAGCTGTACAGTGTTTCGTTCTCGGTGAAGCCGCTTGGGTAGGCTGAGGATGGGAGGTAGATAATGAAGAGGAGGCCGATCAGGGCTGTGATAAAGCCCGCGATAGCTGAAGTGGACGCACAGGTATTTAGGACCCGAATCCGCGAATGGGGCTACATAGATGTGTTAATAGATCCGACTTGCCATCAAAGTATAGGTGAAGAGAACGAACGGATGGAAGCAGAGCAATGACGACGTATATCAAGTTAAGCACCGCAATAACACAGCCACACGACATTGCCGCGATAGTAGGGCGAAGATCAAAATTGAGGGGCCAAAGGGCGAGACCGGCGCTCGCCCATTTGGCGGTAGACGTATAATGCCGGAAAGGCACTGCCTCGCATGCGATAGTAGCGATAGCACCAGTCAAAATCAAAAAGGATAAACTGAGCCGGCCTAGGTGAATGGCGCGGCTGCGCTTGAGGAAAGCTGACTCCTGCATATCGGAGGACTCGGCAGTGGATGAACCCGAGCTCATGGTGGAGGGGAGAGAGTATCAAGATAATAAAAGACAATAGATTATGTGACAGGAGATGGAGCGCGGAGACCTTGCCGGCAAGGCTGTTTTTGAAAGTATAAAGAAAGTAGGACCCTCACCAGGGGTGGGAAAGAAAGGCTATCCTTGAAAAGAACGGCGTTGAGGCAAAGATATAGGTCCTCTGGTCTCAAGGACCCTGGGCGGGGAAAGAAGCTAATTATGTACCCTGCGTCGTACAAACACAGACGTTCCATTGCAGATGGATATGTTAGCGAGCGGCTTGTCGTCACAAGTGCTGATACTGCGTGGGCGCGTAGCCAGTATGGTGGAGGAGGGGGTCCTCCGCAACACACTCATCCATTTCTGTCTATTGATTCGCCGGAGAGAGAAAAGTTAAATTTCGAGGAGTTCGAGGGCTGCCTCGAACACATTGGTCGTGCAGATGTGTGTTTGGACTATGGTTGGGACTCTGGTCTGGGCGGGCGCCTGCAGACTTGGCAGGAGAAGCACCACCGGAGAGCGCTAAGTCGAGCTAATTTTAGAGGGAGCAAATAATGATCGTCACCGACTAGGGTGGATCCTACAGTCTGATTTGTGGTCCTCGAACGCCATTGTGTCGGTGCTGGAGCGATGGCGGGTGCTGATAGGCCGAGGCGAAGCGCCGGGGATTGCGACCTGGGGGCCATGGCGATTATACTGTAGCTGATGAGTCTCGCCCACGCTAGGGATGTCATAGTTCCTGGATCAATTTAGATCGACACCCTGACCATTTCAAGAAGCTAGGTCTGCTAGGGGTACTGTATCCGGGCTACTCCTCCTCTAAGCACCGGCTGGGTTATCTACGGCCTCGAGGCGTCTGTACGCCATATTTGAGGAAGGTTCGTGGCTTCACACTCTACGCCCATCTCCAATTAGAGATGTGCACAGAAAGTCGGATGGCTGGAGAAAGTTTCAAATTGAGTAGAAAGCATAGTGGAAAATGAGAGCCGATTTCCCAGGGGGGGCAATGTTGAATGCTCCGAGGTCTAGTTGAAATCGTAGTTGGATAGGAACCATGTTGGATGTAATCAACAACAGAACGCAAAAACACGAAAAGACAAGCCAGAGGTATTTCAACTCTCGGCTTGCAGTTTTTCAACTAGGCCTCAGTAGTCATCGCCGCGGCTGATAACTTCTTTGCTAGACTCTCCCAGCAAGACGGTCTGACAAAACAGTAAGCAAATGAGGGCTCCACGAGAGTATACAGGTAGGGGAGGAACATACATGTTCAAATTGTGCGGAGTATGACCCCTCACTGTCCATCAGAGGGGAGTAGATTTCGACAATACCTTGAGAAGCAAGGTTGTTCATCTGCACAATCAGCACTAGTCCGAGCCGGATCAGAAGAAGACTTACACCCGCCAAATATCGCCCAAGTGGGATACCAAGGCGATCAAGGTACCGACGACAAAATACAAGAGAGCCAAAATTGTCGTTGATGGTCTTGTTGACAGACCGGGCCATAGCAAGAGGCGAGACGATGCTCTTCGGCGCAAGTGGGTCTTTGCCGTACCCATACACTCCGGGCTGAAACAAGTCAGTTCTTTTCCTAAATTCAGTATGACGGGGGGGGGGGTTGACTGACTCCATCTATCAAATGGCCTTGCCCGGTAGTACCAAACGTTTCGATAGCAAAGACTTCCCCCTCTTCCATCTTTGTCTGATCCTTGTTTTTCACGAAGGGGATAGACTTTCCACCGTGGATCTGATATTGCTTGATATCGTGCCCGCTGAGTTGTCGAACTGCTTTCACGGGGAAAGTTTTGCCTCCAATTTCCACTTCGTAACTTTCCATTGCCTCCTGGATAGCAGCGCTGATATCGCAGATACGGACGTCGACACCAGCATTCTAACCGATGTTAGCTTTGCTCCGTAGAATGAGAAATGGGCTTCTTATTACCTTGATTCCGGTGTTCGTTGCATCATTTACTGCAGCAAGCAGGTTGTCATAAGTCGGATCCCATGACATGGTGAAAGCGCTATCGACAATCCAACCATTGATATGGACGCCGAAGTCAACCTTCATCACATCGGTCGACTTCAAGACTATCTCCTTCTGGCCAGGATTAGGCGTGTAGTGCGCCACACAATTGTTCAGGGAGAGTCCCGTAGGGAATCCCATCCCTGAGACTAGCCCACTTCCAGGCTCAAGTCCCTGGTTATCGAGCAGCGCTCTCACGCCATCTTCGATGTTCACAGCAATGTCTGTGAGGGTTGAACCGGGCCGAGCAGTCTCCTGTGTGTATTTCCGGACCTGGCGATGAATCTCCGCTGCTTTGCGATAGTCGCTCAAGAATTTGTCGTCGTGAATTTGACGACGCGACTCGTATCGGTCTTCCTCGGCGGTCGTGCGGGCGGTATTTTCAACCACTGGTTCATACTTCTGAATCTCTCCGCTTGGGTATTGGCCAGACGGGAATATCTGGTCGAGAGGGACTCGTGGTGGCGACGACTGTTTACCAGCTGAAGCCTTCTTCTTGGACTTCTTTCGCTTCTTCTTGGTAGAAGCGGACGTAGACTGCGGGTTTAGCGATACTTTAACTTCGCCAGCCGTATCGTCGCCGTCGGCGTCATCTCCTCCGTCATCGTCTCCCAGACTGACATCTCCATCCCGGGAGAGATGAGTTCCTCGTGGTTCGCCGCCGACGCCGTTGGCATTGATTGAGCCGGACGGGTCATCTGCTCAGGGTAAGCGAAAGTTACGGCGGAAGAGCACTAGCACATACTGCCATTGGTATGGCTCTCGTGTTCAGGAGTCTTTGATCCCATTTCGACATCAAAAAGTAGCTTTTGTAAAGAATATGAATGGTTGAAGATGAGGCGAGGAAACCCGGTGATTTCTCACGCGACCAAGGCGGTGTGCTATTTATCTAGTGCTTATTTGGAACTTTTCGGTTTCGGTTTCGGTTTGGTCTAGTTTTCTGGGCATTAAGAAATGTTTTTGGCTTACTTTAGATTAAACTCAATTCAATGTAATACGCCCTTGCAAGAATCTCAATTCAGAGCTTCGTCTATAGATCATCTGCAGATCAACAAGACGCACGCGGGGAAATCCGGCCGGGGATACCCCACACCGCCTGGCAGAAAGAAAAACCGCGGCGGGGCACTCGTTGACTTCTTCAATTGCTTCATTAAGTTCCATATACCCCAGACACTATGCCTTTGTCACAGTTGCAGGGAGTCAAGCTCCCAGCCTCGGCCGACTTCCATGGTACGCCTGCGGAAACAGCACGCAGACAGCAGACAATGGCTCACTAACCGGTATAGTCCACCTTCGCGATGGCCCGATGATGGACCTGGTGACGCCTACTATTCGCCAGGGCGGCGTGAACACGGTTTTTGTCATGGTAAGAAGATTTGAAAAAAAAGGTCAATTCTCAGCTTTGTAACATGGTATCGCACAGCCCAACCTGGTCCCGCCAGTCACGACCGTCGACAGGGCCCTGGACTACCAGAAGCGCCTGCAGGCCATTGAGCCTAACGTGAACTACCTCATGTCGCTATACCTGCACGAGTCGATCACCCCGGAGACAATCATTGACGCGAAGAAGCGCGGAATCACTGGAGTCAAGAGCTATCCCGCTGGTGTGACCACCAACTCGAGCTCAGGTGTCATCGATTACTCCTTGTTCTACCCGGTCTTCGCTGAGATGGAGCGCCAGAACATGATTCTGAACTTACACGGCGAGATCCCCTCCAAGGGCGATGTCACGGTCCTGTCGGCTGAGGAGCGATTCCTCCCCACCCTGCTTGAGCTTCACGCTCAGTTCCCCAAGCTCCGTATCATCCTGGAGCACTGCACCACCGCTGCCGCTATTGAGGCTGTGAAGAAGTGTGGCCCTACTGTTGCGGGTACCATCACCGCCCACCACTTGTCCATCATTATCGACTCGTGGGCTGGTGACCCCTTCTGCTTCTGCAAGCCCGTGGCTAAGACCCCTGCTGACCGCGATGCTTTGCTCCGGGCTGCAGCCTCCGGCAATCCCAAGTTCTTTTTTGGTTCTGACAGCGCCCCTCACCCGGCCGCCTCCAAGCGCGGTGGCGAGAAGATCGCCGCTGGTGTTTTCACCCAACCGTACACCACTCAGGTTGTGCTCGACTCATTTGAGCAGGCCATCGAGAATGGTGTCCTTAAGGACGAGGATATCACACCGGAGATCGTCGCGGGCTTCATGAGCAAGTTCGGACGGGCCTTCTATGAGATTGGCGAGGAGCAAAAGGAGTTCATCACACTCGAGAAGAAGGGCGAGAAGATCGTCGAGATCCTCAAGTCGGATCAGATCGATGTTGTTCCCTTCCGTAAGACCCAGGACACATGGAGTGTGACCTGGTCTTCATAGATTCCCAGTTTCAATGCAAATAAAAAGTTCAAGTCCTGTAAGACTGTTCCCTTCCAAGGCGGCGCGTGGTTTTAGGAGAGCTTGGGCTCCTGCGTAAGCATATTTGCCACATTCTCCAGCGCCTGTGCCTCGGAGATGTCGATACGGCGACCTGCCACAACTGAGATTCCATCGTCACCCATCGCCAGCTGTCCAGCCCGTTCAAGATGAAGTTTGATACGACTCTCGATATAGGCTTTCCGTTCATCGCGCTTGGATTTGGCCTCCATTGCCTTTCCAGAGCCCGGCAGACTAGCCAGCTTGGGTCGCAGGTTCTGAAGCGTCGCCTGTAGCGCAGGAAGTTGCGAGAGAATGAAAGCCGTGTTCGTCGTCAGAGGGGTGTGTCGGACGTTGGCACCAGCATCCACGCCAACGCGAAGCTGACGCGCAGCCGGGCTAGATGTCAAGAAGGAGAGATCTAGCGATTTTGCGGCCTTGCTCTCTGCACCCTCGGGTTTGGCGGTCTCCACGGTTGACAGTATGGACTTGAGTTGAGAAATCACTGCGTTGTTTCTGGTGCATTCATCTTTAAGCGATCGGTTGAGTTTGCGTGTTTCGAACAGCTTCTCGCGCTGCGCGATGATAGTATTGGGAGTGGGCGAATTCGGCGAGGGGGTGAATGAGAGACCCTATGCCACGACAAGTTAACCAATGAACTGAGATTTGTCACGCGACTGCATTTACGCACCTGGTAATGCTTGAGTCTAACCCACGGGAGGAGGTCTTCGGGTACAGTGAGAATGTTCCTCAGGACGTATATCTCAAACTTGTCAAATGCCTTGTCGACATTGGCTTCCAGGAGTGTCTCCAACTGGTGCAAACCATTCTCCAACTCGAGCTTTGCTTCTGGGTAAAGAACATTGCCATCTTCGTCAGTTTCGGGGATAGTAGAGCCGTTGTTGGCGTGCGCAAAGCCCAACCGTTCGGGTGGGGTAGCAATTAAACTAGTCTCCAGGCCGGAGATAGCCTGATATATCAGATTGTTGATCGAATTGATAATATCATCTATGAGAGACTGGGACGGGTCAGTCAATTTGTCAACTCTGGCACGCATTCGCAACGCGCAACGAGGGGCACAACGGGCTTGTTGGGCCTGGACTCAGACACGTACCAGAGGGGTGTAGCTGAAGTGCTCAGTGAGCAAAGAGGTCGTCGCATCGTTCATGGCGAAAACGAAGCGCAGAGAGACCTGGCGGAGTGAAGATAGAGGGACGCGTTGGAGAAGGAAAAGACGCGCGGGATGAAAACAGACCGCCTTTGCCTTTGCCCTCAGTTGCCGACAGACATGTAACATTCCTGCAGCCAGAAATCCAATTGATTTGAAACTTCAAGTTGGCGATCTAGTTTGCGTTTTACTTTCTGCACAGGTACCTGACGGTCGCACAGAGGTTTCAAGACTCTTCGAAACATCCACATCGTCGGTCCCAGATGCAGCCCGTCCCGGATAGAACTGGACGGCATCAAATAGGATTCGACGCCATCATGCATCTCAGACAATCCGTCATTTTCTACAGGGATCTGACGCCGATTCTACAGCCTGGTCCTGATGGTGGCGCGAAGCTGACTTGAAAAGCCTGAATATCCGCTTTTTAGACCCTTTTTACTTCTATAGTTCTACTGAGCCCGGCTGATCTCGTCCCTGTTAGTATATCGACCATTCTGAGCACTCCCATTTACTCAGTCCACGGATGCTTCCCAGATCAAGATGGCACATCCAAGTCCACTCCGAGTACTAGTGATAGTCTCGCAGCGAAGTTCCCTGTTCGCTACAGCCCGCGACTCCTCCGAGGGACTGATTCCGTTAGCCACTCGTCTGCTCAGAAGGAACACCTTACTGAGAATGTCCGACCCGAAAGATACAAGACTGCTCGCCGTGCAAAAATGGAGAACTCGCATCTTCCTCGTCTTCGACATCGCCAACACCGACTACGACGCAATGCTGGGACATCTCCCTGAGCACAATCAACTCCCCGTGGTAGTCGCACACTTCAGCAAGAAAAAGAGCGCATATTCGGCTAACCCGTGGATAGCACGGAGAGTCAACCATGACATCGCGATGCTTCACAATGCCAACGGCTTCAACTCTGTGCCGCCGTTCATGGAGGACCACAGCCTGGGCAAAACACCTGCATATCACAGTCCTCGAGATATCTCCGTGTTACGGGTCACATATATCTAGAGAGCAAGTCAAATGAACTATTGTGTTCGGGTATTTAATATCTCGGAAATATAAATCAAAAGTGATCCCAACGCCGTGTCGCTCTCGTGCAGTCTGTATGAGATATTCATAATGCCGTAGATCAGAAATCCATCGTAAGCTGCGGCGCCATTTTCTCCAGGTCTTCAACCTGCCGCAAAGATTAGCATGTCAACCTAAATAGCTAAAGAATAGACATACCTCCAGAAACCCATCGCCGATACTCCTCACACCTCCAGCAACGTCCGTTTCTGCGCGTTCATACGCAGCACGGGCAATAGCCTCCCTCACAAAGACATCGACGTACTTGGCCACGACCTCATTGGCATCCTTCGCGACCTTAGTTTTCTCCTTCTGGAAATGGTGATGCAGCAGCCGAGTGAGCAGTTTCGGCGGGATCTTAGGGTCGCTCGAAGCCACGTCTTCAGTCGGGTTATTCGTGATGATCTCTGCAAGGATATAATCCGGTTCTTGGGAGAGCGATCGTTCGCGACTACGGCTTGATGCTTCGGAGTCTGGCTCGGATGCCCCGTCGGAGGCTGAAGCTTCAGCGGCAGGTGATTCGGCGCGTGGACGCTTGGATGAGGATGTGGATTTGGGATTTGTTGATTTGGATGCTGATGCTGAAGAGGAGGCTTTGGCAGTGTTCTGTTTGGCCTTGCCTTTGGCTTTGGGAGCTGGTTTTGACGCGGAAGATGATGGCCCCGCACTTGTTGATGGGGTGCGACTTGGTGGCTTGAAGGGCAGGCGGCGCTTCTTCGCTGGTTGAGGTTCACCAGCCATTGTGTCGTTGGCGGAGGTTCGGCAGTTGATGCGGTGGGCTATCAACGCCTATCGCTACTAACGCGGGTCGCGACGCGTTATCAGGTGATCCAGGTTGTTCACTCCATTTCCGTCGCAACTAGTTACAACTTGAGAATGGGGGTATATTTACTCTTTAAATGTATTGATTAATTTCTTTTCTCCGTGCTGTGGGATTTTGGATGCTAAGGTCGATTTATTTGGTCAATAATTAATGTTTCGTTGTTACATGGAGTCTTGAGCATGGAAAATATATCTTGACCTGAAAAAGCACTGCACCATATCATTTCTGGTACGGTTTCATAATCGCGCCCGAACACCCCAGAAGTCCTCAAAACCCTTGGCCACAACCTGAAAAAAATGAAGCAGCTAAGAGACTTTCCTCTCGTCAATCTCTTTGGTATCATCAGCAGGGTATACGACCCTCAGGTCCAGGCCGACATTGTCCAACAAACTACGCGTCTTCCCCCAAGGAACCCCAAACAAACCAGAGTTGAACCGACAAGACCAGAGCTCCCCTGGCGGAGGCTTTTGGCTGCCTTGAATATCATTTTGAAGAGAATTAACCTGACTCTTCAAGTCCTGGAGCGCTGCATGTGTACTGTTGATAATCATATCGGGTGAGTCGACTCGCTTGCCATAATCACGCGAAGTGAAGAGGCAGATAATCCAGTGCGCTTTGCGACCGCCCTTGCAATCGCTCTGTTGCGGTGGGATAACAAGAGCTGTGCCGAGTGGGAGCCGCACCTTGATTGTGCTCTCGTCTTCAGCCTGAAGGTTGAGGATGGTGTGGTTTGTGACCCCATAACGATATGTTTGACAGTGACTGCGGTAGTAGCGATATGCAGCAGGATACTGGTCGAGCTGTGTTAGCTGTGAGGCTTGGTCTCAGGGGAAAGGAGGGAGTTGAGCCGGTATATTTCGACAAACGCACCTTTAGCTTGAACACCTTGGCAATACCCGCCCCCCAAGAACCTTGAGAATTGCATGCATCTAGCAGAGGTTTGATTAATTGGGAAGTTTCAATACCGGAAAGGTCACTCACGAATCAGGGCCGAACCTTCCGGAGCATCGAAGAGATCACCTGGACTCTCAGATACTCCACTATTGGTGATAGAAACAGACATCGGGGGATCAAGAGAACGTAGTGAGGTAGTCAGAAAAGAAAGGTTCACCAATTGTCGCGATTTGTTGCTGAGAACAGCGAGGACGAGGAGGATGAAGTGAGGATGAAGTTCGTATACTAGGCTCCAGGAGTGGGTCTTGTATGCAAAGTTTGGGAAAGTTTCCCTAAAGAAAAGATTAGAGTATCTTGAATAATTTGATGGCGAAGGGATACAAACATAAAGCGCATTAGGATTCATTGATTCAAGTTTGTCACAAGATAAGAATAATGGAATAGAGTTATTGCTCTGCTAAAACGCCCTACTGATCAATTTTCTCAGTTTTGGTGATAGTGGCTATGGCACCATTCTTGGTCGGCTTCGTTTCCTCAACGACTTCTTCTCTGACCTCCTTCCCCTGGGCCTCCATCGTCTCCTTCTCCTCGACTTCCATCGTCATCTTGTCCTTCAGCAGTTGGAAGATGCGTTTTCGGAAACCACTATCCTTGCCCATCGCCCCCAACTCTTTCTCTCGGGGAGATGCTGGACTTTCCGATGGTGTGTGTGGTGATGGCGAAGCGGTGGCTGCAGCAGATGGCTGGGAAACTGGCACGCTCTGCCCACTGCGGTTCTTCAAACGCCGGCTCATACCCCGAGAGATAGACTTGAAAATGCTGGGGCTATCCTCATTGCGTTCAATTATCGAGATCTCGCTTCGAATCGTCATACCGTTTGTTGCCAGGTTTTCTTCCGGGATGGGGATGTAGATGATGACGCCAAGGCTGGGTGGAATGCCCAGCAGCTCTTCGAAGGTGTTCTGGATGAGTGCTGTGCTGCGAACATTTGTGACCGGCGCGATTAATGAAGGAAGCGCGTATATCGTCAGCAAGTAGGCCGAGAGAGCGTTGTTGCTGCCAAAAAGCACGCAGATGTCTTGCTGAACAGTGACCATGATGGATTTTGACGAGCGCTGGTAGACTTGAGAAAGACGACAGAGAATATCCTCAGCAAGCTTGGATCGCTCATACTTGATCTGAAAGGCAATCAGCAACTCCAACGCGAAGTCAGGGATGGGGTGAATACCGTGTGACTTGTCTTGAGTTCAGCGACCAGGACAGAATCCCGATGAATACGCACCCGAGGGGGATCACAATAGTCACCAACCCCAAAAGCCTCTTCATAATACTGTTGAGGTCTTTTTTTGACCATCGTTTCATCTTCAATACTCTTCTCGGTCACATAAAAGGCCTTGTCGGGAGCATAGCGACCGGTAGGTAGCAGATTCTCTTCATTGGTAACTTCCTTGAAAATCAGACTCGGCACAGTCTCACTCTTTCGCAAATTTGTCTCTGGAATCTCTGGAAGGGCCACTGGCGCCAGAGGGAGCGTGATTGTGGCTGGACGCGGTAGAAGACGCTGTGGAGGCAAGATGTCCGTCTCCAGACGAGGAAGTGGGGGTCGCCTGGATTTGGATGGATCCATGACGAAGTACTTGAAATGTGGTATATGAAGGTGATAAGAGAATCTGAGATGATGAGGAAAACAAGGAAAACAGAAGGGAAAACAGAATTGGGGAATCGGAAAGCCTGGAAGGCGCGACCAACTACACATAAATCACACCACCAGCACCACCCACACCACCATCATCGCTCTCAATAGATTACATCAAAAATGCTAGCTCGCTGAACGCTGAGTTCCCACTCATGAAGATATTATCAATGCGTCGTCTTCGGTCCCAGACGATCTCCCCACCAACCTGTTTGATGTATAGGATGCGATGCTGTGGAATGAACTCTTCGTCCGTCGAATCCTTCTTCCAATTATTCATGTTGATCTCTAATTGTCCTTCAAACCGATCCACGAAGCCAATAATGTAGTCGCTGCGCTTGAACTCCGAGTCCCAGGTGATGCGATTAATGATATCTGATCCGTTACTTCTGTAATGGTTTATTCACAATCAAAGATAATCTACTTACCTCCCGCCGGGCGCAATTTGTTCTCGCCAGCCCTGGGATCTGGTGGAGAAGGACTTCTGCGCATACGTTGTGGCTCGAGTTTGTATGACGGATTAGGCGATCTTGATAGATCTACCTTTTGTTCGGCATGAATCTCCGCAGCTACGGATTCAGCTAGAGGAGCGTCAGTCGCCATGAATGCTTCTGGTACAAGGACTTGATGAAAAAAGAAAAAAGGATGATAGCCATATTGCGAGTGTGAAAGATGAGGTTTTATAACTCGCCAGGAATATAGTTCACTTCAAGCATCCCCTATAGTTATGAGCAGGATAGCCGATCGGCCTTGGCGCTGCCACAAGATCCGAGACACGAGCCTCATTCTTCGAATGACTCAATCAGAGTCACGTCTTGTCGATCGTGGCTGGTGCTTGTGCAATGAGTCATTTCTCAGAGTCAGAGTCAGCTCCAGCCTAAGGACAAAAATTCAAACAGCTTGACTGGGTGCTGTGTCCTTACATTCTAAATTGCGAATTTCTCGGGTTCTTCCCTGGTCATGATTTTAACCTTTAGCTCTGCTTCTTACGTTAAACCAAAATAGGAAATTTTCATGCCTTGGTGCCTACAACTGTGCATTGGGGCCAAAAACAAAGCCGGACTAAAATTCAACTTCACCAACGGAGAATTTCGAAGTAGTAGTCAAAGAAACCCCCAAATGCAGGACTGATTCTAAAAAGAAAAAAAAGATACTCCGATAGGGGGAATCGAACCCCCGGCTGCCGTGTGAGAGACGGCGATGTTAGCCACTACACCATATCGGATATTGTGTGGAAGTTGTGTCCATCTAATGAGTCATGAGGTCGAAAAGGCGGTATGGGCTTTCAGACCCAGTCCACCTCTATTTCGTGAGATGTAACCCTTCTTCCCATTCTCGTATCGCTTTTCCCACGCTTTTACTTCATATGCCCAGGGAGACAATTTTGCTATTGATAATTTAGATATAATTAACATAAAATTAGGTATAAGCGTTAAGCGGGACTCAGGATTAGTCACGAATTTCTAGGTCCCCGTCAACTTTTTCTGGGTCCCGGCCAGCTGGAATCCCGCGATGAAGAATCCTCATAGAAATTTTGGTAAGACAATTGACTATCACTATTTCGCATGACTTCCAATCGCCCCCTGCCTATCTCCGGGGCGTGGGAGCACCCTGAGGCCTATATTGAGGCCCTCCTCTGCTTCTCTACTACGTCAGTGCTTTTTATGAATTTGTGCGGTGGTGTGCATATGGTCGACTTTCTGACCCGGGAGCCCGACCTCTATACAACAATCCTGCCAAAAGATTGGATATCTTTCTTCGAGGAGCATGATATTCAAGATATCATCCGTCTACTCCTACGAGAGGACATTGCTCACTTACGAGGCGCCGGCGAGCCTTCCGTAGATCAAAGCAGCCGTACTTGGAATGGAGGAGCATTCCCTCCCCAAAGCCTCTTGGACTATATTTTCAACATCCGTCTATTGACACTCCAACGAGAAATGTGCCCCTCACCTTCGAAGAGAATCGAATTACCAAAGCAAGTTGCTATGCATATGAACCGAAAAAAAGTACATGAGGTTGAATGCCTTTCTCAACATGTCGCATCTCTATCAGACACTGTCAATAAGCGCCGAGGTGAGCCAGTCACTCATATTGTGGATTTTGGGTCTGGACAGAACTATCTGGGACGGACACTGGCCAGCTCGCCTTACTACAAGCATATTATCGCAATTGAGCGCAAGCATCAGTACATAAGCGGTGCCAAGAGCATGGATATTCGAGCCAAATTGGCAAAGAACCCGAACGCACAATATTTTCACAAGGACAAAAGTTCATGCGATGGCCACAACGGAACTCCGGAAATGACTGTTTCTGAAACGACGGATACCTCCCAACCAACGATAGAGGGCTCGCAGGTCTCAGATGTCCTTTTTTCCAACATGCTGGGCAAGATTAACCTTCAACCTGACGAGCTACTCGCATCCCCCAACAAAAGTCCATTACGAGAGAAGCAGCCGAAGCCGGAGATCCATACCCGCGGTACTCTCTGCTACATTGAACATGACATCCAAGATGGCTACTTGGAGCCCATTATCGACCACATCATCCATCCACCCCCTGCTGGAGCTTCTGATGGGAAAGGAAATGAAGAGAGCGATGCTAGATTGATGGTCGTTTCCCTTCACTCTTGCGGAAACCTTGTTCACCATGGTCTACGATCCCTAATTCTAAATCCTTCGGTGGTGGCTGTCGCTATGATCGGCTGTTGCTACAATCTGTTAACGGAACGCCTCGGTCCAACCACACATGACCTCCCTATTCTTCAATCCCTCCACCCTCGACTTAAAGAGACTGGAACATCATACGACCCGCATGGGTTCCCTATGTCTAAATATTACGAGAATTTCCGAAGTCCCGGAGCAACGACGGGCGTGAAGCTTAACATCACAGCTCGTGCACTGGCCGTGCAAGCTCCATACAACTGGGGCTTCAAAGACAGTGAAGTTTCCTTTACCCGTCACTTCTTCCGTGCTCTTCTCCAGCGAATTCTCGTTGATCGAAATATTCTTCCAAAGTCCTCTGTGCCGGAAGGCGCCTTCTCTGGCGGGACTTATCCAGAAGCTAGAACCAACTCTGTTATCATCGGAGCATTGCCTAAATCCGCCTTTAAATCCTTTACTGCATACGTTCGTGCTGCGACGATCAAGATGAGTCGAGACCCGATATATGCTTCCCAGGTGCAGGAGCATATTGCTACCCTGACTGATGAGGAGATTCACTGCTACGAGACTCAGTACTTCAACACGAGGAAACATATGAGTGTTGTGTGGAGCTTGATGGCGTTCAGTGCTCAGCTCGTCGAGGCTATCATTGTTGTGGATCGGTGGCAATTCCTTCGTGAACAGGACTCGGTCAAAGACTGCTGGGTTCAGCCAGTGTTTGACTACAGTGAGAGTCCGCGTAATTTGGCGGTCATTGGACTTAGAAAGTGATGAGGTGTGGGAAGAAGAGTTTTTGACGTGCATTAAATTTGAAATGATTGTAGGTACACATACAGGAGTTCACAGCAGATATATACAAACCCAACTGAGAAGTAAATCAATCATCGTCGACGAGGAACCTCAGCTCAAGTTCACACACTAACTACTAAATTGCTATGGTGTCAATACTAGCACCATACTATGTTGGATATAATGCCTATGTACAAACACCCCGTTTTTAGATTTAGACCACGCCATATCCTGGCTATTCCACCGTCATCTTCATTTACACCATATCGGAATTGATGTAAGTACGGTCCAGCTTTGCCATAGGAAGCCGACCGGCCCACATCCTCCCGAATTGCCTGGGACATAGTCCACTGAGCCATAGATTTGAAGTAGAGCTCATTGTTTACTTCAATCCAAATGTTTAAGGTACGTCGACAAAGTTATCAAGCCTTAGTTGTAGTAAAAGGTTTCCACTGATGTATTTGGATATTCTCTATCGCACAGCTAAGGTGGAATCTTATTTCAATTTAGCGCGTCTGGTCCTTACACCTCCCCGTGCATGGTTGTATACAGCAGTCAGTTTTGACGTCGGAGTGCAGGCCAGCCGATAAGATGGCCAACATTTTCGTTGGTAAGCGGCTACTTTCTGAATTTCTGGGTGAGTATATAAAGGTGTTTGAAGAACATTTTTGAAAGGAGCAAGGCGTCTAAGAAGTCCCTGAGGGAAATATTCAAAAAGAGGTTGAAAAGGACGCGTGGACTGAAAGAACAATGTCTTAAGATCCCTTCAAGATTATCTCCCTACACAATCTATACGCAGTCATAGGTATTAGTGAAGCGAATGAACTACGTCTTTACACTTAAAAGCGCCGATATCCAATATCT
This sequence comes from Penicillium atrosanguineum, assembly GCF_028827265.1. Classification (NCBI taxonomy): domain Eukaryota; kingdom Fungi; phylum Ascomycota; class Eurotiomycetes; order Eurotiales; family Aspergillaceae; genus Penicillium; species Penicillium atrosanguineum. The sequence goes on along the minus strand of NW_026623133.1, from coordinate 4,203,510 downwards.
TTGACAAAAGTCTAGGGCCAGTGTCCCTACGAGATGACCTCGGTAAGCTCATCATAGAATTTTGCATACGCCTCTCCATCAATGCCGACGTAAAGAGGGGATCCATCGAGCTTTCGCTGATCAGCATAATAGAACCCACATTCGCCAGTAAGTATCAATTTGATATATGTATCTCAGTTCAGAGAATACATACTTGAAACCGCGGAACGGGTATGCCATAGCAAAATATTCAATAACATGCGCTGTAGCTGCCTTCCCAACACCAAAGACCTAGCAGTGGTGGAAAGACTTTCGTGTTTATAATATTTCCGGTGTAGATGAAAGTCTTCGAAGCCTCGATTGGGAGCTCGGCAAAGCCTTTTGCGGCCTCCTGCGCAGCAGCATAAACGCTAGTCGTGTTGCTTTTCAAAGCCAAATTGAACTCAGCCAAGGGCATGGAAAGAGGATCCTGAAAGTCGGCTTGGGGTGCAGCAACAGCTTCAAATTCGTTAAGTCAAGTTCATCCAGATCAAGAGGGAGCTTCGTACCATTATACACTACGACACTCGGGACACCTAATGTTTTTCTAATCTTTGCAAAAATATAGGGCACAGAGGTCGGGTCAGATAAGTCACAAGCAATGTGCAGTTGATTCAGACTGCTGTCTTCTTCCTTAGCTTTCCGCGAGGCTAGGGCGACCTTGTAGCCCTTAGCTGTAAAATACTTTAGCCACGCTCGCGCCCACGTTAGATCCTGCACCGAGGATTAGAAGGACTGGGGATACTGTAGACATCCCGTTAAATGTATCAGATGAATATTAGAAGATTTTTCTAATTCTACAATTTGTACTGATCATCGAATCCTTCTTATAATGCTTTATTCTATCAATCTCGGTGCCTCCAGGCGCTGGGCTTGGCAGTCAGCACTAGTACTATGCATTTATAATCATTTAGCTAGCCCCCGGGCTCGTGCCAACCCGATGCTTTGTAATTACAAGTACAACAAAAGTTGTCAATCCTCATTTGCATCAGGCTACCGACAATATCGCCAGAGCAATATCGGTTATTGTCATTGCTGACATCGAATAGTACCAAACATCACTCACCTTGCTTACATTTCCACCCCTCTCGCCTCCAGTCATTCAGAAGAACCAATCCTTCGACACAATTTTGCCCTGCAGCAAGGGAAGATTGAATTTCAGCGTCATGGGTAGCTATCACCCAGCAGTTTACATGCTGGGCAAACTCTCGTGTACGATATATTGTATCAATTGCCAAGTTGTCGTCAATGTGGACGCTGCTCGAACTATATGGTACACGGGCCATTTTAAGCGGATTTCGTAGAAGCTCAGGGTGGTGAAATGTATCACCGGCCAAAAGAACAAAGTCATCCAGCTGTAAGTCGGATTTTGAGCTACTCGGGGAGCTTGACGGATCCCCAGTTGATTCTCTCCGTAGTCGAATAAGAAGTGACTGGTGCCCAGCACCATGTCCAGGGCTGTCTATCAGATACACAGACTGATCATCGAACAGATCGCAAGCCAAAGGGAAACTACCCAACGGATGCCAACCACTTGATGGTACCCGCCGCTCAATTGCTGTATAGTATCCTTTGGATCTCCACTCTTTGATCATGTCAATTCTTGTATCTCCCTTTTCCTGGAGAATATCATCCGGGATAGTAAACTCAACAATCTTCCGGGTAGCATCCCGGGGAAGTCACTCGATAGACCTGCCGAATCAGGGTCTTCGGGGTATCCAGGCCGAGCCTTCAAGCAAGCCGAAGGACCCATCCAGATTTCAGCATTTGGAAATGCGTCCTTCCCACAGTCACCAATATGATCAAAATCGAGATGCGAGAGTATGATAGAGTGCACCTTGGAGGGATGAAAGCCAGGCGGGCCATGTTTGGATAGTATCTCTGATGGGAGAACAGGCGAGTAGTCATAGAAAGGAAGGTCGAATTTGCGCGTGAAAGGGGACAAATTATGTAAATCCTTCCGCATACCTAGGTCGTAGAGGTAGAAGGTTCCAGTTTGTATGTGTTCAATCAGAAACACAAAGTCAGGTGCAGCGTATTTCCGGGGTAGTTTTCGCTCCAAAGGATCTGATGCTGGTCCATTCTTTGAATCTGGATCTGGTAAGAGAATTAACTCTTCAAGCATCAGTATGCTACCTGCCTGCATCAACCAGACATTGCAATAGGAATTAGATGGAGAAGATGGAAATTCGATCCACTGGGTAGAATCCATTGTCACTCGTGAATTGGTCGCTTCCTTGGCTGAAGATCTATCTTCGAATTTCATGGATGTGTATCCAGACTTTGGTATTCAATCGGCAATCTCGGTGATCTGGGGTTCGAGAGCATTAATAACATTCGCTCAAGCGGGGTAAGCTCTCACTTACCAAATCACTTATTGGATCTGTCGAAACATAGTAAAATGACTAATCTCGACAATGACTAACCCTAATAGTGACTGATCTGGCTAAATGCCTTAGCTGAAACTCATTAGTACACACCTCATTTATCAGTAAAGCCAACAATTTCGGAGCGATAATTAGTGTGGAGAGTTAGCGTGAACAAACCGTTGGCCAAACATTCTGAGTGATTTGTTGCTTGCTCGTGTGCCAATGTGATGTTGCATAGATGGTGGTTGTTGATCTCTGTTTTTATCGGAAATTCTTGGCCCTGGCCCTGAGGGGGTCATATCAGACACCAGGTCAATATTTTAGAGGGTTCAGATTCAAGGGCTATGAGAGCCTATGCCCCATTGTTTAGACTCATTGTTTTTTTTCAAAGGCCACGAAGGCAGTACCAAGGTGAGCTTGTGACGTCCTGACGCATTTGAGCAGACGACTATACCAGAGTTTCAAAAGTTTTACCCGTTGTATTCTATTGATAGGGGTAAATGTCAACTTTGCTGGCGGTGAGACTACAAATACCCTTGTGAAAAGGTTTTTTTTCTGACCGTTGGTATCGTTGATACACATGTTTCTCTACAATCCCCGGATTCAAACCCCATAGTGTAGATGTCTTTGATTTGGCTCCACGATACATTGATTTGTAAGATTTCTCACTCACATCCTCTAAAAAGAGGGAACTGTGCTGGAAAATGCCCCAGGCATCGCACCTGAGCCGAGGTGCATGATCTCAGCGATCTCTTCATCAATTAGTGGGCCATTATATTCCTTCCTTGCCCGAAGCCAATACCATAGACAACTCAAGATCACTACACCCCCAGTGACAACTATGCTATAATTCATAGTCGTATAATCCACGGGAGTTTCCGAGGGCCACACACTCCAGAAGAGGACAAACAGCATATACACACAAGCGTACATGTTGTTCATAACACCAAGAATTCCAGGGACTTTCCATGGACCCCAGATTAAAGGAGCCTGAGAAGTTTCTATCTGGGGGTTGTTCTCCTGGGAGCTATCGCATTCTGGGCTGTGCGGGCGCTTGACAGTGGTATGGCCCTTCTCAGTAGTAGAAGCGGTGCTGGTGGCTATATCGGGGAGACCATTGAGAGTTGTTGCTCCGTGGGGCAGAATGTGTCCCTTGATTCGATGGTAAAGTAGAAACGCACTTGGGAGGAAGTAGGTGCAATAGAATCCGGTCACGACCAGGGAGATTACATCGTTGAAGGCAGTGTCGGACCCGATATAGATAAGACTGAGGATGCAGGAAAATCCACAGACAACCGAGACAGAGATAATAGGGACTTTAGTGCTATTATTCACTTTTTTCAGGAAACGGGAGAATGGTAGGCCTTGGTCGCGTGCAAAGGACCATGTCATTCGAGACGCCGTAGTGGCAATACCGACGGAACAAGCCCCAGTTAGGACCGTAATGATAGCCGTCATGAAGGAGGCACCTATATATGATCCCGTGCTATTATAAAAGATCTGGATAAAAGGGAATCCCGTGGCACCTAGAACATCGACGTCTCCGAGGCAGAACAAAATAGTGAGCATCATCGATAGCCCGAGAGCGCTATTAAGGGACATGCCGGAGATTATTGCACGAGGAATCACGACAGCAGCATTCGAGACCTCTTCGGCCATATGAACACTTGCATCCGCTCCGGCAAAGGTTGCAATGTTTCCGATAAAGCCGACGCAGTATGATATACCTTGCGTAGGCCAGCCTCCCCCGTTTAGCGATGTTTGGAAAACGAAGGCTGCCGATTTCTTAGGATATGACATAGCGAGAAGTGTCGCTGTAACAGCGATAAAGCCAGTCAAATGTAGCACCAAGATGAAAATTTCGAATCGGGGAAGGATATTTGGCCCCAGGACGTTGATAAAGAAGGTGCCTGCCACGCTAGCCCATGCCAACAAAGTATTCTGCCACCGTTGCTGTGCGAAATAAGGATTGTTCAGCGCAATTAGGCCTTCGATCATGGTTCCAAGAAATATTGTCTCGGTTGCGATCGTCGCGATCCATGCCATGCATGTGAGCCAACCGATTAAATAGCTAGACACCTTCTTCCACCGCGACGGGGCTAGCATGTAAACCCAATAATATTGGCCACCTGCGATGGGAGCCATAGAAGTCAGTTCTGCAATAACGGTATATACCGACAGCGTTGAAAGACAGGCGATGATGTAGCCATAAATAGCACCTGCTGGGCCACCGTTATCATATGATTGGTAAAACATGGTGAGAACAGTTTCCCATGTAATCAGCTCAGCCATGGCGAAGCCGACAATCGAAAAGAAGCCGAATCGTCGTTTGAGTACTTGCTTCTTTCCAAGCCTGGCCAAGGCCTGTTCATCCATAGGCGGGGGACCTTTTTCGGGCTCCACGACAAATGATCCGCCCTGTCCGACGCATTGGATAGCGTCTGAGGATACAGATAAAGGACGGCCGGGTTCCATTAAAAGAAGCTGCAGATGTGAATTACAGAGCTGCAAAATGATAAATTATGATAGAGATCTGATTATGCTTATGAAGTATAGCCAAAAATTGCAGAAACGTAGGTTTGTAGGACGGACATCAGGAACATGGAACCAAAGGCTTATATAGGTGGCCGGGCTTGGCCATGAATCTGCACGGAAGAGGGGAGAATCGGTGAAAGCCACGTGTTGAAAGCCTCCGATATTGCGACAATATCAACTCCTACTATGGCAGGACTAACTTCGGAAAACCAGTCTCAGTCGTAGTTAGTAAGTATTCTTCTTTATCTTGCCTAACCAGTCGGGCTTTCGACAATAGTCATCTTATCTTCCCCGCACAGTAATCGATGGGTTAGTCATTATCAAAGCTATCCTAAAGAAAATGGTTGCCGATCACGCGATCGGCAATTTTTGCAGCTATTGTAGTGGTGAAACGCATGACATAATAGATGGAGTTGCGGCCTGAGATGTCACGAACAACTTGGGCGTATGCAATATTTTCTACATGAAGATAGAGATAGCACAGGCATCTACCCAAATCCTGAGAGCTTTTCACTACATTTCTTTATTCGTGGTGTGGTATTAAGGGTAATACGCAGACCAAGCTCCACCCGCCTCATACAGAGCTTGGCAGTGGTGGTGTGTGTTCTCCTAGTTGGCGTTGTCCAGTCTGCGTTGCCAGACAGCCATCGAGCCATCCCCATTTCACTATCTAATTTTTAATCAGGTTTTCTAACCTCCTAGATAGATTCCCCTTGCTATCAGAGCGGTGAATTGGCATATAACATCAGGAAATATGGATGATAGCAAGGGACTTTAGGATCCAGGTATCAATCTTGACAGATTATTGGTCTCACTTTCATTATTGTCAAGGCGACGATGGTGAATCAAGGGATACTCCGATATGCCGGACCATAAATTTATTGACAAGCTTCCCCAGACTTTCTCGAGGATCAAATGGTCTGAGCACCATCATATGCTAATATCAACTTCAGAATATCAATTCTATCAATCAAGATGTCCCAACGTCGCTATCATGTATCAAGCGACATCTCTACCCTTTTGACGCAGTATGTCAATTCCAGGAATTTGATCCTGCGCCCCGCGAACAACAGCTTAATGCCTGGGTGGTGTCAATTGGTCGGCGGATCATGCCCATAGCTGGACCAAGGAAAAGCTGCAAATAGGTGCAAATATTCGAACAACTCATTCTCTTAGTATCTCTCAAGATTCTTTTTGGACTTTCCTCGGAGCATTTTGGCAATTCGTTTTATTTATTATCCCAGGCTTTTTTTTCTTATAACGGACTCCTTAGATATATCCCGACTGAATAAATTGTAGCCGCGTATTCAAGCATTCTCTCATTGCTCTTTAGGATAGCTACAATTATGGAATCTTAATACATTAATAGCAGTATATAGTTTTGTTTGACACAAGATATAGCACATACGACCATAGGGTGTGGAGAACAGGGCTTCCCGTCCGCTCAGCCGTACTTAAGCCACACGCCGGCAGGTTAGTAGTTGGGTGGGTGACCACCAGCGAATCCCTGCTGTTGTATGTTTTTTGTTTTTCATTCGGAAAATGTTCCTCCTACAGTTGCTTTTTGCCAAAGGCCCTTCGGATCGTAGCTTGTGGTTGACGGCCATGATTTCCCTCCCCCCTCAGGTGGTTTTTTTTAAAATGGTTATAAATCTGATTCGCCCAATAAACTTATGGTCCGGCATATCGGAGTATATATTAGTAGGTACGTATTCTCTGAACAAGCTTCCGAATTACCAAGCCTTTCCCCTCTTATCTGAGCAATATGCACCTATAGTCGTATTGAGAGAATCCTGGTCAGAGTTACATCTGCCAAAATCTCCTATGAAATGATTGATCCTAGAACGGAGCTCGCCTCTAACCCTTTACGGCCCAGGGCATCTAGTCCTCATAATCCAATAAAGTGAGGCTTAGAGATAGGTCATTATTATCGGCGGCTGATCGGCGTCTACGATCGATCGTTTTTATGTTCTTTCTACGATCTATCTGATCTAGGCGCCTTTGGTGTGGCTAGCATGCCAATGTCTACTTTCTCGGAGCTTCGTACGCAAATGGTGGTAAAGAGGCACAAAAAAAAACAAAACATACAACAGCAGGGATTCGCTGGTGGTCACCCACCCAACTACTAACCTGCCGGCGTGTGGCTTAAGTACGGCTGAGCGGACGGGAAGCCCTGTTCTCCACACCCTATGGTCGTATGTGCTATATTTTGTGTGATACGAAAATATATAACACTTTGTATGTGCAAAAAATTGAGAAGAGTCAAGGTCAAAAAGTATCCTTTGATCGATTATAGGCTTTGCGTGGTGAATCATTCCGGGACAACGGATCTATATAGGGATCGTTTCATATATTTTGCTTTGAGGTGTTTTCTTACAAACAGTGAACCTTTCAAAGTGGTGCTTGATGGTAATAGAATATACCATACGGATGACTGAACGTATTGGTCTTTATTTTCCACGCCCTAGAGGACTACAATCCCGAAGAAAGACTAAATTATTGTGCAGCGTATGGCATGGTTGAGCTTTAATGGATCGGTGGCTTCATAGATAAAAAATTACGCTGATATTGGTACGTGCTAATACAAAAATTCTCTAGTGTCTTGACAATGACATTTGGACGACCGGGAGTGATCTGTGGTGCGCTATCTACCGCGATGCTTCTGATGTCGATTGACGATGATTTTTTAGGCACCCAACAAGAGGATTCTGTCGTGAGACCTGAGGGTAACCCCAGTCAAATAGCATTTTATGTTGCCCAGCTGGACTTCTACTGCATCGTCAACGACATTCTTTTCAAGTTATACATAAGTTCACAGTAAAAAAAAGTCCCGAGTGGCATCTAAAACGTTCTGGAGCTTGATAATTCCCTAGACATCTGGATTGAGAGCTTGCCGGATCATCCTCAAGAGCATTTCTCTGGCCATACAAGCGGGTAATATTTCCGCCCACTCGTGGGGGTGTTCTCATAATAGGTTGGGGCATTCTTGTAGCGAACGCCACCATTAATAAGTTCTACGAAGGGACTTGGGGTTTAATTATAATGGGCCCTTCATCCAGGTTCCTCTTTTCCGTCCTGTTCTGGCCCAATTATGTCTCCAGCTTCACCGGTGTTGAAAGCCTTGGCCAACAAACTGTCATGTGCTGAAGTGAATGAACTTCGGATTAAAACCAATCATGGCGCAATTCGCGAGCGCCTCGGTACAAAATGGCGGATATAACCTTGGAAGTGTGTAGAAGCATGGAAAGCTTGAGATATTGAATATGAAATTCATTAGTGCGCTATGCAAATCAAATAATCTATGGTCATAAAGTGAGGTTTCTATACATCCCTCTAGGTCTAACTCCGTGTTATCAACACCAACAAGTAGTCTAGGAAAACAAACGAATCCACTTATCCACTCACAAGACGATCAGGCGTGAGAGTGGCAGACGTATCCGTACCATCGGCAAGCGTCGGCGTCCCCGAAGTAGGTGTGTTGATATCAACGAGCGGTTCCTTCTCTTCCTTGGCATCCTTTGCGACAGTGGTCTTGCCCTTGGCAGTGAGCGCACCTGATTCCAAAGCCTCCTCGGGCAATGGCCGAACATGAGGCTGGCAGATCCAAAAAGGTCGGCCATACTCGGCAATAGTGGCCTTGGATCCTGTCAGGGTCTCTTCAGCCTTCTTCTCAAACTTCTCCGGAGAAACTTCATATTCCTTCAGTCCTCCTTTGACCGCTCGCTCGACAAGAGCCAATACGTTTTCAAAAGCGGCCATATCGCCAGGTCGCGACTGGGCTAGAGCATCTCGAACATTCGTATGGCTCGCGACCATCGGCCGAAGCACCTGGAACAAGTGCCCCTGCATAACACCTAGGCTTGGAGATTGGGGCTTTTTGATCTTTTCCCTCTTCTGTTTCTTCTTGGGTGGGCCATCTTCGGGCTCTTCAGGCTCTGCGGTTTCTTCCGGCTCGTCCGCAGGGTCGGATGGGAGGAAGAGAGGCTTTCGTTCCGGCACTGGCTGCTCGAGGACGTATTCGTAGATAATGTCGAGGTACCGTCGGAGGATCGCATCAATTCGATAACCACCCTTCCCATCGCGTCCTCGCCAGTACTCACGTCCTCCACTTCCGATCGGAGGTGGCTTGCTGAAGATAGTTGGGTCGGATAAGTTACCCTCGGCGCTCATCACACCGTCTGCACCAGTTGCCTCGAGACAGTTCTCAAGATCTTCATAGTTCAGAATATTGCCATTGGCAAAAATTACGGTCTCCGGGGGCAGGTTATCGCGCAAGTAACGAATATAGCTCCAATCCGCCAACCCGGTTTCATGGCCCTTCTGCTCTCGTCTGCGCCCATGCACTGTGATGATGTTTGCTCCGGCAGAAAGAATCATTTTCGCATATTCCAAGGTCTTCTCCTTAGTCTCTTGAATGCGGAATTTAGCAGTAATCGGGACGGAAAGTTCATTGTGAAGTCGGTTGATCAGCTTATAAATCAAGTCCCAGTCTTCCTGGAGGAAAGCTCCGTAATGGCCCTTTCTCGCAATGCCTTGCGGACAACCGAGGTTCAAATCAACGGCATCACAATAAGGCGCGACATGACGCGCCGCCTCCAGGAACTCCGTCGGATCATTTGCGCAGAATTGAACGAAGAGTGGGCGGTCGAATTTTGGGTTTCCGTCGAGGAAGAGTTCGTTCTTTTTGGCCATATCACCAATGGCTTCGCGAGTCGGTTGGAAGTGTTGCACACGCATGCGCGGCATTTCACCGAACAATCGTGCGTGGTACATTGGCGAGTATGCAAGAAGGGATTTTTGTTCCTCCGGAGTCATGAAGGATCGAGTGAGCATGCGCCACGCCTGGGAAAGAAGTACGTTAGTATACGGAAGTTGAGTGAATCCGTTCAACTCACAAACTCTGAGCGATCAACCATAGGAGCTACAATATACTTGGGGCTTCCTATGCTCTCATAGAATTGTCGGCCCTTCAATTTCGCAGATGCCGCGGAGGTGTTTTCGCCGCCATTTTGGGGCGCGGCGTCGGAAGTCATTCTGAGGGAGAAACGGGGGATGGCCGGGAGAAATCGCCGCAAAGGCGGGACTAATCGCTGAGCGAGACCTATTTTGGCTGCTGGAGCGGAAATGCAGAAATGCAGATTTGTCCGGGGAAAGACCGCGGGGAGACTTCAAGACTCTCGAGACTTTTTTGACTCGCGCCTTATCACGGAGTGGAATAACAATTATCCCCATATCTTATCAACAGTAGGAGGCGCGATGGGCAATTGTATAAACGCGACCAGACAAATTAGATGTAAAATGTGTTTTGAGGTGCGGCATGCTAGCCACGATCTTGTGCTCATAGATTGAAAGAAACAGGCTCAATAGCCTAATCTCAAGGCGCAACATCGAGAACGCCAACGACAATTACGTAATCAGATATGGACCACGGACGTGGGAGAAACAAAGTAGAGATCGTGTGGAAACAACATTCGGAAATGACCGACATCTGGTAGTGTCAAGACTTTAAGCATGAGACTATGACCTCAATCTGAATGCGAAATCGTCTCTACGTGATACTCGTACCAGAACTTCATCTCCCATCTGGGCGCCCCGACACGCGCCTCATTGTTGACAACCCTAAGGGAAAGGATCAACAATGGATTCCTCGACTGGATCTCTCCGTCAGTGCCTCCATTACCCCTATTGAGCAGGAATTGACAGTATAATAGGTCCAATGGAGCTGCGAGTGTCTGACGATGGCCTGTATGCTGCGCACATGCGTGGGAAAGACCTGGCGGTTTTCTGGAAGCTTGCAGCAGAGCGAAAAGAGATAGACCTCGAAAGACTCAAATCAAACGGGCTCAAGACCATCAAATTTACACCCACTCAAACATATGACCCGGATGGGCCCTTCTCCGAAAAGAACAGGCGTCTTCTTACGCATCAAGTCGTGTCTGTCACCATTTGGAAGTTCCACCCTTTAGAGCAGCTCGCGGAGATTCAAAACATCGAGCCAGAGTCATTATACGTGGATTTTGGTGGCAACGAAAATGAAGTTCTTGTGTTCCACAACTGGAATACGAAGTTGACAATTTATTCACTGAGCGCGGAGCGAAGCATTGTGATCAAATCGCCGAAATTAGCCCATTCCCTTGGATACGGCTATCGCCCGAAGACCAAACAACTCGCCATTCTCTTGAAGCCCGAGACCACCGATATACTCACAGTTCATGAGTCTCAATCATACGACCTCGTTAATCGGACAGTTCTTCCAACCGTTGATGCACAAGGCTTGAAATGGAGCCCTGACGGAAAGTGGATTGCTGTCTGGGATATTGCCAGTGCCGGCACCAAGGTGCTGATCTTTACGGCTGATGGTCAGCTCTTCAGAACATACCCCAATGCATCAGGATCGGAAGATGAAAATGATACTGGTGTAAGACAGATTGAATGGAGCCCGGTCATAGGCCACAACGGGACTTCGGAAATTCTTGCTGTTTGCAAGGTCAATGGCAACATTGAATTGCTGCGTACTCACACAGTGAGTATACGAAAAAGAAAACGCAATGTACTCGACTAATGAAAATAGTTCTCATCCTCTACAGTTCTATCGCACGTCTTTCAAGTCGACTCCACTACCCCCAGAATTTGGCGGGAACGATCGACCAATGCCTTGGGTGATGCAGAATACACCGAGACCTCAAGCTCGTCTGCATTCAACATGAGTGCCGATTCGTCAGCGGGTACACACCGTAGCGCGTCCATTGTGACGTTCAATGCCGATGGAACCTTGTTAGCGACAGTTGACTCCACCAAGTCAAATGTTGTTTGGATATGGTCCCTGGAAGGCACGCCGACACTGACATCTGCCCTGGTCCACGAACAACCGGTGCGACAGCTCACATGGAACCCCTCGACATCACAACTACTGATCAACACCGTCACGAATAATCTGCCTTCTGTGCGATACTGGTCGCCACAAAGTCAACCGATGATCGCCAGAGTTCCTACAAAAAAGTCTGACAGTGGACGATATGAGGTCAAATGGTTGACAGTGCCCGACCAGCGGTTTCTGGTTGAACCTTCTTTTGACTATATCCACGACTCGCCATTCTGGTTTGGGTCTAGTGAAGAATGGGTGGTGGGGTATCTGTCCGAGGAGGGTGGTACTGCGTACTTTAAAGTGATCAACTCAATTGTCAACAGTCCATAGTCGAACGTGATGATTAAATGATGGCATAGCTACATGAGATGTATTCGCGGCACATGATATCCAATCCCACTCGGGCGCAGATCTACTTAAATGATTATAGGTAAATGACTTGCGACAATAGACATAGCTTGCTATATTCCAATGAACACTTGAGAAACTTTGCAGAGATTAATCTTCCGTTCATTCTTATCGTTTCGATGGCTGTCTTTGATGCCATATTATCAAGGCATGAAGTGACGTACATCACATGATGGACTAGCCGAGGGGCTACACGTGACCCTCACTGAGGGCTTAGGGCTCGACCCGATTAGTCAGGCCCCACGGCTCAATTTCGCACTTGAGAGCGGCTCGTCGCTCTCTTCCTTCGAACATCCACCCCATCAGTCAAAATGGTGAGTTACCACACCATGCCTTTGAGCCCTTTCCGACGCAAACGACTAATATGAATATGTGACAGGCCCCCTCAGCAACCGGTGGCAAGAAGCAGAAGAAGAAGTGGTCCAAGGGCAAGGGTACGCTATCACCATCACCAATACCATCATCGACCGTGCGACCGTGAACCAACGACTTCCACCTTTCAAACTTTCACCGGAATTACCCCCAAAGAAAGACATACGAAACGGAATCATTGGAGCGATCGCGCGAGCAATATTCAATAAAATGGAGTACTAACTTGTCTTTTCTTTATAGTCAAGGACAAGGCCCAGCACGCCGTCATCCTCGACAAGACCACTGCCGAGAAGCTCAACAAGGATGTTCAGTCCTACCGTCTGATCACCGTTGCCACCCTGGTCGATCGCCTCAAGATCAACGGCTCCCTCGCCCGCCAGGCCCTTGCCGATCTCGAGGCCAACGGTCAGATCAAGAAGGTTGTTGGTCACAGCAGCCTGAGCATCTACAGTGCGTACACCACCACCGCAAAGCGAGCGCAATGAATGCTAACCAAGTATGCAGCCCGTGCCGTCACCGCCGAGTAAACGTTCCGATACTCTGATTTCTCGCGGTTCTCTTTTTCCTTGTTACGATGATATCATTTCACATGGGAAGCTCGGCTGGGCGTGATGAAGTTGACGCCTGATTCTCGGATGTGTGGAACATTCGTGCCCCTGGGCTTGTTCCAGGTAGAACGAATCAAATAAAAAAGTTACAAAACTTCATATTCTTCCTTGTAGAACGTACCAAAGTGGCGAATCGCTATGCTATGTCCTAGACTGCGCTCAACACCTCCAACCTACCACCTACTCTTCCTCGGTCATCTCACTCCGCTTTGGCCTTTGCTTCTTTGCCCCCTCACAAAGAACTCTCTTCCCCTTCTCTGGGTCAACAGTCCCATCGTCTTCCACCAGTCCAACCTCGAAATACTTCTTATGATTCCGGAAGAAATTCTGCCATCGGAGAACAGTCTTCTCAATCTGTTCCCTAGCGAGCATCAGCTCCCGCTCATGGCGAAGCGTCCTCTCTGCCATGGTAATCTGCTCATCCTCCACGTCCTCCACGGGGAGGAACATCTCCTCGACACCGCCCACATCCGTAGTCAGATCTTCCTTGAAACAGCCCGTCACAAAGGCACGTGTGGCATCTCTTCCCGCAAAGAAATTGTAGCTTCCGCCCGGCCCATAGATCATCGGGTTGGCGGAGACGTCGAAGATGGAGCCGTTGACGGCGAGGTAGATTGGAAGGGAGGGGTCGGTGCCGTTGTACAGGCTGAGTTCAACTGGTGTGAGGTGAACCGAGCCACTCTGCATCAAAGTAGTGTTAGTAAGTATTATCGAGGATTTGTTGTGGTGCGGTGATGGTGTGTTCAAAATCTTAGGGTGGAATTACCAGATACTGCTTCACGACAGGCCACCGTGTAAACCACGGCCGATAGCCCCATAGTACAGACTCGGTGTTGGTCATGTAGTATGAGAGACCGCAGGAGGCGATCACTAGGACGACGAACACCCGGATGATGTCAAGAACGCTGATGAAAGGGTCATCATCGTCGGTGCGGCGTGGTTCGCGCCGCGGCGCTGTGTCTGCGTCTGCGTCTGTGTTTTGTTGGCGCCCCGAGCCCGCGGCAGGCTGTCGCTGACGGAGTTCTGACATGATCAAAAGGAATCATCCGGTGGTGGAAAGGGGAAAAAAGAATCAAAGATTGGCCATTGGAGAGGTTGTTGGAGTGGGCAGGTCAGGATTGAGGTTGGAAGTCCGGGGTACCCTCGGCGGGATCTACAGCATCCATGTACGATGAACAAAAATTGGCCAGTATGACATGCGCACTATGCTAATCACATGGGTACTATGGCTTTCTCACTATTGAATACAATGGTTTGCGCTACTTCAAAATTCGTGAGTTTTCGTCATGGCCGACGACAGGGCCGAAGGGCTAAGTGTTCAAGCGCTGGCTTGGTCCTCCTGTTCCCAACTGCGCGAGAAAACATCATTCAGTGCATCCTGGAAGGTGCGGCAGTTCATGTCGATCAGACCGCGCTTTTCCTTCGCCTCGGGATTGCGAATGACGGATACTAGACAGAGGTATCTATGGGGTGTCAGCGGGTGGTCAAGGATGGGTCAGAGAAGGGTCGCGTACTTGTTCATCTCCATCAGATGAATCATGGTCTCGTCATGCAAGACGACGTGACTCTCGGCCTCTTGAATTTGTTCTCCCTTTGATTTGCGAGAAGGGTGATCCCATGAGTACAGCTCGGAAATATCGACGATCACGTCAATGTAGTCGGAACACATCTCGTAGCAGGCCATGTCCACAGGACGGGTGTCAGAGGCAATGTAAATCTTGCTTAGCACATCGAACAAGTAGGTCTTCTCAAAGCCGCAGTTGTTGCCAAGGGTGTTGATTAGGTTTTCGAGGGTGGAGAGATTGGGGATAAGCTTCTGAATGACCTTGCTGAAGGCCTCGAAGACGGAGTAGTCGTAGATGGAGGTAAGGTAGTAATGGACGGGCGCGTTCTCGTATCCGGCATCGCTGAGCTCGTCTGAGATACGCTGGACGATGTCCTGGAAAGTGTCGGTGCGGTACTCCTCGGAGAGCCCGTCCACCTTGTGAATGAAGACTTCAATGTTTATTCCAGGGTAGTATTGCTGAACAGTCAGAATTGTGCGGTTAAGACGAGCGACCGAGTCCAGATAGTCATCTTGTGCATCGATCACCCATACCAGGGCACCCAAGCTGCCGAAGATGTCTTCAAGATCAAAGGAAGGCTCGAGATATTCAAGCTGACCGGGAAAATCCCAGACTTGAAAGTCCATGAAGGAGCTGAAAATCAATCAGTAATCAGTAGGAGATCTGGCGCGAGGAAGGGAATGATCTCACTGGATAGAGTCTTTTTGAATGCGAGTAGTAGATTCCAAGAACAAGGTTTCATTCGGCGGCATCTTATGGAAAACAACGCTGGCAATAGACGACTTGCCACTCCTAAAGACGAGTTAGTAATTTAATCTCACGTATGCTCATATGGGTTGAACCTACCGACGAAGTCCCATCAAAAGGAGACGAGGTTTAGCATCGCGGCTTTTGGGGTCCAGGCTTCTGGACTGAGCCGAGGCAGCGGTGCTAGTTGTAGGCTGGAATAAATCGGAGAGGCTTAGCTGTGCTTCGCTTTTCCAGGTCCAGAGTTCGGGTGTGTCAGGGAGCAGACGCCAGTCAGCCAGGCTGCGCCTCAAGGGCCGCCTCGGTTCCGGGATCGGAGTAGAGGACCGGCACCTGCGGAGCGAAGAGAAAGACATGGCGTGCAGGGACAAGGCATAGGATTAGGGGCAATAGGAAGGTCATGGATACCACTGGGAGGTGGTTGACAGCGTCACATGTGGACGAAAGCGCCGGCGAGGTCTCTCTTCACTCAGGGCGCAAAGCTCTGATGCTCACAGGTAATACCCCCCGAGAAGACTCACGTCGCAGAGACCCCATGTCATTATGCCCAAGCGCAGAGATGACGGACAAGCTTCATTCGGGAATTCAGCCACTATCGCCCGTTTCTCCCTGGACAAGCCTTGGCCTGCATGGAAGGATACTCTGGGTTTCTATTTCACCGAACACCCACGGAACCGGAATCAAGCGTCTGTCTCACCATCGGCATAGCTGGAAGCGGTACCCAACCGCGAATCACAGGAATAGCCCGACCGCAGGAAGCATGTTGTGAAGGGAATTGAACGCGGGGGAGGGCACGAGACTGAGATCTTCTTACCTCCATTTTAATTCATGCGCTTTGCAAAAAGTCAGATATTCCTGAGAATCGGTTAGCATTGCACACAAGCTTCAATGGGTCCAGACATACAGGCGATACCAAATGAAGCTCAGCAACGGAACTGGACGAGATAATGTGAACATCCGCGGCCCCGGGCCAATTGGACAGCGATCGGATAGCGACAGTCAGACCTAAGACATACTAGAGGATTCGAAGAAGCTTGAAGAGTTGCTCAGGGTCACACAAAGCCCCAAAGTGAAGGAGGAAGAGGAGAGGAGAGAAGGGAAGATGCGAAGTGACGGAAAGGCGGAGTCGCTATCGCCCGTTATCGCTTATCGGGCTACTGTGTACGATGAACTTGCGAAACTTGAAACACGTTGAACACGTTGAACACTTTTAAAATATGAATAGCATCTACCGGCCGTGCTTATGGCCTTTGTGATCATGGCTAGTACTATAGTCGCTGATCCTGTGCTTGCCAACTTGTTCCTCCTCGATCTCAAAAGCAGGCCAATCCTCCCAACCATCTTCCCACAGACTGGCCAGCTTCTTAGTCTTGGCCTGCTGACTGAGTTTCTTGTTTTTCATAACCTTCTCCCACAGTTTCATGTCCTTGTCATCCAGCAAACACTCGTCTAGAATGGTGGTGATCTGTTCCTGGTCGATCCCCTCGCCGATGAACACCAGTTCCTGGCGCCGATCTCCCCAGGGGCCTTGGAAGTCGTTCAGAATTGATTCGATGACATCCTTGTCCTCGGGCCACGCATCCTCGGGCATTTCCGCAAACCAGGGCCCCCCGCAACCCACGGTTAACATGCCGCCCGCTTGACTCCACTCACCAAATTGGAAAGGCCGAGTGGACAGCCAGAAGAAGCCTTTCGAGCGGAGAACGGGGCCGAATGCAGGGTGCACTCGCTTGTTGTTGAGGATGTCCTTTGGGTCTGGTTGATCAAAGTCTTCCACAGACTCGGTATCGGTGTCCATTTCATCTACGGACTCTCCGTCGTCTTCTTCATCGGAATCGTCATCAAGTTCATTGTTTTGGAGGAGAATAAACTTGTCATGGAGCAGTGAGAAGAGACGACGGGGGTGGAACGGCCGGCGGGCGGAATAAACAAAATTGTTGAT
The DNA here is from genome assembly GCF_028827265.1 of Penicillium atrosanguineum. Taxonomy (NCBI): domain Eukaryota; kingdom Fungi; phylum Ascomycota; class Eurotiomycetes; order Eurotiales; family Aspergillaceae; genus Penicillium; species Penicillium atrosanguineum. The sequence continues at coordinate 4,186,081 of NW_026623133.1, read as the reverse complement.
CCCGTACCTGCATGTCGTTAGCCATGCCTTGTGAATTATCACCAAGGAACTCACTCTAGAGTCTCTGGCTTGGGGGCCAGGCGCTCTCCATTGCCTGTTGTCTGTATAGTCATCTCATGCAAGCTACGCAGCCAGCCAGCACCAGAGGTAGCGCGCAAAAAGTCAAACTTGCCGGTCGCAATGATCTCCCGCACATCTACCTGGGAGTAACTAGACGTGAGGACCTTTGCATCGGGGTTCAATAGCTTCAGTAGCTGCATGATCTTATCCCGTGTTGTTTGGTTGATAGTCTCAATCTTGTTGACAATCAGAACATCGGCGAACTCGATCTGGTCCACCATCAGATCGGAAATGGTTCGCTCGTCTTCGGGTACAATTTCGTCCTTTCCATATCGATCCGATAGGAACTCCACCGTGTCAAAGCTCGAGAGAAGGTTGAAGGCATCGATGACAGTCACCGTAGTGTCTAGACGGGCCATAGTGTGTAGTCCACCCAATTCGACACTGATGCACTGTTAGACCGATCACAAAATGACGGGGCAGAACAGATATCAACTTACATCTCGCTCAGAATCTTCTTCGCATCTTCGTCATTATTACCGGTGATCTGATCTTCAGCTTCCAGCATGGCTGAGCTAAACTCCGCTGTGAATGTTTCGGCCACTTGCATGGGCTCACTGATGCCCGTGCTCTCGATAATCACGTATTCAATTTCGTTTTGCTTGGTCAATTGTGCTAACTCAGACAACAGATCACCACGTAGGGTGCAGCAGATACAACCGTTCTGCAACTGAATGAGCTTCTCGTGCGTCTGAGAGACCTTGTGGTTCTTGATGAGGGCCGCATCAATGTTCAACCTAGATGATAACAGAGTCAGGATGACCCAGAAACAAGATACCGGGGTGTTGTCGACTTACACGCTCATGTCATTAACAATGACTGCAATGCGCATTCCATGATTGGCTGACTTGAGGATATGCTTCAAGAGCGTGGTCTTACCACTCCCCTATAACAAACAGTCAGCACTACACCAGGAATCGAATGGACATCCAATTTTACCAGAAAGCCAGAGAGCAGAGTGACTGGCAATTGGCGGGCCTTGGGCTTTTCCTGCTGCGGCACCTGGACTTGGCACAACACATTCTCACGACCGGAGTCAATAACCATTCTGCTAGGCCTTCTAGATTATGTATATGAATCGAACCAAAGAAGGAGAACAGGATTTATGCCCCAAGCACCTTGCGGACAATTTCTTATATCTTTTCCATGACATCGTCTCCAAGTTCCTCACTGCTTCCGGCTTCTATAGACCTTTACTATGCAATACACATGCTCAGACATGACCTCCAAGGTTAGTAGAGATACAGTGGAGCCAAAATCAAGCCAATGATAGATGATCTGCCCCATAGTGCATTATAATTGAGGTATTCTGTTTGGTTGATGGTGCCAGTCCTCAAGGTACCTGGCTGACCGTGCTGACCTTCACGGTCCCCATTGAATCAACCCCGGTCTGTAATTTGGTATTAGAGAGCTACTATTGGCCAATGTAATACGGTCTTGTTTCTGATCATCGATTCGTCGTTATAGGTTGATGTCGCCGAAGGTGGCCTGCCGAAGGCCTTGAGGGATGGTAGTTAAGAGGCAAAACCCACAATAGTTTTCAACCCCTGATAACCCAGTAAAACTATTCACATGAAGATGGGATCTATTTTCTCATATAAGTGTTTTTCATTCCTTTCTATCTCGCTGAACTTCTTTCTTATAGCTTCTGAGCAATACCGATACACTGGGAACTACCGACTCAAAGAAACATCCAATGAGATTTCAACTCGAAGGAAAACAAACCTGATACTGCGCAAAAACGTCTTCAAGATGTATCTCTTAGACAAAAAAGAGCGGGATTGAGTTAGCCAAAAAAGGAGGGAGAAAACAGATGTTGTTTCGAATTCAACAAGTCACGATGTTTAACCTAAATCGATTCATTATGGAAAAGGGTCTAACCTTCTCTATATCGAAATCGCCCAATGAATTCAAAGAGAAATAAGAATGAAATAGGAAGATGTGCGCTTCTCTGTAAGCACATCATAACATCGGTATGAAGCTGACTGTAAGCCCTGCTTACTTTCAAATGTTGGTTGTTCAGCTCCGATAAAGTCGGGACTCGGCCTAATCACCGGGCCGAAGGCCAGTCAACTCGCCGGTGAATCGTTAAATATAAAAGAAAGTCCCTGGTCACTTCAAAAAAATGAAATTTGATGAAATTTAGAAGAAATTAATGGATAGGACTCACTATTCATTCTAAATTCTCAAGAGACCCCTCATTTGAAGGGATTAACCTCAAGTCGGCCTCAGTCTCGTGATTTGCAGGGACACCGCCCCTCATCGGTCCGCAATATCGATAGCCTGGAGATTCCCCTCTTTCTATAAGCCTCAAATCCAACATCATCATATTTAATCAACATACACCGCCATGGCCCTCCCCGACTGGATTCAACAGGCCCCCAAAATGACAATGCCTAGTCCACTCGCCTTCATCGGCCTTCTCACATTAACTTGGGGAACCTTCGCGTTCTTCCGCCAAGCGACCGTTTACCTTCTCCCATGCAAAATACAACGGTACAACTCTACTGATAAGGGCCATACAGGAGGCAACTGGGCCCTCGTAACTGGGGCCACAGATGGAATCGGCTTCGGCTTCAGTCAAGAGCTTTGCGCGCGCGGCTTCAATGTCATCCTAATGGGACGCAACGAAGGCAAGCTTCAGAAACGCGCCGCCGAGCTGCGACAGCAATTCCCATCGAGCAAGGTCGATACCATAATAATGGAGGCAGTGCCCGTGAGTTCAACCGTGGATGAAATCGCGAATGGACTACCGGGTAAGCTCACCGTTTTGATAAATAACGTTGGCGGCGCTGGCGGCGACTGGAAGCCGTATTTACCATTCGGTGAATATAAATTTGAGGAAGCGCAGGCGACTATCGATAAGAATGCGGTTTTTATGGCGCAGCTTACGCGCGCTTTACTTCCTGCTCTGTCAAGGGCGGAACACAGTCTTGTGTTGAATGTTTCGTCGATGGCGTCGTGGGGAGTGCCGTATATTTGTATGTATGCGGCCTCGAAAGGGTTTGTGGATTCGTTTACGCGGGCGCTGCAAGGGGAATGTGCGGCCGAGAAGAATGGTGTGGATGTTTTGGGGTTGAGAGTGGGGCAGACTTCGACACCGGGGTATAATCAGCCTGTGAGCTGGTTCATTCCGACGGCGCGAGTGATGGCTAAGGCCGGATTGGATCGAGTGGGATGTGGGAAGACGATTGTTTGGGGGTATTTCTGGCACTGGTTGCAGGGGTTATCGTTTTATGTGTTGCCCCGTTTCGTGCTGGTGAAGGCTATGGCGAAGAAGATGATGGCGTTGAAGAAAGAAGAGGAGGCAAAGTCGAAACGGTCTTGATATTCTACTGGGAACCTCTCATTTACATCCTTATTATACGCACATCCACATCTACATCCACATGCTTGGCAAGGAAGAAATACAATAGGTATCATACTAAAACCCGGCCGGGGAAAAATCCCGGTTGTTGGGGCCATGCAGGCCCTCGCCGAGGTTCTCCGTACACTCGACACTCCAGCTCTTCGGGGTGAACTTGTCAACGATCGACTTAAACGCATCAAGCGTGCAGAAAGTCTGGTCGCCAGGAAGGTGATTATCGGGCTTGGCCGCGCAACCAGGGATGGTCACCGGGCGGTCGTTGTAGCGGATGCGGACGTAATGCTTGCGCAAAGACTCGCGTGACTCCTCGGGGAAGGACTGAATTTCAGCCCGTGCAGTTGCGGAGGGCGCCGGTTGCTCGAGCGCAGACTTGCCGCCAAATATAGATCCGAGAAGACCTCCCGCCTTCTTAGTCGCGGATGGGTTTGAGAATTCCTCAAGAATGGTGCCAGCATCAGCAGCATTGCTCTGGGTCTGTGAGAAGAGCTCAATGGCAACGGAGGAGGTGAATGGGGGCCATTTCTCGTCCTGGAAACCACCAACACTAGAAAGGATAGCCGCGAGAGTGGTGTCGTGGCATCCACTCATGGCGAACTTGATTGCCTTGCCTTCTTCGGGTTTGCCAGAACCAGATGCAGAGCTCTCACTGCGCCAGCCGCCCTCTACTGCGGTGCTGACCATGCGGTCGGTCACGTCGCCCATTAGGGCACCAATACCTAGCTTGCGGTACTCGGCGCTCTCGTTGTATCCGGCAAACCACTCCTCCACCGCGATACGATCCATAATGGCGCGACCCTTCTTGTCATAGAAGTCAGAAGGGAGCTTGGTGGAAGGGCCATGGGCATCGGTTGCGTTGACGGTGTCCATGATACCCGAGAGACGGGGGTGAGCATCAACGGCAACCTTGGGCGAAGTCTCAGGCATGTACTTGGACCAGATCTTGTTCAAGTATGCCATCTGTTCCGAATCATTCCCTACAAGATGTGAGCTATGACCAGCAGGAGGACGAGCTTCAATACTTACAACGCTCAGCGGCCCGATCGGCAAACAGACGGGCCAGCTGTCTGAAGCGCCGACAGTTACCCTCATTGGGGAATAATGTCTCCTCGGACACAGCGCGGGCCACGATTATAGGCGGTGGGAAGTCCAAAGTACGCGCACTCGGCGGGTACATGCCCCAGAAAGCTTGCTGCAGAGACTCAAGCGCACGGGGAATAGGTGTCGCACGAAGATACATATCCTCACTGTCAGTCTTGATCTTGGGCATAAAGCCAAGCTGGTCTATGTAAAGGTGGCGCAGACGGGTACCCAGCGCGTACGTAGTTTCGCGGCCCTTGTCTGTAAGTTCACCATGATTACTTCAAGCTTGTTAGCCTGAGCTCTGACCATCAGAGTACTCCAATATCACTAACCAAATAGCTTCGATCTCGCCTCCCGGCCCTGCCGCAATGATGGCCTCGTCATTGTGTCCAAATGCCTCCATTTTCCGGCGCCATTGGAAACCGTCCCATGTAGACATATCCTGCTTGGAGGCAGCAGCTTGCACCATCTTCCTCGCAACGCCACAATACGGCCAGTCTTATCAGGAGGTCAGTTCACGGTCGATTAAGTACTCGGAGGGAACGGGAAGAAGTACAAGGACTCAAGCCAGTCTGTACAATCCATTAGCATTCGAACATAATAACGAATTGAAGAAGAAAGCACACATTTTGAAAACGAGACGAAACAGGCGTCCGTTCACCTATAGCCAATTAGTGCTCTTTTTGGAGAATTGGCAAGTACATGCTTCCGAGCTCACCATGACGAAGGAACTGGCCGGGTTAGCGCTGGACAAACATATAGGGTCTCGGCAAACTGACCACTTGGACCAATTGAAGCTTCAGGCTCTTGGGATAGAGGTGAGCCAGCTCCTCGGGGGAGTAGGCCTCACGGGGGATGAGAGTCGTCATGCTCGGCGATGAGTCGAAGGTGAAGTTGGGGGAGCTTCGGCCAGGATGACACCTCCGTGGGGCGGTGAGGGGGTCGCGCGTCACGCTGTGGGGGCTACCTGGTATATGGGGATAATTGGATTCATTGATTGGATCTATTGATCTAAGCTAGCTTCATTTGGGATTTATGTTATATATATAGAGTCTTATGCCCGGGAGATACTAAGATTCCGACCTTGGCCAAAGGTTGATACGTTTAATGATTTGCCCTGGAATTGTGGCGCATTGGCAATGCCGAGGCATCGGCATCGGCATCCTCCCATGAGAGCTTAGAACACGTTAAACGCAACGGAATTAGGTGAGATCTTTGGGATCGAGTAGACTTGGTGAAGTATATGAATAATCTATAAATTTCCATAATACCTATGTATGCAGTTTTATATACATTTAAAACCCAACCTTGAATCCTTGGGGAACCTTACTCCTCATAGTCACTAGTCTCCCAGCCGCTTTCACTCTCACTGGCACTGAAGACAGATCTCTGAGGCTCTTCAGGCTCGCCCAAGACCGGAGCAGCGATAGCCACAGCAGCAGCGGCAGCAGCTTTCCCCTTACCAGACTTCTTGTTTTTCTTCGCCTGGCGAGCCTCTTCCTCCGCCTGCAGCTTCTTCTTTGCTTCTTCCGCCAACTGCTCGGAGTTGCGCTCCATGAGATCAACCAGCTTTTCAATGGCAGGCGCATAGGCTTGCGCGTATGCTAGATCGCCAACCTTGATACGCATGTAGTCCATCGCAGTAGCGATAGGGGCGTTCTTGCCGGGAATCCACCTGTTGCTAGGCGGTAGGCTCGGTCGGCCAGCAGAAGGGAAGCGAATGTCATCCAGGAGTTGAGCACCGGACGGTAATTTCGAGAAGTTTTCTTCCGGCTCGTCCAGAGGAATGTCGGCCTCGCCAGCCTCCCTCGCTGCGGTTGCCCGAGCTTGCCGCGTCGTGGTGACCTCGTCATGGTGCTGGGTGCCGGCGCATTCGTCGACATGGGCGATCTTTTGGTACCGTTGACTGAAGTGGGTAAGGAGAACGGCACGGGCTCCCATCCGGCGGCCTACCTCCAATGCTTCTCCGGTAGTAGAATGCCGCTTAGCGAGGGCTGAGCCTACCATGTTGTCTTGGAAAGTGGCTTCGTGAATGAGCACCGTTGAGTCGCGGCCGATGGAGGCAAACTTATCCGAGGGTCGGCAGTCGCCTGAATAGGACACCTTAAACCCATCTGGGAAAACGAGAGAAATGGCGAGAGCACCCTTGCAATGCTTCACACGAGCGGTGAGAATATCGTCTAGGCGGGTGCTTTCCTTGAGAAGGTGTGTGAGATAAGAGGAGTTGTCGTTGAAGTCAAGGACAGTTCTGTTCGCTGAATCCCGGCCGTAAGGGGCAGCACCGTTGCGTGGGTGTCGGTAAGTAAACGTAGTCTTGATAGAGTTGCCACGAGGCTCAGGGTGTGCGATGAGAGGAACAATTTTATCGAAGCCGTAATCCTCAACAGAGGCATACTCTTCTAACCAGGCGATCATCATTTCCTCGGACACAACGAAGAGGCGATTCTTCTCCTGCAGGATTTTGTTCAAATCGGTCTCGGGTTGAGATGACGGGTTGTAGTCTGCTCCGTAATTTTCACGGTACCAAGCTTTGATGAGCGAGGCAGTGCCAAGATGGTGATCAGCGTGCAAATGGCTGATCCAAATCATACGTAAGTTCCGTAGCACCTCGCGTAGCTCTTCAGGCTCGAAGACTCGCTGAAGCTGACCAAGGGTGTTCTCACCACAGTCCAGCAGATAGTAACCATACCCAGGGGCATGGACTAAAGTAGCAGAGACATTGCGGTACTTGGATGGGGCAGATGAGCCTGTGCCGAGAGCGATGATCTCAGCCTCAGCACCGGGGAGATTCTCGCGCATTTCAGCTAATTGTTTTTGGAATTCAGGCTTGCGGGTACGAGTGCGAATGACCTCCATCCGCTGCTCAACAGCGCGCGGAATCGTTTCTAATGTCTTTGCAGTGTTCAAAAACTGGAAGACCTCATCCTTGTTGATCTTGAAGTTCGGTTCCATGTCGACAATCAATCCGGGTGTGAGAGGCTCAAAGGGAAGGTCGTCCAGTGAGGTGGTATTCTTGCTCGAGCCATTAGTTGAGAGCCCGACCTGGGGCAAAGTAACATTATCATGAACAGGAATCGAATAGTTATCGCCCTTCAGACGAGCCAAGCGGATGGAAGCTTCGGCAGAGCTCTGGAGTGCCAGATAGTTTGGACAGTAGTCAGTACTGGACACAGTGTGTTTGCAGTGGGACATGCTCGCCACAAACTCTCGGAGCTTAGGATGATCGCCCACACCAGGGCCTAGAATCCAGACAAAGACCTTGAGTTCAGTGGTAACAGCAGGCGAGTTCCATTCAGGCCGGCTTAGTAGGTCTTCAACATAATCAGGCGAAGGCAAATCGATAATGGCAATGCCCTTGCCAAGCTTTGGAGCGCCCAATACCATGTCAGGAGTGATGGTCTGGCCGTCTTCTGACAGAACATTCTCTCCGCGTGTTAATTTGGCGTAGTCTGGACCGTAGCGAACCTTCAGTGCCTTAGCCTTAGCCGCGTCAAATTTGCCACGGATGTCATGATTGCGGATGATGTAGGAGACAGCTTCCTTCGAAGGGGTGGTGGGCGGCAGCTTGTCAACCATCGCACCAGGCCATGGCTGCCGAACCATCACCTTAATATCAGGCAATGGTCCTTTATCGCCAGGCACAGGGCCTTTGTAGGGCTCGATGTCCTTGGTGTCCGGGTTGCGCACAAACATGGCTGCGGGCATCCTGACTTGGGCCAATGGAGTCTCGACTAGAGCGTCCATCTTCCAAGAAGAGTTGAACATATCCGACACAACAGATTGTCTCATCAACTGGTCCTTGGCACGCTGGTCGATCTTGAGTTGATCTTGACCAATAGTCTCTTGGAACTCGCCCAAGCTCCGCTTCCGCGGGCTCTGTGCCCGAGGCTGGCAGGGCTGCTTAGGGCTGCTTGAAGAGGCTGGTTTGACCGGGAGAGCCCACACTTTAATGTTCCCATCAGACCATGAAGGATCTTCGAAAGGATCTTCTTTATCTGCCGGTACCTGTTTCGCCATAAGTTCGGAATCGTACTCGCGCATGTACACAGGCATACCCTTTCGGAAAACGAAGCGTCGGGCAGTAGCCATAGTATGCGCGAGGTTTGTAGCTCCATGAATCGTCACATCAGCCCTATCCTGACCCGTTCCGGCATGATAATGCGCGACTGGTTCCAGCTGCGTCTTGCCTTCGGAACGGGAGATCCGTTTCCGCTCTGCTTTCTTGCGGGTATCATCCTCAAGAGCTGCCGCAGAGTTTGATGTTGAGTCTGCCAGTGTCAAGATTACACCGATCAGTCCACCCAAGTTTGCCCATTCGGTGCGGCCCGTGATGAAAATGTCGGACAGGTAGGTCAGCTTGACACCGCGTTCGATACATGCTCGTTGAACTCCTTCTGAGATCTGACCGAAGAAGTATCGCTTGTCGGGGAAGTGGAGGTTGACAACCGTGCCGGGTGTGTCGGCGGTCGGAGTCGAGATGATCTCGTAGAAGAACTTCATAGGTGCGATGCCACGCTTATAGTCTGGACGGGAGGTATCGACGGGTCTCTTAAGAGCTATAGGATCGCAGATGACGTATTTCTCGTTTCGGTTGGTGGCAGACGATGGAAGAAGATTCGCAGCAGGAATAGTGTCTTGGTTGTGCTCGCGTTGCGGCTTCCGAGCTCGGGGGCGTGCAGGTTTCGAGACTAGCAGTGTCTTGGATACAAGGACCGGGGATCTTTTGGCAGCGAGGCGCTTGAGGCCTGAATGATGTGGCCTCGGGGCAGGTTTATTCGAAGAGCTGTGATAGCCTGCGCGCAGGGCGATTGACGTTAAGCTTGAGGCCGAAGGATGAACGCGCCAGGCGACAGCGCCGAAGACCGCGGTAAACAAAGTACCGCTGGATCTCAAAGAAGCCAATTTTGCGGGGGTACGAGGAATGAATGGACAATCTATACTAGATCGTGTGAAAAGAGGTCGAAGAGGGAAATGTGAGTCGTAAATTGGAGCCGCAAATCTGCGGAAACTTTTTTTTGGAAGGTTTTGCGTCACGTCCCGCTTTTTAAGTCCAAGTTCAGGTCTACCAGCCAAACACAATGCTGTAAGATCTAGTTAGCTATTAGAGACCAATAAACTTTACGGGAAATCTTCGAGCACGGGTGGTAATAGATTCAATTTTGGGATCCTAAATTCGCTGATCCGTCGTATGCGCCGAGTAAACCGTTGACAAATTTCCACCCAGAAAGCACAACCCGGGAGATACAGTAAAGTAATAGAATAAGCGCCGTTAAAACTCCCTGGAGACAACTGCGCCGATATCCAGGAAATGTAGCTAGAATGTCGGTAGAGATGTATGATCACCGGGCTATGATGACAATAAAAACAGAACTATACATAGAAAATAGGGCCAAAGACAGGACGCTAAATGGGGAATCACTGAAGGTGAGAGGTCAATAAGGACACGCGATCAAAGGCAGCTTCCATACTGGAGCAAAGGCAGTTGAACCGATTTTGGTTGGCGGCGGTCTGATCGACAACCAGCTCGAAATGGGGAGCAGCCTTGTCGGTTTGAACACCCTCAAAGGAAACAACGTCATCGGAAGCAGTAGAATGAACGGGAGAATCGATAAAGAGAGCGAAGGCAGGGTCGGACTCGTCAATCTCAACATCGGGGTTAGCGATACCGACGTCGGACTGCTGGGTCGAGATCTGACGCTCAGGAAGGTCAAGAATGGGGGCCTCGTCCTTGCTATCAGACACATTCGACGACTTCCCAGAGAGAGCCGCAAAATCAAGAGCAGGGCCCTCTGGAACGTCGAGCACAGCGAAGACGGGATTGTTGCCGTAGTTCATGTCGATACCTGAGTTCCAGCCGGCGTTGTTCATCATGGAGGCGTCCATTCCCTGGTTGGGAACCATGACCATACCGGGTTGAGGGTTCTGCTGCATTTGGTATTCCTGGTGGCGGGGGGCTTCTTTGGGAACGGCCTGCATGTTGGGTTGAGGGGCAGCGTGCTGAGGCTGGTGCTGCTGTTGTTGCTGCTGCTGAGCTTGAATTTGGGGCGGCACGGTGTTGTCGGGCATCTCATTCAGGAAGTTTGCAAAGTGAGGGGAGCCGAGGAGCATGCGGGCGAGGTCGTTCAGGCGAGCGTTCTCCTCGAACAACTGGCGGTTCTGCAGACGCAGCTCGTGAGACTCGTTGGTACGGGAAGCAATTTCACTCTCGAGTTGACCAATGTACTCTGCAAGGAATCAATTAGCGAAGAAAAAGACGAGAGACATCAGGTTACCGTACCCTTGCGACGAGAGCGGAAAGCACGAGCGGAGACCTTGTTGCGGAGCTGGCGACGCTCCTTACTGCTGAGCTTCTTGCCCTCCTCACTAGCGAGGAGACGCTCATCCTCATCCATGGCGGCCTCGTCCTTCTTGGACTTGGCCATGTGAGGGAGGATGGAAGAGGGAGAAGGAGAAGTCTCGCCCGCTGCGATGGCCTGCTGACGCATCTGCTGGAGTAGACGAGAGATGCGCTCCTCAACGATGGGATCGCTACCACGGACGGTGCGGACGGGGGCATTTTGGCTCTCCTCCACACGACGCTGCTGCATCTGCTGCTGGCGGAGCACGTCGTTTTGCTTCTGTTGCTGGGCGGCCTTGGCAGCTATCGCAGCCTGCTGCTGATGCATACCGGGATACATGCGACCGACCTGAGTGGAGGGACCAGCCTGAGCCAGCTCATGGCCGCCGAGAGCGTTAGGGTCGACATATTCGCTCTTTCCGGAGTTGGCAGAGAAGAAGTAGGGGGCGTTATTCATGCCGTCGGCCTCGACGTCCATCTCAGATGGCTGGCGGGTCGAGGCGGCGTTGAAGTCGAAGGGAACATCCTCGCGCTTCATGTGACCTTGGAACATCTCTCCGTTGACGGGGTACCCTTGAGGGGCATTGTTGAATCCCATTGGGTTGACCTGGTTGTAGGTCATCGACAAGGCACCGGGAGGTAGACCAGTCTGCTGGCGGTGTTCCTCGTAGTGGTGGCTCGGGGCCTGGAAAGCGAGGGGAGATTGACCACTTGACGCGAAGCTGGCACTCCGGGCATCACTTGCACTGAAGTCGGTGCTGGCGACGGAGGGTTGACTAGCGAGGGCGACCTTGGGACGGGAGTCGGCGGATGTGTAGGTGAGTTGATCGAAGTTGATGAAGGAGTCGAGATCTTGGTCGTAAGTAGCGGGCATATTCGGCATGGGTGAAGCCGTCGAGTGCATAGGGTGTTCTGCGAGTGTAGCCATGTTGCCTAAACCCCCGGATAACAAGGGGGGTGGGCTGTAGTATTTAAAGTTGTGTAAAATAGGGAAAGATAGATGGAAAATGGAAACGAGGGTAAAGGGCTAGACGGGGCAGAAGATCGGATTAAGAAGATGGGTCGATGGAGAAAGGGTGGATGGGTGGATTAGGAGACGGAGAGAGGAAGGACAGGTTCGGGAATAGAAATCAAGGCTTGCGCGTCCTCAGAGGCTGACTCAGCGGGGCCGAGTCGTTAGCAGCCGTGATTGGCTGTCTGCCACTTCTTTGAAACGGTTGTTGATTTCTCCCTTTTTGGGCAACTTCCTCACTATGCTTAGCACGGCCTTCTAGAGGCATTCTAGCTTTGGCACTATTTTACCTACTACACAATAGTTTGTTGAAAATCCCCATCCCAGACCCAAGCTGCTCAAGTTATTCAAAGAACAACAGACTAGCTTCTAACGGATGAATCTACTATTCCTGGTAAGTGGGGGGCCCTTTCAGGAACCGTTCGTTTCTATTGGAACGACGGAGTAGGATTGGCCATTCAAGACCAGTGTCTTCTGGCATGACGCCGGTGGCTGTGTGTTTATCGCCCAGGGTGATTTTCCACATACGACTAGTCAACATTCCTGAGAAGACGATCCTAGAAACACATGTCCCATACTCCCTTTGTACTCCGTACGTGCATGTGTATTATCGACACGGCATTGACAACCTTCCTAGCATGATCTAGGCGGAACCAAACTATGGGCGCACTAAGGAGTCTCCGGAGCTCTGCCGAGCCCGTTGAATGGTGGACAACGCGGGAATCCGCCCGCCCTACAGATGCTAAGCGTCATGTATCAATACACGCCCTCAGGGGAGAGGGTTTCTCCCCAGTACCTGCATACCAGGTACGGATATACGTTCTATGTGAACGCCTTCCATGGGACCGTGTTTCATCGCGGTTTTCTCTAAAAATCTCCGTTCGCCGAGAGTTCCAGACCTTCGGCAAAACCGCGGACCCTGACCCTTTTGGGAGTGGCAGTGGCTTGGCCTCAGGGCAAGGAACGGGGGCTCTAGCAAAAAGCTTTATTTTCGGGCGAGGCGATCTAGATTCGGCCTCAAACGAGAACGACCTTCACCACTTGAGCCAATTTCACAAAATCGTCTGGCAGGGCGGCAGACTTCCGAGCGCACGTGACTGGAGACTACCGGATAGGGATCACTCAGCCGACTGAGAGTCCGCCTCGGGGCTTGAGACTCGCTTGAAAATGCCCCAAGCCTGAGTTCTGGTCTCAGAAATCAGCTCGGTGGCAATCAATATATCTATCGCTCTATGGTTCCAATTTTGTTTGAGCACCCGTTCCCAAAAACCATTTTCCTCAACCATAGAAATAGTGTACCGGCTGAATCCATTGCCGCGTGGCCATCATCCCAGTGGATCGCGGACCGAGAACTTTGTTTTGCAAACCGCCAGGATTGACCCATTCTCTAACGACCGTCTAGGGCTGAGCGACGTGCAAATTCGAGGCTGAGCCGAGCCCTGCGCCTCGGGTCTTTCTGCGCTGTAAAAATAGCCCCGCCACTGTGCCGATAAGGCGTCAATAACCAGGTCGATCATTCAACTAAACTCCCATGATCATCCATGTGCCGTGACCGTGTGCTCGGTTATCTCTTTTAAAGTTGCTGTGCTCGGTCGATGTCCAGGGGGACTCCAGGCTTTCGGTTCGCCTCCATCCACTATTCGGCTGCCGTGCGATAACCACTAGACCATGCCCAGATAATGCATCCCCGGGACAAAGTGGGAATCGAACGGAAACCCGGCAAACAATGGACCCGTGGTTTCTAGCACTGAGCCTTACGAGAGTCGTCAGGTCGAGGCTCAAGGAATTTTCGTCCCGCACTACAGTCGGAGTCCAGATCTCTTTGACCCTGCGTCTTTGTCTGGTTATCTGACGACGACTCTTCACGCCCCGCTGCTGCCCTGATTAAGCGACCCTTTAGACCCCTCGAGACACTTCAACGCCCCTCAGGACCCTTGACCGAGCCCTGATCGGGCCTTCTACGGAGATGGAAGGTGGGCGTATGACGAACACCTGAAGACGTGCGCGCACAAAAGTCCGGGGAGCATGGCCGAGAACTGAGTCCTTTGAATGGATATCTCATCAATCGATCTGGTAATCGAAATCTAGATCTTTGAGCTAATCTGCCCGACCGTTGAACCCAGGGAAACCCTTTCTCTATACGATTAGGAGCCCCATACTGGCTGGTCTCGACCCATTTCAGACAATTTAGCTCGCTTCTAGAACTTAATGAGATCATTTGAAAATTTTAACCGATGCCACATTCATTGAGGGTCTACGTGGCGGCGCCATAGAGGCGATGAGGGCGGTCCCATGTTCGGGTGCGGTAACAAAGCAGCTATCAATGTTGATGGCAGGTCTCTGGTGCTATATTTCACATGTAGCAACAATTTTCGATGGTTGTATCATCTTCAAACACTGTGCCTGCCTCCTAGGCAAAGCTTGATAGGTGCTTCGAGCATTCCAAGGTTCGCCAGATCACGTTTCAACCCCTAAACATGTTTATGGGCATATAAACCAAGCTGATTGATCCCAATGCCCTGGTAGTACCTCTACCTATGTAGCAACGCCATGTGCAATGCGTATTCGGAAACGTAGGAAAGAGACCGAGTGAAAAGGCCGATGTAAGCTTACGGCTCCGGGCGGTTCGAGGAATTTTCGATCACGAGGGATCACTTGACCTAGGCCCTTAAAACTCCCGGGAATAATAAAGTTGATGAGACCTTAATATCCACAGAAATTATCCTGATTTCAATGCTCACTACTGTCGTTCCAAGAGCAGAGGAGTTGTCGACGTGCCCGATACAATATTTCCAGCCAACCAGACCTCCGAGTAGCACATCTTCTATGCTATGTCTTGCACGGGGTTTCATCGTCCTAGCCAACCCAATATTTCATAATTCGTGTTTAGGTTCGGTAATTAGAGATGGATTTTAAACAGCTACGGCTTTAATTTTGGATTATGAAAATATTATCTAGCAATGACAGGGGCGAAAGCTGGATCGATCGGCCACAAGACTTCAATCGCCGAATTTGGGGCCAAAAGCATGCGGGCCAGAAGTAGGAGCTTTTCGATCATATAATTCTTCCCTCAGCTTCGCAGAGTCTCCACATAATGCACAGGAGCAGAAAACATCACCTTTCAAGAACGAACAAGGTCTTGAAATCCCCCCCCCCCCCCCCCCCCTTCCGGTGATCTTCTAAGCACTAATTCCAGGTGATACAGTGAACCTGGGGCCAAAAATTTCTAGTGGATATATTCATGCAAGTACTTCCTTGACAGGGCCGCTCATAGTAAGCATAATGTGGGGCTGCAGGAGAAAAATAATCTATTCAAGGTAAATTGGATTTAATCATTGAATGCTGATGCTCTAGCTGAGCCCTACAAGGGCAATAAAGGAGGCGATCAGGGGATTAAGCCTGAACCCTCGCCTCATATGGTACCTTAGACCATCCTGTTAGTCTGTTGGCCGCTGTGGAGATCTTACTTGTGTTTCAAGGCGTTGAGGTAAATTAGATACTGAGTTCAAAATAAAAGAGAACATGCCCCTGAGGGGTTTTTGCGATCTTCAAAGTGACACCTACCATTTGAAGTCATTCGAGCTTGCCAAAATTGGTCGAGATGCAGCTCATCAGACAACTAGGTCTTGCTCTCCTGGGTGCTCAGCTTTTCTTCGAAAGTAGTATTGCTGTCGCTCACAATTCCTACCAACCTGAGATCAAGAAGCGTGCACCACCAGAGGTCGAAAACTGGGCGTTATACAAATACTGGAACTCCCAAATTGAGACCAGCCCTTACTTCTGCGAGGCTGGATTCTCTGCCGACACGGGCTCTCTTTCGAGGAGTGGAAACGTAAGGTCACTTTCCTGGGGCATTGGAAACTGCGAAGAGAAGATTGTGTCGTGGGACTTCAAACAGACCCCTATTGCCAAGGGCGAAGTCTCAATCTGGAAAGCCACTCTCAAGGTCAAAAATTCAGATGGTACTGAGAAATCCTCGAAAGAAGTCGCCCTGAAGAGAGGAAGCGACGCCAGAGGAATTCTTTTCGGTGCCAATGTCCAACAGAAGCTCAGCGACAACGACAATATCCTGGGTGCTCTCGAAGCTGTCGTTCAGAATGATGAAGACGGGGACCCGGAATGGGGCAACTCTATTATGCCTTTTGTTCAGGCCAGCTCCCTTGAGAAGAACCTTGATTCGTACTCGACTCAGAGCTTGGTCAACGATGCGTTCAAGCAGATCCTCACTGCTGTTTCGGTAGTCCATGGCGAAGGCATCATGCACCGTGATCTTAAGCCAGAGAACTTCCTTGTGGATGGCAGCATACTGAAGCTCATCGATTTCGATACCGCCTTCGAAGGCGATTCAACCAATGCATTCAACGTTGGAACACGTACATATGCTGCCCCAGGTAAACAATTCACCCTTACCTTGATATAACCGACATGAAACTAACACGACTTTATAGAAATCGTTGCAATGAAAACACCAAGCGGTGGCGGCTATACCAAGAAGATCGATGTCTTCTCTCTAGGAATGACCTTCCTTGTAATGTCGGTCACGGACTTACAGGACGACGACACTCGCTTCCTCCTGTGGAAGGAGCTCATCGAGCCGAACGGAGAATTGTGGCCAACAGTCGCCAAGGTGTCGACACTTCTGAAAGAGAAGAGCTACGACGTATTTAGTGACAACGAAAATCTCCTCACCGTGATTTCAACAGCGCTCTGTACACCAGATGATCGCTACGATGATGCGAGCGCTTTCCAGACAGCATTCAACGCTGCAATCTAAGGTGAAGGTGGTGTTGGGCTGAGTCGAATTCGTGAGTTCTGAAGTCTTTGTTTTGTTTTCATATACTCGTCATCGGGAGACGTCCTCTTATTTCTATTTAAATGTACTTAGTTCAACAATATTATGTAAATTTGAGTCGACAATGTGGCGTAGACAACGTGAAACCACTGATTTGGGGGCCATGTTGCCGAGTAATCAAATTTCACTCCGAAGTTTTCCGGAGGTAAGATCTGTCGTCATTGATAGTGAAAACATTCTCAAA
Organism: Penicillium atrosanguineum; assembly: GCF_028827265.1. Lineage (NCBI taxonomy): Eukaryota > Fungi > Ascomycota > Eurotiomycetes > Eurotiales > Aspergillaceae > Penicillium > Penicillium atrosanguineum. The sequence continues at coordinate 4,169,129 of NW_026623133.1, read as the reverse complement.
TAGGAAAAAGATAATTCTGCCTCGAGTTAGGCTTACTCGGTTTCTTGACCGCGCGTCAGGAGCTTCCTCGGGCGTATATCAGGAAGAAGTGACCCCTCGTCAGGGGCGCCGGATCCTACCGCCCCTGGCCAACACCGAAAACACGGCTGGGATGTCATTTGCAACGGATACCAAGGAAAAACCGACCGACGATCGATTTGAGAGGAAAATGGTCACTATTGCTCCGTCAGCTCCGACCCAAAAAAGGCCTATCCGGAAACCCACTGAATCAGTCAAGACCGCCCTCCGGGAGTTGCAACAGGGTGATTTGGTGCAACTAGTAAGCGCGCATCAAGCATCTTCTAGGAAGGACAGTTAACCTGGCGTTTTGATTTGAACGTAGCTCAACGATGTCCAAGAAGAAATAATAACGCTGGTCAACTCCAAGAACGGGGTGGACCCGAGCTCTGTCGCGACCTATTTCCATTCTCCATCACCGTTCACTTTCTCCTTCTACCACTATCCAGAGCCAGGTGCAATTCTTTTGATTTGGACGCAATGGGAAGGGGCGGTGTCGGTCAGAAACATCTCACTGCAAAGGAATGTGCTGCTTGACATGATCGCCATCGCGGAGGGAGAGGGCATCAAGATCACGCAGATGGTAGGAATGCTCTGCCCATGATTTAGCCAAATAAACTCACACCTTGCAGATGAAAGTTCAAGGAGCCGATCAGATTAAGGCAGATCGCTTGAAGGAGGAGGCTTTCTCCGCCAAATGAGAAACTCGTCTAGTTCCGAAGTTGTTATTTGAGGCAGCTGGGCTAAATTCTTCCATGAAATATTTCCAAGTAGTAATGTGAAGTAATTATTCTCGAAAAGCCTTGAATGCTGCTTTTCATCTCTTGTCGAACCGCTCAATCTTGTCGAATGTGGCGCATGGGCGTTGTCCGGTTCGGTCTTAGCGTGAAAGTTGCGCAGGCAGATTTCCCGAATGTGATCCTGATCATTCACCATGGCGTCCTCTCCTTAGCCTTCACAAAAAATACCAGATGAGTCAAGAGGAAACATTTACTTTCGTCAATGTATCACATCCCGATGAAGCACGAGAGAAGGGCAACCAGCGCCTCATACGACGCAGGGTGATGCGTGACATCGGCAAATCCCGACGAAAGAGAAAAGAAACCCCAACCATAAGCTTCACTTTGCAAGAGGTCAATGAAATAACCAGATCAAATATTATCAGACCGGCATTCAGCTCTAATCCATTTCCCGTGGATTTCAACTCTCGAGCTCAGGAGCTCATGCACTTCAGTACCGTCCATCTATTCAAGCCACTGTTTGGATGCTGCGCTAATACCTTATGACAGTGAATGCTGAATCCGAGTATAATTATCGACCTTTTCGAAAAGTGTGGTTCTCTATGGCTCTATGCGACCATAGTGCCTTTATGCTTTCTATGGCCAATGCCGCTATGTTTCTGGATGAAGCACGCAACCCAGACACCTTTCAGTATGAAGATAGTGCAGAAGCTCTCAGGTACTATGGCCAGTGCGTGAAGCAAATCACAACACGACTATCGGATCCTGAAGATTGCACCAGCGAAGGGGTTATTACAGCCATCCTTGGTCTTATATGTCATGATGTACGTCGTAAACCGAGGAAAAATTATTAGGCTAACATTTGCTCCTGCCAGTTGTATGTAGGAACGCTAGATCGGTGGGCGTATCACATACGTGGTCTAGCACGATTATTATGGCTTCGAGGTGGCTTTCATGACTTGAGCAGTGATGTCCAACTGTTCGCTTGCTGGTTTGATGCGATGGGGTCCGCGGCACAGGATCAGCGACCGCAGTTGATCGAATATTCGCAATCTCCTGTGGCTGAAGTCGCTCTATCAGATTCAAAACATGAATACCTAGGCGATATTTTTGTGGAATTCACAGACGCGCCTCCAGAGTTGGTGGATATTTTGGATATACTGAAGCAAAGTGCAGAGATATCCGAATTTGTGAACACTCATTTCGAACAACCGGATTTCTGGAGAACAGAGGTCGATCTGACTCCTCTTCAAATGCTCGGACCTATAATGAACAAATTGCTTTCTCTGGCACGGTGTGAATATTTGACAGCAAGCCCTCTTGAAATGGTCCGAGAAGTGACGCGGCTTAGCTTGCTCATTCTAATCGCCGAACTCAAAAATATTTACGGGATGAGTGCGCCTGAGACTTTGTTGTTGAATACTAAGATTTACCAACTGCTAAAGTACATCGAAGCTAGGCATGAGTTGGTCATTCTACCAAAGCTGCAGCTATGGGCGATTATTACTGCGGCTCTATTTCAGACATCAGAAGTGAAGCTGAAAATTTACGTCAAATTGATACTTTTGAGAATGGCGGCGATGGATCTTCGGGATGGGAGTGCCGCAGTAGAAATTGCTCGCGGAATTGTTTGGATTGATGTGGCGGTAAGACAAGCTACTGTTGATAACTTGATATCTAAGATAAATATTTACCATTCAAAAGACATTTGATCAAAATTTATGCGATGAAACACACATTTATCAATCTTGGAACTAGCCTCCAGTAATACCACCACTCACAGAAATGACCTGCCCGGTGATCCACCGGCTTTTCTCCGAGACCAAAAGAAGCACTGCATCCGCAATATCATGTGTAGTGCCAACCCTCTCTTCCGCTCGCGTCATAGGCACGAGCGTTCGATTGATAATTTCAGCCTGCTCCTTTGGCAGCGCGTCTGTATCAACAGGACCTGGTGAAACGGTGTTGATGGTAATTCCACGACTACGACCCAGCTCCATGGCCATGGAGTAAGTCAGGGCATCTGCTGCTGCCTTTGCGGCGCCATAAATGGCGATGGGAGCCATGCCAAGCTTCGAAGCAATAGATCCAATGTTAATCACACGGCTTCCGCGGGGCATATATGGAACCGCAGCTTGAACCAGGAAGATTGGCGCGTACACTATGGAGGAGAACAATGTGTCCACGCTCTCCCTGGTGGCATTAGGAACACCATGGGGCATTCCAGCAGCAGCATTGTTGACTGGAAGAACGATCTTGTTAGAATTTTCACCTCCATTCGCAAGACAAAGTGCTCTACCCACCGAGAATATCAATGTGGTCAACACCGAACACCAAAAGAGTCTCATTAATTAAAGCTTTGGCTCCCTCGGGCGTGGTAACATCTGCCTTGACTACAGCGGCTCGCCCGCCTTGGCGGCAGATATCCTCCATGACGTTCGTTGCCCGTGGAGAACTTGCATCAGAGACGTGGTTGATGATCACCAGGGCTCCATTGCGGGCTAATGTTGATGCAATGCAAGCACCAATTCCAGTCTCTCTGCCGGAACCAGTGACAATAGCCACTTTGCCAGCGAGGTCCAAAGTATCCGGCGACATTGAAGGAGAGGAGAGAAATTCCAATGAGGAGAAGGGCGGAAATACAGTTGGAAAGATAAAGTTGCGATCAAGGACCGAAATAGAACCAACATTGTGACTGTATTTATATCCTAATTTTCATTCCTCTTTCCAAATATTCGACGATGCTTCTTGTTGACTCGAAGCTATGTGGAGACGCTATACCAGATTGGGAAAACGGTGTTCATTAGTTGCAGGTGCCCCACACTGACACGGTTCCTGTTTCGAGAGTGTAGAAGAGTTGACATCTGTCTGTTTCAAACCTTGACAACATCTTGGCGTGCTTAGCCGATACACCGATCGATTCAGGCTGATTCAAAGCTTGGGGTTTTCTTACGGCTAAAATTGGCTTTTTGCCAATCATCATCTAAATGAAACTTACAGTGTCGCTGACTATTAGGCAAAATCCCGGGTTCGGTCCAAAGGATATTTTTCTGGTCTTCAAGGACCCGTTACGCGGGAAAATGGAGCTAGATTGTTGGGGTGTATAAGAATGACCGGTGCTCTCAATGTTTCGAAGAGGGCAGGCTTATCAAGAGCATCCTCAAGACTTCATATTGTCCATTACATACTTTACTTCTTATATTTTCAACAGATATCCCAAAGCATCATTCTATAATCACCATGAAATCCACAGCGCTAGCTATCTCTCTGTTTCTCGGCTCAGTTCTCGCCGTCCCGCTCGAAATCGACGCTGAGAAACGTCAGAACTGTCCGAGCATCCACATCTTTGGAGCCCGTGAGACTACGGCTTCTGCCGGCTACGGATCTTCTAGCACTGTTGTCAATGAAGTTCTGAGTGCTTATTCGGGCTCTACGGCTGAAGCCATTGTCTACCCTGCATGTGGCGGACAGTCCTCTTGTGGGAGCATTAGCTACTCCAGCTCAGTGACTGAGGGCATCCAAGCTGTCGCATCAGCCGTCAATTCTTTCAATTCGCAATGTCCGCAGGCAAAGATTGTCTTGGTGGGATACTCCCAGGTCTGTAGAATTCCTCTATGATTTACAAGATAAGAGAAAGGATTGAGATTGATCAAACAAATTCTAATAGGGTGGTGAGATAATGGATGCTGCTTTATGCGGCGGCGGTGTACCCAATCAAGGCTACACCAACACAGCGGTACCATTGACATCGTCAGCTGTTAATCAAATCAAGGCCGCTATCTTTATGGGCGATCCTCTATTTAGAGCCGGGCTGTCATATGATGTCGGAACCTGTGCTGCCGGAGGCGTAAGAACGTCTTTAACTCCCTTTTGAAGTTTGGCACTGACAATAGACATTCAGTTCGATGAGCGCCCAGTCGGTTTTAACTGCCCGTCGGCCAACAAGATTCAGTCTTATTGTGACGCCTCCGATCCATACTGTTGCAACGGCAGTAACGCCGCGACTCATCAGGGCTACGGTGCCGAGTACGGAGCACAGGCTTTGACTTTCATCAAGAATAAGCTTTCTGCCTCTTAGGTATTAACCTATGGGTATCACATGGGTATGAGGCATTACATGAGGCGTGGGAGATAGGTTGGATTGGCTATGAAATCAACCCTAAGCCGCTCGTGAAGCCCGGTCAATTCCCTATAATGCCAATACACCATTTCAGATCAACATTGGAGTGAATTTCCCTGTCATGGTTTTTTCCTCAGTGAAGGGGAAGGAAATTGGGAGAATAGGTCGGCTGACCGGTCGGACGAGAAACGCCCTATTCTTGGAGTAGCAGGGTCAACAAGACCTAGTAGCTTACATTGAAGAAGGCTTATTTCTTAGCATTGACCTCTCGTATGATCAGTAAAGCTGTATGTTGACCATTTGATATGAGTTTCACCCTTCTACATTCACATTCCAATTAAGAGTGTGGGGGATTACTCTAACGAAGTCAGTATACGCCAGTCTGTGCTCTGAGCAAGACGTGAAATATAAGTAATGCGCATAGAACACTATTAGGCAGTGCTAGTGCCTAATGGGAGAAGGCAATATAATTCGAATAAAGTTATGTGACAAGAAACGTGGCAAGCAACAAGGTATACAGAGCCTCTTCCTGAATTTTCTAGGCATATTTTATTTTCTTGTTTGGGAGTGAAAACAGCGATTCACGATCAGCTCAGATGGTGAGCAAAGGGCCCTTTCTTGGCCCTTTGGAATATTAAGAGGTAACGTGAAACCGAAGACAGAGAGGAAAGGCCCGAGCTTTGATGTGCTACCATGGCACTGCGAAGCATCCGGTGTTACCATACGAGTCACCGGTCTTCTACTATGATTAGGTCGATATCCCCATTAGAAAAGTGAGAAACCTTCCAATTTTCTCGCATAGCTCATGACATTGTTTCATGTTCTCAAGAATCGACTAAAAGACTGACCTGCCACTGACCTGCCACAGAAACGAATAACAAGGGCACAGCGTGGAGAAGTGAAAATTGGTGACCAGCTCCCAAATCATCTCTCACAACCAACCGCTTCCGCTTCACCACCTTCCACCTTTGCTGAACCAAAAAGACAATCAACATGTCTTTCATTAATCATAATCCACCGGATCAAGGTATCGCACTGTTGAGCCCCAAGCACGAGGGTATCAACGAGAAAGCCACCCCAACCGTGCTGGCAGCTCTAGGCGAGCCCAAAGTCAGTGAAGAAAGCCTCGGTGAAAGTGACAGAGCCATTATGACCATCGTGACCGGTGCTGTTTTCTTGACTCAGATATATGACACCGTATTGGGTGGCTTTATCAGCTATACCATCATGATATCCATCGTGACTAGGAACAAAGCGCTTCTTGTTAATGGCAATGGAGACGCCTCCTGGGGCGGAGCAAATATACAGGCGTACGATACCAATGCAACCTCCTGGGCCTTGGCTTCTTATCTTTACAAGATTGGGGCCCAATACCAGATGGTGCCTATTGGCATGGCCATCGGGGCTGCTGCCGTCGTCGTTCAGGTGAGTCAGCCCAAATCCCACTCAACCCCATTTTTTCTCTTTGAAGCTAATGATTATGAATATTTTAGTTTGTTTCCGAAGTCAGAGGCTTCAAAACCGCTGAAATCAACATTCCTCAGATCGTCCAATACGCTGGGTTCATTTCTTACAACCAGAGTCAGACTTGTCTCATCTTCAGCTTGATGGTCTCGGGGCTCTTCGTGCAGTACTATCTCTGAACGTACAAGACTCGCATCTTTAAAGAATATTCGTTCCTGATCGCTGCTGCATTTGATGGGGGTAGTCTCATGATCCTGGTTATCCTTTCGTTCGTTGTTTTCGGGGCTGGTGGAATATCCCATCCATTCCCATCGTGGTGGGAGAACAACGTGAAGGGAAACTACGACTGGTGCCCTGCGACGTGAGACCGGCACAATCTCCGAGAGCGATTTTTTTATTTCGAGGTAGTGGCGGAGGATATGCCCTGAGCAATACACGTTGGTTCATAATTTACTTCATATGATAGCTAGGCTCGAGTTTACCTCGGTACCAGATCCGAGAAATGGGCCAGCTTCTTGTTTTCTGTTTCTTTCAAATTTGTCTCTTCGGATAAAGGCCGCGAGAAACCTCATTTATACGAATGATGTTACCTTATCCAGCCAAGCAAAGATGATAAATGGCCACTTGGAAAGACCCCGAATCAATGAGAAATGTCCCATTGGGAACCAGGACCTCCTCTTCGCCATCTTCCAGCAGATTGGCCATGTAGACTTTGCTGACCTCCCATACAGTCTCGACTATCCCCTGGGCCGGCCTCTAAGAGAGTCGTAGATGCGAGATGTGGCACTTCGCCCTTTCCGACCTGGAAACACTCCGGTACTGATATCTTCGTCGCCTTCGCCGCGCTTGACGGTAATCAGAACGAGGGGTTCATCACCCTTTAGCCTAGCAGGAAACTTTGCAATAAAAGGTCTCGCGGCTTTGGCCATCATGAGCTTCGTAAAATGGTTGAGATTGTACGTTGCGCGAACCGTTCCATGGTCCATTTCGCCGGGATGAGGCAGGATGGCCCATCGGATTTTGTGTCTGTCCATATCGTTGGTATAATCTGGTGCCTTTGGAGGTCGTAGAAGAGGCAATCGCCTCCCTCACCATAGCAAACTCATTTTTGTTGTCGTTGAGAATGGAGACACCATAAATGTGACTTCAATAATTTCTGCAAGATGATCCTTCATCTATTGGATCCCACTTAGTATGTCTAGGGTATTTGATCCGTCGACTCTAAGTAGTGAAATGGGGATGGCTCGATGGCAGTCTGTCTCTGCAGCCTGGGCAACACTAACGAGGAGGACATACACAGCCACTCCCAGGCTCTGCATGAGGCGGGCGGAGGTTGCTCTGAATGAGGTACTGCGTACTACCCTTAATGCTGTAACATGAATCAAGGAATGTGGTGAAAACTGTAGTGAATTGGGTAGATGCCTGTTCTATCTCTCTATCCATTAAGAAAATATTGCATACGCTGGAGGTATTCATGACACCTCAAGCCGCAACTGCATCTATTCTGTCACGCGTTCCACCACTACACTAGTTAGACAGTGACACCCATCCTTTTGAATTCTACAGATAGACCCATAAACTACTTCATCCCCACACTGGAGGCGCAGCTGTCATTTAAAGAACATGTTCTGAAAAGGACGTGGCTGAAAATCTGATCCGGTGTTTGCTAGATCGATAGATTGGATCGATTTGTAAACATGATGGATTGCAGACTTCTGGAAAGAAATATAATGAATATTGCTTAGATCGGCTCTGCCAAGGTCGCCGACTCCCCAATATCAATATGTAGAGAAACCGTGAAAGCTGGATACCTGAAGTCTAGAGGAAGTGTATATATGGAAAAAATGACCCTGGACACCCAAAATAAATAAAGAACAGACTATATGATGGGAATTGTCAGGATAAGGAAAACTACCAAATATCCGGATCACCTCAAGTGCTTCTTACCTCTCATAACCGGCTCAGTATAATGGGACGAGTCCGCTAGTTACAATTTCTAGATATCTATGATATTTTGATCAAGTGAATTTTAGCATCAAAGTAAGCCCGGCCTATTCCAGGTTCATGAGAATTTCATATATTTTTCTGTGAATATTATACATGATAACGAAAATCTGCAGTTTGGACGCAAATGAGCAGTGATTTTCGTCAGACCATGCCGCTAGACCAAGAATACCAGTAAATTTTCATTGCTGTCTAAGCGGACAGCCATAATCTCGCATTGCAGAACTTGAAAAGATCTGCATGTGAAATGACTGGCACTAACCGCATTTGGCACTCCAAGTGCGTGCACTATATGGTTCCGAGGTCGGTTAATGCCCTTAGAACCGTAATGAGATGACGGCGATCTCGCCCCACAAACGATTCCACAATGACTTTTCTCCCTTTCTGAAGTGGAACACAGAAAGCCTCGTAGGGCTCGTCGGCACTTCGGGTGGTTAGCCGGAACCTTTAGAGATCCACTTGATTCTTTGCTTTTGATGAATTGCTAGTGCATGGGGACATAGGTCTATTGACCGAGGAATATAGAGACTTGGCGGCAAGAGTTTCCCAAGGTGGTGTCGAGGGGTTTGAGCTGCGATCAGGGGCTTTTGCAACGGAACTGAACAGGGAACTTATGCCCAGGAAGTGATAAGATCTTCAGTGGCGTAGGTCGGCCATGCTCTGGACCCAGTGATCAACCATGATCCACTTGACATTCCGCCCCTTGGAAAAAAAACATCTTCAGTGGACCCATGTCCAAGGGAAGAATTTTGGCGGTGTGTGCTCAGGGGTTGATAGACCACCAAACACGCCAAGCCGCCTCGCGTCCACACGTGCGGACAGCTTCCAGCCTGCAAAGCTCGAGAAAATGGGCATTTTTGCTACTCCTGAATTTGGTTCTGCCCAGATTGACTCCATTAGAGTGGATATTCTCCCCACTGAACTAAAAATACACAAATTGATTTTTGATCTGTTATTGCAGGTATTTCTTATACCAAATAATCGGGACTAGCTAGACCCCCGGATCTCCAAAATATATTAACACCTTGTAATATACAATCTAATGTGCCCTAAATGCATTCTGTGTCCCACTCTCTGGGGTAGTCGCAAATTTATCTGATCCACAACGACCGCTTAACTCAATCCCCAACGAAGGGTTGTTTGAACGCAGGAGCATGCTCAAGATCAAAGCGAATCTGCAGATGACTAGTATCTTACCAAGTAACAATTTAGGAAATATAAAGAGTCCCTCGCTTGAACGCCCCTGAATCCAACCGCCCCACCACTCGGCCTAGCTTGCTGCCAAGCAATCCTCTATATTCGTGCGAGCCATCTTTCCATATATGTGGACTTGAGTCTGGCCAACTGGGTCTGTTCTTTGGAGAGTATAGCTCGGTCACAACAAACCTTCTAGTGTCCTCATTGAGGATGTACGCTATCTATGATAGTTCGGGCACAAAAGGGGTCGCTTTTTGAATACATGTTCAATAAAAACAGCACCTTATGTTACTATGCCTTCCTAGTATTTTTTCCCTGTCTCAGTCGGATCTGTACCCGGAGTTCATTCTGCTGCAATGACCGTAAATATACTGTTTGGGAGTTGCTTTATTCCAACATTTCTAGCTTCAGACTGAATCATTTTCGGGACTACTACCAATTTAGTACGAAGTCGGCCTCGCCTCCCCCGAGATTCTAGGTTTCAAGTGTGCGTCGTTGCGCCACTGGTTGCCATGCCCCAAGACCTCTAAATCTCAGCCTGCAAAGTTGAAGTAGACATTTCCATCCACTTCTTCTTGACGGCTGTTCTTCAACAAATTCCTCTAATGGCTGGTTTGTATAATCATAAATCCCGTACTTTGCGGCCAGATGAGATGTCATTGTCCCTGGGTAGAGCCGTTTACCTTGCAAGTCTTCTTCTAACGTCCAGATTTAAGGTATGGTTAGGCTGGCAACGGCAAGTAAAAGGGCTGAGAGAGAAAATGAAATTGTAAAGATAAAACGCAGAACGTTAACGACATGTATACTTGAATTTCCTTCCAATTTACTCGAAACAATCAATAAAACTGGCGAGACAGCAGACAGGGAATTGGACAGAAGTAGAGAAAGAAACCTCAAGTACTTGGAAGAGAAGTAATTTCCTTTCATGAATGGCCGTCAGTTTAGAGGAAAGTGATCCCATCTTTGGTAAATGGAAGTGAGGTTTCAGATGGTTGGCTAGGAGTAGGCAATGCCCTTTGCCGCTTACTCTATGCGGCAAGACTAGAGCTTTCTTTGTTATTTTGTCTACATGAATCTTTGAGTTCCCAATTTGAAATTAGCCATTCGGAATACGCAGGTTGTCAAGATTATAGGGCCTCGAAAGCCGGACCTAATCCTCGAATGGCATTTTCTTCCAGTAACCGTGAGTACCCATCCTGCGCAGTCTGAGAAAATTTGTGATATTTGGTCTTGGAAGTCTTTGCATTAACAGAACTGGGCACTAAAACGGCACAGCTCCATTAACGGTAAGCCACAAGCCCTTGGCATCCTGTTAACGCGAAGTGAACGCCAGCATGAGTAATCTTTCACCAGTGGAGTCTTTGGCTTGGCGAATCTTAAATTCAAAGATTCTTATGCTTTCTTCCAGCATAGTGTGCTCTGATGAAACGTCCGTGCTTTCATTCTCGGCTTCTCAAAAATTGGCATTTGGTTTCCAAAGCCCTTTTTTTCGAGGTTTCATGCCAAGCAATGACAAGGCTTATTAACGTATACGCTGGTTTCGGCATTCGACCGCCGTAAAGTATAATGATGGAATGAGGCCCACTTCGAACGGGACTATGACACCGTTCTTGCCGTCTCTCGAGGAGGTGGAAATTGCAGTTGGAGCATGTCGAACAATTCTCTCAAAGGCGTGGATGTGAATGTCCAAAGAGCTTTGGAATAGAGCGAAGTCTGTTGAAACAAGGATGGAAAATGTCGCACGGAACATAAGAAGGATTGCACGCGAGGCCAATTAATCACTCAAAAGATCACGCTCATTTACTCCAATCTAGCTTCGCCCACCATATATACCATGTCAATCAGACAGCTCATGACCCATCCGCCTTTGAGTTTTGCACGGCTCTTCCCTTCTCATATCTAAAGGTTGCCCTCGTCGATAGATGAACGATTTGAAATTAAATCTTTAAACTTTCATCATAAGTGCTCAATGAAGACGAACAAAACGCAGCTTAGGAGTATAATAGACTGTTGGCTCGACCGTTTTGTACTTGAATTCTAACGCCCGAGACTGTATTATTTAAAAGGTTCACTGCTTGTCGACGACAGTGTTCTTTTTATAAAGGCCTTGACCCAAGATCAACAGATAGGCTTCGGATGTATTGGAGTTTGCATGTAGAGAGAGTATGGATATGGCAGCATTCCGGACAAGAGAATCTGACCAGCTTAGCTGGGGGACAATTCACGACCAGAGATGTCTGTCAATAGCACCGGCAAGTTCTCTTGCTCCTAAATTTGGAAAAAAGTGGAGGGAACTGAGCTTATCATTGTCTGCGCCGTTATTCGGTAAAGCTCTGGCGATAATTGCCGCCGATGACGCTAAAGAGAAGCCTGGGCGGCTGGCTGGTCCGTATGTCCTTATAACCATTGCAATACCGCCCCGTACGAACACCTGTTGCAGTGGGGCTCCGCTTCGTTACAAGCAACCCGACGAATTCTGGGCCATTTTAGCGAGGTGGGTGGAAATAGGATGTGCGCTTTCGGTATCTTCTCCTTTCTTGCACGTTCCACATTCGAACTTCGAGTTTGCGCCGCAACGCGCCCTCAGGTGGACCTGTCGGATGAGAGATGTCACCCCTGGCGTAGAAAAGTTGGTTCATCGAAGTTGGGGTCCTGAATGGGTAGACTTGACGATAAAATCGCAATTCTCGTAGCGGTCAAAGCGCACGGGCACGTGCGAATTGACTGAAATAGAAGAGTCCCACAATACCCACAATGTCAAATCACAGATTTTTACTCTGACAGTTGACAGTTCGTCTAAATTTCTGCATTTCTGCAGCCCTGTTTGTTGCCGTTATAATCTCACGAAATTCTAGGTCAAATTAGTGGTTGAAAAGAAAATGGAGGACGGTCCTAGTATAAAGCAATGCACAGCTCTACCGACACATTGCCAGACACCCCAAACATTAGTGCCCAATGGTCGACGAATGGAATCAAGTTTATCAATACATCCAGACCCCTGGAAGGACTTGCAGCAATCCTGGTCAAGAAAATCCCGGAGTCTCGGCAAGCGGGCCAGCTTACCCACTAAGGATCCCTGTCCCGTGTCTGATAGACTTTGCAGAACCGGTCGAAACGCGCTAGGCTGAACGGCTGGCGTTAGGTTGATGCTAAAAAATTTGCCCCGCGACCAGCCTAGTCCACGTAGGCGAAAACGCCGACGCTACTGTGTTGCAGAGCGGGCTGCAAGTTCCCGGTACTCCGAGTTCACCACAATGTGGCTTCTCGCTAATATGATCACAACGGTGATCTCTTGTGCGGCTCGCCCCGTTTACTTTCAGGTCCTAGCTCTGCCCATCTTTGCCATTTGCTAGTGACGAGCGTTACTGTGTCGCCTCTAGCGCACTGCAATTACCCCTGACGCGCCGGCTGTTCTCCATCTCCACTTTGGCCACGTTCCAGATTTTCCCGGATTTAAAGCGGTGCCAAATCCTTCTGCTACATGCCACTCTAACCCTCAGGATGAGTAGCGATGAGGATCACCAGAACGCAGCGATTAAGGTGGTGGCGGGCCTTTTCATGTCGATAGCATGTGTGGCCGTCATACTCCGATGTTATGTCCGCGGCTGGGTGGTGAAGGCGTTTGGCTGGGATGACGGCGCCATGGTGGTGGCTATGGTAGGGTCCCCCTTCTGGCCGCTTGTACTTGTGTTGTGCTAACTTTGAGATAGGCCTTTTATGTGATGTTCTCCGCGTCTATGATAGGAGCTGGGGTACATGGCAATGGGCGACACTGGTATAGTCTTGAGCCAGAGGAGCGTGTCATCGCCATGAAAGTACGCAGAACTCTCTGAATCTTCCTACGATCACTACTAATTCATCTTAAATTAGTACTGGTGGCTCTGTGAAATCGGGTTCTGCTTCGCATCTATTTTCTGCAAGATTTCAATTTGCATTTTCCTGATGCGAATCTGTATCAAAAAGATCCACCTATGGACTCTCTATACCGTCATGGCTGCGACAGTCTTTGCTGGTCTGGTGTTTATGTTCCTCATGCTATTTCAATGCAAGCCATTGGCCTTCTTCTGGTTACGCATGGCCCATCACCCTGTTGTGAACATCGAAGGCGAAGGGTCCTGTATCAACATGGAAATCATTGTCATCATGACATACATTTACAGTGCTTTTGCCGCAGCATGCGACTTCACTGTGGGTATTCTACCAATATTTGTTGTGCGCAAACTGCACATGAAGCGACAGACAAAGATGGCAGTGGTCGGAATCTTGAGCATGGCTTGCATGTACGTGATTGTCCAGGTGTAGTTCATCTAAGATTGGGGATATACAGCTAACATCGATTGCAGTGCATCTTCCGCTGTTATCGTACGTATTCCTTTTGTTGAAACTTTCAATAATTTGGACGACTTTTTATGTATGTTCCCTCCCTACTCCTTCCAACTGAAATCATCTACCTCGAAAATGCTGACCTCCCGAAGATGCGACTGTTCAAATTGCCTATTGGTCGAACCTCGAGTGCGGTCTCGGTATTACTGCTGGCTGTCTCGCTACTCTTCGTCCCCTTCTTCGCCAATTGTTCGGATCACACGTAGATCCATCATATTCTGCTGGATTCCCCAAAGAATCTTACGGGCGATATAATCCTGCTAGTGGGCAACGACCGGTGCCTTTGGGATCGATGAACGGAACTAATCGGAGCGAGTTGAGACCCGATAAACTGGCTGTTATGGTGACAAACATCGAAAGCCAGAGAGACTTGGAAAGATCGTGGCCCGGGTCATCCAGCCCCAGCAGTAGTGAGGAACGCTTGACCATACAGCATCCTCCACTTCCAGGGAAAATAGAAGTCGGTGTCCATCAGACGTTCGAGGTTACGCGAACGGCGGCGGATGGCGATGATTTAAATCTCTCTCAGTGGATCGCGACAGAGCATGTATAAAATAGTCATTAAATACTATAGAATTTTAATTAATGATCTTACACAAGTGATTTCCCTGCTCTGCATAGGTAGATTACGAAGTTTTTGCGCGTGGTTTGTCTGATTCATAGCTTAAGCCCGAACTCTCAGGAATGTTAATCGCCGAAGAATCATATGAAGCTTCAGTGGGGATACCGCCATACTGTTGAACTATCAGCCGACGGCACCGGGCGTTTGGTCTCAATGCCTCTGCAGTTTGTTTCAAAGACCACTTACCCAGAGGCAGTAAAGCCAATCAGACTTCTTGCTCAATGCCGGTCTGCTGGTTGGAACAAAGCTCTATTTCAGGGAGAGCTGAATACATCTTCTCTTTATTTCAACACGGAGTTAATCAATAGCTGTCCAGCTGAATGGCCCGGGAGTGGCCTATCAAGACTGTGATGTGGGAAAGGGCAATGTCATTTTTTTCGGGAGTTGAAAGACTCAAGCAAGGCCCTGAATGGAAGATCCAAGAGCATATCGCCTGAGCCTTCAGATCTATGTCTAAATTCTTTAAAAATCCAAATTGCAATGGCTCTAGTTCCGACGCATCTCAAGCCTAGAAAGCCTGAGACTTATCGAAGCATAAAAGTGGGTGTTGCAGACTGCGATAGCGGAGCGGATGGGAATAACGTCAAAAATGGTCTAAAGTGTGGGAAAAGGACTTCAAGGGCTTTTCTGGAACTAGCAAAACTTGGATCACAATTTTAGGGTCGCTACCAAATACATTACCAAAAATTACAACGGGGGCTCCTCCGGATACACCCTAGCAATATTATTGGAGTGAATATTTTTCCACCTACCTGGGCAGCGATTATATGTACTCTGTTTCAATGTTTCCCTCGACTTTATTGATGTGTGCCTCATCTACCATTAACAAACATAGTACATATTGAAGCTTTCAATAGCCCTTTTGTTCACTTGCCACTGTGGTTTCTATCCCTGTAAATCGACCTAAATTCCTGTTGCTAAGATTTTGAATCCTCCCTCTGTCTTTTCAGGTAATTGCATATCGATCGGCTGTCACCTATTTTGAAATATACTCAAAATAGTCTCAACTACCATGGTGAAAGTGTCGGGGTGGTGTAGGTTCCAGAAGCAGAGCCTCCCTGGCACTGGGATGGCACTTTGTTAGCTTTGGAGGCTCCCCAGCTGGGAGGAACAATTTCACTTCTGCGCGCTGCTGCAGTGAGAAAAGCAGCGTAGGACCAAGTGAGATCGCCGGCCGAGAGTGCCGTCCCAGTGTCCCGACTGAATTGCTCTGCCAGAGATCCATTGTTGGGCGTGTATTGTTGAACGATAGAGTAGAATCCATCCGCGTAGGTCTTGACAGCGCTTGTAATAGATGAGTATGTCGACGAAGAGCTAGAGTAGTTTCCGAGTGTAGCGGAGGGGACAAGGTCCTGGAAGAATGGAAGACTGGTCTGGGTGATGGCTAGCGACCCCTGTTTCTTCCACTGATAGAGAGCATCGTACAATTGTTCAGCTGCAGCAAGCGTTGTAAGGTACCTAGAGCAAGAGTTAGTCACATATCAAGTATACAGTAAGGGAATTAGGCATACCAGGGGTTACCACCTTGGTAAGTATCCTCAGGGTAGCGTCCAACAGCAACGGCCTGGCCGGTGGGTTTACCGCTGTTAACACCGTAGATGGCCCGGAAGGAATCGACGTATAGCTTGTGATTAGAAAGTGCACGAGCAGAGCAAGGCTGGAATGTCGTGTCATCACAAGAAGAATTCGGGTCGAATGTCTGAATGGAGCTAAGCACTGAATTGGCATCTAACCCGGAGCGGTTATCACTAGGCAAATTGGAGATCGCGGATGTACCGTTCCAGAAGCCCTGAAGGAAACACAGGATTTGTGGGGCCTGTGAGTCACAAATATCGCATGACTGTCCGAGAGTTGTGGCAAAGGCACTTCCCTCAACTAAGGCACGGTGCTGAGCGGCGACCGTGAAGAATGAGGACCCATCGACCTCCTCCCATAGATCAAAGCCAGTCTGGTTCCAATATTGCGCGACATAATTCAAGTCATTTTGAACAATCGGCCAGATGTTTGTTTTTGCTACTGACTGTTTCCCAGCGCCGACCAAATAGTTGCCATACGCAATGAGAGCCGAGGCACGTAGAGCAGGGCCGTCGCGTTGAGGACGTCCCCAGTCTCCAGTAAATGCTGTCAGATCAACATTGAACTTAGGCTCCCCAAGGCCTGCTCCATCAGATAGACCACCCGACGGGCTCGAGATGGTCTGCACCGTGGCCTGGGCTGTGATGTACTGTTGAATGACGTTTTCTAAAGAGGTGTCTCCAGCCATAAAGCCTTCAACTACCATAGCCAGCGTCAGAGCCGCATCGCGTGTCCATGTATAGAAATCTATTCCCAGTTAGCTTGAAGGTGATAGGGAATGGGATTTTGGAAAAGAAAAACACACAGTCGGGATTCGACTTGGATGGGGATGCCACAACAACGCCAGAGGAGGCACCCGCCACACTACTCCCATTCGCACCGATGTTGTTCAACACCCCCTGAAGGGCAACTGTGGATTCTGACTGGATGAAGCTTTCAAGACTGGATTGACGACGAGAAGGGTGAACGACGGATGATGTCACTGCTGGCAGTAGCGACGCTAGCAATGCAAGGGTCCAAGTGTTGTGGCCTAACATGATGAAGTGGAAGTTCTATGACAAGACTCTTAAACCCCTGAGATCATTTTATCTTATATATTCTCCAGAACTGAGTAACCTCACAATCGCAGACTGGATCATGCCCCAAGGGGAATGAAGAAGTGAAACAGGTGCTTTCTGTGCATCTTATTGGACAGAGGCATGTCGATCATCAAGGATGTGGCTCATCGGTCGGAAATTAATCGATGAATAGTCGCTCCGAGTGGACTGGAGCAGACTAGAATCGAATTGGGAGACCATCATCCATTGGATCATAAGTAAATGAGCTTTGAGTGTAACCTCGGGGCAGCCGATGGTGAAGTGAACGAACGACCTACGCCGATCGAGGACCCGCCCCGATAAAACCCCGTGTCCGAGGTCGATCATTTGGGTCCCTTCTTCATGCAATCTGACACAAGTAAATTATTGAATCTAACATCGTGACCGAAGGAGGCTAATTCACTCCTACAGCGCTTGGCATCAGCCGGGGAAAACACGGAGGTCCGTGGCATTGCAATGTTTTGAAACAACATATAGTTTATTAGTCCGTGTTCGATCATCAAATAAGAGTTTAATGGTAGCCAACAGGGTAGTGAATCAGGTCTCTCAAAGTGCCATTCGGAATTATTCACCCTGTCCAGTTACTCCTGCATGCTGGACATGTGGCAGCATGAGCTGCTTCCAGCCACTGGTCGATGCAATGTTTGTGGAAGTTGACTCCACATCGTGCCTTGCACCAATCCAGCTCTGTCTCTTCACCTGCCGTTTCAACCATTTCATCGCATTCATCCTCTGTGTCCTCATCTTCATCCTCATTGTTTTCCCCTTGTAAAGTCTTCAAATCACACAGGCAAATTCCACACTCTCCCGCAACTTCCCGACGAATGACAGCAACAGAACGAGAGGCTCGAACAGGGGCCTGTCGAGCTGCAGCAGGATCGTATCGACTCGTGTCTTCATCGGAGATCCAAGCCACATTTGATACGGTCGCTGGCCTTGCACTTGACGGAGGAAGCAAACTCCCCTGGCGGTCAACGTGGAGTTGTACTGGCCGAGGTGTCGTGTTCGCTGGCCGATTGACTGATTCTGTCGTCTGTCTTGTCACTGAGCTATTACTGATGATGGCAGAATGAACATTTCTGGTATGTGAGCCGCGAACACTAATTGAAGCAACATCCGCGCTTGTGTGCCTAGCATCACGATCGCCGGCAGGGCTTGCATTAAATGTTGGCTCATCCAGAGCCGCCTCGAGGTGTCTGAGCTCTTCCATGGTGTCACGAAGCCTTCTGTAGAGAAGCGCAGTACGCTCCTCCATATTGCCGTGAGTAGTTCCCGGATAGGGACTTCTGGATGATCGACTGGTCTGCCGTTCAGCTCTTATCGAAGAGGCTGGCGTATCGAGGAACGAGCGAACTTTTCTTTGCCAGCGTCTTGCCAAGCCAGAAGCTTGACTTTGATGGAATCGTGTGCATAGAACATGAGGGGCCAAATCTTCCAGCAGTTCGTCGATGCAGCGACCGGCCCGAAGGTCTTTGGTGCCCTGGTGAAGAAGCGCCATTGCTGAACTGCGACCGCATGCGTTTGTGCGGGCGTGGCAGCGACGGCCCTGTGAGGGAGCGTAGCCGGCACACCATGGCTCTTTCTCTGGCTCGAGTTTGATGATCTCGAACAGAGACGGCAAGGCTGGACCTGCTACGAAGGAATGTCTCGATGGCATTTCAAGTCTATTGCAACCTTGAATGAAGGCTTGGTCGGGATTTGCTGCACTGTACAAACAATGTCTCCAATGAAAATGGGTTTATAGGCGTGAAAGAGGAGATCGACTGCTTCATATTTAAGTTAGGCCGTGCAAGGCACAGAGTTTTGGGAAACATCCCTGTAGGTTGCGGGAACTGCTTAGCCACAATATTGTGGCACGGCTCTTAAAAATAGAAATAATATCGCGCCAGGGCTGGTGAAATGAGAGGATATATGAGGACAGATACTAATCAAGATTGGTGGTCCCTGGGTAGCAGGCATGAGAAACAGACGGATTGGGGCTGTGCTTGCATTTGGGCTTGCGATAATGAGGGGTTGTTGGTTTTCCGTTGGTTCTCAGGGCCACTAACAGGCTCCTACTCTAGAAAAGCACAAGCTCGCTGCATGGGACTTTTGTTCTGCGAGAGATGCGTTACTAGCGCTAAATATTAGAGTGCTTTGTTTCTTTCTCATTGGCTGCTGATACCAAATTAGGTGGACACCTGCGTATGAAAACCATAGGAATGCGGACCGCCTTGGGGCCAAAACAGGGGACCACCCGGGTTCAATCAGAGACTGGCAACTCCATTACGTCAAAAATTATACGATTGGATGCCATTCCTTCTTTAAACCAGTCACTAACAGGCCCAATAGGTTGACCTGGGATGAAACCTCAACTGCATTATGACTCGCTCGTGCTAACGATCTCGAAAATAGCATATCTTCGTCGAGGATGAGTATTACGTGAACTTTACCTTGTTTCAATTACTGAAAGAGATGTGATTCCATTTAGATTCCCCTATCCCTACAGTTTATATGCAAAGACTCAAGCCGATATCATAGGACTTCCACAGATGCAGTGAATGATATGAAAATGAAAGAATCAAATCGCACCAGGGACCTAACCAGGTTAGTTCGAAGACTCAGCAGGGCAAACAAGAAATGAAGATGTGCTTAGCCTCCTAGGCATAAGTGCATGTATTGTTGAAGTTCAAATCTGAGAAAGCAGCAGACCACATCACGATTCTACGGAAGACACGAGTGCTGTTGCCGCCGTACTGGTGGACAATTTCTGCGAGAGCATTTAAGTTAAGAAGGTACTGAGAGCCGAGGTGGTGCCGTTATTGGCGTTGGGGGAAACAGGAAAGCCAGGGAAGATCTTCGCGTTGGAAAATGGCGTGTTAACCATTTTTAGGCCCACTGGTTGAAATTTGGGTTGGGCATAGCTTATACACCTTGACATTGATTGAAATTTCTGAAGCCATAGCTTGACATAAAAATAAGGTTACACTGGGATACTATAGGGCCGGTCAATAGCTTTACTGTATATTCATTTGCGTCATACGACGAAGTGAATGCATTGGCTAATCGCCGTGAGAAAAGGCTCTGGCCTTTGGCCAATCAGAAGGAGATTAATCTATCGTCCATGTGCGTGTTAAGCAATTCAAACCCCTCTTGATCCGGAATTCCAAGTTGGTTTGGAACGGATTGAAGCCAGATATGCATTTCTTGTACACGCTTTACGACAATTTTCGAGCTACTTTTAGAAATTTCGAGACGAAGAATATGCAAGGTTGTTTTCGGGTCAGCTTGGCAAGCTAGGTAGTGTATTTTAAGAGATTCCAGAATCAGTCAGTCCAGTTATTTGCTCGTTTACTCAGAGCTGACTATATTCAAGATCACCTAAATTTTCTCCCTGAATCTGTGAACCTTGGCATTATTCGTAGTGGTTTGTCAATAAGCCACACCAGTGATGCTAGAAATACCACGTAGAGTAGGCTCAATTGATATCAAAGGCATCTCGCTTTTTCGAATGCCTGGACCCGCTTTATCTCAATCAAGATGAGTGGCAGCATCGTGAGAGAAATGAAACCAAGATGAAAATACGCCCAGCCATATCCTAGGGTATGGGTCGCTTTCTCAATGACCGAGACCAGAATGGCTGCCAACGAGAAATGAACAATATTTGTCTATGGCGGACGTCAGTTGAACAGTTGAATAAATTTGAAGGATAAGGAATGAAGCTTACGCATGCGATAACGCCGGAGCTTTGCTTCTTCACAATGTCAATCATTAAAATCAATATCGCATTTAGGATAGAGATGGAGGTCCATCCCACTGAGAGGGTAAGCAAGGGGTCTTGCATATTATTTAGATCTAAGTATTTGAGACATTCAGCACTTACCTGCTATTTGAAGAACCAAAGGGCGAGCAATGGACAACTTCTTGTCCAGGCACCACCCCCAAGCGATAGAACACCCGACGAAAACAAGGAGTTGCAACGGCATCGACCGGAGACGGGCATTCTCAAGAGGAAAATCTTCCATACCTGTCGAATCATCTACCATCCACTGGTTTCTGTTGTTGAGGTATACCCTTTTGATTCTTGTGTAGTCATAGTCGAAGAATTTCCCAGTGAGAGTCGAGCCAAGAATCGTTCCAGCCCCAGTCGTCAATTAGCAGAACCCAATGGATGCCTCTGATAAAGATGGGTAAATTTCGGCGAATGAGGAAGAGATCGTGGCTGTGATGGTATAATTCACAACATAGATGATTACAGTGTAGATCAATTTCAAAGCAATGTCAGGATAGATTAAGAGACGAAATGGATTCAATGGCGCTTTTTCTTCTTTGATCCCTTCGAGTTGACAGTGCTGGGAAGTATATATCTGCTGGAAATGGACTTAAAAGACCCGCGAGGGCAACTATGTCGAGTGAGAGCCATTTTCTCCGTTTGATATATATATTGTATGGGGATTGGGAGAATAATGGAAGGGGTTTAATTGTCACGCTAGTCGTGGTCTCAGCGGTGATAGAATCATGCCGCTTCCCATTGCTACCAGGTGGCATGTCGGAGTGGTCGAATAGATGGCCGATTGGGTGGGTAGGACATCCAATGTTGAGCGCCGAGGCACTTCGTTCTTACTTTGTGAAACGACATCTTGTCCGAAAGAGGTCAACATGAAGACCGACCGCAATATTGCCGATAATACAGATGATTTCTGGGATGCGCCCTTATCAAGGAAAGATGGAGATAGTTTAGCCCCTAGGGAGATAAGAGATTACAAGGCCATATATGGTGACCCCGGGCAATCCTTGTCGATAGCGGCAACTTTTGACCCGCAATTTTGTGTAGTGCTTGATCATATGGAATCCGATCGCTCAAGCAGCAATGGAGCAGACCACGGAGGGCCCAGTGAAAAAATTTACAAGACACTCGAAAGCCTGCCGGCAATGTCGCCGACTCCGGACCAAGTGCGTGAATGATGGTCGTGCACCCTGCCAGTCGTGTCAGCAAAGCGGGCAGGAGTATGTATTCCTTCAACGAGGCCAGCCGGACAAAGATCGTGACTTCCGTCGCCCGAGGGTTTACACCTATATTGCCCGACGACAGAGTGGCCCTGTCACGGCTCTCGCTGCGTCGTCAACTGAGCTAGACTCCAGTTTCCAGACCAATGAATCCTTGGCACCGGCACCGGTACCGAGAGTGACAGAAACTCTTTCAAATTCTACCGTTTCTGAACCTCGGGACATTTTACCACCGTTCGAAGAGATGATTGAAGGCGTATACATCTTTACAACGTCCTTCTTTCAGCTCGGCTTTTTACCAAAAATGCTCTTATTTGAACGACTGCGAAAAGATCCCGATTCAGTCAGTAGATTTCTACTGTTCAGCATCCTGGGCATTTCAGCTCGATTCACCCCCTGTCTAGTCAACCGATATGGGGACGGCTCGAGCGCGACCGAGTTATTTCTCAGCCGTGCGGCTGCGCTAGTTCCCGGGCAGATGTATGTTCCGACCCTAGAAGCAACGCAAGGATTCTTCCTGTTGAGTATTGCAGAATGGGGTAAAGGCGACAAGCATCGGAGCTCGACGCACATGGGCATTGCGGTGACCATGGCTGGAAGTCTACGATTACACCGAGAAGAGACCTACCTTTTGCCCGATGATGCGACAGCAGAGCAATTTGTTCATGCGGAGGCAGCGAGGCGAACTTTCTGGATGCTTGAGAGCTACAACAATTTACTTTCTGGTCTCCGCTCTCCCGTTTCAATATCATATGGTGACATATCTGCCTTTTTACCTTGTACGGAGCACGAATTTGCATTTGGGAACTTGACCCAACCCCGTGTACCCCTGGCAGGAACATTGCCTGCTCTTAAAGATCCGTCACTTGCGCATTCTGTAACTCGATCCTTGTTCGCGACTTTGTTACAGACGCATAATCTATGGGGCCAAGTAGCGAGAGTTGTGGGTACTGATACAGGGCAAGATCTTCTCCACGAGGAAGTACGATTGAGCCGAGAGGAATATGCAAGGCTATTGACGGCACTGGATGACTTCGAACGAAATACCCCAGCTCATCATTCTTGGTCGATTTGGAACCTTCGGGGATTCAAAGCGAAAGGACTAGACCTGGCCTATCTATCCGCCGTGATGATGCTGAGGTTGAGTCATATTGTTTTACGCCGAAAATTTCTCCACGACAGGTCAAAATCCGAGACAGGCGATCGAAATTTGCAAACAAGACATTATGTAACCAGCCTAGGATCTGTTACAACAGATTTGTTTGAGAATATGATTCTTCTTCATGAACAAATTGACGCATTCTTCAACTTTCGCTCACCTGACCAGGGCTTCCCAGCCCTAATTGTGTTTTGCGTGTATGTATGCGGCTCTTTGGCAAACCATCTAAATCAGAACCCACACATCTGTCCAAGGAATTCGCCTAGGGCCGAGGAGATTCTCCGAAAATCTTTGGTGGGGCTGGGGGAGCTGCAGCATGCCTGGCCCCTTGCTCGGCGTTGGAACAAGGCACTATGTAGAGCTAGTGCAAAGGCGCCCGACCGGGTGACTGAGAAAACATTGATCGAGCTAGCTGGAAGCCCCCCACTGCATGGAGTATACACACCCGGCAATGAGTTACAACAGCCTTCACCTGGGGGTTTGCCTTGGCTTAATGATCCATTCCCGGCGGACGTGATGCTGATGGAGTTCGAGGCTTATCCTTGGAGCGATATATTTACGGGCACTATGAATCTCGATTTTACAACCTTGGGATAAGAACGGACATTATGACTTCTTCCCATATATCCCTTGCCATGTACCTGAGCTTTTCGACTCTGCTTGTAGACACCGAAGGGCTTCGTATTATTCAACAAAGTTGCAGTGCCGGTACTAATTCGCATTCATTCAATTCAGTACCTAACTACCTATAACTCCTTACCCCCATTTGAGATTCACCATTTTTTTCTAAGATTTTCCATGGCCTCTTCTTCCGAGACAACGTCTGCGTATTTTGCATCGAGGTCGAACAGGTTGGCATTCTGAATTTCAGCTGTGCGATCCCCACAAGCAGAACCGACGACCTTTTAAAATGTTAATTTCCATAGTTTTTCATTGGAAATTGAGCCGATGGAGGATCTGCGTACCATAGGTCTAAATCCGTGCTGCATTGCATCGAGCGTGGTCGCCCTCACGCAACCCGATGTACTCACTCCGCAGATAACAAGTGTATCAACATTGAGGGTCTGAGAAATCGTTAATTGGAAAGTTGAGACCAACTGGTTCCGTAGATAGTACGACATACCTGCAGTTCACTAGCCAATGTTGTACCAAAGAATGCACTCGCGTATTTTTTCACGACAACAGTGTCCTCGACAGCCGGTTCAAGGCCATCCATATAATTAGCCAGGCCCCTGGTATCACCCTTCAGCCAAACATCTAGGGGCTTTGCCTTGAGCCAGAACAACCCTGCGTCCGCCATGTCTGGTCTCAAATATTTCACCTCGCTCCAAGCTACGGGAACTTCCCCTTCTCTCGCAGCGGATAACAAATGTCTCATGGAGTCTGGAGCAGCTTCTGCAGCTTTGTTCCCTAAAAGAGAAAGAGGAGATCCCTCAGTCCAGTACGCCTTGCAGACGTCGATGATGAGCAATGCTGGTCTTTTACCCCATCCCATGCGATTTGAGAAGCCGGAACGGGCATAAGAAGTTGACGAAGCGTGTAGAAGATCAGAAGACATGGCTTCAAAGTTCACTTTGTAAAGTAAAATATCAAGAACTGGGCATACAAACACAGCCCGGATGCATGTTGGCAGACATCAAACTTGAAGCGGGGAAACAGCACACTATCTTGGCCGATAAGGCTGTTTGCCTGCCCCAGTCGCCTATCACATAGTTACCAGGACATTTCATTCCCCATCTTCATGTCAACTGTTCAAACCCAGTTTATAGTGGTCCGATTCATGACACTAAAAATTGACTGGGTGATATTGTATAACCAAGGGTAGATGTATCGAGTAGAAGACTCTGGTCTCTTTAGCTCATAAACAGCAGCTCCTTAATTCTATCTGATCGCGGAGTGATAACGCAGGGAAAGCTATCAGGAACACCACTAAGTCCATTTGAGAAAGTTACTCGCGGCTTGATCCTTCTGCCATTTTCATCAACAGGGCATCGTAGATCCATAGTTGCCAGCAAAGTCGCGACAACTATATAGACTCCAGCGAGAGCTAGATGTTGCCCGGGACAGACCCTCCGTCCAAATCCAAATGGCCCTTCAGGGACAGGCTCACCCTTTCCACCTTCGGTACGGGAAAGGTATCGGTCCGGATCAAAATCATCCGGCGATGAGTAAACGCCTTCATCCCGCGACATGGCCCAGGCATTAGCAAATACCACTGATCCGGCTGGGATATGGTAGCCACGATAGGTATCGTCGGCAAGGGAAGCATGAGGCACACCAAGGGGAGACAGCGGGGCCCAACGTGTCGTCTCCTGAATGATATTTTCCAGATACTTTAGCTGTGCACGATCCTCGAAATCAGGTAATCGAGTGATATCTCCATTTTCGTGTACTCCCACCACGCTGTCTATCTCCTTCTGCGCCTTGGCTTGAATTTTCGGGTGTGTCATGAGATTAAGAACGCACACAATCACGGTCGACCAAGTGGTGTTGCCACCCGCGATTGAAATGGCCCCAGCGGCACCTTTCAGGTCGGCAATGGTCACTTCATTCGGCTTACCAAGGTTCTCATTTGAAAGAAATCGGCCGAAGTGGTTCAGCATGAAAGAAGGTTGAGTAGCCTTGCCGGACCGAATAGACGCCTCGGTTGCATCCCAAGGTGCATCGTGCAGCTGTTGAATGCTGGGTTTTGTGCGGCGAGCATGAGCAAGCGGCTGAAACGCAGTTGATATTTTCTCGACGATGCTTGGAAGATGGCGCAACACAGGGAAAAAGTCGACGATCGACGCTCCCGGGACACCACCTTTCCCAGTGGCTTCTTCGACGTCAATGGCCATTTGGACATAGGGATCATTCTCTTGCTGAATATCGATCCCGAACCCAATGCGCAACACAACGGCAGTGGAAAATTGTCGTAAGAGCACTTCCCAATCTTGCGGCTTGTAAAAAATGGCTTTGACAGCCCGTCGGGCTTCCTCTTGTTGGATGGGTCGATACGGCTTACAGGCCGATTGGGTGAATGATTGCTGAAGGAGCTTCCGATGGAGCTTGAATCGAGGAGACCACCGAAGAAAAGTAAGGGTGACGCCCCATCCCATCACTTCGAAAAGAACGAAGCGCGGGCGATCGGCATAATTCGCGCCTTTCTTGTCTATCAGGTCGCGGGCTGCTTCAACGCTGTTGATGACAATCATGGGGCGACCGAGAACATTGAAATAGAGGAGATCGGAACTGTACTGTTTGCCCCATTTGACGAACTGCTGTTCTGGGTGATCTTTGGGAATGACTTGTAAATGACCCCAGATTGGATTTCCCGGGGGTCCGGGGGGCAAAGGCAGACGTTTCCTTAGATTATTGGCGTGCTTACTGTATAGCACCCCGATCATGACAACCAGGAGGGCAAGGCCAACAAGGGTCGGCGATGGGAATGTCGGGAGGTCCATGGCCATTGTCTGATGGAAAGAGACCGTACAATAGGTGCATGCGAATTTCAAATGCCTTTTGAAGGCTGGAGATGCCCGGGGCAAGGGAGCTCTGATGATTGGTGCGTATCCAGCTCAGCTGCGGCTGCACTTCACTGCATTCGAAACCAGAGACCCCTCACCTACCTTGAAGGCGGCAGGATAGAGAGATCGACCCTATCGACAAACACCGTAATACAAGCAGTCTGCCTGCCGGTAGCCTGCCGGAGCCAGTTTGGTTAGTCGCGAGATAAGGAGCAAAGACGCGGCCAAAGGTAGAGAGCGGGCCTTCCCTAAAAGGTTGAACACCTTGACGGGATCCCCATAGACAGTTTATTCGCAGCTTACTCTCCACGTTATTCACTACCTAGGTATAGATATGCCTCCTCTACCTGGTACATCCGCAACAGCCCCGTTCGCGTCCACGCCGACAGAAGCAGATCCCTATTTGTATCAAGTGGGCTTTGGAAACCAGTTTGCATCGGAAGCAATCCCGGGCACATTGCCAAGAGCTTGCAACACCCCCCAAAGATGCAAATACGACCTTGTATCAGAACAGCTTAACGGCACGCCCTTTGTGTCTCCGCGAGCTTCTTTGCTCCATGCGTGGTTCTATCGCATCCGACCGTCTGTGGTTCACAAAAAGCTAAAATCATTACCGAAGAACCCGGACATCGAAGCCAACTTCTCTCCCAGCAACGAGAAGGTCACTTTTACCCCGCATGATTTGGGATGGGATGCATTTAGCATTCCTAAACCATCGGACTCGATTGACTTCATCCAGGGGTGGAAGACTATCAGCGGCCACGGCGATCCTGCTTCAAAAGAAGGCCTGGCAGTCCATATCTATACGGCCAATTCATCTATGACCAACAAATCTTTTTGTAACAATGATGGGGATCTTCTAATCATCCCACAAGAGGGGAGATTGGACATTCAGACAGAATTCGGACGCATAATGGTGCGTTCCGGCGAGCTTCTTGTGATCCAGGCCGGCATGCGATTCACAGTTGGCCTGCCGGATGGCACTGCGCGGGGGTATATCCAGGAGATCTTCGGCAGCCACTACGAGCTTCCAGAATTGGGCCCGGTCGGGTCGAACGGCATGGCCATGCCTCGCGATTTTGAGACCCCAGTAGCCGATTTTGACATCGACCAGTCCAAGTGGCAGGTTGTCGTGAAGCTGATGGGAAACCTATTTGTGTATGAACAAGATCATACCCCCTTCGATGTTGTCGCATGGCATGGGAACTACGCTCCATATAAATACGCCATGGAAAAGTTTATCAACACCGCCACCGTCGATCGGGACCAGAGTGACCCTTCAATCTACTGTGTACTCACAGCGAAGTCGAAACGATCGGGAGTAGCCTTATCTGAATTCTTAGTATTCACTCCAAAATGGGGTGTTACGCGCAATACCTTCCGACCGCCATATTATCATCGGAATGTGGCGACAGAAATCATGGGCATGACTTACGGAACATGGTCGGGGTCTGCCACCTCGTTACACCCTGGCAGTCTCACCTACGAGCCAAGCTACATGCCACATGGTGAGTCGTTTGAGCGATGGAAAGAAGCTACCAGCATGGACTTGAAACCTCAACGGATCGGCGAAGGAGCAATGGCATTCATGATGCATATATCATCTCATGTTTCCTTGACAGAATACGCACTCGAACGCAGTGAGAAGCTGCAACACCAGCCGGATGAATTTTGGAATGATTTCAAGGGCGGATTCATGGACCATTTGGACGAAGTGAATGCAGATTTAGAAAATGCTGGTCGTTCTGGGCTGCAAGTGGAGCATCGCCAGTGATTTTGGGAATTTGGAACAACTTTGGCAACTTCGAATTCAATAACGATCTATTGTAAGATTCAAGTGTTTGCATATGTCAAGTTTCTCAAGTACACTTTGACAACTTTGCATGATCGTTCAAACATCCTTTTCAAATGCGAGGTCCAATCCACCAGAGGTTCTTCCAAATACTATAGTTTTCAAATAGATACTCTCCAGCAGGGCACTCCAGGGCTGGGGGTTAATTCATTACCGGATGCCCTGAAAACAATTTGGCCAGAGGGCCGGAGGACCTTGGCAACCCTGGGTAGGAACGATACCGTTCCGAGACCTCGGGGCGTCCTATCTCCTCGGCAGGCAATCGGCTCTTATCGCATCTCTCCATCAACGTCTGTCTCAAGTTAGCCAGCTACTAGGGGCAAATGGAATGCAGTCTATTTCAAAACGGAGCTCCCCACATAAGCTGCATTCCCTCTTTCTATCTTTCCTTGGAAACAGTATTGGGGATCCACATCTGCCATGAAGAAATCCACGGAGAAACCGCCAGCGACGGCATGCTACACCGATGTTGCTACAGCCGAGCTGCAACATGATCGCTCCCCGAGAGCATGGCTATTCAAGATCGCATCTTTGGGTGTCGAGATGCGAGGTATCGCCCCAGTGCCTCTGCAAGAGCGATCGGACAAGCGCTATATCAATGTTTTCTTCGTTTGGCTCACCATGAGTACAAATTTGCTTCCGTGAGTCCATCTATTATTCTACTATAGATTGAATTCCATTTGTTCACATCGTTTAGAATCGTGACTGGAATGGTGGGAACGCTCTCATATGGTCTCAGTCTTAGAGATTCTTCCCTTGTCATCTTGTTCTTCGGCTTATTCTGTACAATCCCACCTGCCTACCTAAGCACATTCGGTGCCAAAACCGGACTTCGGCAAATGCTACAGGCACGCTTCACTTTCGGGTACTTCCCCCTCATCAAATTCTTCTTCACAGGGTCTGATTAGCTGAAAAAAATCTAATTATTTTGCAGCTACTACCTTGTATCTATAATCGTCATGCTGAACCTCTGCACAATAGCCGGCTTTGGGATTATCGATTGTGTACTCGGGGGCCTGACTTTGGCCGCTGTCTCAGATGGTAATATCAATGCGACCACAGGAATTGTGATCATAGCTCTGTGTGGTATGATAATCTCTTTCGGCGGATACCAGTTTTTGCACCAGTTCGAGCGGTATTCGTGGATCTTTGCCCTTGTCGCTATCGTGATTGCTACTGGTATCGGCGGTCATCATCTTTCCACGAATGCCGTAACGGAGCCACCAGCGGCTGCAACCATTGTCTCATTTGGAGGTGTTATTGCTGGTTTTTTGATTCCATGGGCGGTTTGTGACCCTTGTGTATTCTATTGCCCCATTGGAAACTAACATAGCACAGGCAATGG
The DNA here is from genome assembly GCF_028827265.1 of Penicillium atrosanguineum. Taxonomy (NCBI): domain Eukaryota; kingdom Fungi; phylum Ascomycota; class Eurotiomycetes; order Eurotiales; family Aspergillaceae; genus Penicillium; species Penicillium atrosanguineum. The sequence goes on along the minus strand of NW_026623133.1, from coordinate 4,139,022 downwards.
CCTCTGATTTCGCAGTGTATTGTGACCCGAGCGTTTCTGGAATCCGCATTTTCTCATACATTTACGCTGGGCTATTGGTTCCATCCGTCCCCTTGATGGTCCTCGGTGCAGCAATTGGTGCAGCTGTGCCAAATATTCCGTCTTGGTCGGCCGGTAACACTGACTATAGTGCGGGTGGAGTTTTGGAAGCAATGCTTCATCCTGTCGGGGGATTTGGCAAGTTTGTTTCTGTTCTCCTCGCATTTTCCCTCTTAGGAAATCTTGCAGCCGCCATGTACTCCATCTCGCTGAACTTTCAGCTCGTCATTCCCATCATGGCACGTGTCCCGCGTCTGTTATTCACCATCATCTACACAGCGGTCGCCATTCCAGTTTCCATTTACGCCGCAAACTCTTTCTTTGACAGTCTGGAGAACTTTCTCTATGTCATTGCATATTGGTCTGCGGCCTTTGTTGGCGTTGTCATGACGGAACATTTTGTCTTCCGCAACGCTGACTGCAACCAATACAACCCGGGAGACTGCGATAACTCGAGCAAATTTCCGACTGGAATAGTCGCAATAGCGGCCATCAGGCTTTCATCTGGGTCAATTGTTCCATGTATGAGTCAGATATGGTATACAGGACCGCCCGCCGAGAAGACGGGATATTGGAATTGAAATTGCTCTCGTGCTTTCGCCTCTGCTATATCTGCCACTTCGCTCTATCGAAGTGAGATTCCGAAATTCTTGATTCTTTTTTTTAACTTATATATTCTTAACAACTTGGCCTTCTCAATTTTAAGTATTCTACGGTAGCTGATGGAATTGAACCAACTCCGAGTTGAAAACAACTAATCAGGGCAATTCGCACGACAGTATTTTTGACTAAGGTACCTCGTTCCTCTCGATGAGCTTGGTCATATTCAAGTGGCATTCGAACCCTCCGCGGAGTCCCGATTATCAGCCAAAACATATCCCTAGGGTGGGTGCCCATTACTAACGGAATACCAGTCATGTACGAGCCAAAGCAAGCTTCCTGAAACTTTGCCTGCTTGACAAGCTGAGGAATCTAGCCAAGGAATTCTTTCATCGGGCAGAATCCATTGACCGACCCATGCAAGCTGACAGGCCGGTTCATGGTAGGGGAGCTTTTTCAACACCAAACAAACCTATCGTTCGGTGTCGGAAAGGAGTAGAGCCCGGTATATATGCATCTCTTTCTCTGTTCTCATAGACTGCCCGATATTGAATAAGATTTCGGAGAAAGCAAAGTCTCCAAGGATCTTGCCGTAAAACTAGACTAAGTCGGAGGGATTAAATATGCCACGGTTCCTATGCTATGATTCTTATGCCATATCCACTGAGAATGAGGTAGATTTAGGAAGGAAATAAAACTGCCAGGGCGTAAGAGATCAGAATTTCCATGGTCTAATCCTATAGAAGAGTCAATGTCAGCACAGGCATGCCGCCCGAGGCTAACCTCTTTTAAGACAAACTTTCAAAAGCTTGACCCCTTTTCAGATAAGGCTGAGCCGCCCCCACCAAAGTTTCCACGGTCCGTCCTTCTGCTATTTGTGCTTTCTTAGAACCTCCAACTTTCATTCTTCGAGTGTCGGTGCCATGCTTGGCTTTATTGTTTTGATTAGCTTAGCCAAGCAGTCGCTTGCCCAGTCTGACTCGACCGCTCTCGAAGGATGGCAGTTCAACGACAACTCACGCTCAAGTTGGGATATTCTCTGGACCTGTCTTTCAACAATATTTGCATGTACATGGACAGCGCTACATCTGTCCGTTCCGAAACGAGATCAATCTGACACTGTGTACACCATTGGGAAGCTTATAGCCTGGATCGGCGCTGTGCTCGCTCCAGAATTAATGGCTGGGATTGCGGCTGAGGAGCGATGGCGGGCGAGAGCCATAGCAGCGCGCTGCAATGCTGCATTTTACAGGCTATCTGATAAGTCAAGCAAATCGAATTCTTCGCCCCTGAAGACTCTCAATATAGAGGAACATAATATTGAACAGAGAGTTGACGGAGAAGGCACGTCACATGTGGACGAAGATACTTCAAATCAGCAGAAAGAGGCCTCAACAAAAGAGGAGGTGCCTTCAAATGAAGATGAACCCACTTTACCCACTGTTCGTTGGTCTACTGTTCAGGGCTTTTGTCTGGCCATGAATGGTGTTCTTCTTCAGACTAAAGATGGTTGGACCTATCCAGTGCAACCAAACAATGTTATTCCATTGATTGAAGCCGGTGTTGTGAGCCCTCTCCACCTGAGATCCCGCGATATCAAAGACCGCGCCAAAGCCGATTCCTTTGCAAAAGGATTTACCTTGCTGCAAAGCTTTTGGGTGACGTGTAACATAATTGCAAGACGGGCATATGAATTGCCGATCTCGCCACTTGAATATTCGACCGTGGCTTATGTTGCCTGTGCTATTGTTACTTATGTAACATGGTGGCATAAGCCGAGAGACATGACGACGCCAATCCTCATATTCTTGCCATATGACAAAGATGGTACGGACATGCCACTCAAAATCAGGAACACCTTGAATGAAGGCCACGGATCCTGGGCTCGTTTAACGCAGGGCGATGTCGAGGACGAAAATTCAGAATTGAGACACCTGATCAAATCGACAAGAGCAGTGGGAACTCTTCTTAGTCTACCATTTACCTCAGAAGGGCGGAAACTTCTGACTGAGACATGTAAGCAGGGGTATAGAGATGGAAAAGAAGAAGAAGGACTGAGTGATGACACATCTCTCAATAATGGCAACCGCCAAGATGAAGAAAATCCTAGGCCATCGCCTCCCAATAGTAAGCCACAGGAACGCACCAGCAAGGCCAAAAACCCACAAGAGCCAGTGGCTTTGGCGGCTTACCTCAATCTCACGCATCTCTATATGTTTGTCGGACTACTTTTCTGTGGAGTACATATTGCTGCGTAAGTCTCACAATCCCTAAATTACCCAAGACCTAACTTAATTCCCTGAATTAGTTGGAACTCGGAATACCCAACAAGAGCCGAACAAATTGTTTGGCGAGTTTTTTCGCTCTCTGCATTTTGTGTGATCTGGCCGATTTATCTGGTACACATTTGGATATTTTATCGTGTCTACCGTAAAACAGGTGACATGAATACGCTTGTAGAAGCTGTCGATGTTATCTCAGGTCGAGTCCTGATTTTATGGGTTGTTTGGTTTTGGATTTACTCGATTGCACGTTGGGGAAACCTCATTCTTATGTTCATTTGCCTTAGGGCTTTGCCGGCTGGCTCTTACGTCACTATAGATTGGCTGTCAACAATTCCTCACATCTAATTCGAAATCTCATCGTCTTTTACTGGAATTTCATCAGGGGTTGTGCCAATTATCATGTAGGCGTACTCTTGAGTGGGCAAGCCAAGCTGTGACTTGGCGGTGTCAGCCTCATAGACGCGTAGCTTCTTCTGCGCGTTGAGTGGCAGAGTAACGCCCTTTGATGAAAAGGCCTCGGCTTGGTGCTGAAGAACCGGGACGCTGGAGTGACGGTTTATGCAGACCCCAGCTAGCTACGGCGTCGACTTGCTCATTGCCGTCGAGCTACGCAACCTACTGGTCCTGCAGGCCGCCGCCGACGTCTCCATCTTCAGTGTCCTGCAGAGTGCCTCCATCGTTTTCTCTGAAATTTTTTGTTTACTTAAATTATGTTAGGTTACAACGTGACGTTCAGAATCATAGATAGTGAATTTGACGTGGGTATTGAAGGATCATTTAAATGGAGAATCTGACAAGGGTAAAGGGCGTCCTTTCCTTGCACCTCATTCCTGATTACGTATTGTCCTCGACCACTGCTCAGGATCGCTTTCTTTCCTGCTTGGGTTTGCCTCGCCTGGTGGTTCGTCGCGATCGGGCATACACATACCGTAGGTATTGTGTCGAAATACGGAATATTGTCACCCAATAAGTGATATCAAGGACACTAATATTCTACGATCCCTAATATACCCACTTTTGCAAGGGAAACATGATAAATGAGTAAATACGAATATCAAAAGGACAGCTTTTCCCATCTACAGAGGTAACCAATGTCCCTTCAGACCAGTAACTACCTGAATTCCTTCATTTCCGGTGTATTTTCGAAAACAGAGAATAGCTTCCTGAGAACTATTCTATTGAATAGCTAATATCCTCGATCTATATTAGACGTACACACTTTTCATATTTCTACCTAGGCGGTAGCTTAGCAAGGCTATCTTCTGTGACCGCCCCCGTTATCACTATGCCAAGATTCGCCCCAAGTCTTTTTGAAACTGGTGGAAACCTGTGGTATTAGCCACTAACATACATGTGGTATCTTAAACTTACGCTCCTATTCCACTTGCAACTCCAAATCATTGACATAGCCTCCACGAAAATGTCTCCCGCCAAAGCTGTCGTCACCGATAAGGCACCAAAACCGCTGCCACAATTCTCTTCTGCGGTCAAATACAATGGCATGGTCTACTGTTCCGGCAGCCTTGGACTTGACCCGAAGACATTTGCTTTTGCGGAGGGTGGAGTGAAAGAACAGACAGTGAGTTTATCGCGGGAATCAAAGCGCACGAGACGGATCTACTGACTTTGACAAAGCGCCAAGCCCTTAAGAACCTCGCTGCTGTTCTAGAAAAAGCAGGGAGTGGTCTGCAGAATGTGGTCAAGGCGAACATCTTTCTCACCAGCATGGACAACTTCAAAATCATGAACGAAGCGTGGGATGAGTTTTTCCCTGCAGACCTTGATCCCAAACCGGTAGGTCTAACCTCTTACCTCCCTTTGAATTATTTCGTAAAGGTGCTGATTCTCATTACCAGGCTCGCACTTGCGTTGCTGTTTACCAATTGCCGCTCGGTGGGGATGTCGAGATTGAATGTACCGCGTTTTTAGACAGCGCTGCGAAACTCTAGACACACCACAATTTGATAGACTAGCTATGTCGATGGCCTTAGTTTCAGTCAATTCAAACGATAGAATTATAGCGATTATACGAATCGTAAAATGTGTGTTTCCCCACACGGAGTGGGGTAATTGTGAGGGGTTCACTGATAAGTGACAGATTACACACAGATTACACACAGATTACAGACACCAACCTGGCAAGTTTGCGATACCGACTCCACCCGCAACTCCGGCACTATTCTCGTGAGGTCAACAGACTCAACCTCACTAGTCAATCACCATACCCCATATATCGCAGTCTGGCAATCTTTCAAGACGCATCCAAGCAGCCCGAACCCCATGCCAAAGATGCAATCGACATCCGAGCCAAGGGCGATAACTGTCATCGGGTAACTATCATCTTGCACCTCAACATTCCAAATTCCCTGAGCACAAAGTTAATTCGCCGCAACAGAGCGGGTGTAATCGGCTTGACGATTGCACTGCTTCTCAGCAAAGATGCGAAGAACAAATTATTCGTCATTGCTGAGTTTATGCCTGGCGACTACGACATTGGATACGCATCGCCCTGGGCTGGGGCCAATTTTTTCCCGTAGGTCTGTCATGGTCTCCGCCAGATCACCTACTAATGGCTCTTCCAGCACGGCTGAACAAGGAACACTGCAAGCACAACTTGAACAAAGCACCTGGAAAGTCTTGAGACATCTGGCCACATCTGTGCCTGAGGCCTGTGTCCACTTCCAAGGTATGTGAGGCACCGATCTTTTTTTCCCTTCTTATCTTGCGAAACAAGAGCAAAATTCCGAAGAAACGTATTAATTTGCCATCAGAAGCTGTTGTGTACACTCGAGAGGAAGATGTGGGCTTGGCTGGACCCTTGTTTGTCGGCCCAGGAAAAGAACCGTGGTGGAAGGACGTAGTTGACGATGTGAGCAGTCCTTTGGTATTGGTGACTTGCAATCTAACACATAATGCTAGTGCCGTGGAGTTCCCTCCGAAGACCTTCCCCGGGGGATTGCCGCGGGGACAAAATTCAAGACGGTTTGCATCAACCCACCTCTTTATCTCTCGTGGCTAGTCTCGGAGTGTCGTCGCCGTGGCGTCATATTCAAGCGCCAAAAGATAATTAGTATTACAGAGGCCCAGGATGCTCAACATCCATGTGGAAGAGCTACAGACATCGTGGTCAATGCAACGGGTTTGGGCTCAAAGTCTCTAAAGGGCGTGGAAGATTCCACCCTATTTCCCGCCAGAGGCCAGACTGTACTTGTTGAGAATGACCCCGGCTACATGATGGCTGTTACTGCTGGAAGAGATGATCGAAAACTGGGATATTGCATGACAAGGGCTGCCGGTAAGTGCCAGATCTGTCGGTGATCCAAGACTCATAAGCTAACACTGAAGTCAGGGGGTGGAACTATCCTAGGAGGATGCTTTCAAAAGGACAATTTTGAATCGTCTGCAGACTTCAATCTTGCGAGTCAGTTCATGAAGAATGTTGTTGATCTCTGTCCTTCAATCGTGAAGCCAGGTCAAGGTGTTGAAGGTCTAAAGATTATTCGCCATGCCGTGGGTCTAAGGCCAATGCGTCAGGATGGTCCTAGAATTGAAGTTGATGATGAAAGTATGGGCGTCATTCACTGTTATGGCCATGGTAGCTATGGTTATCAGACCAGCTGGGCAAGTGCAGAGATGGTGGTTAAGTTGGTTGGCGAGAGTAAACGGGCCCGACAGCCAGGTTTGAAAAGTCTACTGTAACAGCCAACCCATGGTATAGTTCTTTTTTTATAGCTACTTCCATATTTTTCGTCAATTTTCTGCGTACTAAACGCCCCACGGAATGCAAGGGGTCTTTCGTGGATTCAGACAATGGAAGATTAACGAGTAAATTGTATCATCTTGCAATCATCAAAAAACCAAGAACCGGTTTTTTTGGTCCAGGGGGTTCCTCTTGTGATGAACCAAACAGGCCATGTCGGTTGTGTGGTAAAATAGCTAGGAGCCTTCCTTTCGCCCTAGTGGACAGCTAAAGTGCAGCATTGCCCACTCAGTAGCACAAATAAATATCATATTGATAAAGAGATGCAATCCGAAACACAACAGATCGTCCTTAGAGCGATACAAGTAAAGAAGATAATGATTGGTCTTACTTAATGAAAACCAGCAGGCGAAGGCAATTACGAAAGCACCTGGGCATGAGGTCAAGGTCACCAGCCACCTAGACTTCGTTCAGCAGCGGATGTTGAAGGTGACCAGACGCCTTGACCACAATTTTCCCACTTTCAAGAATCAATGCCTTGCTATTGCCTCTAATTTCCTGTCCCAAGAAGGCTCCATGGGTATCTTCAAAATGGATGTCTTTAATGGCTTTCCAAATACCATGTATCTCATCTGGAGGAAGAGGAATCTATAACCGCAATTAGTTACCCGAAGACCATGGCAAGAGTCTGAAAGCTCACAAGGTTTGGATATGACCACATGAATGAAAAAGACGAGGTGCCCGGGAGGCGGTCCACTTTGTAAAGTCCACTCGGAACAATCATAATAGTGTCGGCAATGAACAGCTTTTTAGTCGATTTCCACCATAGAACAGAACTCCCAGGGAAATGCCCTCCCGTCTTAATTGCCATGAGGTCTGATTCACCTTGAGCTCCATTGGGGTCGGGAGAAAGAAGGGGGAGTGTTTGTCCATTCCAAAGCTTTAGCCTTTTGCCATCACCTCTATTTCCAACCCACTGTTCATCTTCCGCGGAAATAAATAGATCACAATTGAACGCCTCGGCCCATTGAACACTGGTGGAAAAGTAATGAGGATGCGAAATCACGATGGCGCGGATTCCACCCAGAGATTTCACATGCCGAATTGTTTCCTCGTCGAGATAGGTGATACAGTCCCATAGAACATTACCAGAAGCCGGACCGCTAAGACAGAGAAATGCTCTCTGCCCAATACCCAGTTTCGGAACAGTATGTATGGTAATTAAGTTGGGATTGAATGGGTCAGTCGTGAAGACATTGCGATAGTTTTCCTTTGCTGACTGTAAGCTTCTGAGAGATGTCCAGGATTGACTGATATCCAAGTTAGATTCACGCAGTTTACCCGAAGAGATGGAATACTCACCCGGTTGGAGGTACATATTGACGTGGATCGTCACAGATCTTGCACGAATTCAACCCCGCACTAACGTCGTACTGAACACCACAAGTAAAGCACACCAACAGATCTATGGTTGAGAACGACATGACTTCCGTGTGAGAATATAAGATGGAGCCTAGAGAATTGACGACTTATGAAGAGAGCATTAGGCTACTATCGAGCGTTCTTGGGGCTGGGATCTTTCTCCACCTCCCAGGGGCCATGTAGAGGCCACGATGACGTTATCGGCACTACCCGAATGTGATGAATAGCGGGGGAGATAAGCTAAACACAAACACGAAGCCTGCCATCATGGATAGCGCACTCTTCTCGGGACCATCCGTGATGTTGGTTTATGGTGTTCAAGAAGGCGAGGGAATCCATTTTGAGCTCCGATCTAATCCCACACTTCCATCTTGGACGTCTATATATGTTGATATGGGAATGACTCGATGGCAGTCTGGCCCTGCACATTGGACGATACCAATAAAAGGAACACACACAACCACTGCCACCCCTAGTGAAGGGGTGGATATCGGAACACCCTTAATGCTATATCATAAATCAAAAGAAATTGCTGAAAATGTAGTCATATTCGGGTAGTTGCCTCTCTACATCTCTCCCTTCTTGAAAGAATGCCGCCCCCCGACGAGGCATATAAGACACCTCAGGCCGCGATCATGCTACTGTCACACGTTCCACCACTACAATATGTAGTCGAGTGGGAATTTCGTTCATTTCAGGGCATCCCTGGTATCTGCTTTGAAGCGGCAATGGGAGTAACATAGTCCTGACGTCTAGTCACAAATAACTCCACCGCAATTGGAATCTTGGTGTCACGAAGACTACCAGACTTAATCTGGGTGACGCCTGGCATTCCATCGGGCTGGGAATAGAGACTGGTTCCGCAGTCTATACTCATCAGTAGATATACTTAATGAATATTGATAATATATTGAACTTACCACCACAGAAGAACAGATGATGCCCTTTGCCTGATGTGGCATTTTCGAGTCCACTTCTTCGGGGACCCCTTCGTCACCGAAAACTTGGTAGTTGGAACAGCGAAATTAGAAGAGAAAGCACTACCGCCCCATTTCTGGCATTCAGTGCAGTGACAAATGGCTGTCAGAGCGGGTTCCCCTGCATTACAAGGGTTAGCTTTCGTGGGCCTTCGTGCGGGATGAAAGGATAGAGACTTGCCATTGTATTCGAACGCCACTTTGCCGCAAACACAGTCTCCGAAGCCAGGCATTTCGGAATCTTTTTAATAATAATAATTTGAATACTTTTTGATTATTGTTGTTTGAGAATGTGAGGCGGTGGAATGATGGGTGTTCTCGACGGTCGGCCGCAAGGTATTTGTAGTTCTAGCTGGACCTTGATTCCATATCATTGAGCCTTTCTACATTCTGTATCCTGATTTCTCTTGATTCCAATGTATACATATTACAATGCATGTGGAATCATTCTATTTTTTCCCCTCTTAGGATGATACACCCATTGCGCTGCATCTTTGGAATCATTTTGGACCCACTTAGTCATCGGTGTTGTCCGATGGTGCGATCGTATTATAGAGGAGAAAACAGTACATATGGAAACACCACGTCTAGACGCCCTTGTTTGCATTGACTTTGCGTGAGGATAGTAGATCGTTCCTTTGGCAAGTTACAAGAATTTGATTGGTGGCCATATCGGGTTGACTATTGTAAAGTCTCATCCAGAAGCCTCTCAAACTCATCATCTTCCATGAATGCCCCGAACCTGTTCATGTGAGCAAGAAGAACTAGATGGGAGCAGTAAGTAAATGCAAATTTGACTTACCCAACGCATTTCATATGTGGAATCATGGCAGATTTCAACATACTCAATTTACCGTTCGGCAACTGAGCAACATTGTATCGAGAAATAATTTTATTCCACGCTTGCACAGGTGTAATAAAACCTTCCAACCCAAGAGATCCAGATAGCTCGAAGAGTTTATCTAGTTGTTGAGCGGGAATCTCCCACGAAGTTCGATCCGGCAGATTCTGAGGAGCCTCTGCAAGTAACAGGCCCTGCATAGACATAGCATGGCCAGATGGTTCATCATCACTGAGAGAGCGCGTGTGGAAAAGACAAGGCCGTTCCAGACTGCAAGGTTAGATAATTGGATGAATATATGGATGGCCAACTCACGATAAGACGAAGTCAACGCCCATCTGCGCGAATTCCCTGCTGTCGGAGTAGTATGATGATCTAAATGACCTGGTCAGATTTCTCTAAGCTAAACACTGATTGGACGCTCATATTTTTGGCATACCTTAGTTCTAGAGACTCGGCTGACTCTTCAAGTGACAATTGAGGGCCTTGGTCTATGCCTTTGTCTGGATTAGGCGGAGAGCACAGAGCGTTGAGATCAGATGATGGACATTCAATACTTGGCAATCTGACTTGTAGATGTTGATCAAAGCTACTGTCGCTTATTATAGTGACTTCGGCCAATGCCGATTGCCGCGACTGAATATGGGGTGGCAGGGGAATCGAATGGCGAGTCATGATGTCCTTGAGAATTTCATTTTCATGTTGAAGGCCCTTTAATTCGTCCGCCTGTGTGAGTAGATTATATAGTCTGTGAAGTTCGTTTTCAAGCAAGCGACAGCGCTTTTCTTTCTGGTCGCGATGTTTTCTGGTAAGACGTCAGTGAGAATTGCTACCTATGTCAGGTTAATTGACTTTTGTGCGCGCTTCACTTGCTCACGACGTCGATCGTATTTAGCTTTCGAGTAATCGGCTGTCCTTGAGCTTGGCGAGGATCCTGGCAGGCAAAGCACGCATTAGATCAATGATTCCAAAGCTTCCGCTCTTGTAAGGCAGTCTCCACCGAAATATTCGTACCTATGAGAACTGGGTCTTCTTTGCCCATCTCTTTGAGCTGCTGCAGAGAGACGCTAGTCCTCTTTTCAACAAGATACGATCAAGGATCGGCTGATTTATCGGTAGAAATACGAGGGATATCTCCTCGCACGCGTGTGTAGACTTTGGAGATACCGGAGGGGCAAGAGTGAGCGAGAATGCTATATCCTTGGCTAGTGCCCACTTTTCATCTTTACCTGAGTCCACAGTGATCGAGCATCTTCGACTCCGAACGTGGCCTATTCCAAATGTCGTAAAAGCTGACCGCTTGACAAGAAGCAAGCCGAGCTCGGCCGCCACTCACTCTAGCCATGTGGATACCGTGCTTCTAACCAATAGGATATCAAGTTCTGGCACAAGGTGGGGGCACCAAGCGAAATGATTCCAAAGACGTTTCTCTACATCTCTTTTTCGAGTGCTTCAATGTTCGGATTCCACAATGTTCCTACATGATTCCAACTAAAGACGCGAGAGAGATGGCATTCAGTCTGGCTAGAGAAGAGGGTCTGTTTTTGGGACTTCGACGGGAGCCAATGGTGCGAATGAAAAATTACGTTAGGAATATTGATTCATTGATTATTATCAAGTTCAATAGTGAGTCGCTGAACCAATCTTAAATAGTGGTACAGTTGTTTTGGGCCGCCCTGTCAAGAACTGTTGACCGGAAATGACTGCTTCCCCCGGGCGCTTCAGTTACCACTGGAAACCTTCTCATAGCCCTTCTGGATCTCAATGGCGGTTGCGACATATCCGCGGTTGTTCAGAACCTTCTCGAGCATGATTCTGTGCAACTCATCATCGGGATCGGCACAGGCATCAGAAATGGTAGTCACCACGTATTCCTCGTCACAGGCGGGAATTGCTGTTCGCGTAACACACCCAGACGTGCTGAAGCCAGCAAGCAGCAGCGACCTGATACCATTCTCCTTCAGGTAGTCTTCGAGACCAGGCGACTTGAGGGCAGAGACGTAACCGGGTCGGCGGAGGAAAGTAACCTCGTCATCGGCGTCTTCAAGCAGCTCGGGGCATTCAGCGCCACCGGTTTTCCCCATAGCATCGACAATAGTGGCGAACCTTCCAGAGTCCTTGCAGGTTTCGAAGGGCGAGGCATTGATGTCGATCAGGGCGTGGATGACCTTGATGCCCGTGGACTTGGCCCACGCCTTCATTTCAGCTGCAGTTTTGACGGCTGCGGGACCGCCGCCAGGCACGCGCGAGACGAACATGGAGTGAAAGTCGAGCAGAAGCAGAGCAGTCTGGGATGGTCCCCAATGGCTGGGGCAAGATTTGTCCGCAACGTTCCACATGGTCGCAGTGTTCGTTATAACTTGCGATTTGCGAAGCCAGGTCAGAGAATTGATGATCCTTGTGATGGAAATGAAGATCGACGTATTTGGGTCTGGCGCGTGAAAAAAGGAAGCTTTGGTATGGCCTATTGCGAATACTTATATGTGAGCGAGACATCAACCTACTAAGTTTCGGGCTTATGGGTTAAGACCGTTCCCCACCTGCGGGCGGAATAACACGCCGGTACCGGGATGGAAGCCTTTACCACGAATTCTTTGGGCTTATAGACTTCCGAGAAAGACGAATCTCAGATGTTATGAATTTTATGTGGAGACCTCGAAGATCTCGTCGCGGGAACAAACTGAAAGAGCCAAGGTGAAGTAGCCCGTTTGCATAGAGGGTCTTAGGCAGGGGGCAGCAATCGACCGGATCCCGGTGCCGGCATTCGAGAAAAAGATCTCAAGAATGTTAATTTTTTTGATATGATATCTGCAGAAGATACTAGTAGTCTGCTAGATGACTTAAGGTCCATGAAATTCTACTACGCCCAATCTTAACACCGCTCTGTGCTTCAATCGAAAACTGCAACTAGTGTGAATGCCGGTACCGGAATTTCAACAACGGTACCGGCCAAAGGCCGATTACTTTAAAGATCGGAACATAACCATGCAGCTTCTCTCACTCACATTTCGAAAGGGCCATCCTTGATCTGCGAGCTGCAATATTCTAACCGCCATTATGAGCAGCAAGGAATCCAAAGCTGTTCATAGTGGCGATGCTAACCCTCAACTCGAGGCGGTTGATCTCAACGCGAATACCGAACAGCGCGATTTCTCTGTCTTCACCGTCAACCAGAAGCGCTGCATCGTTGCAGCTGGCTCTCTAGCTGCTTTCTTCTCACCGTTATCCTCGAGTATCTATTTTCCCGCCCTGGACACCGTCGCCAAGGCCCTGGGTGTGACGGTTACGAAAGTCAACCTCACAGTGACAACGTATTTGGTGAGTGGACATGCACCTCTTGTTGAGAACGGTGGCTAACCGGTGAATTCGTCGTATCAGATTCTACAGGGAGTTGCACCGATGTTGATTGCAGGGTTTTCCGACACTGCAGGTAGACGACCAGCATACATCATCTGTTTCACCATTTATATCGCTGCCAACCTTGGTCTCGGTCTTCAAAATAGTTATGCCGCCCTCCTCGTGTTGAGATGTATTCAGAGTGCTGGAAGCAGTGGAACTGTGGCTCTGGCAAATGGGCTGGTGGGAGACATGATCACATCCGCCGAGCGAGGTTCCTACATTGCCTTTGCTTCCCTCGGAGGTATGCTGGGCCCTTCGCTCTCACCCATCATTGGTGGTCTGATCAGTCAGTACCTTGACTGGCACTGGCTTTTCTGGTTCCTGTTGATTCTGTCCGGTATTTTTGCGACTTTCCTCTTTCTTTTTCTGCCCGAAACCTGTCGGAAAGTTGTCGGAGACGGGTCGATCCCACCGCCACCGATGAATGCATCGGTAACCGACTGCATCCGCCATCGACGACGCAAGAGAAGAGGAGAAGCTGTGACCCAAGAAGAAATTGCTGAAGCGCGAAGGACTTACGCCTTCCGTTTTCCCTCGCCCCTCCCAACGCTGAAAGTTGTAACCGACTTGGAGACCGGGGCAATCTTGCTTGTTACGGGATTGATGTATGCTGGCTTTTATGCCATCATGACCGGAGCCACCGCCTCATTCCACGACGTGTATCATTTCAACAACATCCAGACTGCACTGATGTATCTACCTCTCGGTATCGGGGGAATCGCTTCCGCTCTCACGACAGGGCGCCTGGTGGACTGGAATTATCGCCGCCACGCTAAGCGGGCCGGAATCTCAGTGGAGAGACGCAAAGCGCAGGACCTGAGCAACTTCAATATCGAGAGAGCTAGACTTGAGATCGGCATACCATCCTACTATCTCAGCACGATTTGCATTATTGCTTATGGCTGGGTCATGGGTCGCAAAGTCAATTTGGCTGCCCCCGTGATCCTTCTGTTTATCAGTGGATGGTCTCTCAACGCAACTTCGCAGGTTCTGAATGCTCTGATGGTGGATATCTGGCCTGGACAGTCAGCTGCAGCGACTGCAGCGAACAACTTGATGCGCTGCGAGCTGGGTGCTGCAGCATCCGCCGCGATCAACCCGATGCAAGAAGCCATGGGCTGGGGCTTGGCATACACCACTCTTGCGTTAATTTCAATTGCTGCGTCGCCAATCCTGTGGCTGATGGCACACCAAGGAATTAAGTGGCGACAAAGACGGGCAAAGAAAGAAAAGGAGCGGAAGCGGGCCAAGGATGAAAGCAACTGTGAAGCCAAGTGAGTTTCGCTTGCAGGAGTCAGAAGTTAGACTGTGTCTGTTGATTGATCTCCATCAATTACCCGCAACGCTTCAAATGAAGAAACTTACAGTCGCTTTCAGAGAAAGCCAATGTCTTTGTATCGCTCATTATAAGTTGCGGTGAAGATATGCATACCTATACCCACACTAGCTAATATATACCCATGTCTCACATTCAATGTGGGAAAATCTCCTCAATTTTTCTCAATTTCTCGTCACGCTACGCATATTTTTGAGTTCTATTGAAGGCACGGATCCCCACGACGCTCTTTCAGGAATAGTACTTCACATTGAAGCGGAGGCGGGACAAATTATGCTAACCCCACCAAGAGCACGGATTCAACCTATGTAGGATCAAGCTTAAAGAAAACATGCGATGGCGATGCATAGATGTGGATTAGCGCATACATTTCCCCTGACCCGGAGAGTCGCAATGAAGCGGTGTATAGGGCAGGTGGGAGAGAAATTGAGCCTACCCCTCACTTGTGTCATCGGCCCCCACTTGGTCTGTTTGACCACGGTTAATAGTATTCGGGATTTCCTGCATCCTGGTGGGTTGGATGTACATCGCCAAACTCTCCCTAATAAGCTTGGTATGCTTGGCGAAGCTCAACGTCCATGAATAGCATGCGATGATGCCCATGCCTCTGTGCACCCTCCTTACCACAACTGAAACACAGACTTAAATTAATTGGGTTTCCAATCTGTGGCAAAAGTCAAACTAAATCTCCTGTAAGCCAATCGTCCCACTGCCCCGCCACCACTTGTATCACAGCTACAAGGTGGAGTGTCCACATGTCGACAGCTCCATGCCTAGCTAGGTAATGAGTGGGCGACTGACCGACACAAGCCACGTACTAGGGGTCTCTGGTTGTTCCACCTGGGGGTATTAATATCGACCCCTCTTCCTGCCCCTTTCCTTTTCCTTTCCATTCACAACTTCCTCAATTCATCAAACTATCACAGAATCTATCACAATGGGTTGGTTCAGCGGTAAGTGGCTCCCTTTTGTATCACCTCGGTGATTCGTTCTTGTTGTCTTTTTACTGACGCTCTATTGAACAGACGATTCGGACCAGAGCCGCTCCTACGAGCAGTACAACCAGGGCGGTGTCACTCAGGAGCACGATGCCTCCTTCTCCCACGAGCTGATCGCCGGTGCTGCTTCCTACGAGGCCGCCAAGGCCTACGAGGAGCACTGCGAAAGGAACGGTAAGATGCTAGACACTCTACCCAGGTACAGGAGGAACATGAAGCTAACGCGTTTTAATGAACGATCAGGCCAGCCTGAGAGCCACGACAAGGCCAAGGAGATCATGGCTGGCTTTGCCGGTGCTTTCATCGACCGCGAGGTCGAGACCAAGGGCCTGGACTTCATCGACCGCGAAAAAGCCAAGCGTGCCTCCCGTCAGCACATCGATGACATCTCTGCCGATCAGGTTGGCTACTAAGCCGTTGAAGATAGGTGTGTGGGTGGACATTGATTGTTAGCATCCTATTAGCAACGAAGCATGACCTACATGAAATGAACATATTTGAGCCTCTCTCCTAGAATATAGTATTCCTACGTAAGGCAGAACAAGCCACTAATTTAGGTTCAGAAAGCTCAAGAAATGCCGGACCATGGATTTGTTTACAATTTACGTCACCCGTTCAGCAATAAATAAGCTAGCATGCTGCGATGGCGGTGCTCCACTTCAATCTGCCGAATGCTGCAAGCTGCAGCTTAGCCGGTGACGATCTTGTCAATAATACTTGAAGCTTGGGCACTACATGAAAGTAATGCGTTGCGAACGAGAAGACTTATTCCACCTGAATACGTCATTTGCTCTTAATCCTTCCAATATTTTCAAAGAACCTTCAAAGAACCTTCAAAGCTGTCCGAAATTGTGGCTGCAAAAGGCCCGTGCGCGGTGGACAACTTGGTTTCGCCCCGCCATACGTCCGTGGATTGACCATCGATATTCTAATTAAAACTCGTTGTTTGTTTATCTCTATCCCAAGAGCTTTTTATATCCGCTTATTCACACTAATCCTACTTTAGGACTGAACATAATCGCCAATGGAGTGCACAGACAAGACTCCATTTAGTCACGTGAGCCTCGGCGTCGGTGATTTCTCAAGCAACCAGATGAGACGCGCGCAACTCAATGCCAACATCGTCAGCATCAACTTCATCTCTCCTAATAAGATAAACCCCCTCCCCCGGCCATATCGGACGTGCGTAACGTCTCGTGAGAGAATATTGCAAACCACATAGTCTCGTTACGGAGAGAACATAAGAGGCGATCTGCGTCAAATGTCTGCGTCTAGAGTGGCAGAGCCCACGCGACGCCCATGCGATCGTTGCCGTCATCGCAAGTCCCGATGTATACGAGAATTTGGCAAAGACAACTGCACATTCTGTAATTTGAATGGTCTGGAATGCACGTTTCTTCATGGTCCGCGCCCACGGAAAAGGGCCAGAAAGTCGCCCGACACCACAGAAACCAAGTACGATTCGATATTTCTTGGAGGAATCCTCAGCTAACAATGTCAAAGAACAAAGAGATACCACAGTTCTCCAACCCCATCCACTGGTGGCTCTATTGACGAACGGTCCACAGCTGATCCGGTCAACTCTCGACTGGATGGCACATTGGGCCTAGAACTTCATCTGCATTCTGAGTTTATTGGCCCCGCCAGCTACCATGAACCTGAACTTCTTGATCTGCGGCCATCCGCCATTTCGCTTGCTGACCACGAGAGATGTTATCCTCGGCGTGTGAATCAATCTGCCGCATTCATCACTTACCCGGACAAGGATTCGGCGTCCGAGATGCAACGAATTGCTGACCTAGATCGCATCGAAGAGTCAATTCGCCCGCTCGGACCGACTTTGGTAAATTTATATTTCCGCATTATGCACCGCACATTCCCGATCTTGGACAAGGGTGTATTTCTCGAGAAATATGCCAGGTCATATCGCGAGTTCTCCCCACCACTCCTCGCTGCAGTCTACTTGGTTGCGCTAGACTGGAAGCTCTTTGATCGAACTCTTGCCACTGCACCTCGGACGCCAGATGCCGAAGCCCTGGAGAACCTGGCGATGCGAGCCATGGACGATGATCTGAAGCGACCCAAACTCTCCACATTACAAGCTGGACTTTTGTTATTACAACGAATGAGGTCCTCTCAAAGCACTCTTCCGGCCCAACTACTATCCCTGGGGCAGACTTTGGGTATTCATATCGACTGTACTGAATGGAAAATACCAGAATGGGAGAAGGGTCTGAGACGACGTTTAGCTTGGGCGCTATACATGCAAGACAAGTGGGGCGTTCTTGTGCACGGGCGACCATCTCTCATTCCCGTTCAGATTGAAGCGGGCGACGGTACAAGTGACTGGGATGTTAGCCCGTGTACACTCGTCGACTTTCCAGAAGATGCGACCAGCGAAGAGGGAACTGGAGATGGAGGTGTGGACGGCGCCGCGGGACGGGCAGCATTCTTGCAGTCTATTGAATTAACGAGAATCTTCAGTCGGATCATTTCAACTTTTTGCTCGATCGGTGCAACGAAAAAGGGCGGACTGCTTGAACGGATTGGACCCTCGGGGGCCATGGGTCTGGCGAAACCCCTGGCGTTGGAGTTGCGCGAATGGCATGCTACATTGCCCGCCAGCCTGCAGCTGGAATCCACACCCTCACTACGACTTTCGACGAACGGAGCCTTGCATTTGTCGCATATGGCAGCAGAGCTGACCATCCATCGCGCATTACTTCGTGTTCTGACCCCGGATACTGCGTCCACTCTTCGCTCAGCTATTCGAACGGCCGCTCGCGCCCGACTGACGTCGGCGATGAACTTGATTGAATCTTTCCAACCCGAACATATTCAATCATTTTGGGGCTTTGCTGCTGCTGCGCAAGTGGCTTTGGTCGGAGCGTTTGCCGGTCTATTATGGGCGACCAGTGTTGAAATGGATGAAGCGGCAGGATATGTTGAACAACTCGAGAAACTTCGCTGGATTCTGCAAATTCGCGCCTCTGCTGCTCCGTTCGCTCGTGAGGCGCTTCGTATGCTTCATGAAGAGGTCGGTGACCTGGCTGCTGTAAAAGCAGCTACCTTCCGAGACTCTTAGCGCTCATTTGCTCTGGCTTTTCGCCTATCGAATCTACACAGCTCTATCGATATCCCTTATGAAAGAAATAATGAAATAACGAATGACGATTTAATTGAATGAAGGGCTTTCATAATTTTTCTGGTTCTATACATGCGTTATCACTTATTGAACAATCGCAACATCATCATTGGGTCCAAGAATATCCCCCTCGGCAACCAGCAGTTTCACACATATCCCGCTAACAGGTGCACAAATCTTGACTTCCATTTTGTTGGACTCAATCCAAATCTAAAGATCGTTAGCCCCGTGCTTGTGAATTGACAATTTCATGCATTGTGCTTACCAGTGGGTCTCCTGCCTGAACCTCGTCTGTCTCCTTCACCGCGCAACGGAAACACCTCCCAGGCAAAAGTGCCTTTACCCGCTCTCCCGCCATATTTCCATGACTCTCATGCCCCCGGTCGGGCCTCATTGTGACTGGGTCATACGGCTTGAGCAGGTCATCAAAGAATTCCGCTTCACGAACAGCTTGCGATCGCTTTTCTCGAACAGCGGCAATATCTTCCGTATTCTCACCCAACCACTTTTCATACTCGTTGAGATCCAGCTCAATATCAGAAATCTTGATGAGATCACTAGGGGTCCCCTTGGCTTCCGCTTCGGAAAGCTCTTCTTCAGTGACAGGATAGAATCGAATCTGGTCCAAGAGGGAGAACATCCATGGTGCCTTCTCGCCAAGTCTGGGCTTGTGAAACTCGTCCCATATATGGACTGTGCGACCGACAAGTTGGTACCCGCCAGGAGAGTCGGTCGCATAGATGCATAGGTATTGACCTGCAATACCAACGGCACCTCGAGGGGTAAACGAGCGAGACGGATTGTACTTCGTTCCAAAGAGTCGATGGCGTGGATCTAAAGGCACAGCACATGGAGACCCTTGATACACATCACCGAGACCCAATACGAGGAATGCGCCTTCATAGAGATTGCTTTCAACTTGATCGAAACTATCTAGCCCGTTCAACTTCTGCAGGAATTCAATGTTGCTGGGTAAATATGGTGCCGAAGAACGGATGGTCGAAGCGTAGCGCGCAATGGCTTTGCGGCTGCTCTCATCATTGAACACAAGAGGCATTTGCACGACTCTAGAGCGCAGCCGAGAGGGAATCTCTGTTCCAAGAGAGATCTCGTGCGCGACCAGCGCATCGAGAACTCTAGACAGCGAGAAGTTCGCAGCAAATCGAACCTGGAGACTTCGAACCCCCGATGTGAGCTCCTCAATACCTGGGATTGGGACAGTGCGATGCTTTTCAATGAAATTCATGATATGAAATGTCTGCCGCAACGTGAAATTATCTTCAACGCCAAATTCGAGCAGCAAAGCTCGATCACCTGCCTGGCTGCATCGAATGAAACGGCCAGCCTCGGAGATAACCTTCACGATCGGACTGGAAATTGCAAAAGAGTGTGTTACACCCAAATCGAGTTTGCTCAGTGGGGTGAGAGTAGCGATCGAAAGCTCGAGATCTCTCGTGAGCGCCTGTGCATCATCAAGAGAGATAGGTTTCAAGCGAATGCGATCGCCTGGTCGCATCTGGCCAAATTTCCACATTTCCGCCCCGGCGACTGTGGCGAAGGAAACGAAACCTCCCAGACTTGGGCCATCTGCTGTCAAAACAACCGCCTCGTCGCCCGTGAAGCTCACATTGCCGATGGAATAGGGACTGTCATGGATGTTTGAGGGGTGCAGACCTGCGTCACCACCTGTCCGCCTTGCCCACTCTGGACGGGGCCCACTGAGACGGACACCGAGACGGTTACTGTTGTAGTGGACAGTCCATTTGCCATTGAACAGCTCGCGAAGCCCGTCTTGTGTGAAATGAGCCGGACTGCCATGCGGCCCAGGGATCGCACCAACGACCCATTCTCGGGTTTCGAATGGTGGCAGTGGAAGAAGTGGGGCTTTTAACATTGGAAGTTCCTTCCCGGTAACATCTACTAATGGAAGAAGATCACCGACACGCAGAGTACGCCCATTGTGGCCTCCGAGGTGACCGATTGCGAATGTCGAACGGCTATTAAGAACTTCAGGGACCTGAATCCCGCCTCGAATGGCGAGATAAATTCGAGAACCATTTGTTGCAGTGCCAATGGAAAGCTTCTGTCCGGCTTGAACGCTGATAGCCCTGCCGGGCTCCTTTTCTTCCCCGTCGACAGATATCGGAGCATTGGCACCAACAAGTGCGACGGTGGTTGAGGAGTGGAACAATAATGTAGGCCCCTGAATCGAGCACTCCAGTCCCGCATCATCCTCATCATTGCCAATTATTTTATTTGCGAGACGAAACGAATAGGAATCCATCGGGCCAGATAGTGGCACGCCGATATGCCAAAGACCCTGGCGTCCAGGGAAATCCTGCACAGCGGTGTCAGACCCAGCATCGATGACTTCGACGACTTGGGCTTCGTATGGGAAGGTATTCAGCGATCCGGTCGTGAATTCTCCAGAGCTGAACGACTCCCAAGTAACAATTTGTTGCAAATACTTCAAGTTCGTTTCCACTCCAGTGATAACGGTCTTTGCTAAAGCCTCAGAAATCTTTCGAAGAGCTGCAGGCCGGTCATCGCCATAAGCGATAATTTTTGCAACCATTGGATCAAAAGACGACGACAGCTCCTGGCCTGAACTGACCCAAGTATCAATGCGGACATCTGATGGAAACTCGACGTTCAAAAGTTTTCCAGGAGAAGGTCGAAAACTTTGAAGGGGGCTTTCAGCATAGACACGAGCTTCAATCGCTGCACCGGAGACCGGAATCTCGTTTATCTGCTGAGGAAAGAGGGCTGTGCAATCATCCATGGCAATGCGCATCATACATTCGACCAGGTCAAGGCCCGTGACAGCCTCGGTTACTGGATGCTCGACCTGGAGACGTGTGTTCATTTCCAGAAAATAGAACTTCTCGGTGTCAATGTCGAAGATGAATTCAACGGTGCCAACACTGCGATATTGCAGGGATGCAACCAAAGCTGCTGCTGCGCGACGCATATCTGCTCGAATTCCGATTGGGACAAACCCAGCAGGAGATTCTTCAACAACTTTCTGGTTCCGGCGCTGTAGCGAGCAGTCACGCTCACCAGCACAAATGACCCGGCCAGCGCCATCACCGAGAATCTGTACCTCGATGTGTCGGGCACGATCGATGAAGAGCTCAATAAATACACCATCATCGCCAAAGTTCGCCAGTCCTAGTCGACGCACGCCGTCGAAGGCTTCTCGAAGTGCATCAATATCAGCGCACCGTTGAAGTCCAATCCCACCCCCGCCAGCGGTGCTTTTCACCATAACGGGATAGCCAATTTCCTCTGCGTCAATCAGTGCATCTTCAAGGCTGGTGACTAGGCCCTTGCTTCCGGGAACAACAGGAATGCCTGCGGCGATAGCAATATCACGAGCGCGGTGCTTCAGACCCAAATCGCTCATTTGCTCTGGCGTTGGACCAATCCAGATCAGACCTGCTGCCTCAACGGCGGTGGCAAACTCGGCGTTCTCCGAAAGGAACCCATAACCAGGAATGATGGCATCGGCATTAGCCTTGGCGGCCAAATTAAGGATCTGCTTGCCATTCAGATAGGTCTCAGATACCTTGTTTCCAATAAGGGGAAGTGCAACGTCCGCAGTCGTAACATGCGGCGCTCGAGCATCTGTACTTGAATAGATAGCCACTGACGAGATCTTCATCTCACGAAGGGTTCGGATGATTCGCAACGCAATCTCCCCACGATTGGCAACCAAGACCGTCTTGATGCGCTTTTCACCGACGCTAGTCGCAGGCGTGGTAGATGTAGCACGCGATGACTCGGCAGTGGACGCATTGAGTGACTGAGTGTATTCCCGCCAACCGCCAAAGCTGGTGACATCCTTTGCCTTTTCGAGACCAACAGGCTCGCAGATAAATCCATGGACCCATTTACCATCGTGCAGCTCAACCGATCCGATGCCTAAGGGCGCTGCGACGGTCCCAAGGAAGCTTCCCATCTCATCGAGTGGCATGTTCCACACTTCGACTTCGATGGACTTTCCACCATCAACGACCCTTTTCAGACCGGGTTTTGATACTGAACCTGTTGCATGAAGTGCATATAGCTGATAGCAAGGAGCTGTGGCTGTGGCTTTGACTAGGGTTGCGCCCCGCGAGACCAGATCCTTGTTCAAAGGGAAGCCAGAGAGGTGGGCTCCGACAACCGCTAATTGCATTGAATCAACAGTGACCGGGGGCTTGGAACAAACCTCTTGGTATTCCACACCCGTTGCTCCCAGCAAGCGCGGGGACTCCCACATCCAGCGCCGGGCGAGCTCCATCAGTCGCGGTTCTTCCCACGCCCCTCCAATCAAAGTGATGCCGAATGGAAGGCCGTCTTCTCGCCAGCCAGCGGGGATAGCTAAAGCAGACCAATCCATGAAGTTGACGAAATTGGTATATGTACCCAGCTGGCTGTTTGCCGCGACTGGCTCATCCTTCAGATCCTGCATTGTGGGAAATGTGGGACTCGTGGGCACCAGCAGGGCGTCGTACTGACCGAAAATTTGTTCGATCTCGCGAGACAGATTCTGGCGGCGGTACTCGCAAGCGAAGAGATCTGCGGCGGAAAATTGCTCGGCTTTCATGATAATACCACGAACAACCGGGTCCATAGACTCGGCTGGTACTGAGCGGATGAATTTCTCGATAGCAGCATATCGTTCCGCAACCCACGGTCCTTCATATAAGAGGCTGGCAAGAGAAAACAAGGGTGTAAAGTCAACAGGGTCTAGATTCCAGCCAAGCTGTTGAGCTTTGGCTAATGCTGTCTGGTATGCTTCAGCTTGTTTGGTCCGACCGAACCACTGTGGGTTGGAGCATATAGCTAGTGTCGGTTGATTGGGAATGCCCCCTCGATGGGCCTTCTCAGTAACGCAGCTGGCACGGTTTCTTGAGAATGCGTCTTGAACATCATATCCTTCAGCCAGTTGCAAGACCAGATTGGCATCTTCTATAGTCAAGGCGAAGATAGAAACACAATCAAGCGAACGACATGCTGGCACCACGCCGTGCGCACTAAGAGCTCCCCGTGTGGGTTTAAGTCCGACGAGGTTATTCAGCCCAGCAGGTACACGGCCTGAACCTGCTGTATCCGTGCCTAGAGAGAATGGGACCAGTCCCTGAGCGACGACCACACTGCTTCCCGAGCTACTACCACCACTGACTCGACTTGGGTCAAAAGAGTTGGCAACGGCTCCATACGGTGAACGTGTACCAACGAGGCCTGTGGCGAATTGATCGAGGTTGGTCTTGCCTATGAGGATGGCTCCCTGTGCTTTGAGCCTTTGTATAACGGTTGAATCCATGGCGACCGGCCCGGTGCTAAATGATGGGCATGCGGCCGTTGTGCAGAATCCCTCGGCGTCGATGTTATCCTTGGCAGCAAATGGCACGCCGAAGAGCGGAAGATTTCTCCCTTGAGATCGGAGTAATGTAATCTTCTCCCATTGTGTAGTTATTTGTTCGGATGTTGCCAGTGAGATCCACGCATTTGATGTATTGGGTTGTGCTCGCTCCAGAAGCGATAGGATATGAGTTGGCTCAGAAACAGTCTGTTGTAACTCACGCCATTGCGAAATTGTCAGAGTCTTTTCGTCTATCTTGGCAAAGGTTCTTAAAGTCATTGGGACGGTCTATGAGCTTGGGCACGATGTCAGTTAACATGCTGATAATCAATATATGGGAGTCACTTACTGGCGATAAGAGGGGGAAAAGATTGAAATTTAGTTCTGGAGTCTGATTGTAGTATTCTGGAGAACGCGGGGAATATATGGTTTTCAATGTCCCTCTACAAGCCTATTCGCCAACCGAGCGTGTCCGATATCGATATCTGTGCCCGTCATTACAATTGCAAATGAGGGTGGGCCCCCTTATCTGCCCCCGATCCCGAGCCAAGACACGCCTATAAGGTTCGGCGTCGCGCGCCGTCGCGCGCCGTCGCCGCAAACTTGTACATTATGTCAATCCGCCCTCGGGGCGACGGCCAAAGAGCTTTAGATTACTTGATCAAGGGCTCCGATCGCCGGCGATTGTTCGGCAGGTTCCTATGGCCATTGGAATATCCCGTAGCTCGCTGTGGCAAAGTCAACGCCATGACTGTTGTGCGAACTGCGGAGCCACTAAGGATAACGCCGATAGGATCAGAAAGGAGACCAAGTCGAGCTATACATGTCCGAAATCCTATCTGCCTGGTATTAGCCCATCTACCCTCTAGAAGATGGAACTGGATGGCAGGATGTGACCTTTCGTCACCGGGATATGAAAGGGCCGGAAGATTGAGCCCTATTGGGCACTCAAATTGGCTCTATTCTGACGAGTCTGGTCATGGGCGTATTTAAGCCAGGCACCCGTCGAATCTCTTCAATCTCTACCATTTGCTTTGCCAATACATTGCAAATGCGGTTTCATATAGAACGGATGGGCAAAGCAAGCCCTGGGGCTTTGCAAGAAGTTCCAGTACAAGGATCATCACAGCCATCACAACTTAAGAGGAGGTCAGCAGAATCTGGGACTGTCAGGACGATAACAATCAAAAAGTGCAATGTTTGAATGAACGGAATGAAGAGATGTTCCTCGACAACTATCGGTACAATGCAGAAGAAACCAAGCAGCATGTTGTTGCCATTGCCTCCTACCATGTAAAAAATCTAGAGAGGCCCGGACCTCCGAAGAATATCGCCAATTAGATTAAGGCTTTTGAACAAGGTAATTAGCCATATAAGGAGACGGTAAATCATCCGCCCGATGATGACGAAGAAAAGCCTGCGCTGATTGCGGTCTGTGAAGCTGCGGAAAAAAATCATCGAAAACCCCCTGAAGGATTTGAAAGCTCCTCAAAACGTCGGAAGAGCAAGGCTTAGAATTATCTCACCAAAACAGGCCAGTTCTCCAATCCCGACACCTCGCTGAAGCGCTACACGGACACGGGCGCTTTGGTTCAAGAGATGGCTGTGAACAGTCCCACCTTTCAGCGGGCATTTAGCCCTCTCAAAATCTCCCTTGCCCGTACGCGCTTCCTGCACAGCGGATACCGCGCCTCTGGCAAGATCCTCGACTCAGACATGTTATACGCTCTGGCGCTGTTTGCCCTGCAGCCGATACAGTTCATCAACCGGTACGAGTGGCACACGCTAAGCGACCTGGAACGCTGCGCAATAGGCACCTTCTGGAAGAGTATTGGTGACACACTAGGCATCAGCTATGAGGTATTGCCATCTGGTGTTGCTGGGGCCCGAGACGGTCTTCATTGGCTTGAGGAGCTAGAGGTGTGAAGTGAAGCATATGAGACGAAGTATATGGTACCTGATGCGAAGAACCGCGAGTCGGCAGACCAGACAATTGCTATACTGGTCTATATGTTGCCTCGAGCGCTGCATCCGGCTGCCTTGCAGCTGATTTCATGCATGATGGATAATCGGTTACGCAAGGCGATGCTGTATGTAGTATTTCGCAAGATTCCAGGCCTTGTATATCTACGCTAACCACAATCTCTAGATACCATGCTCCCACCCCTTTCTTCGAAGCTGTCTTCTCTGGTCTCATTACTGTATGTAAGATAGTCTTGCGCTACCTCACACCTCCGAGACCGTACTTCCTTCGCTACAACTCCCTCACTGAGAAGCCTGATAAGAACGGTCGCTTCTTCCTGACCGAGTGGGAGGCAGCTCCCTTCTATGTCAAGCCAACCTTTTGGAACCGCTGGGGCCCCATGGCTTTGGTGACCCGGATTCTTGGTCGTCCAGTTCCTGGAGACGAGGGAGATAAATATTATCCCTCAATCCCCCTATTAATGGGCTTGTTCCGGTGGCTTATGGCTAGCCGGTTTCCCACTAGCAGAGTACAGCAAAACGACTACTGATAACTCGGTAAATAGGCTGTCGTCCGTGCACATGGCTGAGCGAATCGGGTGATTGTATTTGTTTGGATGACATCGCGTCAGTTAGCCGAAACCTACTTACTGTGGATCGGGCCCGCTCTGTCGTCGGCCAGAATGGATTTCGTGGGGATCTGAAACTTCACTTACAAGCAGTGTCAATGCAAAAATGGCCCCCTTCCTAGCGCCCCTCGGCAGCCGTTAGCGCTTTTTCCTCCACCCATCACCTTCGCATTCTCATAATGGAACTCGTTGGCTCGGAAATCATCGACAGTTCAACCTGACAATGGCGGGTCGATGACGCGTTGAATTATTTCACAACAATACAACCTCTCCAAATCGAAGGTTTATAGGGAGGTCAGAATGGGGACCCCCATGTCCCTCGAGGGTCGAGGCCTGGCAATCTTTGTCTTGGCTGCCGTATTCATGATTCTCTCCCTAACTACGGTTTCACTGAGATGCTTCGTTCGTTCATACATCGTCCGAGCCTTTGGCTGGGATGACTTTCTGATGCTCATAGCACTGGTACATTGTCTTTCATAAAATATTTGTTGGAGCCGTTCTGATACCTTCATAGGCACTTTTTGTCATACTGGCGATATGCTGTATGATTGGGACGTCCAATGGTGTCGGTCACCAATTTGACGATTTCACAAGTTTAGTTATCTATGAGAGAGCGCTTCTGGTAAGTCAATTTGATTCATACCTGACCATTTGATCGGAGCTCTTTTATGTCTAATTCTTGATAGTGGTGGTGGCTCAGTCAAATGTTCTACGTCTGGTCATCCGCTGTAGCCAAAGTTTCTATTGCCGTTGCACTACTTCGATTGACAGTGAACCGAGTCCACCGCATTATTCTTTGGAGTACGATCACCCTGACTATCATTATTGGACTCATCTTCTGGCTAGTCCTTCTTCTGGACTGCCACCCGATCTCCTATTTCTGGAAGCAAGCGAACGACCGTTCAACTGGCAGCTGTCTATCAGTAGATATTCTGCTGGACATTGCATATCTCTATAGTGCCCTCACAGTTGTATGTGATTTCACTCTTGGTATCCTGCCAATTTTCCTGGTTTGGCATCTACAGATGAATCGCAGAACAAAGGTGGCAGTTGGGGGGATTTTAAGCTTGGGAGCTATGTATGTTCTTTGGTTAAAATCCGAATCTGAGAAAGAAGCTAACTATCATCAGCGCGAGTGTGGCTGTGATCATCCGACTTCCATTCCTCAAATATTATGCCGATACTGATTTTCTATGTACGTCACAGATTGGCCGTCCTTTCCAACTATTGGCCCTGTTCACTTCATGGGGAATGAGAATTAATGTTTGAATTTTCACAGATTCAACTTATCAAATCGCCGTCTGGACAATCATTGAAACCGGCCTCGGAATCACTGCGGGTAGTCTCATCACCCTTCGCCCGCTTTTCCGCTGGCTCCTGGATGGAAGCTTGTCCAACGGTCAAAATGGACGTACCCCTGAGAGAAGCTCTGGGCAGTATCGTCTGTCCAGTTTTAGAAGTGGCGGAGCGAAACAGTCTCAAGATCCCAGCCTATGGCGCCCTGACACCAGTGCCAACGACAGAACAGTGGACATCATGTCATTGCCTCGATCAAAAATTTCCAACGATGCCAGCAGCAGCCAGGAAGCTTTGAACCCTCCGAGTTCAGCAAATCCGCGAAACGGGGTGACTGTCCAACGTAGTTTTGTACAAACTGTGTCAGACGGGGGAATGTAGACATAAATCTTTTGTACATATTAATTGGCTTTGTATATCTTTTTACGAGTAAAGTAACGATCCACAACTTCGATCAACCAACTCATTTACAACATTGAGATCATTTTTGACATACATCGGAATTCATAGAGCATGTGTTCTCGATTGAAGGGGGATGTCTTGATAAAAATGATGCTGGTTAGTTGAGTGCCCATTCACCAGCTCGACGTCCTGCATGGACAGCCATACAGGATAGGCCTTAGAGATTAGGTATCTTGCTATTCCTCTTAGGCTTTAAATCAACCGCTGTAGCTACCAGAATTCTTTCAAATGGACACAGGTCTTTTAAATTTTCTCTATGAGTCAGTGAAGTAACGTCACAGAAATCTTGCAGGATGGTCGGCTTTATCCGCCTTACCGCATTGGGAGCCCGACGCTGGGAGGCCGGCGCCGTCAAATACGCCACCGATGGCCTCTGTACTTCAATATTCCTCAACTCTGTCAACATCGTTAAATACTTAATTATGGCGAATATTCTGGCTTCCTGTAAGCAGACGCGGTTTCATCTGCTAGATGAAAATCCTTCAGCCGAGGTGTGTGGACTTCAGAGCGCCGAGACTATAAAAGAGACCATAAACTAATCACTAATCTTTCGAAGATTGACGTGGAGGGACTCGGGATTGTAGTCACCTCGGCTGCGTCCGAAGATGACGCCAAATCCAAAGCCAAAGGGAAATCTAAGGCTAAGACTGCCGGACGAGAGCTCATCTCAGATGGCCACCTTCGATTGAAGGGAGGAATTCATTATGGCTTACTAGGACGCAACGGGACTGGAAAGTCTAGTAAGATGACCCTTGCGAGTATAATGGCCCTTGTTGACGTGCTCTATTACAGCTTTACTCAGGGCGATGGCAGAAAAGCTCATCCCTGGTATATCCCATGCTACTCGTGTTGCCATCCTGCAGCAGACAGACGAGGACGGACCTGGTGGTAATGCCTCACTGAGACTTGAAAAGTCTGTCCTCGAATCAGTTCTTAGCAGCGATGAAGCCAGGAATGAAGTTCGTCGTACGGCAGACTGTGAGTGCATGATGCCAACCCAACTTGTTAACTCCAATTAATTTGTGGTCAGTCCTTTCGAAAAGCTTCGAGACGGAGAACCCACTGGAACCTGTCATGGCTATTCGCAAGATCAGATGCCAACATGCCGAGAAGATGCTCTTCCTAGCTCACAAAAATGCCAACTTGAAAAGCGGCGCCAGGGGTCTTCAGGCCAGAAAAGATCTCAAAGTGGCCGAAGCAAAGCTGGAATCCACACGGGAAATGTAAGAAGCGGGCAAACTATGTTGAATACGTCTCTAATTTTCAAACAGGGTTGCCCAAGAGCCAGACTCAATTGATGCAGGCGCGATCCAGACGGATACTCAAGAGGCTGTCGAAACCCTACAGACCCTACAATCCCAGCTCGAGGAGGTGAGTCCCATCATCTATGCGTCTACCCTTTACTTGACTGACTCATTCAGATGAATCACGCCGATATGAAAAAAGAGGCCCGTCGCATTCTCCTCGGACTCGGCTTCAAAGAAGATGCATTCAATAAAAAGGTATCGACACTCTCAGGCGGCTGGCGAATGCGGTGTATGCTCGCCAGCACTCTGGTTCAGAAGCCCGACATCATGATCCTCGACGAACCTACCAACTTCCTCGATCTATTAGGAGTAGTGTGGCTTGAGAACTACCTCAAACAGCAACGCGAAGATTCCGAAACTACCATCGTGCTTGTCTCCCACGACCGAGACTTCATCAACGCCGTCTGTGAAGAGATCGTCATCCTCCGAGACCAGAAACTGAACTATTTCCGCGGGAATCTCGCTGCCTACGAACAAGACTTCGAAGAGCAGAAGCTGTACCTGGGACGCATGAAAGAAGCACAGGAGCGGCAGACTGCGCATATGGAAGCTAGTATCCAGCAAAACCTGAAGATTGGCAAGAAGACCAATGACGACAATAAGCTGCGACAAGCGAAATCTCGGCAGAAAAGAGTCGATGATCGGATGGGTCTGCAGGTTAGTGCGAACGGAGGTAGATTCAAACTAAACCGGGATCTTGTCGGTTACCATTTTACCTGTCGGGCGGAGATTGAAGTCCCGACGGATGAAAGGGGTGCGACGATGAGTTTGCCCGATGCCACAGAGCTGCGCTTTCCGGGGCCACTTGTTTCTTTGGAGGCTGTTACATTCCAATACAAGAAGAATGACCGGGCGGTTCTGGACGACATCAATCTGGTGGTTCATATTGGTGATCGAGTCGGTATCATGGGCTTGAATGGATCTGGCAAGACTACGCTCATTCGTGTCTTGAATGGACAAATCCCGCCATCGAAGGGCAAGGTGTCGACTCACTCGCGACTAAAAGTTGGCTACTATGGTCAACATTCGGTTGAAGAGCTCCAAGAGCGTGGCCGAATGGAGCCTGGTCTGACTGCCCTAGGACTATTGCTGGCTGAATCTGACGGGACGCTAAATGAAGGCGAAGTGCGAGGCCTATTATCATCCATGGGTCTGCAAGGGCGCATCGCATCGGACGTTCCAGTAGGCAAGTTATCAGGAGG
The DNA here is from genome assembly GCF_028827265.1 of Penicillium atrosanguineum. Classification (NCBI taxonomy): domain Eukaryota; kingdom Fungi; phylum Ascomycota; class Eurotiomycetes; order Eurotiales; family Aspergillaceae; genus Penicillium; species Penicillium atrosanguineum. The sequence goes on along the minus strand of NW_026623133.1, from coordinate 4,108,033 downwards.
ACAACTAGTTCGCTTGGCACTGGCACGAATCGTGTGGAGCGCCCCTCAACTGTTGATTCTGGATGAGATCACCACTCATCTGGATTTCCACACGGTGACTGCGCTCGCGACGGCCCTCTCTTCATTCAACGGCGCCATTATCCTCGTCTCACACGACCGATTCCTCGTTCGATCAGTAATCGAAGGCAAGCGAGATACAGATCATAAATTGGATGAGGACTTTGAGGGGTTAGAACAGGAACAGGAGGAAACAAATAGTCGTCGCCGGTCTGTATATGTGCTCAAGGCGGGCCAGTTGAATGAGCAGACGAAAGGGGTGCAGCAGTTTGAGCAGAGTTTGGTGAAACGGGTGCAGAAGATGCTAGCCATATAGGTTAGGGGAAGTACAGTATCGAGCATATCATGAGAAAAGTGGCTGAATTGTAAATCCATCAATCCACGGAAGTTGATTTGCCCCCGCGTGGTTCATTTTGAGTCAGCGGCGAATACCGTCAAAGCGGGCGAGTTCATGCGATAAGAGCCCCTCATCCTTCCCCTCATGGCTTGCACCTCGTGTTGTAACCTTCTTATAACACCTGCCATGTCGCTTCTTCTTCCCTAAAATCTTTTCAACTTGCTGGTATGCTGTGCAAGCGTGTCCTGTCGTGCTCCCGGCTCCCCGCCCGGGGATACCAGGGTTTCATCACGACTCGATTGCAGAGCACATCCAGAACGAACCTCGCCCCGACCCCGACCAACCCGACCACCCCGCCCACCCCCGAACCCTTCCGTCGAGGTTCCGCCCTCAAGACTGCGAAACCCTTCTCCGAATTCCTCACCGACTCCTTCAATCGCCAGCATGACTACCTGCGCATTAGCGTTACCGAGCGGTGTAACCTGCGGTGCCTCTACTGCATGCCCGAGGAAGGGATAGAACTCTCGCCACAGCCCCGCCTCTTGACCTCCCCGGAGATCGTCTACCTATCATCCCTTTTTGTGTCTCAGGGCGTGAACAAGATCCGTCTGACGGGCGGGGAGCCGACCGTGCGCAAGGACATCGTGCCCTTGATGCAGGATATCGGCAAGCTGCGACGTGACGGACTGCGCGAGCTCTGTCTGACCACCAATGGAATCTCGCTACACCGGAAACTGGACGCGATGGTCGAGGCGGGGCTTACCGGGGTGAACCTCAGTCTAGACACGTTGGACCCCTTCCAGTTCCAGATCATGACCCGGCGCAAAGGCTTCGACGCCGTGATGAAGAGCATCGATCGCATTCTGGAAATGAACAAGGTCGGTGCTGGCATCAAGCTGAAAATCAACTGCGTCGTAATGCGGGGCATGAACGATCGTGAAATCCTGCCTTTTGTTGAGATGGGTCGCGAGAAACCGATCGAGGTACGATTTATCGAGTACATGCCCTTTGATGGGAATAAGTGGAATAAGGGCAAAATGTTCCCTTATCAGGAGATGCTGGCGGTCATTCAGGAGAAATATCCTACCTTGGAAAAGGTGACCGATCACAAGAACGATACCAGCAAGACGTATCGCGTGCCTGGCTTTGAGGGCCAGGTCGGATTCATCACCAGCATGACACACAACTTCTGTGGCACATGCAATCGGCTGCGTATCACCAGCGATGGAAACTTGAAAGTGTGTCTTTTTGGAAACGCCGAGGTATCACTACGGGATATCATCCGCAAAGGGAACGACGGACAACCCATCGACCTGGAAGCTCTGCAAAGGCTGGGGCTGCTCGAGACTGTACAGAGTGCAGCTCAACTCAGCGATGAGGGAGGATTGGTCAATGAACGGGAACGTGAGATTCTCGACATCATCGGCATGGCCGTCAAGCGCAAGAAGGAGAAACACGCGGGCATGGGACAGTTGGAGAATATGAAGAATCGACCTATGATTTTGATCGGTGGGTAGCCTAATCTCCCTTTATGACTGGCATGATTCACGAGTTGTACATGTCCATGGTCGGCATTATGTATTTATGAAATTCATGCTTTGGATCACCGTTCTTGATTATTGCTTTTCCGTGCTGATGGCCAAATAGATAGAGAGCCATCTACGTCGCGGTTCCATAGTCGTGCCGTATCTAGGGTATCCTCTTCTCCCTGGTCGAGAGTTCCTCTGCATGCCCTTCCAACTGCAGGACTAGGCCAGGTGCGTCTGTACCGCAGTGGTCGCTCGATCTCGAAACCGGAAGATGCAGAGAAGCAAGATGGACGAAAGTCGCATTCCCTTCCAACAGCATCCGACCCCGACCTCCCACATCTTACGCCATCCCAAACCGTCCACATGACCCAAATCACCTTGAAACCCGAAACAGCACGACTCGCAACAGCCGCCTGCCACGTCTCCTTCTCCAATGCCCGGCCATGGGAACTCCTTCGACAAGGACAAGGTACGCACAAAGGTGACGTCTATAGTGTCGCTCGCATCGCCGGCATCATGGCTGCCAAACGAACCCCCGATCTCGTCCCACTGTGCCATCCGGGAATCGGCATCACGGGCGTGGAGGTCAACGTCGAGCTGGTCGGACCCGATGAGGAGAACCCGGAAGATTACGGTGCTATAGAGATTGCCGCCACGGTTAGCTGTTTCGGACGGACTGGTGTTGAAATGGAAGCTATGGCGGCGACTACAGGGGCGGCGTTGACGGTGTATGATATGCTTAAGGCAGTGGATAAGGGGATGGTGATTGAGGGTGTTCGGCTCTTGGAGAAGCAGGGTGGGAAGAGTGGACACTGGACGAGAGAAGCCATGTAGACTCCAATTGAAAAGATCAAGGGCTGATTGAAATGTGAAGTCGGACCGCGCCAGTCCATGCCCTACGCCAAGCAGCTTGTAAACTCACCGATTCAGCGTATATTCGATTTCGATAATATGATCTGATCTGATCTGATCCGATATGACATGCTTGATTTTTGTTGGTTTTTATTGTTGGTTTTTTTTCCTTGCCTAGCACCTCTTTTGTCCGGTTATTACTCAGTTCTAACCCACCCCTCTACTCCTAATCTCCGATCCTGGAGGGGTGTCTTTGCTCATCCTGATCCTGACGCGGCGCGGCGCAAGTGGGGCGCCGTTGGCCTGATCTCAAAAAAGAAGAGAAAAAAAGTAGAAACTTCACAAGTCACTCCGTGGCAGGCCGCATCTCGCGGTCTTAAAACCCTTCCGACCTTCTCCGACCTGCAGAAAGACATAGGCGACGTCCGTCATTGATTCTCGGGCTCGGTGGTGGCTGCGTCCTCAGCTTTCATCGCGTCTTTGAGGTGTATCGGTATCGGGTACACACCGACAAGTCACTGCACGAAGGTTAAAATTCGTTGCTCATTGGTTTGGCTTGGTTTGGCCTGGCTTTGTTTCAGGAATCAAATTTGTCGCTATGCCTATTCGTAAGTCTTCGGGTTTCGCTATTTTCTAGCTCCCACTGACTTTTCAACAGCTCGTGGATGGCGAGGACCCATGGGTCGGGCCATTGTGGCGGTGCTCCCGCCTTGTAACTTTCTGACATTGCACTATGTTTATTTCATTGTGGCTTGTGTGGTTGCTAGCATTATACTGTTCTTGACCTCGACGCCTTTTAAGCATGTGGCCTATGTCGATGCGATCTTCTTGTGCGTCAGTGCCATGACTGGCGCTGGGTTGAATACGGTATGTACTCTCTGCCTCGATAGGATTTAGTCTTGGCTAAAGGGCTCTAGGTGGACTTGTCAACTTTGAACACATTCCAACAAGTCATTTTATTCATACTCTTGCTTCTGGGCTCCAATATCCTCATCTCTAGCACCGTGCTCATGGTGCGAAAGCGGGCTTTCGAAGCTAAGCTGAAAGACATCTCGGATTCCCGCGAGGCTTCCCGTCGAGCTTCAGTTCTAGAGCTGCAGACTATGAATCCAACCTTACCGGAGGAGTCTACTAGCAGCAATGTGGATTGTCGGATGCGACTGAAGAGCGCCGTCGTCGTTCAAGAAACTCCCGCTCAGTCATCTTCTATCGTTGACCAGGTTCAATGGACGGACGATGATCAGATAACAGTGGGCGATGAACAACGGCATCATCATTATAACCACCGAGTCTTTCCCATGGTCGGCGTCGGAGCCCGACCAGATCTCAACAACCATCCTCGAGATGTGACTCCGCTGCCATTGTTCAACGATAAACCTTCGGGATTCGGCTTGAAGGGTATCATGCGCGGCACACAGAAGTATTTCTTCTCCAAGGGTCTAGTAGCGCGCAACTCCCAGTTCTACGGCCTTTCATCAATCGAACGTCAAGAACTCGGCGGAGTGGAGTACAAAGCCGTTTCATTCCTGTCATGGACTGTCTCGCTGTACTATATCCTGTTCAACCTTCTCGGAATTATCGGTGTAGGTGCATGGCTGCAGGCGAATCACCCGGAGGTGACGCGTGAAAACGGGCTGGATCCATTTTGGACCGGTGCATTCTTTGCCGTCTCGGCATTCGTGAATAGCGGCATGTCGCTACTGGATAAAAATATGACTGCTTTGCAGTTGAAGTGAGTCTACACGTCCACTGATCTCCAAAAGAGCTTTTGCTGACTCTATAGTGCTTACCCGCTTCTTACTCTGGGCATGCTCATTCTCGCTGGCAACACGCTTTACCCTTGCTTCTTACGCTTCATCATCTGGACTATGAGGATCTTGATGCCGAACAATCCGAGGTGGCAATCGTGGAGAGTCACTCTTGACTTTATCCTAGACCATCCGCGCAGGGTTTACACCAATCTTTTTCCTGCGCGCCATACATGGTACCTGCTCGGTACAATCATTATCCTCAACGGAATCGATTGGGCTGCCTTCGAATTACTCGCTATTGGGAACAAGGAGATCGAGGCTCTTCCGTCGGAATATCGAGTTCTCGATGGCTTGTTCCAAGCATTGGGTTGGTCTTACTCACAACTCTGTTTGGGCTCCGCTAATCTTTTCTGTAGCTGTTCGTGCAGGTGGATTCTACGTTGTGACGATCGCCGATTTACGACAGGGCCTCTTGGTTCTGTATGGTGAGTCCCCATCTCCTCCATCGCCTAAACCTTGCGCTAACAAGTCTCTGCAGTCCTCATGATGGTATGCTTCATCACCGTTCCTAGGTTTTATTTCAAGAGACTAACAAACCAACCAGTATGTATCGGCATATCCAGTCCTAGTGACCATGCGGTACGTACACTCTACCACTGATGTCTGATCGATATCTAACACTAGTCCAGGAACACAAATGTCTACGAAGAAAGATCCCTCGGCATCTACGCCCACGACGAGAGCCCCGACTCACCAGACCGACCAGCCCGGGGCAACGTCCTGATGGACATACTCCGCCACCACATGGGCCGGCCCACCCTTTCAGAACGTTCACGCAGCTACTTCGTCCACCAACAGCTACGTTCCCAACTGAGCCACGACATCTGGTGGATCGCACTAGCCGTCCTCTTCATTGCAATTGCCGAATCCGACCACTACAGCGAACAACCCGTCGCATTCTCTACCTTCAACATTCTTTTCGAAGTTGTTTCGGCCTACGGCTGTGTCGGAGTTAGTGTCGGGTATCCGGGCAAGAATTACTCATTTTGTGGCGCATGGCACACAATCAGTAAGTTGATTCTTGCGGCTGTTGCGCTGCGAGGGAGACATCGGGGATTACCTGTTGCTATTGATAAGGCGATTATGTTGCCTCGTGAGTCTTTGGGGTGGGCTGAGGAGGAGGATGCTGCGTTAAGGAGAGAGCGGGCAGGGGCCTGGCATCAGGATCATATACCTGCAGGGTCCGTTTAATTTGAGAGGTTTGTTTTAATCATACCTCTTCGGGTTGGCTTTGTTTCTGTTCGCAGTGAATGGGATTCTGCCCCTCTTCACCGCATACCTTGCCTCAGCCTCCATGATAGATCTAGTTCCATAGCATCCATCTCTAGAATCTACATCTCTCTCTTTTCCTCCTTCCTTCTTCATAGTTTCATATTGCATAGCGAGGGATCCATGCATTGCCAGAGGTTTACCAGTTACTATTGCAGTAGATTATGATTGGCTTTGAACATTGTATAAATCTTTCATTGAGGTAACATTGTAGCGCGAATATTTGTTTCGCGCCTTCGAATAACATCCGCTTCGTCTCCATTATCATCCAATCTGTGTTGTGAGAGATGGTGGCGATAGAGGTTATGCCCCCGAGGTCAGAGAAAGAACGTCTCGCAAGACTTAGTACTTGCCATTGGCTCCGGCACCCAGTTCGGGATCATTCCTAGAAAGCCATCAGATGATGAACATACTTCATAATGAAAGTCAAACTCACTGTCTCTGAAGACGACGCCAAATACCACTCAAATCACCAACAGGTAACGAAAGAGGGAATCCAACACAGTCAAGCAGCTGGGCAGTTAACAACCACCATCCCATCGCAGTAGCCACAAATAGAGAAGCACCCGCACCCTGAAACCTCCAATGTTAGATGTTGACATGAAGTTTTGAGAAACTCAAACTTACCACAGTCAGGTGGTTACCCATCACTTCATCTCCGGTCCCAAGTTTCCAGTATGCGGCGGCCAGAAGCGAGAATGTCACCACCAGACTCAGGAAGATGACGAAGAAAAGCAGGTTTATGCGACTTGCGCAGATTGTGTAGATCACCATCAGTAGGGCCATGAATAGGAAGAAGAATGCTACATGATGTTAGAGAGTGTACCACATTGTAACAAAGAGGTACACACCAAAGGTATTCACAAAGCCGGCACTGTGGAGACCAGCCAATGTGTTCGTTCCATCTGGAGAATAGGGGGCGGCAGAGTTGAATGCTGGCGTCATGCTAGCACCAAAAGCCAAGCAGAAAGCACCTGAGCCGAGTCAGTATTTCAATTCGACGTTTACGTGCGCATAAGGGATGACTTACCCAGATGACCAAACACAACCGAACTGAACGTGTTTCCAAGGATAAATTCCAAAATACTAGAAACGACCAGAATAAGGCCACCGAACAAAATCAAAACTCCACTAGTCCTACGTCAGTTGATGATTCTCACCGTCAAAGGACAGTGTTCAATTCCTACCTGAAGGCAGCTCCACCTCCACCAGCACCTCTCCAGGCCATCAGGCAACATGCCAGCGGCGTGGCGGTGAGCACGAAAGCTCCAAGTCCCCTAGTCATGTTAATACCTGGACGTCTTGCTTGGGGATAGAGAGAGATCAAAGCTTACAGAGGCGTAGGATTACCAAGATTCTTCGCAAGAGCCGGCTGACGATGCATCATAGGACTGAGATAGAGCTTCTCAAACTGCTCAGCCGACAGGGTCACCGATGTAGGGACCTGTGTCAAGGCCGGCATAGCTCCAGCATCACTCTGTGAAGCATTGAAATCATCGCGTTGAATGAAATCCGCCTTTCCCGTCATAGTGAAGGATCATGCAGTTGAATTTGAATTTGGAATAGGAATAGGAATAGGAATAGGAATAGGAATAGGAATAGGAATAGGAATAGGAATAGGAATAGGAATAGGAATAGGAATAGGAATAGGAATAGGAATAGGAATAGGAAGAGAAACCAATTGACCACAAGAGAATCAGTCCTCCAGTCCAAGGGACTCGGGAGACTCCTTTATAGCTCCGTCCTGAGCCCCAGACATGAGACTCCCGCAAGCCCGGGGAAAATGGAGACTGAAAACTGGGGAAGCCCAAACTCAAAGTCCCATCGGAAGCGTTGTCGGCAGCCTCAGCTCGAGAAACAGCTCTCGGAAGCTGCGTCGGCATAACCAGACGATTTCCGCATTCTGGGGAAACAGAGAAGGACAAGGTTTCGCTCCACATCTCAGGGGGGGGGGGGGGGGTTTCACGATCGCAGACCCTGGACCTGGCTTCCGATAGGAGAGGACTGAAGATCCAATCCTATCACCAGGCGGACTCATTGGCCCCTTTTTTTTAAGTCTGCCGATCGTCCATTTCCATGGGTTCCGTGAAGTTAATAGCTGGCCGAGAAATCTGCCGAAGATGCGGAACCACCGAGTTTGGGATCCGTCGAGCGAGGATCGTCGGGTAGTGCCAATGAACGGGTCTGTAGTTCCAGGATCTGGAGGTTGATTCCCCGCATTTGATCATTATTGGGTGGGGATCCAGACGTACGTACAGACACAGGCCCGCTTTTATACCTTCTTATACTTTATTAGATAGGTGATGATGGTGAGGGCGAGTATTAGCGGAATGCCCATTCCGCGCTCTGGGTTGGCTTGTTGGGTTGTATAGAACACATGGGAAGGGATGGTGGCAATCCCCGTGCGAGTGAGCCCCAGATCACAGAATGAGCAGAGTCCTAGCATACGGGGAGCTCCCCGGTCTGTCCCCCAGGTCTTACTCCCTATGTCTACTCTCCAGCTTAAGCCAGGATACGCTCTACAGACTCGGTTATAACACGCCAGGTGTGCCTTCAAAAACGCCAAATTCTTTTGATGCGGATTCCAATGTACCCAAAATAGTTTAAACAGAGCAAAAATTTACAAAAGGGGACTACTCGTCCTCCATCTCCACCTCATCCTCGTCTTCCTCTTCCTCCTCAACCTCGCTCTCCATCTCCTCTTCGCCTTCCCCGTCGTCACTGCCATCATCGCTGCCGAATTCATTCATCAATTCGTCGCCATTGCTCTTGGCCTCGGCTCTCCGCTTCTCCTCCTCAAGACGACCCTCCTCGAGAATGGCAGCACGCTCCTCTCGCAACTTACGCTGAGACTTGACAAAAGCGCCAAGAGGGGTAGACTCCCAGTCGACATCCTTCAGGAAGGTATCGACCTCAGTGCGGTTGCGCGGTGTGTAGGTGACATTCAAGCGACGCTCTTCGATCCAACGGGAATTAGCCTCGACCTTCTGCACCATCAACATGATCATCTGGTTGATCTTGCCGTTCTTGTTGCCGCCGGAGCGGGCAGACACCTGCTTCAACCAGCGCTTCAGAGCCACAACGACAGGGACCGAGAGTTCGGGGAAGGCAATGTGCTTGGACCACAGGACGAAGAACTCGGACAGGAGCTCGGCGACCTGCTCTCCGACACCGTCTTGGTAGGTACGCGAGCGCAGGTAAGACTTGGGTGCACGGATGGCGGTGTTGAACTCGAGAGGCTTGAGAGTGCTGGACCTGGGGGACTTGCGCATCTCGGCAGAGGTGAGGACCTCCAAGAGCGAGGCTCCAAGAGGAATGTAGGTACCGGTGGCACGAGAAATACGCAGCAGGGCACGGGTCATCTGGAAGCGCAGGGGAAAGTACTGTGCTGTGGGGATCAGGCGCATGGCACCCAGTGTGATCTGAACAACGGGGTAGATGAGTGGGCGCAGAGCGGACTGCTTGCCAATCTTGGCCTCAACGAGACCGTCGCAGTGCTGGGAGAGCACGCGGGACCAGAAGTCGAGAGAGTGCACGTATTGCCAGTTGTAGATGGCCTTGTAGGACTCCTTGGTTGTGTTGGTGATGCTCTTGCGCAAGTGCATGGCCAATTGGCGGATGAACCCGAAGCCAGTAGTGTAAGACACGTTCTGGTCAATGCCCCAGATCTCGGCGGCGGAGTTCTTCATCAAGTTCACACCAGCCAGGGTGTGCACAGTGGTGTTGCGGCTTCCCTTGACCACACCCTCGTAGGTCAACTTGAGGACGGTCTCCTTGATACCCGCGTCACCCATAACCATGAGGCGACGCAGCAAAAGGAAAGCAGTAATACGGGTGGTATCAGCGTTGGCGACATCAGACCAAATTCCGACAATGGTCTTGATGAGGGTCTTCAACACCTTGCGGAATTGAAGGAGATAAGGAAGCATGGGCTCCATGGCGGCCAGCGTCAGCTTTAGAGTCGATGCATCGGACAGGTTCATCAGAAGCTGGTGGGTTGAAGAGGTATAGGACTTGATCAAAGGCGTGAGGGTCTTGAACTTCTTAGAGTCCATGGACACCTTGATCTTGCCGGCGGCGGTCTCCTTAACCGGGAGATGGTGTCCCAAGACTCTAGGAACAACATTCAGGGCAGTGACGAGCACCTGGTGGTAGACCTCGGGGTCAGAGATAACGTATTTCTGCTCCGGGGGGTTGGCCTCGTGAACGTAGGACGCCGCACGGAAAGCAAGAACAGTCTGGCGCATAGCACGGACTGAGTGTTGCTCTTCCATCAATTTCTGCCACTTTTGGACCATTGGGATCGTTAAAGTGACGGAAGTGTCTTCGGGCTCCTCTTGCTGGACCTTCTTCTTTTTCTTCTTCGCAGGGCCCTCTTCCTCGGCCTCGCCCTCACTAAGATCGTCAACCTCGGACAGATCGCCCTGGTCACCGAAATCGAGCAGCTCCGCATCGTTCTCCTTCAGATATTTGTAGAACTCGGGATCCTTCTCCTTCAATGCCTCGAGCTCGTTCTTGTGGTCGTCGAAGGCGTTCGCGTCGTCATCACTGGCAGCATCCTCGCCGGCCTCGGAGCCAGAGGCAACAGCCTCGTCACCCTGGGCCTGATCTGTGGTGCGCTTGCGCTTGCCGATCTTGGGGGTAACGTCCTTTTTGCTCGCCTTCTTCTTGCCGTTGACTTCTTCTGGGATGTCAAAACCGCCAGCGAAGAAGTCATCGACATTCATCTCCTTGAATGCATTCTTCTGCTTTTCCTCCTCAGGGTCCGCCCCGTTCGCATCTTCGGCTTCGCGACGGCTGGCACTCTTGGCCTTGCGCTTTTCGTTCAGTTGGTGGCGCTGCTTGATCTTCGCGCCCTCCTTGCGGCGTTCGAGAATATCCTTGAGATGGTTCTTCTCGAATTTCTTCGTTGATTTTTTCGCTCCACCCATTGTGACGGTTGTTCTGCAAAAATTGAGCTTGCAGATTGCGGTCAACTACGAGAAAAAAAAATTGGCTCGGGGAAAATCAGCGGGTCCGCCTCCGCGACCGCCTTTGTAGCTGCCGATAAGACAAGGCCGCCTCTGACTTCCTAGTAGGCCATTGTCACAACTTACTCTGGCTCTGGCTCTGGCTCTTTTAATTCCATTTTCAATCGTTTTCAAGATGTACACTCAGCGCCCACTGTCCTATGCTCCCACTCCATACAGCTACATGCCCAATCCCGCTCGGTCGGCCTCAATCAATCTCGATGAAGTACGTTCGGTGGCACCAATTGCGGGGGCCTGATGCTAACATGCTCAAGGAAGTGAAACTGGTCTCCAGCTCTGGAGAACGAGATCTTTACGAGTCGCTCGCCGAAATATACAGCATTATCGTCACTCTCGATGGCCTTGAGAAAGCATACATCAAGGACGTGGTCACAGAGGCGGAGTACACCGAGACATGCACGCGGCTCCTGAAGCAGTACAAATCGAGTTTGGGAGATGAATCCGTGTCGCGAGAATTTGTGGATCTGGAGACTTTCAAACGCACATGGGGAGTATGTTTATTGCAATGCCCACTGTCTATCATGTCTAACCCGATCCCAGTTGGAGTGTCCTCGCGCATCCGAACGACTACGCATCGGTCTTCCTGCAACTGTCGAGCAGGCCTCACACGGCGCAATTGCAGCCAGCAATACAGCATCCGGCGGCGGGGGTGGCGCATCGGGCAGTCTGATCTTGGCGGCGACTGAGAACTTCATCACCTTCCTCGACGCATTGAAGCTGAACATGTTATCGAAAGACGCCTTGCACCCTCTGCTCTCCGAAGTGATCCAGTCGGTCAATAAAGTTACAGACGGAGACTTTGAAAGCCGCGGCAAGATCATTCAATGGTTAATCGCGTTGAATCAGATGCGAGCGACGGAGGAATTGAATGAGGACCAGGCGCGGGAATTGTCATTCGATATTGACCAGGCCTACCAAGGGTTCAAGGCGACTCTCAACTAATCTGCATCGGCACGGCGTTTTTTATGGGCTATTTGGATTATGTGATTCACGATACCACTCTAGTTATGCTTCGGAGCATCTATCTCAATTGCTGTTTTCTGTACAGATGTTGCATACACGATTTACGAAGTACTGTGAATTCACGCGATACTTTATTTCCTCTATTCCGCCCTGGAAGAACAGAATCAACAGTGCTGCTGCAGCCATCTTTAAACTGTTAGTCGATCTAAATATTCCAATCTTCACTTGATTGGGTTCCTGATTTCTGCCTGAATCTCCGGGCAAACCCACGATCCGCGGAACCGACACCAGCCTTTCCTCTTTGGGTTTTTTCTTTTTCTGCGTGGCGCGTGGCGGTTGATGGGGCTCCGATAAAACCCTCGATCTTACCCCGACGGCGATGCTGGTTTCTCGTGTACCTGGTCTTCAGGAACCGGTTGCCCACAATGATCAGTACCAATGACGAGCCGCTGCATGGTGAGTACATGATTTAAACATCTTCTCCACTAGCTAGTGAAACTTGAACTGATAAGGGGTCTACAGTGCTCGACCTGCCCCAGATCTACGCGAAACCCTCCGGCACAGATCTCATCAAGGCCCTGACTTTATTGGCTCTGCAACCTCGCACATTTGGCACCACTGCGGATGTAGTCAAGGGTCCGGCAGTGCAGCCGGCTGGTGTGACTCGCTATCTCACCTCGATCATCGCAAGCCCGCTGTCATGGCTTGACACGGAGGAGTTGCGGGAGGCTGTCTGGGATGCGGCTTCTGCCCGTCTCAGTGAGAGGTCTGGACGTGCCGGTAAGGCTACTCTTATCGCCATGTTATATGCTTTGCTGACATCTGCCCCTAGCCATGCCGGCCATGTCGCGCGTCTTCAGTGTGCCCACCTTGTCCGGCGAAGACTACACCCTCACCTTGCACGAACCATCCATCACCGCAGATAATTTGGGTATGAAGACCTGGGTCTCGTCTTATCTTCTTTCCCGCCGACTGCACAACCTCCTCGACTCGCCGCCGGAACTCGTGCCGTCAGGACCCACCGAGCCTTCAGCCAAGTCCGACACCAACAAACCACTACGTGCGCTTGAGCTCGGCTCTGGCACGGGGCTCGTCGGTCTGGCCTTTGCCGCTCTCCAGGGCAAATCAGCCACCGTCCACCTGACCGACCTCCCGGACATCGTGCCCAACCTCGCCCACAACGTTGCGCTGAACGTCGAGCTCCTCAAAAGCACAGACGCAGCCGTGACAACAGACGTGCTGGACTGGTCCGTGAAACCGACCCCACTGCCTTCGGCGCAAGAGCGCTTCGATGTGATCCTGGCTGCGGACCCGCTATACTCGCCCAAGCACCCTAAGTGGCTCGTGGACACAATCGGAGTATGGCTGAGTCGTGGACTTGACGCACGAGTCGTGATGGAAATGCCGCTTCGCGAGGCGTATATTCCACAAAGACAAGAGTTGCGCCAACGAATGGCCGACTTGGGTCTGGCACCAGTTCAAGAAGGCGAAGAGATCGGATACGACGACTGGGAGAGCGCGAATGGCGAGGCACTCGCCGTGAAGTGCTGGTGGTCCATATGGGGATGGAGCGAGAAAGTCTAGTCGACCACCTGGATCGCGCTTTCTTGTTTCCCCCCCCCTTCCTCCTTCAACTTACGATCCAAGCGAGGACACCTCCACGTCACAATTCCTGCTGGCGACATGAGACACGAATAGACGATACACGATAGAATCGCATTCTACAAATAGACAATTTATATACACTCACTTAGAACGCGAGTAAAGCATGATGAATATTCAGGTGGGTTGAATGTAGAACTGTGACGATGTCAAGACACGCGCCCCCCCCCCCCGTCACGTGGGGCAATGACGTCGGTGTCAAACATCCAAAAAATACCTGGGCAGCGACTCGACTCATCCACGGCTCATCTTGTTCCACTTTACATTAGAAGAGTCCGAGTACCGTGCGCCTCATGAACTCACTCCATCTCCAGTCCACATCGCCAGGGTGAAAGGCATAGCCCACGAGTACCAATGAAACGCAAGTCACCATAACCTCCAGACACCGGAGACACTTTACAAACGTTCAACCCAAAGCCAAGCCGGCCACACTATATACTCGTCGCAGTAAAGACAATCGCGTCAATATGGTCATCGGCCTCTTGATGCTGTCGTCTATCCCGGCAGTCACTGGCGTGGCGTTCGGCGTTAGCGAGCAGCGCAAGTCGAACCAGCGCCGAGAAGATGCGCGGCGAATGGTCAAGTTCAATATCGACGCCCAGTGCAGCGGAGATACGGATGATGATCGCGATGTACATGGGCGGAGGGTCGTTGTGCGAGACGAAAAGGTGAGAGTTGGGATCTAGTTGCAACAAGTACTCGAACTAACACCGTCCAGGTCTACCTTGACGATCCGAATCCTGCGAAACGATCCCATCCTGCCTTTACATCTCTGGCCTTTTATATTGAGTACCCAGAGCTTGACGAGACGAAACATCTCAATCGAGGTCTAGGGCTACCGACATACGTGCAGGCCAATCCGCCGCTATTGAACTGGATCTACGCGGACAATGATACGTATGAGTTGAAGTACGGAAACCGCACACAGAGCGTGGAACATCTTGTCGGGCCGTGGGACTGGACAGAAGATGAAAAAAGTATTATTTTAGAAGAGAAGAGCGCGTTCGTGGCGGTTGAGGAGGAGGAAGGCGAATGGGCTCTATACTTCGATCGGGACGGGGATGAGTTAGCGCGAGTACTGGAAGAGCAGGACATGTTGGATTGCGCTTTTGTCCCCGTAACTCTTATCAGACAGATCGTTGAAGAGCCACCTGCTCCAAAGGCACAGAGTCAGGGCTAAATACAGAAGAATGGGGAATAATGAATGAATGCGTTGATGATTACATCTGGTATATGTACCAGGATATGAAAAATACGCCTATACTGAATTTATTTAATCGTCCAATCCATCCCAGCTTCCGTCACTCTCATTTCCTACAGCTCCGCCCTCCGCCTTGCGATTGCGACTAGCAGCAATAGCACCCCTCTTGCGGTTCTCCATGCGGCGCTCGTAACCACTCTTCGTACTGATTCTTGCAGCGCGGGAGCCCTTCTCATTTTCGTCCTTGCCGAGGTTCTTCGAGACCTGGCGAGCCTTGACACCGTGTTTCTTGAGTTCTTGCTTATCCTTCTTGCTCAAGTCGGGAAGTGACTCAAGCAGCCATTTCTGAATAGACTTCTTGCCATCGGTTCCACGCAGCTTCTCGCTGGCATCGATGACATTCGCAATGCTCTTGACGTAGGGAATATCTTCCTTGGTGTAATATGTAACAGCGATACCGCCCTCGCGACCAGCGCGTCCGGTACGTCCGACGCGGTGGACGTAGACAGCGGCAGAGTTGGGGATGTCGTAGTTGACGACGCCGTTCAGGCCGCGGAGATCGAGACCACGGGCGAGGACGTCTGTTGTGACGAGGATCCAGATCTCGCCTTTGCGGAAGTCACGCATGATTTCTGAGCGCTGGATGTCTGAGAGGTCGGAGTGGAGTACGGCAATGCGCGATGATCCTCCTGCTTCGGCGGGGATATCGTATTTCAATTCCGAATGCAGGGCAATTGCACGGGGGATAGTTTGTGTGAAGATGAGGAATGGGGGTCGGAGACGGATATCGTTTGCTGCAGCTGCGGTTGGGCGAAGCAGCTGTCGAAGACCGAGCAGCTTACCTTGTTCGGTTGCTGCGTAGACGAGACGGTGGTCGATATTAGGAACGGCCGAATCCTTGAGACCGACAACAAGGCGAACCAGGGGGTAAAGCTTGTCGCTATTTTGGCCAAGGTTTTCCAGGCGCTCTTTGATCGTGGAGCGAGTGAGATCTTCGATGTTGGAGCCCATGGTGGCGGACCACAAGCTGACGCGCAGGTCTGGATGCACGCATGAGCGCCAGATATCGAGTGTCTGGTCCCGGAACAATGGGTCCATGAGAACATCTGCCTCGTCCAGCACCAGGCTTCGTACCAAGGGCAGTTTGCCCAGAGGCTTAGTCTGATTTGCGGACAAGGAATTGACCAGCTGGAGGGGGTAGTAACCAGGATGTCACTCTTGGTGAGAGGCGATTTGTTCTCGGCCTTCTTGGGTTTGCTCTCTTCTTCTTGGTCAGATTCATCAGATCCCTCACTCTCTTCATCGAGGACATTCGCATCGCCTTCCTCGTCCTGCTCCACCACCCGCATGCCCTTCTTCATGAGTGTAATCTTCACACCAGTGCCAGCCACCAATTTCCGGCCCTCGTTAACAATCTGGCTGGCAAGCTCCTTGGTAGGCGCCACAACCACAGCTGAAATTCCATGCTCATCAGGTTTGGTGTGATGATGGCGAACAATCTTGTTGATGGCGGGAATCAAAAATGATAGCGTCTTTCCGCTCCCGGTGGGAGCAACGACCAAAAGATCTGGCTCCGCCTGGTTTTCAGTGGCGATCGAAGAACCACCAAGCATGATGGGAAGAGTTCCCAACTGCACCTCCGTGGGCACAGTAAATCCCTGCTCGGCGACATTCGCGGCGAGGCGGCTCGAAATCTTGTATTTCGAGCGCAGCTCCTTGAAAGAAAGCAATGGCTGAGGATAAATGCGACGAGCACGCTTCATCTCCTTCTTGCTGAGAGTGGGAGCTTCTTCCTGCTTGGACTTCTTCTTTTTCTTCTTGGAGTCCTTTGCAGGTGCAGGCTGAGACTGAATCTCGTCCAGATCGCGGAGATCGGTGACTTTGATCTTATGCGAGTTCAGGATAGTGCGACGCTGGACTTCGTCCATAGCCTCCTCGTCATCTGATCCATCGTCTTGAGCTGATGCTTGCTGCTGGTCGGGCTTGGCGGTAGATTTTTCCGTCGCAGCCGGCGCAGAGCGTTTGTTCGAGTTGAAAAAGTCTAGTTCAGGCGCATCATCTCCATCTTCATTGTTTGCGACAGGTGCTCTCTTTCTTTTCTTGTTACTCTGCGCAAGTTCAAGCTTCTCGCCTTCCTCCGTCCGGAACAGTTGCGGGTTGGCGGCTTTGCCCGCTGAAGGCAGACGCGCAGCAGACTCTGTAGCCGGCGTGGCCGACTTGAACTTCGTTGACCGAGTCAACAATCTGAAAGCGTCCATTTTGTATGGCGGATGAAGTGAAGGAAAGCCGACTTTGATATTTCGCAAGGAAAAAAAAGTGACCCACTGAGTTTGCTTCCGGACCAATCATACTGCGCACCCACCAATCATCGGCACCCATGCCAATATAGGTGCGGAATCAAGGTGGTAATCATTTCACGGCAAGGAATTCGCTATTAAAAGGGACTCAGGCGCGGAGCGAAGAGCAATGGAATCAGCAATACGATCTCGTCGTCTATCATGCCCGTTGTGCAGAGGAAAGACATAAGACATCTCGGCCTTGGATTTCGATTTGGGAAACTACAGAGCTTCAGACCCAACACATACAATGGAGTCCACGTTTTTTAAGGTTCAAATGAATTGCGATCAATGATCTCTATCTCAGACAACAGTTTATATTCCATCGTCTATCATACAGTGCACAACTTTAGGGGAAACAGGGAACAAAGGAAAGGAACAAGAGAAAGGCGATTGGGTTCCAAGTTTAGTGTCCGTGTGCAGGCTCGCCCCGGTAGCCGACAATGTTCATGCGACCGATCATCTCGCCGACGGTGAAGAAGCCGATGACTTCGGCGGCGGTGACACCGGCGAGGGCGAGCTCCTTGGGGCTGGCGTTGCGGACGCGAGCCAACCAGTTCTGGGGCGAGGGGAGGTTGATGCTCTTGAGGGCGGCGGGGTTCTTGGAGGCGTTGATCAGGGGCTGGAAGTAGGACTGGAAAGTGGCCATGGAACTAGAGATGTGTTAGATCGCGTGTGCAATGCGGTTGTTTCGGCTGGACGGCTTACGGAGGAGTCATGTTCTGGCCACGGAACACCAGCTTGCCGAGTTCAAGGCCGACCTTGGAGTAGTAGAGAGTCGGGGGGATCATGGCTGAATTGGATGATAACAATGTTAGCGGTGCACCGATGGGGATGGACTCGGATGGCCGGATGTCAACAAGGAGGGTTTGTGAGAGAGGCACGATTCCCATCATAACAATTGTATTCCCACGCCTCTGGCATCAATCCCCCCGTGTGTATTCATCAAGATCAGGTGTCCGGAGTAGGAGGATATCGCTTACAGTCGACGAAAGAGACGACCTTGCCGACAGGGCCGCCGACCTTGCGGAGGGCAGTGGCAGCGTTGGAGATGGCCGGGCCAGCGGCAGCGGAGGCCTTGGACAGACCCTCGGAAGCCTTGGAGGCAGCCGAAGAGGCAGTCTGGCTGGCCTTGTTGGCGGCCTCGGAGGTGGACGAGGAGTGTCTGACGACGGTTCTCCGGGTCAGGAACTGCGATTGCCGCAGAACGGCACGGGTGGCAGCGGGCATTTTGGGGACTGCGGGAGAGGTAGAAGGAGCGAAGATGAAGATCCGAGCACAGGTCACCCGTTGCAGTCGCTGGTGTGAGGACGAGGGGGTCCAATGGCGGTTTTCTTATGGCGCAACGAAGGACCAGAATCTGCGGATTCGAGGTCGGGAACTTCAGGGAATGGGTCACGTGAGCGGCCGCCGTCTGTGCCTGCATCGGAGGTAAAAAATATACCGTTGATAAGCAGTCAAAAGTAATTCGGAGACGATTAATCTCATTTTGAAGATCACTTTAGTATTCTTACGGAATTATTGAACAGTGCAAGATGTGTATGGATGGTGTGCGCTATTCCGAGTACGCAGTTACGGCAACACTAACAACACATGCGCCCGGACTACGCCCTGTGAATATGATGATCTTTGGATCCTACCTAACTTTGATTTGTAAATTACAATGAATGTTAAACTCCTTACTCTTTTACTCATAGGGGGCGTCAAAGTGACCTTCACAAGGCTGCCATCTTGTCGGACTCTTCCTAGTTATATATCCTAAGTACCAACGGGCTCTGGCACCGGGGCCTTGCATTGACGTAACATGATACGATTTTCAATAACCACCTGAGCATCATCTATCACCTAACACTGCCCTTCTATTTATCCAATTATTCTCATTTAGGTCTACAATTTGGTATAAACAATTGATCCACCAGAAATGTGCACCAAAGAATGCTATCTAAGGCTGTGAGCGGTCTTCAGCCCTTCCGACGACGTTCTTCAATTGTGATTACCAAAATCTCCCGATGATGTATCTTTATCTCGGTGATATCCGAATTCCCAGAAGACAGTTCGTCGCCTTTTCTAGGTAAATGTTCACAGTCACAAAATTATACTCTAGCCTAACAGTTGTTTGGCCCTCCTTCAACAAGTCGGTGCAACAGAGGACGTGAAGATAGGCGATGACCTGAGTTTCTGTTCCTCACACCACCCTCTCGTAGCTCCGTGGCCGAGCACTTCTTCCCAGTTCATGCAAATAGGAGGAAGGCTTCAGAGTGTCCTTTATAAAATGCGAGATAAGATACAACGCGAACCAAGCAAACAATGAGAGAAGAGAGCATGGAAGCCGAGTGCCTGAGAGGCATTTCATATATTGACTCTTCTCATATGCCTCACTTTTCCATCGCAACTACCACAATTGGCTTAGTGATCAATGAACTTCAGTAATGATCTATCTCGCGACTCCGGCATCATGACAGGTCGCATTCGTCGGGCGCTTCCAGTACTTCATGGTCCTCATTCTCGTGATCGGGTTCACGGTTGACTGCGTCATCAACAGGGCTGTCTGCGCACAGTGAACGCAGACATCAGTCTCCTAATTCTCTCACTCAGTTACAGCCAACCTCCCGCAGATGAAGATGGAACCGACAAACAAGAAAGACTAGGATAGGCGGCCTAGTCAAGTCCTGCACAAGTCAATGTTCCATGGTTGGCCCTGGATTGACTATGGGATTAATGTCTGGTCAAGAGACCCCTCCGAGCCCTGGGCGATGACCCTTGCTCTTGAATGTCATGCCCTTTCCCAGATCACCCCACCAGTTCCGTCTCAAGATCTCGGGCCAACCACTGAACCTACCACCGCGACTCTCCATACACCAGTATGTGAGCGCCCTGAGGTAATAAGTCCTTCTACTGACTAATGCATAGTCAGTCTTGGATCTTTGACATTGCTCGTGACTATCATGTTTCACAATCTCCAATTAAGCACGTTAACGTTACACCGACTCCTGGTTGATATCACCCTGGGCTGTGACAATGGAAACCACTCGGAGGGATACTCTTTGCAAGTCACCAGAGGAATACCGGGATCTATGTGAGAGGAGGAAGTATTCCTGAACTAATCGAGTCTATACACATCCAATGCAATCGCGTGTTTCTATGGCTCAATTGACAGCTGTTTGCACTGTTTGCTGCGGATAAAGGCCGCCATTTCCCCCGCCATAAAAAATCCATCAACCAGCGTGCAGCCGCCGGAAAATTGCCATTTGTGGGCTCATGCGCCGTTTGGTAGCATCAAGCTTCAAAAAGTGGCTTTTTGATGTGGACTCGCTTCGAAGTGAAGAATCACCTGACATTCGATGCATTTCTGTTTGTTCCACTGCCAGAATGTAGACACCGATATAGACAAACAGAAAGGACCAAGTCCTTGATATTAACCGATAGCCGACCGGCTTCGGCCCGATTAGAAAGGGGTGACAGGAGACCGGGCGAGTCCCACGTTTCATAGCGGAGGAGGACTACCTGGTTGAGCAGTCACCAGGTAAGTCACCCCCGCGCGGTTAAATGGGCTGCCCCTCCACTCCACTTTTTTACTCCACGTCCTGTACTGGATGACGAGGGGGAGTAAAAACGCCTGATCACCTGCTCCTAGGTTTAAATAAAGAGCCGGTCTTGCACATTCTACTTCGGTCAATTCTCATTCCATCGTTCACCATGTCTTCCGCTACCACCGTCACCAAGACCAACATCGGCGTGTATACCAACCCCAACCACGACTTGTGGATTGCGGAGGCCGCCCCGAAAGTCGAGGATGTTCAGGGTGGCAAGGGCCTGAAGTCCGGCGAGGTCACCATCGAAGTTCGCAGCACTGGTATTTGCGGGTAAGAATCCAATTGCGCCCGTGAAAGACCAATCTAACCCAATGATGATAGATCTGATGTTCACTTCTGGCACGCCGGCTGCATTGGTCCCATGATCGTCACCGGGGATCACATCTTGGGCCATGAATCTGCCGGCCAGATCGTTGCGGTCGCTCCCGATGTCACCCACCTTAAGCCAGGCGACCGTGTCGCTATCGAACCCAATGTTATCTGTAACGCTTGCGAGCCCTGCCTGACTGGCCGTTACAACGGCTGCGAGAAGGTCGACTTCCTGTCCACTCCTCCCGTCGACGGTCTGCTCCGTCGCTATGTCAACCACCCTTCCATTTGGTGCCACAAGATCGGCGACATGAGCTACGAGGACGGTGCCCTCCTGGAGCCCCTCAGCGTGACTCTGGCTGCCGTCGAGCGCAGCGGGCTGCGCCTGGGTGACCCTTTGCTTATCACGGGCGCCGGTCCCATTGGTCTGATCAGTCTGCTTAGTGCTCGCGCTGCTGGTGCCTGCCCCATTGTCATCACCGATATCGATGAGGGTCGTCTGGCCTTCGCCAAGAAGCTCGCTCCGGAAGTGCGCACCTACAAGGTGGAGATTGGCAAATCGGCCGAGGAGTCCGCAGACGGTATCATCAACGCTTTGAACGATGGAAAGGGTTCCGGCCCGGATGCTCTCCGCCCCAAGCTGGCTCTAGAGTGCACGGGTGTCGAGAGCAGTGTCAACTCCGCCATCTGGAGTGTTAAATTCGGCGGTAAGGTGTTCATCATTGGCGTCGGCAAGAACGAGATGACCATTCCCTTCATGCGCCTGAGTACCCAGGAGATCGACCTGCAGTATCAGTACCGCTACTGCAACACCTGGCCCCGCGCGATCCGTCTTGTGCAGAATGGTGTTATTGACCTGCGCAGCTTGGTCACTCACCGCTTCGCCCTTGAGGACGCCCTCAAGGCCTTTGCGACCGCTGCAAACCCCAAGACTGGCGCTATCAAGGTGCAGATTATGAGCTCCGAGGAGGATGTCAAGGCCGCCAATGCTGGCCATTCGGTCTAAGTGTGTTATTAGGGCTGGTGTTGGGGCTGGTGTTGGGGCTGGGTGGAGCTGATGAACTTTCCTAATGAATGATGCTTAGAGATGCCCGCTGGGCATAATAGAGAGCCATGAAATGAATTTCCTTTTGTTCGAATGTCTCAACGTTTCAAAGTGGCCATGAGTAAAGTTTGTATGGGGCTCGGGTACCTTGAGATCGAGGACGAGGACCCGTGTCTCAGCAACCCTAATCTAACTCCAGGTACGATTGTCGCTCCACCCTTGTTCTGTCTAGTTTAGACATCATTTTCGATCTTCACGCGGTCCTTAACCGAAGGTTTTTCTCAATTTTCATGTACGCCGGACGGACCCTGCGGATCTGCCAAGATGCTTGTCCCGACAAAAGTCCGCATCTGTATGTTCGCTAGTCTCTGTAATGCAGGGAACATGGCATAGACGCCACGTCAAGCAGGAACATCGACGTCTGCACTGCCCTCACTTGGGCTTCTCGTATTACTGCTCCATGCCACCTCGTCCTCTTCGCATAATCATCGGATATTATCCTCTCCACCTTCCCCTCCACGTTTGCCTGTCGCTTTGTCCCACATTCGCATCCCACCCAGCCCTGATCATTACTTAAATCGGCCCTGGCCTGTTTTTTAATCCTTCCAAGTTCCCGCTGCTGTGTATTCAACGGTTTTCAGTTGGGTCTTGAATATGCGGGCCTCTCTCTTTCTCTTCGCTCCCCTCGTGGGTGCCGCTGTTCTCAACCATCGAGACAACATTGATCAGTGCCCTGGCTACAAGGCCGTCAATGTCAATGAGCAGGGCCTGAAATTCACGGCCGACCTCACTCTGAACGGTGATCCTTGCAATGCATACGGCGATGACCTGCAGGATCTGAAGCTTCTCGTGGAGTACCAGGATGGTTCGTGACATTGAAACTTCTCGAGTATGATTAATTGCTGACCGATTCAGATGACCGTCTTCATGTGATGATCTACGATGCGGATGAGGATGTTTACCAGGTCCCCGGCTCTGTCGTTCCTCGTCCCAGCCCTAACGGTAGCCACAAGAAAGGCCAGCCTTCTCTGCGATTTGACTACCAGCCAGACCCCTTCAGTTTCCGCGTTCTGCGCGATACTGAAGACGGCGATGAGCAGGTTCTATTCGACACCACTGATACCAACATCATCTTTGAATCCCAGTATCTAAACCTGCGTACCTGGCTGCCAACTGATCCCAACCTGTATGGACTGGGTGAGCACACCGACTCACTGCGTCTGCCCACTACTAACTACACACGGACTCTCTGGAGTCGTGATGCTTATGGCGTGCCCTCTAACACGAATTTGTATGGTAATCACCCTGTCTATTTCGACCACCGCGGTGATGCTGGCACCCACGGAGTCTTCTTCTTGAACTCGAATGGCATGGACATCAAGATCGACAAGACCGATGATGGTCGTCAGTTCCTGGAGTACAATACTCTGGGCGGAGTATTTGACTTTTACTTCATGGCGGGGCCGACTCCTAAGGATGTCGCCAAGCAATACTCAGAAGTCGTGGGTCTGCCTGCCATGCAGGCCTACTGGACCTTCGGTGTACGTACTCGATGTTGTGGTATCGTCGTCTTCATAACTGACTATTCAAATAGTTCCATAATTGTCGATATGGATATCAGGATGTCTACGATGTTGCTGAAGCGGTGTACAACTACACTCACGCTCATATTCCCCTAGAGACCATGTGGACAGACATTGACTACATGGATGCCCGACGTGTTTTCACACTGGATCCGGAGCGCTTCCCCCTTGAGAAGATGCGTGAGTTGGTGAATTATCTTCACCGACACCATCAGCATTACATCGTCATGGTGGACCCAGCTGTTAGTGCCAGCGGTATGTCGACAGAGATCCTCGTTTTACACGGAAGAAGATCTGACGCAGATAAAACTTGATAGACAATGGCGCTTTTAACCGAGGCAAAGAGGCAGATGTCTTTTTGCACCGCCCTGACTCGCCCGACTCGATCTTTGAAGGTAAGGTACCCAACGTGTATTTCATACAAGTTACTCACATGCATATAGGTGCCGTCTGGCCTGGCGTTACCGTCTACCCAGACTGGTTCAACCCCGACACAACGCAGTCGTGGTGGAACGACGAGTTCAAGAGATTCTTCAACGAGCATGACGGAGTCAACATCGACGGCCTCTGGATTGATATGAACGAAGCGGCGAACTTCTGTCCCTACCCATGCAGTAACCCTGAGCAGTACGTCAAGGACAACGATCTTCCTCCTGCACCTCCGTCCGTACGCCAGCCGCCGCGCACTATTCCAGGTTTCCCCGATGACTTCCAGCCCAAGAAGAATGGCAAGCAGCGTCGTTCTACTGGACGCAAGGTTGGTCTGTCGAATCGTAATCTCATTTCGCCGCCTTATGAAATTGCGAATGCTGCTGGGTCGCTCAGCAACAAGACCATCAATACTGATATCATCCATGCTGGTGATGGGTACGCCGAGTATGATACTCACAACCTCTACGGTACTAGTAAGTGTGACTTTACCTTGTGGCACTTCACTTTATACATGTTCTAACTACTTCAGTGATGAGCTCTGCCTCGCGCGAGGCCATGCTGCTTCGCCAGCCCGCGGTTCGCCCTCTCGTCATTACTCGTAGCACCTTTGCCGGCGCAGGCTCTCACGTCGGTCACTGGTGAGGAATCCCAAAACAATCCACGCAGGGTACATCCATACTAACACCTCCAGGCTCGGAGACAACCTCAGCCAGTGGGACAAGTACCGCGTCTCTATCGCTGAGATGCTAGCCTTCGCCTCAATCTTCCAAATCCCCATGGTGGGCTCCGACGTCTGCGGTTTCGGCGGCAACACAACCGAAGAGCTCTGCGCTCGCTGGGCCACCCTCGGCGCCTTCTATCCATTTTACCGCAACCACAACGAGCTAGGCAGCATAGATCAAGAATTCTACCGCTGGCCCGTCGTCGCCGACGCCGCGCGCAAGATAATCGACATCCGCTACCGCCTCCTTGACTACCTCTACACAGCCTTCCACCGCCAAACCCAAACAGGCGAACCCTTCCTCCAACCTCTCTTCTACCTCTACCCCAACGACGCAAACACATTCTCCAATGAAGGCCAATTCTTCTACGGAGACTCCCTTCTCATCTCCCCGGTCCTCGATCAAGGCTCAACCTCCGTAGATGCCTATTTCCCCTCGGACACATTCTACGACTGGACAACCGGCGCCCGCATCACAGGCAAAGGCAAAAGTATCAAACTATCCAACATCGCCCTCACTGACATCCCAATGCATATCCGCGCAGGTAGTGTTCTCCCACTCCGCTCCAAAAGCGCAATGACAACTACGGAACTACGCACACGGGGCTTCGAACTCGTCATCGCGCCAAACGAGGACAACTTCGCCTCGGGCGAACTGTACCTGGATGATGGCGAATCTCTGAACCCGACGGGGACATCCCTCATCCATTTCACATTCAGTGAGAACAAGTTGCATCTCCGTGGTGACTTCGGATACCAGGGTAATGTGGTTGTTGAGACTATCACGTTGTTGGGTCAGAAGAATGCTGGATCTCGTCGGGACGTTGGCGTAGACTTTGACGAGAAACGCCAGGCGCTTTCAAAGGCTGTTAATGTTCAGTTGAGTGGGCCGGCCGTTATTGAGCTTTGAGGTGTGAGGTGTGATTTTGTGGGGTGACAAATTTTCCATACGAGGTGGCGTGGTGGCGTGGTGCCTCTGTGTAGTGGGATCTAGTTTTTCGATAGTTTGCTCATCATTCCGAAAAGGTTCCGCGCTATGGAGGTGTCTTTGGAGCTAACATGGGACGGGCAATGATCTGAATGAGATGATCTAAATTTTGAATTTCTGAATTTCTGTAAAGAATTAACTGTGTAGTGAAAGCCAAGGCTATGGCTATTATTACCGGAGATGAGGTCGCAATATTCGCCATATTGAAAATGAGGCTCAGGTCGGTGCCAGATACGTCAGGCGACAAGACCCGTATCGGGCTCAGACATGGTTTCAATGTGATATTAATAGAACAGCAGGTCATTCAGTCGTTCATGAAAAATCGAACCGCAGAGAAGGAAGAAAAAAGGCAAACTTTGGAAATCGGCAACCCGGCAAGCTTAGCCTCATCCACTAACGAGAAGAAGAATGAAGCAAAATGGAAGACACACGGCGTACTCCGAGAGCCTCAGTTGAAGCCAAGCATTTGCCCCTGCGCCAATCCCCAGGCGGCCCGGTTCTCTATTTCTAGTTCCTGACCTAGGACGGCTGAGGCTAAAATGGAAACTTCCTCCGGGGCGAAGCGAGGCCTTGAAGGTTTGACTTTGAAGTTTTCCTTGGCCGTCGGATGTTCTCGGTTCCGCTCCGTCTGGGGGAGTACAGTGGACGGTCGCATCGGTGCTAGGAGCTATGGGCACGGCCCGTGGGGTGATGTGGTTTATTCCTCACACGCGAGGGTAGAAGCCACCGAGGTGAACCTGGAGTAACCCCTGAGTCAGGTTCTACACTATTGATCAACGATGAAGGGTGACCGGTCAAGGAAAGGGAAAGATAACCGAGAGAGAAAGCGATGCCTGATGCAAATGCGACAGGACACGGGTCGGAGTTCACTTGTACAGCCCCCAGGTTTTCAGTTATGCATTTCCCTTTTTTTCTTATTATTCACTTTCCCTTGTTTCAGTCTTAGATCGGATAGGTGGAGTGGACCCAATCCGGGACTCGGGTTGGGTCTCGCTTATAGTAATCACTTTTGAGGTCCAAGTGTAGTAAAGAAACTAGCGCCCTAGGGTGGCCGTAGTGCCCGAAATCCACTCATGCATTGGCGAACTATGGGCCGCATGTTCACCGCGTGATGGGTCTCCTTTGTATTGTATGCCGTAAATAGATCTTGTCGGTCAGCCAGGTAATGCCGCTGACTGGAACCCTGGATCAGCCAGAGGTTCCAGGGATCCCATCACAGAGGTTCGGAGCAGGGTCTACACGATCGAGATCGAGATCGATCCTGACGTGTCGCCTGTTGCGTGCCGAGGGGGTTTGACGTGATGAGTGACAAAGTCTGGGGAAATGAAGGATGAAGGGGGGGCAGGGAATAGACTAAGGGGATTAACCCGTGTGTGCATGGTTGCATAGTGTACGAGGTGTCTCACTCCCAGCAGAGTGAGACCAGTCAGAGCGGACGAGGAGGCTGCTCATGCGGAGGCTCCACCGATCCCTGCGCCTGTTGCCACGCCGATGGCCAATGATACCACGGGAAACCAACGAGAACGGGGGCCAGGGGTACTCATGGCCAATCCTCAGCCTCCTCCATTTTTACTATTGCCTGCCTGAATATGGTCGAACAGAACACTATAGAAAAGAGAGAAAAAGTACAAGAAGGCACGACCCAAACCCACCTGCGCCTTCTGCATTCAGATCGATCCACTCGCTTGGTTTAAAGAGTTTCCTGCCCCCCCGTGTTTATTGATCTTTTCCCACACTCTCGTTACTTTTGATACTTTGCACTTTGCACTTTGCACTTTGCTTGTTTCCTTATTGCACATTGCACATTGCATACTAGAACATGCCGTCGTTCATCAAGTTCGCTGCCGCGGCTCTTGCCGTCGCCGCTCCCCTGGCTTCTGCCCAGACATATACTAGCTGCAACCCCCTCGACAAGACTTGCCCCGCTGATGCCGGTACCACCGAGTCTCATCTGAGCTTTGACTTCACTCAGTCCGGTTCCCTCGACAAGTGGACCACCACTGCTGGTACTGTCAACACCGGTGCCAATGGCGCCGAGTTCACCCTCGCTAAGCGTGGTGATGCTCCCACCATTGAGACCGACTTCTACATGCTCTTTGGTGAAATTTCCATCACCATGAAGGCCGCCCCCGGCCAGGGTGTGGTCAGCTCCCTCGTTTTCGAGTCCGATGACCTCGACGAGATTGATTGGGTAAGTTCAAACATGTGGCAACCACGTTTTCAGGCGCATTCCTAATCTCTTGGCTTTACAGGAAGCTCTCGGCGGTGACACCACCCAGATCGAGACCAACTACTTCGGCAAGGGTGACACCACCACTTATGACCGCGCTACTTGGCCCGCTGTGTCCGACCCCCAGAACACCTGGCACACCTACACGGTCTCGTGGCAGCAGGATGCCACCACCTGGTCCGTTGATGGCAATGTTGTCCGCACCCTGAACTACGCCGATGCCCAGGGCGGAGCCCGCTACCCCCAAACCCCCATGCGCATCCGCATGGGTATCTGGGCCGGTGGTGATCCCAGCAACGGCGAGGGCACTATCGAGTGGGCTGGCGGCGAGACCAACTACGCCGGTGCTCCCTACACCATGTACGTCAAGAGCGTCGACATTGTCAACGCCAACCCGGCCGAGAGCTACACCTGGACCGATAAGTCTGGCTCTTACCAGAGCATCAAGAAGTCTGGCGCTGCTTCCCTGAACCAGTCTTCTTCCAGCGAGAGCTCCACCACCGCCAGCTCCACCGAGTCCAAGACCGCGACCGAGACCTCGACCTCGACTACTGCCACGACCCTGGCGACCACCACCCAGACCTCCACCGCTGCTCGCACCACCTCTGGCTCGACCACCGCCGGTTCTTCGTCTAATGCCTCCACCACTGGATCCTCCACCGCCGGTTCCAGCTCCAGCTCCAGCCCTGGCTCCAGCTCGAACGCCGGCTCCGGCTCCACCAGCGGCTCGGCCTCCAGCACTGCTGGCTCTGGCTCGGGCTCTGGCTCCAGCACTACCCCTGGTTCCGGCTCCAGCTCCAGCTCTAGCAGCAGCAGCAGCGCCGCCACTACCTCCCCGGCCTTCAACGCCGCCGCCAGCGTGACCGTTGGCCCTCTCGGCCTCCTGGCCCTGCTCGCAGTTTTCATCCAGCTTTGAAAATAAAAAAAACTAATTACGCTTGATGAAGCAAACGGGCTGGAACCGGATTGGAATGAGGGATGCCTTCGAGATTTTGAGCCTTTTGATGTACCTTTTTTTTGGTTGATTTTGCAACTTATGCCTACACCCCATGTATCTACTACGAGTTATTTAGAGCTTAATGTCCTACGGGATTTACATTTTCTGAACCTGAACCTGAACCTGACCTGAAACTGAGCTTCGTATTCCAGTATTGCATATAGTGCTTGAGTTTTATACTTCGGACGGATCACACCGTATCTGCACGGTCGATCTGACGCAAGGTACGCCGTACATGGCCAGCCCTGTGACATATTCAACTCCAGGCTCACCGTGTACACCTGCAGTATGCAGTACAGTACGCCGAAGGCAGTCCCCAACCAAGCCATGCCTCACCAAGCTGACCGATTTTTCATTAGATCATCAAATCATCCATTGTGTTTCCTCAACCATGGAACCAGGAATAGTACCCCTACCACTACAGCGTATATCCCTCAGAAGACCATCGGCCGAACGTGGAAATATTGAATCGACCTTGGGAGAAGAACATTCCTTGGCGAGCTCATGAATTGTAGTGCGATTGGTCCGAGCGCAACGCTAGAACCGCGTTCCGTGGTTGATATGGGGCAGAGCTTGAAACTGGTTTGTTGTGTGGGCATGTGTAGCCGAGGTGGGGAGATTGAAGTAATGTATCGTTTTGGGAAGAATGGGGAAGTGAAAGAAATGGAAAGAACGTCCCGTGATGTGTTTGTATTCGTATCTCGTGAATCGTAAAACAAATATCTCGCGTTAACATCGCATACGCTATGTCGATCAACTCATCCTCTCTGAGTGCATTACCATGTAGAACCCGACCTCGCGCGTTGCTCCCCCAACTGCTGCGCCAACCTCGACACCTCATCCGCAACAGGCCGATGATGCGTCGCCGCAAGTCTAAGTAACGCAAGAGTCGGCCGGGGTGCATCATCACCAGACTTCTCACCCTGACCCGAGGATGAACGCGCGCCAAAAGCATAGCCCGATAACGAGTTTAGCATATACTGAATCCCTCCATTTCCATTTCCATTTTCGTTCCCATGTCCATTCCCACCAGCCAGCGCGGCTTTCCTCTCGCGCGCAACAATCCCATCCACAGCCTCGAGGTGATCGTCCAATGTACTAAAGCGTGTAACCAGCGAATCCGCTTTCGTCTTGAGTTGGCTGCGTAGTCGATCAAGATACTGTGCTCTCCGATGGAACTGGGCCGCGAGACGAGTATCTCTTGCGATAGACGGCGGTCCGGCTTCCGGTGGCGGGGAAGATAGGAGACTTTCGATGGCGGAGCGGAGGTCAGCGCGGAGGGAGTCGAATTCCCATGTTGCAGCGCGGAGGGCAGCGTCGCTGCCTGTGAATTCGAGGTCCAGGGCGTTGCGGACGTCTGCGTGGGTTGATTGGAGGGTTTGGTGGAGGTCGGAGAGCATGTTGGTGCTTTCTTGGAGGATGTGGGTTAATGGGGTGAGGGTTGAGAGGGTGGTTGTGAAGATTGATTCGAGGTTGGTTTGTGCGGTTGTTAGAGTGTTTTCTGGGGTCGTTATTGGCGTTGATGGGGATAGTGGACGTGGAACTAGGTGTATGCAGCTGTCGGGGTAGGTGGATTTGATGATGGGATAGTTGCAGAAGAAGGGCTGGGATTGTTGGATGAGTTCTGGGAGGACGAGGAAGTGGAGGATGCCTGCGATGAGGAGGCTGTTGATAGTCATTCGGAGTACAGTGGTACAAATCTTTGCCAGCCTTGATTTGAAGCTGGGTGATTTGCGCTTAGAAGCCTTGGACGTGGACTTTGCGGTTGAGGAGCGAGTGCTTGGATTCTGCTTTTCTTTTTGTGGTGTTGACTCTGGAGACACTTTGCGACGCTTACGCATACCAGAATGGTCGTTCGAATGCACTGGCGCGACCCATGATGCCTCCGAGATGGGCATTTCGCATATAGAAGGCATGATAAGCTCCGGGCCAGCCAGAGTCCATGATGAGGAAGATAGAGACTCTGTTGAGCCTGCCGTGTTGTCTTTACGACCTTTGTGTTTTGCTAGTGGGGTAGGGTTTGCTGGATCGTGAATTTTGGGATCTTTCTCCTTGGATGTAGTGGATGTAGTAGGCGATGCTATCACCCATGACTCTCCCAGCACCGAGCGATCTGGGGTCTGCGGTTCCGCCATGGCGCAGTGAACATATCCCAGAAGGGCACACACTTCAGATCGGTGGTTTGAAGTAATATAACCTCGAATGCGACTCTGGAACCTGTTATGTGAAACACGGAATGAAGGCGCGTAGTCGATGTTTATGCGCAAAGCGGTGGGGAAGCAAAGCGGGATCGGCAGGAAGTCCTGAAGATTCTCTGCAACAACCATGCGCCCACTCATTCGGTTGCGACCGAGCCTCTACCCTCGGCCTAGCATCACAAGGGCCGTGAGATTGCCATCAACACAACCACGATGGCTTTCAGCTACAGTAAAGCGCAATTGCTCGTGTGCTGATGCCGCCAACGGTCGACCCGCAGCTCCGACATTATCTCCCAACGACCATCGAGCTATGGGAACGACCCAGGAGCTTTTCACCTCGTCCATCTACACCCCCGGCTCCCCCCTCTTCCTTCCGAATGGCACGCATGTTATCAACAAGCTCATATCCTTCCTCCGCGCCCAATACTTGCAATACGGCTTCCGCGAAGTCTTGACCCCGACCATCTACAAACGATCCCTCTGGGAGGTATCAGGTCATTGGCAGAATTACAAGGATGATATGTACGAAGTGACAGGTCGTGGAGCAACCGGAGAGACAGAAGGCGAAGTCGGCGAAGACGAATCGTACGGCCTTAAGCCGATGAACTGCCCGGGTCATTGTCTGCTATTCAAATCGCAGAACCACTCATACCGTGAGCTGCCAGTGCGCTACGCCGATTTTAGCCCGCTGCACCGGAACGAAGTCTCTGGCTCATTGACTGGTCTCACCCGCGTCCGTCGCTTCCACCAGGATGACGGCCACATTTTCTGCCGACCGCAGCAGATCAAGTCGGAGATTGCGTCGGCATTAGGATTCGTGGATATGGCGATGAAGACATTCGGACTCGGGCCTTATCGATTGGTGCTTTCCACTCGACCGGAGACGGATTATATTGGAAGCATTGAGATGTGGGATAATGCCGAGGGACAGCTGCGCGAGGCGCTGGACAGTACAGGGCGCGAGTGGGCATTGAATGAGGGAGATGGTGCCTTCTACGGACCGAAGATCGATATCCAACTTCAGGATCAGGCGGGTAAATACCATCAACTCTCGACCATTCAGCTTGATATGAACTTGCCTCGACGTTTCGAGCTTGAGTATCAGGTTGCTGAAGGTGAAGAGGACTATAACCCAGCCACTCCCGGCGTGGCTACGCCTGTCTTGGTGCATCGCGCTATCTTTGGCTCACTCGAACGCTTCCTGGCCCTCTTGATCGAGCACCATGGTGGCCATTGGCCCTTCTGGCTATCCCCTCGCCAAGCCATTATCTTAACTGTCAACCAGGATGACGCAGTCGTGCGACAGGCGCAGGAGGCAGCTGCCAAGTTTTCTGGATTCCGCGCCTTGGTGAGCGATGGTAATGCGACCCCACCGCGTCCATTGTCATTGTCCGACTCTACTTTTCTGGTCGACGTCGACAGTAGCGCACAAAGTCTAGGCAAGAAGATCCAGCGAGCCAAACAGATGAAGTATAACCTGATCTTTGTCCTTGGGCCTCGGGACGCTGCCGGTGGCGGCATCACACTCGATCTCAGTGGACAGATGCAAGGCAAGACCGATGGCGAAGGTCAGGACTTCCATACACTAATCTGTGAACAGCTTGGGGAAGATGCATTGCAGAACCCTCGGGCAGTGAAATTGCAGGTGGACAAGGTGCACCAGTTGCTGGTGCAGCTTGAAAAGAGCTTCTTATGAGCATTGAACAGAACTGTACTATATTTCAATTGTAAACTAATGAAAGATCCACAATGCATTCCACTATGACTTTATACATTGCGGTTATCCGCGGAGGAAACGGCCACCTCAGGCACCACCCTGAGCTCCGAGTTCGGATGCAATTGTTGGCTAATGCAGTGACACGCAAAAAGTGCACGCCGTGTGTAACGCCACAAATCTTGAATTGGAGCCAAAATCAATTCAATCAGACCAGAGGAAATGATTCTATCTGATAAACCTCTATTTTGACTAGGCGCAGATCGCGTCGCAACGGTGTTATACATCACGTGACTCCGTCATCGGCGCCGAAAACTCGGCGTCATCGACGATCGCGCGCCCTTGAGTCACAAATTCCCTTCGCTTCATTGGCCTTATATTTCTTCAGAATTCAAAAGGGACTGTCATTCCTTCTCTTGAAAACATACTTGTGTCTCCCTCTTGGTCAGACCTGACTGCGTCTGCCCTGTCAACTTGACTTTTATCGTTCTCTTATCAATTCCTCCCCACTATACCCCGCCACGATGCCGATGCTCAAAGATCCGTCGTCAAAATACAAGCCCTACAAGCCTCTGAATTTGACAAACCGCACATGGCCCGACAAGACCATCACCAAGGCCCCCCGCTGGTTGGCCACCGACCTGCGCGATGGCAACCAGTCTCTCCCCGACCCTATGGACGGCGAGCAAAAATACAAGTTCTTCAAGATGCTCGTCGAAATTGGCTACAAAGAAATTGAAGTCTCATTTCCCTCCGCCTCGCAAACCGATTTCGACTTCACACGTCGCCTCGTTGAAGAGCCCGGCCTCACCCCGGACGATGTCTGTCTGCAAGTTCTCGCCCCGTGCCGTGAGGATCTCATCCGCCGCACCGTCGACTCCCTGAAGGGTGCCAAGAAGGCCATTCTGCACATCTACCTTGCCACCAGCCCGTGCTTCCGTCGCATTGTCTTCAACATGACCAGGGAACAGAGTCTGAAGAGGGCTGTCGAGTGTGCCAAGTATGCTCGCTCAATCACCAAGGATGACCCCTCCCAGGCTGGCACAGATTGGCAGCTGGAGTTTTCACCCGAGACTTTCTCAGATACTGAGCCTGACTTCGCTGTCGAGGTTTGCGAGGCTGTTAAGGCTGCTTGGGAACCTTCTGTGGAGAGGCCTATCATCTTTAACTTGCCCGCTACCGTCGAGATGTCCACTCCCAATGTTTACGCCGATCAGATTGAATACTTCTGCAACAATATGACGGAACGTGAGAAGTTTGTTGTTTCCCTGCACCCTCATAATGACCGTGGTTGTGCTGTTGCTGCGGCTGAA
Organism: Penicillium atrosanguineum; assembly: GCF_028827265.1. Taxonomy (NCBI): domain Eukaryota; kingdom Fungi; phylum Ascomycota; class Eurotiomycetes; order Eurotiales; family Aspergillaceae; genus Penicillium; species Penicillium atrosanguineum. The sequence goes on along the minus strand of NW_026623133.1, from coordinate 4,073,863 downwards.
TTGGCTCAGATGGCTGGTGCTCAGCGTGTTGAGGGCACCGTTCTCGGTAGGTCGAAATATGCGTATTAAACATGCAACTATGCTGACTGGCATTTCACTTTAGGAAATGGAGAGCGAACTGGAAATGTGTAAGTCATATAAATGGTCAAGTGTTCACCTGGACAATCTTGCTAACTTTGCATAGCGATTTGGTCACTCTTGCCCTGAACCTGTATACCCAGGGTGTCTCACCAAACGTCGACTACTCCGATATCAACTCTGTTATCAAGATCGTGGAGGAGAGTACCAAGATCCCCGTTAACGAGCGTTGGCCGTATGCTGGTGCTCTGGTTACCAGTGCTTTCAGTGGAAGGTTTGTTTTTCCCCTTCGTGTGCACGACATTACTCTAACCATTCTGCAGTCACCAAGATGCTATTAAGAAGGGCTTCGCTCTGCGCGAGGGCGCCACCGACAACGACGAGTGGGTCATCCCGTACCTGCCCCTGGATCCCCAGGATATCGGCCGCACCTATGAGGCCGTCATCCGCGTCAACTCCCAGAGCGGCAAGGGTGGTGCCGCCTGGATTATCCTGCGCAGCCTGGAGCTGGATCTCCCTCGTGCTCTGCAGGTCGAATTCAGCAAGATCGTGCAGACCGAGACGGAGAAGTGCAGCCGCGAGCTCCGTCCCAGCGAGATTGTCAACCTCTTCGAGGAGTCATATCACCTCAAGTCAAACCCCCGCTTCAACCTTATCGACTACAACATCACCACAGATCGCTCCCAATCCCCTGCTCCCCCGGAGCCTGGTAAGGCTCTTAACACTAAGAACCTGAAGCGTCGCTTCACCGGTGTCATCGAGATCGACAACGTTCAGCATGCTATCACCGGTATCGGTCCTGGTGCTCTGTCCTCTCTCGCCGCGGCTCTGTCCACCCTCGGCATTGATCTCGATGTCATCGACTACAAGGAGCACTCTATTGGTCTCGGTCGTGACGTGAAGGCCGCCACATACATCCAGTGCTCAGCAGCCGGCAGCAAGGAACGCGTATGGGGTGTCGGCATTAGTGCCGATGTGGTCCAGGCCTCTCTTGTGGCCCTGCTCAGCGCTGCCAGCTCGGTAAGTATCTGATCGTCAGGGGTGTACCCAGTCTTTAAACACCAACTTACGTGTGTCCTAGTTCCTCACCTCAACCGCTGGCTCCCCGGCTCCTTTCCGTCCCATTCGCTCAAACACTCTTACCAACGACGACCTCCAGGCTCTCGAGCAGTTGACCGGCATCGACGCGGCGACTGCTAACGGCGGTCTCTCGGCCAAGGTCAATATCGAGCAGTTGACCAAGGCGGCTGAGAGCCAGTAAGCCTTAAAAAGTTTGTTCTTATCATGTCAGCAGTAGCTAATGCATATATCTCTTGATGATCTTGAATATCAGCAATCAACGAGTTTTACTACATTATATTCCGGGAATTAAAGCAATGGCATAGACATTAGCTCATCATCGTAAATAACTCTAGCACGCTAACCAGTTGACTTCTGAATGCAATTCCACCGTATTAATGCTCGTGCATCATTCTCCTGTGGACCAAATCACCACTGGAACAGACTATCCCATCCCCATCCCCGTCTCGTCTTCTCTCCGCTGCCATATACATCGAACTTCTGAGGTCCCTCAGATGCAACTATATAGCCGAGCTCACAAGCCGAGAAGGATACCTTTGGCTGATTGACGTAGAACTCGTCAAATTCAGTCTCTAACGCCTCGGCAAGAGTATTGACCTTGCCTCCTGGGTGCAGCTGGCGCCAGGGGTATCGGCAAGCGTCGCCCTCGCAGGACTTGAGGACCATCATCATAGCGTCGAGACGATGGATGATTTGAGGTAGCTCACGGTTGGCAATCTTGTAGTTTGTGTGTTTTGCTGGATGAGCAGCCAGGTTGAGAGTTTGGTGAGGGTCATCCTGGTGACATGTTAGTTTGCTTCGTAGTGAAGATGAGGAAGACTTACCTTGAGATTGTAGTATTCCAGCTCATTGGTGCACCACACGGAATAGTACAAACTATAGTCATCGGAGATCAACCGGACTCCCTTATAGGTATTGTTCTTGTAGCTGTTGCCGACTTGGTTGTCCTTGTCGCTGGCATAGCCGTAGATACCCTCAGGCACAGCCAGACCCCAGTACTCGATGGCGACGTGTTCCTTTTTCTCGTCCGTCTTGCTATCTTGCAATGTCCTCGGGATGGCTTTCCCGTCTAGTCCTTCCCTTGTAGTGTTGGCGATGGATAAGAAGGTAGGCGCAAGGTCTGTGTGGCTAGTGACGACGTCGAATGTCTGGTTCTCGGGGATACCAGGGCCACGAACAATTAATGGGACATTGATATCGGTTTCTGATAATGTTAGTACTGGCTACGGTACCGTATTCGACAAACTCACCAAATCCACAGTTCTTTCCGGGCTGCATACGGTGCTGACCCAGATGATAACCATTATCGGTCGAGAAGAAGATATAAGTATTGTCCAGCTCGCCCACCTTCTCAAGCTTATCAACCAGCCTCTCAATAAGATCATCCACGGCTTGCAACGCACGCAACCGACACCTGTGGAAGAGATCAATATAATCAATCTCCTTCTGGCTCAACTCGGGAATGTTCTCAACCCAGCTAACAGCCCCATCAATCAGCTTATTAAAGCTCGCGTCTCTTGGCGCCTTTTGATCCTTAAACAGATCCGCATGGCGAGGCGCATACTCCGGCTGCCCGAACCAAGTAGCATCGCGCTCAGGACTATGTGATCCATTCGCATGCGGCGCATTAGGAGCAACAGTCAACATCCACGGACGATCCAGCTTCAGCGCTTCATCCAGGAAGCCCGCAGCCTTGTCAGCGATGACGTCGGTCGAGTAGTTGCCACTGTAACTGACAGGCGGTTGCCCGTTACGGGTCATCCGCGCAGAGTAGTAGCGGTATGTCCAGGGGTCGAGGAGGAAATCGGAACCGTTGAAGCCTCGCGCGTAGGGCTTGTTGTAGTTGTCTTCGGTGTGGCTGTTCCACAGCTTGCCCACGTAGTACGTGTTGTACCCTGCCTCTTGCATCCAGAGTGGGAGGTAGTTATCATTCCAGCCGGCTGATACGACCTTCGGGTAGCCACCGTAGGGGGCTGAGACATCGGTCACGTTGGTGTTGTGTGGCATGCGGCCGGTCCAGAGGTTGGCGCGTGAAGGACAGCATAGGGCTACGGAGCAGTAGTGCTTGGGGTATGTGGCTCCTTTTTGGACGAGAAGGGACTTTTACCATATTAGTTGAATATTTAACAGGGTGCAAGTGGATTGAAATACCTGTAGCTTAGGCATGTGTTCTAATCCTCCCACATACTTGCCCTGGTCGTCGGTCAGGACGAAAAGGATGTTGGGCCTTTTAGCCACAGCCAACGTGGTCAATAGTAGAAATGTGAGTAGGAGATTCATTCTGCGGCACATTAGACAAAGCTGGAGAAGATAACTTCATTTCGAGGACCGGAGCAGAGCTCTATATAGCTGACCAGCTCCACGAGCTGGAGATCATCACACCCCTCATCCAGGAGCTTGCAAATTAAGAGCTCTTGTCTCATTTCTCCACAATTGCACAGAGTGATAATCCTCCGTGATCGTACATTATTTATTGCTGTACGAAGTAAAGTGAGCGTGGGCATCCCGCTGATCGGCGGCCGTGGAAAAGAAGGTGTACTGTACGACGGGTATGGCGGTCGATCATGCGGCAGAGAGGAAAGAGGATACACGATGACCCTATCTTTTCGTATTCTCTTTCCCCCAGCGCACATTATGCCAAGAGCCAAAGTGTCGATTGCGAGATATGCAGGTGGATGATGCCAGTGGATGGTATAAGGGTGGGCCGCCATCACGTCTTCAGTGGGGTCAACCTTGACACCCCACAATGAAACCATTTGGGACGATCGTATGGCGTGCTGCCATATTGGAAATCACTGTGATGTCACAGGAACTACGCACCGAGGTAAGAAGCTATTGATAGACTGATCGGATGTGAGTAGTGGGTATGGTATGTACAGCAGGAACGCACATGCAGAAAAAATAAGTCGATGCAGGATGAGGTATTGGGATAAAATGGGGAGGTGAACAATCAAATGAAAAGATCAAAGGCCAAATGACAAGGGGAAATAGACATACGAAAGACCTCGGAAGACGAAATGATGCACTTCGAGATTTTTCATACTTTTTAGTCTAGTTTCAAACCACAGACAAAATTGCTGCGGAGCAAATGCCATGTACAAGACCACGCCCGTAGATCGGAGCCACAAAAATGGACTCGTTTAAAGACCGTAGCCATCAGCGTCATAACGTTTCTGTGCCGGGTTCCGGTGAGCGTCTTGGCCGCCCTCGTCTCCCAGTGCGGACTGGTACATCAGGGCTTCCTGGGCCCAATCATCGCTTAATGCGCTGTCTTGAGTGCCCGGTCGATATTCATCATGCGCCGGGCCTGAACCATAGCCGTACGTTCCGGGTTGCTGACTAGGACGCGGTTCCCGTCCTGTCGAGAGTTGCTCGGTAGGGAATGAGGACTCGACGGGAGTGGTGATAATATCAAAGCTGAATCGGAAATCACGAGGCGGTCCTGGCTCGCCAGTGGCTGGTGGGGGAGGAGCATGGTGATCTACTGGGTCGAAGTGGTGATCATCATCTGCCGAGTGGATAGTGGCTGACAGCGGTTCCTGAATGAAGGGCACTGTAGAAGTCGCCGAAGAAACTTGAGCTGCAGACACATGGCTGTCTGTCCGAGTGTCAAGCTCCGGCAGTCTAGGTCGAGCGGATATATGATCCTGATGATCCTGGTAATCCTGATACCCCTCCGTATTTGCCTCGAGTTCATGGTCCGGAACCACGAGGGCAGGTGATTGTGGCAGCGCAGGAACCTCAGTATCGGGGTTCATGGTCGACCGCCTCATGCTGTTGCCCATCGTACTTCCGGGCTTAGAGCTTCGGCTGGCACGATTCTGCATCATGTCGGCGAACGGATTGTCTTCCATATCTCGGATGCTGAACTGCGCGATCGTACGCAACTTACGGGTCACCCAGGATGCCAGGACCTTTCCACGCTGCTTCTCACCGAGACGCGAGCGAGGGAAGTCACCCGTGGAGACAAAAGCAACGATGTCCGCAACCACTTGGTGCTCGTTCAGGATTGCATCAACAATGACCGGGACAAGAGATGCGAGGAACGACTTGCGAGTAACTTCAACCACGACCACTATCAGACCACCAGCTTGGAATATAGCACTTTAGAGAGACGTTAGCGGATAGTCGATTCGTAAGGGCCTTTGATACTTACCATCCTCCATTCATGATATTACGGTGGCATCTCTCGACAGAGTTTTCGATATCCATGGGGAAGTGGTTCAAGCCGTTGACCTCAAAGGTCTCACCAATGTTTCCAAGGACGAACAGTACCTGCATTTCCACTGGCTGGCCTCCAGGTCCGATGGGACGGGTGACTGTGTGGAGGAAGCCGAGATCTCCAGTGCGGACGTAAGGCACACCGGGGTCTCCGTCAAGAACTCGGCCGTTCATTCTCTCAGAATCGAACTCCTGCTTAGATCTGTAGAAGCCCTGGGCACAGGCATCGGATTGGACCCAGATCTCACCGTACTCTCCGACGTGGGCAAGAGTGCAGGTCTCCGGGTTGACAATGGCAATCTGGGTGTTGACTGGCACCATTCCAGAGTCCTGGAGCAAGAGAGCAGTTGGGTCGGCATCAGGATCCACGGGGTAGATCAGACCACGACGAAGACTGCGGAGGTCGAGATACAGCTCAATCGGCTCAATGCACATGTAAGATCTTGTCACAATCATTGGGTTGAGAACGTGCGAGTACACGACATTGATCGCAGTACGGTCCAGGCTAGTGGAAGCAAAGTGCACGCGCACCTTCTGGTAAATGTCGGTCCTGGGTCGGCCCTCCGCGGAAATCATCAGATTCTTCATTTCTTGCAACTGGAAGCCCTTGCCTGCCATGGAGCTGATGGCATAATCCAACATCTGACTCGTGGCGTAAGTGTCCTTGATCTTGTAGCGAGAGAGCGTCACGAAGAGTGTCATCGGGTTTTGAGCGAAGTCGACAGGCGAAACGAGGTAGGTAGGAGCGCCGACATAGATACCCATCAAGCAGGTGTGAAGGAATCCAAGACCCAGAGTACTGCGTACACTACCCAAAACAGGTCTCATGCTTGTCATTTGACATGTCTCTTTTTGCACCTTGCACATACCCATGATGGTGTCATGGCCGATCTGAACAGAAATACGGCGCTGGTCCGGCGTCCAGTAGGTCCAAATCAAAGCTGGCTGGTTGGCCTGAAGCCAGGTGTCCTTCATAGTGTATCCGAGCTCGCGGCAGCCGTGAGACTGCTTCGACGGCTTCGTCGTGTTGTAAATGGCCGGCACACCGATGCGAAGGACCTGCGCTGATTGCTTGATGTGTTGGGAGACAAGCTTTTGCCGCATGACATGGTCAACCTCGGTGTTCACAATGATAGCCTTGACATTAAAATCGCTGATAATATGCAGAAAAGCAGGCGCATCTTCCGACAGACGATTTTGATCAATCGGAGCCATTGGAATGACAACAACACCCAGACAGAGGCAAGCATGAATGGCGTACACGTACTCTTCTGAATGGGTGTACATCAAGACAAGATGATCCCCAGGTCGGACCTTGACCTTGTTTTTCAGATAGGTTGCAACCGCGGAAACCTTCTGATCAAACTTCTTCCAGGTAATGCCCTTGCCTTCTTTACCGCGGCCGTCGATAGAGCAATAGGCCAGCTCATCCGCTTGGCGAGAGATACGCCACTGGAGAAGATCGACAATAGACTTGAAACTGTTGAGGGGTGTAGAGGTGCGGTCGTCCATGACAACATCGCGATAGTCAACACCTGAGTATTGCTTTTCTTGGTAGGAGAGAGTTTCCTGTCTTGAGGCCAATGCAATTGGTGACCAGATACCTCCTTCGGGGTCCACGCCGACAGGCAGATTCATCACCGAACGCTCGACTCCGAACTTGACATGCACAGCCTGCAGCATGCCGGCCTCGAAGTCCTTGCGGCAGAGCATATTGCCGATTTCCCGTCTTCCATTCTTGGTCACGCGGGGAAGAGAATTCGGGGCTGTGAGGAGCACACAGTAGACGCGCAGGTGGTGCTCTTGGTACAGAACCTCCATACAGCGCTCGGCAAGCGAATCAAGGAGAACGGAGTCTAGTTGTCTCGGAGGCCCGCCAGATGTTGTCGGTGCGGTTGAGGCAGCAAATGACTCCAACACAATGACTGGCAGATGCTCATCGTTCACAAACACATCGAATGCTGTGCAATCGTGGATCTTGGGCACCTTCTTCAACAGGCTGACAACTAAGTGCTGGACAAAAAAGTATCGATGTTCGACAATTTCTTGGCCGTGCTCAACCCACTCAACCTTCTGGCGCAGTCGGTCTTCGTAGAGACCCAGAATGAACACCCGTCCCTCGATCACGCAGCCTAGAAGACCAGTGCGTAGGAATTCGGGCTCGACAAGAATTGGCGTGGGGTTCGCGTCTTCGAATTTGTAAGGCCGAGCATGGAAGATCGCTTCAGTGTGTTTTGGCAACGCCCAGAAGCCTCCAGACAATGATGGCGAATCCACCCAAATTTCACCGACGACATTTGGTGTGCACAAGAGGTTAGTCTCTGGGTCAACGACGGCCAATGTCGCATCGGGGATTGGGTAACCGAAAGCACCGATACGGACAGCATGAGGCATGCTACTAGCGTACTTGCGGGCATCTTCACCCATGGCCAAGACGACAACCTCATTGCTCTTGAGAGCCTCTTTGTCGAGAAGCACCTCGCTCAGCTCATTTCTGGCAGTTTCCTTGGGTGTGGAGATACGAGAACCACCACCGAGAAGACTGCTACCAAAGCCAGTGTTGGTCTCGGACTTTTCGAATTTCGCGTCGTCTTTCTTGACCCCATCGCGGATGGCTGGGTCCATTTCATGCATCAAGGAGCATCCCATCCGCTCTTCACCACCAATCCAGTCACGTACACTGATAACCATACCACCGTGCTCGGGCAAGCAAAGCATTGGAGACACAATTTCTCTAGCCCGAGGATTTCTCATTGGGCGCAGCCATCTGTCGGAAAGAATTTCATGGAATTCAGGATCGAGGGTGAGTGTGTCGATAAGGCAGAGTTTGACGCTGCTGAAATTAGGCTCTGAATTCTTTTTATAGTGCCGAGTCGACATCGGATCTTGCTGGTAGTTATACGCAGCGATCTTCAAGCCAGAGTAATCGGCAGCCATAATTGTCGCCCGGTATTTGGTGATTATGTGGGCATATAAACCGGGGGTCTCAACAGCTCGGTCCTCGTGGTAAACGGTTGTGTGACCGCCGTATACCGTCAAGAGAACGCCTAATATCATACCAATTCCTTGCCTCGGGTCAAGATAACTGATTATTGTTTCTCCCTTGGACGCGTATTGTCTGGCACTCGCATCAGTGGGGACTGTGGAGACCATCGCGCTCAGACAAGCCATTTGGTGCATGATGGTTCGGTGGCTCATGACCACACCACGCATGTCCCCAGTGGGAGCGCGAGCAAACTCGATATAGGCCAGATCTGGGACAACAAGCGGAGGTGTGTCGTCCTTCTTTTTAGGGTGGAAGCTGCCAAACTCGTTGGTCTTCCACCACTCAACTCCTCGCGGCCAGTTCAGCTTCTGTGCAGTAATGTCACGTTGAAAGCCCTTCAGGTTGTTCTCCGTGGTCAAAGCCAAATGCGCCTGGGTGGAGGTGAGCACCAAATTAAGAGACTGGTAATCATCCAGACTGTTGATAGGAACCGCAACAACTCCGGCAATAAAACAACCCATGAGAGCGACGGCAAACTCGATAACCTCGGTGTCGCGATAGATCAGGGCGACTCGGTCACCGCGGTACAAGTTACTCTTGTCACGGATGACCTGAGCAACCTTCTCTGCGCGGCTAGCCAGCTTATCCCATGTTATGGATGCAATTTCCTTTCCTTTCTGGTCCAACACCCAGTATGCCGGCTGCTTCGGATGGACTCGCGCGCGGTGTCGCAGCACTGCTGGGATATTTTCGAAATTGGACATTGGTATATTTTTGTCGTGGGGGTCAGTAACCGCAAAGGGAATGTCACGCGGTTCGAGAGGCACCAAATGCTCAATAGCCGGCCCATGCTGGAGATCCGAAGCGGGGATAAACGGCGGGGCCATGTTGGCTGTTGGCGAGAAAGCTTCTCCGGATTGAGAATAACGGTGGAATCCACCACCATAGCTCTCTCTATAGTCGCCATGCTGCTGACCGGCAAAATCTGAGAAGTATCCCTGCTGGGAATCAAGCATAGTCGAGTGTCGCGTGACCCCGCCCGAAGCTGGATCGTAGCCAGCATCGTAACCCCCCATTCCATCGTCCACGTATTCAGGCTGCTGAGAGTATTCTGGCTGCGCATAACCTTGCTGGGCTTCGGGGTTGAAAGCGTAATTCTGGCTCATCAAAGTCGCGGTTCTAGAACCATCTGGGCCTGGGCCTCCTGGAGCCCCCGGCCTGGGAAGAAAGAGGGAATCATATGATCCCGATGATGGCATTCGATCGTGAGCTTGTAACATGCCGCTACTATCTCTATCGGATCCTCCGGGCGCTCCAAGCTGCGCACTTTGCCTGTCCCGATTGTATCCGATTCCTCCGCTGCCCGTAGAGGGCTCATAGCCGCCTGCATAGGTTGGTGAAGCGATAGTGGGCTGGGACGATTCAGCGGTCGGCGGGCGAACACTCAATATGGTAGGAGGAGCTATCTGTGAGCCATCTGATTGCTCTTCCTGGCCCGTATGCGCATGGATGTTGATATCGAGGGGCTTGTTTGGGCCGAGGTATTGCGACAGGAGGATGGTACGTCGCTTCTGATACCTACTCCATTGTTAGCTGGCAGTTCGTGTGAAACATGACACAGGAGATCCAATGCCATCCGGGTCCCATTGTCTGGTCCCTGGGACTAGCTGAGGAGCGAGGGGCGAGGATCAAGACAGCTTACCCTTTTTGAGTGATTTCGCCATCCTGTCAAGCAAGAGTGTGTCAGCGCAACAGTCCTTTGACAGGAGTCGAGACAACCGCAGATACATACCTCCAATTCTTGGTCCAGGTCCTTCAACCTGGACTGGAGCTCCGGGCTTTCTTCCGCCATTTGACCGGAGAGAGTATGTCAATTCGAGAAAAGTGGATCAAACACGCGGGGGAGGGATGATGTTCAAGAACACCTCATCGCAGCTTCGCGGTGCGGTGGGGAAAGAGAGGAGGGTAATCCGTGACCCCTGCTGATTGTCGAATTACCCGGGAATTTGTACGTTGACAGGCAACGAATCGTCGTGTGTCTCGTCGGAGTCCACGAGCCGCAACGTCACCCGCACTTTGAGGGCGGTCAGGGCGAGCCGATCATGACTGAGACAACAATTGAGGCTGTGATGTTCGCTTAACGAATGATGAAGGGCTATTTCCAAATCTATTCTTATTATTTCGATGACTACGGTTGAGTTGGTAATGTGGCTTCTCAGGTACCGGTGAGAGGTGGGAACGAGGGGAGGGGATTTGAGCTTAGGCAAAGCACTCGGAACTACAGGAACGCACAAACTTGCGTTGCCTAGCTGAGGAGGAATGAGATATTGTCGTATTAACGAGGAAATTTCCAATACTATAACAGAGACAACGGCCAGGGCATTCTACATCCAAGGCTGTGTACGTATACTTCGATGCCTCGATACTTCGATACTTCGTTTAGGTAAATGACAAGTGGACCGACACGGCAAACAAAGGACTATTTTTCTGCCTGAGGCAACAGGGTCAGATATAATATCACATGACCTTGAAAGACTGATTGGCTGAGTCATCCTGCCCTAACTCACATGACCCCCACAACAGGGCTAAGCGAGCGCACCTCCAATTTCACTTGTGCTATCTCGACTGCCCGATCGTTCAACCTCACATCGCCAAACCCGGTTCCCTTCCATTCCCCTACGACACAGTCAACATGTCCGACAACGGGGACGTCGAGGTTGCGACCTTCACCTCCCTTCCCAAGGATGTCCTCGCCAACGAGGGCCAGGTCAAGCTCTTCAACAAGTGGAGCTACGAGGATGTCGAGATCCGCGACATCTCTCTGACGTGAGTGTCTCTTCTCTGTGAGGCCTATCTTTTTGCGCGAGGATCGTTTTGTGTGCGACGAGTCTTGCTGGCATGTCTGTGGTTGTGGGATACAATTTTGCGCGGGTCGAAAAAAAATCAACAATTGTCGATATTTGTTGCACACGCAGCCACGGCTGTTGATGCTACTTAATATCCAATCGACTCGGGCGCGTGAAGACGGGGCGTCGCCGCAAACACAATTCACGCACAAACTGACGGGCCAATTCCCGATGACCAGACATGCTAATTCGATTTTCACAGCGATTACATCCAGATCCGCTCCCCGGTCTACATCTCCCACACCGCTGGCCGCTATGCCGCTAAGCGTTTCCGCAAGGCTCAGTGCCCCATCATTGAGCGTCTGACCAACTCCATCATGATGAACGGCCGCAACAACGGAAAGAAGCTCCTGGCTACCCGCATTGTCGCTCACGCCTTCGAGATCGTCCACATCATGACCGACCAGAACCCCATCCAGGTCGCCGTTGACGCCATTGTCAACTGCGGTCCCCGTGAGGACTCCACCCGTATTGGTTCCGCCGGTACCGTCCGTCGCCAGGCTGTCGATGTCTCCCCTCTCCGTCGTGTCAACCAGTCCATCGCTCTCCTGACCATCGGTGCTCGCGAGGCCAGCTTCCGTAACATCAAGAGCGTCTCTGAGTGCCTTGCTGAGGAGCTGATCAACGCTGCCAAGGGTTCCTCTGTGAGTTTTCTCTCATTCCCATTAGATTATTCCAAGTTGAGTCTCGAGTACGAATCTTGTGCTCGAATCTCGGGACCAACTTGCTCAAGCTTCTGTGTGCCGTTTTACCTCTACAATCATGATTCTAACCGTGGGTTCCTCATTCCAGAACAGCTACGCCATCAAGAAGAAGGACGAGCTCGAGCGTGTCGCCAAGAGCAACCGGTAAAGTGGGAGTTGGGATATCCGTTTCGACCTATGTTTACGCATTATGGAGTGGACGGGGGGTTTGTACCGGGATTCAGTCGATTTGTGTACGTCTACGTGTCTGTTGATTCAGTCACGGAGGAAGCACAATCCAAAAAGGAACGGAATTGGATGGCTTTCTCTGGGGTGGACGGAATGCATTGGCATGAAGACCTATGGCCAATTTTCTATATGAAAAAAAATTTCTGCCTCTTCAAATTATCCTGCACTTCTCTTGTAGTCATAAGATCTTGAAATGGGTTATCGATCATGCGAAGTTGGTGGTACAAAAGTCATGTAAAATTTTCAAGCGATAGAAGACTTCTCATTTATGGCATCTATGAAATGAAGCGATTAATAGGAACACAAGCGAAACTCACCAAAAGTAAACCGTCAATACAAATCTAACAAAATAAACATGAATTTTGCAAATTGCAGTCTCAATCTTCGTTGCGGCAGGGTGCGCTCCAGGCTTGTCCCCAGGTCGCTTATCGATACGGCCGGGAAAAAAAAGTTTCGGAGAGGCTTCAAGTTGAGTCCAGCCCCAACCTCCTTCCTCCCACCGCCACTTTATTTCCCTCCAGACACCTTCAAAATGGTGAAAAGAAAGCTCGGAGCCTTGGAAAAGGTCGAAGCTGACCTGTAAGTGTCTTTGATCTGCGAACGCCCGGTGCGCCCGCACTATGCTCTGGTTCAGTCCGATCAGAGCCTTCGAGCCGGTATATTGACACTTCGTTTTCCTGCTTCATAGGCCCAACCTGCAGCACAAGATCCGCAGAGACCCTAAGTAAGTGATTGAAAATCTCCGTCTGCATTTACTGTGGTGTATCATTACTAACTGGTGCTTTGAATTGCTCAGGTCTTACATCGAGGATTTCCGCGCCCAGCACTACCAGTATGAGTCGCATCGCGAAATTTTCATGGCCGCGCCAACTTCGGCCACGGATACCGGTATCATTTCCCTCCGAGACTTGATCGACTTCATCTCTCATGTCGCCGATTGCTACCCGGATATCCTGAAGGAGTTCCCCCAGCAACTCACCGATCTCTTGATGCAGCACCACTTGGTGCTGGAGCCGGAGTTGAGAGAGAAGATTGTTGGGAGTCTGGTTCTTCTGAAAAAGAAGGATTGCATTGATTCGGCAACGTACGCATAGCCTGGAAGATTTAATATCTGATTTGTTGTGAATTACTAACTGATCTTCTACAGATTACTTCACACTCTGTTCCCCATTCTTATTTCCACCCCGAGCAAGACCCTTCGTGCTCTTCTCTTTCAGAAGATCTTGTCTGAGCTTCGCACGGCAAACTCAAAGACTACCAACCATAAGCTCAACCGGACTATACAGACCGTTCTCTTCAACTTGGTCACATCGGATCGCACATCTTCAAAAGCACTTTGGGCCATTAAGATTACCCGCGAGTTGTGGAAGCGTCAGATCTGGACCGACGCCAAGACTGTCGAGATCATGAAGGAGGCCAGTCTGTCCGAGAACGAGAAGGTTACTTCTGGTGGTGTGCGCTTCTTCCTTGGTGGTGACCGAGAACGTGAAGAGATGGAAGACGAGGATAGTGACGCTGACGTCGATGTCGGCCGCATTAGGCATCAGCTTGGTATCAACAAGAAGACCAAGAAGAAGGCGCGCGTTGCCGAGAAGGCCATGGCTCTGCACAAGAAGAAGGAAAAGAAGAAGGGCCAGCCTCACCCATTGAATTTCTCGGCTCTTCACCTGCTGCACGACCCTCAAGGCTTTGCGGACAACCTCTTCAACAAGCACTTGAAGACCGCCAAAATCAACCAGCACAACCGGGAGCACAAGCTTCTTGTTATGCAGCTGGTCTCCCGTTTGGTGGGTTTGCACCAGTTGCACATTATGCCGCTGTATTCGTGGTTCCAGAAGTATCTCGTCCCGAAGGAAGCGAACGTGACTTCCTATCTCGCTTCGCTTGCCCAGGCAACCCACGAGTTGGTGCCTCCGGATGTCCTCGAACCTCTGATTCAGAAGATTGCCAACGAGTTCGTGTCTGAGGCTTCAGCTGGAGAGATTGCTTCCGCTGGTCTCAATGCCATTCGTGAAATTTGTGTGCGTCAGCCTCTCGCCATGAACGAGACCTTGTTGCAGGATCTCGTCATGTACAAGAAGAGTAAGGATAAGGGTGTCATGATGGCCTCTAAGGGTCTACTCAGTCTTTACCGTAATGTCGGTGCCGACATGCTGAAGAAGCGCGACCGTGGTAAGGAGGCCGCTATGGGTCTTCGTTCCGGTGACCGTGAGCAGAAGCGCTTCGGTCAGCAGGAGAACGGAGGAATTGAGGGTCTCGAGCTTCTGGAGCAGTGGAAGGCCGATGAGCGCCGCAAGAGGCGCGAGGAGAATGGCCTTGACCCCGATGCCGAGGGTGGCTCCGATGAGGAGGAGGCCGATTGGGATGCCTGGAATGTCGAGGATGACGAGGACAGTGATGATTCTGGCGGCTGGATCAACGTTGAAAGCGATGCAGAGATCGACTTCAGCGACTCGGAAGATGAGGGCAAGGATCGTCCGTCCAAGAAGGCTAAGCAGGAAGCCGAGGCCAAGAATTCCGAGGCCAAGGATGCTGAGACCCAGAAGGAAAGCAATGAGGAAGCCAAGAAGATTTCCAACCTGGCCACCACCCGCATTCTCACCCCGGCCGATTTGGCCAAGCTCGCCGAACTCCGAGCTCAGGCAGCCGTTGACTCCTCGATGCCCAAGGGCCGCCGTGCCCAACTTGGTGACCGACACGTCGACGACGGTTTGACTGCCGAGGAGATTGAGGGTCTCGCCTCTCTGTCCAAGGGCAAACAGACGCGTGAGGAGCGTATCGCCCACGCGCGTGAAGGCAAGACCGACCGTTCAGAGCACAAGAGTAAAGAGGCCAGGCGCAAGGAGCGCAAGGAGGAGCAGGGCAAGAGTACCACCAACAAGGAGAAGGCTCGCCGAAAGAATTTCCTCATGACTCTGGGCAAGGCGCGAAGCAAGAACAAGCGCAGTTTGGTCGAGACTCGGGCTGTGCTGAAGGCGCATCACGACCGTGCCAAGAGAGGTGGAAAGAGAGGAAACGTGGGCAACTAAGTTTGCTGTTTCAGTACATACCTTGCACGAGTAGACAAAATAATGGCGATCTATCATGGGATCCGGCGTTGATGATTTTGAATGCAATATACTTCGATTTCGATCTGCACCATTTTTCCGTCTAAATTTGCAGGATGATACCTTTTTAGTAAAGTCGCATTATAGCCATTTGAATGAGAACGCATAGGATGTAAAAGCCGGAAGACATTTTGCAGCCTCTAATATGATGGGGGTCCTATTCACAAGGCTTGTGGACCTTCATTGTCAATATATACTTCTAGATCTAGAAGACCCCCGGGGGCTTCATTACATCAACTTTGAAACGAGAGGAAGGAATAATCTAGTTACACTTTTATAGACCTGGATAATGCTTAAAGATTGAATTTCCAAATATGCATTATGATCCATTTGACCAATATCCTGGCGTAGAATGTTGATCCAGCTCGTCGGATGGCTGCATACGGTTTCCAATCACCCTCTTTCCATTGAACATGATATACACGTGACCAAAATTAGCCCTAAGCCCTGTCCAGAATAGGATTAATTGAAAAACGTGTCGCGTCTCCCCCGCGTACAATGACCGCGTCGCGTTTCCCAGCCGCATCATTTTGCAATTCTTATCTCTTCTCTTCCCCCCAGCAACCGATCCTCCCACTCCCACTCGCACTCGCACTCCCGCTTCTAACGCCTCCAACCTATCCAAACCTCCACTCTCCTTGCGTCCCTTCCATCATGCCTGCAGCCCTTTCGCATTCAATGATGCCGATATCCAACAGTACTTTGTCCAAACGTCGACGCTTCCAGCCTGCCATCACCAGCTACTTCAACTCGGTGCCCGGTGAACCTCATCCCCAAAATGGCAACATTGTATCACACAACCACTATGCGGCTGCAACCTACTCGCCGACGCCCGTGGTGCCTGCCAAGGTGCAATCGTCCCTTATGTCCGTCGGCATGCGAGTTCGCAAGTCTGTTGCGGATGGATACAAAACCCAGTTGGCGTTGAAGACCGATAAGATGATGCCACCCACCAACGCTACTGAGCCCACTTCCGTTCAACCTCATCTCGGCAACAATTCTTACGCTGAATTGGCGCCCTTTTCCGGCCTGGCCAAATCCTCTCAAGAATACTCAGCCGACCATGTGATCACCGACGACGGAGATGCCTTCTCTCTCCCGCCCAGCAGCCAAGAGTCTGTCGGCTCCTCTGTGTCTTTTGGCCAAAAGCGATCGTTTGAAAGTGATATCTTCGTCGACGAAGACGCCTCTGAAAACGATACCAACGGACCCTCGCAGGACGCCCCCGTCGCGCGCCGCATTCTCTCTCCTAGTCTGGGGCAGCGGCGTCGTATCCTTACTCTGCGCGGCTCAATGAGGCAATCTACAATGGACCTTGACGATTTCGAAGAAGCATCTTTCCTCCGTCGCCGGGAGGAAGTCGATGCCGACTACAGTCGGATGGACTGTGCCTGAATGGCTTGAACTCTTTGATCCTGTTTGCTGTATTTGTTGCCACTGAATGGCACGTGCCCCTTGGTTGATCCAAGGCCTGCGATTGCCCCGACACCTAGCTCTCAAATCAGGGGATGCTTGGCTTCTTTTCCCCTGTACTCGCTTTTCCCCTTTGACCTTGTATGACCACCTGATCTGTACTTATACCCATCTTTGCTTCTGTCTTGTACACATATTGCATGTACCATCATTCCCATCATATTTCCTGCAGAGCACGGAGTATTCCAATAGAAAATGTATGTACTCATAATTGGATCCTCGAATGTGAAAACCTTTCAACCGTGTACTCTGGGAGCTCTAGAGTGCCACTCACTGAGTGGATCGGTTACATCCCGATGTGCGGGACCCACCGCCAAGCTCCTCGTGCAAATGGTGTAACGGCAGGATGTCCGTATGCCCTCTTTCGGATTGTCCAGACAAATCAAAATCAGATCTCAGTCAGAAATCAGGAGGTGGTTCGCAGCCACAGCAACAACGCAAGGGCCATTATCCGCTAAGGATCCTAAGATCCAGGCATTAAAGTTTCTCCCAGGAATGTCACCTCTGCAAGGATCTGCACCAGCTATACAATTCTGACATTACATGCATAGAGGTCTCGACCATCGAGTCTCACCCAGTTTTATAAGGTATATGAGTCAACCACGCAGTTTTTCATGGTCACAAGATAACCGCACCGAGCTTGTCCGAGCCGAAATGTGGTAGAGGCTCAGCTCGCTCGGTTCCCGAAACCCGAAACGGCCATGTAACGTGGAGTTAAGGCTTATATTATAGTCAACTGATGGTGAAATTTTTTTGGAAAGACATGCGACGCGATCCGAAGATCCACAGTGTGCGGTGTTCATCGTGGCACCTACATGTGAGGATTATAGTGCCGATCTAGCCCAATTCGGGGACGACATAGCAACAGGGGTCTTGGAAACTATCTTTCTGGATTGGTATTGGTTACCATCAATGTCTTACAACTATCAATACTACTTCAGATCTATGCAGACTTGAGTGTTTGGCCTAGTTGCCGGGACATTCGGTCTCTCTCATGTGTCCTATAATAAAGCCTTGGTCAATAGTCCCGTATGTTCAGTTCGTGCTGATTCTGTTCATCAATCCTTCACTTCTATAACATTTGAATCTTGAAGAAAAATCACCTACAATGCTCTTCAAACAGGCCATCCTCCTCTCAGCCCTGTCCACCGTGACCTACGCTACACCTACACATCTCACCTCCTTTGCAATCCGCGACAACTACCCTACAAACATTGGCAACCCGTCATACTGTGAAAAAGTCGGAATATGCAACACCACAAGACTCCCCAACAGCCGAACGCAGTGCACCGATGACGAGAAATTGACATGCCAATACTACAGCTGCAACGTCGCTTGGTCCGAATGCCAAGATTATAACAGCTTCGCATCCTGCTCCAACGCCCTGAACCAATGCGAACCGGTAGGAGGGCGCCCGATTTCTGACAAAGATTGTGCCAAGCTCTTCACAGGCTACGACGGTAGTGTCTGTATGGATTGCACGTCGGGTATTAATGGGCGGTGCCATATCAATCCGGAGGCATATAAGCAATTCTCTGAAGGAGATGCGTGCAAGAAGTCGACTGAACAGTGTGTCGATGAAGACTCTTGTATTGATGCTCTTTTCGACTGCGAATATGTTGGGGGTCCGAAGATTAGCGAGGATAAGTGCAAGTATGTGATTATTGGGTCGAAGAATGACACGGGGGTGCCGATGGAGGTTGCTTGTGAGGATTGTACTTCCTATCAGAATGGGATGTGTTTGCTGGATGAGATGAACCTTGAGGCGTTTGAACAAGATTACGAGCTTGTCTAGGGGAAGTTTGGCTGGCGTGTCTATAAATTGAGATGATGCTATTACATAATGGAATGGAAGTCGAAATAAATGGCTTCTATTGAATAGTTGTAAAATTCCCTAAGGATCACGAAGATGCGGCGATGTTACCCTCTGCATTGACAATTTCTCGAACCTTGAAAGACGTAGTAAAGTTCTTCTGCTTCACGAACCAAGCATTAACCAATTCCCACTCTTGGTTGGGGTCGGTAAATTGAATCTAGACAAGTCGATTAGCTGAGGTACCATCAACAAGAGACGAAAAAGCATACCTCAAATCTCCGCAACATGCTGGGAACCAGCTTGTAGATCTCTAGCAGACTGATATTCTTCCCTAAACAAGTTCTTGAGCCCATACCAAAGTGGAACATAGTTCCATTCATTTCCTTGATACGGCGATCTTCAGCAGCCTCTCCAATTTCTGTCTTGACAGCTTCCTCATTTGGCAGCCATCGCTCAGGTCGATAAAACTCCGCATCTTCACCAAAGACACCCTTATTCATATGGATAAGCCAAGCCGAGCAGCCAACGATAGTACCACCAGGGACGAAATGTCCAGAAATTTCAGCACCAGCTTCTGGCACAATTCTTTCCAATGGAAGACCGGCAGCTGGGTGTAGACGAAAAGCCTCTTTGATGCAAGCGTCGAGATAGGGAAGACCCTGGCTCTCATGCCATGTTACAAGGCCAGACTCGGAGTCTCCAAAAGCTCCAGCAAGTGCAGCATCATCGATCTCTGTTCGGAGACGTGCGAGGGCTTGAGGGTGCTTAAGTAGGAAGTAGAACACAGCAGAAAGACTAATAGCAGTTGTTTCAGAACCGGCAAATGCCATACTGACAGCCATCGTCTGTACCAGAGTTTGAGACATAAATTCGGGATGGGATTCATGGGCTGCCAAGAATTTGGAGAGCAAGTCCGGGGATTTCACGTTTACTGCCTGAGATTCTGGCTTTTCGCTGGTCAAGCTTGGCACACGTTCGGCCATGCGATTGTTTGCGAAGCGTGCAACGGGGAATGTGGCGTCGATGAAGCCCCATTGGGAAAGCTTGAGGTAGATAGGGTTCTTAAGAAAGAGTAGGTCCAAGAAAGGAATTTGTCCAATCTAGAGGATTGAGGTGTTAATAAGATGCTGAACGGGGATTGATCTGAGGAAACCTACGGGTGCAACATAGAGGAATAGCCAGGTCAAGTACCCGACGATACCATCAACATCCTCGTTCTTCTCAATGAAGCCGTGCCTCTTGCTATATGTTATCTCCCCAATAACATCAAAGGCATAGAATTGTAACCACTGGGTAAAATCACATCCTTCAGGATTATCAACGAAGAGCTTCTTCGTCTGCTCCAAGAATAATTTGGTGGTGTTATCGACGAAAGGCTCATACTGGACCAAAGCCGACATAGCAAAGGCCGAGTTGACACATCTGCGGAATCTTGAGTGGAAGTCATTATCCGTTGAGCTGAAGAGAGATTGTAGACGGTGGCCCTTTGCAATGGACTGTTGAACAATGTAGAAGTCCGACTAATCGTGACTTAGCAAGGCTTGACCACAGATGGCTTATGCAGAGGAATGACCTACTTTGACGAACCCCTTGTTCAAACCGTAGATGGACTTCAAAGCACTTGGATCGGAGAATGAGAGGGTATTCGGCCCAAGCCGAACGACATCGCCGTACTTCTTGTGCAGTGCTCGGTGAGTGACTTCAGGCCGGCGACCATAGACATCGAAGAAACGCCACCAATTTGTGATGGATGCCAGAAATGGACCTGAGTACTTGTTCAGCCCATTTTGGTATCTGTTCTTGACCAGCCACAGGAGCAAAGTGACCCCTGATACAAGCAGCCAATGCTGGGACAGGATTCTTAGGATATGATCTGTAACTCCGTGCATTTTGAAAAGAATATTGAAAGATGGAACGCTTGGGAATAACTAGGGATAAGAAGCTTGTGTATATGAATTAAGAGAGAAGGGAATGAAGGAACGGAGAGGTGACAGGTGGGTGGGCACAATCATAATTTATATCCAAGCTATAGCAAGCAACAGAAGGTGAGAGCAAGGCGAGAGTCATATAACGGCAGTTGATGCTATCCGAAGGACCAATGAATGGGGGTATCAAGCGAAAGAAGGACCAAATTGTTCATTTGTCTTCACTGGACGGCACGCTAATCCAGGACGAATCGGGCATCGCCACAACGCATTCATATCCACACGGCTCGAGTATCCCGGGGAAAGCCCCCATCGCAGAGCCCCGAGCCCCGAAACAACAAAGGACCAATAATGTACACGGCATTTGCAGGATGTGGGAAGTATAATGCACTCGACACGAGTTGCAGCCTTGGTCCTCGGACAGGGGCCCTAGCTCTACCTTCTGCATCACGAAACCTCAATGCAAACCTCGAGCGAAACCAGAAAGACAGTTGAGCATATTCAGTAGTCTCAATTTCAGGCTAGTCGCGTACCAGACCGTTTGACCTGTTATGCGGGGGAAAATGCAATTAGACGTGGGGCGACGTGGGGCTATGATGGAAGTCCGGGGGTCACCCGTACCTCCGCTACCTCTAGACTTGCGCCAGACGGGATTTCGTCACCAAGTCAACTGCCGATATCTCTATCATCTCGACTCTTTCAAGCTGTCGTCAAGTTCCGCTCCTAGTGATCTCAATTCAGGGGCTTCGGCTTGTAATGTTCTCCCAATCACGAGATTCCCTCTAGAACTCTTTTCCATGCGCGTGCGCATCGCCAAGGCTGTGACCGTCGCGCGAAACACAATAGATGCCCCGCCCGCGCGCTCGACGCGCGAATCAACCTACTACACCAACTACCTCGATACTTTAGACGAGTTGTCTGCGGACGGTGAGGCATTGATGGATAAGGCCATGCTAGATCATGGGGGACCCCCTGGCTCGCATAGGCCGCGTCAAGCTTGTGAGACTTGAAGTCAAGGCAAAGCAGGAGATTGTGCGGATATGGAGCAAGACTCGATCTACCTGGTGGTGGTAAGATTTCTTTCTTCCTTGGAGCTCATAGAATACTAAATTCAATTATATATGGCTATTTTAAATCTTTCATTGATAGTGTGTCTCGGGAAACGAGCTCCGCTTCTAGATATGGGGTATAGTGGACAACCAGTCGATCTTATCTATGTCCTTCTTGTAGTCAAAGGCAACATAAGAGTGAATTGAATATTGCTATTTGTTAAAGAACATCAGAAAGCTTAGACTTTATTATACTGTCTAGTCCAAGCTTCCAGGTCATGGAAATATCGTGTTTCATTGAAAGAGACTTCGCAGAGAGCTACCCAGCAGTTCGCGGTGTTCGTCTGAGTCAATATTCCGGCGATTTGATTCTAGCAAAGGCACTTGATATTCCGACCCTTTCGTGCCATTTGAATTGGCATCATAGTCGCCACACAGAGTGCTGTTGAAGATATTATCGTACTGTAACATGTCTATCCGTAACATGATTGCGAACAAATTTGAAATATAAGAATCCAGGCGCCTAGAGAACAAGGGGTCCATGTGTATGCAACAACGCGCAGAGCCAAAAAGCGCGAGGAAATAAGACCCTGTCCAGGATGGAGACATAGCAAAACCGTTAGAAAGAAAGGAAAGAGAAGATAAGGGTAAGAAGACAGCCTGTAGGAGAGACTCTTCAGCGGGAAGGCAAGGAGGTTCGACGAAGAAGGAATTAGGGGGTATTGTGTATCCCTGCTGTTTGCTTCGTTCTGGGAAACCCAATGCTACGCTGAGCGCAGCCGACCACCCACGACGAGGACATCTCCATGGCTAATGATCATGTCATGAACAAGCTCACGCTTTGAGCAACGGTGGCGCTACCCTAGGTTGACCAACTAGATTTATTCTCAAAAACTTTTGTACCAAGGCACAATGATTGAATGCGGCATCGCAATGTTAGGTGCATTAACAATACAGATGAAAAGAACAGGCTATACGACTTATTACTAAAGCTTGGCTTCGAGGCAGTACAACAGCGGAGCCATACGCTGTGTGTATTTTTTTGTGACTATTCGAGGAACCTGTAAGTCAGAACTCATTTCTTTATCAATGAAGAGAGTCTTCTTGGAAGGTCGCTCTTATCATGTCATCCCAGCTAGGAAAACAAATCCACTCGTGGCTTATCATTCCCGAGATCGGCAATACACGGATCTCGGGAATGACCCCGCATGCTATTCCCGGCAAGATAGGCATTTTTGGAGATATTATGATCGATTTGGAGATGTGACCTTCAAGTCTACTCCTCAAAGAACCGTTGTGATCACCACGTGTCACTTCTAGCCAACGATGACTGCGAAAGGCCGATCCCGTACACTAGCCACGCATGAACGTGGAAACGAAGATCTTGACAAGAAGTATGTTTGACTTCTCGAGTATCAAGAATGCGATCTAATGAGCACGATTTCAGGAGACTGCGAAATCGTCTTTCGCAACGTGCATTCCGTCGCCGGCAAGCAGACCGTCTAAGAGAACTATTAGATCATGCCGATGCAAGCGACAGACCTTACGACGAAACAGTCAAAGTCCTGCAGGAAGAAAATAGTAATCTTCGAAGGAACCTCATTGAAGTACAATCCAAGCTAGCCAGGTTGATTGCCAATATGCAATCGTTGTCTGGAAACCTATCGACAGCTCTCGGCGAATCTCCTCAAAACGAACATGCTAGTGCCCACGAGCAACAATCGCAGCCACCTACTAGCACAAGTGAAATTCGCCAGGAATCTCGTTCAAAAGGAGAAGAAAAAGAATCATCCATCTTGGAAGTTTCGCGTTCAAGAGCTTTACAAGCGTCGCCATGCGGCTATTCTCAATCTGATGACCTTCTGACTAGCGCTGAACCCTGCTTTGAAAGTGTCTTTGAGAGTATTTATCCTTCAACTCAGTCCCCAGAGATAAACTTGGCTGCAAATTTCAACAGTCTCGCTCAGCAACTACCGAGTATTTGGTCCTTTGAATACCAAATGGGTACCGAGCCATACGCAAATGCCCTTGTTGGGACAGAAGATTCCTGCGGTACACGCGGTCGCAATTGGATCGAGACAAACTCGCCATTCTCAGACCATATCGAAACCCTTCAGCGACTACTGAAAGGAAAAGTGCAGAAAATTAATCCTTCTACTGGGATTAATATTACTTTGTGCGTGGGTCACTACAAAAATCTTCAAAATCGCTAATTGATCCATAGCTTCTACCACGAAGTCCTTATGGTCTTGTCCTTGTTCAACAGCATGACTCGACCAGATGTGATGCGCTGGTACGCGAAAACAAGATTCTATCACATCGTCAACTTGACGGCCTGGCAAATCTACCCCTGTACACGAACCTACAACGAGATCCACCCACAGTATCGACCAACAACTCTGCAACTGCAGTGCCAGTATCCAACAGTCATCGACTGGATACCGTTTCCCAGTATAAGAGACCGTCTCATTCAGCTTCATTCGGCAAATCCCCGGATCGACCAGATCTTCTGCGACGCTGTAAGCAGCTATGTCGTCGAGGCGTGGATGTCCGATTTGATCCAAGGTGCTCCTGCAATCAAGTCTTACATCCGAGTGACCGATCTGGTTCCAAATATCGATTTCACGAATACAGTTAGTGAAGATGACTTGGCTGCTGCTCTTCCTGCACGGGATGCCGCAACTCTCTTCTCCTCGCCGATCTGTTCTAGGGCCGTTTTCAACCGGCTTAGTATGAATCAAGGAATCTCAAATTACAAGATCGATCCAGCTTTCTTCGGCAGCTACCCAGAACTGTATGATCATAATGCCGAGGTCGCGGCGAAAGGTATTCCTTTGCGACCGGATGTACAGCTTCGATTGACGTACCCAAAGCCTCTTGATACTCCAACGTACCATACTTATCGCAACTTCATTGACTTCTCTTATGATGCACCTATGTGTACCGAATTGCTTGTTTGTTGATTTCGACGATTCATTTGTTTGAACATGTAAGTTAATGATGACAATGACATTGAGCTTTCTCTGTCCGGAAATCTCGCTTTTCGATATTGGTATCAAAATGACTTCCCACTACCTCAACTGAGCGAGAACCTTAAGCAGGTCGCCCGTCACACCCATTGCAGTGACATCGCCACCAGCACCAGCACCACGAATTGTGAGCGGCATATCACCGTACCTCTTGGTGTAGAAGCTGATTATGTTGTCACTGCCCTTCAACGTGGCAATGGGATGCATCGGATCAAACCGCTCAAGTCCCACCTTTACCTCCTTTGTAGCCATTTCAATGCTACCGACAAATCGGATAACCTTTCCTTCCTTCTGCGCTGCGATTTTCTGTGCCTCCATTTGATTGTCATAGTCATGAAGCTTGCTGAGGAATTCATCGCCGTTGGCAACATCCTTAAGCTCATCCGGAATCAAACTCTGCACTGGGAATGAAGATGGAGATTCAATGGGAAGACCAGCCAGTCGACCAAGGATTGTCAACTTCCGCGCGACGTCGAGCCCATTCAGATCATCGCGGGGATCAGGTTCAGTGAAGCCCAATTCCTTCGCCTTCTTCACATTGTCCGACCATTTCCCACCAGAGCCGGAAGTCGGAGCGAATGAGTTGAAGAGAAAAGACATGGTTCCGCTGAAGACGCCCTCGATGCGTGTAACGTCATCACCAGTTTGCACGAGCTCCTTGATTGTCGAGATGATGGGCATGCCCGCTCCGACAGACGACTCGTGGAATACCATTGATCCACCAGACTTAGCCGAGCTGAAGATATCCTGCCACAGCTCATAGCTTCCCGAGAAAGCTTTCTTGTTCGGGGTGATGACACTAATCCCCCTCTTCAAGAACTCGGGGTATGCCTCTGCCAGACTGCTGGCACTGGTGTTGTCAACAAGGACCACCTTGTGTGGTGCACAGGCCAAGTATTCGACAATTTCGGACAATTTCGGTGGCGGAGATCCAGTCGACTCCAGTGTAGAGACGGCGGTGTCGATATTGATCTCAGAGTAGTCTTGATGATATAGGGCTTTATCAATCATAGCGATATAGCACAGACTTAAGCGGGTTGAAGGCGAGTTCTTGGACAACCAGGCCAGCTGGGAAACGAAAACCGATCCCACACCCCCGGTGCCTGTGAACAAATCAGTAAACAGATCACGATGAAGAGATTATACACGATAGACTGACCAATAATGGCAATATTGACCTGTTTGGGTGCCATTTCAAAGACTAATCAGATGTATAACGCTCGCCTGATTTCGAACGAGGGACTCAGGTCTTTAAAACATCAATGAATGCAAACAACACCATGTAACCCGGTGTGTTTCCCGAAAATCTAGCCTCACATTGGTCTTCTTAGATACTAAGCACATAATGAGGTTGTATTGATGACTCCGATGGATCCTCATAGTTAGGTAACCGACCGCTTACGCCTATCCACTTCCTGACCCACTTCCTGACCCACTTCCTCTCAGGTACCGTTTATTGTAATCGACCACTGACATAAGTACTAAAATATGCCCGGCCATGCAACTCTGAAAGATCCCTATTGCAGATCAACAAGCGTATCGTTATGCTTAAAGCGCAAAGAAATGATGTAAGCCCCACCTACAAGTCACATATCGGAAGATGACCGACGGAGGCTGACCGTGGCCGACGGCAACCGAGTAATGACTCCAAGCTAATCAGATGGGGTCAATGGAGACGAGTGATCGTATAAAGCTCTGAGGGTGTAGCTTAGCTCACTTATCAGTCAAAGGCTCAGAGTGACCATAGAAAGCATCCATTATGGGTTTGACAGCCACCATGACCAAGTGCGATTTGTTGCAGGCAAGTATCTAGGGAAGGTTGTCTTGATGAAACCATGTACTAATATCTAACAGTTGAACGATAAATCAATTCTCCACGAGGCCTCATTGCTGAATGGGAAATGGGTGCAAGCCCAGTCAGGCAAGACATTCGATGTTGAAGGTGAGCCCGATTAAACCACAAAAGTCGGCTAGTATCTAATACTAACAATGAACTTAGATCCCGGCTCAGGACAGATCTTCGCAACCTGCCCTACGAACGAAGTTGCCGACGTAGACCAATACGTCGCATCCTCTCAAAAAGCATTCGAAGCCTACCGAAAGGAGAACCCACGCACGCGAGCCAAGATCCTCCTCAAATGGCACGAGCTCATCACCAATGCACGCGAAGACATCGCCAAAATCATGGTCTATGAGACGGGCAAGCCCATGACTGAAGCCCTCGGCGAAGTGGACTACGCGCTGGGTTTTGCATGGTGGTTCGCAGGCGAAGCCGAACGCATTCGAGGTTCAGTTGCTCAGCCTTCGATCTCGGATCGGCGCACATTCGTCATTAAGCAGCCCATTGGAGTGAGCGTCGCTCTTGTGCCGTGGAATTTCCCAGTGGCCATGATTATCCGGAAGGTCGCTGCTGCTCTAGCTGCGGGGTGCTCGATGATTGTGAAGCCTTCGCCTGAGACTCCACTCAGTGTTAATGCCCTTGCGGATCTTGCTATGCGCGCTGGGCTCCCCGCTGGCGTTTTAAATGTTATTTCCACCGATAATGAGAATACACCCGCTGTCAGTGAGAGGCTTTGCAAGCACCCTTTGGTCCGGAAGGTGACTTTCACTGGAAGTACAAGGGTGGGCAGTATTGTTGCGAAGCACTGCAGTGAAGGACTGAAGAAAGTCACGATGGAACTAGGCGGCAACTGCCCTTTCATCGTTTTCGATGACGGAGACCTCGAGCAGGCTGTGAATGCATTGATGATTCTCAAATGGCGCACTGCAGGCCAGGCGTGCACACATGCCAACCGCGTTTACGTGCAAAGTGGCGTATACGACAAATTCACACGAATGATTACCGAAGCTACGACTCAGAAGATCCGTGTCGGCCACGGATCTGATCCCTCGACCACAATGGGTCCTCTGACGACTAGCCGTGGTATTGAGAAGCTGGAGCGCCACGTGGAAGATGCCGTGACGTATGGCGGCAAGGTTCTCTGCGGAGGAAAGAAACCTGTGGGTTTGAAGGGATACTTCTTCGAGCCGACTATTATCTCTGGTATGACCTCAGAGATGTTGACCACTCGGGAGGAGATCTTCGGCCCCTTGTTAGGACTTTATAAGTTTGAGACCGAGGAAGAGGCTGTTAAGATGGCCAATGACACTTCCATGGGCTTGGCCTCCTACTTCTTCACTAAGAACGTCGATCGAACTTGGAGATTGCTCGAGGATCTCGAGGCTGGCATGATTGGCATGAACACTGGCAACTCGTCTTGTGCCGAGTCTCCGTTCGGTGGTATTAAGGAGTCTGGCTATGGCAAGGAAGCTGGCAAGGATGTCGCGATCGAGGAGTACTTGATTTCCAAGACCGGAACTTTGACTATTGGGGCTTAAAAGACAATGTGTGATGATACTTAGAAATCAGTATGCTTTTAATGACAAGCGGTTCCTATCAAAAATCAACCGAACCAGAAATGAAGAAGAAAAAAAGCCCTAGGACCAAAAACCTCAGTCCCGAACTCCATTGCAATTCTTTCTCTAATATTTAAAACAGACGTGAGTGCATAGCATACGGTATATGAAAATCATGCTTTATACTTCCAACAGCTTACAACATTCATGCATGAAACGGGAGACTTAAAGCTCATCCTTGCGAGTATCGTCTTGGGTTTTCTCCTCCTCCTTGCCCTTGCTCTTGTCAGCCTCGGGCTTATCCTTCTTGCTCTTCTTACTACTGTTTTTCTTGGCCTGCTTGCCAGCGGCGGCAGTCATACGCTCATACATGCGGTTGAGGATGCGCTCGAACTCACGCAGACGAGAGTCGATGTCCACGACAGTTAGAGCGGGGTCATCCGAGTCGGTAAGCTTTTCTTGGAGGGCGAGCTGAGCCTCGAGCCAGGGCTTGGTAGACTCGTAGGCCTGGGTCAGGGAGGCAAGGTCGCTGGGGGTGAAGAGGGTGTACTTAGGCCCAGTGGGCTTGGCACTAGCGACCGGCTTGGTGGTGGTGGTGGTAGTCTTTGAAGACGAGGACGAGTAAGAGTCGTCGTCGAGATCATCCATATTGTCATCAGAAGCGACCGGGGTTTCGGTGGTGGAAGAGCTGGTCTCGGACTCAGCGCTTGAGGTGCTTGACGCGGAGAGGGAGGATGAGTAGCTCTTCTCGTCAGTGGCAATTTGACCCTCGATCAGCTGCTTCATGGACTCGGCGTTCTTGAGCATGTCCTGGAGAAGCCCAATACGAGCCGGGCGATCGGTAGATTCCTTCATGCGTTTAAGTGCAGGGTTAACGATGGCCTTTAGGTCCTTCAGCTTGGACTGGAACTCTGCCGTCTTAGCATTGTCGCTGTCCTCGTACAGCCAATCGCTAGCCTTAGCAACCTTGTCCTGAAGGATGGCCAGGTCATCGCCCTTAACAGCTTGGGTAAACTCTTCGTTGTCTGCGAGATCCCGACTGCGATAGATAAAAGCCTCCAGCTCATTGAGAGCCTCCTCGCGGAGGATACGATCGCGGTCAGAGGCGTCGAAAGCCGCCAGACGACTGCGGATGCGACCCAGCTCGGGTACAGACGGAGCCTTAGTTCCAAGTGGTGTCGACTTCAAGCTGATGGGAATGATCTCAAGTTTAGTCTGTCCGGACGTCTTCGCGCTATCCTTAGCGGTAGCAGTGGTAGAAGCGCTGGCGGAAGAGGCAGTCGAGGACTCTGCCTCGGCCTCGAGGTTGATCGACTCGCTTGGCTCGCCGTCCTCGCCAAGAGGCTGCTGGTCTCCCTTCTTGGAACCGAGACCAAAGAAGCCCTTGACATCATCGACAATGCCCTTCTTCTCGGCCTCGACTTCGCAGCTCACGTTGCCACTGGTGACCTCGGGGAGGCCATTGACAGGGCTGAGACGAATAGCGAACTTAGTAGTGATGTTGGCAGCCGCGCAGCCGAATGACTCCTTAAGCTTGTTTACAGATGCGGTCAGGTTCTGGGTTTCGACGCTAAGGACCGGGCGGTTGTCTCCACTCTGGTCAACCTGCTGGTAGAAGCTGAACTCGAAGTCATCTAGGTTCTTCACGGTCACCTGCTTCTCGGGCCCAACCTGAGAAGTGGCAGTGAACAGTTTCTGGTTGCGTTCCTTGCCATCCGAGTTCCACTTAAGCATGACAGGGTACGAAGCCGCATCGTGAGCGCGGATGTCCTTGACACGGAAGTTGGGGCTGAGGGCAGCGCCCTTGAAGGCAGCACCAAAGACAGCCGCCTCATCGGCGTTGACATTGGTACGGAGCTTCTTGGATGAGCCCACGATCTTCTCAAGCTCTTTTTGAACGAAAGGAGTCCGAATAGCTCCTCCGTGCAGAACAACAGAGTCGATATCATCCATCTTGAGACCGGCGGCCGCTAGAGACTCCTCCAAAGGAGCATCGATGCGAGCAATGTGCTGCGCAGCAAGCTTCTCAAAAGTGGCGCGGCTAATCTTGTACTTGAAGTTCATTTCCTCGTCATACAGGCCTTCGAAGCTGGTGGAGGTCTCGGTGTTGGCACTCAGAACCTGTCGGACCTTTTCGGCATCCTTCCAAAGTCTGGCCATGGTCTTACCATGAGCTTTGACTTCTCCGGCGGTAACCTTGCCCTTGAGCTTCTTGTCGTCGACTAGCTTCTCCACCATGTCGTTGACAATAAGGTCGTTCAGAGAGTCGCCTCCAAGGGTCTTGTCCCAGCCAGCTCCCAAAACATGAATCTCCTGAACAGTCTTGTTGAACTTGCCGATGTCCTTAACTTGGCGACTTTGGAAGCGCAACACGCTGGCAGTAGTAGATCCAGCACCCATATCGAAGATAACATGGTACTCGGGCTTCTCTCCATCCGAAACACTAGGGAACTTCCGGGTGGTGGCGTAGTTCAATCCAACAGCCAACCCATCGCTGACAAAGGCCTCGATGTTCAGACCGGCCAGTTCGGCTGCCAGTGCGAGACTCCTCTTCTCGTCCGCGGTGTAGAAAGCAGGATAGGTGATGACGACATCACGGATATCCGATCCCTTGCCAGCGAGTTCGTCGGCGTTGGACTTGACCTCCTGCAATTGCATGGCCAGGATTTCCTCGACCAAGAACGCGTCCTTCTTCTCTGCCTCTCCGAGTCGGTTGCTGCGCATGACGACAGAGCCGCGGCCATCGGGGGCACTCTCGAGCTTCAGGGCTGGATACCTGCTCCAGTAGCCCTTGATCGTCTCATCATTTGCGTCGTTGAAAGGGACACCCAGAAGGGTCTTCAGATTGCTGTAGACATCGTCCGGGTACCGAGCTGCCAGGGCGAGAGCGTTACCACCGTAGAACCGCTCAGGGAAGGGCGCGCTGGTGTCTCGTGTTGGCTTAAAGGCGATGGCAGCGGACTCCTTGCGCTTTGAATCCTTGGACAAGACGATCTCGAGGGGAATGCCGGGTTTCACGAGGGCGGCTTTCAAGTATTCGGTGCCGACATCGAGGCCAATGACCGCAGATCCGGCAGCTGAAGCTTGTCCAGCAAAGCTGATCAGGAAGATCAAGAAGGGGAGGATCACGAGGGAGAGGAATGGAGAGGTCGGTAACCGTCCGCGGCCCGGGAGAGCCATGGTCTATGTTTAAGCTGCGCACTGGACAAAATAAGCCAATTATTCATTCAAAGGGTGAGTTTTCGAGAAACACGATCGGCGTACATTAAGTCAGCTGTTAATAAGCATAAAATCCAAGCAGAAATCACGCCGCTCCACCGGTCTCTAAGATGTGTGTAGGTGGAACGCTGGCCTTGCGCCAGACGAGGAGCCGGTATTTAGCTATGGGATTGGTTTGAAAGGGGCGGGGGAGGACAGGGTAAAGAATCGAATGAAAATTGATGAGATGAAGGTGTAAATTCGCATAAATCAAGCCATCCGGGCGCGAGGGGATGCAGTGGCCACCTGTCAAGAGAAACAGAAGGCGCATCTAAGGCCACGGGTCAGATCAGGCTCACCGCTGTTTGCCATGTTTGCACTATGCTGTGGTGCTGACGTAAGAGCCCTAATTAAGGATCCAAATGGGGCTCCGGTATACATCCAGTAAACAAATACAGCCCCTGCTAGGAGGTAGTTGATTACTTTCACAAGATGGATGATTCAAGCTTGAAGTTATCCATGGCTTAACAAAGGGAATTTGAAAGGTGATTCAAGACCAAAGACTAAAGGAAGTCTTTGTCTTAATCCAAACAATGTATTCCAAATTCCAGTCCATAATGCTATGCGAAGAGATGTAGAAGCCACTAATTCACCAGCTCGGAGTTCATGATAAAATTCGGTAAAAATCTTAAGCTACCTGTGCTCAGTCGGTGTATTGATTTATGAAAACCGCGTATTCTTCCCTCATCTTCCAAGCATGAGCTGGACCAGATGTCTTTTTCTTCATTCAATTTCTAGAAGACCCGGACCACCGCGCTCACAAATATCCCAGGCCTTTTGTGAGACTTATTTTGCATACAAATTATACGACGCGGGATAATAAGTGAGGTAGTCAACACCAACACTATCAAATTAGTAAGAGACACGTTGCATGGCGAACATATTCCTCTTGAGTGGCCGCGAAGGGAGTCAGTGTTAGTGACATAGGTGATAGATATAATTGGCTTTAAATATCTTCATAGGACCCGGATAGGCAATGTGGGTGCATCCAAGCGAGGGAATCGAGAGTTTAATTTAATTGTAACCCGCCTGGAATTATAGGTGTCCATGTGCGATTAAGTACATGAAAGTAGGTATTCAATTCCCGTATCCAGTGCAGTAATATCGGAATATTGACAGATACCGCACCTATTAATTCACTAACTAGGTATTACATTCATCATAAGGAGCGTCCGTGAAGTCACAAACCAAATCAGAGAACCACCACTCTCTTCCACGTCGCGGAGAGCGGATATTAGGGCATTAACACTGGGCCATTCACATATCTCCCAGTCCCAAGAATACAATTTTTTTGGTCTTTTATTTTTCTTCGTATACTCTCGAGTCATGCCATGGACTCTATTGCAATGTCACCGGGTTACTAAAACAGAGCAAAGATAATGGCGAGACCGGGGACGAGACCGGCCAGAGATGTCTTGTATTGAGAGGAGGCGGCATTGAATTGAGGACTTTCAGAAGGAGCAGGCGGGACGCTGGAAGAGGCGGCGCCAGATGAGGCCGGTGCGGGGACGGCCGAAGTTCCTTCAGGCGCTGGTGCGCTAGATTCGGGGGAAATCGCAGTGGTAGTTCCAGGAACGATGATCGGGCTAGAGCCACTGGGAACAGCAACGACAGTGCTCGTGCTGCTGACAATGACAGTCGTACCAGGAGGAGGCTGCAAAGGCACGGTTGTGGACAGAGCACACTCGTGGCAAGTCACCACGGAGGTAACGGTAAGAGTGCTGGTTTGGGTCACGGGAGTGGTGATGATAGTTGAGCCACTAGTAATCGTGCTCCAAGTGACTGTTCAAATTAGTACCTGTAATTATATCATGCTCAGTGGCTGTACATACCAGGGCAAGTGGTCGTAGTGAAAATAGTTGTGATAGTAGTGGGGGGTGGGGTGGTAGCAGTCTCGGTCTCGAATGGCGTGGTAGTAGGAGTCACAACTGGGGTTGTAGTTGTTTCACACGGAGTAGTTGTGAAGGAAACTATCGGGGTAGTTGTAGTCTCGCACGGAGTAGTGGTGGGGGAGACTACTGGAGTGGTCGTCGTTTCACACGGAGTAGTCGTGGGGGAAACCACCGGGGTAGTTGTAGTCTCGCACGGAGTAGTCGTGGGGGAAACTACTGGAGTGGTAGTCGTTTCACACGGAGTAGTCGTGGGGGAAACCACTGGAGTAGTAGTTGTTTCACATGGAGTAGTTGTGGGGGAAACTACCGGGGTAGTTGTAGTCTCGCACGGAGTAGTCGTGGGTGAAACCACTGGAGTAGTAGTTGTTTCACATGGAGTAGTTGTGGGGGAAACTACCGGGGTAGTTGTAGTCTCGCATGGAGTAGTAGTGGGAGTTACCACAGGAGTAGTGGTGGTCTCGCATGGAGTAGTCGTGGGAGTCACCTCGGGAGTGGTGGTGGTCTCGCATGGAGTAGTAGTGGGAGTCACCACGGGAGTAGTCGTAGTCTCGCACGGAGTAGTAGTGGGAGTCACCACAGGAGTAGTGGTGGTCTCGCATGGAGTAGTTGTGGGAGTCACCACGGGAGTAGTCGTAGTCTCGCACGGAGTAGTAGTGGGAGTCACCACAGGAGTAGTGGTGGTCTCGCATGGAGTAGTCGTGGGGGAAACCACTGGAGTAGTAGTTGTTTCACATGGAGTAGTTGTGGGGGAAACTACCGGGGTAGTTGTAGTCTCGCATGGAGTAGTAGTGGGAGTTACCACGGGAGTAGTGGTGGTCTCGCATGGAGTAGTCGTGGGAGTCATGACTGGAGTAGTAGTCTCAGTGTCACAAGGTGTAGTAGGTTGACCACCACCACCTCCACCTTCTCCTCCTCCTCCATGATGGTGAGGGCCTTCGCCGCCGTCATTACCACCATCACCATTACCTCGGGCAATAACATTGAAGTCGGCAGCAGGCTCTCTCGGCAGGACACCAGCCGAGGTCAAGCTGGCGACAGCCAAGAGAAGAATAGGCACAGCACGCATCTTGTATAAGTAACGAGAGGAATGCGTATCAATATATCTTTGAAACGACTGACAGCACCTAGATAGAACTAGGTAGGAACCGTAGCGAAAGAGTTCCTGACACGGATTACTTTCCGAACCAGAAAGTAGAGAGGAAGACGAGGAGATTTATAGACCGAACCCAACTGCAGTATCAGCCCGGGCGGGGCTGGGGTCAGACGTTGACATCAGAGACCTTCTTTTTGCCCTATGAGAGAGCCTTCTAAAAGAGTCGAACCGTGCCGTTGTGGAACCAAAACATGGCTCGACGAGTGGCAAGCAGCTTGGAAATTTAACCAGAATTGGCATACGGGTAAAACAACCAGCGTTTTTTTCCGTCATCGTCCACGGCCATGATGCATAGCGAACAGGGTCTCAATACAGGGCAGACGCTAGCGAGAACTACCCACCCGGTTGGCTCAGTGGCAGTTTCTGGGGGATTCCATCCAATGGCGAAAGTGTTGGTCTCAGACTTGGCCTCTGGTTCACCTAATGGGGACAGCAAGTACCCTGGCTGTCAAACTCAAAGCGTTGAGAGACCGACGCTTAAGCGAAAGCGCAATAGAGCCGATGATGCATGTCTGTTCTTGGCATAATGCGACACGGAACAGGCCCGAAAGATAGCTCATCTTGAGACGGGGTCTATAGACACCAGGGGGACCCCATGTTTCGATACAGCAGAATTGGGCTGTCTCTTTCTTAGTCCGAAGCTGGGGTATGGTAAGATCGTGGTCGGATCCCCGTTCAATTAGAAAATGTCTGAACGTCATGAGACTTCACATACCATAGAAAGATGGACGCCACATCTGGAGAAGACGGGAGAAGATAAGATAGGTTTCATTTGTTGTTAGTGGGGCAGTCATGTTATGTGGGGAAACCTTGCGAATAAGAATCGCCACAGCGAGCTAGCGCTTCTATTTCAAGTTCCGTAGGTCAAAGGGCTAAGAACCAGAAGCCTCAAGGCGGCCAATCCGGGAAATAACCCGGGAATCATGGCATCCGTGCATTAGACTAGGCTTAGATGACATTAAATTAATTATTTTTCTATTCTCTCCCTTCTTTTCCAGGTCTTAGGGTCCGAGGAGTGGGCCAATGCAAGCCACGAATTCCTGCAGTCCACTTTCCCCTCATTTTGCCCTGAGCAATAATCAGGGCACGTAAACGGTGCATAATCGTGGGCCCGGCAAATCTGCAGGGCTACCCGCTAGTTAAAACAAAGCCAAAGTGGGCTTGCCAGCCATGCTGTTGGGCGTCGGTCCCTGAGGTCCTGCAGGTAACGTTACATGACCACACGCGTGCCGGGCTCACAAAGAAGTGATGTGAAGCTAACGCCAGGAGACCTGGATGCGGTGTGATACAGAACGAGTGGTAAAGAGGCACTAAAGCACGTCGTTGCTGGGAAGTTCCCGAACAGCCTATGCGATTGGTGCAATACCAATTCAGCAATTTCAAAGCTCGTGATGTCACATGGCTTAAGCTATACTATTGTGGTTGATATTTTCCTTTTCCCCTGCTTCTTGGCCGTGGCTCGATGCCTCGGAGCTTCCCATGGCAATTGCCCCGCGTTCCTGGGATTGTGTCATTCCCGACCTGGTGCACCGAAGCACCTCATGCTCTTCCAGCCCATTGGGAATTGTCAATCTGACCTGTGACACCCCGGGTGGCCGGTTGACAAAAGTTGACAGGTACATGGTGGGGGGAATGTCACTAATCTCCCCAATGGTTTGGGTGCAAGGACTGATTCCCGCACGTCCTCTATTCATGCTTCCTGACCAAGATTGGGAAAGGAGGGAATCGGAGAGAAGCCGCGAGAGCCAGGGTTCGTGTGAGGGGTCACGCTCTCTTCCACGGAAACGACCTGTCTTACTTTGAGCGACATGCCCAATCCGTGTCTTAAACTCTGCAAGAGCCACAATGTGCATTTGTAAAAGATCGAGTTCACCGCGTTGAACCTTGAGTTACGCGATTAGCTACACTACGAGGTGGCTGGAGTATACATTGGATCTCGTATTGGGGTCATCATGAGTCGCGCATTGAACTACCCCGGCCTTAGAGGCCATGGTCATTGGGCACTAGATTTAGCATGCAACCAGTAACAGGAAATCGCCGCAAGGCCTAACTCAATTCAGATCCGCGCGAGAATTCTCGCGAAATCATCGGTCCGGCAATCGCCTAGAATATTACCCCTTCGAGGACAAGATGAGGTCAATGCTGCGCTGGGACCTGTCCTTCGTCTAATCGTCATCGTCCTCTGACCCACTGCTCCACCCAGTCTCGTAGGATTCTCTAATCTCGCCCAGTCCATTGAGCATCGCCTCGCGCTCATCCACTGAGAGCATACGTGCGGTACTTGTCTCAATGGCCTTGATTCTCTCGGCTGTTCGGCTCGACGCGGTCAATGCGGCGAGAATGCTTACTCCGGAACCGGACTTGGACTTAGGATACATTCCATAGGGGAAACTGTCAAGAATAGGTAGGCGAAGTGGTGTGCGGTAGCTAAAGTGGTACCCATTGTTAGCTGGGAAACTCGAGACATTGTTGGTATGTGGAGAAACCTACCTTTGGAGCATCGGCTCCGAGTTGAATAATCTGAGTCTGCGAATGTGACCAAGGTCTTGTTCTGTTGACTCACTGGCGTCTTCGGGGTCGTCTCCACGCATCACCTGGACCTGGTTGAAAAGATGCGCAGACTTGCTGCCCTCGCCGCCATAAGTAAAGTCAATATCAAAATCGGTTTCCGCCTTGGAAGATCCATCTTCTTGGGTTTGTAATTTTCGTCCGTGCTCTCCGGGGTTGAGAGTGGTTTGCAGCTCATAGATATTGTGAGTCCCATCATCTCCAGTTAGAGATGACTCGAAATCATGATACGGCCGGAGCCGGGACGGCAATGTTACCGTCTCAACCGCGGAGCTGATCAGCGCCGTAGTTTGCCAGCGCGAGCGACGGTCAACCTGCAGATAGCTAGGGAGCCTGGGTGGCAAGTCCATGAGGGGCACATAGAGGTTTGTCTGGGGCGATATCGAGTATATCGACTTCGCCTTGTTGATGTCTTTCTTCATTTGTTGGTGCTGCATAGACATATGTGAGTTTTATTTCTTCCATTAGGGCTGAAGAGTCAACATACCCGCTGGACCTTGGTCCCATCCTCAATGGCCCAGACCCAGATACTCTTCTTTCCATACTCATCTCGAAGGCGGTCGATATACCGTGCGGCAAATCCACCCCAGGCATCGTCTGCCCCGGAGAACAGTTGCAGCGCTCGCAGTTGGTCGCATTCCTCCGCAAAAGGCCTCACGTCCCGATCCAAGAGATCATGTTCTTTGTCGAGATCATTGAAAAGCTCTTCACCCGTGTTCCAGTCCTCGAACGGCATGATTTGAGAATTCAGCTCATATTCATTCATTTGCACGATAGACCGGGGATGGTAGAAGACTCTGTTGTAGTCGGACCAGTAACGCACAGTTTCCGATGTTAGTCGAGGAGCAGGAGTGCCCAGATCTAAGCTTTTTTGATAATCGCTTTGTAGAATGGGCGCTTGCTTCTGGACAACCTCTTGGCCATCCCTGGAAATGAAATTAGCCGAGAACTACATGCTAAATAACTTGTTCGACACCTACCAGAGGCCAGCCACGACATCCTCGCTTAGCTCATACAGCGCATTGTATTTTCGCAGTGTGCCGAATCCACCCTTCAGATCGTAGATCACTGTCCGTGGGGTGTAAGTCTCAGAGCCATCTGCACCGACTCCAGGTCGAAAATGAACATCGTGATCAACCGGTGTCTCTTCGCGGTCGTTGTATGTGAAATAAGATTCCTATTTATGTATTAGACACGAAGATCTCGGCGCAGAGGTCTAACTACCTGGAGATTCCAGAAATGGGTCGCGAGGTAGTTGGCCCGCTGACCCAGTTGTAGCGTCACGATCTCATGCATATTTGATGTGATCACCGACTGTGTGGCTTCGAATACTAAATGATCGTCGCATGTGAGCAAGTGGTGCGGACAAACCGCCTCCCCAACCCAGTAGGCGGTAGGGTTTGTCTGGCATTAAAAATTGCGAGTGCGGCATATCAGCACGTGATACTTAGTTTCCTCTCTGTCAGGCTAACCACTCTAGGAATAATAGTGTGGTGACCAGGGCAACAGTCACCTGATCTGTCCCAAGAGGGCAATAAACAACTCGTGTGTGGGTGCGTCACTCCCCCAATCGAGAACGGTGGTTTTCCTTTGTGATTTTCCCCTCGAACCGACCACCGACCACCTGTGACGCCCTCATGACCTCTTGACATCGACCCATCGCCTACTTCTCCTCGACAACGCCCCCGATGGAGTCTCCAACGCGTCCCATACTTAGCCCCTCAAAGGTCCTTCACCCGGTCTCGTCGGAACGCATGAATCAACAAACAATTCCCGCTTCCCCCTCCTTGCCCTCAGACCTCTTGTCCGTTCACCATAAAAACACCAGAGGAGTCTCTGAAGTACAAGCCAAAGTGGCATTCTTGAACAGTCTTTCGCGCCAGGGTAGCCCCAGCGCCGGTCAAGCTGCCGCAAATCATGCCGCCCTTCAAAGAGCAATCATCGGCCGCGAGGAGGCTGAGTCTGCCCTGAACTCAGTACAAGAAGAGCTTTCCGAAGCACAATCAAGAGAACGCCGAATCAGTGAACGACTCGAATCATTATTGGAAGAATTACACGGCACAAAAGAACGCCAAGCCCACGAACGGTCGATCTTCGAAAAAGAGATTCGCAAAGCCCGCAAGGAGGCATTTCGCGCGGGATCAACACTGGTCAAACTTCAAGAAGAACTGAAGCACACCAAGTCTGAATCGAAGGCCATCAAAGAGGATCTCGCAGCAGAGCGAGATGCCAAGGACAAGGCGAAGCAAGAGGCATTTGAACGTGCATATGCTCTCGCTGGTCTCACTGAAGAACTAGAAGTTCTCAAGGGCCAGCTCCGGTCTATGGAGGCATCCAACCACTCAAGCACATTAGAAGTCCGAGCCCACGAGATTCGGGGGGAAGATTTCGGCAGATTGTCCCTCGTAGAGGGCGACCTCGCCTTTTTGACCACCCCACGACGACCGAAACGCGTGGCACCGGACTCCGCTCGGTCTCAGATGTCCGAAATGGAACCCGGCGATGCTGCCGAAGCCACCCCTCCCAAACGACTGCGACTTTCCGAGTGCACAACTCCCATTGAGGTTGAGCAGACAACCACTACCACCACATCTCTATCACATCTGGATACCGAAGCGTTGGAAAATCTGAAGGAAGAGCTTGACCGTGAGCGTCGCCGGAGAGCCGAGGCCGAGGAAATGGTCCACTTCATGAATATCGAATGCCAGTTTGAGCGATGCTCTTGCCGGATTGCTGAGAGTCAGGGCCGCCGCTACATTTACGACGAAGAATACTTCGAAAAGTTCCAGAAGCCACAGCTGGAGGCCGAGGCCAAAGCGGCCCAAGAAGCCCGTAACGAACAGCAACGTCTAGCGGAAGAGCAGGCACGCGCTGAAGAGCGGGTGCGGGCTGAGCAACAAGCTCATGCGGAGGAGCAAGCTCACCTTGAGCAGCAAGCCCGTGCTGAGGAGCGGGCTCGCTTCGAGCAAAAGGTCCGCGCCGAGGAGCAGGCCCGCGCCGCACATCAGGCTCGTGTGGAAGAACAGGCCCGTGAAGAACAACGAGCCCGTGAGCAACAAACTCGTGCTGACCAGCGTGCTCTTGAAGAGCAGGCCCGTGCTGAGCAACAAGCACACATTGAACAGCAGCTTCTCGAGGACCAAGCTCGCGCTGAACGAGCTCGTGAGCGCGAGCAGCAAGCCCTTGAAGAACAGGCTCGTGCTGAGCAGCAAGCTCATTTGGAAGAGCAAGCCGGCCTTGAACACCAACAGCAACTCTGCATTCACGCAAGCCACACACCCTCTGTCGACCCTCCCAGCCCCGTCTATCGGCAACCCGAGGCTTCCGTCAAGCTAGAGCCCACCGAGCCCCCAGAGAAGATGCGAATGCCCAAGGAACCTGTCGTGACCTTCTCACCGGAGACCGGAACCTTCAAGACATTCCCATCACCCATTCGCGACAATGTTCAACCCCGACGAACTGATTCTTTCACACTTTCTGAGCTGAAAAGCTCGCAAGTCGACGCCTTGAATGGGATGCGTACCTCAACTGCCTCTTCTAATCGCCATGTGGACTCCACCACGCCGACCGCTCCTCCAGTGTCATCCAGGGCCGCCCGTGGCTCAACAGCAGAGCCTGTTGCTCGCGAAAATAACGAGAGCAGAACCGGTAGACGCACTGAACGCAGTGCCTACGGGCCTACTCTCGCAAGCACAAAACGGGTCCCTCTCCGTGAAGCCACTGGGTCTCAGAACTCTGCCTTCGTTTCTGACACGCCTATCAACCGAGAGGAAGCTCTCGCCAAAATCCGAGAGCGCCGC
Organism: Penicillium atrosanguineum; assembly: GCF_028827265.1. Taxonomy (NCBI): domain Eukaryota; kingdom Fungi; phylum Ascomycota; class Eurotiomycetes; order Eurotiales; family Aspergillaceae; genus Penicillium; species Penicillium atrosanguineum. The sequence goes on along the minus strand of NW_026623133.1, from coordinate 4,033,194 downwards.
GGTCGGGCACGCAGCAAGGTCCGCTCAGTGAGCGCTGCCGAGCCTTCTGGACGTTCAGTAGGATCCACTAGCAACACCGGCGCAGCCGCAACTCGTGGTCCCCGTCGCATTCCGAACCTTCGGCCGGATAGCAAGAGCGAAGGCGAGCTAGGTGAGCGGAGAGATTTGAGCGCCCCGGTGCGCATGTTCCGACGATGATGGCGCGATTGATTTGCATATATGATGTCCTGGGTCCTTTTCTTGTTCTTGAGCCGGTTCTTGTCTTTTCCATAATACCCCGGCGCAGGTGCATAATCTTGTTTTTGATTGCTTCTATTTAGCTGCGTTGCATCGCGAGGACGCAATACCTTAGCTAAGGCTTTTTTTTTTTGTCTCATTTTACTTGTTGTGGACTTTGTTCCTGTGATGAACTTTCGCCTGAGATCCACTCTCTTTCACTTTTCCTATGTTGGTACTTCATCTGTACATATTTCAGACTTTTCCCAGCACTTTGCATCTCGGTTTGCATTCCATGACAGAATGACTACCTAAGAACTAGATCGAGGTTCTCCAGATATTTGGTTCAAAGTGCATGATGTAAGAAGACATCTAGATTCTGCTCGCAGAGATCCTGAAAGAAGGTGTATGTACAGTATAGATAGGTTAAATGCCTTCGAATCCCAGTCCTTAAAACCCAGTCTTTGAAAAGCGGATAGACATGACAAGCACAGCATATCTACAGGATGGAAATACCACAACAGCGAATACGTGCGCTGTCAACATGTGCAGAACGGCCCCACCAAAGTAAGACTAGCTCTTCAACGAAGATGCGGTCTGTCGCGCTCCACACGTCCAGGCCCATCTCCGCCATATCAGCGATGGTGATAGTAATCGGTTCTTCTGCCTCACAATCCTGAGCCGAGGTATCACGACGAGAGTGGTTTCCCTGCTGTCTCTGGCGTAGCAGGGGGCATTGTCGTCGTCCTCGACGTGGAGAGAACGAGACATGGAAAGCGACAGATCTCCCTCGTCATTGACCGGGGCATCTGAATAAGGCTCATAGACATCACTATGGCCATCCGAGTCATGTCGCGCAACGGCGCCAGCTAGGGTATAGAAGATCTGGGTCGTGAGACGACGGAAGTAAGCTACCAGCGCGACTTCCGGGGGCTCTTGACTCTGGTCTTCGAGATGGAGGGATCGACGCCCGTTCGAGTTCGAGGCGGGGTATGCAAGACTTTCCAAGCTTGCCAGAAGTCGGGCGTCTTGTTCAATCTGATGTTCTTCCTCTTCTTTGGATAGACCGTCGCGGTTTTCGCCGGCGGAGGCCCACCACATGAAAGAGGTGTAAGCTAGTCGAGTCCATGAAAGAGGCTCGACGATTGAGCTGGATGAGTAGGTTGAGTCGGCGTCGGAGTCCTCCGTGTTTGGAGACGCTGCTCCGTCGCTGGAGAACTGCCGAAGGCCTTTGCGCAACATGGCATATCGGCGGGCATCTCTTTGTGTTGCTTTCAGTTGGACTGTTTTGTTTGCGTTGTGCTTTGTACTGGAGTGATCCATCAAGGCAATTTTTGGGAAAGCCCGCTCGGAGCCTTGCTGGGAGTATGGCGGGGGAAGGGTAACAAGTGCATCATAGAGCTCGGGCTTCATGCTCAAGACGGTATCTGTCGAGCACGCGATCCAGCTGGGATCCTTTTCAAGGTTTTGTGTTGATCTGTCCGAGTCGTATGAGGCGAGATCGGGGATATCGTGAATGCCGACATTGAACAGAGGACGCGGTCGCAATGGCGGGGTGTGGTCTTCGGGAAGCGCCTGTAAAAGGGAATTCGGTAGAGAGGCTAGCAATGAGAGGTCGTATACTAAAATGCCAATCAGTGGAAAGTTTCGATCGTCATTAAGGATGGGACCATACCATAGTTGCATGGCTGGTGCACCGGTGCTTCAACCATGAAAAGGATGCGCTTCCGTAGCAACGCTGCTCTGTACAACGGGAATATCAAGGGACCGAAGCATTCGAGGAAGTCTGGGAGGGATGAGGCGGGGTGGAACGGTGTCAAGGTCGGCCTGGGGGTCTGCAATACTATCGCATCGCTAAAGGCGCGGTTTCGGTGTCCGTCTGGTCTGTCGCCGGGTCGGAATCGCAGGCTGATGGGGGATTCCAAGGGAGATTCTGGATCAGCAGCTGCGGGGCTTCCGGTTTTGAAGGTGTTCCAGTATTCAGACAACGCCTGTGTATCAGACATATCCGCGGCATGTTTCCTGTCGCGTAGCTTTAGTGTCAGTCGCAAGATGAGACGAGTAGAGGCCGGGTACCACGAACAGCGTCAGTTCACGTAGCCTCGGAGCATGTCTCCAGCTCTTCCCTAGTCTTCCAGTACTCAAGGGGACCAGAACCCCAACCGCGAACATCTTCGCATTGCGCTCCGCCTCTGCAGCGGGCTGGTTGACAAACGCACTGACACCAGCATATTGCTCATGGACGAAATACCTGAGTAAAGAGCATGTACGTTAGGTTCCGCCTTTGTCGGGCTTTGCAAATATATGACCACTCACACCAGGTCTTCATTCACATTGTGTAGTCCGGAAGGGAGCGACTTGTATTCCACCACCCCTTCGACCTCGACTATCACAGCTCTATATCAGCGTCGCGTCTCGAGAAAAAGCGGATTGCGATCGCACGTACCTCCTGGGACAGCTTGTTTCCACGAAACCACATATCTGGCATCATACACGTATCAGCGATCCACCCCTCCTGAACTCGGAGCTCTAGGAGTACGACTTACCCGGTCCTGATGTCAAAGCGTATGACAAACAGGGCCGCAATTCCCGGCGGCGACTCCATCGCGGGACAAGTATCAAGAATGACTTGGCTTCTGCGAGTGACAACAATGGATAGAAGCGGGCGCCATCGGGATTTATGATCGGGGGAGCTCGGCCACCTTGGGGGAGTTGACACCTAGTCACCTGACCTGGAGCGGGGGTTTGCAGCCAATCTGGAGGATCAAAGATAATTATTTCAGAAGTATTATAATTCAGAAGTATTATATTTATAGATAGTACCGGTTGTGTTGTTGTTCGATTGATTGAAATTGCTGAAGTCTTAGGTATTGGATGATGGTGCTACCAGCCTCTTGATCTATCCCGAGGTTAGCATTCATCGCACCCGTAAGAACTTGACAAATGATTCGAGGCATAGTCTTCGCGTGCTTCGTGGCAGCGACCTGGAAATTCCTCTCATAGGCAACACCCAACTCGCTATTAAGCTAAATGCACAGGTCAATACCTACATGTATCAGTGCAAAGCCAGGGCATACCGACTTTAGAGGTAGGTGAAATGGTACATTGGCAGCAGTTGGGGCCTCGTCCCCAAATTTTGGAAAACTCATTGGCAATATTTCAAGCTTTTTTCTTTACAGCATTGCTGGTTGATAGTAAAAAATCTCTTTTCTAACGCTATTGGCCATTTCTCAGTGAGATGATAAAAACTGATGCAGATGTTGTCATGGTGGTTATGGAGATATACCGATGAGGCATCGGAACATTTGCACAAGCTGTTTCCTCGCGGCTGCAGATATATCATTTACCAAAACGGTACCTATCCAACCATCCACTATGATGGTCTTTGTAAAGTATCGATTCTCCCGAGGCATCTGCTAGAGGCCCACCAAAATCGAAAGAGGTCAAGGTCATCCTCCATTGGAAGTTGTGCGGGACACCAGATGGCCAGACGTCATTTCGGGGGAGAGCTGGGAAAAGGGATCAACCCCCGCCTATTGGCTATCCCAGTATTGAGAACAAATTGAGAACAGGGGATATGGATCCGGAATATTCATTGAATGTAAGAATAGGATCCAGGGAAGCTGCAGGTTCAACTACTATAAGGCATGCCGTTTTGAGGTTCCAATTGGCCCAACCTCCCCCGATCCACTATGTGCTCAGACGTGTACAAAAAGCCGAGCAGGCATTCCCCCAAGGCCTCATCACGGATCTAACTCCAGATCGATCTGTTATCACAGCCCTAGACCCGGAGGGGGCTGTGAATTGCGGCACAAACAAGCTTTTTAACCCCCACTCGCAACAATGGCATCACATCCCTACTACCCCCTGGAGGCCGATATCATCGGCTATTCGCCCAACCAAACCTCCGTGCTCGAGCTACTGGTTTCGGCCGGAGGTGGTTGCGCGGCCCTGCTCGGATTGACTTTTGCCGTGGCCAGTTACGTGCGTCCGGCTCTGCGTCTGGCCGATCGGATCGCGATCCTGTGGTTTGTGCTATGTAGGAACGACCTCCGAGCATCATGAGACCGCGCATTAACAAATGGAACAGCGGGAACCCTGCACTGCTTTTTCGAAGGCTACTTTATGATCCATCATGAGCATATGGCATCGGCCCAAGATCTTTTCGGGCAGTTGTGGAAAGAATATGCACTATCCGACTCTCGGTATATGACCTCCGATACCCTGGTACTGTGCATGGAGACGATGACCGTGGTAAGGCTACTCCGGGATCCCGCGAAGACCCAAAACCTTGATCCGCTGACCCGTCACCAGCTGCTGTGGGGTCCTTTATGCTTTGGCGTTGCATATCTGACCGCGACGAGACACTCCTTACGACACCCGATACAGGTGATGGTGTGCATGAGCCACCTGTATGGCGACACGCTATACTATGCCACCAGTTTATTCGACCACTATGCGAACGGGGTGGCGTACTGCCGACCGGAAGAATATTATTTCTGGGTGTATTATTTCTTCATGAACTTCATCTGGATCGTGGTCCCGGCATGTTAGTTGGCCCTTTCTCCACATGTGAAACCAAAGTGGCTGACCTAGTACTTTAGACTATCTTTTCGTCAGCATCAGAACCATTTCGAGCGCCATGAGGGCCCAGCAGGGGTCAGGCGAGAAGCGCAAGTACCAGTAACACCTCTTCCGTCATAGCCGCATGGGTGGGTGGATGTAGTGGGGAACTGTTAAGACTCGGCCGCGTTGGAGACGCGAGATGGGAGATCTGATTTACCTGGGAAAAAGAAGGGCATCGTGATAGCTACCCAAGTAGAAAAGAAGAGCGTATTCTTGAGCACAAGAAAACGAGGTAAAATTAACGTGTGCAGCTAGAAAGCGAGCAAGCAGGGAAGTATACAGATTAACGGTCAGCGTGGACAGCCTGTTTCGCACAACGCAGCAGATGACGCTGCATGAGGGACCACTCTAGGCTCCTAGGCACCTAGGCCATTATCCATTGTCCACCGATCTGACTCGTGATTAAAAGCCGCCCGTTCCCTTCGAGCCCTCAACATTGTGAAGAATGCCAAGAGCATCGAGCCCCTCTCGATGGAAAATAGCCCATCAGCAGGGTAGAAGCAGCCGACCAAATCACGCGTGGCAACTCGATCAGGCGGTTCGTCTGCAAGGGCCCAGAGTCCCAGGTCCTAAATAGCGGTCGCAGACGCGCTGATCGCCTGTGACGATCAGCGGTTTCCCGGGCAGCCAAACGTTTGGGCGCCAGAGCGCATCGGTCTTATCGGGCGGTGTCAGCCGCACTATCGTCTTGTTTACATCCCCTCGGTCAACTCTGGCACAGTCCGACTGGACAGTAAATGCTGCACGGCTATGATATTTGATGATCTGTGATCGAATTTAGATCAGCGGGCGCTGGTGAGTTCCCTTGGTGGCTCGAGTATGCCGTGTCAACAAGCTTCGAGGAATCCTCGAGCATGTGTACTGATTCCGGCTCGATCTGCGCAGTTACCCATGCCGTCTCCTGCAACGCCGAATCGCCCCTCCAAAGCTGGAGGGACTACCAAACCTACGAAGCCGCTCGACATCGGCCAGCCGCTGGGAGTCCACGATACGAACACGGTGCGCGCGCGAGTGCGACAATGGCAGCAAGAAGGCGGCGGAGTTATTACGATCAATGACGGTGTCTACGATGACGATGACGAAGAAAATAAACCGAAAACGACTCCGAAACCCAAACCCAAGGCCGAAAAAGTGAAGGCTGATAAGGTGGAGAAGCCAAAAGAGAAAGAGAAAGAGAAAGAAAAAGAAAAAGAGAAAGAAAAACAAAAACCTCAACAAACCAGGAAGCGCAGCCATAGCACTCCGCGCAAACGTGTCATTAGTGATGAGCACTGGCGGAGGAATCGATCCAATACCCAAACCTCTACCCGGAATCTGCCCGTTCCCAAACGAATCAACGAATACACGACAAATGAAGGGACAGGGTCTCCGCGCGCAAAACGAGACAATGATAAGGACGAGCTGGAAAGGCCCAGGCGGGGTCCACGTCGAGATACAGTCGCATCGAAATCCCCCAGTCGCGAAGCAAAGCACTCGACCCCGCGCAAGGCAGATACCGAGTCCGTGGCGGACAGCGACTTGGAGACCGACCTGCCAAGGTCCACAGCATTGTCAGATATCCCAGAAGCGTCAAAGAGGGAATCACCACCTCCAGATGATGTGGAATGGGCAAAGAGCGAGGCCGACTTTACCGAGTTGTCGCGACGGCGAGCTCGTGGCCAACCCTCCCGTGGGCATGCGAAGGTACCAAAGGGGGGGATCTTTGCGCAGATTGTGGACGAGTCCAGGAAAATGTTCAAACTACCAGAACCAGAGCCACCGAGGCCTACTCCTGTCCCGCCTGGACAACGTGGAGCCAAGATCGAGGCATGGCTGTCAGACACGCCCGATCCTTTCCTCGATAATGAGTCGAAAAATGACATGCCGGGTCCTCTAGATATCAAATCAGCACGTGCACGACGATCAAGGAGACTGGCAGATGATGAAAGCACGATTCTATCTTCATCCGAGCTGTCCTTAGAGAGTGAGTCTCGCCCGAAGAGCTCACACAGCCGTCATTCAAGAGACAAGGATAGTATCTCTGAGAAGCGGAAGTCGCTAGATCGCGACTCCACATCAGAAGGCAGACTGTCAAGCATCGGCAAAGCTCCGAGACCGATGCCACTCAGACTTCGAGAAGAAAAATTGCGCGACAAGCCATACGAAGAAAGCACTCTGAGCTTGGATTCGGACTTACAGACAGTCTCAGAGGGATCTGAAGTCTCTGCCAATAATGCGCCTGTCCCGCTAGGCCGCAAGAAAGCATTCCCAAGCACCGGAGGTCATCGCTTGTCGACAATCGCCTCTGCTGAAACCCTCAGTACTCTTCTTGAAGAGTCATCCGTCTCTCAGAAAGCCCCTAAAGAAAAGACACTGGAAGAGACCGAAGAGGCAGCCGAGGAGAAGGACAAATTTGATCCCGAGTCTCTCCCTGCAGTCTCTTCACAACTGAAACGACGCCTGACTACCCATAACGATCTCATGTCAGTTCTGTCAGTTCCCACCGGCCGAAGCAGAAGCATCCGATCTGCTCGAAGTATCCGCACAAATAAGAGCCGTCTGGCCAGTGCGACGGTCCCAGACATCATGGCCGAACTCTGTGCAGATGAGACGAAGTATATGCGCGAGCTCAAGACACTCGTGGGTGGTGTGATTCCGGTGCTGTTGACCTGTGTGTTGTCACGCTCCGACGCCGCGATTGCTGCTGGTCTATTCCGGCCCTCTATGGACCCCAAAGACGACATGAACTTCTCTAAACCCATTGTCAACATGGGAGTCGCAATTGAACGTTTGAAGACTCTGCACAAGCGTATCCCGCAAGACAACCCGGATGCACTGCTTACGTGGGCCCAAGGCGCGCAAAGAGTGTACCGTGAATACCTCAAAGCGTGGAGACTTGGGTTCAAGGATGTTATCGTCAACCTTGCACCGCTGGAAGAAGGCGAGGAAGACAATGGCGACACAAAGAGTCTTGATGAGGGTATGGAGCGTGATGAGAATGGCGACGTGGTCGATGCCGACGGCGAGAAGGTGGATGTCGCTTATCTGCTGAAGCGACCTTTGGTACGACTCAAATATCTCGCCAAAAGCTTCAAGGGAATCAACATCCTGCAGCCGTCAACCAAAGCAGAAGAAACCGCAAATGCCTACCAAGCGCTTGTGGTAGATGCACGAAAACGTACACGGGAGGAACGAGCGAGGCTCGAGGACGAGTCCGCCGCAAACATTGACCCGACTCGCGCCAGGGACCCAATGACATTGGGAATACTTCAAAATATCTCAGTTGATCAGACCCGCCATGTCCGGGCCCGCGACTTTTTCAATCTGTCTCTGTACCACTCTAGTGGCCAATTAGTTGACTGTCGGGCGGAATTGTTATACCGAGACAACGCATCAAACGATGGCCCCGGAGGCGACTTGTTGATATGTGAAATCGACCATTCGGATCGCTGGCTCCTTTTCCCGCCTATGGATGTGCGCTGCGTCTCAGCCCGCATTGGCGAGACAAAAGGCGAGATTGTGATGATGCTGCGCAGCACAGCGAATGAAGAGAAATATTGGCAAGAGTTGATTTCCCTTCGTATCGATGAAGTGGAAATCGGCGCGGAATGGGTGCAGCTCTTAGGATCTGATCCTGTTCCTCCTGCAATCTTCCGAACTCAAAGCTTCATCAGTCGAGCTAAACAGCATAAAGCTCGCAAGTCTTCAGTCAGCGACTCTCCCCCGCGAAACAACTCTAGCGACGTTGATATCCCAATTGGTGAGAAGGCGACAAGCCAGCGGCGCTCTTTGACCCCCAAGGAGCACTACTCTGAGCCCAGTACAGTGAGCTCCGCCACAGATAACAGGAGTTCCTTAATATCTACAGCTACTCGGGAAACCGACTATACTACGGGAGGTTCTGAACTGTCGAACAAGCAAGCTCGTTCAGGTCTAGAACTTCTTCCATCAAGGGCAAGCCCTGAAAAGGCATCTAATGGCCTGAAGAGGTCCAAAGCGCAGAGGCACTCCCGCTATGGTGACTATGGAGATAGTCCAGCTTCTGACGATGCATCTCCACAGACTGTTGTTTCAGACAGGGCGGTTGAGTCCACACCCGCTGCAGATTCCCCCGCCGCGAACAGGTTCTACGGCAGCGATGTGAAGAATGCCATCAGACCGGCCGACTCAGTCAGAGAAAGATCTCCTCCTAAGTCTCCCCCAAAGACGCCTCGCACACCCCGCAGAGAATCTCCAGAGCCTGAGTCCCCCAGAGTATCATCTGTGCCATCCGCATATCTCCCTCAGATACCCAAGATCCGAAGCACCAGCAGCCAAACCCATTTATCGGCTCCATCCAGTATTGGAACCGAGGGAGAGGAAGAAGACTACCCTCCTCTGGAGTCTCTGCCTGAGCAAGAACAGCCAGAGACACCCACTCGTTCACGACATAGGAAATCCCGGCGGAAGTCAAAGCACGATGATGCCCCTCCGCCTCCACCACCTCATCGCTCGCCAAGCTCGAAACTTTCTCCGGCACCTGTTCTCAGCCCTGCTGGTGTCAAGCTCAAGCGACGTGGTTCTTCTCCTTTGAAGCACGAATATGAACCCTCTACGGCTTCAGACTCTTACTCGGACACAGATTCGGACGCATCGACCGTGCGCCATTACAGTTACTCGTCCTCGGAATACTCGAGGGACGATGAGTCTGAGTCTGAGTATTCGTCGGAGTCAGAACAGGAAGAAGACCTTCCTAGGCCGAAGATTCGTGGGCCTGCCTCCACAGGGACAAGCTCTTTGTCTCCTTCCAACTCTGCCTCTCAGAGTGGCTACAGAACGGTGCCACTGCAACCTGGCAAGTCAACCAAGGTGATTGCCTTTATTTTTGCTTGGTCTAGCAAGGGAAATTGGGAGACCCTGCTTCCTGACGAATGCAAAATCACCGTCAGTCCCGGACTGATTGAAGCGTTCAAGATGAATGCCGATTCCCACTCGACATCCCCGTCAAGGTCATCGCGGCCTCTTATTTCAATGGAACTCACACCACTTGTCCCTATCCGCCGGGGAACTGCCATTGACATCAGCATTCGCTCCCCTCCCACCGAGCGATCCCAGATCACCTCTAGTAACAACATTATGTTCCGATCCCGCAACCCTGACGACTGCGACGCTCTTTACGCTCTTATCAACCACGCCCGAATCAACAACCCCACTTACATCGCTCTCCAGAACGCCCGCGGTCCCTTCAACGACCACGAACTACCCAACTACGACCCGGAACCCAAGTCCGGCGGAAGCTGGTTCGGCTTCCCCCGCCGCAGAAAGAGCTACCGCGCTTCCAGCTCTCCACGCTCCCTCGCCGAAGGCTCCGAAAGCAGCGTCGGAACCATGAGCAGCGCCTTCTCCGCACTCAAGCGCTTTGGTGGCGGCAGCAAGATGTTCAACATCTCCCGCTCTACCGTTGAATCTCGCAGCGGCCGCGAAGGCAGCATGTATTCCGGCGACGGCGACGCAGACTTGGCCTCACCATCTGGCGGTATTGGCCGCATTGCCGCAGCCATCAAGGGCGCCGACGGCATCGGTCTGTCAAACGCTAAGATCCGCCTCTACCTACGCGAAACTGCTTCTAAATGGCGCGACATGGGCGCTGCTCGTCTGACCATCATGCCCGCCCCTCCCAAAACCCCATCATCTCGCCCTGGGACCGCCGTCAGTGGCCGCAGCGATGGAAGCGGAACGCACGACGGAGCCAGCTCATCACCCAGCTCCGGCGCAGCCACACCGCGCACCACGGAGCCCGAGAAACGGATCACAATCCGCGGCAAGACCCGCAGCGAAGTCCTTCTAGATGTTTGTCTTCCCGAGAGCTCGTTCGAGCGCGTCGCGCGCACCGGAATTGCCGTATCCGTGTACGAAGAGATTGAAGGCGGCACAGTCGCCAAACAAGGCGGAGTCTCGCTCAACTCACAGCGAATCTACATGCTCCAGATGAAAAGCGAAGCTGAAACGGCGTATACATTCGGCCTTGTTGGGAAACTGCGGTATTAGCACTACCCATATCTAAGGTTTGGAATGGGAGCATTGGTTTTGGTACATTGGTTTTTCGGCGGACTTTTGTGTGCATTAGCATGAGCATTTTTCTTTCTTTCTTTTTTCATTTTTCATTGTCCATCATACCATACCTACTTTTAGATATTGTCAGTCGTTTCGCGGCTTTTTCTTTTGTACATTTAGATTTGCGGTCAATTGGATCGCTAGTTCTTGCTGCATACCATACCCTTACCTTACTGTAGTAGATAGTCCAATTAAGAGCAATATGCTCGTACATTATATCAATAATTTGGAGTAAATCTCTCGTCAAGTCCTATTTCTATTTTTCCGGCTCCTTAGTCTCGACCTCCGCACCACTCGTTTTCTTGAAGATGTATCCGATCCGATTACATTCATCTTTGAGCAACGAGACGAGAACATCGTCATCCACGGCTGCTGAGAGATCCTCGTCGGTTTCCCCAGACAGAAGAGCCGGGTCGATATGAGCGTACTGCGCCAGAGATTGATGCATCTTGTCCTTCTGGCCAGCCTTCCCCTTTCCATTCTTAGCATAGCGCTGGCCACGATGCGTTCCTTGACGAATAGAACGTTCCTGTTCGTCCATATCCACTTTCGACGCCTTCAGAAGACAGGGATCATCAGGTAGGGAATCACAGGATCCATCATCGCTAAGCTCCTCCACCTCTGATTCCTCTTTGGGAGTAACCGTGCCCGAGGACGGCAAGGACATAATACCCCTTCCCCCACAGTCACATCCTACAAGATCATGCGTCTGGCAAATGCTTTCCTGGTCAAGTCGGAATAAATCGCGTAGTTCGGCGGTCGAGAACTGCGAAACGCTATCCTTATGCTCCATGACACTATCCGCCAATCCTAGCTTTGTTACCTGGCGCTGCCAGATCTTTTCTTCCAGACTACCCTTTAGAATGACGCGGTAGATACGACAGTGATGTTTTTGTCCGTCGCGATGGATACGCGCCATAGCTTGGATATCCGTCGCAGGGTTCCAGTCTACGTCGAAAAGAACGAGACGGCTTGCTCCGATCAGGTTGAGGCCTGTGCCTCCCGCTTTGGCGGATAGGAGGAAGGCAAAGCACTTTTCGGCGGGTTGACGGTTGAAGTCGTCGACGAGTGGTTGGCGTTTTTGAGCCGGAGTGCTTCCGTCAAGGCGGAGGAATGAGAGACCGAGAGATGAGAGGAGGGTGGCGAGGAGGTTTAGGGTTGAGGTGTAGTTTGATACAAGGACGATTTTCTCCGATGTGTTGGAGCGGATGCTGTCGAGGAGTTGGTCGAGGACACGGACTTTGGCGCTCGCTGAAGGAGAGAAATGGCGCATGAGAGCTGGTGGTAGGGAAGATAGAAGAGCAGCGACAGTTTCGCTAGGTGAATTGTCGTTATTCTTGGCCGTTAGTAGAGACGGGCTGTTGCATAGCTTCTTCAGGATGGTGATCAGTTGGAGAGCACTCTCGGCATTTCCCATCGCTGTCTGGAATATCGGAGATGCTAAAACAGCTTGGTAGATATTTGCCTGGGCTGGCGTCGGTCTGCAGAAGAGCACGTATTCTGACTTTGGAGGGAGGTATTTAGCCAGAACGTCGGCTGTTCTGCGGAGGATGAACTTGGATGTGAGTTCTCTAAGCTCTTCATTTCTGGATTCGCCCTTTTCGATGTCTTTGCTGGTAGCTTCTGGTTGTCTGCTTCGAACAATTGGGGTTTCGAACTCTTTGATGAAAGCCTTGAAGTTGCCGAGAATCCCAGGGTTGATGAGGTCGACAGCAGCGAAAAACTCTCTCAAATCGTTCTGGATAGGCGTACCGGAGAGAATGACTCTCTTAGTAGCATTGAGGTTCTGAATGGCTTGACCACTCTTATTCTGGAGCGTCTTGAGTCGGTGACCTTCATCGGCAATAATGATATCGACCCCTGCACCTCTTGCCAAAGCCTCATGGACCGTCCTTAGCTTCTCGTATCCCACAATCATAACACTGTAAGCCTTTCCTTTTGTGAAATCAGTCAGACGCCTGCGATTATCATCAAGGACAAAGACACCAATTCGCTCGTTTCCGAGCCACTTGCGAAACTCCTTTCGCCAATTATTGATCAGCGTCACTGGACAGACAATCAGTGCCTTTTTGATGACCGGGGCATTGCCGGCAATGGGGTTCTGTTTCAACAACGTCCATAGCAATGCGATGGTCTGGAGTGTCTTGCCAAGACCCATATCGTCTGCCAAAATCGCTCCCTCGCCGTTGAAGTCTCGCATGCCCATAACACACTCGTAAAGAAACTGTACACCTTCGCGCTGATGTTGTCGGAGACTCTTTACCAATAACGGGTCGACCACCACATCCACGATTTGCTTTCCCTCGGGGACTGATTTCGGTCTCGGCATCACCAATGCCCCTGGCGCATTGGGATCATGTCGTGGAACGGCCTTTGTGGCGTTCGATGAAACGACCGTATTCTCGAGTAAAGGTGCCTTGTAAGCAGCAAAGGTCGGGGTTATAGATGCATTGGAAGGATGTCCATCCTCCAACGCAGATGAAGTTCGTTTTAAAGACGTGGTCGCATTAGGGGCAGCTGGCTTGGCAGGATTCTTCCCCATGGCCATCCTCAGCGCAGCTAGGGACATGTTGACCGGCGCTTTTGGCGGCGTCGGCGCTGGTTTCGCCTCTTCCCCCGCTGGTTTTGTGGCTAGATATTCCGCTCGCGGTATTTCGGAGTCGATCTCAACCTCTCTCCCGGAAATATATAGCATTTTTCCCGGCTCGAGCTCTTGTTGGTAAATCACCCGTCCCATGTCTTTGCCTCCGACATCTCGTAGAGATAAAAGGGTGCCGCGGGCCACGATTATAGCGTCTCCATCCCAAGTCTTGTTTTTCTTTGTCGTTGGTTTTCTCCTACGACAGACATAGCCTGAATGTTAGAAACGATACCATCTATGAGATCGGAATGATGGAGGTCTCGATCGAACGTACCAAAGGGCATTGAAATATCGTTCGCCTGCGCCTGGCTTAGGGGCAGCTTTCTTCGAGGGTTTCCCTGAAGAGTCTTTCCCGTTCCTGACTGGTACCAATGGCTTTCGGGCACCTAATGATGGCGGAGGTCGCGTGTCTGCGGGCGTTGGCTCATCCTTCTCCAGGCGAGGTTTCTTGGCTGGAGGGTGAGAGTCCTCGGTTTCCTCCATGGATGTCTCGGGCTTCCTAATGGAAGGAGGCTTGAAAGGCTTGAAGACCATGGCGACATGCAGTTAAGGTCTGTTGAAGGTCGATGCGCGAAACGCGTGAGACCAGGCGCGTGGTCACGTGACTAATCGCCCAATTAACCATTTGGGCCAAAATTAACGCTCAATCAAGACAATGGGACAATAGACAGTGTATTAAGGTTATTTCGGAGAGAATGTACAATGTATTTCTATCTACTTTCAAGACTCAAAGAGCGAAGTTGAAAGGTAATTATATATGCATGCAAGAGGTATACCCAGCATGATTTAAGGTGATGTACACAAGGGGAATATCACGTCAAGGTCACGTCAAAGAATAATGCATAGGAATGCATCTGATAGTCGTCGAAGATCATCAGCGAATGGAAAAAGGTAAAATGGTGAAACAAATGGTATATGCGAATCAACAGCCATCCCAGTAATTATTTTTCAGTACTTCAAACAATTATGCCCTTACCGGGCGTCATCCATCAGAGCCTTGTCGGTCAGAGGGATGTTCTTGGGCCCCTCGTACGAGCCCTGGCGGACGAACCACCAGATGGTGACGAAGACGGTGAGACCGCCGGTCAATAAGCTGGCGTAGTTCATGGATTGAGCATCGGTGGGCAGGGCGTAAGGGAAGCAGAAGATAACGACGAAGGCGACGATATAGATGCAGGCCAGGATGTTGACGACGTAGCCGATCTTATTGTTCATGAAGAAGGAGCCGGGAACGAAGGAAGAGCGGCGGGTGAGAACGTGGGGGAGGATGGCCATGAAGTAGGACAGACTGGACAGCTGAACGAAGCATCCGACAAAAGCGCTAAAGGCGGTGGTCGAGCCGAGGTAGATGCAGGCCAAGATGGTGACAATACCACCGCACACCAGGGTAGCGTTGAAGGGGTTCTGGTATCTGGTGTTGATGTGGCCGAGCCAGTTGGGGAAGGGGGTGGCACGGTCGCGCGAAATGGTCCACAGAGTACGGCCGGCAGTGATATAGCAGCCAGCAGCGGTGACCAGAGTGGGCAGGAAAGCGACGATCAGGAGACCCAGGGCACCACCACGGGTTCCAGTGGCCTGGTAGTAGATCTCGGCAAGAGGGAAGTTGTAGGGACTGTTGCTGACCGCATCCATATCATGGATGGAGTAGAAGATGGCAATCATGTAGAAGATACCAGTCAGGAAGCCAACACCCATCTGGGCCAGCACGGCCTTGGGGATATTACGGCTAGGCATGGGGATCTCCTCCGCCAAGTGAGAGGAGCAGTCAGGGGTACCAACAGAGTAGGCACCGTTCAACATACCCATGACGAAGACGAAGCCTTCCTGCTTGTAGCCGGTAAGATTGGTCCACTCCTCCCAGACGAGGTGGTTAGAGGCATATCCGGCGCCGGTTACGTGAGGCATCACGGCGCAGACGATGATGGTGACGAAGACACCGGCTAGAATCAAGAACATGCCGAGGTTACCGATCCAAGGCAGCCAGCGGTTCATGAAAAGCACGATGGCGCAGCAAGTCCAGGTGCAGAGAAGGAAAGTAATGAAGGTGTTCCAGGTCTGCGCCGTGAAGTCGGGGTGCATCAAGGCATACATGGAGACGAGCTGCTGGGCCATGATCAGAGACATGGAGGCAGCACCTAAGATCCAGGCAAGGCAGTTCCACCAGCCAGCGAAGAAACCGCAAACGCGACCATACTTGCCGGCAGTGATGGAAGCCCAATGGTAAACACCACTGGAGGAGGGCATGCCAGATGCCAGCTCGGCGATAGAGGCGGCGACCAGCCAGTAGCAGATGGAGACGGCGATGCTGAAGGGGAAAGTTAGAGGTCATTTCGGTCTATACGGGGGCAGGTTCAACATACAACTCATAGAGAGTACCCGCGAGACCACCGTTACTCAAAGCAGTCACCACACTACCACCCTGTGCGATCCACGTGTTTCCGGTCGTGACAGCGACGGCACAGATACTGATCAGACTGAAGTTGCGCTCGACCTCCTGTTTGTGACCAGAGGCGTTGACCAGTTCACCATGATACTCCTCGGAAGCCACCTCCTCAGTGGCCTGAGTCTTCTCGACAATGTCGGCCATAATGACGATCTACCCCTGTGGGATTGACGGGTCGCAGAAAAAGGCCGTAGAGAAGGGGTCGTCTAACCTTCAGTGAGAGAAAAGAACGGCTGGAGAGCGAGAGAATACAGAAAGGAGAGGCAGGTTATATTATTGTTCGGTGGAGTACGGGAAGTGGTGTACAACCCGGTGCGGCCCCCCGAAGTCCCGGGGCGGAGTGCGACCACCTCACATTGAACCCATCAGAGGCCATCGACAGCAACTCAACCGTGAATTGATTATCTTGACTCCACATTTCCTGGCCACTCTAATCGAGTCCAGGGCCAATCTGCAACCAGTTAGCTTCTTCAAACCCCAAGTTGGAGTGGCCACTCCAACTCTAGCCAACTCTAGTGGGGCTGACGATGCTTGTCATTGGTGTTCTCAGGAGGCGAATGCGCCAAACTCCAACGAAAGCCTGACTAGACGCGGAGGGTTGCGCTATTGCGCTTTACCTAGAAGGGGAGCTTGAGCAGAAAGAATTTTCCCCTACTTAGGCTATCTCTTGGCGCCCCCAGGTCCTTTGCTTGCCCCTAGGAAAATGATCTGAGGCAAGAACGTGTGGAGCAACCGTTGATAATCTGGCTCACTGGCCTGGGGTGTCGATCTCATCTTTTTTACTATGTATGTATGTTATGCATAGCCATGTGAGCCATGTTCAAGGGAGTTCGGTTCGTGACGCATCACATCGTCAGAGAGGTCTTCTAGAAGGTCTAAGGAGCGCTGCAACAGTTTTTCCCACATGGCGTTACTTCGGCACTTCCGAAGCTCCTATGTGAAACCGCGCAAAAATCAAAATCAAACAAAAAAAAAAAAAAAAAACACGAGAACCGATGGCACCACGCTGTGAAGCACTCGGTGAAGCCCCCTGCTGCACTAATTTTCATTAATTTATTCGAAGGGTGCTGTATCCGTCTGGAAACAGCCCCCCCAAAGGTACGGAGCACATACTAATGGACCTACCACCGTGGATTAGATCCATTTAGAAGGCGAGCCCAGATCCACGCCACGTATTTACTATATGAGACAATGTGCCGCAGCCACAACGTCTATGGTACTTTTGCGCTACACTCCTGTAAGCCTTGGAGATTCGGACGTGGCCGTGCATCTAGGCAGCGCACTTTGAGATCTATTAACTTCAAATCGACCTCCACAGCACCGTACTTCGGCCGTGGCCCACGGATCTACGCCCCAAATGGCTCTCATTTTGGGGCTCTCCCAAAAATGTGGTCTGTTCTCAAGTGGATGTACTGTATGTATCCGTAGCATCCACCCCGAGAGACTGCAACGTAGACATGTGTGTTTTGATCCATCTGTGGACAAAATCGGATTTAGCCTCAGATCTAGTGCGATCGAGGGTGGTGTGTGCGCACTGGGTCTAGACAGGCCTCCGAAGCCGGGTCGGCCAATGTAGACTTACTTTAGTTTCAGGTACACAGCGCCGTCTCAGCCGTGAAGGAAACTAACAAAGCTAGTCGCCTGCAGGGATCATGATTCGCTTGGCTACTTTAGTGCCAAGGTCGGTAAAATCTAGTTGGAATGTGCATCAAGCCGATCGATTCGATTGGTCTCACGATCGGCATCAATAAGTCAATTGTAACTGCTGTACAGTACACAGCATTCATCGCTGCAATTTTTGGTACCATACCAACGCGCGTTACAATGGCCACACCACGCTGATACATATATGGGGCCCAACCTGGGGAGCCGTAGAAAGTAGGGATCTCCCCCAGTCTCCACCGGCAAAATCCCTCAATCCGGAAGGGCTCCAACCAAAGGAATGCGGATCGATCCACTTGATCCCACTTGTCAAAGTCTATTAAATATTTCAAATCTGGATCAAGTGGACTGGTCCGCCCGCTTCGAGCTAAACCAGCGGACGATGCCCGCGAACGCTTTTTCCCGCACTCTCCGATTCAACAATAGCGTGTTGATCCTAGGCCACTTTGACCATTCGCCCCCATTTCAGTGGAACCCTTGGCATCCGCAATGCAATCAAGGTGCGAAACAGGCACAGCTTCGGAGGTCACTAGCCCACTCGGGAAGGCCTGAAGGAGCTCACGTGCTCCCTGACGCCTTTTCTGGCCTCAACCAGACTATGGAGCCGGGCGTACTGGTCTGACCACAGTTAGCGCAAGCCTTATACATTATCCTCCTTCCATTTGAGAACACTTACGTCGTCGCCAAGTTGCTGGCCTAAATTCTATTATAGTGATGGTGATGACGGGTCTCGCGTAGATGTTGTATGCGAGAGGCACTGGGCCAAAGGAAAAAATCTACTCCGTACGCTGTACTCGTATGTAACCTCGAAGCAGCGAAGCCAGCCCGAAGTGGCAAGTCCTTAAGCCAATGTCGAGAGACGGACGAGCTAACGCCCGGTGGAGCTCATCGGCAAAGCGCTGCCAGGTACAATTTCATGATTTCCTCTCAACAGGCAATCAGATCAATTTCCACCGAGCAATCTATTTCCAAGGTTCACGACTCCATTCAGTGCCATGGAACAGTCCACCTTCCTCCAAATCCCCGCCACGGGCTATGGTTGGCTGTGGCTGTCACCGGATGATCCTGTACCTGTACGCCTATGATAAGCCTTCGCCCTCCGAAGCCCTGCATCTCCTTCCAGTGTACCTATCACACCTATCACACGAACGCAGCGAACCCCCCCGCTCGTCCACCCCCTGGAGTCGTGATCATCTTCGGCAGATGTGTGCCCGGGAAACTTTATACTAGTTCTCGGACTGCAGTCGTCTTATAATGTGCGTGGCTGCACCTCCCGACGCCTCTTCCCTGTTCCTCTTGATCGTCCAGCTAACCCCTCCGTCCATAGGTTGCACTCTTCGCATCCTGAAACAATGTCTGGACTAGGTGGTGACTTTGGTGTTCGGTTCGCCCGCGAGACCTGGGCTCTCTACGCCGTTGGTCTCCTCGGCGGTGTTCTTCGATTGTATGTGTTTCTTGCTTCCGGTGCATGGGCCCCTTCCACTGACTCGAGGCGCATTATAGTACTGCCCGTATCCGACGTCTGGGTATCCGCGGTCTCCAGCAGGATGACTATATTATGATGTTCGGCCTCGTCTGGTACACCATTCTATGTGTCGCCCTCAACGAAGTAGCCTCGGGAGGAGGCTCAAATTTGATGACTGATGAAGAGAAACTACATGTCACACCGGCCATCCACGCCGAGCGGGAACGAGGAAGTAAATGGGTTTTCGTTTCGGAACATGCCTTTATTCTTTGCGTCTGGAGCTGCAAGGCTTGCATGCTGGTGATCTACGCTCGTATCACCGAGGGTCTGAAGCAGCGCAAATGGATCAACTGGATCGCCATCTACGTTGCGGTCGGCTTTGTCGTTACGGAGTTGTCTCTCTTCCTTATATGCCGCCCACTGAACCAATACTGGGCCGTGCCTACAGACAACTGTAAGGATGACACTTGCAAGTTGAAAATACCCGATGCTGACTTTCCCTCAAGACCAATGTTCGTCCTACCAATACTATGAGATCGTCCAAGGATGTCTCTCCATCTCCGCCGACTTCTTCATGCTGCTCGTCGCCATTCCCATGCTGATACAAGTCCGAGTCCCGCTGAAGCAAAAGTTGATCTTGGTCCTTCTCTTCGGCATGGGAATCTTCGTCATCGTGGCCGCCGTTCTCAACAAGGTGTACTGCCTTGTCCCCTCGCTTATTTCGTATGTCTACATGAATTGGTACTTCCGTGAAGCCACCGTCGCCATCCTCGTCACCAACCTACCCTTGGTCTGGTCCCTCCTGCGCGACGTCTTCCCCGCGCTCAAGAGTTGGACTGGAGGATCGAAGCGTGGTACCGACCGATACAAATCCGGGCCTTGGACCAGCAAAGGCACCGGCTCCCGACCCTATGGACCTTCCAGTCAATTGCGCTCGGGCGACTTCGACATGCAAAACTTTCCGGGCAACGCAACGGTCACCGAGTCAAAGGGCGGCCCCGCTGTCTCCGATATCAGCCTCAACGCTAGTGAGGAGAGGGATATGAGTAGTGACGATGGGTCAGCCCGTGCGCTACGGATCCGACAGGATATTACGGTGACCGTGCAGCATGACAATCGACCACCGGAGTACCAAGCCAGCACGGCGCATGCTGTTTCGCGACACGAAGATGTATAATTTCGGCCTCTCTTCCGCTCCTTGCAACCAAAAAAATAAAAGCCGAAACTTCATTTATTTCCTCACGAATCTACGGAGTCCGAGTGGACCAGATACCCAGCCTAATTGTGCTTCTCTCTTTTTTTCTTTTTTTTCTTCCATTCTTACGCTGTACATATTCAGTTCGTTATAGACACGCTTTTCCTTTCTGGTTGGATGTACGGGCGATAGATGGGTCAATTTTCGGGATACATACACTCATACACTGTATAGTACAGAGACCCATACAGAATTCTCATTAGAGCACAGAGCACAAATCACAAAATGATAAAGCGCTAAGCGTGGCAAACCATGGTTCAGCATGGAATCCACTTGCCCCGCCGATCTCCCGTTTCCTTGCGTCAACTGTTGATCTTACCGAAATCGGGACCAACCGAAGTGAGAGCTGAGGTGAGTTAAGCGGAGAGCCTGTAAGTCTGCAGAGTACTGGACATTCCGGCCTCGAATCCCTGCAATTTTGTTGCACTGAAATCTAGCCCCTGAACTACCGCCACCGTGGCGCTAGAAGTGGAAGCCCTGCAAGGTCTAGCTTCCGTTTTCCGAGTTTGGAACGAACAGTTCGAACACCAAGTATCCGCGTCATTACCAAGCCTCAAATCGGAAGGCCAACCTCCGGAAAAGGCTATCTGGCCTCAGGCGATCTAACCCAGAGTGTTGAATGCTCCATGTTGCCATCCATTGCGTGGCTCGTGCTGGCTCAGCCTGTCGTAGTTTCACAGGGACCCACCATAGCCCGCCATGTTCCACTCTCCGATCCACGGCTCTCGCATGGACATTCTGTGGTAACGGGCTTCCCGGGTTGGGGAATATTCCACTTCAGAAAAGAATTGACGGGAGATCCTTTGTGGAGAGAGAGAGAGAGAGAGAGAGAGAGAGAGAAGCGGTCTGGAGTAAATTTTACTCTCATTTTCCGTTTTGCATGTTCATCGCTAATCTCCTTTATTTTTCCTTCTCTTTTTCCCCCCACGCCTTGGCAAGGTTGGCAACCTTGGAAGGTCGACTGTACATGTAGCGAGGGTATGTCACCCTCTCATTCGCTAGTGTTCAATGCAACATCTGAAGGTTCGAAAGTTTCTTCCACCGGGTCTTCCAGAAAAATGACAAATGTCTCGCCCGAAGAGAGTTTGAACTAAGTTTCGGGGTCCCACGTATTTCCATCGGAACAGAGAAACACCTGTCGGCCATGACGACAACCCTGCAAGCCCAATTTTTGAAGTTTGGACCTTAACAGCCCAAGCCGAGGTAGTACCGCAAATTGAATCCGATATCACCGGACAGTCAGTAATCAATAATATTCTTTGGCAATTTCTCCCGGTTCTCCATAGGATCAACGCGGAACCAGACATAAGGCGGTGGACCTCAGGAGCGGGCAATAATTCGGGAATAACAGGTTCAATTTAATTTAATTAGTAGATGAAGGATCCAAACTAGTCAATATAATTCCCGGCCATCTTCGTGTTTTGAATTCCTCTGTTTCTATTCTCGTGTGCGTGGACCTGGATAAAACCTGTCAATAGAGTTTTCACACCACAAATCCCGATCCAGACAGGGTCAGGCCTGCGATCGGCCGGTCACTATAACCGGGAATAGTATATACTAGCTTCGATCGCACGGCTGTTTGAGCGAGATATCCGGTTCGAGGTCCACTGCACCGTAGGGCCGTGCCTGGTGCGCCGTGCTCGGTGCGCCGTGCTCGTTTGTGCGGAATGTGCTTCCGAGTACGGGCTGGTGCGTTCTGGCAATAACCCTTTTACTATTATTCTTAGATGAGACATGTAGAAAATAGGCTCGGAGGAAAGTCGGGTGCGAAGATGGAGACCTCGGGGGATGATACTGAAACCGGGTTGCGTGGCTGGTTTTATCGGGATTGCCGAGGTATACGGGACACCGACCCGGGTTTTCATGGTTCAGGAGTGCTCGGATCTGGATCTCAGTCTGAAGAGTCACTTTTGACTTAGTAGAGTTGAGAAGGTGTCAACAAGGTCAACAACGACAAGGTTGACATCGCCAAGAGGAACGGGTTGGTTTGCACGTGATTCTACGCAACTGCACACGCTGAAACTATTGAATCTTATATCTGGTTCGGATCTTGGCCAGCCCCAACTCTCCGAAGTCAGTGCCATCAACAAAGCTTGTTCAATTCCACTCTCCGCTCGAGTAGACTGGGCCAGAGGTCACTGCACAGACACCTCGCCCCTCGGAAGGTCAATCCCGACATCCACATCATTTGAAACACCTTTCGTCGCCGAGCCCTTGTGCCAGAGTTTGTGAAATCTGATGACCGGGTGAACGGATGAGAAAATAGCCTGCAAGAACAGATAACTGGGCTGCGAAATTCCACGTGGAAAACCAATATACTGGAGCCAGCGCTAATCATCTTCGCGAGGATCTCCAGCCATTCAGAGCGCCTTCGTGCATCCTTTATCGTCCCAAACAGGCAGGAGAGCTGATCAAGCTGATCGGCGTATCCGCGACCCCTTTAGTCCACTAGGGCTAACCGTTGCTCCGTGCTCTTTCGTTAGAGTCGGTCATTGTACCGCTTTTGGGAGCTGCCACAGATCACGATGACGACTGGCTCGTTGCCCCGACGCTCTTTTCTGGGGCTGGAGGGTCAGCATGTCTTCATCACTGGCGCTGCTGGCGCCATTGGGGGCGAAGCAGTGCGCGAATTTCTTGGTAGGTGTCTTGATTTGTAGTTTTCCCCCATGTGATTATTGCTCGTTTCGTGTAACGTTGGCTGTTGAACTGAAGGGGTGATGCTATCCAGCCAACCCAGTTATTTCTGTCATCGGTCTGGGACTTGTAGGAGTGCTCATCGGGCGTTGAACGTAGAGGAAGCTTCTGGGGTTCCAAAGAATATGGTCTGACCCTCACTAGATCACGGATGCCGTGTCACAGCCTATGACAGTCACCCACTCCAGCTCTCTGGAATTGATGCCGAGCGTTTTTCAAGACTGCACCTCTTGGACGGGGATGTCGGTGACGAAGAGTCAATCCAGACCGGGTTTAAGAAAGCACAGGACCGATTTGGACCTGCGAATATCCTAGTTGTCAACTCCAGCTTCGAGGATAAGACAAACGAGTATCCCATCTGGGACCTGCCACTGGACGAATGGGAAAAGAACTATAGAGTGAATGTCCGTGGCTCTTTCCTTGCCATCAAGCATTTCCTACGATGTGTGCGCGAGTGCCAGACATCCAGCACCGAGCTGGCTAGTCCGGCCATTGTTGTGACGGAGACGGAGACTGGCGCTGGTCTTGCTGCAGGAAAGGCTGGCTTGCACTATGGTCTTCTCAACACCGTCCGGGATGAGATCAAGCAGCTCAATCCGGATGGCCGAATCAATGCTGTCACTCGCGGTCTCATCAGTGAGACAGGAGAGAATGCTACCGCTCCGGCAGATGTAGCTCGCACTATGGCTTTCCTGGCCTCGAAGCGTGCAGCTGGACACATCTCTGGACAATGCATCCGTGTCGAAGGCAACGATGAATCCATTGCAACCAAGGTGCAAGAATCCAAGCCACTGGCTCTCCAGACCCCCGTGCAGTCCATCCCCCCGAGCCTATCCAAACCGAAGCGCAACAAGATCCGCGTTGCAGTTTCAATTGACCTTGATGCTGTCTCAGGATGGCTGGGAACAAGTAAGCCTGCCCCGTCCACTTAGATACCATGGCAACTAATAATAGCTATAGACACGCACCCTGACAATAACCTCGCAGACTACTCGGCTGGATTCTTCGCAGCCCGAGTGGGCGTCCCTCGCCTCCTGCGCATGTTGAAGAAGCTTGATCTCGCCAACAAATGCACCTGGTTCATCCCAGGTCACTCAGCCGAGAGCTTCCCCGAGGAAGTCAAGCAAGTTGTTGCATCTGGCTGCGAAGTGGGACTGCACGGATATGCCCACGAAGGCGCCTACCAACTCACACCAGAGCAGGAGCGCGACGTGCTGGTGAAATGCATGGAGATCGCGCAGAACCTGACCGGTAAGAAGCCGGTCGGGTACCGGGCGCCTTTATACCAGCTCCGAGAATCAACCCTTGATCTGCTGGAAGAGTTTGGCTTCGAATATGGTATGTCCAGTATGCTCTCCCCAAACAGTACGCATCTAACATGGACCAGACGCCTCTCTAACCGACCACGACTGTCATCCCTTCTTCGCCCCGAAGCGCCCACCTCTGACACCCATCGACTTCTCCAAACCCGCCGCCTCCTGGATGCATCCTGTGAAAGAAACATCCTCCCCACCCGACCGCCGCCCCTTAGTTTGCGTCCCATGCAACTATTACATGGAAGATATGACACCAATGCAGTTCCTTCCTCACTGTGAGAACTCACAAGGGTACGTCGACACTCGGATGATCGAGAATATGTGGCGGGATCGGTTCTTGTGGATCCGAGATAACGAGGAGGAGCCTATTTTCCCCGTGTTGATGCATCCGGATACGAGTGGCATGGCGCATGTTATCGGGATGTTGGAGCGCATGTTAAGGTGGTTGAAGGATTGGGAACGGGAAGGGGAGGTGGAGTTTTTGCAGACTGGCGAGATTGCGAGGTGGTGGAAGGGGAAGATGTTGAAGGAAGGGAAGGTGCCCCGGAGTTGAATCTGGGATGAGTGAGATAATGACTATTTGAGCCTCACAATTTGGTATGATCATAGTTTTGATGGTCTCCTTCCAGAAATAGTTCAAATAGAGTAGTACCTGTTGGTCTCTAGAAGTGCAAATGTCTCCATGAGGTATAAGTAAGGCATGGGTACGATCCGGAGATACCAGTCAGTCATCGAAGGGATGAAACAAGCCAAAAGAAAAAAAAGCATTAAACTTAGCGGCACCCTAGTACATATGAGAGATGTATACCTCTAAAAGGCCTGACGATCCCCGGGGCTGGTTCCAATATTCTTGATGTGCTATATACATTGCCCACCCCCACGTGTTCATCTCTCACTCTTCGCCCGACCCAATATCCCAATCTGGGCCACATCTATTGTCTCACGATGTTGTACAGATATGCATGGGGAAATGCGAGTCTATGCTCATTGGAGCAAGGTGTGTATAGAACCTGTTCGGATCACCACATTGAACCGGATGTGGAGAGGTCTACGACTAGTTCGTACAGAGGTGCATGGTGGCTGTCGGCCCACCAACTGCGGCTGAGCAGCTGCTGTAAGGGCGTGTGAGTCACCTCACATCCTGTCTGGGCTGGACACGACACTTGCAGTGGCTTGCAGTCGTGGGGAAGCAGAAATCGAAAAGACATTCCCGCTTGTGTTGTTTCTTACATTCTCGTTCTTCAGCTCTCTGTCGCAGCAGACCGAACGAAATGTCGGCTCAGCCATGGGGCTACAGGTGGCGCTCATCACAGGCATTCATTGTATTCACTGCGGTGCTTGGGCTCTTCTCTGAGACTTTCCTATACGGGTTCATCGTACCGATCCTGAGTTATATGCTCGAGGACCGTCTGCAATTGCCTCCGTCCCAGACACAATGGCTCACCACCGCACTTCTCACATCCCACGGATTTTTCGCCATGGCATCTGCTCCGATCATTGCTCACTTTGCGGACAAGACATCCGATCGCAAAGTGCCTTTACTTCTTGCTCTGGCTGGCTGTGCGACCGGAACGCTGTTGGTCGCCATTTGCTCTTCTCGTATGTACGGCCCAATCCCCGTCAAACGCACATCATTAAACCATTCCCAGTCTGGCTGCTCTTCCTTGGTCGCATGATACAAGCCGTAGCTGGGTCAGCGGGCTGGATTGTAGGCTTCGCAACCTTGACAGACAATATCCGATCGGAACACGTCGGTAAAGCCCTCGGCACAGCGATGTCATTCGTGACGGCCGGAGTGATCATGGGTCCAATGGTTGCTGGCGTACTGGTCCAGCTACTGGGATACTGGGCGGCATGGTGCGCACCGTTCATCCTTCTCGGCATGGACTTTGTAGCGAGACTGCTCATGATCGGGAAGAATGATACACAGAGCGAATCCTCAGAAGACGCGGCGAGTGATGAAAACGAAGCCCTACTTCCCCGAAAGGTCTCCAGTCCATCTGATCCAGAGCAAGGATGTACAGAGTTGACGGGCCCGGGGTTTTATCGCATTGTGCTATGCGATATCCGTATCATTGCGGCGCTGCTCAATCTGTTCATGTTCTCATTAATCATATCTGGATTCGACGCCACATTGCCACTTCATCTACGGAAAATATTCAACTGGGGCCCATTGCCGATCGGTATGATATTCCTTGGGATCCAAGTTCCCGGCATGATCTTGGGACCGGTAGTCGGATGGCTTCGTGACCGAGTAGGACTGCGCTACCCGACCACCGTCGGATGGGTGCTTATGGCACCCCTACTATGCGTTTTGGGAATGCCAGGAACAGGAATTGACTGGATAAGCTATGGAGATAATGGAAAGGTCGTCTTCATTGGTGGGATGATTGCGATCGGTGCTGTCGCTCCGCTAGTTCGCGGAGCAGGAACGTTTCAATTAATAGGTAAAGACAAAATCCACCTGCCTTGTGATACGATTCTAACCACGGAGAAGCTGTGACGAATGACCTACAAGCAGAGAAGCCTACTCTCTTCGGACCTCACGGAGGCAGCTCAAGAATCTTCTCAATCACCGAAGTCACATTCAATATGGGAGCAATGCTTGGGCCTCTCTTCTCGGGAGCTATCGTGGAAGAATTTAGTTTCTCTACGATGGTTCGCACCTTGGGTAGGTTTCAGCATCTCGTATATGTGAATTCATGCTGATTTCCTCCAGGTATCCTCTCTCTCGCTGTCGCTCTGGCCTGTTTCAGATACCTTTCTAAGGAATGCCCCAAGCGACGCTAGGCGTAACCTCTATCAAGAGAAGCCATCAGGGGGCGAAAACGTGAGTAATCGATACTCAATATATGATGAACGGACAGATTCTAAACGCAGAAGAGCTCTGCGAAGCCTACGTATCCAAAAGTGGGTTGACTTTGAGCATCAAAAGCCATTACATATGGAAGAATATTTGATTGAAGCGTTCACAGATCTAATTACATAGTTGTCTCGGTCCTATTTTGATCAATTTTCTCAAAGACCAGCTTACAATTTGATTGCCCCAATAATGCACGCTGACCATTCTTGTTAAATTGTTCGTAAACGTCTTGCATAAAAACACAGACTTACCACGTTGATTTCCTCAATATTGGATCCCCATCGGGACAGGCCAAACTCTTTTGCCCGTGGTCTCCAAATGTTGGGATCTGTTTTGCACACCACAGTATTTCATCCGACCCATTTATCTTTCGGGTTACATGCACGTCATTCAAAGGCATATTGTCTAGCGCAAGGCAATAGTTGATAGACTGGTTCAGCGGCGGGTAGAGGCGAAGAGTCTCATAGGCTACAGCCGTCAGAATGGATAGAGCGTCTATGTTGTTGGCACGCCAGTCTGATGTCAAAGAGAGAGCTTTTCATGCAATCGAATCTAAAGGTTCCAGAGCGCTCCCTACCAGATGGAGGCTTCCAGTAATCAACACGACTGCATTGAGGGGTAGTTACTACAGAGCCTCTGAACTGCGCCGATTGGACAGCATTAGGGGGCGTGATAATCAACATGACTGGAGAGACAAGTCATCTACTAGATCAGCGGGTCTAGAAAATGGTATAGGTAAACTCCGCTCATCGCGTTGACTCCATATATATTCCCTTGCCCCTAGAGTCTTGACTTGAACCCTATATTAATCGAAATCAATCTTCACAATGCAACCTCCAAAGAAATCATCGCTAGTAACATCGAGATGGACTGCAACCCTCCCTCGCTGCTTCCTATCGTACCTTGTCTTCGGTGTACCCTTGAGAATCTCAGCGCAAAGAAGATACTCATCGATTCGCTTCATCCCGAAGACCGACACTTGTCCCTAATCAAGCACCGCAGTCTTTCCGCTCGCATTGCGGTGACACTGCAGCGACTGGGGATCGAACCCAAGGGTCGAAGTTCATACAGATCGGGGAGTTCGGCAACTTACTCAGCTGTGCTAATGGGCACGATCATGTCAGGGTGTACTTTCGTGATGGGTCAGCCCGGCTACGGTCCGAGACGAATCGTTGACCGCAACCTCAATGGCGATAAATGGGTCTACGTACCCAGCCGCAGTATTGGATACTACCAGAATCCTGATACTACAAGCGAGTATACGAATCATGGGGTTGGGTTTTGACTAAAGACCTTGGATACGTTGACGAAGAGGGGAAACGGTACATTGTAGATCGCAAAAAGGTACTGCTCATCGAGCAGAATCACCACAACCTGTGCTGACTAGAGCTTATAGGACCTCATCAAAGTTAGTTCAGCATTTTTGTTTCATTCGCCCGCTGGCAGTCCGTTTCCTCCCATACTTCCTGGGCTCACTATATTCGCATTGCTATCCATCCAACCAACCACAAATATCAATTCCAAATCCACTAGAAATCGCCAACAAAACATCCATGAGCAAAAAAAAGAATTATCCGACTCCGATAGGGGGAATCGAACCCCCCGGCTGCCGTGTGAGAGACGGCGATGTTAGCCACTACACCATATCGGATGGGTGAATGATGCTCCTAAACGGAAACCACGTGGCACTGATTGAGCTTTGAGATGATTTCTGTTTCAACATCCAAATATCATGGATGTGGAGTCATCGGGTCCGCCGTGTAAGACGATTTTCATAGATCTTCTAATATGAAAATTCAGGGGTCAAGATGAGGCCCCACAGGCTCATATCGAAACAAGGTCTGATTCGCCTCCATTTGCTGTGGACATTCACCGGTTCATGGTCGATAAAGTGTCCGAGTGGATGTATCTCACAGGGGAAGTAATCGTTCATATCGGCTATTCTACGAAACTTGATAAGTAGTACGCTACTAATATTTGTTTCCCCATGTCAAGCACTCACATTATGCGGAATGAAAAGATTCTACGTGCAAGGCTGCGGGAATTAGCCAGAAAGGAAGTCGGCGATTCTAGGGGTCACTATCATAGGACCTGTATGGGTCTATCTGGACTATCGCTACGGGACAAGTTGGTGAGCTACGAAAGGAGAATCTCGGTTCAATCATGATATTTTCAATGACAAGATACTGTGCTATCCATATGAACAGGACGATTAACCTCTCAAAAGAGGGTGGCAACAAATGTAAAGACCTTGAAGGGTCAGATAATTTTTGCAAAGAAAAGTCATCACCAACGCCATGCCAAATGTGCAAGAAAAGAAAAGAAAATCAAAGTAACTTCGTAAGACTCGTGTAAAAAATGTTCAATGTGTTAAAAGTTAAATTTCAACTTTTGCTGGCTTAGGATCTTACTCTTCGTAGAGATCCATGTCGCCACTGCCATCTTCCATCTCGGCGAGGGCATCGTCAGAGTCAACCATGTCCTCGTCTCCATCTTCGTCACTGCTGTCGCTGTTCTCGTGGTTGGGGAGAACGTCGATGCGGCCATCGATCATGACCACACGAGCAGTCTCACCGTCCTTGATACTGCCACGAAGAATGAGAACAGCAAGGCGGTTGAGAACCTCGCGCTCAATGATGCGACCCAGGGGACGGGCACCATAGGCAGGCGAGTATCCAGCAGCACCGAGGTAGTCCTTGACTTCTTCAGAGCATTGGATCAGGACGTTGCGTTCGTTTGCGTCAAGACGTTTCTGAACTTCGACAAGACGGAGGTCGACGATCTTGCGGATCTCCTTCTTGGTGAGACGGTTGAAGATGACGGTGCTAGAGATACGATTGAGGAACTCGGGCAGGAAGTAGTCGCGGAGTGCCCCCATGACCAGCTCGCGAGTCTGGGGCTCGATGCGTCCGTCCTTGCTTGTAGGGCGGGCGAGGAACTCGGCGCCCAGATTGGAAGTCATGACGACGATGCAGTTCTTCGCGTCGATGATACGTCCTTGGCCGTCAGTGATGCGACCGTCGTCCATTAGCTGCAGGAGGACAGTGAGGACTTCTTTAGCGGCCTTCTCGACTTCATCGAAGAGCAAGATCGAGAAGGGGCGGCGGCGAAGGCTCTCGGTCAGCTGGCCACCGGCATCGTGGCCGACGTAGCCAGGGGGGGCACCGATCATGCGGCTGAGGGAGTGTCGTTCTTGGTACTCGGACATATCAAAGCGGATCATGGCCTTGGGGTCGTCGAACAGGAATTCGGCTAGGGCCTTTGTGAGAAGGGTTTTACCCGTACCGGAGGGACCGCAGAAGAGGAAGCTGGGAGGCGAATTGGGGTTGCTGAGACCAGAGCGTTGCAGTCGGATGGCGTTGGAGACGGAAGTGACAGCCTCCTTCTGACCAATCACGACCTTACCCAAGTGCCTCTCCATGTTGAGCAACTTGTCCTTCTCGGTGGTCTTGAGGCGAGTGACAGGGATACCAGTCCAACGGGCAACAATCTCGTTGATCTGTTCAGGGCCGACAGCATCTGCCAGCAGGGCCTCGCCGCCATCGGAATGATTGGCGCGACGCTCGGCATCAGCCTTGGCTCGGTCAGCTTCGAGGCGTTCGATGAGAGCCTTGGTCTCGGGGATGGCGTAATATTCGATATCAGCAGCAGTCTGGGTATCACCCATACGCTCGGCCTCGTCGCGCTTAACCTTAAGAGAGTCAAGCTTGATCTTGGCGTCTTGGACTTCCTTGCTGCGCTGCTTCTCGCTCTCATACTTCTCACGCATCGGCCGAAGCTCCTCTGTGACATTGGCAGCTTCTTGCTTGGCGACCTCAAGACGGGCCTTGGAGGCATCATCTTGCTCACGCTCTAGGGCGTGAATTTCGATCTGGAGCTGTCGCAGCCTTCGCTCCAGGGTGTCGAGCGCTTCAGGCTCAGACTCACGAGTCACTCGAACAGCGGCTGCAGCTTCATCAATCAGATCAACAGCCGAGTCGGGCAGGCGGCGAGCCGTCAAGAAACGAGATGCGAGATTGGCCGCAGAGACGATGGCACCATCGAGGATGTTGACACCGTGGTGCACTTCGTACTTTTCCTTTAGACCACGGAGAATGGAGATAGTTTCGGGGACGGAGGGCTCCTTGACCAGGACCTGCTGGAATCGTCGCTCGAAGGCCTGATCCTTCTCGATGTACTTGCGGTACTCGCTGAGGGTGGTGGCGCCAATGCAGTGCAGCTGGCCTCGTGCTAGCATAGGCTTGAGGAGGTTGGCAGCGTCCATGCCTCCTTCGCCGCTGGATCCGGCTCCCATGAGAAGGTGAATCTCATCGACGAATAGAACAATAGTGTCCTTGGAGTCCTCAATCTCCTTCAGAACACCCTTCATGCGCTCCTCGAACTCTCCACGATACTTGCTACCAGCAACAAGAGAACCGACATCAAGTGAAAGGAGACGACACTGAGCCAGGTTGGCCGGGATATCGGCATTAACGATACGGCGGGCCAAACCTTCGACAATAGTGGTCTTACCGACACCGGGCTCACCGATGAGGACTGGATTGTTCTTAGTGCGTCGACTGAGAATGCGGATCACACGACGGATCTCCTCCTCTCGTCCGATGACCGGGTCGATCTTGCCCTCACGTGCCAAAGAAGTCATGTCGATTGTGAACTTCTTCAGATTCTCATTCTCGCTTTCGGAGTCAGCAGTCTTGGAGTCTACTCGGCGTGTACCGCGAATCTGCTGAACGGCGGTGTCGATAAGGTTGACCTTGGGGATGTTGGAGTCGCCCAGGGCGCGCTGGACTTGAGAGTCCTGGCACACGGCCTGGATCAGATGGTCGATAGCTACATAGCTGTCCTTCTGTGTTTTTGACAAGTCTGTAGCTTGTCGGATGACCTTGGCAAGCGCTGGAGAGACACTGACGGTCTCTGGCGGTGGGTCCTGACTGGGCAGCCGAACCAAGAGTTTCATCAGTGACCGATCCAGCAGTTGTGGGTCACCATGGGCCCTCTCGATCACCTGACGGAAGAGGGGTGTAGAGCCGGAATCGTGTGAGGAGTGGCCAACGGGCTGGCGGTCCTCATTGTCGTCCTCTGAAGGATTGAGGAGGGCAACAGCGAGGTGGAGGGGAAGAATTTGAGAGTGGGCGTATTGCTCCGCCAGACTGTTAGAGTCCAGCAAGGCCTTGTTGGCCCGATCAGTGAATTGAGCGCCGTTCATTTTGAACGGAAATGTGTATTGTAACTTGCAGTGGTGTAAGGTTGTAGTTCGAAGGCGAGGATTACTTCGTATAAGATATAGACGTCTGGGCAGGTGAATATGGAAAAGTAAGGATGATGTAAGTTCATATACTTGGGCCGCTCACCAGGCCGAAACAGCTGCCACGTTCGAGACGTCACACCCGGCTTCCACCGCCTTCCAGAAGCTGCGCGAAGGGTCAGGTGACGTCAAGTGTTTGGCGGGGCTTCGATCATATGACAGTCACGTGACTAATGATCACATGATGTGCATGGGACTACTGGAATGCCTCAGGCAATAAGAGAAGATACCTCTACTCAGGACATACATACAGTAAACGAAAACTCGGCCCGGTGTGAAACATACTGTAGGATTGGCGGAAATCAGGGCTTGCGCGTGTGCCTAGCAGTGGAGACAAGAGGAGCAGGGAGGAGTAGGGAGGAGCCCGACTCCGCCCGGGACAGGCAATCAAGATTGAGTGCCTTGATTTTTGGCCATCCCGCACAGTGCCACCTACGCCAGGGAACCGCTACAGTACGTTTATCCCAACTGTCGGTTCCCAAACTTGCCCCCGTGGCCCGTCCCTGACCTTGTTTATACCGGATCCCCATTATGTACGACATTCCACGATAAGCGAGCGAAAAAGCGCCTGCCGCTTCGTGACGTCAACCACGCAACCATTGCCCTACTGTACGAATCTGACTTCTAAAGACCGCGGGATCAGACCCTCGTCATGGCCGGCCGAGGAATCGAAAACGTGCCTCTTCCCGTGCGGATCCTCCAGGGATTCTCATTACACCGGAAATCACCATTTCACCAGCAGATCTTGGAACGGCGGAGGAAGCTAGACGGTGGGCTAAGAAATGATGGTGGACACTTGTTCCGAAGAGGCGCATCCAGACACGAAGATCGATCCATCCGGCTGCCCACTAGCGGGCTCGCGATTGGATTATGGCTCCCCACGGCGTAGCACAGTGTAGGTACATCTGTGAACCTGCAAAAAATAGAAGCGGAACCTAGGAAGGTTCGGCGGGGCGAGCGGAGATGAGGGGCAAGCGTTGCGTCTTCTCTGATTGCTGCATGGAACCCCCCTTCAACGCCTTAGTCTGCTTAGTATTGGCTTGGTGAAACTCCCTGAGGCATTATTTTGCAGGCTGCTGCGCTTCATGCGTGCAATGGCCGTCCATGATAGGACGTAGATCGCAATCTAGAACCCCCCTCGGGGACTGAGCGACGGGGACGAATGGAGTCGAGATGGAAACTCTCCAACGGAGCCATGGCATGATAGGGCGGCAGTCTGATCGGGTAATCCACGGTCGTCGCAGCTCCAACTCTGGTTGAGTAGAAATCGCCCGAGGCTCTCTGCTCTTACAGGAAAAACCCGGTTAGTGGTCGATGTCATTCTTATAAAAAGGCCTCCGCTCCTGCATCCACTTGATCAATTCTCACGCCATCGCGCCTCCCATTGAACTCATCTACTCGCCCTCGTATTTGCTGAAGACGGCACTGGGTTTGTCTGACCCCTCAGACCCCAGCAGTCGATCAACTTGCCTATTGTCTGCCGAGTCCTTCGGCCCGGATTGGCATCATCTCCTACTTCATTGCTCGGGATCTCCACGAGTCTATTCCACATTGCCTTTCTGCTCGCGCGTGGCGTGCAAGGAACCAAATTCTAAATCCGTCATGTCGAACAAACCTATCTTTGTGGCGACGCACCCGCGGGCCTGCTCTACGGCCTTTGAGCGAGTATGTGGAGCAACATCAACATTCATTTTTCCCTCTAGAGCTACGCTGACGAAGATTTAGGTCTTTATGACCCAGCGGGCTACGATTCAATGTATCCACGAGCCGTTCGGTGATGCTTTCTACTACGGTCCGGAGCGTCTGTCTGAGCGCTTCGAAGACGACGAGCAGGCTCGTGTCGAGAGTGGATTCAGCCAGTCAACGTATCTCACGGTGTTGGAGAGAATTCAACGTGAAGCTTCAGAGGTCCGACCCTTCTTCCTGCGACGCCCATTGACATTTCCCTTTTTTTTTTTTTTTTTTTTTGCCGTTTAAACACTCCCCATGTCTCCGAAAGGATTGACGTGGGGACTTCCCTTGCTTGAGACTGGCATAGTCAGCATGTTCAGCAAGCCCAGCATACCCACCCACCTTCTCCTCTATTCTGATGTAAAGCACAAAATAGGAAGGACGGTCTAGAGCCTTGACTTCACCAAACATATAGTGTTGTTTACTGGGGAAATACTTACCGTGTTGCAGGGAAAGAGAGTCTTCATCAAAGACATCGACCATTACCTGCTCCCGCCGAATTACAAGCCCGCCAGCGTTGCTCCCTCGCTGCGACGTATCAAGCGCGGCGTCGGCACCAACGGGGATGAGCACCCGGCCAATGGCGTGAACGGTGCCAGCAATGGTACTGCTCACACCAACGGCCACGCTGCGACCAATGGTGTCAACGGCACCAACGGCGCGGCGAACGGCTCTGCCAACGGTGTCAACGGCGTCAACGGCGTCAACGGCCACACCAACGGCACTGCCAACGGGCACGCTGTGAACGGCACCAACGGTGTCCACAAGCCATACCCGTACAACACGCCCGCTGAGCCGGGCAACCCGACGGTGATGCCTCGTGAGATCCAGGAACAATTCCACTTCGCGTTCCTGATCCGCGATCCTCACTTCAGCGTGCCATCGTATTACCGATGCACAATCCCACCCCTGGACAAAGTCACAGGGTTCTATAGCTATGATCCCTCCGAGGCTGGGTACGATGAGCTGCGTCGGCACTTCGACTACCTCCGACGTGAGGGACTTGTCGGACCCCGTGTGGCGAACCGACCAGACCTCAACCAGGGGGATGAGTGCAAGACCAAGGATACCGTGCATGAGATCTGTGTAATTGACGCGGATGACATGCTGGATAACCCAGCCCCGACGATCGAGGCGTTCTGCCATAGCGTCGGTCTGCCATATAGTCCTGACCTACTCAAGTGGGACACTCCAGAGGATTATGACTTTGCCTGCTTCTGTTTCGAGAAGTGGCGTGGATTCCACAACGATGCGATCGAGTCCTCGGGCCTGGTAGCAAGAACGCACGTAAGCATATGCCCTGGTATGGGATAAACATGGAGCCCATGGCTAATAAACCCCACAGAAGAAGCCCGTCAAGACCGAGGAGGAGTACGACGCCGAGTGGACGAAGAAGTATGGCCCCAAGGGCGCCGCTCTCATCCGTCAGGCCGTCGACGCCAACATGGCCGACTACCTATACCTGAAGCAGTTCGCCGTGAAGGTCTAACTGCCAGGAAGGCAGTGAAGCTCTTGTCAAGCACATGGACCAGAAGAAATAGCTGGCCCGGACAAGAGCATGGAGCCGTGGGTTATACGGAGGACCCTAGGAAAGAGGAGGAAAACAGAAACGAAAATCTGGGGAGGGGAATAAGCAACATATCTATCCCCAGACCCCAGCAGCATTCCCACGTCCCGAGCCCCTTGTTTTTACTTGTGACGACGCCCTATTATGAGTATTATTTAGTCCCGATGACGCGATCTCCACAGCGTTCCCACCCTGTCGTTGCGAAGGAGACTTTGTGCGACGCGGGGATCTCTGCGGAGATTGGTCGATGTCTTGACGATCTTGCACTGTGTTTCATTCCTTATTCGCTTTTGCTACACCGACTCGTTGCTATTTGTGACTTTTGCATGGTCTGATCTGCATTTGCGTGTTGGGAGATTGAATTGCTTTGTGTTTGCGTACCGTAACGCGGTTTTTCTACGGGTCGTAGTCTGTAGGTCTTAGTATTGAAGGAGCGGTGTAACCTCGTAGCTGTAGCCTTGTAGCTGTGCTGATATCCTGGTGTACATTCGACGGGACCACCCGAGGATGGCCCCGAGTAGACGCACACTAGCTGGTCGCCTGTAATTGACATTTAGGTTGCCATAGTTAGCTAGCGAATCTACAAGCATTCCCTTAACGGGTTTGTGATCCATCTTGACATCCTTGCTTCACCTTGTGTGCCCGAATAGAACGCCCGGTGCCGTTCCTCATCGGGGGCCATCCCAAGGATTCCTCTCGAGTAGACATTTCAGCCCATTGGCTACTGATCCTACTACAAATTGACTCTCATGCTGAGTGCTACATCTTGATTCAGCTTGCCAGCTGATATAAAACACATACTTCACATTCACATCCATACATGAGCCAGCCCGAAAGCCAGGTTCGTTATCTAGCGTCAAATCTCAAAAGGAGTGAACTCCCAACCCGCAAATAAGCTTCAATCCCAAAATTGCTCCCAAAAAACGGGGCGAAAGAAAACCGCAAACGAATTTCCAAAATACGAGGGCCAGAATGCATTGAGTCCCTAAACGGCACTGTATCCACCCCTCGAGCCAGACCCTTGCAGGGTGTTGAGCACCCGCTTAACCCAGTCCTGGAAAATATATGGAACGTCGCGGAGAGTATCACCGTGTGGGAGAAGGTCCCAGCCGCGGGCGCCGTAGCGGTTGTAGTTGAGCCACGAGCCGAAGATGAGGTATGTGGCGATGGCAAGGAAGAGACTAGCAGAAAATGTGTTAGTAACAGCGTAGGCACGCTGGAGAAAGAAACTTACATGAGAATCATCCAAGTGAAGAATCCCCAGTGACTGGAGCCGTTCTTGCCACGCTGGTATTCGTCGCAGGCAAACCGCGTCTTCCATTCCAGCTTGAGCACATACTTATCATCCTCCGTGAGATCGAAGCTCTTGAATTCAAGACTGCGACCACGAGTAGAGTCGCTCTCGTCTCGGCGTTCCATCGGATCGTCTCTTGTGCTGAGACCCTCCAGTCCGGACCGGTCAGGGTCGCACTGGAAATCGATCTGGGCGCTCGTATCCTTGACCTTGGCGTCGTTGTGGTCGCCCTTGTATTCACCACCGCCCAGCTCGACACGGACGCCCTGCATGTTCTCGTCGATGGTGTTCAATCGGGTGAACTTGGGATCCTTGGACCCTGCACCGGCAGGGTCGAGGCCAGCGATCGGAAAGCCGAATTGGGTGCCACCGTTGCCGTCCTTAGGTTTTTCATCCACAAAGCCGCAGACTAACAGTTTCACGTTAGTAACCAGAATCCAACCAGAATCCAATGCTTGCTATGTCCGAATGGGATCTGCCACGGAGTCTGACATACTGTTCTTAGAAGTGCCGCACTTCCCCTCGGGACGGTTCGCAGCCTTTTTCAAGATGTTGCAGATGTTCATTACATAGGTCGTGTTCGTCTTCCATGTTTCCGTCTCATTGACGTGATACAGCTCGTGGACTCCGCCTAGGGAGCTGAAATCGTACTTGTATCCGTCGACGTTTAGGTGCGCGCAGTCAAATCCGGTCGCGGCCGCAAGGCCCGAGAGGAATGTAGAGATGAGCAGTGAAACTCCTGTTGTTTGTAACCGCATGGCGGGAGAGTGGTAGGTGTGTCGGAAGGGGTGAAGGCTCGGTGTCGATGGACGTGGTCGAGTCGGACTGCGGCGCGGAGCTCGCGAGCTCGGAGAAGGAGGTCACGAGAGCAGATGATTTGATGGAGAAAACAATGTGATCGTCGAGGAAATGGCTGGAGCCGGTGCAGCTGGTGACTGGGTGGAAGTGGCTTGTCGTGGATGACGATGGCTAGGGTGACTTTGGTGACTTGCGGAGTCTTTCGTTTCTCCGACGCGGCTGGCGACTGGGTTCCTGCAGGCAGCGCCAAATGAAGCCGCGGACAACGAGAGCTATTCAGATGTTGCCTAGGAATTAGATACCGGCCGATACGTAATCCGGAGCTTCAAGAGCTTTAGGCTTCTGTGTTAGATCTCTTTTCAGATGTGTACCGCCAGCACGAGGATGATGTCACCCGACCCTGATATTGGCGTTGTGCCCCAACCGGCTCCAGCTGCTTTTGGGCAGACTCAATACTATCTCTCATAGCATTGAAGTATTGAGCATCTATTCAAACTGCGAAATTCAGTCTCAAAGGCCTGTTGCATGGCCTGTTCAAATTGGTCTTCAATCAGGGCTTGAAAATCATCGTCAGTGAGCAGACTAGGCACTATTGCATCGAAAGTCCGTGTAGAACATTCCTTTGAATTCTATAAAGCCCTTAAATTTTTTCGTATGGACAAAAATCAAAACCAAACCTTTAAAGAACAATAGAACAGTGTTAAGAAGGCCGTAGATCGCAGCCCACCAAAACCGCCCGCGCACGGACCACCTACTTCAAATCATCAAATCCGCAGAGCAACATCCGTCGATAGGTTCCCCTCCATTCATCAATTCATTCCTTACACATCCGCCAAGATGATGAACGCACGAATGGTAAGTATAGCTCCAGACGGACTGGGGAGATGGGACAAGCCCACGTCCATCCCGCCAGGCAAGCTATCAAAAGGAGGGGAATAATACTGACACATGTCCAGCTCTCCAAGGATGACGAAGGGATGGGAGGCAGTGACGAGAACGAGGTCCGTCGTGAGGACCAGGAGAAGATCAACCGCTTCAGTCGGTTGCATCAGCGCGAGAACGTGCTGGAGGACCAGTTGAAGGCCAAGCAGGTAAGTTCCCCCACGGCGGGGCGTTGAGGGATATCATCCCATGTCGATGTTCGGAACTGACAATGTCTACAGAAGGATAAAGAGGACCTGGAAGAAGTCTCTATGGAGCTTGAACTTGCCGATGAAGATGAGCTCGTCCCGTAAGCCCCTCTTCCAACCCAACCTGGTGTATAATAATCAAACAAATGCTCATCTATCAACAGCTACAAGATCGGTGACTCTTTCTTTCAGCTCCCGCTCGCGGATGCTCAGGCCATGCTCTCTACGTCCACGGAGCAGATTGACCAGGATGTGTCGAAGCTTGAGGAGTCGATTGGCGACCTGCGCGAGGAGCTGCAGCAGCTCAAGGTTTCGCTGTATGCGCGGTTCGGACGCAGCATTAACCTGGAGACCTAATCTTTGTCCGTGGCCTTTTCTTACGTTCACAACGATTATGAACCCGATGAAGGACGTGATATGATTGGGTACATTTGTAGATAAAATGCCTGGATAAATATGAGCCCGGAAAAAAATCAGAAAAAACTTCATAAAGGATTGAATTTATTGCAGTTATCGAATATCAGGCGGCGAAACAGCAATAAGATACTGTGACTCATGCTGGCAAAGGCGACGAATTCGGAAGAGATCACTCGATGTCGTGAACTCCCCGGTGCCTTTTCTGGATCTGGCGCTATTTCTGGACCGGGTAAGGTTCGCGGCCATGTACTCCATCTGTCGAGCCATCTGTCGAGCACTGCAACCAGGATAGGTATCATTGTTCAGTCTAACGAGATTTCCGAGAAATGAATGATAGAAGGGAAACGAAGGTGCTCACCGGTCCAAAGCCAGCTGCTCCTTGATCTTGGTGGCACTATATCCAGAATCAGTATTCGCGCGGCCATGATAACAATAAATAAGGTCCAACATCATGATCGAGTCAGACAAAGTCTGTGCATCAATCAAGGAAAGGGAAAGAAGCGAGGGGCTCTTACTATGTTTGCATCACCCATTTGATCATCTCTCGTGGGCGCTGGTTGCGATTGAGGCATACTCTCTTGTGATCGTGGAGGCATCTGAAGCTCACGTAACTATGTATTACTATCATGCACGTGAAGAGAAGGGTGCCAGGCCTGTCCATGATGTAGGTCACCCAGTACTGATATCTAGAACCGGGGCGGCCACTCTGGATATCTGTGGCAGAGAGAAATTTGACGTGGATAGGCATCATTCTGTCGAGGATGGGGCCGAAGACGTGAGGGCGAAACAAACCTAGAGCAGAACGAGAAGAGACAACCGGGTGAGGCAACGAAAGGACGAGCATTAAAGTGAGGAAGAGTGAGATTGAAGAATGGATGGAGGAGAGTTAAAGAAAGTGAGAAGTTGCTGGTTGTGCTTCCGCAGGGTCATCTCAGTCACTTCCACGATTCGTTCCAGGCACCACATCGACAATTACCTGTATAAAGAGGCCCCGCGGGACATCCAAGGATTTCCAAGGCTCAAATGTATCCCTATGCACAATGTCACGGAATCGGCGATTCCTCATTGTACGAGACTCAAGACCAATTGAATAAGGAAAGTATAGACTAAGAAATCATACATGCCGGTTCTACCGTAGACATGTATCAGATCAGATTATAATTCAATTTTGGAAACCCACAGCTCGTAATATCATTCAAGTCAGTAAATAAAGAAAGTGGTATCTAAGAGGACCAGAGAAAAGAAAACGAAGAGATGTAAGCCATCAAAAGATGTCACCATCAAAAACACGCCGCGGTAGGTATGTAGGGAAATGAAAGGAAAGAATTCAACACGAGTCATCAAAAACAACGCCGATTCTCCAGTGCAGTGCGGTCCAGTCATATCTACCAGAAAGGCGGGGGTTCAAATTCGGGTCCGACCCGAATTCAAGTACAAAAGTGCAAAGTGCAACGCGCAGACCACGACTCTCTCGTTTTTATCGTCATGGGGAAGAAGAACGTATGTACGGTCAGGCCTGCATATCTCGTTTCCTCGTATCTGGTTGTTTTGAATTTCATTGTTTTAGGGGATGTTCACATTCAGAAATATTGTTTACCGGAACTTCGCCCGGCAGCGACCCATGATCTCATTTTGGCAGACTAGCTCGGCGCTGAACTCACTACCGTCAAGGGTGAGGTAGATGTCAAAGTACACGCGGTAGAAGACACCCTGCGGTGTGTCCATACGCTCGAAGTC
Source organism: Penicillium atrosanguineum (assembly GCF_028827265.1). Lineage (NCBI taxonomy): Eukaryota > Fungi > Ascomycota > Eurotiomycetes > Eurotiales > Aspergillaceae > Penicillium > Penicillium atrosanguineum. Next base: position 3,991,962 of record NW_026623133.1, on the reverse strand, counting down.
GGTCTCAAGGTTTTTGCGAGAAAGGTCTGAGGTGAGGGTGACGACTTCCTTGATGCGTGGGTCCTTGGTGTATTCTGGGCATACATCTTCATCGCAGGCATACAACACATCCTCGTACATGAGGGTAGCGCCGGGGGCCACTTGGCGGAAGAAGCTGACTTTGACAGGCTCACCAATCTTGACACGCTCGCCCTTCTGGACGAAAATCTGACGGGTGTATTTGCAGCGGTCACGACCGTCAAGACTGGGTACTCGATATTGTTCGGGGTGGTATCCCTCCTTGAATGGCTGGAGAGTGGCCATCAAGTAGTGTCGACGGGCGACACGGTGGGTGATTACCCGCTCGGTGATACCTGCTGTAACTGCACCCTTGACGATGGCGGCAACAGAGTCCATGGGACGAACGACCTTGGTCTGATACTGGGGAGGGACGTGGAGCTTGATCTGTTGGAAGAGGTACTCTGACGCACCGAAACCACCGACAACTAGGACGTTCTAGAAGGGTGTTAGCGTCACCTCAAAATAAGCCAAAAGGGTGATCTTACCTGGAGCAAGCGGTTCTGTGCTTGGATGGCGATGATCTGGTTGCGCACCAGCTCGAGAATGCGGTTCACGACGGGCTCGAAGCACTGAAGAATCTCCTCGTTCGTGAAAGTCATGTAACCCTCCTCAATGCCCGCATCGGGGAAGTCAGCCTCAATGCCGACATCGACTGCCCATTTTTGCCCGTTGTTACGGAAGTCTGCCTTGATACGGTTCTCGAAATCCATGATACATTTGGCGTACACCTTGCCTGCCGTTCGGGAGCCGTCAGGAAGCTTCATCTTGCGAATCTTAGCGCGCAGGATGTTGCTGAAATTTCGGTTGAGCGCGGTTGAACCACAAGAGTCACCGGATCCAGCAGTACACTCCATCACACTGAATGGCTGCTCCTCTTCGACCTCGTAAGCGATCAGATCCACCGTACCGCCACCGCAATCCACGATCAGAATGGCGTCTCCGATCTTCAGGTTCAAAAGTCCGGTCTTGGCACAGAAGAGAGCAGCAGCCTCAGGTTCCGAGACAAGGGTCAGACGATTGTCATTCTCATCGCGCAGGAAGCCAGCCTGAATGGCAGCAGCACGGGTGGCAGCCTTTCCGGCATCGTTCCAAATGGCCGGCACGGTGAGATAGTAGCGGATGTTGCGCTCCTCGCGAGTAAACACCTCACCTAGTGTTTTCTGCAGTTGCGCGCGCATTGCCTGACGCAATTTGAAGAGATAGTCGGCAGCCACATCTATCTCTGACTTGCCCGGAGGAAGCGGGGGAAGGTTGATGGGGTCGATGTAGGTATTCCCGGAGAGCATCAATTGTAGCTTGAACCACTCTACCTTCTGCACGCCGGGTTTCGGGTATCCTGTAGGCGCGAGCGCATCGGCGATATCTGGGCCCCAGCCCACCACTTTTTGGTACTGGTCGTAGTAGAGGACGGTAGGGATCTAAAATAAGGTGGTGATTAGAGACCCCGGATTCCTTATCTGAGAGATAGCGCTCACCTTCTGTTTCGTATGGGTTCCAGCTCCGGGCCATTCCGTGATGATGTCTTCTCGGGCCTCGTTGTTGGTCGCAAAGGCAAAGGCGACACCGGAGAAGGTTGTTCCGAAGTCAATACCGACGATGAGCTGGGCTTTGTTGCGATTCGCGCCCTCGACCTCGACGGCGGGGTTTCGGTACTGGGACTGCGGCTGCATGCCGGGCGGGACGGGCATATGTTGTTGGGGTTGCATGCCGTAACCCGGAGGAGGGTTCATGGGCTGCTGCATGCCATGGGCGTATTGCATGTTGGGGTTGGTATTGATGGGGGCGGGGTGCTGGGTGAGGGAGTTATGCGGGTTATGGGCCATAGGACTCGTCGGACGGTTAGCTCCAGCAGGTGAATAACTCGGTGGTCGGCCTAACTGTTGTGTTTGCGGTGCTTGCGGCTGATGATTGTTCACAGACAAACTTGTCGTGGACGAGCTGCGGTTCGAGGGCGGCGAAGTGTGGGAGGTGGTGGGCGAGGCGCTGGGAGGGGGGAATGACGGTATTGGGAGCGGGGGACGGTACTTTCGGCTTTTCGCGTCTGAAAGGGATCTTGAATCGCGAGGAGCTCATGAGGTCCATTTGCGGCGAGCGCCGGGGGTTTTGAGAGAAAAAGGCAAGAAGGGAGAGAGGAGGGGGAAGGGAGACAAGGCTGAATACGAAACAAGACGGTGTGGAGCAAGGGAAAATCGGTGCCTGTCAGCCCGGTTAAGCCTTGAGATGAATGAAAGATTGGAAATGGTTCGGATGGAAGAGGAAAAGGGGGGAAAAGAGGGGATCGAAGATCCAGATGAGGCTGAGGATGTAAAGGGTTTAGTTTATAGTCAAGAAATTGAAGGGAGGGGGGAGTCAGGGCGGAGAGATCATGATGATCCTGGGATGGACATTCCCTACAACTACGGTTTCTATACTGATTCCGGAGTATAGGCAACCTGACCTAGGTATTGGGAAGTAGAACCTCGAATGTTTGAATGTTTGAATGGTTGAATGTTTTCTTTGTTAGTCCCATGGAACACGACGTTGCTGAACCGCCGATTCGCTTTGTTTCCCCGTTTTTGGCCCCCAACCGCTACCGAAGGTAGATGCAAGAGATCTAGACTTGGTATTCCGGAGATTACTTGGGGGCCATGAGCCTTCAGTCGTCAGTCTTCAGTCTTCAGCCTTCAGCCTTCAGGCGCCAGCCACTCTCGTTTTCCGCGCCACCCAATGCGATGGCTGGTAAATGTTCTGAAGCATGCTATCGCCGTCCTGGATGTAGCCGCACGGCCGCCGATCGTCAGGCCGCGCCTCAATTCTGAAGCCCATGCGTTCGACCAAGGTCAACACTTCCTCCTCGGTTAACTCCACATTGCCCGGTTCCCCAATCCCTGTAGTATCCCCCTCTGCGTCCCTGCGGGGATGACTATCCTCAAAATGCCACAATAAAGGTCCTACATTGATCCACAGCCCATCCTCCTTGAGACAATGGTGAATCGCCTCAATGTAACGGATCAGGTTAGGTGCAGTATCAATGAAAAACACGGTCGCCACGGCATCAAATGTCTGTCGGTTGCTGGGCTCATTGTAGACTACCACAAAGTCACCTGTCGACATCGACATTGACCCGACAGACCGGTTGGCTTGCATCGCCTCTCCAATAGCGGTGCCCGGATGCACGTCCGGGATCTGAACGCTCCGCAATTGCTGTGCCCGGGTTTTCAGATTCGAGAAGTGTAACGCGAAGGGGTGGAGCGTGTGGCTCTGTGGGCCCTCGGTGTGGTTTAGAACCCAGCTGCTGGCCAACAACTGGTGGTACGAGATCTCGTTGCCCTCGGCGGAAAATCCCGCGAGGCAGACATCAAACACTAAACGGCCTAGCCCTGCGCCTGGGATGAGCACTTTAATCTCTTCGCTGGCATCCCGTCGAGCCTGAAACTCGGTGCGAAGGTCTTGGAGCACTGGGTCGTAGCATACTTCCCGCTCGACGCGCCCCTCAGCACTCCAGTCTCGGTAAAACTGGCGGATAGTCGAGTGCGCCTTATTGACGTCGGATGCAGTGGCTGTTCCGTGCCAGTTCTGTGTCGGGTCCTCTTTGTCGGGAGTTGCGGCGAGTCCGAAGGACTCCAAGCCTCCGTCCAGAATCTTGTCTGCGAGCTCAGCATTGGTATCGATGGCATCATCTACCTCATTGAGGTTATCCAAGATAGAAAATGGCGGCTCCGATAGCATCTGCCAGTGCTCCGACGGGAGAGAGTAGAATGCCTGTCGACGGCGATGAGTAGTGTTCTGGTGCGCCGTGCGACGATATTGCCTGGAGAAGCTTAGCCAATGATCAAAGTCAAATGAAAACACAACCGATCTATTGGATTTTTATGTCGGGTGTAAACAATCTACTTGTCACTCACCTGAAAGAGTCGAAAGCAGCAAACAGTACCCTCCGCTCTTCCGGGTCATCGAATGGGTCGAAGTCGCCCTGCCAACTGCGCTGGTCCTCGCTGTGGAAAGATTGTGAGTCCATTATGACTAGAGTACGAGGAGCTATGTATCTTTCCGGGTTGGATACATAAGCTCTGCTGAGTCAGTGGAGAGCGCAGATCCAAGATGAGTTGTGCGGTGCGGGCAAAGTTGAGGTGGGATTGGTGGAGCCGGTGTTTGCCTCACCGCGGGGACTTGAATCTTCAACATCATCTCGCCCTGAGCTTTACTGCGCCTGATTCCCACATCAGAACCCATTAATATTTATCTACTGGTTCAGAGCCCCCGAGGCAATCAATCATGGCAACAGATGCGGCGCCGGCACTGCCTCAGACGGAGCGAGTGACTCCCGAGCTCAAACCCCAGCAACTCTCTTTTCCCCTGCCCAGAGCTTTGCATACAACGGGACACGTGCACTTGACCTTCTTGGATCATTGCATTATGGCATTCTTGACCACATCCACTCCTGGTGACTCGGCAGGAACTGTCAAGCCGCTGGGGAGCTTTGTTTATGCCATGCCTGATGTAAGTCTCGGTTTTGTTGATCGCATCGCTCTTTATTCACTGGCCATTGCGTCCAAATATTCGGTTTATTTGTGATGCTTGATTCGTATACTCCAATCATGTGTTCGTGGTCACTTCGATACATATCTACAGACCAGTGTCTCTGGCACTCCAATTTGCTTGGCCTATTTGTATTTGGATACCCCTATCATCGTCTTTTTCTGCATATTCCCTTGCATCTTTTCTCCGCAACTCATGTGACTTCAAGCGATGCACTCCATGTATCAATTCTGACACTAGCCCTTTATCTTCGCTTAGACCTACACCCTTTGACCTCCCAACCCGTCATTGAATACTAGCTAACTCTTTCTTTAGCGGGCATCATCAAACTCGACGATAGCCACCACCATCTACACATCTGCATCAAGCATCGAGTACACAACTCGGGTGGCCAAGATTGTCGCTCGGCGGACCAAGAAGCCCGTCTACGTCGGGTGCAGCATTGACCCCAATGCACACGGCATGTCAGTCGAGGAAGAAATGGAGGGATTGAGAAAAATTGTGGAGGTCATCGTGGAGAAGTATGAGGCGCAGCAGAAACAGTAATCTGTTGTAGTACTACTGGGAGAAAAGATTCAGAAGACAGATGCATCTGGCTGGATGACGGCCTCGGTAGGGAGTTGTGGCGGGTTATTCAATTTTGCTATTTCCATTCCCAATTTGATACATTGATTCATTGGAGATTTCCTTTCAAGATTCTGAAAATTCTCTGCGTAAGTGAAGACCCTTGAAGACGAAAGTCCTCGATATACAACGATCCGGAGCCAAGCTGTCTCCAACTTAACGGGCCTCCCACAGACAAGGTCAAAGCTGCACTCAGTATATTAGCAACACATATTGCCCATTTTCTCGATAATGGGCTCCGTTCGGCTCGGGGTTCGGGATCTATTGTACGCCCGACGTGCAACGTTGCCGTGATGAAGCAGGATCCGATCTACAGTGTACATCCACGAATGACCCCCAAACAGGCAACCGCGATGTCACTGTACGTGTCTTTGTTGCATATCGGTCGAGCGGAACTTGCCTGTTTCTCTCGCTGGTCTTGTTGATGGCTTGGGTGCAGAAGCATGTCGATATAGGATTGGCTCTTTGGGACGGGCTGGGGGTTTTGGCCCACAAGGGTGGACAGATCTGGGACTGCGCTGGAAACAGGGAGATCCACACATGTGTCGGAAGATTAGGTATGAAAAAGGGTCTCGTGCCAGGATGGTTCTCAATGGAAATTATCCAGCTCAGCACCCACAAACCTGAAACCGACAGCAGATATGGCTCCTCAAAACGTTGGCATCAAAGCCATTGAAATCTACTTTCCCAGCCGAGTATGATTTCATAATTTACAGTTCTGCTTCCACAATCAATCTAACACCGCAGCTAGTATGTAACCCAATCCGACCTGGAGAAGTTCCTTGGTGCCAGTACTGGAAAATATACCATCGGACTAGGACAGACGAACATGAGCTTCTGTGACGACCGTGAGGGTACGCATCACCTCTGAACCGTTACCATCAAGAATAAGACATACATTCTACTTCCCAGAACACCATATTAACTACTAAACTAGACCTCTACTCCCTCGCCTTAACAGCCGTCTCCTCCCTCCTCCAAAAGTACACCATCGAGCCAAACACCGTTGGCCGCCTAGAAGTAGGCACAGAATCAATGCTCGACAAAGCCAAATCCTGCAAATCAGTGCTAATGCAATTATTCCCCACAAACCCCGACATCGAAGGCGCGGACACCTACAACGCCTGCTACGGCGGCACAAACGCCTTCCTCAACGCCGTGCACTGGATCGAGTCATCTTCCTGGGACGGCCGCGATGCTATAGTTGTCATGTCCGATATAGCTCTCTACAAAACGCCGGCGGCGCGGCCTACAGGTGGCGCCGGGTGTATCGCCATGCTGATTGGGGCTGATGCGCCGATTGTGTTGGAGCCGGTACGGGCATCCTATATGCGGCATACATATGATTTCTATAAGCCTGATTTCAAGACGGAGTATCCGCTTGTTGATGGGCATTACTCGTCTAGGTGTTATTTGCAGGCGCTTGATGGGTGTTACCAGCGGTATTGGGAGAAGAAGAAGAAGAAGGGTGCGAGTGAGAATGGAGTTGATGGGGATGTGTTGGATATGCCGTTGGATGAGTTTGACTACTTTGTGTTTCATGCACCGAATTGCAAGCTTGTTTCCAAGTCTTATGCGCGGTTGATGTACAATGACTCGGTGGCGGATAAGAAGAATCCTCTTTTCGGGGAGGACGTTGTACCCATTGCTATTCGGGAACAAACTTATGAAGGGTCCCTTGATGACAAGAGTCTTGAAAAATTCTTCATTGGATTGTCTCGTGAGAGATTCAACCACCGCGTGCAGCCTAGCCTGACCGTCCCGACTATGTGCGGGAACATGTACACCGCTGGTGTATATTCGGGGCTGGTCAGCTTGCTCAGCAACACGCCCAGCGAGAGCCTCATCAACAGCCGTGTGGGGGTGTTCAGCTTTGGAAGTGGATTGGCGAGCACCCTGTTCAGCTTGCGAGTTGTTGGTGATGTGAGTGGCATTGCGGCTAAGATCGACTTGCATGCGCGGCTGGCTAGCCGGGATAGGGTTTCCTCCGAATTTTACGATGAGGTGAGCGAGAAGCTGATGTGAGAGGTGAAATTTCCAGCTAATCAAGCGTAGATGTGCCGTGCCCGCGAACAAGCCTATCAGCAGAAGAATTACACTCCCACTGGGAGCATTGAGGCTCTTGCGTCCGGAACCTACTATCTCTCGCATGTGGACGAGAAATTCCGACGAAGCTACGCGGTTAGAGAGTAATTAGCTGCAGATGGATAATGTCAATAAGAATGCGATGGACCGGAAGTATTTTTCCACATTCATCCCACTGAGGGGCCATTGCTACGATTTGGATTGGATGGTTTGGTGATCCGATCCCGGACAATGCATAACGCCCCCAAAAACCTCCGTTTAGTTTTTTTTTAGTTTTAACCCCCCAGTGACAATGGAATCATCAAGGTCAATTGACGCGCAGTGCAATTAATATAGAGCTTAGTTTCGTTCGCTTGTTCGGCGCAACCCGATAAGCCCGATCTAGACGTCATAGATCAAGCCAAGCAACTGTTAAATCTGAGACTCCCGCGATTTAGCACGCGGAGTGCTCCGGTCTCAGATAGATGGGGTGGCAGGTCTCAGAACTGGCAACGCAGAACAAATCGGAAAGCCTCGGTTACTGACCGGAATTGTTTCATCTGCTCGGATCGCTGTCCCGCTGTGGGGCGCAAAATAGACTTGACCGCAACACAAACTGCACAATAGAATTTCGCTGCTCGCCAACTTGCTGGATTGTTGGGCTCGCCTACGGTTACATTACACAGGTCCTTCTTTGCCTCGTTAATCTCTCTAGACCGGTGGTTCTCGTAAGACTCTTCTTAGAAAGTGGTGGCTGACGTTAAATGGTCTACTAGTCGGGAGCTGTCAGGGGGGACAAGACTACGTATTATAGGTAGACATGCTAGTGATTGGCGTCGCTGAGCGAAATCAACGCCAAGATTGGTTGAGCTGATCAAATGTGCGTTTCCTGCCGACCTGGCCAACACGGCGATCCCAACGACCATTGTTTACCAGTAATATTTGTAGGTCCATGTGCCCGCACGATGATAATGCATAAACCTGGCATTACATCCTGCATGGCAGGCAACGGTACGAACCGAGGCGTCGGCTGAACCGTCCAGTTCCTAGAGGAAGCTCCGCATCGTGTGTAGTGCATACACAAAGGCGACCCAGCGTACCCCCTAAGAATTGCGGGTCAAGGCTTTGCCCGCGATCCAGATACGACGCTTGAGCGTGGCTCGATTTGGCATGGATAGGACGCCGGAGCTGAAAATGGCGCAATCGGCAACGACGCGTTGAATGCACCCGCCAACCGCCGTTTCATTTATATCGCCGAACATGGGACCTGAAGGGTCGTGTCTGGAGAGGTCCGATACATCTTATCACGTACCCGAAGCGAGCAAGCTGCAAGCGTGCGGGGAAACGGTATGGCGAGGATTGGGAATTGACCCGCGCGCCAAGGGCCACGGTCCAGGCGTGATAGACATCCTAGGACGTTCAGGACGTTACGAGTGAAAGACGAAAGAGGGGGCGTTGGCCGAAGATCACGGAGAAGTAGCCTAACGAGGCGGGCGGCTGAGGAGGACAACTGCAGTGATGTCCGTGCTTATTTCTCTGCCGCTACTGTCGACAGTTGAGCTCCTGTGACCTGTGACCTGTCCGTGGCTTGTGATTCAGGGAGGTATGGCAGTACAGGTGCCAACCCTAGGAGATTTAATGACGGCTGTGCACTAGCTCAGGAGAACTTATCCGACCCCTAGTACGTGGGCACGCAAACCCTTGCTCCTTTACTCCCTTAACATACGTAGTGGAGCCTTCAGCTTCAACTCGTGCTGTGAGTCTCGTGGGACGCACGGACTCCAGCCTTTTCCTGATCAAACTCTACAGTGAAGGTATAATTGAGCCGGAGCCGAGCCGAGCACGGACAAAACTCGGACGGGGAGGAAAATAGGAACTAGGGACAGGTACAACTTCGAATTGCGGACACAGACCACCATGAGACTTGACCTCAAGCAAGTTCAAGATGATTGGGGGCTATCGGGCGCGGCAGACAGAAAGAGCAAAGATTGGCCGTGAGAAGAAGACGGTTTGCCACCAGGTTCCACTGTCCGGGTCAGCATCCGGCCTGGGTTTCCATGTGGTCCGGTGCATGACTTCCGAGTCGATCATCGGGGCTTGGGAAAAAATAAGGACCAAGAGAGGGTTTCGTTAAGCACACGGCACGGCGGGCGCCGAGATCTTCATCCCACATACCGCGTAGTACGTACGTCCCTGTGCAAGGGGGTGGGCACTCTCTGGCCAATGCCATCCACTCGTGTCGGGGTTTCCCTCTGGATCTGATGGAGACTTGTTCTTGACAGAGTATAATCTCCCCGGGGGCCCGGTGAACCGAAGATATAGGAGGTTGAAGTTTAGCGCCGTCATCCCTACCATTGAAACAGTAAAGTAGTGAAGCATTGAAACCAGGAGAATACAGGAAATTAGTTCAGTGCAGGGCCCTTGGCAGTTCCCTTCCCCGATCGTCTCGCCCCCTGTGGACGATCTAACACCTCCTGTCACGGTCTCTAAAGGGGACTGCGCTCCCGAACCAAGTGGAGCACCGCTAACTCTGCCGACTCCATCTAGGGTGGCCTTTTGGTATCGCTTCTCCGGATCGAGCAAGACTCAACGGACAAGGTTCACCGAATACCAGGCTTCCCGACGGTGGGCCCGTGTGGACATCGGGCGCTCAACTCCAGCTGCCGCGACTGGCTCATCCAAATAAGCCGAGCGCTTCTCGACTGCTTCAGGTATCCATCGACACTGCCTCTTGCCGATCTCGGGATACTTGGCCAAGAGGTCTGAACCTCACGGAGGTGACTGACTTCAGTTGAGGGAGACGAAGAGCTGATACCATCACCCTCTTCACCTAGGGCTGGAGTCAACGAGTAGTAGATAAAATTAAGCAGATGTTCGGGCGAGACCCGGCTGAAGCGCGGGTGTCATTTCGGCTGAAGATTCCTAAATTCAGCCCGGTCGTCCTTTTCTCCGCGATCTCTGGGTCGTTAATACGGGACCCTGATGGAGCCCTTGGGAACGGTGATCCCAATACCATCTCTTTTTGCCGTCGATCTGGTTCAGTGCACCTTTTCCCCTTCTTCTCCCTCTCCTCTTCACGGCACCTGAGGGTTCGATTCTTCTGAGCGCATTTGCATCTGCATTCCCGTCGATCATCTGTACAAGATTCCTGGATTCTTGAACTCGATCACCTTCCTGGCTAATTCGCCGCCTTCCTTGTCCAAACCTCGGCATTTGCATCTCCACGATCCGATTTGACTTGCGTCTGTAGACGTGGCTTGATCCGTGGTCTTCCTAACCTTTTTTTCTCTTATTTAATTTTTTTTTCTTTTTTCGTTCTTTAATTTGTTTATTCTCGTTTATTCTCCGTCTGTCTTCCCCACCGCCAATCCCGGTTCGAATAGCCCTTTTTATTGCATTGACGATGGCTTCATTGGATCAGGCTCGCGAATGACCAACTCAATCTGGTTTTGGTACCTGAAAGTTCAAGTGATCGAATGAGCGAGAGTGCGCTGTGGTTATAGCGCGTATTCTTGCCTGTTCGTCGATTACATGATTAGCCTGATCGTTTCGTGGCCTTCGTGACCTTGAAACCATATTCATTCCCCCTCTTTCTGGACTTTTCTTTTCCTTTTTTTCTATTTTTGGGGAGTTTCTGCTTCAAGGGGTGGAGCCCGTGGATGGAGTACTTTGTTCCAAGATGCAGCCATCTCACTTTCGTCAGGGAATTCCCCCGAATAACTCTGTCGAGCTTCCTCCGGTGCATTCGGTGACGTCGGGCGCGTTCCCTCCCGCTGGGGCTTTGCATTCCGCCCCGCCGAGTAGACCTGACAGCGGAATGCGCATGTCTCATCTACTACAGCCTATGCCCCAAGGGCCGCATCAGATACCCCCGGGTCCTTCTACGTCGCCCTATGGGCGTTTCTACGATTCGGCGTCCGGGTCGCCCGCTGAAAGCGGCCTTCCCGATGCCCCGATGGGATCAGTCTCGGGACCCTCGCTCTACCAGACCAGCCCGGTCGGACATGGTCAAGGGCCAACTTCTTTGCAGCAGCAAAAAAGAGCCTACCGTCAGCGTAGGAAGGATCCGAGTTGCGACGCCTGTCGCGAGCGCAAAGTGAAATGCGACGCTTCCGACGAGACCAGCTGCACGGAATGCAGCAACCGGAAGGTTCGGTGTCAATTCACTAAGGAGACAAATCGGCGCATGTCTTCTATTAAACAAGTTCAGGATTTGGAGAAGCAGCTCGCACACGTCAAGTCGCAGCTGCACCATGCGCGCTCCGGCATGATGCGCCCAGACCACACGATGGATCTGGATGAGACAGCCTCCCAGTCAGGCGTCATGCTTCCCGAAATTGACTATAAGCCTTCGCGACGACCTAAGGCACCCGTTTTCCAAGACTTATCGGAGGTGCGGACTAATCTCCGCCAGCACGGCCGCGGCATCTTGAAAGTACCCACGCCATACCAACAACATGGATCGCGATCGATCGTCACCGGTGATGCGCCGGCGCTGCCACCAAAAGACGTTGCCGATCACTTACTTGGCCAGTATTATAATTGTATTCACTCAATACTGCCAGTCCTGCATTGGCCTTCTTTCACGACAGAGTACGAGGAGATTTATCGAAAAGGCTCGATATTGGGTGTCTCCAGTGAATGGGCTGCCGTGCTGTTTGGAGTCTTTGCATGTGGCACTGCCCACACCGCGGAGCCCGATTGGGAGGAAAAGGGGAAAGAGTTCGTGCGTCTGTCTTCTGGGATTATAGACGTCTGGCAAGACAACTTCAACCTCGACCGAGCCCGCGCGGCTTTGCTAGTGAGCATCTTCCTCTATGAGGTTAACTCAAAATCGGCGAGTTGGGTCTGGATTGGATCTGCGGTGCGTGTGGCCCAAGAGATTGGACTTCACATTGACCTTGGGCCTTGGCCACCGGTCGAAGGCGAGATGCGAAAGCGTCTATGGTGGGGCTTATACACTTGGGATAGGTTAGTACAGCCCCCCGTATACTAACAATGCTCTTGCTTACACATTTAGGTTACTTGCACTGGAGATGGGCAAGCCGGTTTTGATAAATGACCAGGACTGCGACATTGACCTTCCCTGCCTGGTGGACGACCAATACCTTATCGAAGACGGCAAACTTCCCGATGGTCAAGACCACCAAATCACCCCGATGCTCGCCACGATCCACGTCGTCCGTTCAATCGGTCAACTTACTCGTACCCTCCGATCTACCTCTATCAGCCCCGCAACCCTCGAAACCTTTGAACGTCACTTCAACACATGTCTCGGCACCTTCCCCGTCGATCTTCTTCCGAAAGGCGACCAAAGCCTCGATCCTCACTCCTTGGCGCCCATCATTTACCTCCAAAACGCCCGTCTCCTCCTCCACCGCCACAATATCTCCCCCTATTGCTCCAGCGCCGATCGATCCTCCGCACGCGAACTCTGTGTTTTAACAGCAATCGACACTGCAAACATCCTCTCCCGCTGCATGCGAGACCGCAACAGTGCAGGAGACTGGCGGCCACTATTCGCATCCTGCGCAGGCATACTCCTCTGCACACACATCTGGCGCTGCGCACTATTCCTTCTATACCGACAAGAATTTGCCGCCGCTCTAATCTGCATCCAAGCAAGCGCAGCCGTGGGCGACATCCGCTCTGTCAACACAGCCTGTGGAAGGTATCTAGCATTCTTCCTCCGAACCTTGATCGCCCGGGCACGTCAAGGCGACCCCATGAACATAGAAAATGACGAAGAGATGATCGCCTACATCTCCGGAGATATGCAGGGGACTACCGATGGCAGCTGGGTCTGGCAAGGTAGCGAGACCGGCTCGGACCTGGAAGCCATGTCTTCTATGAGTGCGACTCCTGTTCCACAAGAACCGGAGGCGGAGTGGGAAGGCTGGGAATGGATTGAGAAGACGACACATTACCTTCTCAGTGAGAAGCAGCAGAGAGGATGTGAACGCCAGGATGCGCCCATGGAGTCTAAACAGGAATCCAGCATGCTCCACCCTGATGCTGTGGGGTCGGACTCGACGGAGCGTCGATCGAGCTCGGCGCATTCTCGCATGACTATCGCCAGTATTATCTGATTACAGTTACCTCGGATTTTTAACATGTTGTCGCGACTATGTTCCGTTGTGGCATGACCCAATGCGCCACTTCAGCACATCCATCCTGGTTTAGGCAAACTACGTTAAAGTCAGGTTGGCTTCGACCCCTTCGAGGAGACTGCTATATTCTGTACGGTCCTCTGCGAGGACGCCCATGCCACTGTGGGATATGAGAATACCACCTAACTATTACCTTCACGGCGATACTTTTCTTCTTTGCACATATTGCAAATTCAATTTTTTATCCAAGCTCTCAGCGATATCAGACCATCCGTCCTTAAGGCGCCTTACAAAAATAAAGTAATAATACCTTCAAGGCCATGTACTATATTTGAATTTGTACGCATGAATGATTCAATTTAATCTCCACCGTTCTGGTCCTTGCCAAAGTGAATTCTTTTTGAGACTTTGGGACAATCTCGCGATGCCTTCACGGCACCCTTAAAAGTGCTAGAACATGACTGGAACTTCTTTTCGAGCTTATTCTGTTTATTTTTCGAAGACGTAGACTGTTTCGTTGACAAGGCTAAGGCTATATCTTCAAAGTACTGGTACCATCATACCCACACTCCATGCCCCTAATCTCCCTGGGCCTCCATACTACATCTCCCCGCCCCCCTACTTCACCCACCGAGCTGGACTCTGAGTCAAGCGATTCTTGCAGCAGCTTAGATCAAGAGTTGTTCAACGGGGAACAAAGTACCATTCTCAATAGCACCAGCATGGTGGCGAGCAACCAATCCATAAGCGAATTGGTACCTAAAAGCATTAGCAAGCATCACTCCGAATCAGCAATAGAACTTACTTATCAAGGAAGGGCAGCAGTTGATCCAGACCAGGAGTACTTCTCCAATCGCGCATCAGATCACAGACAATTCCGAACAAACCCATGAGAGTGACGCCCGCCCTCTCCATTCTCCGATTCGCCTCATCAGCAAGTCTCTTATTGAATGTTCCGCTAGCATCGGTATTCGCGAAGACCTCGTACCCCTCATCAATCAGCGAAAGAGCCAGGAACGCGGTACCTGTTTCGTCAGCACAGCTCTCCACCCAGTTGCCACAGAAGATAGTATAACGTACAAACTTCAGTCACGATGCCGCCAATGATAAGTTGCTTCTTTCCCGTTGCGCGGACAGCGGCACGGAAATCGGCATTGTCCCATGCATTGACCTCGCCCTGACGGTGGACGAAGGTGGCGTTGGGGTGCATTTCCACGATTTCCTTGAGCAAGAGGCCGTTTGGTCCGACGTCGGAGGAGCTGGTAAGGACCGTTGGCAGGTTAAAAACGTTACCGATGGCGGCGTGGCCGAGCATGTTGTTGCGGAAGTCGTTGGTGTCGATATCACGGACTAGAGAGGCTAGACCGACTTGGTGGTCAATTACGAGGAGGGCCTGGTTGTGTCAGTCTCGTTTCTTAGGAAGACAGTGTCATGGATTAACTTACCGCATTGTCTTTGTCCAGTCTGTTCCATGCTTGCACAGGCAGAGAGATTGCCAGCAGGGCTGCGGCTTGGATTGCTCTGGAGATGAACATCTTGAAAGAATTGAACAGTTGTAATTGTCTGTGAAGCTTTGGAACTGTTTCTTGGTGATGCTCAAAAGCTCTGGGAATGCTATCCTCTTTATACCTAGCCAGACTATAGCACGATGCCATCTTGGCTCCATAGTTGGGTCAGTAATACTTACAAAGAGTTTGCTAAGTTCTTGCTAAGACTAGAGTGATTTACTCCGGGCTGCTTACCCTCGGCGTTGCCGTGATGCTATGATTTGATCGCTAGATTTCTTCGCCTGCAGGAGCGAGTGCATGGTGATGCAAGCTATCACACGTCTGGGATGGTGACGGCAATTTTGAGATTCTCACCATCTTCTTGGAAGACTCCACATGATAGGTACAATTTTCCGAAAATTAATATGTACTTGCTTTAAGTCTCGTAAGTGAGTTTAAAGATATTGAATGACTCTCACTAGAGGTTGGATTGGAGGTTGATCGGTAGCAGGTTTGTGTTTATGGGTATTCTCAATGCTGCTCAATCTAATTGCTCAAAAGCAAACCCATTCACAGAAGTCAATATGAGACAGAGCAATTTAGAAAGACTTTGCACAATATCACCTTGATGGCACGTCACGGTTCTCCAAGGCTTGAAGATCAACGCCCGTCCTGATGTCGTAGCTCTGACGGACAAATTTTGCCCCCACCGAATACGATATGTATGCGTTAGATGAAAGTTGATAAGCGTTACTTCATCATTTATTTAGCATGCCCCACGGTCGCTTGCACCTTCAGGGCTTGCAGCTAGATTAATTAGTGTCTGACAAAGTACAGACTAAGTGATCCGTCAGCCTGCATGACAGCCCAAACCCGGAACACTCTGAGCTAAAAATGGCACTCATCGGCACCCTGATCCTGTGGGTATCGGCTAAATTTTCTAGCAATCAAACCAGTGTCCCGAAAACCTGGGACCCTGATTGGGTCTCTTGTTGGAGTAATCTCCAATGCCAAGTGTAGATGAGATCTTTCTGACCAGTTCACCGCAGCGCGCCAAGAATTCATAGAAAGTACTAGAACTCCGTTTTGGTTAGCTATTCTGAATAGCTGACATAGCTGGAATGGATTGGTGTAAATCCTTGTTGTGGATGCTGTTCTGCTTACTGAATAATCTCCTAGGGTCGCAAAGGGTGGCGGGAATGCTTGGCGTGGCTTGGGAGTACCGGTGTCGGAACGTCACCGGCTGTCAATATGGATATATTTTGAGTCATTCCAATTGTGAGGTGCTTCTATTTTCGTGGTCACTAGGGGAAACTATGAGCTTTTTTTAGTTGCCGAAGTTCAAGTGGCGTTTGCTATTTTTCCACCGTTCAACAGATCAACATATGTCCGGGGGAAAACGGGAAGACAGTAGACTCACAACCTTGAGCAATGCACAGACTATGGCAGAAGGTTGAACAACTAGATTTTTATAAAATACATGTAAATACAATTTATCGACAAAGAAAAAGGTTGAGAAGTCTAGAATGTCTTACCAACGAGGCAACCCTTGAGTTTGCCACATTGTGACATGATGACATATAGCAGAGCTCCTCGAGCCCCGGAGGGAACGTCTTTGAGACTATGCAATTTGAAACTGAGCTCCTAGCTCATCGATATTGTCCAAAAGGAAATTGACAATACCACAATATGATGTGTGTCCTCGAATTAAAGATGGACGGGATCTAAAACTTTGACAGCAGTATTTAGGTCATATCTACACCATTTGCTGTCGCTGAAGAATGAAAAGTGTGTACGCATTCCATTCTGTAAATACTTGAATGTCTATCAACAAGTCCGATTTTTGGAACCTTCACCCAAATGGCGGGCAATCGGTAAGGGAGCGTCGAATTAGGAATGGGTCAACGTCCGTTGCCATCATACCTTATTTTTTTTTCCCCTTAAGATAGTCATTCTAGATACAAGATGGAGCATGATATTCTCGATGTGAGTGCATTGGCAATACAAATGTTTGTTGACAAGTCATATAAACAGTCAAAATCAATCACCCAAATCGTAGATTTGATTCTAAGTTGAGTTCGATGTATAGAGGCAATAAAATGATATCATCGTGACCGACCACCTTACCACCCCAAAATGCCGTGGCTAACGCTTGAGTCATTTTAGTCTCTTTACCTATAAATAGAGCGCCTTGTCCAGTCTGTTGGTTTTTACCGAGAAACTTTACGATGCCATTGCACACGGTGAGTCTTCTTACTCTCAGTAAACAAGACACATGTAGCTCAACTGATCAATACATAAGTTCACCCTAGCAGACGGTGCCAGCGAATCGGACGTCGATCGGTCGGTCAATGGCCTCACTTGAGAATACAGATAATTGACGTTAAATACAGACTAAAGGCCCTGATCAAATCCGTCGGCGGTCATGTCACTCGTGAGCAGGGGAATGAGCTACAGTCAGTAAAGTCCGCCTTGAAAAGACCAAGACTTACAACCAAATAAGATGCAGCGTAAGCGATTGCTTCCACCTCAACCTGATTAGGAAGCACACAGGGGCGGAAACACTCTCAGATCATCCCTAGAACATTGAGTATTGACGCAGAGAAATTGGGAATATGAAAGTGAGGACATTATGATGTACAAGACTATGAACATGGGAATAATGAGGCTCTTGAAGCAAAATTTGATACCTAGTGGTCAGCCGCTTAGGGCCACCTTGGGCAACCAGTAAAGTGAGTGACCGACAAGGTTGTGCTTGTAGATTCAATATGGAGGGATAGAGGTAAGTAGGTCTTCAGGAACCGTGGTCTGGCTCTTATGGGTCTGTCATTTACTTTGTACACCTGGTCAACTTCCTGCTGCGTACTTAGTTTATCGCGAGAATGGACCAAACCAGGGTAATCTGGCGGAAAGCGGCACGCCTCTTTTGTGCGAAGAGGAATCGCAGCGGCGACAATTGCTCTGATTGTTACCGGAAGGAAAGCTCGGCAATGTATCGTGGGGCAGTAAGGCCGATACCTATCAATTGGGTGGATTGTTGTCTGGACTGGAACCGATGCAAAAGATTTGCGACCGGCCGAACCAGCCGACTAGATGGGAAAGCATAGCCAGAGGATGAGATGAACATGTGAGATCGAGTTGTGTTTCAACATTGGACACTATAATAGCATAGCGAACGTGAGGTACATGTGAAACGAGAAGCGAAGATTAAGTCGCGCGGCGCACGCGTTGAAGTTTGGACCTCGGCTCCTTCCGCATTTAATCCGGGAGACCGCCGTCATCCGGAGCTTCGTGGGCCCAACGCCCTTCCAACGATCAGACACCTTCTTTGTCTTTGCAATAACCTCACGAAAGTGAATTTAGACAGCATGTCCAAGCGTGTGACTTTGTTGGATCCCCCTCCGCGGGATCATTCTAAAGCGCTGATCGAGAATGTCCTTGACCTGACTCCAGTGGTGGACCTCGGCCCAGTACGACTGCCCTTTCGCTGCGCAACATTTGCACATCAATAACTGACTGGCATTTCGATTCGATAGGATGTCTTCACCAACACCCGACCACTATGGCACCCGCCCGGTGCTCGTGGAATCTACGGCGGTGCTGCGATCGCGCAGTCCTTATCAGCCGCCATGCGAACAGTCCCCGCCGATTTCGCCGTTCATAGCATGCACTGCTACTTCGTCCTTGCCGGTGACTCCGAAATTCCCATTTTATACCATGTCGAACGGGTACGTGACGGCCGAAGCTTCGTGACCCGTACCGTGCAGGCGCGACAGCGGGGCCGCCCGATTTTCACCACCACCCTGAGCTTCAGCCGGGTCGGGAGCGGCGGCGAGAAGACCGCCGATCACGCATCGACCAAGCCTGAGGTAAAACTCCCGGATGAGTTGGAGCCAGGTACTATTCGAGCTTTGAGCAACGCGGGCGGTGGCCCGTTCGAGTCGAGAAAGGCGGGCATTGTGAACAGTACGTGTGAATCACCATGGGAACTCCTGAAACTAGCCGTGTACGTAGAACGCTAATTAGTTCTAGGAAGCTCGTCAAATCCCGAAGACAAAAAAGTCCGACGATATGTTCGTGCGCGCGGCCCTATCTCCGAAGGCGGCGGCTACCAAGCACATCTGTCTGCACTCGCCTACGTTACAGACAGCTATTTCATTGGTACAGTCGCCCGTGTTCACGACATTCCCCGATTCTCCTCCCCGGCAGAACTGCAAAAACTCTTGAAGGCACTCAAGAACCCCTCCGATTTGGACGATGAGGACATCGCCAAGGCATTGCAGGAGTTGAAGGAGGAGGAAGCTGCCGATCTGCGCCGCCAGCTGGAAGGTGCTTTGAATGATGCCAACAATTTCAAACCCAAAGAAGACCACAAGGAGGTCGGCATGATGGTTAGTCTCGACCACTCGATCTATTTCCACAACCCGCGAGCCTTCCGGGCCGATGAGTGGATGTTGATGGAGTCGGAGAGTCCATGGGCCGGAGAAGGACGGGGGCTGGCTATTCAGAAGATTTGGTCCAAGGACGGCCTGTTGATCGCCACCTGCACTCAAGAGGTATGTTACTTTTGGCTCCTATAAACCGAATGCGCTAACAAAGTCAAACAGGGTGTTGTGCGATTAAAGCAGGACAAGCCTCCCTTGTCAAAGATTTAGTGACCTTTATACCCTGTCAGGACCTTTCTTTTGTCTTTCAGATTTTTCAGATTCTGATATGCCTCTTAATTTCTATCATTTTTTGTTTACTATAGACTTTGACCTTTCTTACTTGAACATGTCCTGAGACCGCAAATAGCATTATCTCGTTTAACTACAACATTTACAGCACTTGAATTCCTTCACAATATGGCTCATCAATGGACAACATTTTGGAAACATTTTGACATCCGGAAAAAACAACCCTGAGATGCATAGCGTAAGAAAGAAGGACGAAGAAAAAGATATTCAAACAGCCACCCATTTTCAACAAAAGAAAGAATGCAAATCCTGGCAATTTCATAACCATTGAAGTCATCACGGAGGTTATACCTCCACTTTCTCAACTTGCGTCCTTGATCTATAAAACTCCTTCACCTTCGCACCCCACACATTCTTCCCCTTGTACTCACCCACGTTTTCAGGCCAAGTCTCCATCTCCTTGGCCAGATTTTCCAACTCCTGCATAGGGAGCTCGTCGAGAGGAGTCAAAAACGTCTTGACACCGAAGAGGATAGCGCCTGTGCGCGGTAGTCGGCGGAACGTCTGTCGTTCGCGGCGGATGATAATTTGATCAGGGGATGGGTTGAAAAGTTTTTTCTCGCAGAGGGATCCTGGGCGATAGAGGATGTCGAAGAGGTTCTCGTTTGGACTTTTAACTTCAACGAAGTAGTTGGATCGTTCCATTGGAGAGTTTGGGGTTAGCCGGACAAGGAATCTGGTTCAATTGTTAAAATTGTCGCGATCGATAGAAAGGTTAAGCTTGACTTACTTGCTGACTGATGTTGCTACTTGTTGGTGCCATAATGGTACTGGCTCGTGCATGCGGGAGATTGTCCACCCAATTCGCTGGTCCACTGTCCATCCTGTAGGGAAGAGACTCGCACTAGCAGCTCTGAAGACTTTATTAGCAGAATACAGCGAAACTATACAATGAAGAACATACAGATAATATTCATCATCTTCATTCCTCATTAAGATGCTCAAATCCTCCATCGTAAGCCGCACCGCCGCCTCCAGGGCGTCAGTGAGGTTCTCATTTGGGACCGAGCCACCGAGCTCAAACATTTCACCAGTCATGCGATTCTGAATGTGCGGCTTGCTGTTATACATGGTAGTTTCGAACATGTTAGGAAAGCGCTGCGACAAAAAGTTGGACACCTCTTCAAGTGCCTCGTGGCAAGCGTCGACCGATTCGGGTAGACATTGGATAACCTGGTCCCTCTTCTCGCGAAGCAGGGCATCTCGCACGCGATGCTCGTCCATGTAGTTTTTGTCGAGGGTAAGCCAATTTTGGGCGTCTAGCTTGCGAATGTCCATCATGACGCGGTACCGCTCTCTGCCCTTAATGGGCTGTGGTTTGAGGTCGGACGGAGGTTTTGCGCACTCATTTTGGTGGTTCTTTTTTTGACGATTCCACAACCAATGTCGAATTTCTTTTTGATATCTCACGACCAGAGAGAGGAAGATGATAGGAAGTGCCACCAGTGAGAAGACGGTCATATTTCCTCCATTCGGCCACTCTGAGAGTCTACCTAGATAACTTTTCAAATGTTTTGAACGGTGATCAAAGAAGGAACTTTTGGATTAAAATTAGCAGAAAAAGCAACGCAGTGGTAGGCGAAAGAGATGAAGGAAGATAACGACGACCAACGGCTGGGACTGCGGCTATATAAATATATCACGCCCCAGGCGGGCGAAGAATTGACCCCATCGGAGACCAGGCATCAGAAAACAAAGCTGATCACCAGACGGTAAGGTCAGCGGTACTAGCTCCAAGTCAAAAAATGGATACCGACCAAGGACCAAACAGCTGCAGTTCGCATTCCTGATACAGCGAGTGTACGGACCAGCCGTGATACGCTCAAGGATTCCCCGCAAAAAAAAAAGCCAGAGTTCGCCTCCCAGAAAGACGTGACAGCCACATGATCATTGGGCTATGCATTTTTGATGATTTTATTTTTCAGCTTCGGTCATCAAGGCGGGTCGAGGCTAGGCTGTGCCGGTGTGTCTCGGGGTATGAAGTGGAGTATGAGAATGACCGGGTCCGGGACCAGGCTTCCTGTTGCAGGCAAATCGGCGCTTGAAGATGAGCTGATGGGCTGATGGGCTGACCCAGTCGCTAGGCACGATCTAGGCACAACGTTTAGCTTCGAATAATCGTCAAGTTCGCGTATACTGTCCGTGCGCGACCCCTCGTGAACCAAGGTTTGCCGAAGGAATGATCGGTAAACAGGGGGTGACAGGGGAAAGGCAACTCGGGAAACAAAGACCATGTAGCTACGGATAGCGTCGGGGTGATGCCCGAGCTAGGGTAGGCGAGTCGGGAGTACCTAGTGATTGTTCGATTGAGTCCAGCTGCTGACCTCGAGTTTTCCAAGAGGATCGCCCAAACAGGGCGGCGCAGTTTCAACAAGGCCGACCCGACTGGCTAGTAACCCGATCTAGTTGGTGCACATCACGCCCTCACCAAGCTAAGAAGTCCATGTGCACTCTGACGTATCAGACTACGTCTTGTGTGGGGATCTCTTCCTAGCGGGACCCAGTACCCTCTCTTCCCCGGCCCCGATGGCCCCCAAGACATTTGTACCAGGATGTTTATGTTGCTTGCTTGAATGGGCGATCGCACACGAATTCAACGACCCCGGACTGACGGACATTAGGCATAGGTGCAGGTACAATTAGGATCACCAGGTCCATGTAAAATCGATGGCCTCCGCTGTGTTCCACGGTCCTCCCCCGACTCCACGGGCCCCATCTGCGGCCATCTGGGGTTTCCGCTGCAACCGCTGCCCCTTTCGCGCATGGCGCGCTTGCCGCTCATATCTCGATTTTCTTAAACATTCCCCTGAAAAGAAAACAACCACTTATAAATTTACTTAGTATTATCATAGATCAATTATGCAGAGATCCGGATTCTCAATGGTCGATCCTTTCATTTCTTTTTCCCCCTGTGGCGCTGGATCCGTCCAAAGCAAAAATCCTGTTCTATATTTGCTTTTGCCCGCCCGTTGTACCTTCCTCCAGTGAGCTTAGTCTATGGCTGCGCAATCGACCTGGCTATGAAGTCATGCGATCGTCCAAATGCAAAGCTGTACCAGGTTCTTTTCAGTGATATGGGGCTGATTCATTGCGTAGTAAATCTACGGATGGACATCCTTAATCCTCGTCATCCAGGGTGTTTATCTACCCACTTTAATTTAGTCCTCGACTCAGTCTGAATAATCCTGATCTCGAGGGCTTTTGCGCCGAGGAAACAAACTTTGATCAAGGTTGTACTGACAGAAGGTCAGTGGAGACCGATGCAAGTCACCTTCATGGCCGGGACTTAAATTATCACCGCCACCACGGCACAGGAACGAAGCAATTTACGCGATTACTGTGCTCAGACAGTGGATCACTGATGTCAGATTATGGTGAGAGTGAGGTGCTTTCTGGAGGCTCTGTTTGGTCGGTCACTTATCTATTGATATGGCTATCTGGCCAGCCATTCTCGGTTCTGTCGCCTAGCCTTGTCGCCTAGCCTTGCTTCAAAATGATTCAAGTCTCCACCAGTCAGCAGGAGGACCGTGCTTTATTCTTTGCATTAGTCCCTCCATCGGACAATAACTGGAGGAGACTATGAAGTATATTTGTAATAAAATGCCGTATAGTGGTGGGAGCGTTGCACTGCACTCGCCGGGACAGAATGTTAGACCCGACTTTTGTATAAAAATTGAAGATTCGTCTAGACCGGGAGCATGAAAGGACATGGAGTTGATTGAAATAACTTTGAAGAGTGTATTTCTTTATCCAATAGACAAACCCTTGGGCAGCGTGCGCTCGGCGCCGATCTTTACCGGACTTTCCAGACATACCTTCTCAGAACAATTTGTTTCAAATTTCAAACTCAGCCAAAATCAATATCTTTTACTTGATGTTCTGCTGAAAAAAAATCAAGGCCATTTTATTTTTCATTTCCATACGTCAAAATCTAGGAGTCGGCTGACCCACGTCGTCCGGGCCAAAGCCTTTCGTGTACTCATCCTGCCACGAGACCTATTGTATAACCGCCAGTGTTGTATCTCATTTAAAATTTAAGAGCTGGAGATGCACATATTTAACGATCTGAACACGCCCGTCGTAGACAGATGTAGCATCAAGCTCACATGACTCCAAATGCAGCCTCCGGCAGCATGACATATCTTGATGATACGTCAATTATTTAAAAAACGACTGGCTATTAGTCAAATTTTTGCCGCCGTATCCGACGGAAATCATGCAAAAAGCTTACGATTTGGTTGCGTAGTTGGCCTGTAGGATTGATATGACTGCTCACAAGTTTCATGCTGCGACGGTTTTCCATCGGTTGGAGCGTAGACGCCAATTGGTCATTTAATTTAACCTTCTGGTTCGATATTAGTTATAGGCATGAATTTCGACTTTATTGACGCAATTTTTCAATTATGGTGCTTGATCACATTGGACTACTTTGAAGGCGAGGCTGCGTGAGTGATTTCCTATTGCGGAAGCATCAGCTTCGTCTGGCGCTCAGACATCTCCAAAGCCTGCCACGTATTTTTCCTGCAAAAGCGCATTCTACAATCATAGTAATTGATTCAAAAAACTCAAAAACTTACGATTTTCTCATTCCCCAGCAGCTTCAACCTTATAAAGCAGTTATGTAAGAACTATGGGACCCTGTCCCCACAACCGGAAATGACTAATGACAGGCTTTGACCTCCACGCCTTTTGACATGCCTCCACTCTCCGCTGACATGGTTCAAATTTCTGCAGATGATTGCCAGAAAAACACACTGTCATTGCTTAGTTTCTTTATGCTCTAGCGATCTATCCGCACTGTCTAGTAATGGCGACTACCACTACCAGCATCTATGCTGGTTCGCACCCAGTGACTTTTGAGGTGGATGACTCGCGCCAGGCTTCCCTGACCCACTCCTCTTCAAACAATTCTTGGGGAGGCACTCGACTTGGGAGTCGACTATCACAGGATCACTCCTCTTCTGAATTTACTCATGATAGAGAAGATGTACTATCGCAGACTCGAGCTGTCATTCTCATTACTGCCCTCACGGGTATTACCTTTGTGGGAAGTATGAGTGGTGGCTTGTTGACCATTGGTTTACCGGAAATCGCGGCAGATTTGAAGCTACCAGAGAATTTGCTGCTTTGGTAAGTGTCACCCAGTTTATTCTGGAGTCAAAGTACTAACTAACATGGGCATATTAGGCCGGCTTCCGTTTATTCGTGAGTTTTGACCTTTCTTGTCGAGACACCGAACTAACCATTAACAGCCTTGCAAATGGGTGCTGTCTTCTCCTTGCTGGCTCTTTGGCCGATTTTCTTGGTAACAGACGCATTAATCTCATCGGTTGTGTGGGTCTGTGCGCATTCATCTTGGCCTGTAGTGTCGCTCAAACTGGCATCCAGATGATTTTGTTCCGCACATTTCAAGGCATTGCGACCTCCATGTGCCTTCCAACCGCTTTCAGTATTATGACTGATAGCATGCCCGTTGGCAAACGGAGAAACATTGGTTTCGCTTGCCTGGGGCTTGGGCAGCCACTTGGATTTTCCATAGGTCTAGTCTTCGGTGGCCTGTTCCAAGATAGCAGCCTCGGTTGGCGTTTCGGATACTATCTCTGTGCTGGTGTCACGGCCGTTCTCACGCTCATGCTTTACTTCAAGCTGCCGATCGATAAGCCGCGCGAGGCCTTCACGCTCCGCAGACTTCGGGATGAGATTGACTGGGTTGGTATTGTTCTCTCCAGTTCATGCTTGGGTTTGGTATCATATGTCTTTGCGTAAGTTCAATGACCTTCGATGTGTGGGAAGTTGCTGAGTTTAGTACAGCATCATCACTGATAATCCTGGCAACATTGATCATGCCGAGAACATAGCCATGTTGTGTATTGCGGCAGCCTGTATCCCTGTGTTCATGTGGTGGATGAGCTGGCGAGAGAAGAACGGCAAATCCGCACTGATTCCTAACTCCTTGTGGAAGAACACTGCGTTCGCTTCGATTTGCTTGATGGTCCTTCTCACCTGGGCGGTTCTGAACGGAACAGAAACCATTCTCAGTCTCTTGTGAGTTACTTGCATTCTCTTCAAGTGGCTTAGCTAACCGAGAAAAGCTTCCAAGAAGTTCAAGACCTTCCGCCTATCCAGGCTGCTATTCGATTCTTGCCCAACGTGATTATTGGAATTATTCTAAACGTTGCAACTGGTCTCCTAGTGCACCGCCTTCACGCCAATTATCTCGTCCTTGTAACTACGCTCCTCAGTGCTGGGTCACCACTGCTATTAGCCATAATTGACCCGCATTGGTCATGGTGGTATTGCGCGTTCTGGGCCGTGCTACTGGGCCCTCTTTCGGCGGATGGTATGTCTCAACCCTGATACCCAAGCGAAGAAAGAACCTTACATGATCCAGTCATCTTCACTGTCGCAAATCTAATTATCGCCGATTCGTTTACCCC
Source organism: Penicillium atrosanguineum (assembly GCF_028827265.1). Lineage (NCBI taxonomy): Eukaryota > Fungi > Ascomycota > Eurotiomycetes > Eurotiales > Aspergillaceae > Penicillium > Penicillium atrosanguineum. Next base: position 3,965,926 of record NW_026623133.1, on the reverse strand, counting down.
CAAGACGCAAGGTCTTGCTGGAGCTGTATTCAACACTATCGCGCAGTTTGGTACATCGATTGGCCTCACTGTCTTTGCCATTGTTTCATCGAGCGTCACTCAAGAGTCATCATACACTAACAAAGGATCGCCCGACGCCCTGATGGCAGGCTATCGTGCTGTGTTCTGGACTTGTTTCGCACTGATGATGGCCGCCTCTGTCATTGGTGCTTGGGGGTTACGCAAGGTTGGAAAGGTTGGACTGAAGACGGAGTAGATTTTTTTTACAGACTTATCAAAGGCTATTATGACATCAAGCCTTTAGCTACAAGAACATAGAACGATACTTGCTCGTGAAACAATACTATTAGAACTATCGACCTAGGTACGCTATGGATATGGGTAGTAGTCAAATCAATCTCGAGGAATGCAAATACTCGCCAATAAAGAACGCCGAGCCTGATAACCCTTGTAAGATACGCTCTCTCAAAGGAAAGAGGAAAGGGATCAATGAAAAAGGGGCACCTAATATCTTTGATATCTTAAGCGAAGATCGGTCGTCGGTACGGCATGGCACTGCGCGCACATAGATTAAAGAATAAGTGTATGGTCATGTCATGATCGCTGGGAAAATGCTGCAAGACTTGGAATTGCCAAACCAGAAAGCACAAGGTCGTTATGTTTTTGAAAATTCGAGTGGCGATTATCGCAACAATCTAACAAATTATGGCCGATTTCTCAGTCTGTGCGGTATCTACCCTTGTTATAGTGGCTTGGCCGGTGTTGGCAGAGGGAATAGGTTGCAGTTTGTTGGAATCGTTGCCGAGGCGCTCTTCTCGCTCGAAATGTTCCCGCTCCTCCTCCTTGATACGCTTCAGTTCCTGACAAAACTTGCTGTTGGCACGGATGCGATCGCCGTAGCGAATAAATGCGAATGGGATAATCGAAACACCTAGACTGAGGAATGCGATTAGGCTGCATGCCCAATCCACGCCGAGTCGGTTGAACATCGGCTTCGCAGCGAGAGGAATGACGGCACCGAAGATGCTTCGAGTGCAGCTAGCAGCTGATTGGGCGCTAGCAGACAACGTCTCATAGGCGTCGGTGAGATAGTTGAGCATGGCCATAAAGATCAACAGATAGCCCATTCCGAATGGAATACCGGAGAGGAATGGAACGACCCAGTGGATATTCGGTGAAGATGTCCATCCTACCCAAAACAGGGAGATGACATATAAAGGACCCCCGATGCAGGCAAGAGGAAGTCTTCGGTATTCTTCGATGTTCGCCCATTTCGCGTTGCGAGCCTTTGCGCGGGCAAGGAAGCCATCGTACCAGATGAAGACAAAACAAGCGAGGACTGCTCCAACGCCAATAGGCAAGAACATCAAACCGGCAATGCCGGCGCTCATGCCGTAAATCCCTTGGAAAATGATCGGGTAAGCCTCGAAATAGAGGTAGAAAATAGCGTATGCGAGTGCGAGGTATAGCGAGGTCAATGAGACGATCGATTCGTGAATAAGCATTCGGAACGGTCGAGTCATCGTGAGGAAGAGCATTTGTCGGAGATTGCGGCTTTGCAACTCCAAGGGCGAGACGATGTTTGAATTACCAGTATCCTTGCGCAGCTTTTTCGCACGCTTTGTCAGAACAACAGGTCCATATGTCTCGGGCATGAAAAGAACGAGCGGGAAGGAAACACCGCAGCAGATCAGCCCAATCCAGAAACACCATCGCCAGTCGACAACGGCGACGAATCCAGATACCCAGGGACCGATGATAGGGCCGAATGTGGTACACTGTTAGGCATTAGTGAGAAATGATTAGCTTCACAGTAGGAAGACGTACGGCCATGTAATAAGCCATCAGGCGACCTCGTAGGGTTGGATTATCGTGGACATCGGCAAACAATCCGCCAGTTGTAGCTATTGGTGCAGATGCCATCATTCCGTTGAAAAGTCGGAAAATTAACAATGAGGCATACGAATTGGCCACGGCACATGCCATTGTGAAGATCATAAACCCGCAGTACGACACAAGCATGGGCTTTTTGCGGCCAAAGTACTCAGAGCTAGGACCCCAGATTAACGGGCCGACGACATAGCCGATCAGAAAAATGGAAATGGGGAGGACTAAGGCCTCTTGATTGGTGATGTTAAACTCCTCAGCGATTTGAGGAATGGCATTACTGCAAATGGACGAGCCGATAGTGCTATTCATGACCTGCATGACACCAGCAGCAAGAACCAGGAACTTTCTTGACTGTTAAATAGATATTAGTATTGATGACTTTGCGAACGGCATTGATAGTGATACCTTTTTCCAGTTGACTGGATTCTCGGGATCATTGACACCGAAAGAGACGACGGTCTTCGAAGCCACCTTGCGGAAACGAGAATACGATGGGTTCTCATATCGCTCCTGGATAGGTTCATGTGCAACTTCCGATTCCTGGTCAGAGGAATCTCGCGATGAGTCTTGTGAGTCATGATGGGACTCGGCTTCGTCTTCTTGAAAAGGATATGAGTATTGAGGTGTTAACTAGAGTGAAGAGTAAACTAACCTATAGCAGACATGACCTTTTGCAGGTTCTCCTCCATGGGAAAGTGGTCGGACATGTTGGTGACCTATGACCCATTGAATTATTGAAGACGCTCGACAGAGATCCATGTGGGATGGGGCATTATTATAACGACATTTGCAAGGAAAATTCAAGAAGGCCAAAGCCAGGTCCACTCTCAGGGTCCCAGTTTAACGCGGCCGAACAAATAAAATCCAATACTTGGGTGGGTTCAGGCTCCACATCCGGCTGCCACTCTTTTTTTTTCACGCCCTGCGCCCTACTAACGAAACGATTCTGGACAATACGGGGGGAAACTCTAGCCTAAGTCAGTCGCATCTGGTAGTTGCGGTTGTTGATCGCTCAATCTACACTTGTCTCGGTTAAGACGGCCTGGCCACAAATTCCTGGCTCGCGGAACCCAGCAGCTAAGATTTGTGGAGCTCAGGTGGCAACCTCCTATGCTACATCTACAAACCTTCACAAAGTTCCTTGCAATGTGGGCCGAACACTCATAGCTTCAATTATATGATCAAGAATATCGGATTCGAACCGGTTGCGAACCGGCTGCGAAAGAGAATCAATATTCCGATTGGCAAGAATTCAATGTCTACCCGCATGCATCTGGGTCCTTGGGCCGTCATTCTCCAGCATGAAAGAGGGGTCAATTGTAACACGCAGATCAACCTATGACGCCAAGGTCGTGCAGAGCTTTGCTTCTGGGCATCACTGACTCACGATCTAGATCGGTCGAAAAGAGGAGCATCAGTTTCCTTGTTAAATGATCCCCGCATTGCTCAGCAGACCAAACCCTAGTCAAGTATTAGCGACAGGCATTGTTTAGTGTCTTGTGCTTAGATCGTCTCCAACGAGAACTTACGGGGTAAATTCCATGTGTGGGTTTTTGAGTCATGGTGTCGGAGTGTGATGCCGAATGCGACTCCACATGCTGTCAATAACATACACCAAATACAAGTATATGTCCCAAGCAGCACGTCCGTTGACACGCCCGTTCTCAGAATATTGAATAGTCTTGGTCTCTGCCTTAAGGCCTGTCTGTATGCCCAAGGAATGCTGCCATCGCTCTATTTGTCCTGTGAAGAGCGAACGCGCTCGCGCCAAGCCTCACATAGCCGGATGCGTTCCCGACAGGATCGGACTTCTGGCCGATCTGCCTTGACCCCATGAGAGAATTGGATTCCACATGTGGGCCGCGAAGACCAAATTCGGCCAGGCAAATTCAAAGTCGACGCAGGAATCTGAGATCTGAATGGCGCGATTAATCGCGTGGCAAACAATGCAGATTCTGACATTTGACGCTTTGCGTCTTAAATGCCTCAGGCATACAAACATCCCAGGTGATTTCACGTGACGTCTATACAAAAGGGGTTGATCAAGAAAATAAACATCCTTAATGGCATGTAGAGCTCGGAATACCAAATTAATAGTCGTCATAAAATTCAACACTTCATAGCGGATACGACAATCTTGGCAAAGTCATATCCGTAGATTGAAGAATATCAACTGCCGAGTCACCAAGATAGAGAATGTAATCACCAGGATCAATAACCCATGCTCGCAAAGTCTCATCAAAATAAGCAGCATCGCGAATTAAAATCTCAAGTTCGAGTTTCTGCAATTGGCCGTCTGCCAGTTGGATCTTCTGGAATGCTATCAACGACTTTACTGTGTGTTCAGCTGCAGGGGTCCTCCGACCGAAATATAGTTGAACAACGGTGCCACCAGGCCTCGAGCCCGTATTGAAAATTTCTACTGCGGCGATAAACGCATCTCGGCTTTCAGAAGATGGTGTCACTATCAAGTCTCCATAGGAAAAGGTCGTATATGAAAGACCATGGCCAAAAGTAAAGTTCAGCCCGCCATCTGGTACAGAAGCATAATGCATGTTTCTCCAACGAACACGCCTTCGGCGTACGTTACCTTGAGCTGCCCCTCAATTTCTTCTCCGGAGAAGTTTTCATATGCCGGAGAATTCTCAATGCGACGAGGGAAGTTCACAGGAAGGCGTCCTTCTGGGTTTGCAACACCGGTCAGAATGTAAGCAATGGAGCTTCCACATTCTTACCCGGGAAACCAGGCTTGGACGACGGCCGAGACATCTTGAACCCATGGCATAGCCATTGATGTTCCAGTGGAATTGACAACGATTATGTTTAGGTTAGCTGCTGCAGCTGCCGTCACCACTGCATCTTGTATACCCCGAGGCGGAAGGTTAAATGATTCCTGGTCTCGGCCTTCGGACTCCCACTGCGGATCATTTTGTCGCAGCGCTTTCCTAACATGTTCGAAACTACCATGTATAACAGCAAGCCGCACATTCAGAATCGCATGACTGGTGAAATGTTTGAGCTCGGTGGCTCGGTCTCAAATGAGAACCTCACTGACGCCCTGGAGGCGGCGGTGCGGCTTACGACGGAGGATTTGAGCATCTTAATGAGGAATGAAGATGATGAATATTATCTGTATGTTCTTCATTGCATAATTCCGCTGTATTCTGCTAACAAAGTCTTCAGAGCTGCCAGTGCGAGTCTCTTCCCTACAGGATGGACAGTGGACCAGCGAATTGGGTGGACAATCTCCCGCATGCACGAGCCAGTACCATTATGTTTGATGGTAGCCGACACTCCATGGTCTTGCAGACCATAAATGAACTATGCTGCGAGCCTGCAAGCCAAGAACGAGTCTCCGCTGAAACTTTCAGGGTTTCTACCGCCAAGAGAGTGTCGATGGATGCATACCGTGGGGTCCAGGAGACAATGAACACCCTTGTGGCGCGCTTCTGCTTGCGCACACTTTAAGGCTGCTTAAGAGGCTCAAAATACCAAGTCAATCTAACTGAAAAAGATGCACAGATACGTGTCTAGAGAGCGAGTGAAAATTATGGATCTTGCCAGATATGTAACATGTGTAAAGTAGTGATCCCGGAACTTAAGTTGTCATTAACAGGAAACTGTATGTCCGGGTGGGCCAGTGATTGAACTCCGTAATCGCGACACTTCAGAGCGCGGCCAATCAATCACACTTTAAAGCCCAAGAGCAAGGCCCAGAATTCCAACTGCTCCAGCAACGCTCATGGCAACACCACCAGTAGCAATAGGGGCGCCACCAGTGGAGCTCGCAGACGAATGGACAGTTGACTTGGAACTAGAAGCAGCACCCGATGTAGCGGAAGAAATGGTTGAAGCCTGAGTCTCGGTGGCAGCTGAACCAGAGGAGCCAGCAGCAGTAGTAGCCACGGCGGCCTCAGAAGCAGGGCTGGAGGAACTAGATCCCATAGCCATGGTCACAGAAGGATCCACGCCAAGCAAGTTCTCGTCAAACCCACCAAGCTCGGTAACAACAGCCTTAATGCTGGCTGGCAGATTGTTGTACCACGCAGGGTACGTGCCCGCCGCAGCGGCACTGGCGACTGAAGCAATTTCCGCGGAGTTCATATACTCCCAAGAAGACGGAACGGCGGTTTCCAGAACGCTCACATAGTTGCTGGGGACTCCAGGAATCGCAGAGAGAGAGTCGGAGGAGTCCGAAGAATCGGTCGAGTCAGAAGAGCTGGAACTATCTGAGGAGCCTTCTGAGGTAGCTGTGGCTGTCGCTTGTGGCATGGCCAAAGCTGGAGCGAGGAGAAGAAAAGCCGCAAGTACCTTGGAATGCATGTTGAATAGCGCAAAGGAGCAGGTGGCGTTGGCCTTCTGTTTAAACGAGTGTGGTAAGGAAGGTAAAGAGCGAAGTATAACCGAATCAAGTGGAACGATATCGACAGCAAAAACCCGTAACCCCAGGGAATCCGCAACCCTAAATACTAGCCCAACCATCTGGGCCGTTCCTGGGGTCGGCAAAATTTTTGTCTATCGACGACTGAGAGAGTTTATGCGGAGGCTCTGCTAAACGTTCAGGGTCCAATGGGCTTCTAGGCTAAGCTGCGATACCCCGACGCCCGTGCCCATTTATTGCCTGATTAGGAGCATTTTGCTCGGCTGCCGCCTCGCTTACACCCTTCAGAGGACATTTTGTCCTAATGAAGGCTGTCTTCATCCGCCACATTGAGCGCCATGACTCAGATTCATTTTGTTTTAGCTCGGTATGGGCTGAAGACAAGGTCCTAACAATTTGACTTTAGCAATTTGAGTGGAGTAGACCCCCTGATTCAGGGCCAAGACGACAACAACACCACTCCGCAAGGCTTAACTTTTCTGCGGGTAGACAAGCATTTTTGCCAATTTTTGCCAAGTCTCGTGTTTAACCCCACGAAGCTATTCATTTAGAGACTTCTTACATATATGCGTGATCAGTGTTTTGGGCGCTAAAAGCATAGACCAGCCCGTATTCGCCCCGAATTCACAGAGTCTGAACCTCACCGGCAACTGGCATACTTTGGCTATTTCATTGGCATAGCCACGAAGACTAGAGAACCAGGCGGGGCGGCTCAAGGCTATCGTGGTTTTTAACTCGCTTTCCAGGGTCTAAGAAAACTCGAGTTTCTTATACCTCGTCATCAGCGCTCGCGTAGAGATTCTCAAATTATCCGGTTCTCCCGAGTTGTCAAAGCTGACTTTGAACGGTCGCATTGGTTACCTCTTGGTGCTACATGGTCGAATATTTCCATGCCTCCTGATTCCGCAGGCTTGGGATTACTACTAAAATCTCACGCGTATTCTAGTTAATTATCCCCCTGAATTAACCTCCCCATTTCCCTTCTTTTGGCGTACATATTTGAGCGTACGACGGAATGTTCTTTTCCTCCAGCCCCGTCAGAAACCTGCCTGCGATTGCGACCTGTATCAAAAAAGTGTGACTTTTACACGAACATTCTTCACGGCGACTCATTTACTGATGGCCAGTGTGGTGGTCATCCATCATTGTCTCGTTGCTGGCCACGCATTCGAGCTAGGGAGGCCGAATAGCTTAATATCTCCTTTACTTTAATAGAAACACCGAGACAGAGGATTCGTGATGAATCCTACAGGTCCACTAACGGAGCGTCTGAATGGGCCAATCAATTCCCAAAAACCGAGAGAACCTTTAGCTACCCACTCTCGGAAATAACCAGGGGTTATCCGCATGTTCCGAACATCACTGGTGGAATATCACGACCGTTCAAGGCCCACCGATGCACCAATAGAGCTTTGCTACGGAACCAGGTCATGCTGGACGAGTGCGCTCAAAAATGCTTATTGTGAATTCAAGCTAGTGTGTGGCTTATTTCCCCCGGCGCTTTACCCAAGATATTAGATGTGAAGAGAATCAATTGGTCTCAGTTGCACTGGACGCGTGGACGGATAAACCGGTCGGGGGAATCCACCACACAAGCTTGAAACAGCATGTGAGTCCTATGTTCACTGGTTATTATTCTGCACGCTAGTATAGATGAATTAAGGCCTGTCTGCTCCGGAATCCATCCGAATAGGGCTGGCTAGTGCCCCATCCAAGCAATTGGTTTAGACGTACTTCCTATTATCATTGTTAGGGGCAAGCAGCGGGAAAATATAAAAGAGACACCATAAGCCCAGGACAGAAGCCCTGTAGATAATCCACTCATTCTGTTCCTTCGTCTTCATTCATTTCCCCAGTCACTCCCTCCCTGAATCCGTTGATCGGCAACCATGAGATTTCTTACTTTTGTTTCACTTGCGGCCACGGCTCTGGCAGCCAGCCGCACTACTGCTCCTTCCGGTTCCATCGTTGTCGCCAAGTCGGGCGGTGACTACACTACTGTATGTGAAGAATGAAAGGGATCACTTTTCTGTACATGAGCTTACGGATCGCTAGATCAGCGACGCTATTTCGGCCTTGGACACCGATAGCTCCGAGACCCAGACCATTTTCATCGAGGAAGGCACCTATGACGAGCAGGTGTATATTCCCAAGCTTTCAGGAGCGTTGATCATCTACGGGCAAACTGAGGAGTGTGTTCTCCAGACCAGGCCTTCATTGAGCCCATAGCACTGACTACTGTAATAGCGACACCTCCTACTCTTCCAACACCGTTACCGTCACCTCCGGCCTCAGTCTGGAGGAGGTTAGTGACGACGATGAGTCCGGTAAGAATTCTTACGATACGGAGAAGCCAACCTGCTCTAGAGAGAATTCACGCTAAGACCCGACTTAGCCACTCTACGTAACTGGGCCGCCAAGTCTAGCATCTATAACATCAACGTCAAGAACACCTACGGTGAAGGTCATCAGGCCCTCGCTCTGAGCGCCTATAACACCGAGCAGGGTTACTACGGGTGCCAGTTCACTGGGTTTCAGGGTAAGTCTTTTTATTTTGTCTATTCATGTCCCTGGTTATTCTTGCTTGCTGACGGCGTAGACACTATCCTCGCCGAGACCGGCTACCAGGTTTTTGGCAAGTGCTACATTGAGGGTGCCATCGACTTCATTTTCGGTCAGACCGGAATGGGCTGGTTCGACAGCTGTGACATTGGTCTCCTCAAGTACTCCGAGGGTACTATCACCGCTCAGGGCCGTCCCTCCAGCTCCGATGAGGGATACTACGTGATTAACGAGTCCACTGTCGATGCTGCTTCTGGCGAGGATGTTGCCGAGGGAAGCTACTATCTCGGCCGGCCCTGGACCGAGTATGCGCGCGTTGTCTTCCAGAAGACCACTCTTAGCGATGCCATCAACTCTGCCGGCTGGATCGAGTGGTCGACCAGCGAGCCCAACACTGAGGATGTTCTCTTCGGCGAGTACGACAACTCCGGTGATAGCTCCGAGGGCACTCGTGCTAGCTTCGCTGAGAAGCTTACTTCCGCGATCAAGATCACCACCATCCTTGGCAGCGACTATGAGGACTGGGTTGACACCAGCTACCTTGCCTGAGCACTTTAGTTTTCCCAGTCTCTTGTCCTCGCACTTTATGCGTTGAATAATTGAAAAGGGTTGTCTATTTATCTAGTTTCGAGTCTATAGGCTACATCATATCTTCCCTCTCAAGCAAGCTGGGATATGGGAACCTTGGACCACCAGAACTCTGTCTCTTCTCTAGCCCAGTCATCTTCCACAAACTTAGCAGCTGGAGCCGTACTGCCCCCGATCAGTTCTTCGTTATCTTGACCGAAGATCATAACTCGGGCATCATCCGGCACAAAAGCCTCCCACTTGGGCCTTTGGCCATAGCGACCCGAGATGGCATTCGGGTCACCTGTAGCAATGAAGCTTGTAATGTAGGCATGCAACGTTCCCGACAGCTCTTTCTGTGACTCCGAGATCCCCGTGATATCACTATTGTATGTCTCATAGTACATATTGTCACCATGGTTCGCTCGACCGACAACAGTTCTGGGCAAAGCCCAATGATAAAGGTAAGCCGGTATGCCTTGAGACGCCGCAAATTGGACTGTTTGGCGGACGGGGGCAACATAGGCATAGTGCCCATACGCTGCCTCAATACGCTTGTACTGAGACCCCAAGCCCTTTCCAATCCTTGTTTCAACGTAGGGAGAAGCAGGGTCGGAATTAGGGTCAGGGTATAGTCGATCAATCGTATTCAGGTCGGCAGATGTCAGCTCGGGAAGAAGGTTTTGCCAGAACTTGCGGAACTGGTCAGGCTTGGACATCTTCTTGTCCACGTAGAACGTTCCTTCGTTGCTATTGAAGCCAGTCATGATTGGTACCCTGTTCCAAAGCTCAGAATTCCAAGCATCCAAAGGTTTGCGGTAGATGACCTCTTCGTCAATCACTGGCTGGAAAGCCCACCGAAGAGAGGGATTGTATTTGTCAAAGACGGTTGTTTGAGCATCTGTGACGGTCGAGCTGGGAAGCGATCGCAGAAAATGGAATATTTCGGACTCTGGAAGGTCTTTGGGGCAGCCAGCCTCTTGGAGAAAGTCTTGAAACTGCTCCTCGTGGACTTGCGCATTGTAGGGCCGAACAGCTCGGGAGGTTGGCGATCCCGATTCCAAAATGACGCGATGGAACAATGGCGGCGTGTGCTCTTGGTAGTTGAGAAGGTGGTGACCGATCTATAATTTGATTTTAGCTTGCGAGCACGCGATAAGAGAATGAGAAAAGCATACGGAATGCGCACCAGCCGACAGGCCAAACAGGGTGACATTGTTAGGGTCACCTCCGAATTTACCAATATGTTCTTGCACCCATTCAAATAAATGAATTTGATCGCGCAGACCAAGATTGAGGACGCCTTCTTTCTTGGAAAGGCTCGATGGCAAGAATCCTAGAGCTCCCACCCGATACCCGAAGCTTACGCCAATAAAGGGCGACTCAGACCAAGCGACCATGGACCCGGTATTGTGCATTGCAGCTGCTCCTCGGTTGAAAGCGCCACCATGGATATAGAGCGCTACAGGAAGCTTATCTGTCTCAGTAGTTCCAGCAGGTCGAAAGATATTCGCGGTTAGGCAGTCTTCGCTCTGATTGAGCTTCGGCCCGCCTGAGAGCAATGCTTTGCCTGGGGCCATGGAGCCATACTTGGAGGCATCAATTGTCTCTGTAGAGACAACAACTTTCTCTGCGGGCTTGAATCGCCTTTCTCCGACAGGTGGAAGGGCATAAGGAACCCCCAAAAAGGCATCGATGGTTTGGGGGAACGTATCCACGAGCTGGATACCCACCACCTGGCCCTGGGCAAGGATAACGGACGGGCGAGGGAAAACTGTCATGACGAGGAAGGTCGGAGCGAGTTAGTAAGTTGTGTGATAGGTCGCAGACAGGGAAGAGGGCCGAAATATAGGCAGAGCGCGCGTTTCTCTCCGGAGTTCAGAAGTAGTTCCGTGCGGGGGTGATTATACGATAGAAGAAAGAGAGTGGAGACGGGAGACTATCTTGGCTAGACCTAGATAGAAGCAACATGCTCCTTTATCTTTTGGAGTTTATCGTTTCGGACAGAAGCCGAACGAACAGGCTACTCCGCATGATACGCCCCAGGCCAAGCAATTGGGGTTGGATGAGTAGAGATAACAGGTAAATGGCGACCCGTGTCTTAAAAGCGGCCCTGAGACGATCGTCTTAGGGGCCAAGTCCATCTTTTTTCCCCCTCCAGTCAAGCTTAATTTGGATAATCATATCATTATGGAGAGCGATGCCAAAAAGTTTCCTATGACAAGTAATGCAGAGGAAAAGGACTTTCAGGTTGGGACCATTACAGACCTTGATGAGGGTGAAGTTTTCCTTCACGAACATGGGTTCACTCACGAAGCTGTCCAGGCCCTTTTGGATGATGTTCCACGCAACAAAGCCCTAGTCCGAAAGGTAGACCTTGTGCTCCTCCCCCTTCTTGCGGGTACCTATATGCTCCAATATATCGACAAGTCGGCCTTGGCATACTCTGCAGTGTTTGACCTATTGACATCGACCCACATGTCAAGTAACGAGTACAGCTGGCTTGCTAGCATCTTTTATTTTGCTTATCTCGTTGCGGAGTATCCTTGGAATATGCTTGCCCAAAAAACGAGGCTGGCGACGGTGGTCTCGGGCAACGTGATCGCCTGGGGCTCGATGCTCATGATCACCGCCGCGTGTCACAGTTTCACTGGAATTGCCATTTGCCGGTTCCTACTCGGCATTTTTGAGGCCCCGATTACACCCTGTTTTATGATGATTGTGACTATGTGGTACACCCGTGATCAGCAGCCATTCCGTGCCGGTGTATTCTATAGTTGCAACGGATTGGGCGCTATGGTTGGCGGCATCTTGACCTATGGGATTGGTCAGATTGAGACAATCGCGGTTTGGCGAGCGATCTTCCTCATCTTGGGTGGAATAACCGTTGCCTGGGGCGCCGTGATGTTCTTGTTTCTTCCCAACGATATCATCTCCGCAAAGCGATTTTCGTTGGAAGAAAAGGCTCTTCTCATCGGCCGTAGTCGACTGGGCCGAACTGGTGTGATGAACCATCAGATCAAATGGTATCAGGTTCGGGAGGCGCTCGTCGATCCTCAAGTCTGGATTTTGTTCTTTTTCACTCTGTTTAATGAGACAATCAACGGGGGCATCGCAAACTTCAGCAAGCTTATCATCAAAGGCTTGACTCACGATGCTCTTACCACCGTTGCACTGGGCATTCCCCAGGGCGCCTTCCAAATCTTCTGGATTCTGTCTGGCACATTCCTTGCATCTCGCGTGCGCAACTTCCGCACCATTGTGATGGTCATGTACCTCGTCCCTACAATCATTGGTGTTTGCCTTCTTTGGAAGCTGCCTCATGAGACGCACAAAGTTGGGGTCTTATTTGGTTACTACTTAAGCGGCGCATATGTCTGTTCGTTGGTTTTGGCACTCCAAATGCCGGCTACCAATCTAGGTGGGTATACGAAGAGAAGCACAGGTGTTGCTTTGGTGTTCTTTGCATACTGTGCTGGAAATGTGATTGGGCCTCATGCCTTTTTGTCCAAGGAGGCGCCCATCTATGAAACTGGGTGCAAGGTTATGCTGTCTTGTGCAGCAGCTCAAGTTGCCTTGGCAATCTGCCTGCGAGTGCTCTTGACGAGGAGGAACAAGCAGAGTGATGCAGCAGCAGCCAGTAACCAGGCTGTCGCAGACATGTCAGAGTATGATGAATTGGCGGATTTGACCGACTTTGAGGTGAGTTCGTCATCCTTGATCACCATGGAACAAGAAGCTAATCAGTGATCAGAACCCGAACTTCCGATACGTACTTTAAACTATACTCAGGATTTGAAGCGGGCTTGTTGGGTTTCTAATTACCATCGTTTACTTATGCGAATCTATCATCTACCAAGTTGGCCATTCGCGAACACTATAATTCGTTTGATCAACAAGACATAGAAGTTCTAATCGAACGTATAGACCCTGTAAGAACAAAACGGCAGTGGGTTTGCAGCCATACCTTGTAGCTCCTGAATGGGCAGAGGCATGCGTTATCTATCCCCACGCCCTTTGACAAACCCACATACCGATTCAGGAACAGCGACCCACCCGGGTACAGCACCCGGCGGTTGCTTCCCCCGCGGGCAACACCATTCAGTTCGTCTCTCAAGTGTGACAAGCATCTCTCCAAATCACAATACGAAGGCCATCATGGATCCTTTTACCTTGCCCCCTTTTCAAGCTGATGGGCCAATCAAGCCGATCACTTGTGTGGAAATGCACACAGCCGGCGAACCAACACGAATCCTCTGGTCTGGCTTTCCAGAGTTAACGGGAACATTGCTTGAACAGCGTGCACAAGCAAAGGAAAAACATGACGACTTCCGAAAGCTCTTGATGCTAGAGCCTCGTGGCCACTATGACATGTATGGCGCGATACTCCGCACCGAGACAGAGTTAGTATCGACTGGCGAAGCAGACATTGGCGTGCTATTCATCCATAACGACGGGTTCTCAACCATGTGTGGACACGCCACTATCGCATTAGGACGCTTCTTGGTGGATGTTGACGACTCTGTCTTCCCACGCAGACGTCAATTGAAGTATGATAGCGTCTCGGGCACAACCCGCCTGAACTTGCATGTGCCTTGTGGGCTCGTCGAGGTTACTGTTCCTACTCTGCCGACGGGGAAGTCTGATCCTTCACGCCCTGTCTCGTTTGTATCGGTCCCGTCCTTCGCGACTGCTATCTCTCTGCAGGTGCCTCTGGCGGAGAAGTACCGGTGGCCTGAGCTTCAGGGTCGCACCTATGTGACGGCGGACTTTGCATACGGTGGAGCCTATTATTGTTTAATCAGCGCAAAGGAGCTGGGATTCCCTGCAGGTTTGGGCGAAGCCGAGGTTCAGAAGATGGATCACGCTACGAAGCTTCTCAAGGAAGCTGTCGTAACCAACCCGGAGCTAGCATATGTGACCACGGATGTTGTGACCGGAGAGCAAGGCTACCTTTACAGCATCATGATCGTGGACACATCATTGGGACATGTTGCTGCGGCAGAGGGAACGGCTGGATTTGAAACACAGCAAGGCGTCGACGCCGAAGAGACCGGTCTCTGCTTCTTCGCAAACCAGCAAATTGACCGATCTCCAACTGGGGGATGTGTTGCTGCACGTGTTGCTCTTGCTCACGCAAAAGGGACCCGAGCCTTAGGGGAGAAACGCGTTTATAATTCACTGTTCACTCGTGCTTATCCGGCCCTTTCAGGCTTTGTAGGCTCCGTGTTTGACAGCGTCGAGGGCCGCCAATGGGTCCGTGTGCAAGTCGGTGGGTACGCATATTATACCGGATATCACTGCTTCGTGGTTGAGAAGGAGGACGGCATCGGCATTGATGGATTTTCGGTCAAAGACGTGTCAAAGTAACAGTTTAGCTTTACAAAGAAAATCGAGTTTGGAAACAAAGGAAACCGAGCCTGTTCTTGAATGGAAAACTGAGACAAAGTATTGTACATCGTATTAGAGGGATGGACAAAGCTGAAACAAACAAATCTAAGGGTAGTCTCTCTATGTTCCTCCCATTTCTACAAAACTCGAATCCTCTATTTGCTGATCTCAACACCACCGGTGGCACCGAGAACACGCTTGATGTCACCGTAGATGGCGAACTGACCGGCAGTCAGGGAACCGACCATGAAGAGACGGAGACCGATACCGGAGTAGGAGCCACGGAGACCGAGCTCTTTTCCGATCTTCACGAGGCGGGAGATGGTTCCCTCACCGGGAGCACCCTGGGTCTTGTTGATCTTGGAGAGCATGGTGTCGGCGGGCTGGGAAACAATGGCGGCAGCAAGACCAGCAACGAGACCGGAACCAAGGTTGATACCAGTCTTAGCACCGTCGGAGATGGTGTCCTTGTTGACCTTCTTGTAGACAGCCTCGGAGACCTTCTCGAAGACGACGAACTTGGCCATGGTGTAGGGGACCCTAGGAAGAAGAATTGTTAGTTTATCCTGTCTTGTTTCTTGTCTGCAATCAAGACATTGGCGCTTACTGCTTGAACAGAATGGGTCCGAATCCGGAGTAGAAGGCAGCGAGGCCCTCCTCCTTGAAGATACGGCCGGCACCACCAATGAGGCCGTTAGCGAAGGAAGGCTGGGAGACGAGACGGATACGGGTGGCCTCGAGGGGGCAGAGGGCAATGTCGGCCATGAACTCGGCGCAGGCGGAGGAGGCCAGGTAGACAGCAGTGCGGTTGTTGGCAGCGTTCTCGTAGCCGATCTGGTTGATAGCCTGCTGCTTGAAGAACTCGTAACCTCCGAACTTCAGGGCACCCTGGAGGAAGTAACCGGCGAAGGTAGGACCGAAACCAGTCAGAAGAGCGCCAGCACCCTCGTTCTGGATGACCTGCTTGAAGCTACCGACCATGCCACGGTTGTAGGTGGCGGGGTCGAGCTGCATGCGGGTCTTGACGCTATACAGATAATTTGATATCAGCCATTTTTATCCCCTGCAATTTCCTTTGAACTCTTTCGACTTACACATCAAGAGGAGTGACAGCTCCGTGAGTGATGGAACAGCACATGGCACCTGTCGAGGGAGTTAGAAGCTGTTTGAATGCCCGAGTAATGCGTCCGTGTCGGTGCGAAGACCGTCCCATCTACTTAGCGCAAGTAGGATGGGTCGTGGATTGGGAGGTCTGGTATAGAGCCGGTATAAGCTACCGAGCGGGTTCGTGGTACGTACCAGCGAAGGCGAAGCGCGAGTAGAGCGCAAGGCCAGAAAGAGGCTTCTGTTCCTGAAGGGCGGCCATTGTGATGGTTGTGATGGTGGTGGTTGAAAACCGGGGAGAGAGGAGAGCGTGTATGGGGAGGACGGAAGGGAAGGAAGGGAAAAAGCCTTTTCTGCATTATGAAAGGGATGGGTCCTACCGTCCCGAAAACTTTTCGCGGACCAATGCGGTACAGTCTCGGCAGCACACGGGGACATCCACCTAACTCCGATCATCGCCCGGTCAACCGCATAGCTTCTTGATGCTTTGATGCTCCAGAAGGTCAATGCAAGTAGTCCTGCATGATAGTTCTTGAGAGCCTCGGGGCCCAGCGGTGTTGCTTCAGAGTGAATGTTGTGGTGGTCTGGTTCTCTAGCCAGGAGGCCGGGACACACGGAATTATGCGGCTCACCTGGCCGGTAGACCGGAAGCTATATAAGTGCTTTTCTACGTGTCCATCCTATGCTACATCGTGTTCTACCGTGTCGCATGAGTTTCTATGATAAGTCGGCCGAGGGTGAGAATCTTCAAGGACGTGGCGTGGACCAAGACATGAAGTTTGGCCACCCTCGATAGATAGACAGGCACACACACACACACACACACACACACACAAATCACTTCACTTATCAAGTTCCAAATGAAGACAATCCCCATTTAACGGTTGCTCTGCATCGTGCAGCTTTTTCCGGTCGTCCAGAATATCAAGCGCCCCGTTTTTTCCCTCCCTACGTCACAAAGTGGACACCTGGCGCTTGCGACGGGGCATAATTTGTTACCGCCCTGTTTTGGCCACAACAGAACCAAGACCGTGCGTTATGAGGGACCGTGTGGCCCTTGAACCAGCATGAACCATCTTTCTTACACGTCTGAAACGGAATCTCTGATTCCCGCAAATCAGCGCTTGGTGTTTGCGCCAAAAATTACGAGGTACGGTTCCTTGATTGGCCAAAGCCTAGACCCAGATCTTGCGATCCGGAAAGCCTGTAAGTTAGGAGGCTGAAAGTACTCGAGGATCTAGAGCCCTTGATATCCTGACCCCTATACAGCCCAACCGAGAGGATAATCTCAAGGGGCCTCCGGGCTTAACCCTTCATCTCCTTTCCTGGAAATTTCCAGACATCTCTCTAAGGGTCTTTGTAGAACGCTTCGTGTTTATCATGCAGGTTATCCCTCTGGATGACTTCGAATATATCTGAGGGGATACATGAGTCGCGACTGCCTATTTATATTTGATCGTGTCATATGTACTCCTGGTCCCGCTATAGAGCCGTTTTTGAATGACCGTGTCTCATTATTGACGAATCGGTTCCGTAGATAGCATTTAGCTTGGCTCTAAAACTTGAGAAATAGTGATTCATCCTCGGTTTGAGTTTATTTGTAAACAGTCACAATGGCCGCCGTTTAGAGAAATAACCCATTTCCTGGCCCAGAATCAAGATCGGTAAAGCTCCCGGCAAGGTAGCCTCGTTGTGCTGATATGTCGTGGATCCAGCCTTAATTGTGCTTGACTTCATCCAAATTGCAGAAATAAACTTCTCCGCCAGACGGAGAATAATTGCAAACATATCAAGAGGAATAGAGGTGGTTTTTGAGCGATCCCTCATCATGGAGACCCCGTAGCAGGAACATAAGCCGGTGGTATTGCAATTATGATTGAATTTTGGAGATGATTGCACAACACGGGAAACTATTTTCAAGTACTGTATCTAACTCATGAGTTCTGCAAGATGATATCGACTTCTTCATCTGCCATTTCAAGAATGTGCTCCTCTGGAAATTGGGGCCTCCAGCCGATTTTCCGGCCATTTCTCGCTTGAAGCGTACAGTCACCTCCCAGGAACAACGGGACCATATCTTTCGGGCATCCCAATGCAGCTCCCATCTTCTCGAGCACGGCATCATCAACCAGACTCACCTCGTCCGTCTCGATCACCTTGCGCTTCGCCAGTCCTCTTGCCATTGCGCAATATAAGTCATTCCAGGAAACGCTTCCGCTGGCAGCGAGGTAATATCCATTCTTTCCGAACCCAATATTCTGATCGGACAGAATGTTCCGCATGATTTCCAGATAAAGCAACGCGTTGTCAACAACATGAGATACGGGCCAAGTCTGGAATGAAGTCAGTATCAGGTCAGCATTAGAGTGTAACGAAAGATTCCTACATGATGATCCGCGTCAGGCTTGTATACACGTCCAAGCTTTTTGGCAGCTTTGACGATTGCAACCGTCTGGATAGAAATCGGGTTCCCGAAACCTTCGCCTTTCCCGTACACAATGCAAGGGATGAAGATGTAGCTCCGCACACCGTGTGCCTCGGCAGTCTCGATCACAGTATTATTGGCATCGAGCCCCTGATCTGGAATCAGCGGTCCGTTTCATTTTGAGTCAGGCGATGTTCTTCATAACAAACCTTACTGGCTACGCCGTAACGCGGTTGGGATGTCTTCTGCAGCTCCCAGAGGCTCACATCATCATCGGGAATGGTTCGATCCGTTGGGTGGCCAGCATGACTGCTAAATAATTTGGCGCCTGATGTATGCAAGAAGTGGACTTCGCGACCGGTCTTCGCCTTGACTTCGGCAAGGGCCTGGATCATGGGCACCTGTGCTTCGGAAGTCATCGCATCAATGAGAAAATAGATGATGGTGATCTCTTTGTCGATAATGGCGGCCTTGATGCTGGCTTCATCTTTGATATCGAAGAGAATAGGCTCAGCTCCATATTGCTTCACAGCTTCACCTTGTTCATTCTTACGAATGAGGGCGTAGAGCTTATGGTAGGCAGGTAGGTTGGCGCTGCTCCAACGAGCGAGGAGGGTTCCACCGAGATAACCGGAGGCGCCGGTGATGAGGATATTGTGAGACATAAACGCAAAGGTGTGGCGCGATAAGAATAATTGGCATGTAGAATGTGTGTCAGGGACTGAAGATATAAAGTGAAAACTGTTCAAATGCCACAAGTTACACTGACGTTCGTCCGCTCAACATGGTTTGTAATCAGCTTAGAGAGCGACCCGAAGCAATTCATAATCTCATGATAGCGGAAAATGAGAGCCTAATGATCCACTTGAGTCTCAAATATAAATTCAAAACTCCCAGGCAAAGATATACTCCAATGGAGTATCAGAAGCAATATTCGGAAAGGCGCTGGTTATATAATCTTCTATACCGCGAGGAGGAGCGAGAGGTGAACCCCTTTCGTCAGGCTGAGGGCGTTGGGCTTATTCCGCGGAGTCCCTGGGCGCCGGGTCCTTTGGCGCGTCTATGGTAGGAGAAGTCTGCTCGAGCTTATCAGGATCAAAAAAAAAACAAAATGGTGGTTTGTTGGGGATCAGAATGAGATTATTGTTGCGCGGGTCGAGGAGTTGGCGCTCACTAAGGGTTGTGGAATGAGTGCTCTCGCGATGGCTTGATTGCTGCGAAAGGGAGCTTGTCCAATTGTTGGTCTGAATAGTGTCCAGAGGATCGAGGCATCTTTGCAAGCCTTGGATGTGGAGTTGACCGATGATGAAATAGAATATTTGGAGGAGCCGTATCAGCCGCTGGCTGTGCAAGGCATCTAGCCTTAATATCTGACGTGAGAATACCATGTTGACCGCTGTATACAGCTAACTTTATCCAGTTTTCCCCTCTATTTTAGAAGCCCGAGTGAGATCTGGGGCCGGATTTGACCGGAACCGTAGGATATCATCTAACTGAAAGTTATTAGGCTCGAGTCTACTTAACCCCGCGATATTGACCAAAACTTCCGCCTTGAATTAATCTGCATTATTTCTCTCGCCATGGCGTCGGAATCTGGCTTTAGTCTTCATGTCACAATTCACATCAACCCTTCCGATCTACCTAGATGGTTTGAACTATTTAAACCAGTCTACGACGCCGTTTGCCAGGAGTCTGAGTGTCGCTTTTTCGAGCTTTACCAATCTCCGGGAGAGCCAGGAACCTTGCACTGGGTTGAGGACTGGTATTGTAAAAGCTTCTTGATAGATATCTCCCAAAGCTAATTCTGTTTTAGGACTGCTACTACCGAGTGGTTCATGGAGGTTAGCAATGCTCATGGTTTGCCAGGTTCAATTTTCTTATCACTAACCAGGACAGACACAAATGACCAAGGAGTACTACAAGGAGTACTTGGCGGAGACAGAGGTCATGTTTGTTAAGCCGCGCGAATTTAAGATCTTGAAGCGTGTTGGAGCTCCGTATTATATGGTAAAGGATCATTAAGGAAGAGGGGAAATACGTAATATTGCCGCTTCTTCATTACCAGACTATCATTTCAAGACTTCTCTTAGTTACGGCTCACAGACATTTTCAATGAATCTGGAAGGAGGTCCAAAAGATCTTAATGAAATCTGCAAAATGATCAATCGGGGTTTGAAAGTCGCCCTCTTAGCTTCCACTTCCCTATCTTTACAAGACAAGAGCTATGTTGGACACAGTACGGATATTATTTCTCAATTGAGCTACCTCAAACCTAGCTAGGCTATCTGTAAGGCCCCGTGTAAAAGTACATACAGTGCAGTTTGGGAGCCCTCAACACCGACTGACTAACGCGGCGTGATCGATGCAACACAAAAAAGTCCATCTCTTGCAGATATGGGGGCATTGTTGATTTGAGTACGCTCGAACTTCTCCGAGAATCAAATCTCTAATCTAGTCGCCAAACCTGCAAGAAGGAATAGGGTAAGTGGAAAGAACGAACCTTATGCTCAGCGAGTGCGGGTAGTTCACTGTGGATGGGCCGCCAGTGCGGCGCATGGTCAGATCAAATTCATGGGAGAGAAATGGCATATTACGGAATCAGATACCCCTTGGTCTTGTTTCCGGAGGCTTCAAGGGTGGTACGGGTGGTGGGGACCGGCCCCGGTGGGTTCATGAGAGTGGTGCTGGAAAACGATGGGCAATCGATCAGGCGGGTGTCGCGGTGCTAGACATGGTATTCGGGGTAACTTGGCGCTTCGCATTTCCTTGGGTCTGATCCTGCGGGCAGAATTGGGCATTAGTTTTTCCTGGCTGGCCGGTACCCTGTGTGCTGGTTCCGCGAGACGGAGGAATTCGGTTTCGAGTTTCGAGGTTGAGCCGAGGAGGTCAATCTCGGTTTTTTCGGCGCACTTACGTCCAACTGTTGTTCGAGTCTTCGCTTCTGACCCAGGCCGGTTGCGTCGGCTTTCCTCACCACCTTCTTCTTTGGGCGCACAGGACGTGTTTCACCCGGTTGGAATACATCCTCGGGCAAGTCGAAGCTAGAAATGTCAAAATCTGGGCAATTCAAGTCTCATGGGCCCAACTTACTTGCGAACGTGGACGACGGCGAGGTCCATAACTTCGGGTTGATATCCGGCCCAAGATGTGCACATAGACTTGAAATGTTGAGAGTCCAGTGAAATATCCAAAGATCGAGCGGCACCTAGGGGGATTAGAGAAATCGGACAGTGGGGTTTGGCGTCCATACCGGGCTCCAGGGGCTTCAACTCCAAGCCAATGTAGTAAGTAGTGGTATAGACAGTCTTGTTATCACTTTCGGTGTCCTCCCGGGGTACCTCTGAATTTTCGGCTTTCTGCTCTGGGACTTCTGGGACAACTGCATTTTCCTCTCCATTCTGAGCTGCGGCTTCATGAGCTGCATCCTTGGTCTCGTCGGTTGTTTCTGTAGAGGTTCCTTTGGCTACGTATTGAGTCGATCCGGTTTTGACTGCTTCCATCGCCTGCTCATTAGGGACAGAGTGGATTCTTTCGAATCCCTTAGGGAAAGGATGCGCCACGGCAATAATGGGTTTCCGATCCAGGGCAATGACGAGATGTCGCAATTTGGACTCGACAAGGCC
Organism: Penicillium atrosanguineum; assembly: GCF_028827265.1. Taxonomy (NCBI): domain Eukaryota; kingdom Fungi; phylum Ascomycota; class Eurotiomycetes; order Eurotiales; family Aspergillaceae; genus Penicillium; species Penicillium atrosanguineum. The sequence goes on along the minus strand of NW_026623133.1, from coordinate 3,943,983 downwards.
AGACCAAATTCCCTCCGCCTCCTTTGTTTTGCTCGATGCGGTGATGCTGAGGTAGTATTTGTAGTCGTTGGTGAAGAATGAGTGACGACTGAATAGATCATTCCAAGTCTGCTGCTTCGTGAAAATCTTGTCCACTACATCGCCTCCGCGCTGGAGTTCTCGGAGAATGACAGTCCTTGTTGACATAGAGATGTTGTGTGTCGCACACATGGAGGGATAGGCAGGGGTGATGATTGGCATCAGATGCCAACGGTCGCCAGGGTAGATCTAGATATTGAGTCAGGACATGCTGCACTCAAGTTAAGAGATCGGCAGGACGAGTGTTCACCTTTGGGTTCCAGATCTTCATTTGAAGAGGCCCTTCCTCGATGTTCTTAAGCATCACAGGCTGTGGCCATGCCCACTTATTCATGATCCTGAAGAACTTGCCAACAATAACTGAGCCGGTCGCTTGCGGGTACAGTTGACAAACTCGAGCAACCAACATCGCCCACGCGACACCTCCAGGGAAACCAACAATATTAGCATAGATTGCCCGGCGTTGAGCCCAGAGCTTGATTGCGCGCAAAGCCAGACGGAAGGTCTTTTGCTGGGGGACGAGTTCAAGAATCTCATCTGTGACACGAGTTCCATTCAGCGATCGCACCTCCTTTTCATCCAAACCACGCAGGTAATCGTTGTTCTTCAGGTCGAGGTTCATCGGCACCGAGGGAATTATCAGGCGACCGAAGATCAAATCGATACTGATCCCAGCCATCTCGAGCTTGATGATGGGAACGAAGGCATCTGGAACAGGCGTCATCTTTTCAATCGTTCCTTCGGGAGACATTTGTTCCAGGATGGGAGGGAAATCGGCAAAGAAATCATCAATGACAACATGTTTTGGAGCGACGACGAGCGTATCAATATCGGATCCTAGGACATCAGCTATCAGCGAACTTTCCAAATATCGAGTATTCGCGGAGTGAAACTTACCTGGGCCATAAACACCAAGTCGGTAACTTCCGTAGGGAAAGATCTTTCCTCCGGAGGCTTCGACAGCTGCCGGCGACAGCCCCTTCTTGCGACTGACAACCTTGACAAATTCCAAGGTGACGCGTTGCAGTAGCTGAAGCATTTGTTTTCTATCGATTTATAGTCAATTTCTCTATCCGCAAAGACCCGATCCCCCAGGGTTATAATGAACGTACCTCCGCTCCGTCTCCGAAGGCGGCTCGAAGTTGTTCTGACTTTTGAGCTCCGCGATGAGATCGTCGCTTGCGCTCAACTCATCCTGAGTAGGAAGGACTGTCGAGATAGGAGGTGTCACTCCCCACTGTCGGGCAGGCGGCGCAGCCATTGTGTCGTTGTGTGTCGAAGATGGTGAAAGACCGAAATGTGCAGCGTTCGCGACGAAGATAGGGATTAGATAACAGCAGGAATGTCGCTAAGGTAAATTGCACGAACGCGCGAAGTATGACAAGGGTATGAAAATGGCTTCTTGAAGCCAAACAAAGGAAACAAGGAAGGAATCGACCGCAATGGAGAAAGCGGCAGGTGAAGGAAGCGGCGTAAGAAGTGAAGGGCCAATCTAACGGTGATTCCCATGGGCCCAGGGCGCTTACTCATAGTCTGACACGTGATTCGTCCCATGTACGCTGAGTACATTCGTCCCCTTACGACAACACCTGGGCTATTTCATTCACTTAAAAGATTCATTTGACGCTCAACCGCTACCAGATGAGAGGAGTGGCTAAGTGTATTATTATACCAACACCACGCTTTATGGATCCTTTCCGATATGTCAATCACAGCCACCTTTTCAGTCTCTAGATCAAGCAGAGCCCGCATCCGACTTGTTTTCCGCGAAGAAAGTCGACAATTGTTTATCTAGCCATGCAACATCTTCTTTGCTGTCACCGGGGCCTCCCGCCCAGTCTGTTATCGGGTCAATAGGGAACTTTCGGAACGATGAGAAGCAATTGAGCAGGTATATACTTACGTCCCCAAATGGAAGGGAAAACTTCCAGTTTTCCGACCCCAGGCTTCATGCATGCAACTTCGTACTCAGAATCTTCCGGCCTGGTGAAAATTGTATATCAGTCTGTTGAACGTTTCAAGCTGACATTCAGAACAGGCCTACGGGAAGTAAAGATCCGTTTGCGAGGGTAGCACCAGTGTCTTGGCCTTGATAGAGGCCATCGCTTCCTCAAAATCGCCGTTGTATGGCTCCTGCAGGGAGACATCGCCATTCTGCCAGGTTTGTATCATGACGAGCAGATTCTCAGGGTCTGCCCAGATGGATTATGTGTCAGACTTGCTGAAACATGAGGGTACAACAAATGTCTGGGTACAATACCTTTCGAACATGCCCATTTCTCCCAGAAGTTTTGCATGAAATCCTCGAGGTCTCGATATCCGAGTGCGGTCTCATACAGCTTGTGCCGGTAGAAAGCTTGACTGAAACCCCTATTTGTTGAACATCAGACAAAGTTTGCCAACGGAAGGTTGCGGGGATATCTTACCAACCAGCATAAACCCTACCTAAAGCCTTCAAACCGACTTCTTTGTCGTTGGCAGTCCAAGTACGCGCCTCTTCCCCTTTGTCATTTATTCCAATTTTCCCAGGGCCAGCCGATCGGATGTTTTTGACGGCGATAAGGGCGCTTTTGACACCTTCGAGGAAGACTTTATTATGCAGTGAGGTCTTAGCAGCTCCACAGAATGGGATAGCCAGATCCATGAAACCTGGGTACTGTGTAGCCCACTGGAAGGTCTGGCCACCTCCCATTGACCAGCCGACAACCGCGCGTAGATGGGTGATGCCTAAATGCGCGGTAGCGAGCTCATGCTGAGCCCGCACGTTATCATGGAAAGAGACCTTGGGGAAGGGTCCGGGGGTAGGCTGGTTCGAAGGAGATGAAGACTGCCCATTACCAAATAGAGCAGTGATGATTATGAAGAATTCCTTCGGATTGAGTGTCTTGTCTTCTCCGATGAGCCAGAAGTTATCCGAGATAGCTATTGTAGTCCTTTGTTAGCCATCTCCACGAGAGTGCAATCGCAATCAGAACAAAAACAGACATACCGCCCGAGAACCAGGAAGGGTAGAGGACAGCTGGTGATTTTGGGTCACCGAACGTCTTGTATGCGATATGCGCGTTGGCGATCTTCTCTCCGGACTGCAGCTCCCAGTCCCCAAGCTTGAAGGTTTCGTAGTCTTCCTGCGACATGTTTGCGGATCTCTGACGAATGATGATCGTTGGAAGTAGTGAAATGATCCAATTTCGGGTTTATCCGACTGTCTAGGGCGGGCGCCTCCGATTTATAGCTGTTGGCTAGATGATAAGAACCCCGCTCGACGCGCTCTCCGCACGGCAGCCGCGTGGAATCGGAGTAACCTCAAGAACATCCTAGTATACTTTCCTGTTTGTCAAATTCCTATGTATTTGTCACAAATTAGCTATCCCATCAGCTATCCCATCAGCTATCAAACCCGCTATCCCACCCGCTATCCCACCCGCTATCCCACCCGCTATCCCATCCGCTATCCCATCCGCTATCCCACCAGCTACCCCACCAGCTACCCCAGTGTAAGTAGGCTCATTTTATATGTGTATGATGCAATAGCAACTTGTTTGTTAGTGAAATTCAAACCCGTCCATAGAATGTGCTTCTAGGCACTGAGCTGAACTAGTTCCACTGGCAGCATTGTAGGCGTTGAGCCTCATTAAGGTGATCCAGGCTTGATTTCTAGACCTATCAAAACTTACTGGAGAAATACTTGAGGACAGATATATATATTCCTGCCCGAGGACTTTATATTCACTCATTAAATAAGCTCAAATGTGTAATCTCTATATATACTCCATCTTCTATCTAGCAATACTTGATCCCATATACAGTGTCCGTAAATCATTCCCACCGAGTTCGTGTACTTAGAATTCCGGACGAGGAAGCTCCATCACCTCGGTGGTGCGACCATATGAAATGCCACCCAACCGACTGATAGGCTTGAGAACCTTCAAGTCGATGACACTCTGCGCCTCGTCGATAGCATCCTCGCGAACCCAGAATCGAACACCCTCAATAATAACCATTACACTGCTCGTTGTGCCAGGGTTAGACCGACTCTCAATCTCCTTGATTTCCACCAGCTTGCCCTCGATAGCCAGGACAGACTCCTTGACACGAGCAGGTTTGACCACCGAGGTGGGGGCCTGAGTCAGGCCGGAAGTATCCCACTCAGAGTGTCCATAAGGTGCATTGACGGATGTCGCATTGGCAGCTTCGATAAAGTGCTCGGAGATAATATTGATCACGCATTCTTTGGTCTCGTTCAGGTTCTTCAGGGTGTCCTTGGCCTTCTCTAGCGAGCCAGCGAACCCAACAACGAAGGTGGGCGGGTCATGGCAGACAACTTGCGAGTAACTGAAAGGAGCGAGGTTGGTGGTCTTCTCGTCTAGCGACTTGGTGCTGACGAGGGCAATCGGCCGAGGGGTCATGCCGGAGATCAGGAGCTTGTAGTTGTATGCTGACGGGCGGCCCTCAGCGTAGGGATTGATCTCCACATGGTCTTTCTTCAGACTCTCACCGCCGTCATTGGCGCCATCGCCATTCTTCCAGTCGACGTTCGGGGGCTGGGTGCAGGTGACTTCAGCGTCTTGGCGGAATTTCGGCCGCGAGGCCTGGAGCTGATTGAAATCGGGGCGGACTTTGTGCATTGTGGATGTGCGAGTTAGGGATCGTGAGGATTGGTATGGGAGGAAAGGTGTGCGATGCGATGCAGTGCGACTGGATTTGTAATGATTATGATCAGCTACCTTATCGATTCACCGCAGAACTCGCGTGTCGACTGACGCTGCCCAAATTTTGCCAGAATGACGGTAAAATACTCACAGTAGTTGTACAGAGAGCCTCCGGGTTGAACAGATAGTTGGAAGGAAATGCATGAGGCAGTTGTTGAAGCTTTCTTGTCCCGAAAGCTCAAGAGACCTCGGTCTCAAAAACCGGTCGCAATGGCGGGGCTTAATGCCACGGGCGTATACTACTGTACGTGCTACTGCGACGCGGGATCTGGCGGCCCAGGTCCATATGGTGCGTGGCAGTAATTGTATCTGCCGATATCCGGCCCGATCAGCTCGAGGAAAGCGTCATAGTCCTGAAGCAAATATAGGCCACCAGTTGATGTGTAATCACGGGTTCAGAAAGTTTGCGGATCGATGAGCTCTAATCAAGCTTGATATAAACACTAACCAGTCCTGGATCTGGGCAGGTCTTCTAGAATTGTTCTTTATTTGGCAGGAGACCCGACGTTCTCGCCCGAAAGCCTCGGTTAAATCGCCATCGGCAAATATCAGCGAAGACTAAGTGGATATACTTATTTCTTCTTATTTCTTTTTTGCATGCAAAATGGATAAATAGCGGAACTCGTGTCGAGGGGTAAAATTGAAAAGTTCCCATGGTTGCCCTTGACGGGCCCGTGGAGAGGGCGTGACTGGTCCGAGCTGTGCGACGGGCCCCATATATCGCCCAGGTGGCTCTGCAGATGGAGCCATAAATGGATCCCCAGGTTCTCGACGTCAGCGAACCCCGGCCTGTGCACATGCCCAGGTCTGTAACATGTCATGGTCATAGATCTTTTGCTCAGAACTAGGGATAGTGCCCTGCAGGAACCATCACGCCGGCAAATCCAGGGTTCATACCCCCAGGATAGTCAATAAATATACAAATGTCTCGGGAAGATCGCCGGGGGTCAACGTCCGCATAGCCGCTAATCCCAAACCCAAGGATCTCTACATGGGCCCTGCCCCACTAGGGCAATCCCATGACCATCAGATCTTGAAGTCATTGTGTCCGAGTGGGCCAATGTTGACTTTGTGTGGCACTGTTTCCGGAACACCCAACACATGGAAGTAATAAGCGGTCAAGGAGCGATCCCCTTTGGTGGCCAGGCCCACGTCTCATGTATTGGTGTACTTCTGATTTCTTCATTACCTTTGGTTAATCACTAGGGCCGTGTACCTAAGCTGTGATGCTGCAAGCGAACTGGGGCTTATCGTCACCTCCCCTCCTTTCAAACCCCATCCCCCCTCCCTTGACGTTCTCGAGCTTCATCCCTTCCTATTGGGCTCTAAGGCCTCCCTCTCCATAATCCAACGAACCCCGGCCCTCATGCAGTGGTCTCGAGAGTCTGTTTCCTTCTCCCACGATCTCCCATACAGCTTCATCTGCTCTTTGCCCGACCCTCTCGAATAAGCTCGGCGCGCCGACACTCGACCCTCAAACTCAGAAGGACCGACCGTTTACCCAATGGGTCACGACCACGAATATTTCCGGCGCTCGCAATGAGCCCCCCTTCTCCCAAGAAGAAGAACGGCGGCAATGGTTCTGGGCAACGACAGATTCGTTTCGTCGCCACCGACGGCCAGCCGCAGACCAAGCGCCGCCGCGTCAACGCCGCGTATGTAGAGCGCGCTCTCCGGATTTGAATAACGAGGGGCTAACAAGATATTTTTATATCTAGCTGCTTGACTTGTCGCCGGCGCAAGATTCGCTGCTCGGGAGAACAACCAGGTAGGAGGACCTTGCGGAGTTCTCCGCAACGCGATAGCTGGGAACCCTAGACTGACCGACCATCTGCAGTGTGCAAGACATGCTCCGATTATAAGCATGTGTGCCTCGGGTACAGCGAATCCACCGCCCACCTGCGATCGCAATCCGATTCCACCTCTCGACCGCCCGGTCCTCCCCTCGGTCAACGTGATTCCAATAGTCAACATTCAAGGGCGGTGGAGAGCTCTTCGCCGGAGGCTCCACCCAGATCAATCCCCGGATCGAAACAAAATCAGTCCCCGCAAATACCCAAACAAGTTGAGAACAAGGATGCCTCTTTATCAAGAGATAACTCGGCGCGTACGAATAAGGAAACGGATTCCCAACTTGTCGTCGATACCCCAGAAAGTAGTAAGCTTCCGAGCGGCTCCTAGGCTTGCCGAACTTGCATATCACGAGTTAACCTCGACTATCCTGCTTAGGTCGCACCTCTTTGAGCTCCGGAAGCCGCACACATGTACCATATTTCAGATATTTTGGGCCCACGGCCATCGTACCCGGCTTCAAGCAGATGGTATGTATACATGGCCGAGTCTAGCACGGGCTGTATTGGTCTAACCGAGTTTCAGGTTGTCCAAGTTCGAGGATCGCGAAAGAGTAACCCATCGATGTCATCTGGTTGGTCTCCACTTTGATATACTCTTCTTTGGGAGTGACTACTAAGTGCGTTCGTCTTGATATTAGATTCTCTTTCGCCGCTTCGAAGTCCGAAACCGTCTGATAACCCTTCTGGTCTATCGGCCACAGCGGCAGAACATCGTGACAGTCGTGATAGTCGCGATAGTCGCGACTCTAACTCGATTCCATTTTACGATCGTGACGATACCCTCCCAGTTCCTAATCTAGTCTCCCACTTAAGCGATCTTTTCTTTGTGCATCTTGGCTGCAGTTTTCCCTTTTTACAACGCGAGCGTTTTTTGCAGGACTTGAAGGACAAAAAGGTCGACACCATGTTGGTGGATGCGGTCTGTGCATTGGCCGCCAGATTTTCCCCCCATCCTTTGCTGGGACCTGCTCAAGTACCACCCATCGATCACTCACAGTTGCCGCCGGATCCCAAACTCTGGGACCGAGGTTTACCCTTTGCTCACCGAGCAACGAGTGCGCTAGTCGATTCTCTCTCGTGTCCTACTCTCTCGGGTGTTCAAGCCTGTCTATTGTTAGCATATGAGCAGTTCGGGTCTAACCGCGATAGCGGGCTTTGGATGTACCTTGGTATCTCCATTAGAATGGCCCAAGACCTTGGTTTACAAAAATACCAAGGCTTGAAGCACGACTATGGCCAAAAGGGTGTAACACCCAGTGAAGTGATGACTGGCCAAGCTGGAAAATGGAGAGATGATCAGTACGACGATTTTGATGTTTACCAAAGCCCCAAAACTGTTCCGCCTATTCTTGACACGGAACGAGCAATCGAACGGGAGCGAGTCGATTCCTTCTGGAGCATATTCTTCCTTGACAGAGTCATCTCGTCTGGTACAGGACGGCCTGTTACGCTGCGCGACGAAGATATCGAGCTGTGCTTCCCCCTTCAATCCGAATCACAGTTGCCTAACGGATGGCCCGCGCCATTCCCACCCCTTATTCGAATCATCCATCTTTACGGTCGAGTGACAGATCTGATCAACGGCATCCAAGATGTCAATCACGTCACTCCTGATACGCTGAAGAGACTCGCAGGCATGGAAAGCGACCTGACCGGCATCTATCAAAGGTTGTCGCCAAGGCTCCATTTCAACGCTGCAAACTTCCAAGCATACGTTAAGGCCAAAGAAGGAACCAACTTCATCCTTTTACATTTCTGGTTTCACACACTCATTGTGCTCCTTCACCAACCGACATTGCTGCACTCCTTCGGTGGATCAATACAGCATCTCTATCCCAACAGTCGCGAACTATCGATGTCCTCGGCTAAGACGATCGCCGATATTCTCTCATTTTCGGAACTGGTAGATGGGAAGAGCTTCATCGGCAATCCCTTCACAAGTCAACCTATGTACATTGCAGCATGCGCTTTTCTGATGGAGAGCGCATACTACTCTTCACCATCATCGACGGGCACCTCTCCCCCATCCCAATCACTTTTATCGGGTCAGTCCAGTGGGTTTGTGATGCCCAATATGGAGTCATCTCACGGTTCAGAGAGAAAGTCTAATGCCAGGCACATTCTTCTCGCTTCTGCTGCCAAAGAGAACTATCAGCGTTGTTACAAAGCTTTGAAGGCACTGGACGCCTACTGGGAGGGTACTAGATATATATTGACCGTGCTTGATCAGAAAGCCAAGGGAATCGTCGACCCGCTCCTTTATACGGAAGAGGATATGGAAAACACTACAGGTCTGGATTCTCTACAGCAATTTGCTCCAGGTGGGTGGCCCGGGTCCAAGCCTGCGGACTTTAGTCAGACCTTTGAAAGGCCTCAAGGCGTGGCTGATATTCCATCAGATGGGAAATGGTCACCAAGGATTGACCCAAGCCAAGGTAAGTGTAATGGTTTTGGTTTATGTAAAGCACTTTACCTGACCATTACTTCAATAGCAATTGGATGGGCACTCACTGGAGCCACAAACTCTTCACAGCCCAACTTGAGTTTACTCTATCAAATGCCCACGACTACACACACCGATGCCCCTCCGGATAGGCCGACCTATTCTTCCCAATACAGCCACAGCTACCCACCCCTACATGCACAAACCAATGCTGCGCAAAACTCCAATTCTAGCTTTGCGCAGGCGGTCACCCGTGATGACAGCATGCCATCATCTATCGCCCCGAAATACTCCGGCATGCCGCCGCGAACAATCAACGCCAATTCACCCTTCTTCTTACCGATGGGCTCTCCATTTCCCGAATCAAGCTCACGCGCCTCAGGGAGAGCCCCACCATATAATCAAAGTCTCTCATCCACAAAGATGGATACCCACCCCTCCGCATATCAGTACGACATATCATCAACCGAGCCACACGCAGGTGGTGGGATGGTCTCTCAAGGCGAGATGCACCCCGGTATGCATACGGACAATAATAGCATGATGATCGAAAGCCACGACGTCGACATGAGTTCCCTCCATCAACCAGATTCTTTCCCCTTCTCTAATGGCGAGATCCTTCCGTGGCTAGAATACCTGCCACAGGATGTTCTAAGCCTTTTTGGCGAACCCCAAAATTATCCACTCATGAGCCCTGAGGATACCACACCACGCCCTCAATAATGTCTGGTTTCACTTCTCGCACATATAAATTTTTGGGCAGGGTTTGCATTTGTGTTTATTGAGCGATGTTTTGTGCCTTTTCTGGGGCTGAGGATTCCGGCGTTGAATGGTCGGGTTTTACCCTCAACAATTATAGATCGTTGTCTGGATGGGCTTGGGGTTTGGCTTTGTTGGTATCTGTGAAGCGTAAAGCGAATGTTCTAGTTTAGTTATTGAAAATCCTTTTACGCCATGTGACGAAGTTCAAATTAATTTTCCTTGAGACTCTAGTATACTTAGTATACTTCTAGTGTGGATCAGTGGGTCACTAACGGCGCGTTGCCCCGCAACGCAGGCGGTCAGAGACCATCAACACGCAATGGACAGCACACCGCAATGTACATCATCAGATACAAAAGCGCTCATTCCACTCTTCCATTCTGATCTTCATGGCGAGGCTGAATGATGAAGGTGAGCCCGACTCGGCAATTTATGCCTCAGATTATATCTTAAGCCCCCAGCCTCGTGCCCCTCCCAGCAAGGAGCATTTACTCGCTTCTTTCGAGACATCCCACCTGCCAATCGAGAACGGATCGACAATCGATGATAGCCAGATGTGCACGCAAGATTATGAGTATAGTTCTTCCTCTTCCTCTGCCCGGCATTCGACGAGCGATATCTTCGGTCGCGAGATCGACGACGAGCTGGAACAGATGAAGTCGAGGGCATCGAGTCGCTCATCTCTGTCCTCTGTTCCGGCTTCTGTGCTCATACACCCAAAGCCAATGTCTGCAATGTCTTTACATGATAGAATCGCTGGATATGACTTGGAAGAGGACGAAGAGAGCTTTGGAGGTTTCGAAGGACCACCGAAGTCGATACGGACCATCCGCCAGCGTGAGGGAGCTTTCCGGAAACCGAGCTCCGTTCGTGCTATGCAGATGCACACGGAGGATGAGGCAGATGAGGACGATTACCTGACACCACCGAGACGACGAGGAGGCATGCGGTCGCCAGGCTCTTCATCGCTTAAACGATCGCCCTACTATTCGCCCAGCTCGTCGCACAGCAAACTCAGGCCTAAGGTTCAAAAGGAATACCCACTGGTTCTTTTGCACTGCAACTTGCTTGCGCCATCTCTTCCAGTACCCGGAGCAGCGCTTCCACAGAACCAGAAGCTACTCGAGGAAGTACTACCGCCTGAGTACTGGAAGCGATGGAGACGACTCCAGGACAAAGTTGGATCTGGTGTACTCCGCGACCGAGGAGTTCTGATCTCCCACCCGGAGGACCTCTACGACATGCTAGAAGAACGACTTCTAGAAAGCCTTGAATTGCAACGTTCACGACTGCATCAAGGCCACTTCGTCGGCCATGAAGAAAGTGGAACTGGGTCTGAAAGTGAACTCTCCGACCAAGGCGAGAGCGAGACAGATGGCGAACAAGATGAAGAATGCCCCGATTGTGGTGGACGTGTACGACATGGCGACAGTAACCGCAAGTGGGAGATAAAGGTATTTGCTGCGAATGGGCTGATGCGTGCTGGCGCTTGGGCTGCAGCTTGGAAGGAGATGGAGAAGGTTGATGTCGAAGTTGGGCTGTGGTTGCCATCTGAAGTAAGGCGCTCCTTGGAGAAGATTCTTGCGGAAGAGAATGCAGCCAACGCCATCGCGGAACTACATGTGTCGTCGCCCATTGACCCGACTTCGCACTTTGTTATGGACCCACGCCGGTTATCTGTCCAGAGACACGCGAGGACTGTCAGCGACGCAGGGTCATTCCAAGCCAGTGTATCAGCCTCAGCACCCCTGCCAAACATGCCTGAAATGAACTTCTCGCAAACTGGGGTCGAGAAGAAAGAGCACGAAGTTGCTCTTCAGACTCTTCTGATTAACTATATCTGTGTACTTGCCAGTGACAGACGCAATATCGCTTTGGTCTTCATGAGTATTTTGGCGGTGTTTCTTGCTATTGGGGCTCGTTCTCAGGAGTTACTGGTTCAACCTTCTTTCTACCCATTTCCTCCTGAGATGGCCGAGTCTCCTGTGATTCAAACAACCATCAATGCACCCTCTCCTTCTATTGTCTCCTCAAGCACAGCGATGGTCAAAAGCCTTGAGACACCGGTCGAGTTTTCTTCAATTCCGGTTTCTGAAGCTTTTATTCCAACTTCAGTTGAGAAAGTTCCTATGTCATCTATCCTCGGCGGGCGTGAGATAGAGCCGGTTGAGTTCACTGGTGCCACCGTGACTACCGAGAATGCCGAGCCAACAGAGACTGCTGAACCTACCGAGGTAGTTGAACCTACTGAGACGGCCGAGTTTAATGAAACAGCCAAATCCGCCGATTCAACCGAGTCCATTGAGCCTGCTGAGACTGCTGAGACTATTGAGCCCGGTGTACCTACTACTGAGATCGCCGACCCTATTGAGACTGAGGTGCAGCCAATTGAGCCAGAAGCAGAAACCGAATCTGCATCCGAGCCAGAAGCAACGTTTGAAACAACAAACGAGAAGGTCGACATTCCGGCGATGGACAAATTCGAAGATCATCACAACGAATTGGAACCACTCGATGAGCCCAACGAGGAGGAGCTCTGAGCATTCGGAGTATTGGAAAGAGATATCGCGCTCTGCACCTTAAACTTTACGATTGTAACGATACAAGCCGAAATGTTCGAAATGTTTGGAATGTTTTCATTTTTTTGTTTCCTTATTCTCTTTCTGCCATATATCTACCATATTCTGGGCGTGTTTTCGATGTTATGCAGCCAGCTAGTCTTTTTTGATGCCAATTGATGATTGAGTTATGCTTTAAAAGTATCCTGCCTTAAGGGTAGTTATATGATGGATGCTTACTTTGGGCTTGACACTAACAATCTCTTCACTCCATTCGAATATTAATTCTAAACAGAACTCTAGATAAGTTTGGGAGAAACCAAACCAGAACTTCGTATTCATTTGAGCTGTTCGATTTCTGTCTATGCATATGTAGAAACCCTGTCAATTTGTAAAGAGTGTATCCATTATACCACTATTCAACCCCCTGGTCACACTACCAACAGTTCAAGTATTTCATTTGTCCCCTATAAAACTGGAAAACAATCCTATAAACTACCCCACAGCCACCTCCCTCATATAATCAGGCATGTAACATTGGAGAGTTCCAACGCAATTCATCCTTCAAAACCCAGACGCATTCCCCTGATAATTAGCTGGAATACTAGGCCAGGCATCAACTCCATCTAAAAGCGCCAGCGCCATGCCCCCACTCTGGTGTACCTGAATATGACAATGCATCAAGAACGCCCCAGGATTGACAACATGATATCGGATAACTGACCACGTCGCCCCAGTTACCGCCGCAGGCGTCGGGGTCGTGTCTTTGTACGGTGGGTTCACTAGATTGAAGGAACCCGGTATATCCCGTATAGCCTCTGCGACGGACGACCACGTAAAGGTCCCATTTCCCTGTCCAATGAGGAAATGTTTGTTTGAGTGTTTGTGAATCGGATGGGCTGGTTGAACTGGTGAGTTGACTTGCAAGACAAGATCGACCCAGGTATTATTCATTGTTCGGATGACGAGATCACTGGGTACGGAGCTCTGGTTGAATAGGAGAGGTTGGGACTCTTCAAGTCCCAGACCGAAACTGCTGTTTGCCAAGGTCCAGCGGTATGAGGCGTCATAGTGGCCGATTGTTAGGAAGTAGGTCGCGTCGGCGGTTGCGGCGGGCGTTACGATGGGAAAGGGAATGGCGGATGTGTCATTGAGGAATATCGTGCTGGCAGTCGCGTTGCCGCCGGTTAGTGTTATCCATGGGTTTGATGTCCGGCCGAGCTGAGGTGCGGCGATATAGCGGAGGATTGCGGTGGTGTTTAGGATTTGTTGTGGACTTCCACTGACCATGCGGATTGTGTAGTCTCCGGCGGGTTTGTTGAGGGGGACGAGAACCGAGTATCGGTTTGCATTGGGAATATTGATTGCGTTGACTCGCACGGGTTGAACGTAGCGGCCGTCAATGGCGTATACCCACATATCATGCTCGTCGACTGAGATTGTCAGATGCAGAAGACCCGCAGCGCTGATTAAATCCCAGCTCACGTAATGTGCGGATGACTTGACCGTTAAAACTGCCTGAGGGCCACGAGAAGGAGTGCAACCAGAAAACATGGTAGGTAATAGCGCGCTATAGTTATGGGTGAAACTACCTTGAGCCGCAGTGATATTTGCTGGAAAGCACCTACCATTCAGTCAGTATAGTATTCCTTAGTCAGGGAGATTCCATACTCACGCAATGTCAGTAAGCGTTTCATTGCCCAAAGCAGCCCGTTGATTAGGTGTTGTCAAGCTGTCGATCTCATCCCGTGAGAAGCAAGTCACCGACCCCTTCCCATTGATCAAAAGTGCATTGGCACAGTAAGAATCCACGCCGGATGCTTCCTCCGCAGCCCAGATTTGCTCCGAGGTCAAAACCCGCCAATCCGAAAGCATCATCGGCGAGGTATTTTCCTCTGCGGCGCGCATTGCCTGAAGCTGAGTGGCATTGCTCGTAATCAAGCTGAAAGGCTTTGCTTTGGAGCTGGATGGAGCAATATAGATAGGGCCATAAAGTCCATCTTCTAGCTGTCCACGGTGGTGAGCGTGATAGAAGTATGAGCCGTACTGATCAGCCGTCCAACGGTATAGGAACGAGCGACCTTGTTGAATTGGCACCTGTGACACACCAGGGACTCCGTCAGACCATGGCGTCCCAACTTGTTCGATTCCTAACAGCCCTGATTTAGCATGGAATCTTTTTGGGATCGTATAGAGCTGCTACCATGAAAGTGAACCGTTACATTAAACGGACATCGGTTTTCCACTTTGAATTGAACATTATCTCCCTGGTTCAAAGACAACGGAGGGCCTGGATATTGTCCATTGGTAAGAATGACCGGTCTGGTAGCCCCTGCGACAGTCTTATTGGCCCAAGTTAAGACGGCAGTGACTTTCACGGTAGCAGCGTGCACCCACTGAGTGAGACACAAGACTAGCAGCAACCGGATAGTGAGAGGAAGCTTCATTATGTAGATATCAAATCAGGTTGGAATATAGTTGAAATGTTGTGCTGTGTTGCACAGCTTCGCTATGGAAGCTCCCATCTGTTATATACGGGCCCGCCGATTGATCGAAGGTGATCTGTGCATGGATCTGGTTTCCACCTTTTAACTTCATCGCGCCTTAGTTACTAAGCATAGCCGACTTTGCATATAATCGCAGCGGCCCTGGTTGCGAGGTTGCCCAGGCTCAGGATGAAAGAAGCCGCTTCTCAGGTTGTCGCGTGGGGATGATGGGTTCTCGCAGAGCGTCGCAGAGCGTCGCAAGCAGGGCGGAGGGAGTAATCAATTTTCCCGACAAAGGATAAACTCCAATATTATAAGCTGGGATCTTGGATCTTGATCTTTGAGAAACCAATCAGAGCAAACGGCATTTTCGTGGCGTCAGCGCGGGACCTCATTTTCGTCGTGGAGATTTCAATTAGAATGAAGAACGATCCATGACGGAACCGGGGTCCAGATCTCGGGGCATAGTGAGGCCGATGGGCAAGTTCATGGCTTTGATGGATCCTCTACGGTGATGGGGCTGAGCCCTGCAGTCGGGGAAGTAAATTCCCGACAGCCATACCAAAAGGAGACCTCGAATGGGACAGGTGGATGTGCTGGAAGCGAATCAGACTTGAATAACAAAGAGGTACCTGAGCCATGAAGACCCCAAAGTCAAGCTAGTAGTCTCGGCGTTCTGTGTGCCCGCCAATACCCAACCAAGCCGCCGGGTTGGGACCGAGAGAATGACGGTCTCGATCAGCGTCGGGTGTGAGTCAACCTGTAACCAGGGCAAAAGATTCAGTCTAAGCCGCCATTTTTTGTGCAAATTCCCTCCACATGAATGTGAAAATCAGGTATACAATTCAAAAGACAGATTGAAAGGCGATACTAAAAGAACTACGGATAGGAGGCGTGTGGAAGTTCGATTCTAAACCCAACTACCCACCACGAGGACTAGGTGTCGCAGGCTAATAGGAAAGATAGACAGGTCACAAATTAATTTCTAATGTCATCACCGAGATCCTAATTATCATGCTTTTTATGCCATGTGTCCAATGAAATCGTGAGAAATGAAAATATTTACCGGACAAGTTGGGGCCGGCATGCATTGAACAAGTCACCGTAGAAATCAATAGTTGCTAACATTGTCTTGGAATGCAGACATGCCCCCTTTGGCATCATCTGACTGAGGGGTGTGGCCCTCTTGCGAATAGATCAGAGAAAATGGATCCAAGCCAGACACCTCCATCATGGGCTGTGTCGGGGACGGATCCAACCACGGCTGCTTCCCAGTATCCTCAAACTCACCTGCACCACCCCGAGGCACATTTTCCAGATCGGGAGGCGTAAGTTCACTGTAGCTGTCATTCAGTCGTTGCAGGAACTCTGGGTCAAATCCCATCTGCACCAGCGAATCAGCTGCCCCCTCTACAGGAGCAGAAGAGGACGAGGCGTTGCCCGTGAAGCTGCTACCCCAATCAGAAGCGAATGCCGGCACCCCGGCTGACATCATTCCTGCACTCCCAGCATAACTTCCTGAAAGACTGGCCTGTCCACTGGGTACAGTAGAGGAAAAGCCGGTGCCGGGAAGGGCCGGGCTTCGTACACCGGGACTGGAGACCGCGGGACTAGGAAGAGCACCTCGACACACAGTCCTCGCGAGTACATTAGCTTCTCGTGGAGGGGCACGTAAGCCACCCTGAATAGCGAATGGGGGCTGCAGCCCAAGGTCGGAAAGTTGGATGCTATCACTTTGCACGGCGGTTTCCAGCCCGGTGTCTCGCTTCAAGATGCTCAGCCAGATCGCGTTATCTGCACAAGTCTGATTCCAGGCGTCCTCGCTGCTGCCATAGATGACTCGACGCCCTTCCGCCTGTAACATCTGATCTGTCGGGATGATCCCCTGAGCAGTCTGGTTTTGAATATACGCAGTAAGCTCGCGAGAAAGGCGCAAGTAGCAATTGGCATCGTTGGGGACAGGAAGCGTCGGTGTGTCGCCATCTCTTTGGGCTTGAACTGTGGTCCAAGGATCAAGAGACCTCCACTCGGAGTCGATCAAATATGGCGGGATGGCATTCTCAACTCGATCTTGAATATGGGCGTCAAAGCCCCAATCGCCTTGCCATTGAGCCATAGAGGCGCCGTTCTTGAAGTGGCCAGCGAGGTGGTCCACTCGGTCCTTCCAAGTATGCAACGCAGAGCCACAGAAACCACAGCGAGAGTTGATTTCTGTGATACTGCTTTGCCACTTGTCCATGCAACGTTGAAATTTGGCATCGTGCATCAATCGAAGATGCTGGTTGAGATGGTCTTTCCGGTAGAAGGTTCTCTCCTGGATAGACTTCTCCTGGCAGCTAAGATAGTTGTGGCTTTCAAGGTGATCCCTATCTGGATTAGCTGCCGAGCAGAAGACGCAACGAAGTATACCATTCTCCTCCGTTACGCCGCCATGAGGAGAGCAAGTCCACTTGTCGAGGATGAGATGCATGGACTTTTCATGGCGTTGCCAATCATATTTGGCAGCGAAGGAGTCAGTACAGAAGGTACATTGGAAGGGACGAACAGCCCGAGCCTTCTGTTGATTGAAAGTGTTGACAGGCAACGAAGCCTTACGGCGACGACGACGTTCTTTTCGATCCATTGAGCCAAAAGACCCTAGGGAGGATCGATGAGAAAAGGCAGAAGCAAAGGAAAGGTCAGAGCGAGATGACCGACTGGTATCCACACTACTGCCCGAGGCATCATATCTTTTATGTTCTGAGCTTGCGTGGCTTGACTCATTGGTGCTGGACCCCGGCCGACGGCGCACGTGACCAGCCTGGGTCAGCCGTTGACGCGAGGGATCGAA
The DNA here is from genome assembly GCF_028827265.1 of Penicillium atrosanguineum. Taxonomy (NCBI): domain Eukaryota; kingdom Fungi; phylum Ascomycota; class Eurotiomycetes; order Eurotiales; family Aspergillaceae; genus Penicillium; species Penicillium atrosanguineum. The sequence continues at coordinate 3,926,264 of NW_026623133.1, read as the reverse complement.
CGGAGGGTTGGCCAAAGAGCGCTTAATATCACTGATGGCAGCAGGTTCGTTCTCAGGAGGAGAGTACTTCCAACGTTCAATAGGAGTCATGAGAGACAGGTCTTTGGGTTGTGATCCAGGAATCTCAACAGCGTCCGACACGGGGAACTCGGTGCCGTTAGCAGGATGAATTTTGCCGCGTCGTCTAGCGTTGGCGAGCCAATTGGAGATTTGCGTTCTGTTTAAACCGGTGCTCTGCTTCAATTGGTCTTTTTCGGTTTCATTGGGATATGGGTTTCCGGTGTGATCGCGAAGCCAGCCTTTGAGGATGTTCACAGCTTTGCGTGAGAATCGAGCGTTACTCTTCCGAGAGCGCCCATCTGAATCGTCGCCAAATGTGCCGTATGAGACTGACTTTAAAGCACGTTTCCCAGTCAGACCACCCGTAGGAATATAGGCGTTCTCGGTCACAGGATGTAATGTCTGAAGGAACCTGCCTGGGACTTTGACATGGGTGAAACTGCATTCACGGTAGAGCGAGATACAACAGGTACATCCGTTGTTCATCACCCCGCGCTTTGCAACAAAACAGTCTAAGCCCATATGCCGACAGAAATCACAGGGTTCTTGTGCTCGGAACATGGGATAGGGACCGGTGTCATGATCGGGGCCGACGAAGGTCTCTCCGATGTACTGTTCAGCCGCCTCCGGAGCCGGCGGGTCATTGGGAAATTCTAGCGGTTGGTCCCGGCGCAGCGAGTCGAAATTGGCCGCCCGCTCATCGGCTTCGTCAAATTCAAGGTCAACCGAGGCGACATCGTCGCTTTGGTGATTGGATTCGTGCGCTGATGAAGCGCCTTCAAAGTCGAAATACTCCATGATGGGCTGATAAACAGCCGTTACATTCAAAGAGAATTGACCCTGAGATGTACTGTTTAAAAGAAACAGATAATACGGAGAAGAGTGGGAAGGAAGAGTCGGTCTGAGAGACGTATCCTTGGTCCGGGGTAGAAAGGGTAGGGTGAATGAATAATCAGTTTGGGTGGAGCAAAGCAGCCTTGGAACCTCCACCAGGTGCCGCTAAGATGTAAGTCTCGGTAAATTGGGGCCTCCAGACTGGTCTAACATGTTTCTTCCCCAATGACAGCTTATGGGGGCTTGTGAGACCTTAGGATGCCAGATAAGCAGAATCAGATAAAATCAGTCATAACAAGATGTCATTTGCCAGCCCTGAAGACTCGTATCTGCATCTTAGGTCAAATTCAGGGAAGCCGAACAATCAAACCCACGTTAGTGCTTTCTCCGTGGAGTCGGCGAACCACGAGGGATTGGGGCCCGGAGACAAGTGACGAGGTCCGCGGATCAGCAGACGCAGATGCACGCCCTTCGCATGTCAGCGCCATGCCTATTCGGGAGAAGCGGGCCAGCCCTTTGTATTCCCGATTTGGCAGGAATGATTCATACTGCCCCGCGATATCGGAGTCTTGTATAACTAGCTTGCCCACCTTTTAGCTTTTCCATATCCGCCTCGGCATCATAGCGGGTCATGAACAGCAGAGCCTGAAACAAACTCTTCTACGTAGTAGTTTATCGGCCTACCTTATCTTCTTCGAGAAGTCTTACGCGACCGCGCTTAATAGCTAAGCCAATGGTTGCCATTCAACGGAGTATTATAATGCAATGGGTCTTCTATCTTTTGTTGTCAACGCTTCAATCAATTGTCAAATTTAAATTCGCCTTTAAATTTCAGAAGAACATAAATGCGGCCATCCGTGGATGTATCAATTAATGTGCACTATAGAGTCTTCACGACTCTCGCATAGAAGCACGCCAAGACTATTTACCATTGTCGCCTGCCCGATAACGCTATTTGGCAACACCCCCGAAAGACTCGCTATGATACCGATTCTAGCCGTTGACTACACCGGGAAAGGTTCGGTGGAGGCCGCTAAAAAATTCGGGCCGAATGATAGGCTTTCTTCCGATCAGATCAACTTGTGCCTGGACCTCTAGTGACGCAAATATTCGCGTTTCTATAGCCTTTGTATCCACATCTTCTTTAAAAAAAAGATTCGATGCGATGCGACAGTCTTGAGCTACTTTGCTATACGTTTTCCTGCCTGATGTGACTAACACTCGCTGGTGGAATGTATATGACAGCCTGCATTTCGGGGCACTAATATTCATAGCGAACCAGGAACATCTCACTTCTCCACCCCGTGTGGACAGGCGCCCGAGCTTAGACTCTTGCATTGAAGTTCCTGCGCATCGCTTCACCGCCATTCTTCTCATCGGCATTATGGATTTCTGGGCTCGCGCCCGCGCTCGTCCTGGACACGTGCAACTCCGTCTCCATCTGCAAAACATGCATATTTTCTCAAATTCCAGCTCCAGCATCGGTTTGACCATATAAAACATCAAATTTCCACCAGGTCGACCGTCAATACAAGCGATTAAACAGGGCTAATAAACAGAGAGCATAAATCCAGTCTACTGACATGGAACGTTGATGCAACTGTTTCCCGGACACAAAACGTGTGACAGAGAATATCACGTTCATTCCGGAGCTGGAGTCTGACGTCGAAATAAGAGATTTCAAGACCGGTATTACGGCACACAATATAAGACGAGCGTATGGGCCAGGCGAAGCCCAGGGTTGCCCATGACGACTTGATTCCGGAATGTATTCGACCTCAATTGGCTGTCACTTCTATGGCCCCATCTTATCGAGCATTAATACCTCGTTCCACTGAGACAGGGAAGCCTTCTCGGCCGGCGATCGCCTATTCACTCGCGGAATTGAATGCGTAAAACGGTGGGTGGTGGCTGTCCGCAAGACAGGGAGCTTTGATGGGTAATTTGGACCCAATGAACTGATGTGAATGGACTGATGTGAACTTATGAACTGATGTGAACTCTGCGAAAGTTCAAGGGAAAGGACTAACTAAGCAATAAAAATGCATGTCAATTCTGCAAATACTTCGCAACATAAGCTTGAGTCACATCGAGTCCCGAGGCGCAAAGGTGAAAAGAAGATGTGATGACTCGATCCCGTGACAATTCTTTCTCCGAGTCCTGTAGGCATTAAAAGAATACCTTGTGTTGATGAGGCTTTTGATGCTCGTATTTCTCTTCATAGAGACAGCCAATGAACGCCCTGCAGTGTGGCGCCACAATCCGCGATTCTTTCAAGGGGCGCCAAGCCCCACCTACTGCCTAAAATGACCGTCGACTGCCTAGAATCGACGTCTACAAAAGAGGGAGAACCTCACGCTCTCCGTTGAAATCCTGAAAGATACAGAATTCACAATGGGAGGGTCTGGCAAAATTAATCATTTGATTATTACGGCTCCGGTTGCTCGGTTCGAGGAAGTCGTCCAGTGGTACACCAAGACATTGTCTCCGTTGGGGTACATTGAAATTCATCGCTTTCCCGGGGTAGTTGGGCTTGGCCCCGATGGCCATGCTGACTTCTGGATCTCTGCGAAGGAGACTTGGACCAAGAGCCCCATTCACATCGGGTTTACTGCTTCTGGTGGGGAAATGACAAACGATGTTTCAATTTTGACTGTGCACTAACAATTGTCCCAGATCATGCGACAGTTGATGCATTTCACAAGGCAGGTGTTGATGCAGGGGGTGAATGCCATGGACCTCCGGGCCTGCGACCTCACTATCATGCAAACTACTACGGGGCCTTTTTACTTGATCCCCTCGGAAACAATATTGAAGCTGTAAGTGCAGCCCTTATCCTCGCCGCAGAGCAGAAAGGGAATTGACAAAGCCATCATAGGTCGATCAAGGTGTTGCAAGTGAACAGTAGTCGAGAAAATTCAAGGTTGACGCCCAGATTGCAATTTTCTGAGTAACATTAGCTAGAAAGGTTCCGCTACTAAATTGAACCCTAATTGAACAATTTACATGTTAAACTGTGACAAACCACGGACTCCCAGCTAATATGAAGAAAATTCCGGTCGGTAGAAGACCACTTAACTACCAATACTATTTGTCATATAAAGATTAGGTTCGCAGCGGCTACTAATTCACGCTATTCCTATTTCTAGCACACATCTACATGTTGAGTAGCAAAGATTTACCAAGGATGAGAACCGTCTTTGTGAAGAAATTTGCCGGCATCTTCATCTCTCAGCCCGATTACAATCTCCATGATGGCTTTCGCCGATTCTATAGGATCGCCAGCATTTACTTGAGCACTCATCGCTTCTTCAGAGTCACCCCTCAGTTTTGACCGCACAAGGCCAGGACAAAAGGCAAAAACGCGGACATTCTGATCTTTGAGTCGCTTCTGCATTTGAATTGTCATCATATTCAAAGCAGCTTTGCTCATCCGGTATTCATCCCACGACTCTGTACTATACACACTTTGTGGATCGGATGCAAGTTGCAGCGAGCCCAACACGCTTGAGATTTGGATGAGACATGGACGGCGAGATTGAACCAGAAGGGGAATGAAAGCCTCAGAAGCAAGCATCGCACCGAAAACGTTCGTTGAGATTATTTTTTCGATCTTATATCTTCCAGCAGAACCCAGTGATAATGTGCCTGCATTGCTGATTAGGACGTCGAGTCGCCCGAATCAGTCGGAAACAGTGTTGAAGGCCCTGGAAATCGAGGTTTCGTCTTCCACATCCAGCTGAATCACAGAAAGCGTCCCTTGGATTTTGGCCCTTTCGAGGCGGGAGCACGCTGCCTGTCCTTTCGAAAGATCTCGGCAGGCCATGATAACATGGTAGTTCGGGTGCGATGTAATGGTTTTTGCTATTGCATAGCCAACACCTGAATTGGCGCCTGCGTAAAATGAGATTTGGAGTCACCTGTATAAAGCAACCAAAAATTTACCGGTAATTAGGACAATGATAGATTCAGGCATCGCACTGCTCAAAACAATGAGATCCGTGGAGATAACGAGGTGAGCTTAAGAGTTGAATGGGTTGAGTATGGTTCTGACGTGAGTATCCCGACAAAGAAAAAAAATCAAAGGAAAAAGTCAATTGCTTTTATTATTGCATCGTATGATCAAGTCAAGAGTTTCCTCTGAGCTAAGAACCGTGGAAAGCACGGAGATAAGCGGCTTATTGGTCTTTCATATTCGGTTTTAGTTCGGAATCCGGGGGGTGTTTTTTTGCGAATCTGAAGGTAGCGAGCTATGCATCCCAGTGTGTGCCCAGACATGCGTATACTTGTAGTCGGAAATAATCGCAAATGCGACAATCATTTCCGTGACGGCACAAACTGTTTTCCACGGCATAAGCGGGTTTCTGTGTCCGGTTTTAGTTCAGAGTCCGCTGGTGTTTCTGTCGCGAATGTGGAAGGCGGAGAGCTACTCCTGCACCCCGAGTGTATTCAGGTCATATATACTTTTTAAAGCCGAATATAAGAGCGAATCCGAAAAATAATTTTTATTATGGCGCTAACCTTATTTTTTATCTCCGGTGAAGCCCGTTCTGGGCACCGCTAAATTACGTTTATTCAGACCGCGACTCCCAGACAAAGTTGCTAGATCATATGTACTCAGATTGTTTAAATGGGAACCATTTCCTGTACTTATCGTTGCTAGTTTCACCTAAAGATATTCTGACCAACGCCATACTGAAAAGCATTGCAAAAAAAGAAAATGTCACACACAATCAAGAATGTGGCTATTGCTGGGGTAAGGGTTAAAGAATAGTACAATTTCAAAGTTAACAAGCTGTTAGGCCAGTGGAAATGTTGGAGCTCAGGTACTCAATGTACTACTCCATCTTGAGTTCAATGTCACGGTGCTGAGTCGCAATTCCAAACCTTTCCCGGCCGCTGCTCATGTAAAGGTGGTTGACTTCACTTCGATGGAGTCATTATCCGCTGCTATCGCCGGGGAAGACGCAGTTATTGATACTACTTTCTCGCCCGAAGTTGAAACACCACTTCGACTAATTGACGCGGCGGCCAAGAGTGGAGTTTATCGCTTGTATGTGAGCACAACTTTGGCAACAACTTCTCTTTGACCAATATCCTTTCTAACACGCTATCAGTATCACCAGCGATTTTGGACTCGATCCTGATCTACCAGGTGTTCATGATTTACCTGTATTTGGCAGAAAGAAAGCTTCCTATGAGGCTGTCAAGAGACACGCGGCTGATAACCACTTGACGTACACCCTAGTGGCATGTGGTGTTTTTCTTGACTGGAGTCTCTCCACTGGCTTTTCCGGGTTGGACTTGCAAGAAAAGAAAGCTTTCATCTTTGGTGATGGAAATAACGTTGTTCCATGGACGACATTGGAAGATGTCGGCAGAGCAACTGCGAACGTACTTTTGCATCCGCAAGAAACTTTGAACCGCCCAGTCTATGTTCACTCCTTGTTCATGTCGCAGAATCAAATTCTCGGTGCTGCAAAAAATATTTTAGGGGGCACGGGGTGGGGGACCACGTATAACGACATGACACCCCTTTTGGAAAATGCGTTAACCGATCTCAAGATCGGCAATATCAGTGCATCAACTTTTGAAGTACAAATACAGTACTGCCTAGCTACTAAAAAGCTTGCACATCCCTGGGCAATGGATGATAATACCCTCTTGGGATTGGAAGAGTGGAACTCGGAGAAGGTGGAAAGGCTGATCCAGACGATCGCCCACAAGTCAACGTGAAATTGACTTAATTATAACTATCTTCCACGAATGTCACCTTGTCAATTGAAAATTTTCGAAAGAGAAAAGATTTTAAGTTTTCCACAATTGAATACTAAACAAGTTCCGTTGACGCAAAATAGAGGTTGGCTAAACGCCAAGTAATGCTAAATTAGTATGCTCTGGTCTCTTGTTTATAGAACAATCTTCGTCCGTAGCACTAATTTCAGGCTTTAACCAATTTTGTGTAAGGCAAGATCGGTACTAGATATAGTTCGGGGATCAGCCGACATGGGCACCATTCAGGTACATCTCGGAAAAGACATTTCTGGGGCTGCATGCAAATGGTAAAAATGGCAAACCACAACTTTGGAATGATAATTCGATGAAATGTTGAAGGGTAAAGGGAGGCATTCATAGATACATGCAAACTTATTCCCGGCTGTTCCCGCCCCACTTCCCTAATTCGGCGTCTTCGGCCTCACGAGGTAAATCCGAGAAGCCCCGCCATTCTACGCCGGAATTAGACACCACGCGAGCCGAAATTGGCACCTGGTACGAATGTAATCCATATCACAAGAAAATGAGACCCTTATGCTTACGAAGAACGCTGTAGCTCTGATAAAACCCATCAGCTGCTGTGCAACTTTCAGATTGAAAGGAAAAACGTATCTTTCTACTTATTGTTCTATTTCGCCCTCTTCCATCCCAACCACCACTACAATATGGCAGCTCCCCCGAAGACGGTCTTGATTACAGGCTGCAGCACCGGCGGCATCGGCTGGGCCATGGCCAAGAGCTTTCAACAACGAGGGTTCTATGTCTTCGCCACAGCACGCGATCCGTCTAAGGCCGCTGACCTCGCCGAGCTTGAAAACGTCGAGGTCCTGGAGCTAGACGTGACCATCCCAACGACCATCGCACAGTGTAAGGAGATAGTCACAAAACGAATAGATGGGAGCCTCGATATCTTAGTGAATAATGCCGGCGCCGAATTCAACTGCCCACTACTAGACACCGACATCGCCGAGGCAAAAAGGCTTTACGACGTCAACGTCTGGGGCCCTCTTGCTATGGTCCAGGCATTTGCCCCCCTGCTTATCGAGGCCAAGGGAGTTGTTTTCAACCAGAGCTCCATCGATGGGGCTCTTAACATGGTGTGGGCGGGTAAGTTTCCGTCGGCCAGCGCCTGCAATTATGCCTTTCTCTCCCCTGGGCAATCAGGCTAATTTAGCTACGCGCGCGCTTTTGACTAGGCATATTTGCCAGTTCCAAATCCGCCGTGGCGCGTATGTCGGAAACCCTGCGAGTCGAGCTCGAGCCACTGGGCGTTCGCGTCGTGACATCCATATGCGGATCTGTCAACACGCCCATGTTCAGTAAGCCTGGTGGTCCTATGGAACTGCCCGAGGCATCGTACTACCATGGAGTCCAGGACACGGCTTGGAAGGAGCGGATGGATCACCAACGCCAGGCCACGGACGTCAATGTGCTCGCCGGGAAGCTGGTTCAGGATATCCTCAGCGGTAAAAGGGGCGTCATCTGGCGCGGGGCATTTTCTCCATCAGTGCGGTGGGCTAGCTGGTTGAATCTCAAGTGGCTGGTGGATAGATTGATCAACTCGGCACGAGGCTTGAGTCAGGTCAAACTCAAGCATTGCTAGTGACATGAGAGGATTGGTAGGGAGACGAGCTCAAACGTGATTTTCTCTATTTGCCTCGAATTTGTCTCTATAGTACAACCAAAGTCAGGGCCTCCGCCTCGCATTTAACATCCAATGCGTTTCTAAATTTCAGACGTCTATGGAATTGACGCTTGTCGAGAGCCAAACCTAGAAATTTACAAATTTAATTATAATGTTTTGTTGACAACTCAATTAGTCCCCTTCAAACCTCTTTCACTAAAATGAGGCGATTCGCTACTTGGGAAACTGAATTAGGGCCATTATAGGTGTGAAGAAGGAAGGAGGAAAAAGATATAGATGAAGATTCTTGAGATGGAAGCTATGGAACTAGATCTATCATGGAGGTTGAGGCAAGGGATGCGGTGAAGAGGGGCAGAATCCCATTCACTGCGAACAATAGGTAAGTTGGTAACTTGTATTCCTTCTCTGGCTTTGCTTCAGATGACTTGGGACAAAAATCCGATTCATGTTGGACCACTCATTGTCCTTTTTATTACATCGGGCATCTTCGTTATCGGCTATGCGTCGGTTAAACTCACCGAACGAAGAAACCAGGCCACTTGTGATTTCCTTGTCTGCTACATACGCACAACCCTCAAAATATCTCATGTGAGTCGTCGACACACACATATTCTGCATGGCGAGCTCTACACTCTACCTGGAGACTTCATCTCAAGCAGCCATTTTCTTATAACAACCACGCACCTAGTGGTCGGAAATGCTATCTACCGTACGTCGACGATGTTGATATCTGCCCTTGCTTCAGTCTCATCGCTCATGATGAACTGAGTCTAGAGCACTATATGGCAGTCGTGGAAACCCGTCAACCCCCTTTTTGCTGAATAGATCCCGTTGGACCCAATTCCGCCTCATTTTCACCAATAGATCTCGTGTGACTTACCTTTAGCTACCTCTGTTTTGGTTCTAACGCTTACAGCTTCCTCTATATCACCTTCCCACTATGTAGATATAGAGAATATACTTCTTCATAATATGTTACGTATGTTATACTGATCTTATGAGGTTTAGTATCCCGAACTATTATAGGTACTAATTCCTAAAGAATCTAGTGAGTATGAATCGTCCGTGCTTCGCGCTTGGCCTTTGTAGTGTGGGTCTCCCCTATTCGGTCTCTCCAGTATTCCCTTAAGCAAGCAATTTTTTTCCTTTGGCTTTGGTGGAATAGAAAATTCATGACTAATAGACCTGCTAGTTCTAATATCGCCTTGTAATAATTTTTTTCTGCCTACTTGAAGTGTGGCTAATATGTGGCAATTATGCACATGTGGCGTTTATGAAGGGAGTTGGTCAGGTGAAACGGCCACCTGATGAGCTCCATAATCCGAATTGAGTGAAAAAAATTTTCAAGTCACAGAAATCAATCAGCAAATTGTACAGAGAGCCAAGCCTAATTACGCCATAAGACTAGAAACACGTGTCCGCAGACCATTTTACGCGCTTGCAGACGTTGGCCCATACTAATGTCCAGAGTCTACCTCGAGAGCCACCACGAGCACAGGGGTCTCTTTATGCGCCAGAGGGGTATCCCAGCGGTTATACCACGGCACACTGTGGTGAGCTTTTGGCTTCGTTCGTATGGTGCTTTTTCTTCCTAAATGTTCGTGCAAGGAGGTACATACTAGTAATGACCTGAAGCCCTGAATGCCGAAATGCGGGGGATCTTCGGTCCCCACGGCAAATTGGATAAATCTCTCAAGCATCACGGGGCAATTACTTCAATTTCTGGTTTTCTCTGAATATAGTAACCTATTAGAAAAGCGAAACGTAAATGTTTCCACGGTCATCTGACGTATTTGCGCCATATTACCTAACACCTCGGCTTGCGTCGGGGATGTACTTACCCGATCCAGCCGTGTTTTCCGTTTTTGGTCAATCCTGAGTCTAGAACCCCAAACTGTTACGTTATTTCACAAGGATCACTCAGCAATTTTATGCCATACTTGCAGCGGTTGGGGTTGACCAGAATAGCGTCATGATGATCTACCTCCCCCGCAAAATCTTTAAAAGGTGAGATTTTCCCCGGACATATCGCTGAATACAAATTGCAAGCCACTACCTCGAGTACCTTATTTCGCTTCAAGATCCATCCAACGTAAGTAACAAGACCACTTTCTCGAACCTAACAATTGCTTATACGATACCTTATTCAGTGTTCAAGAGTCAATACTCAATACTCTCCCACTATGTCCATCCAACCTCTCGAGCGCCCCTCACAGGGCTGGAAATGCCAATCATGTGGACTCCCCGGAGTTCGCTTATCCACTCGCCCAAATTGCTCTAATGAAGCTACCGGTCGGGCGTATTACAAATGTGTCCCATGCGATCGCTTCCTAGGTTTTTGCCCTTGCACCACGCCAGGAGCCAGGACGACCTCGACATGCCCATGTGGCGAACACAGTGATGACGAATCACCGGGTCTAGAGGACCAGGTGCCTCGCGGTGTCTCCGTGTTTTTCACGGATATGAAGAAAACAGTCAACCCACACAACCCAAACCCAGGGTTTGATGAGGATTGGGAAGCAAATTGCAGTCCAGGATTCATGGTTTCAAGGTTTAAGGCTGTTGGCATGGAGTTGCTTCCCTGGGGCTGAACATTATGCATTTGAAGAGATTTCGTTCAAGCGAGTCATGTCACATACATCAAGAGCCAATATTCGATTGTTGCCTTTCGAGGCGACGCTCAGGTTCTCGAGTAAAAAGTTACTATCCCATGGGGGTAATTGGGATGCACATCCCAGTAGGCTAGGCTTTCATCTACTATAGAACGCCAGTCCAGACCAACATTTGAATAATATTAATTTTCTTTCATTTGAGATGTGAACCAAAGATGGTATAATTCTAATCGAAGATTTCCAAAGTACCTTGGTAAATTTTAGACGTCTTTCTTCATTGCTCTTTTGTCCATTGGGATCAGGTTTGATCATAACTCTCTGTCACCTTATTCATTTTAGATATCTGATGCCGCAGTCAAAAGTCGTATCGCCCGTACCTTGATCGTGAATCAAAATACATAGCGGAGCTTGAACCAATGTTCGGTACGATTAGTGGCAGGAGGTCAATAAAAGTGGCGAAACGCAGATGCCAGAGAGCTGATTGCAGCAGAGAGTTTCTCCCGGTAAACATTTTAGTTAGTTTTAAACTACCAGCAAAGGCCCTTGGCAGTAAGAAAATCAACAGTACCATCGTAGTGTCACATAGACGCCATTTTCATTAATCCATATGGTGCGCACCTCTTTTATTGTGGCACCCACTTCTTGAATCACATCAATTTAGAAACCAATCGATGGCATCCAGAACATAAATCACCTAAAATAAGACACAGCATCATTCCTACAGAGATCAAGAGCCAAACCGGAATGAGCAAAATACGAACAATGTGCACCATTAACAAAGCGGGGCTCCACCAAAACTTGATATATGGATTATTCCGGTAGAGGAACCAGAATTTCTGGTATCAATCTCTCACGCAAGATAGCAATGAGGACATGTCGAGTACTTTCAAGGCTGTAAGGGCCAATTATCACACTTTCCTCACCTGTCTGTTTCGCAAGCTCATCCACGTAGCTTCGAACATAATTCCTCATCAAATAGAAAGGTGCGAGGAGAATTCCCAACCACCATTTTGATTTTTGAAGTGCAAGTAAGATTTTTGTTTGAAGTTTTGACAAGTTTATGCCCAGAAGGACTGTAAAGGTGAAAAATATAGCAAGAACCACAAAGAATGATGCGAAAGTTGCCGAATGTGGAAGAACGGACATGCTATATAGAGACTGACAAGTTTATGAGTCCATGGATGTTATTAGATATCGATCTGTTACGGGCTTGTGCTTACCGTGACGGTAGTCAATGGCAGATATATCGTAGCAAGATAGGTCAAAGTCTTTATGCGATCACCTTGCTGCAAAGCTAAGCGAGCTTCAAGAACTGCGGTGGCGCCATGCAACTGATAAAGGATTAGTGACTGCGAAGGCATCAGTGTTAAGTACACGCACGGCATTTCGCTGAATTTCTTGTCAGCACGCGAACATGACTGTTTTGTTGGATCAAGAGTCTACGAACGCTTTCCTGCACCTTTTCCCTGAGCGTTTGTGTTTCTACCTGGAGCTTGTCCAGCTCATTGACTTCTTCCCTCATCTTTCGCCGCCAATGTGATAGTCCCAGTTTCTCATATGCATGGGCTTTATCGGAAAGTTCATCAATCTCTCTTTCCACCACCACCACCTTGATATGTTTCAAGTTTGAAGCGACAGATCCACTCAATTCATGGCATGTTTTGATGACCCAGTGGTATAGTCTGGATTTCGTAAATGATTCGTCATCAAAGAGACTATCAACCCCATGCTCCTGAAGACGGTCATTCAGCATACCTACTATTTTTTGTGCGCCCGCTCTCTGCATATAGAGGGAGGTTGTGATGCCGCGTACGAATTGGGCGCAAGGTGATAGATGCTCCAGAGGCTCCAAATCCAGAGCAAATCGTGTAGTACCATTTGCAATGAGCACTGCCCAGAGAGCCTGAGGGCATCCTAGTAGTCCGACCTCCTCTTCGTGAGAAGGTGATTCTTCCGGTAAAACAAGCGTGAGCATAGTAGAAGACGAAGTTTTGAAAAGGTATGGTTCAGAGCCTTCGCCATTACTTTTGCCCGGTCGAAAGGGACATATGATCAAGCGATCAAGGGAGGTCTCTTGTCCATCACTTGCATTATCGCTATCCAGGATCAGGTAAGAAATGTGACAGCTTATAGTGACCCTTTTGTAACACTTATGTTTTGACTAGAAGATTCCGTAAGCATATCAACAATTTGGATGCTAGACTAGATATAAAATCTGCATCCGCAAATAAATAACTCACGTAGTTTGTCTCTACAGGATATATTACCTGCAGATGATCAGGGGACTTGAAAGTAGAGCGTAGGCTGAGATGCCTATCTATAAATTCTTGAATAAATGAGTGACTTTCATACTGCAGTCTCAGGCAGAAAGTGTGTATCATTAGCAAGGCTGCTCTTTGGGAATGTGAGACTCGTTCTTTTATATTGCTTTGCAACCAGTCGGAAAATTAGATATGGCAATTCTGAGAATTGATTGGATATGACCTTCTTAGGAGCAAATGCCATAACTTACATAATACGGCCTTGGGCGAACGGCAAATTTGAGGTGGAAATTTTAGGCGAAGACCCTATATATTGGTCTGAAGGATGCGAATTCCCGAAATGTTCAAGATGCTACAGTCATCAGTAAAAGGATACGGTTTACTGGAAATGACCACAGACCTTGGAGAAGAACAAATGACTGTAAATGTTGGGTTCTCTCGGAATAGCAGACCACGCTCTATTGATGCCATCAACAGTGCTTATCTCGTTTACATTTGCATGAGACAGCAAGATGTTCAAGGAGCTGTCCTGGTTAGTGCTCAGATAGTGTTGGACAACTGTTCGCAGGGCCTTCAAAGGGCTCGTGACAAGTTTGTCGTCCCAGTTGTGCAAAGTTTTATGAGATAACAGGTCTTCAAGGATTTGAAGTAAGACTGCCCTGACGCTCTGGACTGAGAGGTCATGGTGAAGCTCGAATTCAAAACGGTGCGCCTTTGTATCTTCATTTGAGAACTGGAATGAGAAATCGGACCAATTGGAGCTTGTCCCGGAAAGTGACATTGTGAAATTGACTTGGCCAAAAAGACAGTTCAGTTCCTGAATAGATCGTATTGAGAATTTAAAAGGCTAAAAAATCTTGGAAACAGGGATAGATCCAAGGCACTGAGACCAGCTAATATATTTGCCTGGTTGGTCAAAGGGCAAGCTCAGCGGGTAACTAAATGGCGGACGAATCAATACCCGCCACGTCTGATCATATGCAAGGCTATCACATTGATGGCACTATGCGTGAGCAGAGCCTCTTCAGTCACCTTGATCTGCAAGATACATCGCTTTGGAAACGAACTATAACTTCTAACGCCGATCCAATCACTATCAAACGCTCCCAAAATCCCAAAGGAATGAACTTCAAGTCCATCTTGTCCTAATTTGTCAATCTCGTTCGCTCTCTTCAGCTCAATACCTGTTCTAAAGGCCCTTCTGCCTCGACCTATGATTGGAGATAGAGGCACCAGCGAGGAGATTTTAAAGGAGCATATACACTGGCGTAGACTTAGACAAGATGAATAGATATGTATGCGGACGAAAATAGCAGAAAGCTAACGTAGCGACGGAGAGGGCTGAGTAGAACCACGCACGGAAGGGAAGGACAAGAAGCGCTAGACCGGAATCGGACTTCATCCTAGGCCCCGGGAAGGTATGAGAGAAATATTGTCAAAATGATACCCGAAACATCGAGTGATGTTTGATCGTATCTAATGTAGCAAACCAAAAATATATTGAGACGATTTGATTTGCCATCATTTCTTCTAGCTTAGCTTAAGGGGTCGCTTGGCACGCGTACACTCTGAAGATGTCTGTTGGAATTTAGGGGCTTTAAGAATATTAAAGCTCTTAAGAGAAGGAAATTGACTCATTCGACTAGCAGCTCCAAAATGGTCCAACTTTAACAACACAAACTTAAATCTTTGCACAAACCAAATTTCAGGCTATTTCAATGCGTTTGGGTAGGAGTGGATCAATCGGCTCCATGTTGGCAAAATTGGACCCTCTTTATATCAAGTCCGATATGGTGTAGTGGCTAACATCGCCGTCTCTCACACGGCAGCCGGGGGTTCGATTCCCCCTATCGGAGTATCTTTTTGCAAATTTCTTTTGGTCTTTTGCGTGCACTTGGTAGAAAAGTAGCATGGAGAGAGGCAGACTTAATTTTTGGTTGGGCCTGTTGTAGTGCGGGGGCGATAAATTTCTGACAAGTCCTCCTGACCACCTTATTTTTCCAAGATAAAGGGAAAATTTGATATAAAGTGAAATTAGATCTAAATGATATGGTTCGGTGTAGAACTGTCTTCGAATGGATGGTAGAAATTTAAGATGAGCCGACAGCAACCATTTTATCACCATTTCTCTCCCGCCAAATCTCAACCTCGCCACCGCCTCTAATAACACCAACTCTCATCGAGGAAAGTAAATTATGCGCCGCATTAGAGTGTTGATAAATACCGCCGTTGAACATTGCAGTGGCATCCTTCCCAATACCCGAACTAATAAGGGCTTTGCCCCCTGGATGGTTCTTGATGAAATCTGTCACATCATGAATTACACCGGCGATAGCAACAAGAGCTTTTCCATTCTGAGATTCGGCAACGAAATCGTCCCATGAAAAGAGAGGTAAATGCTCCAAGGGAATCCCCCAATCGAGCTTGGCTCGCTTTTGGTCGATCTTCTTTTGCAGCTGCTGGACGCGACCTTTCTCGATCTCGTTTGCGCGGAATTGCTTAAGGTTGGAGGCAAGGCCGATCTGCTTCCATACCCAGATTGACCATTTTGTTGGGTCGTACTGCCACCACTGGATAGCGTTGCGGTAGTCGGAGGGGAACTATTAGGAAGTCAGGGATGAAAGGAAAACTTGACAGGGAGCGTTGCTTACCTCGTGGTGAAAGTTATGATAGCCTTCACCAAGTGTAACAAGAGCGGTGATGACATGATCGCGAGGCGAGTTCCTGTCATCGAATGGCTATGGAAGTGTCAATGAGTGAAGAGCTTCATAGCAGCGGTAATGGCTAACCTGATCTCCTAGCCAATGAGCAAGGGAATTGACACAAAAGGTTGCCTGCTGGACGAAGAGGAACCTCAAGATCCCTGCATACACCAGGCCTCCTTTCCAATCACCCCAACCAAGTCCAGCGACGACCATGGGGAACAGCATGCCGAACACAAGAATGAATTCGCCATAGTGCTTGTGCTGCCAGACGACTATGGGGTCTTGGTTCAAGTCAGAGATATCTGTCCTTCCTTGGTCCTTGGGGTTCTGCTTCAGTACCATCCACATGAAGTGAGAATACCACACGCCTTTCCGTACACTGTAAGGGTCTTTGACAGTATCTGTCCATCGATGGTGTGCTCGGTGTTTGCTGCTCCACCATCGGATGGATCCTTGGATTGCACCGCCACCAACACAGGCAAGGAATATTCTCAACGGTAAGGACCTAAACAAGAGAATGGTTAGTCATTCTTGGCAAATTATTGCGAGAAGGTGGTATATAAATGCAAGAAGACTTACGCCTCATATGATCGATGTGCCCAGAGACGGTGATAGCCAGCAGTAATGCCCAATCCAGTCCAGAAGTAATAGACAAAAGCCCAGATAGCTGTCGGAAGACGCAGTTGAGTATAGAATGCAGCGATGCAGCCGAGAAATGGAACGATAAGGATAAGAGTGGTGTTGATCCAATTGACATGGCGATGCCAATTACTCAATGTGAAGGGCTGTTCACTGATGTGCAGCTTCTGGCTATTGGACATAGTGCCCGCCATGATTTTGAGGGTGATTTGGGTTTCAAGAAATTCAATATTGATCAGGTTGAAATTTCTCTTGAATAAAGTCCTAAGGTGATAGAGAGTCTTTATAGACAAGATAGACTAATTTAATGCGAGAAATTTCAATCCTAAACCATTATTACAATATTGAGTGCTATTAATTTCTCGGTTCCACGTGGAAATGATGCGTTGTAATTCTTGTTGGATGCTAGAATTTGTTGGGCCGTTGGGAGAAGCATCCTTCGGTCCCCCTGTCACCCAACATCTACCCGAACCGTAAGGAGCAGCACGACATGATTGAATTCAGTTTCATATTACGATCTGAAACATTGAAAAGTAATTTTAGCTTCATATCAGGGTTATTTGGCCTTCCGATTATGTGTCTAAACGAGTAGTAAGGACGTGAAATATCAAGAAACGAGATTGACGAGTGGAAAGACTGATCATTCTCATCTACAGCTCATTGCAACATCATGATATATTCATTCACACCGTCTTCAACAAACTGTTGGGCTTATTCAGTGAGTCATGTCATGCAATTGATGTTGAGTGAAGGGATCAGGCAACATAGTACAAGAGTACGGTACAAGAGTACGATACCAGTCAAAGAATTCCGCCACGTATGACGTCGAAGGTTGACACTGAAAATCGTGCATTTTTTCTCATTTCCAATAGTTCACTGGGTTTCATAAGCCTCGCGGTGGCTGGAGACTAGCAATGCACAATACTGTATTCAGGACTTGATTGCATGACTCTGTTGTACCTGACTGGTGAGATGCTCTAGTGAATGCTTTCGATTTCAACATGCACATAGATTTGGGTGACCCGTAGACATTGATCACCACGTTTTCAAAGTCTATACCAATAAAGTCACCATTGTTGAGAAGATGGAGTCGCAAGCGGATAGCCTACTCTTGGATAGCCTATGCGGGTACAACCCTTGAGGAGTTGAGGAACCCGAGTCGACTTCGACGAGCCTCCCCATATTTCCAACTCATGCTCAAAGTCAAGTTTTACAATAGTCTGAAGAAAGATTAAAAATAAAATAGGAAATAAATTAAGGATAGATAGCACACTCTCAGCCTCGATCTTAGATCTCTCAATGCCCCGAAAGAACCCCACTCTTATCAGCATATCAGACGCAAGAACGCTAGCATGTGAAAGTTGCTGCAAGAAATTGCACCAAAGCATGACCTGATCAGCATGACCAGCAAAACTGTTATCTGTCAGACCCCTCCATGAATTTTCTCTTCATCCGCTAGCCCTCGCCCTCGGAGCATGAATGGAGTTCTCACGACTTCCTCTTCTCCCCATCCCGGCGTCGATCCGCCGTCGGCTGCCCCGGTTATACCCGTCACATAGGGCTGGCGCCGATACCGAATCAGGCGGGGCATTGCGGCACTCTTCTTCTGAGCCGCATCTGCCTTTGCCGGGTCATGAGAGTCTTACGGAGATAGCGGTTGAGATGCGGCCTTCAACGGCGAGTGATGATCTGAGCTTTGACTCGTCTGGAGGGTCTAGCCCTCGTGAGGAGACGGGGGTTCCGACGAAATATGAGACTGAGTCGGGGTTACGGTGGAACCGAGTAGTACCCGGTAAGGGTAGTTCAGAATCTTGACACGTTTGGGATGACTGACAGAGATCATCCATGGCAGCATTCAATCTTCTCCGCAATGCAGGCTACGAAGCACAACAGCCACATGCCGATAGCCGACTTGCACGGTCACTTTATATTAACGCAACCATGTACCTGCTCGATGCATTGCCACCTGATCTTAGCGCTGAGGAAACTCTCATGATCGCACATCGATTACCACAGCCCGTCAAGGCATCAATAGCGGCAGAGCCCCAAATTCATCTGACGCGGTTGGAGGGCTCTGGAGAAGCGAGACCAGGTCCTCCCGCTAGATCATATCTGCATAGGCTTCTTGCGTCCGTGATTGTGCAAATCTTTCTTCTTGTGCGGTTCATCCTGCCTTATGCGAAGTTATTCTTGCGAAATGTTTATGAATACGAGCGCTCACATCGGCTGACGGAGCGCATTGTAACCACGACTTTAGATGCGGCGGATGGACTAAGCAAGAGCAGTGTCACCATTGGATCTGCGGTGTGCAAATTGAATGAAGGGAAGCTTGGGACTGTAGTAGGAAACCTTGCAGCCTGGTGGGTCGAAGGTATTGCGGGTGGAGTATACGAGGGGGTTGGAGAAGGTATGATGCATTTAGGGTTGTTGAGGCCGGGACTAGAGCTCGATAGATTGGTTTTGCAAGTAGACAGGCGCTAATTAGATATACGCTTAGATGCTATTTGACAACAAATGGCTAGATGCCCGCTGATATCTTATTCCTTGATCGCAAGGTCCAGTGCTGCGTGCGACAGGATTCGTGTAGTGTCCACAACCTTAATCTGGCAGTTTCCTTCGTTCAGAATGAGGGGAAGCTCTGTACAACCCAAGACAATGGCATCACAATGTGGCGCTAGCTGCTTTGCGACAAGGACGAGGTCATCGCGCGTCTGATCGGTAAAGATGCCCTTGATCAACTCGTTTTGAATAACATCATGGACAAGGTCCTGTTCCGCGTCAGGAACATAGACCGTACTTATGCCTCTCCTGTCAAGAGGTTCATCATAGAGACGCCTTCTGACGGTCGAAGATGTGCCGAGAATGCCAACTCGCTTGTAGCCCTGCCTCACGCAGTGGTCGGCCGTGACTTCCAGGATACTGAGAACCGGGATAATTGACTTGGCCAGGGTCTCAGGGAACACAACATGTGGAGTGTTTGAAGGAATGATAGCAAAGTCAGCACCGGCTTTGGCCGTACTGTTGACCGAGTCACTCAGCACTGTGGAGAGGGCATCGAAGTTATCTGTTTTGACGGCATTCTTTATCCCCTCATAGAGTGGAGTATGTGTGACAATGGGAGGATAGGGGATACCCCGCCGCATAGCCTCACGACCGATTTCTTGGTGGCAGACGACGCCGCCCTCAATGGTAGGAATGCAGATGCCGATGGTCTTCATGGTGGCAGTATTGGGTGGATCCAATGTAGAGGGCGAAGAGAAGTCAAGAGGGTTAGGTTAGTCGAGGGGGGGTAAATGAGGGGAATTTATAGGAAGCTCCCCGGATCATAAGATGACAGGATCGCCCTATAAACTAAGAGACGAAGTCTCAATGTGTAAAAGAGCATGTAGTCGGGTGAGTCAAGAGCTGAAGCTCCGACTCCGAAGCTCCACTGCGATAGCGAGATAAGCGATTGAAGCGATTGGTTTTGTTGTCAACATCAACTTTCACCCCCAATCATCATGTCGACTACGAGGTTACCCTGTGTCCCTTCAGTGCGAAGGCCGCAGCTGCATCTGGAATTGTGAGTGTCATTGCCATTCAAAGCGCGACACGTGCTGATCTCCGTCCAGCGCGAGCTTGCGGAATGCGGCACCACCAGGGGTATACGTGAGCCTGGCACCGGGTGATCCCACGCTCTGGAATGGGGTCATCTTCGTTCGTTCCGGTGAGTTCAGACTCCGGTTATCTCCAGACCGCGACTAATTGTCGAGCTAGGCCCCTATGCCTCCGCCATTGTCCGCTTCCAAATCCGCTTCCCTGACGTGTACCCCGACCTCCCACCGCTCGTGACCTTCGCAACAGATGTATTCCACCCATTGATTGTGCCCCTTACCACATACACGTTCAGCACAAACTCAGCAAGTGATGACCCGGTGAGCGCGACTGACGAGGAACGGCTGCCGCCTGGTGGGTTCAGCCTTCGCCACGGGTTTCCTCACTGGTTCGGCAGGGCCAGGCGACGAAGCGGTGTCGCGTCCGGAAAGACGTCTCGAAATGTGAGTGGTACCAGTACTGGCGCTATGTCCGGTAGTGTAAAAGCGGTACCAAGTGGTCCCACGACGGAGGGCAATACGTTCAACGGGCAGGATCCCGTAGTCGGCTCTCCGAGCAATCCAGTCGAGGGCGAGGACGCAGAAACCAATGACGACACCCCTCGTGTCGCTCAAATGACTTCCTCGAATCAATTGGCGGAAACAAAAAACTTTGTGCCCGTCGCCAAGTTATTGGATTATATTCGGTCGACCTTCGACGATGAGGAAGTCCTGGACTCGTTGCCATCTGAGGCAGCTGCCAACCCAGGGGCATGGCACGCATGGAAAGCGCATCGCCGAGGTGGCGTTAGACCCGGTGACATGAAGCGAGGAAGCCCGCAGGCTCGGCTCCCCGGCGACTGGCATTGGGATGGCATCTGGGCGCGTCGAGTACAGGACGAGATCGCGGCCAGCCATTCCGATCCGATGCTGTATGGCAATCCTCGTGGAGGCAGCGATGAGATGGTAAGTCCCATCGATCTGAATGTTCCGGCAGATGCTGACTATGATAGATACGCTTCTCCCGTATGGATGATGCAACCATGTGCTCCTTGAAGGAGAAGATGGAGTCGGTGGTGAACATATATAAACAATGACAATGGTTCTTGCCTCAATATACCCAATAATGCAATTGTTTTCAATATCACTCGCACCTGCCTCACAAGAACCCTCGCGCTTGGACTAAACTCAAGTTCTGCAGGAGACTCTGATCATGCATCTACCATTACCATTCTCACAAGATGCCCAATACTTTATCGCTCGATTTTAAGAGCTCTGCATTGCTTATCGCATTGGTCCTGGTTCCCGTTGTTGTCCTCTTCGGCACTGTTGCCATAGCTCTTGTCTGCTCCGAGCGCTGCAACTGCCAACTCGCCAAGCCCAAGTGTCTGACTCGTTTCCCTTGCTGCCGCGGACGGTGGCACCGAAAGAAGCGCCTTCGCTCCGACCCGGAAAATGGCACGGACAGCCGCGCAACCGAGACCTCCAATGCACCTCTCCAATATGGCCCAGTCTCCACGGCACTGGAGCAGGTCTAGAGCGATCGCCATGGACGACCCGTTCTGCGAGCCGCCTACCGTAAGAAAAGCCAGCGGCAAGTCACGGAGTCGAAGCGTCAATTCCTACATGTCGTATCCTCGCATTCCTCGCCGACAGTCTTCGCTCTCGGCGAGCTTGAGCAATGACTCCAATGGGCCAGCAACATCAACTAGAACTCCATCTCTATGCGACAGTCTGTATCAAATCAAAGTAGTGAAACGACGGCAATCGGGTGGAAAGGCTATTCGAGATATGGGAAGCCAGGACCTTGGCTCTCCGGAGGACGACTCACTTATCACCGAAGTATCTACTCCCATCTTTATCGGTTGTTGTCTTGCTAACTCGTCTTTCAGAACCCAAAGCAGCTCGCCAACCCCCTGGAGAACCAGATCTGCGCCAAATATCAGCCTCGTTCGCGGCTGACGGTTCGCTGGAGCTCAGGATCATGGAGTTCTCTTGGGTCGGATCTTATATCTGGTTCGAACTCGGTTTATGGCTCAGCGGAGATGAAATCCGAGACTCCGGACCCGAGACAAGCTCGGAACCCTACAACTGAAGGCGGACTCGGATACCTAGGTCCACTGGATCTGCCGATATCTTTTGTCAGTGTGAGATCCGTTACCAACAAGTCTCAAATTGGTCTGCTATCCTCGACTTTATGTACCACAGTACAAGTCTCTGCCGATGTCAGCTCTGTCCCATTTCCAGGAAGCTCGGGTCTTGCGCCCCTTGATGTGATTATACTCCTTCATAGTTTGTGAGTCAACGTCCTCGTCTCGTCATTTATAGATACACCAGCTCACTTACTCACCAGAGCCCAGCCGTCTGTCGATCTTCTGACGCAGATAACTCTTGCGTCCTCCGTTGTAGCTTCAAATCTCATTTACAATCATGACAGAATTGGTCTCGCATGTATTGATTGGGGGAAAAGCCTCGGCTTTGAGTTATTACTCTCATTGGACTTCCACTCATTGGACGCTGTGCGATCTGCATTGACCTTTTTTTCTCTGCGCCAACCTCTCAATCATCGGAAAGCGAGTTTTGACCTTGGCGAAATCATTGAGCGAGTGTCTGGGCTTTTTTCAATCTGCCCGAGGTCTGCATTCTGCCACTTATTTTTCGTTTCTGCAACTCCCCCGATGCTTTTAGCGATACCTTTGATCGACCAAGCAATCGGGCTTAGTACGATTACACCTCAACCCTGCCTCCCGTTGGACCAAAGTCCTCTTCAGCCCGGATGGCACATTTCTTATGACGTTGGTGTTGACAATACATGCCCGAAAGGGACCCACTTCATTCGCAAGGTGGCAAGAGTCGTTCGGCAGCTTCGCACTGGCATTCGCCCAGGATCCGTTCTCAACCTTAAACTTTCTATCATCCCTGGCGAAAACTGCCAGATTCATTCTGTCATCAACAACTCCCGACTTACTTCACTTCGACCTGGGGAGATCTGGATTGTCCCCATCGAAATCGGCGTGCCCTCGGCGTTTCATTCCATCACCCCTAGTGGTCATTACCAATGGCCAGCTCACCACCCTTTTATTGAGGAAATGATTTCCCACATCAATGATCTTCTGATGGCGTATTCTTCTGGAGAAGTCACCCAAACTATCCTGACTGCTCACGTTGAGTATCAGCATTCGCTTCTGCCAGCAACCAGTACTATTCATGAGGAGAGCCAGCTCACAGTTATCCGAAGTGGAAATTCAATCCTGAGTTCCTCACTTGACATTCGACAGACCAGTCTTTCAACTATTGCATCGGCTAACGAGCTGAAAGCGAGGGCCTGAGTGTTCGGACAGGTAGCAGATGAGAGTCTATCAGCCTAGCTTTCTTGTTCAGATATCATTACAGCGTTGTTTACTCATGGAAACTGCCACTATGAGCCACCTTTGTTCTTGCTTTGGCATGAATACTTGTTTACGAATTGCACCGGTTTGTTCGATCTGATGATTTTTCCATACTGATTCCTGAGCCAAAGTAAATTTAAAAGACAAACATACATCTATCCTGAACATCGGCCCCTCAAATACGGGGGTAAACATTTCCAGCCATTCTCCAAGTATCTTTAATCAGGTCCGCACACTTCTCACCAATCCCATACGCCGGCATCTGCGTATGCCCACCATGCAAAGCAGGCATAACACTACAATCCGCAATCCGCAACCCCATAACACCTCTCACCTGTAACTTCTCATCCAGCACCGCCATCGGATTCTCTTTCTTTCCCATAGCACAAGTCCCAGCCGCATGGTAACAAGTCGTAGCATGCTCCCGGACATAAGGAATCCATTCCTCTCTCTTCGTAAAAGCATGATGAGTTAAATTCGGCGGCCAAGACCCCTTAACAATATCCTTCGTCCCAGCTCCATTCATAACAATCTCATTTCCGAAACGGCACGCTTCACTAAGAACAAGCATGTCCATCGGATCAGAGAGATAATTACAATCCACGATCGGATTATCCATCGGATCCGCTGAATTCAACGTGACCGAGCCCCGCGACTTCGGAGCGAACAGTTCTGCGATCATCGAGAATGCATGTTTCTGGTCATTTGGGAATTGATCGTATTGCTTTGGTCCACCGTAGCATTCTGTTGTGAAGAATTCGACATTTGGTTGGGATGGTGTTAAGCCCATTGGGTCTCGGCCTGGGAGGCGGGGGGCGTTTTTCCACATTGGTTCGTTGGCGAGACGCTCATCCATACGGGCGAAGGCGAATGAGCCGAATGGGAAAGTGGAGAGGAAGCCTGATTTCTTCTCTTTCCATTCGAGGTAGGTTTTGTCGAAGTTGTCGCCATGATAGACGTGGTGATCGTTTGTTAGGCCTGGTTTTTCGGTTTCGTAGAACATGAAGACGATCTGTCGTTGTTAGATTTTGGTTGGCGGGCGTGTTTGGGAGATACGTACCAGGTGATCCATCAGGTTGCGGCCTACGCCAGGCGAGCTTACCAGACATGGGATGTTGTGCTTGGCTAGTTCGTCTTTGGGGCCGATGCCTGAGCGAAGCAGGACTGCAGGACTGCAGTATGAGCCACTGGAGATGACAATCTCCCTTCGGGCGTGGAAGGTCTTCAAGGTGCCATTAGATGTCTTGGTGGCGACACCGGTGGCACGGATCTGGGCTCCGTCTTTCGAAAAGACAATCTTATCCACGGTTGTATCGGTCATGATGGTGATATTCCCACGCTGGTTTTTATTAGTGACGAAGTCAGCGCCCGTCGTGCGGGTGCCTTTGTACACGGTACGAGGTACATGGCCACATCCGTGAGGAACATCTCCAGTGCTGAACATATCATGGTGTAGGGGAAGACCCTGGGAGATGAATGAGTCAATCAGCAGTTGTGAGATGGGCGCAAGATCGTGCGGTTCTGTGTGAAGCGGGCCGCTATAGCCGTGGCTTTCCTTGTCGGCCTTGAACCAGGACTTGGGATGAAATGTTTCGGCCTGTGAATGTTAGAAACAGTTTTTTTTCAAAGCCAAGTCAGAGCATTCACCTTTCGCATATATTTGAAGAAATCCTCTCCACTCCACCCATCCAGACCCCAGTCATCATAGTCCTGCTTGCAACCACGAATACACAGTGTACCATTGCAGCCACTGCATCCGCCGAGGAATCGGCCACGGCTCAATTTGACCTGGCGATTGTCGACGCTGGCCATCGGAGGCGTCACGAAATTCCAGTCCGTCTCGGAATCGAAGTTGTTCGACCATCTGGTGCTATCAGCATAGTCCTCAGTCGCAGTTAATGGGAAACCGACTCACCCCCCAGTCATATGAACATTCTCCAGGTCTTTGTTATGCTGTCCGGCTTCGAGAAGAAGGATGCTGATCTCGGGGTTTTCGGCCAGACGAGCGGCCACTACACAACCCGCTGTGCCGCCACTATGTTCGTTAACAGCCACCCAATACTTTCGAAGCTCGAATCTACTTACCCGCACACGATATAGTCGTAGCTTTCTTTTTCACTCACCATGATAGTTGCTGTGGAAAGTGCTCAGAAAAAATGTTTGACAAAAGTTTTCAATATATAGCAAGGGTCACGACGATCGGAGTTGTTTAAATCTGCCCGAACTTGCGAACCGCAGCCCCACTATTGCCTCTCTTTGCACAGCTATCTCCTCCACGATCGGGTAGGGAGCACGGAAAACGCGGGCGGCGGATTCCGCCCTCTATAGAGTTGAGGGGCCCAGATGGAGATGGAGATAGAGCTGAGCTGAGCGTGAAACCCACCCATCTCATTGGATACATTAGCATGTCCAGAGGTGGCGTCCTTGGCTACATTCAAGTGAGCTTGGTGGTGCTGACAACTGTTCTCTACGAATCTTAATTTCTGGACCTTTTTGATGTTCCTCGGAGATCATCAGGGCGGATTTCATCTTGTTTTGTTCCGTCTATTCCGCATACCTCTAAATGCGGAGATCCAATTCTGGGTCGTTCCCCATGGGGAACGACCCACCCCATGGGGCTGGAGACTAGTGGTCTGAGAAATTGGGAATCTGGAGTGATGACAGTACTGTTGTGACAAGAGCGGAGAACTTTGCAGGTCCTTATCATTCCGCGGGGGACAATATAGGCGAAATCTATTGCGACGCTGAAAAATTGGCTAAGGTCGGTGCCGTATCTTTGGCGTTCTCGGCGAGCTGCCGATCCCACACCGGATCGCCGTCATCATTGAATTCGGCCCACTGGAAGAAGGTGCACCCCTGTTTACCTGGTGCAAACCCCGCATAGCACATCCACATGTATCGACCCCGAGTCTCCTGCTTGCGCTGTGAGCACCGAAGAATCGCCTGCTTGCCACATCGGCACCGGGGGATGTATCGAGGATGCAGAGTGTCGCGATACCAACGGTAGGTGACATTGATGCGCCTATTGCCTGCGATTGAATGTGGAGAGACTGTTTGTGCAGGGGTGATGGCATGCTTCCATTCTTCCTGCATCTCTGCATGCATGACCAGGAGCGAGTTGTGGGGCAAGTGGATGGAGATCTGTCCTTGTGCATCTGCACGGGCCGTGGCCTTCTGGTCTTTGGTCTTCGATGATGGGCTCTCTTTGCCGCTATCATCTGCCGCTTCGTCTGCATCTGCCTCGTCATCCCGGGCGACAATCCGACGTACTCGGAATTCCCGTTCCACGCCTAGGCTGAGACTACCTATCACAGGGTGTGGACCGAGATAAGTCAGTTCGTCTGCGTGGTATCCTACGCTCTCAGCCGGTCCATTGTAGCAGTTGACGAAGGCTGCGTTTGGTCGCCACTGCTTTGGTGATTGGTATTTGAGTTTCTTTCCGTCAGGGTAGATCTCGCGGATACGCTGTTGAATCTCTTCATTCACCTTGCCCTGGACCTTCCGTGATACCGTTCGTAAATGCGGCGTTGCTTCCCGCACGTTTGCTCGGTAGGTACCGCCGTACGTGTATTCGGAGGTCTGTTGCCTGTATTCCTCAGGCGTCGAAACGTATACACATGCGGTGTGGGGACTCTGTACTGTTCGACTGAAAAGTTGAAACTCGTATCTTGAAAAATGGTCCGCTTCATCAAGCAGTTCTTTAAGGAGCTCGTTGGCCTCTTCGGGAGGAAGGAAGTTGTGAATAATCGTGCAAGGTGTGTAGGCTGCTACATCCTCGGGGGCGTAGAGATGCAAGGTTTGGCCTTTCTTGGTAGAGTGAGATTTTCGGCCAGACATGCTTTCACTGACGGATATGAGAGATCCATCTTTGCCTTTCTTCAGAATGTGCGACGACAACGATGTTTGAATGCCGACTGAAGAGTTTGGTACCGCGCGTTTCTTAGGAGTCACTGCTTTTGCTGTAGGTCCTTGGGAGGACAGCAGCACCGATGCCGCATCTACAGAGCCCTCACAGGACACAAGAACGTCCAGAATATCATCTTGCTCGAGCTCTGGGTAAAGTGATATCAAAATGGCGAGCTTAATGTCGGTCGACTCCTCGACCTGGTTCTCAGGAACCGAAGATGCCTCGGATGGACCAACGCCAGCTTTTTCAGCCAGAGACAGTCTTCGACGTTTTCTCGAGACGAATGCGTCCATGGATGCTTCGCTCCATCACTTTGATGATCAAAGGATCAAGATGAGTCGCAGCCGTCGATAAGCCGCCTATCGACACATGACTGGCCCCAAACTGACCAATCAGGTGGTGTTCCATAGACGCTGGAGAGAGACAGTCTGCTAAGTGGAAGGGCCGCATCATTCTTTCATTAGAGAAGGATACTCAGGAAGGGGTGGAGAGGAAGTTACAATCACTCACTGCTGCTCATTCACCGTCCGGACTCGACTATGAATCACTCTCATCGCCTTTCCATTCCTTTGTTCCTCTCTCCTCGTCAACTGAATATCAATGCAGTAAGCGACATACCCAATCCCGGACCTCATGTCCTGCGTAAATGGTATAAGGAACTTAACCCACATAACCCGGGAACAGCCCCTGACATTTTCATGAACTCGTACACTACCTAGGTAAATACTCTAGTCGCAGCAAAAATTATTATTTCGTAGTTTTCACTTTACAAAAAGGGCTTCCAGATAGTCCCCTTTTTTTCGCAGTCGTTTTCTCTAATACATAATGGCGCCATGGGCTTAGACTGTCAAAAACAAGTCCAGGAAGGCAAAAAATTGGACTCGCGGGGAATCGAACCCCGGACCACTCCCATGCTAAGGGAGTATTATACCACTAAACCACAAGCCCATTGGATGAGTAATCATTCACCCCATGGATTTATGGAGACCACTAGCGTAACGATGGTCTAATCACGGAGAAGACAATCTCTAGTAGGGAGAGATAGAGCCGTCGAACAGGACGAAAATCGAATTTACAGGTGCTTTCAAGATGATAGGGTGATGAAATTTCAATCAAATTAGTACTGTACCTTGTGTTCACCAACATTCGAAATGAAAAAGCGTGATGATTATGTCGTACTCCATTTTCCCTCCCCTAAATATATCCGTCCCTCACGATGGTACTCAACCAGGTATTTCATTTGTCGGAGACCATCAAAAACCTCAACCAACGCCGATAGTGCCACCATAGTCCACCCCTGATATAGCCCACGATAATCCCCAACGCCATCAACCTCATCAAAATCGACAGATTTAACATACGGCTGGTCACCAAACCGCGCGTCAGGGAAATTATCCTCGACCACTCTGACCCAGCAGCTCCCGATATCAGTATGCTGTTCAGGTACAGCAGATGAACCAAGCACGCTCATCATATGTTCGAGCACATCATCATCCACCATCAAACAAACACGGAGCCTACTCGGTAGGTCTGTCGCTGGGATCGCCAAGGAAGCCTTGAAGTTACGGAAGGCTTCGCGCACGCCCTCCACCTTGCATCCACTGTACGTGTGTTTTGCATTGAATACCTTCGAGGTGTATGCCTTTTCCATAAGAAGAAGTTGCTCAGTGGAGCCGGTCATTATTCGGTGTAATGACCTATTGACAGCATTGTTGAGACAGCGCAGAAAGATAATCAAAAGACGCTTGGAGTCGGGCCCGTAGGATGTGCGATAGATTACAGGGCCCCAGGTGAGGAGTAAGAAGTCGCGTGATGGCCCTGGAGGTATGGATCGTAGTCCTGGGGATGACCCGAGTCGATATACTTCCTCCTGGAGGAATAGCTTGGCCGAAGTGCGGGCAGACTCGGCCATAGTATCAGATCAATTGAGCCTCAATATAGGACATGCAAATGTCTTCTCGGCCTGGTAATTACAATTGAGGGTTCTTATAGGTTGGAGTGATGGTGTAGAGGACGTCCAGGGCCTTTATATATGGCGTCATGTTTTCTTTTTGTAAGGTAGAGTGAACTCGCTGATATGGTTCCGAATCCTTGGCTTGCAGACTTACCACTGTTTCACCACATGGTGATTGGGAACCGACAATTATAGGACAAGAAGCTGTCATGGTCCTTGAAATGGTGCAGCTATCCCCCAATAGGGTACCTAGATCCACGACCAAATCAGCTATTGACGTCACGATCTCAATTATCAAAGTCTCCAACCAAACAAAAAAAGGAAGAATATATCATTTATTTGGGGTGGTCTCTAAACTTAATCTATCAGTTCCTGCAATTTTGAAGGTTGGTGGAACTAACATTGTGATCAGAACCTATCCCAAATGCCGTATGCTCAGGTGACATTTGCCTGTGATATACTACATCGAGCTGGGCTCAATCACAGGCCAAACACGCCAATTACCACACATAATTGGAAAAGTTCTGGATATTCTAGCTATCTGATTTCGCATGACTATCCAAATCTCGAAACGATATACCTTGAATAAGCTCCGTATGCCCACAAAGAATGCGTGTAGTTTCGCGCGGGAAGGGATCGACCGATAAGCGTGGCCCGCGCGAAAACCGACCTCGGCCCATCGCATTGCGTTTGGATTCTCCCCGCAATCCCGATGTCAATCCCTCCGACCTCACACCGTGCCCGACATGGTGAACGCTTGTTTTTGATACCCTAGAATATTTCTTTCCAGTTCTGTTCCGTGATCGGTGGACTCCGATCAACCCCTCACTATGCTCCACTTCCGCACACAGGGTTTCAACGGTTGCGCGGTCAAGTATTCGCCCTTTTTCGACAATCGGTTGGCCGTCGCAAGTGCAGCCAACTTCGGACTTGTCGGTAATGGCCGGCTATTTATTCTAGAGCTCACTGCCAATGGAATTGTGCCAGTGAAAACGTGAGTGGCGTTGACTACGCCCTAACAGTCACTGATCTCCCATCAACTAGGCTGACATCTCCATTTACGACCCAGGTTCACCACACAAGACTCTCTATATGACCTCGCCTGGTCGGAAATCCACGAGAACCAGGTCCTCACCGCTTCAGGCGATGGCAGTATCAAGCTATTCGACACCACAGTCGACGACTTCCCTATTTCGAGCTGGAAAGAACATAACAGGGAAGTGTTCAGCGTCAACTGGAACCTAGTCGCCAAAGACCGCTTCTGCTCCAGTAGTTGGGATGGCACTGTCCGAGTCTGGTCGCCGCATCGCCCACAGTCCCTCCTCACCCTCCCCACTCACAGCTGCACCTATTCCGCCGCCTTCTGCCCGCATAACCCAGACCTGCTTTCATGCGTGACATCAGACTCCTACGTTCGCATCTTCGACCTACGCACCCCCGCCTCAGCCTCGAACCACCTCGCCGTCCAAATACCCATCCATGCATCCCCCACTGCGTCCGCCCTACCCGGCGGGCCAGGAATACCACCAACCGCAACCCCGCCCGCTGAGGCCCTTACGCATGACTGGAACAAATACCGTCCTACAGTCCTCGCTACTGGCGGTGTAGATCGGGCCATCCGGACATTCGACATCCGCGCCCCGCAGCAAGGGCCACTAGCTACCATGCTAGGCCACGAGTACGCAGTGCGCAAAGTCACTTGGTCGCCACATCTATCCAATGTTCTTCTGAGCGCTAGTTATGATATGACTTGTCGCGTATGGAGCGATCGATCTGATGCAAGCGCTCCTGGTGATGTGGATCTCATGCGCTCTGGCCCGGCGGGTCCGGTTGTCGGCCAGGAACTTGGACGGATGGGACGACACACTGAGTTTGCGACGGGTGTGGATTGGTGTTTGTTTGGAAATGAGGGCTGGTGCGCCAGTGTTGGATGGGACGAAAGTCTCTACGTATGGGATGTGCGAGGTTCAATGACGTGAACGATCATCTAGCATGAAGAACCTATCAAATTATTCAGAACACTGGTGGTTCTGTAGAAGGCATTCTTGAATGATACCTTTCCGTGACGATGGACTAGGTCGTTCATTCATTTTTTACTCTATACCATGGAACACCGGGAATAAGGTATCAATCATTGCATTTCGTAATTTTTATGCCCGAGCCGCCCAGCTATGCATGGTATGTGAATTCAGAGAATTCCGCGCTCGGTCTATGTATGCTGCATCCGCCAAACCCCAATCAATAGTACAGCCACAACTTAGATCAACCAATCCCGTCTCAAGCTTTTTTCAAGGCATAAAGTGGAACAGGAAAGCGAGTACCTAGGGCCCAATTTCCAGACTGGTGACGGTAATCCAAGGCCTGGGCTCGAATAGCGCAGAATACTCATATTTGGAGTTTTCCAATTTTGATCAAAGGCGTGTCTATTTGCCCAGACGAGCCTCAGTCTTGTTGCGCTCCTGGTTCCGGACCTGAGAAATCTCGTCTCGGGAAGCGTTAACCGCAACGTGCACCTGGTTGAAGGGGTTCTCCTCGCTCTTCTCGAACTCCTTGCGGCAGAGATCCATACGCTGCTGTCGGCGCAGACCGGGGTTCTCCTCTTCAATCTCGGGCATGCGACGAGCCTCAAAGGCAGCGTAGGCGGCCTTGAAACGGCGCTCGGGGTGTCGCTCCACCTTGGAGGTATCCTTGTTTGTGAGAGACAGGGCATCCAGCGCGTTATCAATACCGGAGGCGTTGAGAGAAGAGCTCTTCTTGCTGGTGGGGTCGTCGTCCAGCTGGGAGAGATCGAGACCGCGAGTCTTCTTCTGGGCGGTCTTCGCATTAGTACCCTTGGCCTTAGCGGGCTGGGAAGCCTCCTCTTCAGCTAGTAGGGCATCACGCTCGGCCTTCTTACGGGCAGCTTCGGCTTTCTTGGCTTCGCTGTCATCCCTGTTTATTAGAAAAGAATTTGTTAGCTTGAGTCTCATTGTCGCAAACAATAGTGCAAGCTCACTTCTTAGCGTTGCTCTTCGAGCCCTTGGTCCATTGCTTTTCCTCTTCAGCTGAAACCTTTGCGTTCTCGGCAGCCTTCTTTCCAGCGGCGGCGTCGGCTTTCTGTATAAAGATTAGCATTCACGCAAGCATGGTGGGGGCGGGGTTAACATACACGGGCCTGACCAGCAACCTTCTTGGAGTTCTCTCCAGCACCTCCTTTCTTGCCTCCCATTTTGATGTAATGTGTACTTTTGACGCGAACGACGCACAAGGAATGGCGAATGGGTGGGACGAGAGAAAAAGTGGATTGTCTTTTATGATCTGATCCTCGAGATGATTATGCCGGCTCCGGTGCGGGCGGTGACCGTTTGACTAATCTGGGCTTCCACGCCTTCAGAAGCTTGTAGAACAATAATCTTGCAGAAACTACCTTGATTCTGATGGTGCTACACATAGAGTGAGATAGAAATAATAGATAGTAAGACTTTGCACGTCTTGGTTTCCAAGAATGTTACGACTCAGTACATAACTTGGCCCTTGTCGCGTTTTGTGCGTTATGTATAGATAGAAGTGGGATGATGTCACTGCAATAAACTCGAGAAGTACAACACCCGTGGACGCTATAATCGTTGGGGTTTCGCACATGCGGCCTAGCTATTTTCTGTTTAAAGCAGAGCTGACTCTCACATCCCCTAACACCGTCTCTCGAATATATTTGATGCCCGTGACCGTTATAGAGGGCCGTCCGCTTGGCGTCAAGTATCTCACAATTTAATTAGACAGGCTCTATGTCCGTAATTTTGTATTTAAGGGGTAGTCAAGACGAGCAAGAGCCATTGGATGATAAATTTACACGTTTCAATGTCCGGTAGGACCGAGTTTCTATAGACCTGAGACCTCGTTTTTCATAGCCTGGGCTAACTCAAGACGCTCCGCCCCATTTCGCCCCCATGTTCACTGACAGTAGATATAGCAATATAAATCCACTAAAAGCGCATCACGTAGACGCCATATCAGAAAGTGCAAACTGTTCCAAATCTCGCTGCCGTTGCTATCATTGCTCGTTACTTCCGTCTGTCCCTGTTCCGTCCTTTGTTCCGTCGTATGCTCGGGAATCTGTTCCGTCATCTGCTCTGGTAAGTTAAGGTCTTGTCAGGATTCAAGGTCGATCTAATTAGGCGTCATGAATGTGCCATCCTGGTCCTCGTTCTTCATTAAAAGCGACTGGAGGGTTTGGATAAAGGCCGCCGAGCCGCCAGAATGCTCTGCTTTCCAGAGTTCGGCCTCGAAGTCTCTGAAAATAATTTGTGTTTCTATCGGAAGAGCAAATTCCATTTCCATGGCTGTTAGCTGGATAAGCTGAAGAATATTCTTGGCTAGTTTCCACCGTCGAGCGAGCGAACGGAGAATGATGAAAGATTCGATAAATGCCTGTTTACTCTGGGCATCGTGTAGGTTTTCGAGGAGTGTGAACATCACGACAGATGTATACTGCATTGCAGTCCCTGGTACGCAGTCCACAGACCATTGAGACCGAAATTGATAGAGTACCGCGCCGATATTATGGGCTGCAGAAAACCTCAGAGCCCTGATGTGGCTCTTGGTGGCTGAGTCGCTCTCTTCTAGAACTGGTTCGATAAACCCGAATATCAATAAGATAACTGTGTAATATCTCATGCTTTAATACGGATTTGTTAGAAACCTTGGAATTCTTGCCGTTGTAAGTGAGACTTACTGCATGTCCATTACTCCGGGTGTCGGGGTGCAACCCAGACCGATGCATTCTGGAAGGGTTTCAGCCCAGGTTTGCAGCCGATGGTAGAAGGAGTTAATATTTTCAAGATCAAGTGTAGCAGGTTTCCCATCTCCGAAGAAATAATTGCATATATCCCATACGATAAGCATGAGATCGGAAACGCCGTTGATCACACAGCTCGTGTGCGCCGGTTCAGGCTCGACTTGGCGGGGATAAGGGCACCAAGTATCTCCTGGATCATGGCTTCGAGGAAGCCGCTCGAGTTTTGTGGGCCTTGTGGCGATAGCAGGCTTTTGTAAACCAAGGATGCTGATCCTTTAGGAATGTCAGACAACAGACATCTTCCACATATCCATCAACGGGGTTGGTTACTCACGTGCAGGCATTGAACAGCCCGAAGACTGCCGTAGAGATGGCCTTTGTCATCTCTGGAGCTTCTGCACCGGCCTCTGCTACCATTTTTTGACTATTGTTCTCAATATCGCGGGCACAATCCGCAATCTCGACAATTTTCAGCCATCCGAGCCTGTCTTTTCCCATGCCGTTCAGACTGCCCATTCAAGTTAAAATCGACTCATTGGGGAAGGGAAATGAAAAATTACCACATATAGATGCTACCCCGCGCTTGAAAAGTTGTGAGTGATAGTCGATCTTCGTCTTCTTTCAACAATTGCATTGCTTCCTCCAAAAAGTGTTCTCCTCGCGAGCTTTGGTCACCTGGGATGGCCAAGGTTTCGGGATAATCTGAGTATAACTTGATCGAAGATATTAATTGTGAAGTTCAACCAGAATCTACGAAAGTCATGGAATAGCGAGGGGTACTCACACACGCCATAGCCAAGACACTATTGACAAGCAAAGGTGAACAGAACCTAGATTCCAAATTTCCAGATCTCATATCCCTCAAAAACAGGTCGCGGTCAATCCAATTGGAAGTGCAGTTGTTCCAGGTGAAATACAGTGAGATCAAGTGCGACACGAAGTCATCATCATTCGTCACAGATGTCCATGGTTGGGCAGGTACCCTGTAGAGAGGAATATCAGATATACGCTTAATATCCATGTACCTGTGAGATGACCCAAAAGGGCTGGAATTAGGCTTTTGGCCCTTGGCAATAGCCTCGTTGTTATTACTTAGTTTTTCATTTTCCGCAAGATGAAGGCGGATCTCGTCTAATGGCGCGTTGCTTCGAATCAAATTCAGCAAGCTAGGTCCCTTTTGCTCGTCATCTTCACGGATAGTATTTACGAGCTGCATCAGCAACTCGCGGTCTTGCTCCAAAGATTCGATTCTCCGCTTAAGTGTGACTCGTCGGCGGCCATCATTGTCCGCGTTGAATATGCATTCTGTCTTGGAATTTTGACAAGGGAAGCACGGATTGCCTCCAATACACTGGATCGAGGTTAGAACGATTTATTGCTCAGCGAAGCTGATTACATACTTTGGATTTTCGTTTTTGACACGCCGAACAGGCGGTGGTTGCTTTTTTGGAGGTAGCAACTTGATAATCCGATGTTTGATGAGGATGATCACTCGGTGTTGGGGCAAGTGATTGTGAATAATTGGGAGGAACCATTTCAGCTATTGTGCATGATCGTCAAGGGTCCCAGAAAGCTATCAAAAACAAATGATGTCGATGGAGCGGGGAAGTAATTTCATTCGAAGATAGCGCCGGAAATGGATTTCCCACACCGCTGCTTGGCTTTTACCCAATCACGAACTGTAATTTATTCATAGAGAAAGTCTTCATTTGGTATGTCATGAAAGATATACATACACTTGACGGTATTTGAACATCCTGCCTAGACGTTAGTGCCATACATTAATGCTCCATAGACATAGATTGAATTAATCCCAACGTGACACACACCTATGTATAGAGATGGTTTTCATTTTGATACCCTGACTAATACCAGGTAATCTCATGGTTTGACGTAAATTTGGCTGATGAATCTCTGTAAGGGGACATGGCGCGCAGGGAGTAAAAAGTGGGACGCGTGAAGAGGCGACTAACTAGCGAGGTGGCACTGCGCGTGGCGTCGACCACAGGATTACTGTGGCCTGAATATACAGGTGTCGATCCGGGCGCGCGTTTGTCATCTCAAGTTAGCGCTCCTGGAGCTTCGTCCGCATTCGCAACGTTCAATTATCCACGACATCAAGAATGGGCTTATTATAGCTCAGTGCTGTGAGATTTTGGGTACTGCATCCAAGTCCGACTTTGCATCTTGAGCACATCCCTCTACGACCTGTCACGTTGCCTTTTCCTATGACCTGAACCCCCATCCGCCGTGATGATTACGCTCTTCCGCTTAATACAGAGCCTCTCGCTCTTACTGCTGCTCATTGGAGCAGTTACCGCCGAGCACACATCCAACTGGGCCGTACTGGTTTCAACATCCCGATTCTGGTTCAACTACCGTCACCTCGCCAATGTTCTTTCTCTTTACCGAACGGTCAAGCGACTCGGCATTCCCGATTCTCAGATCATCCTCATGCTCCCTGATGACATGGCATGCAACCCTCGAAACGCCTTTCCCGGAACCGTGTACAGTAACGCAGATCGCGCCGTCGATCTGTACGGAGACAACATCGAAGTCGACTACAGGGGCTACGAAGTGACAGTCGAGAACTTTATCCGACTCTTGACAGATCGCCTGGACGAAGATGTGCCGCGCAGCAAGCGTCTTGGATCGGATGCTGGAAGCAATGTGTTGGTCTACATGACTGGCCACGGGGGTGATCAATTCCTCAAATTCCAAGATGCGGAGGAAATTGGCGCATGGGATCTGGCCGATGCGTTCGGACAGATGTGGGAGAAGAAGCGCTACCATGAATTGCTTTTCATGATCGATACCTGCCAGGCCAACACGATGTACACCCACTTCTACTCGCCCAACATTGTCGCCACGGGATCCAGCGAGCTGGACCAGTCTTCATACTCCCACCACGCGGACAACGACGTCGGAGTTGCTGTGATTGACCGCTGGACTTACTACGTGCTCGAGTTCCTCGAGACGCAGGTGACAAGTGCCAACTCGAAATTGAACCTGGGCGATCTATTCGACTCCTATGATGAATCGAAGATCCACTCGCAGCCCGGTGTTCGATGGGATTTGTTCCCTGGTGGTGAGCCAGAGGGCCGCTTGCGAACTGTGGTTGATTTCTTCGGCAATGTGCAGAATGTCGAGGTCGAGAACGCCAATGCGACTGAACCAGGCTCTCTCAAGGAAGACTTGGCTGAGATTGCGCGATTGGTTGAGAAGTGGCAGAAGCGTGACGAGGAATATTCCGCCATCCTTGGCAACTCGTCTCAACAACACGGTGAGAATCAGCCCTCGGAGTCTGTACGCTTGGGCTCGAAGAAGACAGGGCCGACCAGAATGGCGGAGGATAACAGTTGGGGCAAGCGTCTAGTTGGCCTTTCTGTTGTAGGTGCTTGTACTGCTATCTGGGTCGCTGGATCGATTCTTGGCCGTTCAGCTTAATGGCGCAACCTTATTACCTACTTTCGGTTCATTCAATTGTATATATAGCACGCAAGGCCTTTCGGCATGGCCTGGGGTAGTAGTAGTAGTAGTAGTAGTTGAATTCATTGTCCCGATCTAGCTCGCTTTGCTATATGCTGCTAAACTGCATGCTTATCTGACCGCAAAGAAGCGAGCAAGATCGGGATAAGTCAATCTACTAATACTACTACCACCCCAGTCCATGCCATTTTTACTTATCTTAATATTTGAATTGTGTCAAGTATAAAGAGTTCTCCAGTCTCGTCCGATACCCTCAGGATCTCAGACAAACATCTTAGTAGGACAAAACAGACCAAAGTTTGCTATCCTTCAAGGTAATCCTGTAAAGATATCTAGAAATGCCATGGAGAAGTAATTTAGACAAACCCTCGATCCTGGCTCAGAGAGTTCAAGGTTGTCATATCCGAGTAACACTCCCGGATCCGAAGTACAGTCGTCCGGAGCCCCGGAGCCGGAATAAGCCAGTGCTTGGTAATACTTCAGCGAACTTTCTTAAAGAGTGATGCAATTACCTACCCAATGTCTATATAAGACATTTTTGACCCCTACATAAGGCACAATTGAAATCAGGAACAACGCTACGAAAACACCATGTCTCGACCAAACACCATCTTTGGCGGTGGCTTGATAGGCACCAGTTTCACCACTCCAGTACAAGTGCAAGAGCTACTTGATAAGCTCAAGGCCCTGAAAATCGACCGCATCGACACGGCAGCCCGGTACTCACCCACGAATCCCGGCTCCTCGGAACGACTTCTAGGTGAAGTCCGGGCCGCAGAGCAAGGCTTCACTATCGACACCAAGATCAATTCTGGGGGCTCGGCCAGCAGTGATGGATCAGGAAGCCTAACTGCAGCTGCGATCAATAAATCAATCGACGAGAGTTTTAACCGGCTCAAGGTCGATAAAGTGGATATTCTATACTTCCATCGCCCGGATCCTCAGACGCCTATTGCGGAGCAGGCGGCCGAAATTCAACGGCAATATCTAGCAGGTCGATTTGAGAAGGTATTTCAGCTCTGCAGATTCACCATTTGCTGAGTGATTTTGACTTGCGACTAGTTTGGTCTTTCCAATTTTCCACCAGAATTGTTGGCAGAGTTTCTTGCAGTGTGCGAAAAAGAAGACTATATCAAACCTAGTGTGTACCAAGGCCTGTACAATCTACTCAGCCGCCAGAGTGAGAAGTCCTTGTTCCCTCTACTCCGACAGCATGGTATTGCATTCTATGCTTATAGGTAAGATTGCAAATTCCCAGCCCAGTATCATGCCCTAACATCCGTACCAGCCCTCTCGCTGGAGGCTTCCTGACTGGACGAGCAACTCGAGGGGACGTCGAAGGAACTAGATACGCGGCCGATAATCAAATTGCGAAAAACATGAATGCTATGTACGATAAGCCGGACATGCACGAGGCGATGACTGATCTTCTGGACACCATCGAGCCCCTTCAAATCTCCGGTTCGGAGGCCTGTCTGCGCTGGCTTTATTACCATTCCATCTTGCGTGAAAGTGACGGAGTTATCCTCGGCGCTAGCAAAGTCCCACAGATTGTGCAGAACGCAAATGATGTGTCCAAGGGGCTGTTGCCACTGGAGGTCGTGCACAAGATTGACACGCTCTGGGAAAAGATTCGATCATGAAGAAGTTCGTGTTCTACTTTGTGCTCAAAGATATAGCGATAGTACTATAATACCATCGTATGAATTTCGTGATCTATAGCTCATCTCGTTAAGTCACAAAGCACTATAAGTGGAGCATACGTCTCACGACGGGGAAATAGATCAACTGAAATGTCAATAGTGTGACCCTTGCAAATACCGTGGTGGAGACTAATTTAAATAAGTGCAAGCAGGGAGTGCAATGCAAGATGCAAATACTCGTCTTTGTCGAGGCGACCGATGGAATCTCGGGGCACGTGCCCGACGCGTCGCGCTCCGCTTTCTCGTTGCGCTACCGGTTTACGACTTCATTCACAGTTCACGGCTCACGGGTTACGGCTTCCTCTCTATTCTTAATTTACCTTCTCAAATCTCGTTATCCATGCTCGCATGTGTTAATATTCCTTAGCTGGCCATGTATCTTCCACGGCAGCTCATCTCTCACCTATATCTCCAACTCCTCCGATCCCACCATCCGCTCTCCCCGCCTGTCCTGATCCTCGTTGCGCTCGAACCTGACGCGCTCTGTGCCTGCCGCATCCTAACGGCTTTATTAAAACGCGACTATATCCCTCACAAGATCCAACCTGTTGCTGGCTATGGCGACCTCGCGCGTGCAGGTGAGGACCTTGTCCGGCCTA
Organism: Penicillium atrosanguineum; assembly: GCF_028827265.1. Lineage (NCBI taxonomy): Eukaryota > Fungi > Ascomycota > Eurotiomycetes > Eurotiales > Aspergillaceae > Penicillium > Penicillium atrosanguineum. Next base: position 3,886,346 of record NW_026623133.1, on the reverse strand, counting down.
TGCAAACCACGAATGGCGGCAGTGGAGGTGTCGTGGTATGTCTCGGTGTAGGTGGACTCGTCGACCTGGGAGAAATCCTGGGGTTGAATCAACCAGATGACGATGTGGAAGACTTGGGAGGTGTCGAGATCTGGGTTTTCGACGCGCGCCGGCCGTGGAATCTCGCAAACGTCTTCGGTGGGCAAGCTGGAATTGGTCAAGCCATGACGGAAATTGATGCGAACGCGCGACGGCGCGGACGGGGCGTCGATAAAGGCTGCATTACCCCTGCATACACTTCGAAAAATGGCGGCATTGTCGTGTTCGATGACGGAGATATCGAAGAGGAACTCCGCAACGAGCGAGAGGCATACTACGCGCTTCTTGAGATGCCCGAGGTGGATGAAGATGACGCGAGTGAGGACGGAGATTTGGACGACGATGAAACAGTCACAGGATCCAAGAAGCGCAAGTCGTGGTCAGGACGCGAGGATGAGGACGAGTCAGAAGATGAAGGTGGGCCGCCTCGCCAGCGGAAACGAAGCAATTCGGTATGGACGTCTTTCCGTCTCATCTCGTTTCAGTATTAACACGTTCTACAGGGTTCTTCTATGGTCTCGTCTCCAAGTCGGCGACGGCGGACTGCTATTAATTCGTCCAATTCATCACGTTCCGCGACCCCCACAGACTCACCGTCACCAGCAGAGCCAACCGTGCCATCTACGCAGTCATTGAAGCGTCGCCTGCTCCGAATGAAAAAGAAACACGAAACAGTCTTAGCGAGCTATTATGCCGCTGGAACATCCTACTCAGAACCCATCTCGTCACTAGTATACTCCCTCGCTTCAGAGCTCGGTCGCGAAGATAACGATTTGCTCTGGCTTGCCATTGTTGGGGTCTCCAGCTTGGAGCTCAGCGGACGGACAATGACCGGCGTAAGCATCTCAAATGCATTGGAATCCGGAGGCTCTGCGGGCTGGGGTGGGCAACGCGGAGAACACATTCGCCAGATCTTTCGAGACGAAGTCCACCGTCTAAATCCTCCCGATCCCTATGAGCGAGATCGGGATATTAGAGGAGAGATCAACGGTGTTATTCCCACGACTGCTAGATCTCCTACAGACACGTCGATCCGTCTTTCCCCCGAACCACGATTTCTGCTCGTTCGACATTGGTCACTCTACGAGAGTATGCTTCACAGTCCTTACCTCGCCACGAGGCTTCATGTCTGGACGGAGAACGGCCGTAAACGACTTCACAAACTTTTGGCCAAGATGGGTATCAGTTTGACCCAGTGCCACCAATACTACACGCATATGGATATGGAGCTGAAGAAAGTGCTGCGAGGGCGACTCCTCAAGTACGCACCTATGTACGGACTGGATGGCCTGGTTCCTCCGGAGCCATCCGGCCATGCCAGCTCCCGTGAGGGCTGGGGCTTTGTACGATGCTGGGGTTGGAAGGCTTGCCTTTCTGCCACGGACATAGGCGTCATTTTAGGTGCTATGCTCGAGGTCGGACCGAACGAAGCTTCTGCATCATGGGATGCTAAACGTCTCCCGCGGGCACGGGGCTCAAATGACGAGATCGAAAATGGAGGTGGCTCTGGAGAATCCGATCTAGCCAGTCTTCTTCCTCGATTCTGGAGTGCATATGACGCTCTATCGCTCACGTCCGAGTCACCCACTCTTCTGATGGATGCGCTGCCTTTGGCTCAGCATCTCCACCGTGCCATTCTCCGCACAGGTACGTCGCTGCTGTCTAAGCATCAAATTCGCCATCTTCGGGCATTCCGCATTGCTGTGGTCAAAGACGGCCCCGACGTGAAGTTATTCACCAACCCAGGTGCCCTGACCAAATTGGCGCTGTGGATTGCAGAGGCTATTCGCGTCCAAGAACGTGAAAAGGGTGACTCCAAGATTGGCCGGAAACGAGCAGCCGGTACTCCTCTTGTCCTCGCCGGCCTGGACGAAGACCGCGATCTTTATGTGGTCGTAGGTACAGGTGGAGGTGGCGGTGTGGTTGACTTTGCAGCCATGTCGAAGCGCCAGGAAGAACGCCGCAAAAAGAAAGAAGATAAAGAGAAGAAGCAAAAGGAACGAGAAGACCGCCGGGCCAAGCGCGCCGCTGAGCGAGCTGAACGGGAGGGTTCCGATGCCGAAGAAGACGACTCGGAAGAATCGGAGTCCTCCGAGTCCGAGTCGGAGGATGATGAAGAAGAAGATCCGAGCGGAAAGAAGCATCTCGTTCGCAATCGATTCGGCATTGCTTTTCAAGAGGTGGTTCAAGAGACCAGCGCCCGTGTCCGTATCGATAGCTTCGACCATTGCGTTGTCGAAGTACAAAAGGATGACCTCGGCGGATTCCTCGAAGCACTCAGTTTCCGCAGTGTGGTGGGCTAAGACTCGCCCGCATATTCACGCAGTCTACGACCTTGCACTTCATTTTGGAATGGTATGGGGGGGAACTTTGAACTCTGGTATAAGGGCTCATGCATTGTACTACGCATTTCCACGATCATCTTTGCATCTGAGAACTTCCTGGCGTTGTGGTGTTAATCTATAGCCTCTACAATCTACTCTATTCGGTTTTCTTTCCGACCTCCCCGCTTCCCCGCACTTTCTCCGATTTCCATCTAAACACGTAAAATAACCTTAGGACTTGAGACACATTCCTACCCCTCAGCATTGTCCCCTATTCGCAATTACACAATGGCGCCACAACAATTCCCCAGCGTTTCGCGAGAAAGCACCCTCGCCAAACTCCCCGCTGAGTATGCCTCCGACGCGCAAGACCAAATTTCCAACATCCTCGCAACGACCCCAATCAACCGCCTCGTCGTACTCGACGACGACCCAACAGGCACACAAACCTGCCATGACATCTCGGTCCTAACGGTATGGGACGTCTCAACTCTAGTAGCCGAGTTCCAGAGCAATTCCCCGGGCTTCTTCATCCTAACCAATTCACGCGCCCTCCCACCCGCCGAAGCCGAGACTCTCATCCGCACGATATGCACTAACGTCGCCGAAGCGGCGAAAGCCACGGGTAACAAGGTCGACATCGTCCTCCGAGGAGATAGTACACTACGCGGTCACTTCCCTCTCGAACCAGACGTCGTGCAATCCGTCTTTGGGCCCGCTGATGCCCTCGTGCTCGCACCATTCTTTTTCCAAGGCGGTCGCTTTACCATTGGAGATGTCCACTACGTCGCAGAAGGTGTCAAGCTCGTCCCAGCTGGCTCGACACAGTTCGCGCAGGATGCGACATTCGGATATAAGAGCTCTTGTCTACGAGATTATGTTCTTGAGAAAGCACCCGGTCGGTTCAGTGAGGATCAATTGTATTCTGTGACGATCGAGGAGATCCGAAAGGGTGGGCCGGATGCTGTTTGCGAGAAGTTGATGGCTGCGCCGAAGGGTGGTGTCGTTATTGTGAATGCGGCTGCTGAGTCGGACATGCATATTTTCGTTGCTGGGTTATTGCTTGGTATGCTTCTCCCCTCATATTTTCTGTGTGGATATTGATTTTGCCCTTCACAGCCGAGTCAAAGGGAAAACACTTCCTCTACCGCACTGGCGCAGCCTTCGTCTCAACCAGACTCGGTATCCGCTCCAAAGCACCCATATCCGCCGCCGAGCTTCGTCTTCCCTCGCCTCGGGAAACAGGTGGGTTAATCATGGCAGGCTCATATGTGCCCAAGACGACAGCACAATTGAAGGTCCTAACAGACCGACTTGGGACAAGCGGGAAGCTGGAGGTGATCGAGATCCAAGTCGAAGAGCTCATTGCGTCACCGGAGACGGCGGAGCAGACTGTGCAGCGGGTGGTTAAGCAGACGGAAGAGTATCTAAAGGCTGGACAAGATACGTTGGTTATGACCAGTCGGAAGCTGGTCACGGGTGGTGATGAGCTTTCGTCATTGAAGATCGGTTCGGCAGTTGCGGAGGCGTTGGTTAGTGTTTTGCAGCGCATTGAGGTGCGGCCGAGGTATATTGTCGCCAAGGTATGATTGAATTTGGATTTGGGATTGAATTGAGTGCGCGACACTAACTTGTTAGGGCGGTATCACTTCTTCGGATGCTGCTACGAAGGGTTTAAATATAAAGCGGGCTACTATTGTCGGTCAAGCTGCGCCGGGTGTGCCGCTTTGGAGATGTGATGAGCCGACGTCTCGTCATCAGGGCGTGCCTTTCGTGGTCTTCCCTGGTAACGTCGGGGGAGAGGAGACGCTTTGTGATCTGGTAGAGGGATGGCACTGAATGTCGTGTACACTAAGCTAGAGTCGGGAAAATGCAATACTGCATAAGTAGGGATATCATGTCTCATTTAGAGGTAAATGTTGTAAATGAAAAAGTAGGACCGTGTAAGGTCATGGCACATTGCTCATGGGAAGAGCACCGCTCATTTCCACCAGAAGCTCACGCTAACACCAGCGCGCAGTCCACGAACATAATGCCACCATCCGATGGGGATGTACAGGCATTCACCCTCATGCAAAATAGCCTCGACATACTCGGCGTCCTGGAAACCAGGCCATTTCTCATCCCAGTCCTCAGCGGGGGACAGCTCAATAGCAGCGATGTCCACCTCGGATGTGTTGGACATATCTATCAGATTGCCGTTTTTGATAGGGTCTTCCTCGGTTGGGTCACCGGAAGGCACCATTTCCTTGCCTCGAGGGTGGATTTTCGATGCCGGGGTCTGCGGAGAGTAGAGGCGAATGTACTTTGTTCCAACAACCTGCACGAGGATGTTGTTGTAAGGGTCATGATGAAGAGGCGAAATTGTCGACACGGGGCCGATCCAGGTGTTGATAATCGGATCCTTAGGGACATCCATCAATGAGCAAGTATCCGATGCGCTACCATCGTCTTGATGGGCTTCCTGAGAATCCTGGAGATCTTCAGTCTGGGGATCTTCGGTGGGAGGCACATTCGACTGGGGGGATGTCTCAGCTTCCTTAGCCTGGGCCTCTTCGCGGCTCCGTTGCTGAGCCAGATACACAGGCGTACCAGGCTCCGGGCCCGGGGGAGGAATGAAGCAAGCCTCAGGAATAGCAATGTCCTTTCGTAGAGCAGGAATCTGAGCAAGCAAGTCATGCTGAGCCAGATAACCAGTGGGTCGGGTCACGCCGGAACTGTCCTCTTCGTCACTGCCACAGAGAGAGTTATCCTGCCAAATGTGATGTCTGACGAATTCATTTAACGGCATGAACTGCTGTCCCCATTCCGGGTCGGTGTAGTCCCTGCCGATCTCGATAGGAACAAGGCGGCGGCCACCAAAGGTACGCTTGTACCAATAGTCCTGGGACCCCCAAGGACGCGTCGACATAGCAGGCCAATGGTTCACGGCATTCTCAATGATGAGAGGCATGCGAGTCTCCTGGATGTGTTTCTCCATGTTCTCGAAGGACTGCTCTTGCACGCGGGGCACCGGGTACTGAAGGCGAGGGTCCGGGAGGGCGTTCGGAGGGAACATGGGTGATATGAATCTTCTGCGCTTAGTGGAATGCTGGTCGCGTTCCATGAGATCGTCCTTGAGCTCAACCTCCCAGTTGGTAGCGTCTTGGAGGGACAACAGCAGGGAGTCGATGGTGAACTCGCGCATCGGCGCACCGCAAATGATCAGTGCCTTATCAAGGGTGTGGATGACCTGTGTCAACCAAGGAGACCGAATGTCGATTAGGGCATCCTGGTCCGACTCGCCAAGATGCTCGAGGAGCTCCTTGGTCAGTCGGGAGAGGTCAAGCTCATCGGTGGGAAGCTCACTCAGGTTGCACTCTTGGATGACAAGGTAGCATGCCTGGACGATGGATGCATCGGTGAACAGGCGGCGCCAGCAATCTTGAACATCGCTGAAGGGAAATACACGTAGCTTAGCGTCAGCAATTTCAAGAGCTTTGGAGGGAGTGTTGAACAGTAGGGCACGAAGGCCTTCACCGCTCCCGAGATCGCAGTTCAAAATGGGATCGGATGGTTTAGGCTCCGCGATGGCAGCGAGCGTGGCGCCAATTTGGCTCGCGAGGTTGGGCTTCAGAGCCATGACGTGGCAGGAAGCAGGGAAGGGAAAGGAGTACGTGTTGTTGCAACGCACTCAGAGCGTGAGTTGGTGGCATTTTTGGAATTTTTGTAAGTGAAGTGCAACGGACGACCTGAGGCAACAACCAAAGTGCGTGTGCCTGCATGTATGAACGTCGATTTTCATAGAAGCCTAGGGCAACATGATGATTCCAGTGATGTGTTCTCATGTTATATGGTACATGGTGTTCATTTATTGAGATAATTCTAATATACAAGGTCCTTGACTGTGCAATGTTCACTCCAAAAATTCCATCACGAGTTTCGGGATGCGAGAGACTCCTTGGCCTTTAATAGCACTGACTGGGACCGCAGTCAATTTTTCTTTCCACCCATCTTGATGGCCCGAGGGATGTTCCTCGGTGCCATTTTGTACAGCAGAAAGGTAATCTTGTAGAGCCCGATACTGGTCCTGGGTATGTTCCAAATCGGCCTTTGTAGCCACAACAAACCAAGGTTTGGTGTGAAGAGGAGGCATGGTAAGAGGAGGTAGAGATCCGGTGGACTGGTAGTTGAGTGGCCGACTCATCGACTCGCCGTCCGGAAATTCTGGCTCTGAAGCATTCCAGTCAATCACTCCTTGGGTCTTCTCCGAGGTAGGCTCAGGTTTAGTGTTGCGCAGTCGTTCATATTCTCCAAGTTCATGCCACAGCTTCTGCAGCTCTTCGACTGGATCACCGTTGCTGAGATCAAGCACAAAAGCTAAAATGCCCGCACGGTCAATGTGTCGAAGGAATCCAAGGCCTAGGCCGCGGTCGAGGTGGGCACCCTCCACCAGACCTGGGATGTCAGCAATGGTGAAGTGGGTGCGCTTTCTCTTCGATTCGACGAGAGGACGACCTCTGTTGTCATCGATAATCACTGTGCCGATGGAAGGTGATAGAGTTGTAAATTCCCAGTTCCCGATCCGCGTACGACTGTTGGTCAACGAACGAAGGAGCGTACTCTTCCCAGCATTGGGCTTGCCCACAAGGCCAACATCTGCAAGCAGCTTGAGCTCAAAGTCAAGTTCTAGCTTCATTCCACCCTCGCCACGAGATGCAAACTTCGGTCGTCCCATCGACCGGGTCACGAAATGCGGGTTACCCAATCCACCAGCACCGCCCGCAGCCAAGAGCATCGGCTTGTCCATCGGCTGCGAAAGATCGAGATAAATAGGTGCCTGGGGTTCCATAGCCGCGATCGCCTGCCTCCGCGGCTTAAGTCGAGGGAATTGTACTGTCAAGAAATCAGAAGGATTCGCACCGGGGTGAAGAACCCAGCGATCATGGCGAACCGGCTGAAAATCGATAACCTCTCCATCTTCGTCCACAGGCAATGGCTCTTCTCGGATCTTTTTGAGACGAGCCAGTTCCTCTGTCACGGGATCGTAGCGGTCTACCTCGCGCACAACTGTGCCGATGGGTACCTGGATGAGGATATCATCTCCCCGTTTCCCTCCTTTGCTTTTGCCTTGTCCATTTTTTCCTCTGCTTGCTTTGATGACGCCTCTGCGGGCAAGTTTGTGTAGACTGGTCAAGCCCTCAACGGCTTGGATGTAAAGGCCTCCTCCGCTGCCGCCGTCACCTCCGTTCGGTGGTCCTTCTTCGACGTATTTCTCACGTAGGTATGCAGTACATCCGTTACCGCCAGCTCCAGCAAACATGGTTACATGGCATTTGTCTTGGAAAATAAAGCGCGCGTAATCTTCCGGTTCGGGGTTCAAATGCGACAGGTCCGCGGTTTCGTGAGAGTCATCATGCGTTCGCGGGCTGTCGGAGGTTGTGCTCTGCCATCTCTGGCAGGAGAGTGCTGGTAGTCGCGGAAGTCGGGTCGCAATGAACCTCATCCGCCCGGAAGCTAAAGGCCGTAGTGGGAGGGCAAGGCAAGCTCGGTAGTATGCCATGATGCTGCTGGTTGATGGCTCACTCTGGTTCATTCGGGATGCGCCAAATCTCGCGCTGTTCATTCAACTGCAAGCATCATCCGGTAAGAGTAATTGAAAAGTTTGCGAGGTCCAAGACGGACAGGAATGGTCTGATTGAAACTAATCGTAGCGCGCTGCACATTTTCAACGTTGACGTCGAAGCCTGATAAGATGGTCACGTGGAGATAGCATGAGTCTATACCGCACCAGCTTTGGATTTCTACGAAGACGAGACGACGAACTGTTCGTAATCTGTGAAGACGTTTTCGGAATTTTTCGAGGTAGCTCTGGCAGTTCTGGAATTTCTAAAATCGGACTATTGCCTTCAGAGTCGGGCAGATGGAGAGTCGGTGTACAAGTACTGCTGTTCCAAGCAATGCATGTTAAAAACGTTGAATGCGAACCTCACAGTCAGACTCTTTCACAATATCTATGTCGGACTCAAATTTCGTCGATCCGACTTTGTCCCCATCAGACATTAAATGAAGCACTAATCATATGTGGAACATTGACGAGTCCATCTCAGCACAACACAATCCCCCAGTGTTCCCGCGCCTCGCCATTGCATAAAGTTCTTGCACATATTGATTTGGGAAAGCAGGTTCTACCATCTCCATCGACCTAGCTATTCTTCCCTTATCATGGCTGCATGATGCCGCGGTGGCTGACAGATCGACCTATCAAATGTGCATATCAACCAATGAAACATGACTGACTTGATTAATACCTGACAGTTAGTCTAGTATGCACCTAAATGAAGGAACAAATATTGAGCTGCCAAGATAGCCTCGACGTTGACGCTAAAGAGGCTCATTGCCTTTTCCACTTCTTTTTTCACGGCTGACAGCTGCATGCAGTGTCGGCATCGGGCTTGAACTATTCCAGGCTTAGGTTTGATGACTCGGCATATCGCAGATCCTGGTCCGGCTTTGGAGCTAAAGGTCCTTTCTATGCTCCGCGTACTCCCGATTGGGCGTGCTTTTGCTCGGTCCCTTTAGAATGACCCTACCCCTCACTTATTACATTGAAGGAAAGCCATTTGGGGCGGATGTGGCCTTGTCTTCTTCTTGATGTGGGCTAGACCGATGTGAAGGCCCTGTTTTCGGCCTTGAACGGGCATAAGGTGGACAGGGAAGATAGGCGGGATGTTTCAGCTCCACTGGATTCCAAGGCTGGCAATCGACGGCTAAAATCCCGACCAATGACCTCTCATGACAGTATACTCTCGACGTAGATTGGTCACAGATGAGCTGAATACTGAAGAAGCGGTAGGCAGGTCTTGATATATAGCTACTCGTATTCTCTGCTAGTCACCGCTTTACTACAGGGCAATGGCATGATCTCGAAGTCTAAATAAGCCGAGTCCCGGGTCAGATCTCAAATCGGCTCTCGGGCCTCGATGAGAGCGGCAGGGAGATCTTTGGCTGCAGACGATGGACAAATTCGGACTTGTATGTGAGTGGAATGTTTTGAGATGGTGGAGATATTACAATGTACAACATGTTACTAGCTTGGATAAGATAATTTGACATGTCAAGCAGTGACGCTTGCAAGGTTGCCTTATTGATTTGGAAATTGTGGCAGGCAAGGGTATGGATATAGTGCAACACGAACGTATGCCATGAGGAGACTTGACTCGTGTAGCGGGAATAGTGATTGGCTTCTCCTGCCGGCTGAGCTGCTGGGCTGTCACAGACAAAAGGATTCGTGATCGGCTGTCACATCTGTGACATGCATATATTGGGGTCGATCACAAAGAATTTTGGGAACGGCAGCAAAAGTACTGCACGGAGGAGAACAGGTAGTTGTACTTCTGTCCAACGTTTGAAGAGGCAGCCTTATCTTGGAGAAGAACTTGACATGCAGGGAGAATAAAGCAAGTGCGAACTGTTAGACTCTGCCGAGCTCGATGGTGTAAATAGAGCAACGAGATGGAGGAACTTGGACCACCTCGTGGACTTGTGCGTGTGTTCCACATCTACCGAGCTGGAGAGCGTACAAGTGTCCTAGGGACCTTCAGGCCCGGCATTGAAAGTAGACGAACTACAGACTGCATACACAGGTTTCAACTGATCCACCACCTGTCCTCCCTCAAGATTCGCATAGGATTCGTCAATGGATAAGAAGGTTAGAAATGATGATTAGTCTAATGGATCGAATTACATTCAATTTTGGATAGTCTTGCTATGACCTCGGAGGTAGTGATATATATCCGGATCTCAGGACTCAAGGTCGACGAAACACATATATTTGTGACTACCTAGATTGTACTGTACGAGCTAGAGCTACATAATGCAATTATCCTTATCCATCATTACTCTTTCAACCCATCAATCAAGCCCCTTTGCGAGTCTACGTACATAGGATGACCATCACACGTGACGTCAGCTCCCGGATCAAACGTACGGGGCGTCAAAGATGGGAAAATTACTGCAGGGGTAACTTTACTCATCACTTTGAAACCAAGCTGATCACGGCAGTCTAGTGCCGGCCAGAACTAAAAGTTCCCCGCACGAAAAGAGCCTAGAAAGGTACGACAGAGCACAAAGTACGTGTCAACAGGCGCCGGACCCAGCGACCAGGAAGCGCGAAACCTTGGAATCAGGAACGCAGATCAGGAAAACTGAGAACAGTGGATCAGGTGTACAGTAGAGGATCGAAGCGAAAAGGAGACGGAGTAGGCCCGGAAGATCGACACAGAGCGCAGGCGTGGCAACCTACTGTACATAGGGCAGAGTGAACGCAAGGGTGGATCGAAAAAGAGGTCCAGAAGCTCACATGATCGAAGGCGGTTTCAATAGTGTGAAATCATGGCTACGAGAAGAGAGCCGGGGCCAGTGACGAGTGAAGGAATGGTGGTTTTGTTACCCGTCACCGCGGCACCGGATCCTGCATTCCGATGGGGCTCGCCACCAGTGGAGGCCGGGGGGACACTTCCCATTAGTCGGGGAGATGTCACAAAGAACCGGGTGAAACGAAGAAATTTATTCGAAAAGGTACCTACTTTAGGTACGGGGCTAGGAGCTAGGAATTTAGTCTAACGCTAAGGGATTGACGTCCCGTTGTACGGTACATCCGTGGTTCCCCTGGCGGCTACGGAGCCACCGGGGGGGGCTGAAGACTCTGGTAGCCCCGATAATTGGTGCGCGGATGCAAATCAATAATTTCCGCGCCAATTTCTACAACTTTGGAACACTAGAATTGTGGGCAACTGTCGTGGGAAGCTGAAAGTATTGAAACCTAGGATAATTGACAGCCTCGGTAGAAGACCGGTGTCAGGGTTTCGTTACCTTGGGCATGCCCTCCGTACTCTGTGCTCTGTGCTCTAGAGCCCTGCCCCTACGTAGGCAGGATTTGGAAAATTGACTCACGTCACACCTGCCATAGACCGGCCGTACTTGTGCTCCCACCGTTTCGGCAGTAAACTCAAGAATCAATTATTCCAAAATGGCTAAGCCGAGACCTCATCCTAAGGTAGAGTCTAGATTCGGTACCTACGCCAAAGTGTGGCGCTTCGGGGCTCATTGACGACCTGTCAACCCTTATCACACTCCACCTGCGTGTGTCACCTTCCCCGGAGTCGAGACCATTCAGTGTATCCGGACTAGTGTGGCAAACCTTCTCGCGATCTGGAATTTTGATTCTCAATGGAGGCGCTCGAGCGTGGAGCACTAAGTGTAAAGTGTATCCCGTACTACCGTACCCGGAATCTCGTCTCTGACCCGCTTCCTCAGTACGATTGAGTTTGACTGTCTCGATCGATCGGGACGGGAAGTTACGTATATCTTAAGGAATACATCGCAAAAGCACCAGGACTAGGGGACAAAAGCACCTCTTCCAGCTGGCTAGAACAATAGCCCCCGCTAGTCCTGCGTTTCTCCGAATCGGGCATTCATGATCGCCTGAGACCAAAGGAATCGAATGTCATTGAACGATCTACTGCCTGCATACTTCTGCTTGCCTATTGTAATAATTGCTCCTTCACTCGGGTACCCTTGTTTTATGTTAGTTGCTTCCCCCTTTCTTAGCTCCCACGGTCTTCATCCGATATGGGAGCACTTTCAGACCGAGTTGATACATCACAATGGGCCGAACCTTCCGCAACTGTATAAGGAGGGAAAGCCTAAAAAAATAAAAAATAAAACATGAGCATCGGCTAGAAGGCAACTGAAGCTGAGATCTCACCAAAGTACATCAAACTTCTTCTAAGAGAAAACAAAGAATCCGCAATTGGCGCCAAATACGAGGCGGACTTCTTTTCCGCCCTTAATTTCTGGTATGTGAGTACGCCTCAGGCTTCAAGCCATACTTTCATGCAACTGTCAAAACCCGACACCACGGCTCGGCAGCTGTCGCCGTCGATCATAAGCCCGGTGTATAGGTAACTCAATAATCGGCCGATCTGGACACTTTCCAATAGCCCCTATGACCACTCCCATGTCGCGCATAGTTTATTCCATGACAATTTTATCTCGATAGTCGCGATCTATGTGGCGGGAACGAATACGGTTCTTCTCGTAATTTTCATAATCTGCAGACCCCTTGCTAGTAGAATCAGGTGCTCGAGGCCCCTGTAGTAGATGTTGAGGGGGTTCTGAGGTAATGCGAAGTGTGGAATGAAGGGAACCGGTGTTGAAGAATGTACAGAGATCGTGATCGCGATTGTGATCGCGATTGTGAGATACGGTGACGACCTAATTTGCAACTCTTAAAGTTCGGGGCTTCAGAGGGGCCGAGATATCAGGTCGAACAAAGTTGCTCGAGAAGGATTGCATTCCATGTCCTGTAGGACCAACTTGACTTGTTCGGTGCTCACCGTCTTTTGAGTTTCGTTCTCGGGCAACAATGGTAGAAGTCGGAATATCGATATGGGCTACAGACGCATGTTCAGTCGAAATCGCAATGATCAGCTAAGATTTGTGGGATGACCCGGTTACCGGCGGTGCAGACACAAATGGAGGGGTGGACACCGGACATAAAAATCAGGGTCGTTTTGGGTAGTGATGGCCGGGGAGCGTCGGGGATATCGCGGCTACGTAGATGCCAACTCAACAAAGATCTAGTCTCTGCAGGGAAGTCGAAACAAAATCGAGATGCAGCCAAGCGATTCACCGCCAAAGACTTGAGCCTGATGCCGTTACTCCACTGGTCTGCATGAACAAATCTCAATGCCTTACTGCAGCTGGGCAGTATTGACCGGGGTCCCTTTTCTTCGCGATACTGCTGCAAGGCTAGAGAATCAAGCTCAAGCAGACGATCCTAGATATTGGCCCATACCATGTTCCCCAGGCTTCTAAGGTTTGATCTTTAACTGCCCGTTGGGCCATCTTGTTTGTATTTTTATTTTCCCTTTGGGCTTATTGTCGCCATATCCGAACAGTCCGAATGGACCGAATGGACATCGGCGCAGACACGATGCTCAACGGAGCCCCAGTCGCGTGATGCATGACGATCTTGTGAAGGATTCTCGTCACCGCTACATGGTCGAATCATTCTCTTCCGGGATACTCCCCGAGCTGTCATGACAACTCTCCGAATTTGAATATGCGCCTCTTCTATACATTCCTTGCATGGAGGGGAGGTTTCCAACGTTCACCATTTGTTCGCGACACCACGTACCGGAACCAGCTTGATATTGGTCCCGTCACCTGATACTACCGTGTCTCTATTCCGATGTTCGCCAGTTTCCATTGTTTGCTCGGACTCGACCCTTGGACCCCTAGAGCTGCACGCACCTGTATGACTCGTGGCCGATTCGGGTCTTGCAGATGCGAGCACAGAACATTGGACTGAAGACACGGTGAGGCCTTGGTCCATGCAGTGAAGCGGCTCGTAGTATAGAGTAAATCCTATGACGTCGCGTCGAAAGGCCCATTTCGCCCGATTTACCGGTTTACCGTCTCACCGGCTTTTTCTAAAATTGCCCCGCCCTGGGCTCGCGTGGCCAGAGATTGGAACTGCATGTACTCGTCTGTCGTACATCCGAAACGCGCTGGTATCGCGTACAAGTGGTGTATCATACAATAGTCCCACTTGCAAGAAAGTTTTCCAGCCCCTTGGACCCAGGTCCCTCCTGCTGGGTCGGCAATTTACAGTACTGACTTTTTCGATACATTCCATGCAAATGTTGAAGATTCCCCAAAGCTGATCCGTAATTAATTGCCAATCGCATTGAATTCATGTACGCCACCTAAGAGAAATATCTAAAATCAAATTTATCATTCATGAGAACAAGGGGATCATTGTTTCAAGCGATCGGCAAGCGGGTCCACAAGCGAGAGCCGGAGTGTCGGTGAATTCTGTGACCAGCTCAGGTGATGAGAGGGCTTCGAGAAAACCCGTCGCGTCAAAATAGATCGTTTCGACTGGTCGCCCCGTACACCGTAATACTTGACAGGATGATCATCGCCCCCCCTTTCCCCCGTTGGCCCACCTCGAATCAATAGCCCGCCTTCTCCTTTTCTAAGTCTTAGAGTGGCCTCAATATTCAGAACACCGTTTTCCCCATAGATGAAATTTTGGGGTACATGATTGACGTGCTCCTTAACTTTCCTGCTATATCCACTGGGATTGCGCGGAAACATCAGGCACGCTAACCGACCCAGGGCTTTGGATACATTGACATTTCTGCGCGTCGAACCTATGAGAGATCGCCAACGAACCCATTGGACAGGATGATAGGCAGGGCCTCAACGGTTTTGAGGAGCGGTAGGACATCAAATCAATGATGCGACAAATCTCCATTGGACCGCGTACACCGCATGTTAAGGATTCGAGCACTACCCGATTGCACGCGACTTAATGCGAAACACGCGGCTACCATTGTTTTCTGTTGATTATTGCTACTGTACATACTTCGCATCCACAAAAAAGAGTGGTCCTTTGTCGTGGACGGCCCCCAATCACCGCGGCGCGATCCCATGGAGGAAGCTCGAAACTTCGAAACTTCGGTTCGAAGGTTCCAAAGTTCGGGGAAGGCGATCCTGATGTCCCGAAGGAACAGAGTTCACCTCCCGTCTGCAACTAGACTGACCCAGGTGTTTGGGCAAACGGGCCCTACAATTCCGCGACACGGGTGGGATCGTGGGTCTTAGGAAATGATAGCGCGGCAAAACATGACGACTTCAAATTGAGGGGACAATAGGCTAAAATTGACACAGAACGCTCCTTTCCCGATCTTGATTAGACTTAGACTCAGGTCTTGCTATTTCGACCCCAAAGTGACCGCCGGTGGTCTCGGGGCTCGGGGAGGCGCAGAAGGTAACTTGAGATCTATCATCTCACTAATTCGCACTAAAACCAAAGCTCCGGGATTTATTTTTTTTTATTAAAAAAAGAAAAATACCCAACAAAAACCACTCCTGTAAGCCGATCATCCTTGCCTTACGCCAAACGGAGAGTAGCGCGTAGACATTACCCCTAGGGGCGCACTAAGGAGTCGCCTCCTGCTGTTCCCCGGGGCCCGGGGCTCAGGGCCGTGGGTCTCTACCCATGATCCATCGTAACAGACTAGACAGGATCCGGTAGGTATCAACCGTTATCCTTTTTTCTTCTGGATCTGGGGTGAAGGGGGCTGCGCGATCGAATCACAGCGCAGGGGGAAAAAGGAACGCAGACACTAAAATTTAGGGCCCTTTTTTGCCTCCCCGAAATGATCTGATCTGATTGATCGAGGAATGGAATCGTACAGTATCATAGCGCTAGACAATCGGCTTCTCTCCCAAAATCCCTTTCCCGAAAGATCTTCCATTGGCTCTGAAATCCCTAGCCAATGCTCCTGATGACGATGATGCACTTGCCCCCCCCCTCCCCTGTCTCCTCGTACCTCACGTCGATTCCCTTGTTCATTGGCTCCACTCTTGTTCTTTTTTATTTTTCCCTTTCTCCCTTTTTCTGATTTTATTTCTATCCCATTTTATTTTACTCACAGTAGCCTTGACCTTGCCTCGTCCTTCTTCCTCTCCTACCCTGTTAGGCTTTGTTCCCTCCGTAGGTAAAGGATTTTAGAATTTTCTATTTTCTATTTTCCTAAAATTGTTTCTTTAATTCAATTAGAATTTCCAAAATCGCCTGTAATCGGCCTGTAGAATACGGACAGATCAACTCTTCTCGGTGGCCAGGTGCCCAGTCGGATGGCCCCGATCCCGCCCTTTTTACTTTCGAATTACACAGAGCTCAATAATTAAAATAAAATTCTAAAAAAATAATCCTAAAAATTGAAACCCAAAAAAACCAACCAGACCCACACCCTGTCTTTATTCCTGATTCACAATGTTTGCTACCATCTGCATCCTGCGGCTTCTGGTACAGCTGTAACCGAAATTTCCAGCTGTGATGCTGAACGGTTGACGTTTTAGTTTCCTTTGGCGCCTGATCACATCGGACTCTATAGATTGAGCTATCCACTGTCGACACCCGTGGGTTTAATATAATAGCTCCCCTTTCCCCTCAGCATTTTTATGGAATGACTCCCTTCCCTCCTCCTTTGTGCTCATCGCAATCTATCCGCCTGTCTTGCTCTTGAACTCAGTCACGACTCCTTTCAACCATCCCAAGATTCTTCATAGATCCCTTCCCCATTCCATCTCCCTTCCTCTTTCTTCGACTTACCAGACCTCGACTACGCATTGGTTCTGATCCGGGATTTTCCTGCTTCTTTTTTTATTTTATTTTTTACTTTTTTTTTGTTATTTTATAATTAACTTCCGAGATCCTCTCAGAAGTGGTTGTGTCAAGCCTCCCTTGCAGGTGTCTCATAATCTCCTGGGACCCGAGGATCTTCCACCCTGCCTTATCGGATTCACGATAGAATTTCCAACCGCAGGGGGAGAAATGCTGAAGCTCTAAAAATCAAATCGCCTGCTCCTTGCTCTGTCACCAGCCCTTCCACACCAATTACATTCTCTCCCTTTCGACCCTGACGCATTAACCTGGGGTAATCAAAGGAGGTATCAAAAGCACCAACCTTTGGTACTTTTTTTCCCCTCGCTTTCATTTGGATCGCAATCAACATTATTGAGTGAAGCGGGGTCTTTTTGACGCCTTCTGTTCGCTCTCGACTTTTTTTTTCCCTCTTAGTCGGTTCTTTTCACACCATGTTCAAACGACCGGCTTGTCTACAAGGCCGTCAGCGCAATGGCGCTGGCGAGGACTGGTCTACATTTCCTATTCGGCAATTGTTTGTTTTAGGTAAGTGAGGTACTTTTGCTTATCACCTCGACGAACTATGCGCCTGTCCAAGAGTGAAGAGTTCAATATAGGACCAGAACTAACGGCAGCTTTCTAGCTCTCGTCCGCATTTGCGAGCCTATTGCTTTCATGTCGATTTTCCCATACGTGTACCACATGGTGGAATCATTCCATGTCACGGATAACGACCAGAAGATCGCGCTTTACGCCGGGATGATCACCTCGTCTTTCACCTTCGCCGAGTTCTCAGCGGGTATGTTCTGGGGTCGCATGAGTGACCGGATCGGCCGCAAGCCCGTGCTCATCATGGGCTTGATTGGAACGGCCATGAGCATGGTGGCTTTCGGATTTGCGCCCAACCTAGCCACAGCCATGGTCGCGCGCGCTTTGGGCGGCCTGTTGAACGGAAATATCGGGGTTCTCCAGACCACTGTGGCGGAGATCGTGACGGTCAAGGAACACCAACCGCGAGCGTACTCGATCATGCCCTTCGTGTGGTGCCTGGGTTCCATCATTGGACCGGCTATGGGCGGTGCTTTAGCCCAACCGTGCGAGAACTACCCGTGGCTATTCCAGCGTAACACGTTCTTCGACCGCTTCCCGTTCCTGCTGCCCAACCTGGTGTGCATCGTGGTGCTCTTGTGCGGCATTGTGGTCGGAACCCTGTTTCTGGAGGAAACGCATCCGGAGAAGAAGCACCGCCGTGACCCTGGCCGAGAGTTGGGCCACTGGCTCATTAGCCTCTGCTGGGGTTCGCGCGTGCAACTTCCGGACGAGTCCGACGTGGATGAGAAGTACTTCTACGGCGATATGCCACCCGAGTACGAAAGTGCCGAATCATCGCCCTGTCTTGGACCCGTGGGTGACGTCGTCTCTACGGAGTGCGACCTGGAGGGACAGAAATCCCCCGCGCCCAAGACATTCACTCGCCAGGTCATCTTGACCATTGTTGCTTACGGCATTTTGGCATAGTGAGTTTGATCCCCCGCCTCACTTTTCATGCATGGATGCATGTACATTTGCTGACCTCCCTTTCCTTAATAGTCATAGCGTATCTTTCGATCAGCTGATGCCCGTCTTCTTGAGTACCCCGAAGTCTGACGACAGCATCGTTCTTCCATTCAAGTTCACTGGAGGCCTCGGTCTCCAGACCAAGACCATTGGATTCATGTTGGCCGTCCAGGGTGTCTACTCCATGATTGCTCAGCTATGGCTATTCCCATTCGTTGTCAAGCATTTCGGTACCCTACGCACGTTCCGCTTCGTACTGCTCGCCTGGCCGCCGCTCTACCTGGCGGTGCCCTATCTTATTCTTCTGCCGGCTAAACTCCAGATGTCGGCCGTATACGTTGCTCTGATCAGCAAAATCACCTTCCACGTTATCGCCTTCCCCGCTACCGCAATCCTGCTTGCCAACGCTGCCCCCTCATCCAAGGTCCTTGGGGCTATTAACGGCGCTGCCGCATCTACCGCTAGTCTCAGCCGTGCCTTTGGCCCCACCGTGACTGGCCTGCTTCACTCCAAGGGTCTGGAGAGCGGTCACTCCGTTCTTGCCTGGTGGGCATGCGGTCTAGTCTGCGTCATTGGTGCCATCCAGAGCTTCTGGATGGAGGAAGCCTCCGAGCCCGAGCGATTCAAGAACGAAGTCAGTGAGGTGGAGATGAAGCGTGAAGCCATGTCAGATGGTTACGCTGCCCAAGAGTCTGACATTGAGGAGGAAGAGCAGCGTCTCCTCTCCTTGCGGTCTAGCATTGACCATGAATATGACATTACCAATCTGGACTTGAATGCCTCTCACGACTTCGCCCAACCCCAACCCGACAGCAATACGCCTGGTCCCCGTGTTTGAATGCGGGACTTGACACCACAAAAAGCATCCATCCTCTTCACTTCGAGTCCTTCTGGGAAGGACGTGACCGTTTTCCAGCGCTGCTGCATTTCGCCCACGGGCCCTTCATCTTCATTTCCATTTTCACTTCTCCCATGATACCTTTTTTTTTCCATCTCTTTTCATCTTCATTTATTATTCTCATTGAGAGGGGATACGGCGCAACTGACATAGAGCGGATGCATATGCGAAAAAAAGCATAAAACCTGGGGTCTCCTTCTGTCTATTTCTTTTTTTTGGGTCTGGAGCATTGAACAGGCTATATTATGATGATACTCATGCATCTGGGAGGTTTACTTGAAAATTCTGTTATGTTTATCGTCGTCGCACATTAACGCTATCTCGGAGACATCTCCAGATAGACTTACGGACTCAATTGAACGGCCGTCACCATCTATACTTTCCCGTCTCCACACCGGCGCCTACGTAGCATGTGCAGTCGTACCTTAGACTGCAGGCCAAGGATATTGTATACTACCTTGAATCTGACCGATCATATGACTTGGGCTATATAGAGAGTGCATATCCTCCCGGGTTCCCAGGCCCCTTCTTCCTCCCCCTTCTAAGATAATTGTAACCTTCGAAATCCCCAGAATCCACCTGACTCGTGCCTGTCACCACTCGTCTCCACCAATGGCAGCCAATTTATCCCGGGGAGATCCACTCGGTACTGGACTCCGCTTAGTATCACGCGAATGCAATGGCCATTATTTTAGCCTCGCACAGAGCCAATTGTCGTGCAATATATGCTGACACAGGATACGCCAATGTCGCCGTGACCTTCCCGATTCTCATAGCTCTAGCCGCCAAAGTCTGGGGTACCGAAAGTACCGAGAGTACCATTCCCGAGGGCAACTTAATTTTTGTCGCGGGTAGCACCTCTCTACTGAATCCCGATCTCCACCAGAGCCCTATCGTGCTGCAACTTCTCTTCTGCATCAGCTTTGCGCCTTTGCCCTTTCCGGGACCTTGGTCGATCGTGATTCCTAGCGTCCGAGTGCCTCGACGACTTTGCGCAAAGAGATACCGATTTTCCATCGCCATCCACTCTCGGAGGATAATCAACCTCCGCTTGCGCCGCGGAGAGCTCACTATACCAGTGCGGGCCGCCTCCTTTTCGCTCGTTGAGCATCGCAGGAACCGAATCCTTGCCTCGAGCCGGTCTTGCCACGCCTGTCTGGATCTATCATGAACGTTGATCCGCTAAGGGGAAGGATACCGCTGTTCCCGATCGCTATCTCCGCAGAAATCCACCATAAAGAGATGATCGCAGGTCTGCGGCTCTCGCCCCTCCTTCAACATGCCTAACCTCCCCTCCCCTCCGTCCACCTTGGGGAAGAAAAGACCCCATCCTTCCGCCGAAACCCCTCCTACGCAATCCGACCCCGCGACCTCAAATATCGGACCCAACCCTCCCGCCCCAACCGTGTCTGCGTCACCCGCTGTGTCCACCGCGCACTCGACTGCGACTGCCTCGAGCGCATCCTCCTCTTCCTTCCGTAACGTTTCTGCCTGCAATCGCTGTCGGTTACGCAAAAACCGATGCGACCAGCGTCTACCGAGGTGCCAGTCCTGTGAAAAGGCTGGAGTCCGCTGCGTTGGATACGACCCTATAACGAAGCGCGAGATCCCGCGCAGCTATGTGTATTTCCTGGAAACCCGGGTCGCCCATCTAGAAAAGCAGTTGGCAGAGCATAATATTGAGTTCAAAAAAGTCGTCGCATTCGATGAAGAAGAAGCGTTAAAAACAGAGACCGACGGCGATGCACCGGGCACATCCGGCGACGGCCAACCCGGTGAGAACCAGGATAAAACACAATGGAAAAATTCCGTGAAGGAAGAAACTGGGTCCGACCAGCGACATGACGGAGAGCAGCGCGATGCAGAAGGAAATGAAAACGAGGAGAACTGGCGCCTACACAATTTGGTGTCAAATATTGGCATGGTCTCGGTGCAAGGGACGTCTGATCCTCGCTATCTCGGGTCAACATCTGGTATCTCATTCGCTCGGGTTGTCTTTGCTGCAGTCAGAAGCTCGATTCCTGGAAATCCGGAGCGCGGGCCACTGCGCACTGGAGAACGATTGCCCCAGACAGCCACTGGCTCGGGTGCAGGAACCATGCGCGATTCGTTCTTTGGGCTTCAGACGAAACCAATGATGAAGCGCGCCTCATTCCCGGACCGTGAGCTCGCTGAGCGACTGGTTGATCTGTATTTCGAACACGCAAATCCTCAAATGCCTATTCTCCACCGTGGTGATTTCATGGAGCTCTTGGATCGAACGTACCAGTTAGAGGAGAAGAATCGCTCACCAAGAGCTCTTTATGTCCTCAACATTGTGTTTGCCATCGGTGCTGGAATTATCTTCGAGGATAAACCTCAAAGTTCGGATGATGAAAACCGCGCTGGCCGCGATCGATCCTCATCTACTTCTAAAAGGCCGAGATTGTCAAATCACCAGTATCAGCCGGAGGAATACCACGCATCTGCTATTGTTCACTTAGAATCGTTCCTCGGTTCTTCGTCCAGCGAAGGATTCGGTGGCTTGGAAGAACTTCAGGCGGTGCTTCTACTGGCTAGTTTCGCCTTGTTGCGGCCCGTGGCTCCAGGTCTTTGGTATATCGTCGGTGTGGCGATGCGCTTAGCTGTTGACCTGGGTCTTCACTACGAAGATGGCGTTGGCATTGACTCCGGATCGAAAGATGGAAACCAGGTCCAGTCACGCATTGATGCTCGCGAACGAGGGCGGCGAGAATGGATCCGAGACCTGCGTCGCCGTCTCTGGTGGTGCGTGTACAGCTTCGATCGTCTAGTTGCCACTTGTGTCGGACGACCATTTGGTATCAGCGATCAAGCAATTAGTACGGAACTTCCATCTATGATGGACGACAAATACATCACAAAATCCGGCCTCTTGACGCCTCCCGATGGAGCTCCTACCTATAAGCATGTTGCTTTCCACTACTTCAAACTCCGCCTTCTTCAGTCTGAGATCCACGACGTGCTTCAATATCAGCAGGCACGTGCCATCCGAAGACGCTCCCCGGAAAGTGCCGCCATCCTTCCTCATGCTGAGCTTACCTCCCCCTTCCTTCAAGGCTTTGATTCCTTCCGCTCCTGGCGTCACGATGTCCACCGGCGCCTTGTGGAATGGCATGAGACGGCTCCAAGTCGGGCTGATACTGGTGTCAGATTCTCTATCGAGCTTCTAGAGCTGAACTACTGGCAAGCCATTATACTGCTTTACCAGCAGAGTCTTACTGTGCCTGCTGAGTTGGCCGGAGAACTCACCCCAGCTGACGATGTCTCGAGTCCATCCTTTTCGAATGTCGATGAGGGTGATGAAGAAGATCACGTCTATTTAAACGTTGCCGAGGCTGGCCAGAAGGTTATTCGGATCTATCGCCAGCTCCACCGTGTGCGATTGGTCAACTACACATATCTTGCTACTCACCATATCTTCATGGCTGGTATCTCCTTCTTGTATGCCATCTGGCATTCACCTCTCGTTCGAAGTCGTTTGGTATGTATCTTCTTCGCATGTTTCCACTGCCAGCACTAACCTTCTATGTATCTAGACTCTCGATGAGGTAGATTTCACTGTTCTCGCTGCCACATCCGTTCTGGGTGACTTGATGCACAAGTGTCCCCCCGCCGAAGCCTGCCGAGATGCCTTTGAGCGAATGAGCAAGGCCACGGTTCAAATGTGTCTGTCTACTACCGGATTCGGGTCACAGGTCGATATGACGCGAGTGCATGCCGCCACACATAGTGCCGGCTCTTTGTACGCCGGCCGATCCCGCCAACAAATGGATCAAAGACGAGGACAAGGCCCGGCCCGACGATCCGCGCAAAGCCGCGCACAAAGACCTGTTCCAAAGTTCGATATGAACCTAGCAGATCTTTTCAACGATAATCCACTGGCCGATCGATCTCGGGCTGAGAACAGACCTTCTGGGCAACCTTATCCCGTCCGCCCAGAACAGGCCGAGTCGATGGCCTCGGGATTCTCTGCCGATCGAGGTGGTCGGTCATATGGGCAGCGTACTCCATCTATGGAGTATTACATGAAATATGAGAACCCGACGTCCCCCCAACCCCCGCCGCAATTCTACTATGGAAACTCGCCACAACACAGTGGTTCCCCAGGTAGTGTAGCTGCAAATGGACCTCAAGCCGTTGCATCGACAGACACAGAGGCGCAGCCGGGTATTAGCCTCGATTTCCTTGAATTTGGATCTGGCGATCCCGAAGCTCAAAACCATATGGAAACGGACCCTAACGCCGAGTATCTGGCTGGTATGCCTCCCCTCGGTCCTAATCTAGGCCAAAACGTGGGCATCGATCTCGGATTCGGCATGGCGATGGATTTCCAGCATGACTGGAGCGAAAACCCCAATTATGATCTTCTAGAGGGGTATTTCTTCGGCGGTTCAGGACCAGGCGCCTCCGGTGGTGATGCTTGAACGTGGATTTCCTTTCTTTTCTTGCTTTCTCGACCCTCTCTTTTTTTTTGTCCATTTCTCTTTTTCTCCTTGGATGCTCCTGCTCACTGCTCGTTCCCCTCACCTCATCCGCTTTCATATTTTGGGACATAGTCAAAGAGGACAAGGTGAACAGGACTGGCTTCAATGGACTAGGATGTGTGATTTTTCTTTTTTGATTTCATTGTTTGGGATACCATATTATATATCAGAACTATATCATAAACCAAAGATCGAGAATAATTACTAGACATCGGAGTTAGGTCCTTGCAGTGTACGTGAATATTGAAATATTGAATGCAGAAGTAAGACGTCGAGTGCCTTGGGCAGCAACCGACCCGCCAAAACAAACATTTGAATTGCCCGCTTTTTTTTCTTCCGCCAACACATCAACCTGTCCGGGGACTGCGGCGCTCACCGTGTATCCATTCGGCTGCGTCTTGTTGGCTGCTTCACGCAATTGGCGCGACGGACGCTTGGACCCAACTGCCTGACTTGAACCTCAGGTGCCCAGTGCCCGCGATCTGCGATTGATCGTAGCCCCGTCCCAGATTACTCTGGTCCCTCTTCGGTCCCACCTTCTTTTTTGTTTCCGGGGAATATGCCTATTCGTTGCGATCGCAAATACCAACCTCCCTGTTTCAAGTGAATCACGTACCGCTCAGCCTTGTCGAACCTTGTCGGAACGGAACCGTGCAGACGACCGACCCCCGACACCCGACCCTCGTCGCGCCCATACACGCTTGTTCTGGAACGTCACTGCCCAGGCAGCGATAGGCCCAACGAAGTTAGGCTTCTGGAACGTCACTCTCGTTTCCTTCGACTCTGAACACACCCTCCTGCGCGCCCCCCCCCGGCTCCGGCGCTCTCAGCCGCATACTTCGAACTTCGAAAGCGAACCCTCGAGACTGGTCATGTGCGCGACTGCTAACTGTTTACTGGACTATCGATTATGCACCTTGATCTACACGCGAATCTATAATCCCGTCGCAATCACGGGATCAACATGGTGAAGGCGGATGTCCGAAGGGACTACTATGCGGACCTGGGGCTGCAGCCTAGCGCGGAGACGGAAGATATCAAAAAACAATTCAGGAAACTAGGTATGCCGCGGACATACAAGAATACAGAACGTTGTGGGACGAGAGCAGTACTGACCTCGATATCTAGCCCTTAAGTTCCATCCTGACAGGAACCCGGGTAAGGAACAGGACTTCATTGCCAGATTCCAGGCTATTCAGGCAGCCAATGAAATTCTCAGTGATCCTCAGCAGCGGCTCAAGTACGACACCGATCGATTGCGTGCTGGCTACGGCAAGGTATATGGGCCCCCGAAGACCAACACCACGCGCAGGCCGGTGCCGACTTACGCCAATACACAACCACCCAAGCCACAGCCCCCGAAGCAGCCATATAGTTCTCGACCCCAAGCGACTTCCAAGGGGCCTTCAGCGGGTGCCAAGCGGTATGAAGCCCATGCACGCGCAGGGCCACAACAATGGAAGCCGCCGCAGGACGAGGCACAGACCAGAGCTGATGCCTTCCGGGCCTTCCACGGCATGAGAGGCAATGCATCAGGCTGGCGAGGCTTCGATCCCGAGACAGGACGCGCAACTGCCTCTCCAGGTTCCTCGGGAAGCGCGCCGAGGCAACAAAATGCGCCTTTCGGTGCCCAGCGCCCCCAGTCTGCGTATGAGTTCTTCAAAGACAGTGCGAGATCCCAGAAACCTGCAAGCCCCAATTCTCCTAAGAAGAGAAACGGGTTTGCGCCGGGGACTGCTGGGGGCGATGAGCCCATGGCTCGCAATACTTCGGCATATAACAGTTCCCGAAGCGAGCGGCCGAGCAGCATGTATTTCGATTCCGCGCCTCCGCCGACGGCGAAGAAACCTGCCGCTCCAGAACCGGCCCCTTCTTTCACCCAGCGAACTGGTAGTTCTTATGCCACCGCTGGAGGTGAGAAGACTTTCTTCTCGAGCTCTGGACTCGGGCATGCATCAACAGTGCGCACACCCTCGGGATCCTATCGAACGTCAAACTCGCGCACCAACCCATCTAGTCCTGTGAACGGCGAATCCGAAAGACATCGCAGCGCTAGTCCCAAGGCCAGACGGAACCGCAGTTACTCTGTATCTTCGACGACTTCTAGCGAACTTAATGATGATGACGATGACGAGATTCATGAAGTGCGACGATCGAACGCATTCAAACCCAAGGCCGTACCCAAGAGCCGACTCCGACCTAATCAGAAATTCACCGACTTCTACCGACACGAAAACTCTAGCTCCGGACATGGTGAGACCCTTCCCAGATTCTTTGTTCATCCCATCAGCCCATTCCAGCCAGGCCTAGGCATCCGACCGGGCACACCCCGGCCAGGTCAAAGTCAGCCTTTCATACCTCGAAAACCTTCCCGGCTGCACCGGGCCCCCAATATCGTGGACTCGACCGCTGACATATATGTACACAAAGGACACAACTCAGACAGTGCGGCATTCCCCAAGGGTTCGTATCGACCAGAACAGGCACAGTCTGTACACCCAAATTCCGCGTATGTGAAAGAAGTCTCTTGCGTAATGGCCTAAGCTCATAACCTCACAGATTCGATACACAAAATACGACAAAGCCACAGTCAACCACATTTGATGGAAACAGCTCCGGCCACAGCCTGCATAAGAAGTTCTCTGCGGATGACTGGAGGGAGCATCTGGAAAACTTCGACTTCCTTGGTGCTAATT
Organism: Penicillium atrosanguineum; assembly: GCF_028827265.1. Lineage (NCBI taxonomy): Eukaryota > Fungi > Ascomycota > Eurotiomycetes > Eurotiales > Aspergillaceae > Penicillium > Penicillium atrosanguineum. The sequence goes on along the minus strand of NW_026623133.1, from coordinate 3,860,082 downwards.
CCACTGATCCAAAGTCACCTAATACGCAGAATCGACCGCGTGCATCAACTCGAACCGACTCCAAACCAAGTGGCGCGTCGACAGGATCGCCTGGCTTGAAGTCATTCAGCCCTGGACCTGGGCATAAGTCTCAGCGGCCGCTGCCGTCGCAGCAGCAAGTACCTACCCCATTTGCACAAGCAAAATTCTCTGCGGATCAGTGGTTTGAGAAGGTTAAGGATATTTCTTGGAATGCCCAAGAGGCCGACAAGGCGCGATCCTCCTCCAATACCCCGCCGCGAAGCCCGAAGAAGCAGGCAAGATCTGGCACGAAAGTTCGAAGTACACCGCAGGGACCTAGCGTCGCGTCGGAAGCCGATGAAGCTAAAGAGACAATCAATGGCACCACGCCTCCTGAGCCTAGCCGGTCAGCACCTGCTGATGTGGAGGCCATGGACATTGATGAGCCTGCCATGCCAGCAAGTGCCATGTCCGCCAAACCCCCTGTCGGCGATTCGAGGAGCTCGAGTTATCCGGATCTCGCTGCTCATGCTACTCAAGTCCCTTCTCCTGCGACGAGGAAGGCCCAGCCAACCTCTCAGACAGAGAGCACACCTAATACCGAAACCCGTACACCACTCTTCGACCTGGGGAATCTCCGAAACACAGCTCCTTTCACCAACACAAACAGCGGTGGAATCGAGAACCTAGAAGACGTGCACGCCAACCTCCCCTTCGACTCGAGAGCAAAACAAGCAACAACAACAAAGCGTGACATTAAACCCCGCGCCCTGAACCTCCCAAACCCCCCAAAACGCCCCTGGGCCCCGCAACCAACCCCCGCCTTCGCAGGTTCCCAGCACCTCACGCTTCCCCGCGACAAATGGAACTGGTACGTCTCAGCAATGAGCACCTACATGCACGACTGGAACAAATTCAACCAACGCATGCTCCTCCACTTTAACACACGCCAAGCAGCCATCGAAACAGGCCTCTCGCCGAAATGGATCAGCGCCGTTGGCGACACAGCCCGACTCCAGATCGACGGAGCCGATGACGACGAGAAGAGCGAGACTCGCGATGAACCCGATGAAGGCGACGACCTTGTTCCTGGTAGTGGAAAGGGCGGGTTCAGTGCCTACCTGCGCGGTATTGAGGAGGATGTCCAGGTGCGGAAGCACTGGGATGTAGCGTGTGAGTTACACCGCGAGTGTATTTTGGATCTTGGAAGGTTGAGGGAATGGATTCGGAACGGGGGCAAGGTTGTATAAGGTTGTTTATGATGATATGGGCGACATTGGCAATGCTGTTGGCATTCTAACATTTGAAGATACTGTTTGCTTTTTTTTTTTTTTTTTTTTTTTGCATGACGGGCATGGTGTCTGTTCGGTGAATACCCTGGATATTGCATTTGATCAATTAAATACGTTTCATCCATTTCCTTTTTTATTCCAAGTTTATTTGGGCTGGGGAGTGTCCTTGTGGGAACTGCGATCTGTGACACTGAGCTTCCGACATAGTCGCGTGCATGTTTTGAAAGGATCAATACTTACCCGGTCAACCTTTGAAGTCAGAAATACGAATGCCAAGTAACCCTGCTGAAGATTCACATGCAAGATCTCTTAGGCGCTCGGTTCTAAGCCCACAGTTGAGAAACCCAGAAGCCTTTATCCGTGATCTGACTATGATCAATTCAAAATCGGTGGTACACATGCTCTGGCTGATCAAATAACCATTTCGTCACAACTTGCAGTAAAGAACGACTATAAAAGTCGACGATGGATTCTAAATGGACAGGACCACGTTATACACAGTGCAGCTGTGGTACGGCGAATGACTGTATAATAATTTAGATCCTAAGTACGTGGTTCAGCCGGTTAATTGCGAAGATCAGACGTGGCGTTGGATGTTGCATACCGTACTGGAGCCAGAATCAGCTTCACAAGATAGAAAGAAATGAAATGGAAACAAAACCAGATGCAGATACCTGAATAGGATCCGGAACCAACATTGCTCTTCCACACGAGGTCTTAGCTCTGGCTCTGCTGAACTCCTCGCGAGGGCTTCCATAGACTTTCGAGGCTGCATCGTAGTTAGTACCAGGCCACCTGTGGTCCTTTGAAAGGCATGATCTGAAATTGAATGATCGACCTTCTTTCGGAATGCGTTGTAGTTCTAGTGCTCTTGGCATACCCACGTTTTCACCCGACTACTGTCTCCCTTTTTCACTTGTCCAGATGTCTACCCTGTCTTCTATATCCCTCTCCGCCGAAGCGTTTAACAAACTCCGATCCCTTCACTCGCCCCCACCCGTAACTCGGGGACGCCAGGTCTCTTAATCACGCCATTCTGTATTTAATCAACTGTAAATTACCACTTGAATACAATCGAATGGCAGAACCGTCAAATGCAAACGACTGGGGAAAACCCTTGCCCTAGATGCCTCAGGCAACAACCCGCGGCGGGTCTCGCCGGTGGTTACGTTACGAGGTTACGAAAAAAATACCCCATGAGTCACGGCATAAAAGAAGTCAATTCCTGCTTGACTTTTATTTTCACTGTGAGAATACCTCCAGTCAATGTAAGTCATTCGGGGCCGAGTGAACCCCAAGGCACTCACCGAGACTGACCCGAGCCCAGTGTGCCCCGCCATCCGAAGCCGGACGTGCTCTTCTTCCTTCAAATCCCCGCCACCGGCACTTGCGAATCCGATCGCAGTCAATTCAAAATCACAAGCCACCATGGTCTCTATCGTTCTGGGCAGTCAATGGGGAGATGAGGGTATGTTTCAATGTCTTGACTTGGAATTGGTATTGGGACGGGGAAGCTGATGGCGGGTCAGGCAAGGGAAAGATTACAGACATGCTGTCGCAGAAGGCGACGCTGTGCTGTCGTGCAGCTGGTGGTCACAGTGAGTTACGCCTCTCTATGCTTCATGATCTAGCGAAGTGTATCTAGCCCGGATGTCAATGATTAACCCCTGCGCCATTATTTAGACGCCGGCCACACCATCGTCCACGAGAACGTCACCTACGACTTCCACATCCTGCCCTCAGGTCTCGTTTCGCCCTCATGTATCAACCTGATCGGTGCCGGTACCGTGGTTCACGTTCCTAGCTTCTTCAAGGAGCTGGCCCAGCTCGAGACCAAGGGTCTCACCTCTGCCGGCTCGCGCATCTTCATCTCCGACCGCGCCCACGTCTGCTTCGATCTGCACTCCGTTGTTGACGGCCTCGAGGAGGCCGGTCTCGGTGGCCGCAAGGTCGGCACCACCGGTAAGGGCATTGGTCCCTGCTATAGTGACAAGGCTGCGCGCCGCGGTGTGCGCGTCGGTGAGATCCTCGACGAGGAGACCTTTGAGCGCAAGCTGCGTACTCTCAACACCTCTTACCGTGCGCGCTTCGGTGATCTGGCCTACGATGTCGAGGAGGAGATTGCCCGCTTCAAGGTAAGATTCTAAAAAAAAAAAAAAACCTTTGATCTGAAAATAGTAGAACATCTACTAATACAAAGCAGGAGTACCGCACCAAGCTGAAGCCGTACATCGTCGACCAGCTCGCTTTCCTGCAGGAGCACAAGAACTCCCCCAGCATTCTGGTCGAGGGCGCCAACGCCTTGATGCTGGACTTGGACCACGGCACATACCCCTTCGTGACCTCCTCATCAACAGGTCTCGGTGGAGCCGTGCAAGCCCTCGCCCTCAACCCAGCAAGCATCAAGTCCGTCATCGGCGTTCTGAAAGCCTACACCACCCGCGTCGGCTCCGGTCCCTTCCCAAGCGAACAGCTCAACGAAGACGGCGACAAGCTGCAGAAGGTCGGTCGCGAATTCGGCGTGACAACAGGCCGTCGTCGCCGCTGCGGCTGGCTCGATCTTGTGCTGGCTCGCTACTCCCACGCCATCAACCACTATACCGCTCTGAACCTGACCAAGCTTGATATTCTCGATGACTTTGATGAGATCAAGGTCGGAGTTGCGTACATCCTGCCCGATGGTACTCGTACCACTGGTTCGTTCCCTGCGGATCCCAAGGTTGTCGAGAAGCTCCAGGTTGAGTATATCACTCTGCCGGGCTGGAAGAGCAACACGATGGGTGTTTCCCGTTACGAGGACCTGCCTACTAACGCTAAGGCCTACATTGAGTTCATTGAGCGTGAGATCGGTGGTGTTCCTATCAAGTGGATCGGTACCGGTCCTAACCGTGAGCACATGATTGCACGCGAGTAGATGTCCTGCTGGTAAGTATCTACTTGCCCGCGGTAGATTTCTCCGATTTTTCTGGTGTTTCTTTTTTTTTAACAGTCCAGAATACTGGGATATGCGATTGAATTTTATACATACGGTTTCGACCTTCTCCTAACTCCATTGACGTGTTACTTATTCCCCCCTCAAAATGGACATGTTAGATGATGGATCGCATATTCTTACGATAGTAATAGGCTCAGGATGGGATTCATGGAGTTTGATAGTGTTTCACATAATATTGCCAAATTAGAAATTCAATATGTAAGACAAAGAAGTTCAGAATAAAACATGGGTAGAACTAAAGCTGAGAAGTTGAGAGATGGAGAAAAGTGAAGCACCCAGAGACAGACAAATGTATAGTACATGGCAACAACATTGAAGCCAAAGAGAAAAAGACGCCGCCAGATGCGAAAAGAATGGGGAATCTCTATCAATTTTCTTGTGTCGTCAAGTCGGATGCATGGCATGACCTAACAGCGGATATAGACCAATTTATCCGTCTTGCACAGCCGAGATCATAATCAGAAGGGGGAACGGCTGCCGAAGCCGGAGGAACGTTCACGGCCACCGGAGGAACGCTCACGACCACCGAAGGAACGTCCACGGCCGGAGGAGCGGTCGCCGCGATCGTTGTCACGGTCGAAGCTACGACGGGGCATTCCACCGCGGTCGTTGAACCCACGGCTGGAGCCGCGGTCAGAACGATCAGAACGGTCGGAGCGGTCAAAGCTGCGAGCCCAGCTACCGGAGGAACGGTCGGAGCTGCGATGGCCGCCAAACACACGGTCAGTGGATGAGGAGCCCTGGCCGAGGCCAACATGGCGCTGTTGCGAGTGCCCAATCACCAACTCGGGGATCTTGGAGATACCAAGGTTGCGGGCAATGTTGGGGCTGACGGCCGGGGGCTCAGAGAGGCCGTAGCCGTTGAGGGCGAGGTCGTTGAGGATGCGGATAGCGTGGCGCTTGCTGGCAAAGCTTTGCAGCAGGGTGCCGAGCTGGGAGCGGTATGTGCTCTCACGGGTCATGAGGGGGACCTCCTGCACAGCGGCCTTAATCTGGCTGATGGTCAAGGCAGTGGCAGGAGAGAGGTTGTCGAGGCCTTTGGACATATCCGCCATGGCGGTGGGAATAGACTGGCTGTCCTCGTGGATGGGGAGATCTCTCAGGCGGTCGCTGAAGTAATCGTTCTCGCCGTCATGGAGGAACATCCAGCCCTCACCGGTCTTGTTGGCACGGGCGGTACGACCAAGACGGTGGATGTAGGTCTCGCGGTCACGAGGAACACCAACCTGGATAACGTGGGTGACTTCGGGGAAGTCCATACCACGAGCGGTCACATCGGAAGAGAAGAGGATGGCCTCAGAGCTCTTGCGGAAGGTGTTGGCGCTGTTGGTGCGTTGGCTCTGGCTGAGACGGGCGTGGATCTCTAGCAGGCGCATGCGACCCAGGGGGTTCTGGCTCCGTTGCTCAGTAGGCTCAACCTTGAGATGATTGAAAGCCTCGGCCGCAAGGTTGACCTCGGCGGTCGAGTTGAAATAAACAATCGCCTTGAATGGGCGCAGGTCAGGGTTTGCTTGCTGCTTGACCTGGTAGTTCTTGGCGAGCTCAAGAATCGAGGGCAAAGCATTTTCATATCCACGCAGGAACACAGTCTTCTGGGGAACACGGAGGTGGGTGGGGACCTCATCATCACGGACAGTCTTCACGAACTTGAAGTCCGGCTTCATAGTACGCTTGACCATGTGCATAACCTCCTTGGGAACAGTGGCAGAGAACATGACAGTCTGGCGGCTCACCTTGAAGGGATCTGGGAGGAGATCCTGGATGAGCTTGACCTCAGGGGCGAAGCCCTGATCCAGAAGACGATCAGCCTCGTCCAAAATCAGGGTGTTCAGCCGGGGAGCAGAAACACCGCTGGAAGGGTCGGAGAAGATATCCTTGATACGGCCAGGAGTGCCGACCAGCAGGTGGCAGCCCATGCGCTGGATCCTCTGCAAGCCCAGTCTCTTCTGTGTACCACCAACTGCAGTCTGCACCTTCAGTCCGGTGCCGGCAGCAACCTTCATGGCCTCGGCGGCGATCTGCTCAGCGAGCTCTCGGGTAGGAGAAATGATGAGAGCACGGATATCGGCAGCACTAGGCTGCCCACGACGGCCGAGGTCTTGCTTGGTGTTGAGAGTAGGGTCACTAAGGATGTTTTGCATCGTCGGGAGGAGGAAAGCAAGCGTCTTGCCAGTTCCGGTCTTGGCCTGAGCCAGGCTAGGAATTGTTAATAGGCGGAACCAAAAGGAATGAAGCGGTTGAGACTTACACATCGCCACCTTGGAGCATATGGTGAAGAGACTGGCTCTGCACATCAGTCATAGTCTTCAAGCCCATGCGGTCAGGGCTGATGATGTTGCGAACAATCGAGGCATCAACGAACCCCTTTGTCTGCAAATCGGCAAACTCGGTGATCAATTCCTGATCCACAGCAGGGGCTTCAGAAGCCTCCGCGGACGCCGCGCTCAGCGCAGGGTAAGAAGTTTGAAAAGATCGGATCAGGACAGGGGAGCGAGTAGCCGGGGCCTGCCACTTGAGTAATTGAGGGGCCCATCGGGATGAAAGGGTACGCGGCGCAGAGGCGCGCAGTGCCTGGGAGACACCAAATCGACGAACAGCACCAAACATTTTGAAGGATGTTGATGGAAAGGGTGAGACCGGAATAATTCGTCGCGACAGAAATCGTAAAACCAAAATTTAGATCACGTGTCTCTTATCGATAGTGCCTGGAGACTAGGCCCGAGTAGGTGGCAAATTCAACACCGGGTTTAAACGACAGGTATTGGGCTTGATTGGAGCAGAAAAATCGGAAAAGAGAAGAGTAAAAGGAAAGAAACAATAAAAAACACGTGGGCAGCCAATGCACGGATTTTCGTATAGTCACTTGGACGGTCGGAGAAAAAAAGAAGAAGAGAAAAAAAGAATGCGTCGACGCCCGGATTCGAACCGAGGAACCCGAAGGAAACGGCTCTCCTATGTGAGAGATCAAACCTTAGTGAACTAAGGCGTTTGAATGGCTCTAGCAGGCCGCCGCGGTAACCACTGCGCCACGTCGACCTTGGATGAAAAAGTAGGCTTTTATTTAATACAAACCCAACATGCTGTATCCCCTATTTCATGAGTTACCTGGCTTCCACGCGTGAAATTTCAAGCTATATTTGTTATATTTGTTCACAATGGATTTTCTGAGCATTTTCTTTGTACCCAAATGCATCCATATTTCATCAAAGCTCTGCCACGCTAAAAAAAATCACAAACTTTCACCGTTCCCAGGGTTCTCACCATGAAAATAGGAGCATGACTCAGCGGGTCGGAGCTTGAAAACACCGAGAAGAAAGTAAGCTCCATTGTGGGATTGATAATCACCATTTATTTGGCAGTGTGGGCTGACAAACTACCTTAAATTCTCCCCGGAATCCATATATCTGTAGCTGATTGTCTGGGGCGTGGCTAGTTTGACAGGAGGGCTGGAATGCATTATAAGGGGCCGGGAGGGGGGTGTCATCACGTATAAGATGGTCCACCCCAACCTTGCCTTTTCCCTAGATCAATATTCTTCCCACTATCCATCATGGCGCCTGTCAACGTTGTGATTGTTGGAGCGTCCTACGCGGGGCTTAGCATCGCCCATTCCGTACTTGAGCTCCCTGAGGTTAAAGTGGTGTTGATCAACCCGGCCACTACTTTCTTCTGGAACATCGCCGCGCCCCGCATCGTCGCAAAGGCCAAGGCTTTCAAGCCGGAGCAGTATCTGCTTTCGATTGCCGATGCATTCAACAAATACCCGGCTGAAAATATCGAATTCATTCCGGGCACTGCGACTGCTGTCGACGTTGCTGCTAAGACTATTTCAGTGACTCCCAATGAGGGCGACGCCAGGTCAGTATCGTATGACCATCTCGTTATCGCTTCCGGAAGTACTACTACTTCGACCACTGGCGAGATCACCGGCTTCTCTATCCCATTCAAGCAGTCCAATCGCGATGATGTGAAGCAGCTGATTGAGGCGGCCCAACAGAAGATTGCCACTGCCAAAGAGATTGTTATTGGTGGTGCTGGCCCTATTGGTGTCGAACTAGCTGGTGAGCTGGCAGATGTGGTGGAGCAGAGTGGCAGCGCGCCAACGATTACCCTGGTCTCCGCGACGGATCGCGTGCTTCCGATGCTCAAATCCTCGGGCAGCTCCGCCGCGTCGAAGATGTTGAAGGAGAAAAATGTCAAGGTTGTTACATCTACACGAGTAACCGGCGCGGAGGCATCAGGCGACGCATGGACGGTTTCCCTGGACAACGGCGACAAGCTCTCTGCCGACCTGTACATCCCCACGACGGGTGTAATTCCCAACAACAGCTTCATTCCGGAGCAATTCCTGGATAAGGAAGGTTGGGTCAAGGTTGACAAGGAGATGCGCGTGGAGTCATCGAAGAACATCTATGCTGCCGGCGACATCACCAACAACTCGATGCGCCTGTCATTCAAGGCTGCTGAACAAGCCAGCGTGGCGGCCAACAATCTCAAAGCGGATATATTGGGCAAGGGCGAGCGCAAGAACTTTGACCAAGGCGAGAGCATCATGATGGTTGTCCCGATTGGCGCGTCGGGTGGTACTGGGCTGGTCTTCGGCTTCACGCCCTTCAGTTTCATGGTGAAGATGATCAAGGGCAAGGACTACTTCATCTCCAAGGCAGCATCTATGGTTGCCGGGAAGGCATAGACGATCTAATCAACCAGACTGGATAATAATAGCGGTCTAATGTTTAAAATGTTAATGGGACGACCTCCAGATTTCGGGATGCTGAACTTGTTGCCAATATTACGTATATCAAAGTTATACCTACTCTCCCATATATATCCTACGATCGATTTGTAAGGTTTCCAAGATTGTTTCAGATTTCCCCACCGCCCGATCGAACCCTGGCATTAGTGCTTACGGGGTATCGATTTTGGGCCTGCTTTATCTAGATGACTCTAGGAAGATCATATGCACATCACCCGTACATACAATGACCAGTTTGACCAGTTTATGGTGCAGCCCAACCTGCGATGAAACACGATCGCATCGACCCCTTCAAAAGGCCAAGCTTGCAGGGACTTCCCCGCCGCCTCTACCAGATCGGGTAAGTTGCTCCGTGCTTGGAAACTGCTGGCTGCGAATTCAGATTATTCAGATTATTCATGACTGGATCTCTTGAGTACACGGTTCTCCTACCCAGAATGGATGTCGCCCGTCGGCTTGAATCGTTTTCAGTTCCTCCGAGCTCCACCACGGCATTCAAGATGCCCCGCTCTGAAGTCTCCGTTCGTTGAAACTGCGCTTTGCAAGCTCATGCCGTGGCGAAGTTGAGACACTCGTTGCACACGGTTTTGGTTTCCTAGGGATTATGCAAATCCAACTTCACAGTGACGGAAAATGTGCAGGGAAGTGGAGCCCGGCAACGCTTCTCGATCGACTAACACCTCCTCGAGAAGCTTCTCCGGGACCCATCCGCAAGCTCCCGTTGCTTTATAATGATGCAATCCAATTATTGAAATCTGCCTCGGTCCCCTCTGTTGCCCCGCTTGACAGTAATAAAACCTTTCTGTTATAAAAACATTGCGCCTTCTGGTTCAAGCTCACATACCTCATCTCCCACCACACCTATATACCCTCCCATTGACATCATAAATCATACATCATACATCATGTCCAACAAGGCCCTTATCTTCAAGGCTATCCCCAAGGGATACCCCGTCCCGGGAGAGCACCTGACTATCGGCCAGGCTGCCTATGACGCCAACGTTGAGACTCCTGCCGACGGTGTCGTTCTGCGCTCCCTCTACACCAGCTTCGACCCCTACATGCGCGGCCGTATGCGCCCTACCGAGGTCAAGTCCTACGCCCCTGCCTTCGAACTTAACAAGCCCATTGAGAGCGCCAGCATCTGCAAGGTCCTCCGCTCCAAGTCCGCCAACTACAAGGAGGGTGACCTCGTCATTGGCCATGTTGCCGTCCAGGAGGTTGTTGCCCTTGATGCCCCCAACCTCGCCCGCATCCGCAAGCTCGAGAACCCCCTCGGCCTTGAGGACATCCGTGTCTTCCTGGGTGCTCTGGGCATGCCCGGCCTGACCGCCTACTCGTCCCTGTACGAGATCGGCAAGCCTAAGAAGGGCGAGACCATCTTCGTCTCCGCTGCTAGCGGTGCCGTCGGCCAGATTGTCGGCCAGCTGGCCAAGCACGAGGGCTTGAAGGTCATTGGATCCGTTGGCTCCGACGACAAGCTCGAGTACATCACCAAGACTCTCGGCTTCGACGGTGGCTTCAACTACAAGACCGAGAAGCCCGCTGATGCGCTGGCCCGCCTCGCCCCTCAGGGTATCGATATCTACTATGAGAATGTCGGTGGTGAGCACCTCGAGGCTGCGCTGGACGCGTTGAACAACTTCGGCCGTGTCGTCGTTTGCGGTCTGATCTCTCAGTACAACTCCGCCCCTTACCCCATCACCAACATCGCTCAGGTTCTCGTCAAGCGTATCACTATGCGCGGCTTCATCGTCGGCGACGAGGGCATGGGTAATGTCTACACCAAGGAGCACCAGGAGAACGTGCAGAAGTGGATCAAGGATGGTTCCTTCAAGGTTCTCATCCACGAGACCGAGGGCATTGACAACTCTGCCGAGGGTCTTGTTGGAATCTTCCACGGAAAGAACAAGGGCAAGGCTGTGCTCAAGTTCTAAATGTTAGAAATTGTTAAAATAGAAGATTGAAATGCCCGCCACGAAATTCTTGGATCTGACATGTTCGGGATGTCTCGGTTATGACGTTTTGGGGATGTAACCCAGTCAAATAATAGAGAGAATCAAACAAACCTATTCATTAAGCCATGAAGTCACCTAAACGTAAACCAAGGTAGTCAATAAGGCCCGAAACATCACAAACCAGAAGTATAGAAAAGTGTACATGTCTGGATAAATGTTTCTCGCGCGTTCATCGGCCAATCTCGGCTGGGCGGATTCCCGTCAGCCAATCACTTGCCGCAGAATTCGCTGACATACCGAGTCGGATTCCCGAGGTTGCCAACTTCATCCTTGTGCGACTCTTGCTCCCCCTCCCTCCATTATCTGCAACTATGGCTTCATTCGCGCGCCCGTCACTGCTCAGGCAGACCCTTGCGATCCGGTCGCCCCTCCTGCGCCAGAATGTCGGCGTGTCGCAGATGGTTGCTTTCCACGCCTCCGCTCGGAAGCAGATCCTGCCCCCGTTGCCTCGTACGTATACCCTGTGTTTGGAGATGAATTGAGGGCGTTGAGACCGCGGAATATGTTGGATCGTAATGAAAGATTGCTAACGTATTTTCCGGTCTACAGAGTCGATTGAAGGAACCAGTATGTGACGGCCCGAAACTTCCATGTCTTTTGTCTCGCTCTTCGAGCCTCAAACCCCGGATTGCCTTTACCCCATATCGATTCTGTGGATTTGGCTGGAATGGCGAGACAGGTGGCAGGGTCAGCAACTGCTTCGATCTTGTACTAATTCCCCACGACAGTGAACGACCCGGTCCCCGTTCCTAAGCCTCACCCCTCCGAGGGTAGCTACCACTGGACTTTCGAGAGGTTCGTCATATCCTAGCTTCGGGAAAATGATCGATGATGGCATAAGAACAAATCTGACCAATATTTGCAGAGCCGTCTGCGTCGGTCTCATCCCCCTCAGTGTTGCTCCCTTCGCCGCCGGCTCCCTCAACCCCGTCATGGACGCCATCCTCTGCTCCCTCCTGGTTGCCCACTCCCACATCGGATTCCAGTAAGCCTCGTGGCTATCGCATATCTTTCCATTTCTAACCCCATTCTAGGGCCGCCATCATCGACTACTTCCGTCCCCAGCGTGTCCCCAAGTTCTACTCGCTTTGCCAATGGCTTCTGCGTGCGTTCACTCTGACCACCGCGATCGGCTTGTACGAGTTCGAGACCAACGACGTGGGTGTCACCGAGGCCCTGCGCCGGATCTGGAACGCATAGAGCGGAGTTTGAAAAGGGTGTTGGTTTCTTTTATTCTGGTCAGGCGTTCCGCCTATGTATATGTCGTCGAAATTTCTCATTTGTCCCGCCCGACACAGCTCGGTGCCCCAATTGCCTACAAGAATTATATCCTCTGTACCCATTGATACCGACCCAGTAAAGTATATAATCATTGATCTATCCGAAAGCGCAAAGGGGGGTAACCTTGGAACAAAAGACCCGCTCAACATGAAGCACTTCAGGGCACCGCTCGTATATTTTATTGATACCAATTACTGCTCGTCCTCATCCTCAACGTCCACCAACGGATCATCATCCGGCAGCTCATGGTCGTCATCCGCCTTGGCCATCACGGTCTCGATAAGCTTCAGCGTTGCCTTCAACGGCATCCCGATAACGTTATCATAGCTGCCCTCAACTTTCGCCACAAGAATAGATCCCAAACCTTGTAACCCATAACCACCAGCCTTATCGGCGCCCTCGCGCGTGCGCACATAGGCCATAATCACCTCATCCGAAACATCCCCATCAAAGGTAACATCGGTCTCCTCAACATGCGACTCCATAGCATACCCAGGCAACCTTGCGCTCTCCAGCGGCGCCATAGCCACAAGCGCCGTGTAAACCTTATGCTTCCTCGCATCACGCAGCCCACGAAGCATAGAGAAATGGTGAGCCTCGGAAGTCGGCTTCTCAAGGATTGTACCAGTAACAATATTCACGACCACCGTATCCGCGGCTAGGATGAGAGCCGGCTCGCCCTTCTCCTCATTCGTAATCTCCTGCTCATAGACAGCGCGGGCCTTCTTCGTCGCGGTGCCGAGCACGTATTCGAACGGCGCTAGGTCTTTCGGTAGGTCCTCTTCTGCGTTGGAAGGGATCACTTCGACTGGGAGACCTAGGTAGCTGATGATTTGGCGGCGGCGGGGCGATTGGGAGGCTAGCACGACTCTTTTCGTGCGGAGGTCGTTTAGCACGGGGAGTGAGAGCGGTGGTGGGCGGGGGAGTGGTGCCCCGCGCGGCTTTGGGGGGTCATAGGCTGGCGGGGGGTCGACGTGGTCGAGGAGAGCTTCTTTAGAGTCGGACATGGTGGTATGTGCAGGTCGGAGGTTGTGGGAGCTTGAATTTGGTGCGATTGCGGGTGATTGACTTGGTCTCCACTGACGATGTTCCTGATTCGCGGGTGAACCAGGCACTTGCAATATGGCCGTTTTTGGTGTGGATCTTTGCTACTGTCCATAGAAGATTGAACTGTTTTGATAGGAGGTACTGTTAGTCGGATTTGTCGTGCCCTTCACATTCAATCTCCCCCAGTCTCCTTAGCTTCCATAAATGGCAAACGACCTTTCCAAGAAGCATCGGATCCACTCGTCGAAGCAAGTATCGCCATGTCGGTAGATTTTTGACAGAAGGCTTCTATTTAGATCAAAGAGACTCATCAGTTGAATGATATTTAGATGGAGCTTTTATACAGCTTTGAGGAGACGAGAACAACAGCCTTGAAAATAGCTGCCTGAGGCCCTCAGTATAAATCACATGCTAACTGTACCTAGACGATAATCTGCAGGGCCTTTACAATCGATTTGGCCTGAAAGTCCGTTCCTATGTACTCCAGGCCACGGCAGGAGTTGACGTATCTGTGCGCCGATGCTCACTCTCGCAAAATGGGATTCTTGGTATCGCCTGTCGAGACCGAGGATGTCGATTTGCTCGTTCGTAAAGTTGAATTCCTCGCACATCAAGATGGCCTCCTCTATCGCTTGATATTTTCGCAATAAAATCGTGCGAAAGGAAACGAAACAAATGAATCTTTTTCTTGTTTACAAAATAGTAGACGCATGATTGCTCAGGAAAAGTTAATCCACATCTTGATCAGTTTAGACGGTACCCTTAATCTCTGTTCAAGAGTCTTCGTTGCTATTAGGCTAATATGACTGACGTAGGATGGTTTCTAGATTGTCTGAGAACTCGCCTGGCCCATAGTATCTCAGACAGACCCAGAAGGCGACAATTTGTTCGCCGGCGAATAAGCAGCAAACTGAAATAGTTCGCTTCAAATTACCGAAACTCAAGATTATGCATATTGGCCATTGCTCGGCACGTCTATACTTATTAGGTGGCGTTGTAAGCGAAGGATTCCTGACGCAGGTGCAAGGGTCTCAAGGTTACTGTAGCGCACTGGTTCGAGGGCCTGAGTGTCTCTAACCTTAGAATATACTTGCCTAGGTAGTCACCGCCAGGGTAGGAAGCAATCATAAATCCCATGTACGCACCGAGCCTTGATCTTATGATCTCCCCGGCGCTGGGACTAGATCCGGAGGCATCCATTTCTTATGACGCCATATGATCGTACGTGTACTTCCAAGGCTCGTGCCCATGTGTTCTCTATCAGGATTTGCCGGAGATGAATCTATAGCTAGTAGATTAAACGGTGCTGCCTGGATATTCGCACGGGTTACCTTTCATCGCCGTACTTTTTATGTGGATGCCGACCGAGCCAATTGTACTAGAGTTATATTGATGAGCCACGAATAGACTAGACTCCGCCTTCTTACCTGCCCAGTGCCGTCAGCGAATCAAGACACGTAAGAGGTACCAGAACCAGTACATAGACGATTGAATGGAAGCGGATTATACATCTCGGACATAATTGCCTGTAGAACTTCCCCACTAGACCCATATTAGACTGCCAAGGTTTCGTTAGGAAGATACATGAGGAGACGTATTTGCCACTCACATAATCTCGGGGCAGATTTCGATTCAATGGGTAATACACTAGGGCTACCGGACGGGTTAAATAAGAGTTTAACCACTATATATGTAGGCTTTGCCATTCTGCTCATTATGATTTGACTTCTGAAAATGCTCTATTCCCGAAGTGTGCGACAGAGAAGCTTGGACTTGTGGGGAAATGACCTCACATAGAGTAGAAGACCCTCTATAGCATTCCACATCGTGAGATTTGCCACGGTACTAGGCCATAACACCATGAATAACTATCACACTGTGCAGTGTGCAAATTTCAGTACAAGCGAAGGCGGCGGTCAATTCCGGTTTTCCGGAGATAAGATCTTGGCACTATAACCAAGCGAGATGATCTGCAGGGGTCTTCACTCCTTCAGTCTTGATTAAATCCGACGTGGGGCAATCAGGCTTATCAAGATGAGATTGACAACAGCATGATCCATCCCACTAGCTGCATCGGGCCTTTTATCTGAATAAGGCGATGACGACCGAAATACCGCTTGGCAACACGTACATGTTGTTTGACCCTTGCGGAAATTGATCGACCAAATGCCCGTCGGAACTCCCATTGCCTTTCTAACTACTCCTTGATCCCTAAAAACACCCATTTAATGGCAGTAGTTCGGTGGCCATTTCTGGTCATTTCGGCTCATCCGAGTGCTCGGATTGCAGGATTCGGTGAAGAACCCACCAAGCCACTATGACAGCTAGCATAGCCCGCCCTTCGTGCCGGTTCAATGCCGCTACTGTGATGGGTCTCTACTGTTAGAAGGCGGGTCTTTCTGCTTGTTATGACCAGGCAAGGGCACTGGGGTCCCCGGGTAAGAAATTATCAGTATATAATATGGCCAATCGTCGCTATCTTCGGACCTGCAACGACACTTGTCTTTTCTTCTGCCATCGTTCGGGAAAGGGAAAACAGGATGCGACTTTCCTCTGCGATTACCTTTGCAGTCCTTGTGGTTGGCCCTGCTGCAGCTAGCTGCCCTTATGCTGAGCGTGCTACTGCTGCTCCCGTTGCTGCTGCCGGCGCAGGATGCCTTTATGCAAAGCGTGATGCTGTCACCGTGCCAAAGGAGAGGCCAACAGTGTCGCGCCGCGGGCCAATTGAGGGCAAGAAGGGCATCTTCTATAGCAAGTAGCCCTTAACTTCCTCCTCGAGGACTAGACAGACATACTAACGAGTCACAGTGAACCGAATTGGACCGTCGGGCTCGCAGCTTTGGATCTCCAACGCGGACGGTACCAATGCAACAAAGCTTATGGGCAATCAAACAGGGGCTTTCGACTACCACCCCTCATGGTCTCAAAATGGCGACTGGATAGTCTTCACTAGCGAACGCCGTTCGCCCGGGCAGTCTGACTTATATCGAGTGCGCCCTGACGGCACTGGACTCGAGGTGCTCGAGGATACAGACAGCGTCGAAGATGCGGGCACACTCTCACCAGACGGTACTAAGGTCGCGTATGTGTCGACATACGGCAATTACACGACCAACATATGGATCAAGGACCTGAAGACCGGCAGGGCACACAACCTGACCGACACTGCTTCCACCCGTAGCAGTGACATCTGGCCCTCTGGACACTTCCGTCCCGCATGGTCCCCCAATGGCCAATGGGTCGCCTTCAGCTCTGACCGCAACACGGACTGGACTGGACATAGCGAAGGTACCGGCTGGGAGCACACGCAAAGCTTGGGTATCTATGTGATTCGCGCTGATGGCCGCCACTTTCGCACCCTGCTCCACGAGCAAGGCTATGCGTATGGTACTCCTCAGTGGTCGCCAGATGGAAGTCGCATTATCTACAACAACATGACGACTGAGAATACCTACTATGCGCACTGCGTGGCCGAGCAACAGGAATTGATCTCTTCGCAAATCTGGAGCGTTGACTTCGCGACAGGCAAGAACCGCGTCAAGCACACCTCCAGTGACACCTTCAAGGTTGGACAACACTATATCGGCAACTCCACCAATATTGGCTACCTGGTCAAGGCTGGAGACCTGGAAGGTATCCACTACACCAAGCCTGATTCGACTCACAGGGCCTTCAACCTGACTTACCTGCGTGACCCCTCGTGGTCACCGGATGGAAAGAAGCTTGTGTACTGGATCCCGAACTGGGATCAGCAACCCGCCGAGCTGGAGCTGTTCAGCTACGACAATGAATGGCAGTACCGCTACGCTGATGTCTTCCCTATGCACAACACCGTCGTGAACCGCATGGCGACAACACAGAAGGTGCTGGGAGGTGCCAATGGCTCGGTTGTGCATTCAACCCCATTTTACAAGGACGTGGTCGACGCGCTTGACTCCTACGATATTTACTCAGCCGACAACACGACCGAAGTTTTGTGGCTCGAGGAGGGCCAAGCAGGTGGCTTCCAGCCCTCGTGGAACCCCGACGGCACTGAGCTGGTCGCCGGCTTCGGCGCCTGGTTCTTGACTCGTACCGAGTCCTCCGCTGCCATTTACCGCATGTTCGCCAACGGAACCGGCCACACCAACCTGACTGACTGGACTAACAATGCCGGTTACCCCTCCTGGTCCCCCGATGGTTCCGCCATTGTCTACCGCATTTTCAACAGGGAGAGCGGTGATCCCATGGGCCTGCACATCCTCAACTTCACTACCGGCGAGACAACCCAGCTCACTCTTGGCTGGGATAACACTCCCGGTTGGTCTCCTGATGGCGAGCGCATTGTGTTCACCCGTAACAACAACTGGACCGCATCCTACGGCTCTCGCTGGTACGCGGACCGCTTCGATATCTACACTATCCGCCCGGATGGCACTGAGCTGACCCAGGTGACGGATAGTCTATCCAACGATGCCCAGTAAGTCCCCGGTCCATTTCTTTACCATTGACAATATATGCTAACCTCCCTCAGTGCTGTCTGGTCCCAGGATGGCCATATCATGTGGAGCACCGGCATGTACGGCTTCAAGGACGAGAGCCAACTCTTCGACAAGACCTTCCAGCCCTACGGTCAAATCATGATCATGGACTACGATGGCTCCAACAAGAAGCTGCTCACAGATACCATTTGGGAGGACTCGATGCCTTTGTATCTGCCTAACGAGTATCTCGAGTAGACCTGTACAGGAGGATATTTCGACGAATGCAAATTTTGTTCATATACTTTTATCATTTCAAAGCCAAGTCACTTTGTAATTTGCAAAGACTTTCACAGCCCATCCTTAATGCGAACCTGCGTAGTCCGTAGAGGAGTATGTACTTTTGTCCCCTGCACGCTCGGCCCCATCAGCTCGGCTCCATCAGCTCGGCATAACTACACGTGACTGGCTCCAGTTGCGGTCCTCGGTAGTATAGTTCGTACCGACAGGCCCCTGAATATCTCCACATGATCCTGTTGCCTAGAAAAACCTGCGATAGCATGTAAAATATTGAATTGAAAGATTCAGCCCAGCAGTAAACGCCCCTAGTGGTCCTGTAGCCACGCCCATGTACACATTCTGGTTTTCAGCACCACGCCCAGTGGCAAGTTGTTATTGAATATGTACAAATAATGATATAGATAGATATAGCCTACAAGGATAAAGAAGTATTTGGTGAACGGAGAATCCACTGCCTGTGGTAGGGATGCGAACCAGCGCAAGCAGAGCACCCGAGTCTCGGATAGGAACGTGTCAGACAGGACTGGTTGCCGGTACAAAAGATGCGACCAGCGCTGATTCCTGTAGACTCAAAGGTGCAGCGATGATCCCGAGACGGTAGAATAGGTTTCGTGGTGGATGTATAGTTGATTTTTGTGTGGCCTGGGTGCCGGCCCCGCACCTCGGCACAGCTGTGTATAGAACCGCCGATGCGAACAGGGAAAGAACCCAAGAAACGATAATGCGAAGACAGCAGAGAACAAAACACAGCAGAGAGATGACCGGGGGTTATGTAGGCCGCAATGAATCATCTACCCGACCGCCCTTGTTCTCGACCTCGGCAATCATATTCTGTCGCTCTTGAAGCTTCAAATGCATGAACTCGACTGTCTTTTGCAGCACAATGCTTTCGCTGCGACCTTGGCCCTCGAGGCCAGGCACCAATTCCGTAAGTCGGTCGAAGCCATCGCGGATGGCTGCGCGGCGCTTTTGTTCGGAAGCGATGTGGTTGTTCTTCTTCTCTTGGTCGGTGAGGCGGGGCTTGTCTTTGTCTTGACCGGATACCGATTTTGATGTGGCTGTCGGGGTCGATGAAGACCGGTCATCGTCGTCAGGATTCATGTTGGAAAGAGGTTGCGACCGGATGCGTCGCGAGGAATTTGAAACAGGTCAAGTCGACCCTTGAGTACCACAGAGTGAAAGGAAGAGGAGAGGAGAAGGGAAAGTTGCGGAGGAAGGAAAGCGATAGCGATAAGGCCAATGCGGAGAATAAGAAGCTGATCCTTGGCACTCTTCACGTCATAGAGGTCCACCTCACACCACCCTGCCACTTTTTTCTCCTTCCTTCTTCTTGTGCAAGAGTTACGACTATCTCCATACAAGGGAAGACTCAATTGTAAGGTTGCGGTGCAGCTGATAGCTCTTGCCGACGTTACAGCTCTGTATCGATCCGATCCAGTCTGGCCCGCCGTTACTGGTACCACCGTACAACATGGCCCACGAGCCGCTGCATGGATCATGCTCATGTGGTCGTAATGAGTACAGCATTCAGATACCGGAGGATGTGACCGAGCATGCCGAAGTCTACTTTGACACTTCCCGAGACAACCGTATGTAGATCCCCGAGCTCTATTGAGTACTACTGAAAACGCGCTAGGTCGATCACATGGCACACCTATCACAGCCTGGCTTCGCGTACCTCTTGACTGGTATCAGTCGAGCACTCGATCTTTTTTCCCCGACGAGACACATTCTTCTATTCGCCGCATCTTCACACCGCGCCATGCACCTGACACCCGGCGCATCTTTTGCGGTTTCTGTGGAACGCCTCTGACATTTTGGACGGAGGAACCCCACGAGGAAGCCGAGTTTATGAATATCGCAATTGGAAGCCTATTCAGCGAGGACCAGCGTGTCCTGGAGGAACTCGACCTTCTCCCGGCAGACTCTGATGAGGAAGAATCAGTGGCTGAACCATCCAGCTCAGCCCTCGAACCGGCAATGGACACTGTATCCTCCATCATAGTGCCATCGTTTGGCAACCAGGGCCTCTCACGAAGCTTCCGGCACGGTACAGCTGGCGGAATTCCCTGGTTTGAGGAAATGGTTGAGGGCAGCCGCCTCGGCCGGCTGATGCAATCTCGGCGCGGCATGGGTGTTAGCGACGATCAATCTACTTCATTCGAATGGGAAATCAGTGAATGGCACGATGATGGAACTGGTGATATAGTACAGGAAGATGACCCGGATGCTCATTCTATTGGGAAGAGAAAGCGGGGCCAGCAGGTGGAGGCCAAGTCGAAGTCGAAACGGACCTGAGTTCAATGCTCATGTTCTAGGGGTGCTCTACCCATCTTAGCTAGGCGCTTAGTTGTTGGAGATTCATTTGAATCTACAATTATTTATTTGCTTCTTTTCTTTTTCGATATTGGCTGGCGTTCTTCTCAGGGATGCCTTAGTGCGTCAGAGGTAAAATAATATAGAGCCAGGAGGGTTAATGTAGCCAGAATTGAAGTTTTCCAAGCAAATTCTATCTAGGAGTAAACAAAAGGCACTATGACCTATCTGATACCGAAAGGAGGATAGCTAAAGAGTATGGCCTATTTGCGGAGCTCTATTGTGAAAAAATACTAGCCTACTCTATGGAGCTTTACTTTAGCTTCATTTTAGCTTTAGTTTACTAGAGCTATGTATCCCTACCTTGGCTTTGCTTCAAGTTTCTCCTCATGTTCCAACTTAAGTTTTACATTCAATAGACTTTTTCCCCTATACTTGTTTGATCCTTACTTTGCCATACTAATAAATCGTCGCTTCCGCCCTCCGGCCCACCCTCGCCGTCTCCCCTATGAACTCTCTACTTCTCCCACCTTCTTCCACGATCCCATTGTCATACACCATGATACCGCAGCCAAAGAAGCCAGCAAGTAAGGCCGTGCCTAAGAAGGGCTTAGTGCCAGATGCTCCCGACCTCGCGGCTTCCTCTATCGATATCCCAGCCACTACCAAAGCCACAAGAGCCTTACATATCCTACCAGGCCGTCATGATCTGCAGCAGTTGGAAGAGAATTTTTCCTAACTGGTTGAGCTCAATACTGGTTGTCTGTTGTCGCAAGATTTGCTATGGTATTATGAGCGGCAGTCAAGTGAATGCCAAGTGCAAGGGTTTTAAATGATGCCAAGCAGAATTTCAACACCTATCCGCATGCTAAAAACCACTTATACTATATTCCGAATCTGGGTATATAATATATATAATATAAGTGGCTCTGTTTTTCTTTGGATAGCTCTAGCAGGAATGAGTACCGATTATGGAACAAATAGATCGTAATAGAATGTAATCAATTCTAAACTCCAGGCTATGCAACCGATCTATCAAATCAAATCCATAGTTCAAAGACAAAAGAAACACACATATGTCCGAGCCATATGTGGACATTAATTATTTACTCGAAACAAGCCAGGCTCATCTAAGGCTTAGAAGTCCACTGCTGGGGATAAGCAGGCATAGCAGCCTCCTCGCCCCGGTTGACCTGCTTGCCACGAACACGCAGAGTCATACCAACACCAAGGCAAGTAATGACAACAGCAAACTCTTCGAGGACCGACATGACCAGGGCCACAGTCTCGCTACCGTTGAGAATACTGAAAGTCGAGTCATGCAAGAACCAGATGAGGAACGCGTAGATGACTCGGACCAGAATGAATGGCGAAGAAATAGCAACCGCCAACAAAGTCCGACCCTCGCCGCGCTCGAGAGAGCTGCGCTTCACGGCAATGACCAGAAGCATGAGGACCATAACCGCCCAACAGACGAGGTAGAGAATCATTCCAATCTTAGTCTTGATATCGGGGTGCGCGAGACCCTCGGCGGTCATATTAGACGCGATACCCGCGATAGCGATTGCCATCGCGACGACAGTGAGCAGTCTGAAAGCGCGAAAGATCATAGCAGGCAGAGCAGGACGGCTTGTTGTGTGTTCGATAGAGAGATTGGCTCGAGAAAGGAGACCGGTGCATGCGAGCATCAATGGGGACAATCCGACTGAACTACAGATTGCGGCTGCTGTGAAGAGGTTTGTAGATGGGTTGCTGATTGTTGCTAGCTCGCAGCAGGCGCCGACGATGCGAGCTAGAGCGAATGTTGTGAGGAAAATGTAGCCGCTATTTGTGCGGAAGCCATGGCGGTAGACGAGAAATGCGGATAAGATGAGAGAGGGGAAGTAGACTATCAGTTGGAGGATGGAGATGCCGTTGGCGTAGGAGACAGTCATTGTTGGGGGGGGGGGGGGGTTCGGCAAGGCTGTATAAGGTTGTATGAAACAATGGGTGATTGGTTTGACGTTGAGGTGAGATTGTATGACCGAATGGAGTGCGTTGGATTGATGTACTATGATCCTGAGGAATCTTGGATTATATAGTCCCGCATGACTTCTTGCATACCCTTTTTGGCAGATCCTTTTAAGGCGCAGTCGATAGGGCTCTCAAATTGAGCTCTATTGGGAACGTGGCAGCCATCTAGAAGTGTGGCTTGACCACGAACCTCCAGGCATCTATGAAAAAAGGCTTGTAAAAATTAAACAACAAGGGGGAAAACCATTAAATCAAGCCAGGCTTTTTCGCAATGGTCACCGTATTAGGTATAGTGCGTCCACTTCGCCGTTCAGCTTGGTTGCGCTATTCCTCTTTTGGTTGATTCGGCGAGGGCGGTGCAACCGACTGCTCGGCTGGTGCCGACTGTCCAGGAGGCTTATTATCATCTTGCCCCTCTTGAAGTGACTAGGAGATGGTCATAAATTTACATCATGGTGTATTGCGGCAAGCCGAGCAAAGGCTGCGGCCAGTGCAGGACAAGAAAGATCCGATGCGACCAGGCCCGCCCGGCATGCTCACAATGCGTGCGGGCTAAGCGGGACTGCCCCGGTTATCGGGATCAACTGTCCTTGATGTTTCGAGATGAGAGCAAATCAGTGGTGCGGAAAGCGGAGGCGGGCTCCTCTAGTTCTTCCACCTCTTCTGCACCGTCCGCCTCTAGACAGAAACGGTCACCAGCGCGGACGCCTCGCACTGCTTCCCCAGACGGGAGTACTGCGTCCGAGCTTACCGTTTCGGTGGATCCGGGCTTGGATAGCTTGCATGACTTGTTCGACTTCAACTCGGATCCACAATTCGATATGTACATGCCCGATCTATGGCAGATGCCTCTCGAAGTTCAGCCGACCGATGAAGCCTCGCAAATGGAGGCTGTCTGCTACTTCCTGCGGTCTAATGCCATCCCAGGCACGTTTTGGATGAGCGATTTTGTTACCAAGTTCTTGATGCACCCTGGGGGTACGGTTAGTCAACAGGCCATGCAGGCTAGTATCATTGCCGTTTCATCGGCAATGTTATCTCGTGTCAGGAGAACAAACTCGCTTAAAGTTGTGGCGCGAAAGGAATATGTATCGGCACTCAGTTTGCTAAACACTGCTCTTGCCGATGCGGAGGAGGCCAAGACTAATCAAGCACTGGGGGCCGTAGTGCTCCTCGCGATATATGAAGTAAGATGCTCGAATGAACTACCAAAAACAGCACTGACGCCACCCGCCACAGGTTGTCACTTCGAGAGCCCCGCAGGATATTGATCTCTGGACTAACCATATAAATGGAGCCACTGCTCTACTGGATCTGCGGGGTACCGATCAGCTTAAGACTGAAGCGGGTCTTCGCCTTTTCCTGCATTTACGGTATCAAATTGTGAGTAAAAAAAACCTATTCTTCCTTTTTTGAAATTAACACTGGCCAGATTATAAGCTGCATCCAAAGGGATACTCGAGTACCCGAGTCATTATTGGAGTGCTCAAAGTTCGCCATGTTCCTCCGACCTAGCGAGGCTCACAGCAACCGTTTGGTCATGGTCATTGGTAGATTGTCCAACCTCCGTGCAGAGATCCTTGCAAAGACTTTTAACCACGCGAGCGAGATCATCGCCGCCGCTTCAGCCATCGAAGCCGATCTCATTGCCTGGCTCGCAGCACTGCCACCCGACTTCAACTATGAGAATCTCACGAAACCACCATTTGACTTCCTATTTCAAGAACGATGTCGCGGGATTGCGCTGTACGACAACCAATACCATGTCTATCCAACCCTCTGGGTCTGCAGCACGTGGAACCAATATCGTTGCGCGCGAATCATTGTCAGTGAGATCATCCTGTCCCACATCAGGCAGATTTCCGACTCGTCGTCCCTGAGGTCCCTGTCAGATGAATTTAAGACTCAATGCAATACTCTCCGATCGACCATTCGGCGCCTGGCAGTTGACATTTGCCGCAGTGTGCCTTTCCATCTGGGCGCACATTTGAAATACGCCTCACCCAACTTTCCACCCCCAGAGAGCTACATTGGGGGGCTTATGCTCCTGTGGCCCCTGTTCCTGGCCGGCGTGGTCGAAAACCCGAGCCATAGCCTACGTCGGTGGGTGGTGTCTTGCTTGAGGATGATTGGAAATACTATGGGTCTAGACCAGGCTCTCGCACTTATGGACATTGTTGCATCCGACCCGGGCATTCTTCATCAGGTACTTGAAGAAGACGAAATTGTTGTCACTGGAGAGTCATCGTCTTCCCTTATCTCTTCTGTACCAAAGAAGACGCCCGTTTCACTGATCAACCTTCCCTATTCAACCATTCCTGCTTCGGAAGGAGAGCCCTGAAACGCCTCGCCTTTGCACAACTCTTTCATTGTCTACTTTTTCAAGACTGTAAAGATCTCCTTGCATTGCCTGTAAATTCTTCTTCTTGCATTGAGGCGCAGTCGCAAGAAGAGGGGCTCTCGACTTGAAGGCGTTGGAACGGCATTACGATAATGAAACTCACTACAAGCGTGTATTTCCCCCTCCCCGGGTTTATGAAATGATCTCATGTGACACTCCATACAAATTTTAATCGTTCATTTATTGGGCAATGCTCTTTTCGATTGCACAGGTTACCCTTTCAAATGTTGGAGGGTGGTCAGTGCTGCGCCATTAGTCTCATCTCATTCACGAGATGGGGCAGTGCAGACTCAGCCCTGCGGGTGTCACTCGTCGCATGCCAGCCCAACCATTCTGAGTCAAACCAACGTAAAAGAGCCCCTTTAGTGCCCCATTGTCGGCCCGGGTGATAGTTTAATTGATTAAGCGGGCTGTACGCGATCTATGTACCATGGAAAACTCGCATAGCCCGGGTAATTCCCGAACTATGGTTGTCAGCACGGCCCTTCTATTAAACACAAGTTTCAGCCTTGTGAGGGTTAGTTCTCCTGTAGGAACCCCGCACTAGTCATCCTTTGAGGTCCTTTGAGTCCTAAGCTGTTGTTTTATTGAGGTCCGCGTGAGGGGTCTGTCAGACTTGGCCTATCTTGAGCCGCGTCCAGCCGCGTGAATGCCTTGAATGAAGCCTTGATCACAGCCCTATTGCTTAGGCCCACATTACGACCCCCTGAGTATGAATGAGATACCGACACTGTAGTCAAAGACCCAAGATATAAGAGATGACGGTGTTCTACCCCCAAGTCCGGGTCATCATACTCAACAACCCTTGGAATAGCTGAACTCTACTCCATCCATTGCATACCAGTTGCATCATTTATAAATTCGAAATGTCTTTCTTTGAACGAAAAGCTCCTCCTCCGTTGTGGTCCTCATTTCCAGCAAGTCGACCAGGTCATCGCCATCGCAAACGTGCCGAGGCAATCACCCCAGACTTCACAATGGGGAACAACAAGTCCACACAGTCTCCGTCCCCAACCGGGTCCAAATCCAAGCCTAAGCGCAACAGCACATTTTTCTCAATATGTCGCGGGTCGAAAAAACCCACCAATGTATGGGATCCACCAGCCTACGATGACCAAGATTACAAAGCCCCCTCAGCCCAAGTCAAGACGTCCACAGACGCAGACTCAGACTCGCGATACTCATTCCTCAAAGACTTCGACACCATCTTCCTTGTCGACGATAGCTCTAGCATGAGCGGGCCTCGCTGGCGCGAAGCCGAAGAAGCAATCGCCGCTATCGCCCCAATCTGCACACAATACGACAGCGACGGGATTGACGTCCACTTCCTGAACCACCGCACCAGCGGCAAAGCAGGGTCCTACCACAACATCACTACTGCAGCAGATGTGCAAGAAATCTTCCACAGCGTGCGCCCGTGTGGCTCAACGCCCGTAGGTCGTCGCCTCCTCGAGATCCTAACGCCATACCTGCGGCGCGTGGAGCAGATGCAGAGCGGGAATGCGGTCTTCGTCAAGCCAATCAATATTATTACGATTACAGATGGCGAATTCACGGATGATGCAGAGAGTGTGATTGTGCAGGTCGCTAAGACGCTGGATAATCCACGAGTGAACGCGTTACCGTGGCAGGTTGGGATTCAGTTTTTCCAGATCGGGAATGATGCGAGTGTGCGGAGGTATTTGCAGGAGCTGGATGATGATTTGGGGAAGTCATGTCGGGACGGGAAGTTGAGAGATATCGTGGATACGGTGCCCTGGCGCGGGAAGCAGGGGCGGACGTTGGATGCGGACGGGATATTGAAGTGTGTGTTGGGGGCTGTGAATAAGAAGTTGGATCGACGACAGGCCTGATTTTCTTCTTCTTCTTCTTCTTAGAGTGCTAGGGTCATGGCGAGTACGAGTAACGAGTTTATGAGATCCAAAATACCGACGTACCTTTTTAATCTATGTAGATAGGCCTTGCCACATCCTGGGATAGACTAGGATCTACAGACCCGAAACGACGTGTCATCTGCATTGAAGGGCCACCTCAGGAACCGCCGAAGTGGAGATTCTGGGCCGAACGCGCTCAGGAACACCAATCGTATGGCTATGCCTTGTTTTGACCAGGGTTATCGGCGAATTATCCTTGCTAGATGGCGTTGACCGACATGTCATCACAGGTGATGTGTTTCATGGCTTTTCTGTTTCCAACTATAGTCCACTCGGGTAATATGTACCTTGCAGCGCGCGTCCGTGGAGATCTGCGAACCACGGTACGAGCGGAGAGCACTACGCCACCATTGAAGATGATAATCTGCCCCTTTTCCTATTTGCATATCTCCCTTGAGGGTTCCGATCGAACGCTATACGCTATACGCAATCTCCCGACTACCACATCCATAACTATCTGCCGATCCACCAAGCTTAGAACCTCGCTCATATCCCGCGATCGGCATCGCAGCACGGATTCCCCGCAGTGCCGATCTCGTCACCGAAATTTCCAGCTGTGCTCTCTCAACCTCCCGAATTAAACTTGATCCCCTCCAAGTCAACCTCGCCAACACATCCCTCAAACACCCTTGCACAACCCCGGTCTCGAGGCGCCGGAACTCTGACGCCGGAACATCCGTGTGTCGGCGCTACGCGTTCGCTCGTCCCTATTGGCGTGCCTGGAAATTGCGCGGTTCCTGAAGCACCCGCGACAGCCTGCTGTCAGGTCATGGCAATTGGCGTATCCATCTTCGGCCCTGTCCGATTCTAAAACTGCGACGCCACGACTTTATTCTCTGCGTGAAACGGCCGCGGTAATTATAGAAACATCTGGACCTCGGGGTTTTTGTTTACTTTATATTCTGCTTCGCTCATCGTTTCCCTTTCCTCGCTACCGTTTGACCTTTCTTTTTTCGTCATTGCATTTGGTGCTGTATAATACTGGGGGTGTTTACTTTTGTTTGATCTGTGATCTGTGATCTCTTGCATCGTTCTTTTCTTTTCTTTTCCTTTCTTTTCCTTTCTTTTCCTTTTCCATGAGTCTGCATTGCGCCGTTTGCATATTGTATACTATTGCATTGCTGGCCGCTTGATACTTGCTTTTTCTCGAACGATCGTTGCTTTGCCATGATATCGACCACCCTCATGACTTTCCTGCTGTGAGTGCCTCTCCTTAGATGTGAGTTTCGCGGGCTGATCTGGTTCAGGATCACCAACCCCGAAATCCGATCAGTCAAGCTGCTCGGATCATGGGACAATTTCTCGAAGCCTTATGCCATGGAAAGGGACAAGCGGATTGGGCCTGGACATTGGAAAGGATGCCATACCTTTACGGATATCATGGGCGATGGGCCCGGTGACACCCCCCAGTGGCGTACGGGAGGCCTGAAGATGGGTGCGACTTACTGGTACTACGTGAGTAACCCAGACGATGGTTGGGAGTGGCAGCGCTGACAAAAGGCAGTACTTGCTGGATGACGACGTGGAACACTTCAATGAAGTAGAGCCCGTCACAACCCAATGTCCCCTGCTCCCAGGACAACCACTCAATATACTCAATGTGCCCATCATGATGCCCGACAGTCGCTCTCATGGAAGGTCAAGCAGTAACAGCTCGCAAAAGTCCGATTTTCGAACTATGAACCCGAAAGACAAATTTATGAATCCGCGGAAGCCACCGAAGCCTTCGCCAACGCGTCTGCAGACCTCCGCGGCGAACCGCCAGCCCTTTATGGACCCCAATAGTGTCTCGCCCGGTGGCTCAATTCATCGTAGTGCTTCGCAGCCCATGAGTGCCAAGTACGGAAAGCACACGAAGAACGCACGCTCTGTCTCCCCCGCATTCCCTGAGATTCGCCATGCGTTCCGATCTCCCAATCGGTCTCCCAATCCAATGGAGATGGAAAGCCATAAACAGGCCTTGTCAAGATCGAAGACACACGCTGGAACTCCACGGAAAGAGCGGTTCTTCGAAGACCGCCGTGAAATTCCTGGCATTAAAGTCAATGCCGGCCCTGTATCGCCCGCAACTATCAAAGAGATTCCTGGTCCCTCGACTATTCAAAGTCGCCGGGCGATGAAAAGTGCTGGCAGCTCAGGACATGGCAAGGATCTTCTTACAGTGGATACTCGAACGCATCGTCGCCAGAACAGTGCTTCCAAGGGACACATCGAAACGCAAGCTACCAGGGACGCTATGTCCAGCGGAACGAACTCGAGTGATACACCGACGCCAACAGGCCCAGACCCCCAAGAAAAACGACTTCCTTCGCTTCCCAATACGCCATCATCCGTCATGGATGAGGCGGTTCGTGCTATTGACGAAAGGGATAAGGAGATGGACGCACAGGCCCTGCGCAGCCACTTCTCAAGTATTACGACGGTGGCCGACGAGTCGACCCATTCTCGCGTCCCAGAGCAAAGCCGTTTCTCGGAGTGGAGTACCGATACCGAGACAGAAGGCGAAGACAACTCACCCGAGTCGATGATCTCTACATTGACGTTCAATGGACCGAACGAGTCCTCAGCCTTGGAGGAATGGAAGACACCAGACCTGGCGCAACACGACACCGCCTATAACACCGACCCAAACACACCGCACCTCACTGTGCATTCTAAGCCATCATCCCCAAACTCCGCGTCTGGCGATGTTCCAGCGTGGAACCTGAATTCCCTCCCCCAACTCACCATCTCAATTTCCTCATCTCACGGCTCGGGCCTTGGAATCGAGCCAATGGAAATGGAAGAGGTAGAAAGCAACCCAAAGCGCCACGCCGCCCTATTCAGCGCCATCGAGTCCATGCAGGCACTCTCCCTATCACGCAGCCCAGACGGGTCACCAATCATCCTTCCAGAGATGCAAGGACCGGAGGGCGAACATGATGATACGGATAAGCAGAGGAAGAACGTGCGCTCGCAGCATAGTAATGCATCGCTTCGTGACAACTCGACCATGCGGGAGATGTTGGATGAAGTCAGTTACCTGAAAAACATGATCCAGGCTGAGATGGACGGAGAACCATTTTAATATGTACATTCGCTTATTTAGCTAGATGGGTGCTGGCCGCCCACGTATTTTGCTACCAATTATGATATAGAACAAGACAATGCAGTAGACATGCGTATGTGCAAATATCTGAGGCAGAAGAGTAAAAGAGTAAAAGGTACAGCCTGACAACGGGGAGAATCTAAACGAGCTTGAGTAGGCGGCGATGACTTATCCGTCCGGCCGTATTTCGAGTCGTTCGAAAAAGGGCATTGAAAAAAAAAAAAAAAGGAAAGAAAAGGGAAAGAAAAGAGGGCCAAGAAGATGTGGACAGGAATGTCCCGAAAGAGATACAGAAGGGCCAACGGAAAAAAATTGGAATTGTTTGAGCTCGATTACATTGTCTTCTTGGTTAGGCTGGATTTAGATGAGCTAGTTGAGCCCCTTTAGAGTATCTCTTTGTTGGCTGATCGTAAAACAAAGAATTGCAATATGCAAAAGTCCTGACATTGAATCAGACATCACACGGAAGGAATGCACTCGACGCCAAAACAACCACCAAATTACGCCGATCGAACGATCGCATATATGAGCAAACCGGCAGAAAGGGGACACACAAACAGGCCATGGTGCACCCGCGCCCAACCACGCGCCAAGAATCTCCACCCATCAACACTTCAAGACAACAAGCCGTGGCCCTCCCATTTCGTTGCAAAGAAGGATGGGCTGATCCAGCTCATCCGCCACAATTAAACATGGAGGCGCCCCAGCTCACCACGGTCGGAGAGAAGACCTTGCCGGCAAAATGTAAATACAGCGCCCTGGCGTACTGTCCCTCGATGGACCTAATCGCCCTCGCGACAGAGGATGATGAGCTGCGCGTCTTTCGCCTCAATGGACAGAATGTGTTTGGGGGCTCCTTTGGTGGCGATCCCTACCTGGGCGAGGACGAAGAGGATGGCGAGATCAGAGCTCTCGCGTGGAAGGGCAATGGTATGTTGTCTTGCGGCAATACTGAATGAAACTAACGATTTTCTAGGCCATTTCTTGGCTGTCGCGTGCGGTGATGGCTCAATTCGCATTATCAGCGCGTATAGTGGTAAGACTGTTCACCACTACACCGCGTACGAGGGGCCCAAAGACGACATCTCTACTTCTGGGCAGAAGTCTCCCAAGGTGACCTGTCTGGGCTGGGGTGTCAACTTCACAGATAGCAAAGCCGCGCAGAGAAATCTACTCGAGTCTGCGGGCCAGATCTCCATCGAGGACCTCTTGACACCTAGTGTCCATTCATCAAAAGCAGTCGCCCTACTCAAGGCGGACTTACCCAGGGAACTGTCCATGCTAGACATTGAAAGCTCTCTTCCTAAGCTGAGTACTCTCCCCGCCACTGGGGCTGAAGACGACCTGTTTAGCTCGCGGGCTTCAATCGACGCCATCTTCCACTCTTCTGCCAAGGATACCGGCGACTCCGTGGATGTCCTGTTCGTCGGATTCGACGATGGAAGCGTTCACCTACGCATCTTCGATTGTTTCGAGATCGGCTCACTCCCCGTTGGCGAGTCCACTGGACAAGCCAAATCGTGCCAGATCTTTCGTCATGCTTCGCACCCGCTAAGCTCAACACATGCCTTGCTAGCATCGCCCGACGCGGGCCAAGATCAAGGCCCTCTGACCCTTGTCACTCTAGACCTGCGCTTCATCACCAAGTCGGGCCGATATCTGTCTCTTCTCGCGTCGAAGACTACGCAGCTGCAGAATCTGCTTCGGTATATCGGACAGGTTCAGCGGCAGATTGAGCTTGAGTGGAAGAATGCACAGGAGTTGCCCTTCCGATTCCTTCGCAGTGTCAATATGGACCTGGAGGAGAAGTGCCAGTGTGACTTTACTACCGCTATTTATCATTTGGTCGCTACGGGACATGCTTTCGGGCCTATGAAAGAGTTTCTCGTTGACATTGTTGGAGAAAGAGTAAGTCCTTTCCCCATCCGTGAAAAAAAAAACAGTGCTAAATCCCCTGTACAGGGACACAAGCGATGGGACAAAGCCGTCGCAGGTGGCTATGAGAACATCCGACGATTGACTCACGAAAACCTCCTTCCAGCGCTGGAGCGCAGCCAAGTACTCATCAGTCGACTAGTCGGATTGTCCAAGTTCCACAAATTCAGTGACGTTCTCGGTCTGGACACCCCGAAGCTAAATGGAATCGTCGAGACGCTCGACTGTCTACAATTACTAGCCCACCGTATTCTCATCCACACGAACGAGGAGTTGGACCAGTTCACTGCGTTCTCTAGATGGCTCCGTCACGAAATCCTGATCCTCGGAAGTGAGCCTTTGTCCCAGACTGAGGAAGAACTCCTCGAGAAAAGGGATATATTCGATGTTCCTCCCACAACCAAGTACATCACCGGTGCACTGCAGAAGAGCGTGCTTCGCAACTTCATCCGCCAACTGCCTATGCTGGGAATGCCGCCTATCCCACAACCTCCTGCGGATAAGTGGCTTCCTGATGGCCATGACCGGTCGTTCTATGACAATTTCAAGTCGTTGCTTCAGCAGCAGCGTCAGGTTCAGGATAAGGGTGGTGATGGCACTTCGGTGGATGTTCCTAAACTTAATGACCTGACGAAGCGACTGGGAATCCAGTTCGAGAAGGTGTTTGCGGAAATTGCGCTGACCCAGCGTAGAGGTATTTTGCACCGGTCTCCCCTTACGCTTCATATGGATTGTGATCAGGGTGTTCTTGATCTGAAGATGTGTTACGAGGTAAATTTCTTAGCTAGTACTCTACCAGGGTTATGCTAATCAATCCTAGGATGCCGAGGAGGAGAAGCCCTGCTCCGTTTATGTCGCTGCAAGATCAGCCAGCTCAAAGTCATCGTGTTCGTCCTTTCCCCTCGTATGTGTTGACATAGAAACTGACATCTGCCTTGCAGTCTACATCTACCGTACGGTTCTCGATTCGGTAAACGGCGTCAGCTCGACAAGGGCTACATCCATCGCATCCATCACCCTGAAAGAAGGAGAGATTCGCCAATTACAATTCGTCCAAGATGATACCCTGATGGTCTTGTGGACAGATGGCAGTATGTTTATTGCTCTACGTTTGACTATTTCTGATTCCTGACTTCTGTATAGAAGGATCATCCTACCTACTGAACTTCCCCTTCCAGCCTGCCTCGGCGCAACAGACACTCGAGAAAGCTAGCGCACCAGCACTGGTGCCCGAGTACACAAATTGCGAGACCAAACCTACCAACCCGAAACCATCAGCCCCGGCAACATCGCTGGATGTTTCATCATTGATCGAGACCGGCGTGATTCGACACGCATTTACAGTGTCTGGGTCCAAGACTAAGCCCGTGCACCTAGATGTAAATGGACGCAAAAGTCGGCGGGCGGTATGTGTGCTGTATGGGGATGGTATGCGCTATGACGTTTTGGATCTGGACGCGGCTATGGAGAATGAAGAGGAGGATGAAGAGGAGGATGAAGAGGGGGATGAAGAGGAAGAAGAAGAGGTTTAGTCTTCAATTGATGCATGGGAGCAGAAGGTGTTTGCTGGTCATTTTCAAAGAATCTTCCACATGGCTATTTTTATCTTTATTCTTCTCCCAACTTTTTTTGACAGTTCTTTCGCAGTAAGCAGGGCCCCTTATGCATCGACGTGAACGCCTAGGTGCATCCTATTATCGATCTATATTTGCACGTCACCAGGGAGTGTATTTCCCCATCCCTTGCCTGTAACCACTGACATGGAGCCAAATTCTTTATGACACGTCCAGCCTCTACAGTAGCACCTTCTAGTCGGCTTAGTGGACTCCACTGCAAAAATGGTTGTGTGTGGACAGGGCTAAGGGATCGGTCGCTGGGGCCACACGGTGAACAGTGGAGGCTTCTTCAAGGAGGAAAACCAAAACAAGCAGACCTCAGAGAGGGGCTGACAGATTGTGACACCCACCCCTACGAGTAGAGTCGGGTAGAGTCGAGTAAATCAGAGTAAATATGGAGTATAGATGCTTTGCTAAACCTTGAGACCTATCTTGGGCTATTATAATCATATTGTGAAACCGCTGAAGGCAAAAAAAAAAGACAGAAACCGGTTCTGCCTGAGGCGGCGACTCACGTGCCACCCGCCGACCCCCGCCAATCAGGACCAGCAGCGCGATGAACCTCATCCCCCCAAAGGCTCGAATTCTGCCTTTGATCTCCTACCTGTCTAAATACCTTCAGACTCTCTCTACCCAGAGTCTTTTCACTTCAACTTTCCACTTCTCTCCTCTTTTCGCTAATAGTGTGTATCCAAGGCACCTTCTCCTCGTGATTCTCGCGGAAAGACCTGTGCATGCCTCGTCATATCCACAAAAACACCCCCGTCCTTTACCACCCACCTGCCACTCCTGGGACTCTACTTCCACCACGATCTAACGGTGGCCCGTGATTCGTGTTCCTGAAAAGTTATTACGTTGATTGCCTTGACGATCAGGAGTTGACTACTTTCCTTTTCGAGTTTCTTTTTTCCCTTTCCTCCCCCCACATCCTCCATCCGTTGCGTCCCCCTCCGACATCATGGATGCTCGTCAAGTATTGCAGAGCACTCTCTCAGCAGGTATGTCAGATGAATCTCCTCTGCCAAGGATCAAGTCGTCCCTGGTGCTCGAAAGCATACCGTGTGTGAGAGCCCCTCGCTGACCGTCTTTCTTGCGCAGATGCGGCGGAACGTTCCAATGCTGAGCAGCAGCTCGCCCGTGCCGCGGAGGTCGACTTCGTAAGTTCCCTGCATATATCTCGTCGTTCTGGCTCGGTACACGTTCAGGATACGTGGTTTGCGAACGAACGGGCCCCTCTTCCCCCCACGATGGTGCTAACGTGTTTTTTTCTCAGGCCGCCTATCTCACTACCCTCGGCCAGGAACTGGCCAACGAAGACAGCCCCCCTCACATCCGTGTCGCTGCCGGTATCGCTCTGAAGAACGCTTTCACCTTCCGAGAGCAGGCTAAGCTGCGCGAGGTGCAGCAGCGATGGGCTACACAAATCCCCCTGGACACCAAATCGCAGGTCAAGGAGCTCGCACTCAAGACTCTGCACTCCCCCAACACCCGCGCCGGAAATGCCGCCGCCACTCTGATCGTTTCGATTGCCTCCATCGAGCTGCCGCGCAACGAGTGGCCCGACCTGATGAACATTCTCGTCCAGAACGTGGCGAGCGGGACCGACGCTCTGAAACAGTCCTCCCTGACTACTATTGGTTTCGTTTGCGAGTCTCAGGATCCCGATCTCCGTGCTAGCTTGACTTCTCACTCCAACGCCATCTTGACCGCCGTCGTTCAGGGTGCCCGTCGCGAGGAGCCCAACATGGAGGTTCGCTTTGCTGCTATTGCTGCTCTCAGTGATGCCGTCGATTTCGTGCGCTCCAACATGGATAACGAGGGAGAGCGCAACTACATCATGCAGGTGGTCTGCGAGGCTACCCAGGCCGACGAGGTTCGCGTGCAGGCCGGTGCTTTCGGCTGCTTGAACCGTATCATGGGTGCCTACTACGAGAAGATGCGCTTCTACATGGAGAAGGCTTTGTTCGGCCTCAGCATTATGGGCATGAAGAGCGAGGAGGAGGATGTTGCTAAGCTGGCTATCGAGTTCTGGTGCACTGTGTGCGAGGAGGAGATTGCTATTGAGGACGACAACGCCGAGGCCCAGCAGGAAGGTGTCGAGGCTCGCCCATTCTTCGGCTTCGCCCGCGTTGCCACACGCGAGGTTGTTCCCGTTCTGCTGCAAGCCATGTGCCGCCAGGATGAGGATGCTGATGATAATGAGTACAATGTGTCGCGTGCTGCTTACCAGGCTCTGCAGCTGTACGCCCAGTGTGTGCAGGGTGATGTCATTCAGCCCGTCGTCACTTTTGTTGAGGAGAACATCCGTAACGAGGACTGGCGCCGCCGTGATGCCGCCGTTGCCGCCTTCGGTGCTATCATGGAGGGCCCCGAGCCCACCGTTTTGGAGCCTCTGATCAAGCAGGCTCTGTCTGTTCTCTTGGGCATGATGGAGGATTCCTCCATCTCCGTTCGCGACTCCACTGCTTACGCTCTTGGTCGTGTCTGTGACTGCTGCCCCGAGGTTTTGGACCCCGATGTGCACCTGCAGCCCCTTATCTCTTGCCTTTTCAACGGCCTTGCCAGCAGCCCCAAGATCGCCAGCTCCTGCTGCTGGGCTCTAATGAACGTTGCCGACCGTTTCGCCGGCGACGCTGGCTCCCAAACCAACCCTCTCTCCAAGCACTTTGAGGACAGTGTGAAGTCCCTGCTTGCCGTGACTGAGCGTCAGGACGCTGATAACCAGCTCCGTACCGCCGGTTACGAGGTTCTCAACTCCTTCGTTCTGAACTCGGCCAACGACAGCCTCGCCATGGTTGCTACCCTTTCGGATCTTATCCTCCAGCGTCTCGAGCAGACCGTCCCCATGCAGCAGCAGGTCGTCAGCACTGAGGACCGCATTCTATTGGAGGAGATGCAGACTAGCTTGATCAGTGTTATCCTGGCTATTGTCCAGCGCTTCGAGACTGACATCAAGCCCCAGGCTGACCGTATCATGCACGTTCTGCTCCAGGTCCTGCAGACTGTCGGTGCCAAGTCCAGTGTCCCCGATGTTGTTTTCGCCACTGTCGGTGCCGTTGCCAGTGCTCTCGAGGAGGACTTCATCAAGTACATGGAGTCCTTCAAGCCCTTCCTGTTCAACGCTCTCGGCAACCAGGAGGAGCCCGGTCTCTGCTCCATGGCCATCGGCCTGGTCAGCGACATTGCCCGTGCCCTCAACGAGAAGGTCCAGCCTTACTGTGATGACTTCATGAACCTGCTCCTCAGCATTCTCCGGACCTCCACCAACCAGCTGAAGCCCGCTATTCTGGAGACTTTCGGTGACATTGCCCAGGCGATCGGCACTGCCTTTAACACCTACCTGACTGTTGTCGGCCAGGTCCTCCAGCAGGCCTCCTCGGTCACCACCAGCTCTGACCTCCCTTACGACATGGTTGACTATATTGTCTCCCTGCGTGAGGGTATCATGGATGCCTGGGGTGGTATCCTCCTGTCCTACAAGGGCAGCCCTGATATCGCTCAGATCCAGCCCTTCGTCGAGTCCATCTTCCAACTCCTCCACATCATCTCCCAGGAGGGTAACCGCAGCGAGGGCCTGATGCGCTCCTCTATGGGTGTCATTGGGTAAGTTTCCTTCCATGACTCTTCGATTGACACACATTGCTAACTTTGCACAGTGATCTTGCCGATGCGTTCCCCAACGGTGAGCTTGCCGCTTACTTCCGCAATGACTGGGTCACCACCCTCGTTCGTGAGACCCGCACAACTCGCCAGTACAGCCCGCGAACCATCGAGACTGCTCGTTGGACTCGTGAGCAGGTCAAGCGCCAGATCAACATGAGCACTGGCATGGCCTAAATCAATTGCTGAAAGCTTTTCATCCCATCGATAACAAAGCCGGCTGCATCCCTCCTGCCTCCCAGCGATATTTCCGTTGGAGCCAGCGGGTGCCGGGCGGCAGTCTTTCATGTATCAATCCCACAAGTGAAGCTCCGGGGCAACCTGGGTTCCTTGCATTGACTTGGTATCTTTGATGGTCGGTGAGGATCTGTTTTGCACATCGCGAGCTTTCTCCAAATGCCCCCATCACCCTGCCCCCTTTCCAGCACGGACTTGGGTACTCCCTTCATCACCGTGCTCTTGAACCCGTCCCCTCCTGGCACTTGCTCTTTCCTGTGCTATTTCCTCATGATACGCCCGAACGAAACCCTCCCCTTCCCCTTATGGCCTTTGCGTTTTCTTCGTGATACAACCCTTTACCCTTTCTTCACCTGAATTTCCTACGTTGCTTTTTAATTAGACCAAGACCCCCTCGCATCCATATAGCATTGCACCTCATGTAGCCCAAGATTCATGTATCCTGTCCCCCCAACTCATGTACCCCCCCAATCATGTATCCCCATTATCATGTCAACCCTTTCCCAGAGAAGAGTCTCTTGCCATGAAAAAGCTGTTTCTTTCATCTTCTCCGCTGTGTAATCCACCTTTTAAGCCCATTCTATGCCCATCTGCACCGGACCCCCTAATGTATAGAGATATCCTGCCGGTGCCATTACGGATGAATCGTGTATTAGAACGTTGTTTTTGCGTAGTAGAACCTGGAACGCGAAAGGACCAAAATTTATGCCTGAGGCAAGGTGTACATCTTATCAATATCAGGTCACATGCCGATAAGGGCAAACAAGCAGCAAAACCCTACCCGCGCACAGTCAGCGAACACCCAAACTTCGCCGACCGCCGAGTTTTTCGAACCTTCAACCCGCTACAACCGACGGACCATTCCTCGAGGTATGTATGCCACCCTCCCCCCCCATCAGCCTCTCAGCTAGTCTGGGAGAGCAATCATCCTTCATCTGCAGAGTCTCGACTTGAATGCCGGGTCAAGACTAGCAGACGCATGGATGATACGCATCTCCCATCCGGCAACGGGCTGAAGAACTCCTTTTTCAAAGGAAGGGGCACTCTTTACGCTCAACGACTAGTTGTGGCTGACTCCCGGCACTGTAAACAGATACCTCATATCTACGTCCCTGATTTGAGAATCTCGATTCCACAACCGCCAAAATGGTCAAGACTTCCGTCCTCAACGATGCGCTCAACGCCATGAACAACGCCGAGAAGGCTGGCAAGCGTCAGGTTATGATCCGCCCTGCCTCCAAGGTCATCGTCAAGTTCCTGTCTGTCATGCAGAAGCACGGTACGTTTCGTCGATTTCGATTGTCGCGTTTTTCTGCTTGAATCTTTTTTTTTTTTTTTCATATCTTCACCTTTTGTTCCCCCCGTTCTTCGGGCTGATAACTAGGCGGATTGTTTCAATCACCCACGACGTTTGCCTTTTAAGTGTCCGATAGATTAACCGCGGAGATCTTACACGTTTCCGAAAGCGCTTTCATTTGCTATTCAGTAATCGGCGACTTTTAAATCTTCGCAACATGCTGACATCCATCTCTTTCAGGCTACATCGGCGAGTTCGAGGAGGTTGACGACCACCGCTCCGGCAAGATCGTCATCCAGCTTAACGGCCGCCTCAACAAGTGTGGTGTCATCAACCCCCGCTACCCCGTCCAGCTCCGTGACGTCGAGAAGTGGGCTACCCAGCTCCTTCCCTCCCGTCAGTTCGGCTACGTCGTTCTGACTACCTCCGCTGGTATCATGGACCACGAGGAGGCTCGCCGCAAGCACGTTGCTGGCAAGCTCCTCGGCTTCTTCTACTAGAGGATGTCGTTTTTAGAAACGAATTGAAAAAAGTTGTTGTTTTGACTGGTCTCGCATGTTCTGGGCTGGGCCCTGGGAATGTAATCTAAATAGCGGATACCCCGACGAGATAGCTTGCAGAGTACATGGTTCTCCAATGCACGGCGATTCTGGTCAGCCTATAATACTGTTGTAGTCGTACGAGTATTCTCCGAGTAAACGGCCCCTGGAGGTAAATGATCTTCTTTTCGCCCGTCCTGCTATGGTCTACTTCGGGCCTGGTAGTTGCATCTGTGATGGTAGACTTTAGTTGGGCCGAGGCACCGCTTGCCACCGCCCGTCGGGCCCCCGTTCTGCCCTATATGTCGTTCGTTCCCCGCAACATTTGAACTCTTGAATCACAAAGCTCACCATGCCGTTGGATACGATATACCTCACTCGCCACGGGGTAAGCCTCTCTATGCGCAAAAGTCATAACGCTGGTTTGTGGCAGTAGACTAACGTCATCACCAGCACCGTCTCAATTGGACGATTGACCTCCGCACCGGCACCTACAAGTCGCAGTTTCCAACTCCTACAGGCAACCCAGCAGACCCGGCCTTGACATCCCATGGCGTGCGCCAGTCTCACGAGCTTGCGGAACATATAGCGGGTCTGGGTTTTCACCCTAAGCCCTTTCGTATATACTCAAGTCCCTTCTACCGGTGCCTGCAAACCGTCCAGCCTTCCGTCGAGGAACTCAAGCGCAAACACCAAGAGAAGTCCAGCAATGGCCATGGCTCGATCGATGCAGCCGCGGATCTAGATGTGCGATTGGAGAATGGACTCGGGTATGTGAACCGCATATCGCAAACCTGAAACATCATCTATACAACACTAACCGCGCAATAGAGAATGGTTCGGCCCAACAACCTTCTTCGAACATCCCTCCCATCCAACCCCATCAACCATGCGCGGCCACTTCCCAACATTGATCCCAGATTCCCCTGAAACAAAATACACACCTCTACTTGTGCCCTCCTCGCGAGGCGAGACAATCGCAGAGCTACACAACCGCGTCGCCACGGCCCTTGAAGGCATAATCGCGGATGTGGACGCTGAAATAACCGCAGCCGAAGCCGATATTAAGCCCGAGCAACGCACGAGCAAATCAATCCTCATTTGCGCCCACGCGGCGCCTCTTATCGCCATGGGCCGAGCATTAACCGGCCTCATGCCAGAGGATAGTTCTATTGAAGATTTTCATGTCTTCACCGCTGGGCTGAGTACTTTCCAGCGACGGGGAACTGTGAAGTCTCCATCACAGGGTAGCGCTCAGTCCATCCTTGCGAAAGGCACGATACTTACCCGCGCCGAGTCTGTTCCTGAGTGGGAGTGTGGTCGTGGTGTTGGAGGTGGATGGGACTGTGTGTCGAACGGGGACTGTAGCTTTTTGAGCGGAGGGGCCGAGCGAGGATGGTAATATTGACTCTTATTCCTGTCTGTTGGTACGTATGGCTAACTTCATGATAGGCATTTCAGTGGCGAGGAAGGGTTTGATACGGGACCTATGGCGCCGGCGTCTGAGCCTCCTTCTGTACAGGTCGATAGGTCCGGGACTAAGTTGTAAGTAGATAAGATAGACATCACTGTCACCTCTAGTACTTGCATATTTTGGAGTATAGATACAACATTTGAAGCATTCCAATGACCAGATCTAGCATTCTGATCTCCCCATCAACCTCTAAACCTTGTGCATCCTCCAAATAACGAGTCAGCAAAGCTCATCCGATATCGCATGATTGAAATAGACAGCATCGCAATAAACCCCCACATCTCCATCCAGAAACGTGCAAACCGTGAATAGCCGCGATCACGTGCACGCCCTTTGACATTTTGATGAAACCCTAAATTGGTAATCCGATGGCAAAAAAGCCAAAGGTCTTAAGCTTATTTCAAGAATTCTCGACACAGGTCTTAGATCGCAACCTATCACACCATAAGCAGGGGTCATGGCGACAGCAACACAGACATTGCCCACAACGGCACTTGAACTACCCAATCTAAACCACAGCAATGAGCGCCAACGGAACTTGTCGTCCGGTCCAGAACCAGTTGAAGATGACGTTATGCGCGAATCATTAATTGCAGACTCGCAGGTTCCTGATGGGGGCTATGGTTGGGTTCTTATTTTCGCTTGTGCGGTCGTGACGTGGTGGTTTGTTGGCGCATCTTATACTTGGGGTGTGATGCAAGCTGAGCTTGTCCAGAAGAAGGGCTATTCGTCCTCGACGCTGGCCTTTGTGGGCTCACTTTGTCCAGCTTGTATTTCGCTCTTGGCTGTGCCGAACGCGACTGTTATTCGCAAGATTGGTGCGCGGGTGACTGCGCTTTTGGGAATATTCTTGCTTGGACTGGGGAGCATTCTCAGTGGATTTGCGGTAGATAGTATTGCCGGGTTATTTATGACTTGGGGGTTTGTTGGTGGGCTTGGAACTAGTTTGTGCTTTATGGTGTGTCCCGCTTTCCTTTTTGACGAGGTCATTGATCTTGCTCACATATACCTAGGTTGTTTCTGTTACTCCGGCGCAGTACTTCAAAGCTAAGCGCGGCATCGCCAATGGCATTGTCTATGCCGGTGGTGGCCTCGGTGGAACAGTGATCAGTTTCATTCTCAATGCTCTTCTCGAAAGTGTTGGCATCGCCTGGACCTTCCGCATTCTCGGGTTCCTGATTATAGGAACCGGTCTTCCAGCAGCCTACTTGATCAAAGAACGAGCCCCGATCAAGCAAACCAAAATGGTCGAATGGAGCCTCTTTAAGGATGTGCGCTTCGCCGTGCTCTTCGCAGTTGGTGCCATCGGGACCTTCCCGCTTTTTGTGCCGGCCTTCTTTCTACCTTTGTACACGAATTCGCTGGGTCTACCTTCTAGCGCTGGAGCCGGTCTGGTTGCTGCTTTTAATTTCTGCTCTGCCATTGGGCGTCTGTCATGCGGATTTGCGTGCGATAAGCTGGGCTCGTTGAATACCCTTTTCTTGTCGTTGCTGCTTAGTGCGTTGAGTATCTTCGTCCTGTGGCCAGTCTCGACTTCTATTGGACCCCTGGTTGCATTTGTCGTTATTAATGGCGCGGCAAATGGTGGATTCTTTTCTACTATGCCGACTGTTGTCGGAAATGTGTTTGGCTCCGCTAGGGTATCGGTTGCCGTTGGCATGATCGTGAGTGGGTGGTTGGGTGGTTATCTCTTGGTGAGTCACTTTCTTCGCAGGAGCTTACTCTATCCTTGATTCTAATGTCATGACAGGGGGCCCCGATCGCTGGTTATATTCTAAATGCATCTGGCGGGCAAGCAGGCGGCGTTGGCGCCTATCGACCGGCAATCTTCTATGCCGGATCCATGGCTACCGCTGCTACCATTTTGGCTGCGGTGGTGCGAATTAAGGTTGATCGCAGACTCAAAAAAACCGTTTGAATTAGGGAGATACATGTCATAGAATCATAAGGCCTTGGTTTTATGGTATTTGGGAAGCAAAAAAAGGCATCATTGACTACGGGAATGGTCTATGTACAGTGCTTGCATCCTCTTCATACTCTTGACGAGAGATGCGCATGTTATTAAATGCTAAAAGACCAGCAATCATGAACCTACCACTCCAGGCCAAATGCTTGCACTCGCGGGGAGCCACAATGTGAACATACACAAATGAGGGAGCAAGCGCAGCTATCTCTTTCTGCATTCGGTATGGAATCCCTCAGACATTGTGATACCTCCCTGCACAACATCCGTGGTCAGCATTAGGAAAGCGATTGACAATATTTAGTAATATCAAGAAAATAGTACATACCACAACAATCTTACTAGATAGGGCATTGTGGAGACTTGCGTCGCATTCTCTGATTGACTTGGTAGTGATCAAATGGATACCATTATTCCCCACACCAAGAATATCAGGTTGAAAGAGAGCCAAGTCTTAAGACCTCCTATGGAAGATCCTTTCTCCAACTCACGGACTTGAATTTCCTTTTCTTTTTGTTTTTATTTTATTTTCCCTTTCTAAGCTTGTGTCCGGTGACCCTGCTATTTGCTGAGTTTTATGAAGAATATCGAATTTTGTAATTGCTAAAACTATCTCAATCTCACCAGTCAGCAGGCACGGGCACAGGTGCCGGAGGCTGCTGCGGCCGTTGAACATTCTGGCTGTCCTGCGTATCTTCGACACGCACCTGTGCCTCTGGATCTTCCTGCGGCTGTTGTTGCGGCTGCTCCTGCTCGCGTGCCTCAGCCTCAGCAGCATTCCGAGCTTCCACTTCAGCCGCATTCCGAGCTTCCGCCTCAGCCGCATTGCGTGCTTCAACCTGACGCTCGCCAATACCAGGCACAAGACTAGCAAGAAGAAGCACAATAGACCTCTCGGCACGGCGGAAATAATCCGTAATCTCCCCTAAGATGTGGTTCTGAGGAGGATTATTCGCAGGCTGGCCCGGTCCACCCATATGCGCAAGTCTTTCAAGATGGCGTTGCAATGGCTGCACGATGATGCTATGCAGCACCTGGGGAACGTTCGTGTCGGATAAGGCGGAGATGAGTAGGGCCGCAATGACGAAGAAGATACGCGTCCAGGTCCCTGGTGCACTGATCACGTAGCAGAAGAAGTAGAGGCGTATGAAGAGCCAGACGCGGCTCATGAAACGTCCGATTGCGGCTGGGTTTGCAGCATTTCCATTTTGTCGAAGTTGTTGATTGTTAACCAGTGCCTGGCGGACGAGGTTTTCGGCCATTGCCCGATCAGCTGGGTTTGGATTGGCGCCGGCTGCAGCATTGACATTTGGTCCAGTTGTAGACGATGTCTGGTAACGGAATCGTATGGTTTGATGGGTTGTCCGCGGGGATGCTGGAATTATAATGGCGTTCTGACCATTGGGACCGACACTTTGGTAGATGGGATGGTCATTACTGCCAGTGGAAACAGCGCTCTGCGTGGTGCCTGGCGCGCTGCCAAAGCCTAGTCCTCGGAGAATTGCCTGATGCCTATCGAGAATAGCGCGTGGGTCGTGTAATCCATGAAGACGGCGAAGTTCCTGCGCAAGGTCCGGCTGTGCAGACAGGGCAGCAGCATTGGGAATATTTGATGAGGTTGGAGCCTGATGACCAAACGGTAAAGGATTCGGAGCCAACGATGCTTTCTCAGGTGCTGTGGTTGGTACAAAGGCTTGTGATGTAAAGTGGAGCGTATACTCGGATTGCTAGATTTCGGGTCAGCTTGTAAACAAGTGGGACTTGCAGGTCGACTTTTACATTAACAGGACCCAAGACCTCTTCCAAGGTGGCACTATCCACCGTAAGAGGTCTTCCTAAGAAGATCAAGCGTGACGTGGCAGGTACATGACCTAGAATGATTTGTGCAAGCCGGGTGTGTAGTTGGGCAACCGTTGTACCAAGAGGAACATTGTGGAAGGTAAAGCGGCTCGGCGGGGGACGAAAAGGACAGAGGATGTTAAGAGTAACAGCCCTAGGGCCCTTACAAGCGTCGTCTGGGGTAGCGGGCATGGCGGGTAGAGAGG
Organism: Penicillium atrosanguineum; assembly: GCF_028827265.1. NCBI lineage: Eukaryota > Fungi > Ascomycota > Eurotiomycetes > Eurotiales > Aspergillaceae > Penicillium > Penicillium atrosanguineum. The sequence continues at coordinate 3,815,415 of NW_026623133.1, read as the reverse complement.
ACTGTATCTTCGCTCGGAAATGAAGGCTAAATGGGAGCTAAGTAAAAGCTAGAGGGCTGCTAGGTAAATTCGGGGTGCATCCGGAGTGGACAGTGGTATAAAATAGTAGTTGTAGCCCTTGAATGCACTAGGCGACGGTGGTGAAGTGATTGATGTCTTCGGGAGATGTGGCACGAAGCGAAGACCGCGGTTGATAAGGTGCAAGTTGCTAGACGGACAACTTCCGCAAGGTCAATCTCCAAGAGCAAGATTCAAAATAAAATTATAAGCATCGGTAGATCTGAAGTCCAGCAGACCACGGTAGTAAGAGAATACTAAAAAGAGACGAGTTCATTAGTGAGTATGGCATCACTCCACGTGTGATTCTGCCAGGCGGTCAATCGGCCTAAACGCATTGCCCGATTTAGCGCGAGAAAATCGTTCTCCGCAAAAGCTTCGAAGACGACTGGGTCTCGAAGCATTTATGGATTAAACAGCACTATGGCCAAGCGCCTTCTCAACCAATCTGCTCTACTTCACTGTCATCCCGCCGCTCTGGTGACGAGGGGCGTTGCGTCGATGGAGGTCTTCTCATTCCGGGCCACTGCCCGTCACAATACCAGCGTGCGCCATTTTTCGAAATCATGGAGACAGTACAACAAAGACAACAGCAACGAAAATAACACTAAAGGGGGCTTTGGGTCACGGCTCCGCTTCGCTCTGCGGAACACTAAGGTGGAATGGTACCCGATCCCTGTCGGACTCGGCATTGGCCTGCTAGGCGTGCTCCATTTCTACAAGTCGCAACGTGCTGAGCGTGACCGTATCGCTCAAGAGGAATCTGGAGAAGGGTGGGAAAATGGTGCGCGACCGCCACGTCGTCCACGCATCGTACCCACGGGCTCCTGGCAGGTTCAGTTCATGTCCACCCTGCCCCTGAAGGCCATGTCGCGCCTATGGGGTCGCTTCAACGAGATCGAACTTCCATACTACTTCCGCGTGCCCGGATTTAAACTCTACTCTTGGTTTTTCGGCGTCAACCTGAGCGAGGTTGCGGAACCTGACCTACACACCTACCCTAATCTGGCAGCCTTCTTCTATCGCAAGTTAAAACCCGGCGTTCGGCCGCTAGACCCCGACGTACACGCTCTCATCTCGCCTTCCGATGGCCGTGTCCTACAGTTTGGCATGATCGAGCGGGGTGAGGTGGAACAGGTTAAGGGCTCGACGTACAGTTTGGATGCTCTTCTGGGCTCTGCCACCCCCATGCACGCCGACCACAGCAACCGACTTATCGATTCGAAAACGGACGACACCGTTCAAGACGATGAGAATATGAAATCGGATGAAGAGTTTGCTCGTGTGAACGGCATTTCCTACACCCTTCCCACGCTGTTGTCAGGTGACAGCAACACCTCTGCCAAGAGGCGATCTTCGATGGATGCTTCCACCGCTTCCAAGGCTACTTCCGAAGCGCAGGTTCAAGAGGAGCTGGCGCTTGGAGAGGGTACACCGTGGTACGCGGCCAAGACAGCTACCAACCATGCCCTGTTCTACTGTGTGATTTACCTGGCCCCGGGTGATTACCACCGGTTCCACTCGCCGGCCCCGTGGGTTGTTGAGAGTCGCCGTCATTTTGCGGGTGAACTGTACTCTGTCTCTCCTTACCTGCAGCGCCATCTTCCCGGTCTGTTTACCCTCAACGAGCGTGTGGCACTTCTTGGCCGCTGGCGCTGGGGCTTCTTCAGTTACACACCGGTTGGCGCCACCAACGTGGGCTCGATCAAAATCAACTTCGATTCGGAGCTTCGCACAAACAGCCTGCTGACCGATACGGCGGCGGATTTGGCGGCGGCCTTGGCTGCTAAGCGGGGAGAGCAGGACCCCGGGTTTGCTGAGGCTACCTACCGCCACGCGAGCCGTACACTGGGAGGACATCCCTTGCAGCGTGGCGAGGAGATGGGTGGATTCCAGCTGGGCAGTACGATTGTGCTTGTGTTTGAAGCGCCCCTCGGGTCTCGCAAGTCCTTCGATGCTGGTTGGCCGGAGGATGAGAGACCGGATGGGTGGACGTGGAGTGTTGAAAAGGGCCAGCGCGTTAAAATGGGAGAAAAGCTCGGGTTTGTAGGCGGAGTATAGATGTGCTGGAGATGTGTTGGAGATGTGTCGGAGCTGTGTCCAATGGGGAGTGGACCTTGGAAGGTTGCGAGGTTACACAGCCCGGCAACACAGCATGCATCCTTCTTTTCTGTAGACATTGTTTGTAATATACCATTTTGCTTCAGCCTGAATTGACTTGTTCATGTCATTCCAAACAAAGAAAGCAGACAAGAAAGGCAACATTTGAAGGTTGACATAGAGAGGCACGGACCACTTGGCGCCGGAGTGTGCACGCGTCGAGCTTCTTGATTCGTCATTGATAGACGGCGAATCTTGCGTCATCAAAGTATTATACGCAGTACATGAACTGACCAATGTTTCCCAGCAAGGCACCATAATTCTCTGGTATTTCATGTTTGATGTTTAGATGTTAGACGAGTCGTACCTCCAGCTATCGGTATCCTTGCAGTTCCGCCACCCTGTAGGCGACGTATCAATCCAGAGTGGAAATCAGGGCAGAAACCTTGGAAGCCAAGATTCTTGCATGGGCCAAGGGAATGCGATCTTTATCTTTCCTCTTCAACTCTTCCTCCTTTGAGGCCATCACCCCTCTCCATCTTCATGGCCATTTTTACTCTGCCCCGGTCCATGCAAAATAATGCCTTCCAAGATCCTGTTGGTAGCCTAATCACGGCAGGCGCTAACGCGCATGCCAACCACCCGTCCTTCGGGCATCTCGTGCTGCTCGTCTTCGAGGCCGTGTTGGAGGTGGTGTGCGTGAGCTTGCCCGGTTACTTTGCTGCCCAACAGGGCATGTTCGATGCCGAAGCCCAGAAGTTTGTCGCCAACCTCAACGTGACTTTGTTCACCCCCTGTCTGAGTATGAACGCGCTTCCTACTGATTCTTATCGTACATCGCGCTGATAAGAAACAGTCTTCATCAAATTAGGCTCCCAACTAACAGCAGAGACCCTGTCCGATCTGGCGATTATCCCAGTCATCTTTGTGGTTCAGACGGCCGTCTCGTACTTGTGCGCATTCACCATTTCGCGATGTTGTCGCTTCAAGAAGCGCCAGTCCAACTTCGTGGCGGCGATGGCGGTACGTCAGTGTCTGATCCCACGCACGAATCATGCTGATGTTCATGAAATAGGTCTTTGGAAACTCCAATTCCCTCCCGATCTCCCTCGTCATGTCCCTGTCGCAGACCCTCAAGGGTCTTCACTGGGATCGCGTCCCGAATGATAACGACGACGAAGTAGCCGCCCGCGGCATCCTGTACCTACTGATCTTTCAGCAGCTGGGACAATTGGTTCGCTGGAGCTGGGGGTACCATGTCTTGTTGGCACCCAAAGAACGATATCTCGAGGATACCGAGAGCGACGACTCAAGGAGCCAGTCCCGTATTGAGCAGGGTCAGGCGCGTTACACCGATAATCCCGAGCAGACGGACCCGGATGAGCCACTACTGCGCACCCGTGACTCGGAGGATATGAGCCGCCCTCCCAATGCCCACGCACATGGCGAGTTCCAGTCCGGAGATCAGACCCCGGTCTCCACGTTGGAATACTCCTACACGAAGACGTCCTCCGTTGGTTCTCGTGATGGAACTGTTGTGGAAAATCATGACTCGGATGAACCGTCAGTTATTGGACCTCCGCCTAGCGGACCCTTCCTTCCCCGCCAGAGCTCTCGGGGTGATATACTCTCATTCCCCGATGTGGAGGCTACTGCACGGGAAGCGCACGCCGCGGACCAAACTTATATGCAACGCTGGAAAGCATCTATCCGCCGGAGACGCGATCGCATATATGGGTCCTGGGAGAAGAAATCGGATGCTCTGTACGGACGTCTCCCGCCGAAAGCTCAAAAGACGCTCTCTGCGACCACACGTGGAATCAGTCGGTTTATGCGTGGTGCATGGGATTTCATGAACCCGCCTCTTTGGGCCATGCTAATCGCCATCATTGTGGCTTCCGTTCCATCTCTCCAGAGCCTCTTCTTTGACGAGGGCACCTTCGTGCGCAACTCCGTCACTCGCGCCGTCGAACAGAACGCCCAAGTCGCCGTCCCATTGATCCTAGTCGTGCTGGGTGCGAACTTAGCCCGCAATACCCTCTCCGAAGAGGCATTGGCGGATATGGAACACCCAAGTGATGAGCGGAAGCTGATTATTGCATCTTTGGTTGCGCGTATGCTTCTTCCGAGTCTCATCATGGCACCGCTCCTTGCTTTGCTGGCCAAGTTTGTGCCCATTAGCATCCTCGATGACCCCATCTTTATCATCGTCTGCTTTCTACTCACCGGTGCGCCTTCGGCACTGCAATTGGCGCAGATCTGTCAGATCAACAATGTCTACGTCGGAGCTATGTCCAAACTTCTCTTCCAGAGTTACGTGGTTTGGTACGTCTACTTCCTTCATACTTTCCTCCGCTTGGAACTAAGCTAACAATTTCCAGGATCCTCCCATCCACCCTCTTCCTCGTTGTCTGTGCGCTGGAGGTTCTCGAGTGGGCATCCGCCTAGACCATTCCCTCCCTGTATGTTTAGCAAGTAGCCTCCGTCTTGCATTTTGTTGTTTATGACTCTTCTCGGTTGGCGTTCCTCGAGACTACCTCGGTGCTGGTTTGTATCTTGTCATTGTTTTTTGGCTTCCACTATTCGTATATCAGCATCCCTTATCATTATCCTTTATTCTTTACCCATTTGCCGCCGGAGACCCATTCTCCAAAAGTGAATACCATCAGTGATCACCTCTTCAAACGTGTAAAAGTCTTATGTTCGATATCACACCATGCCATGCTATGCCTACCGCAGTGAATAGCTCCATAGTCCGCCACTGCTTATATAGTCAGGGTCTGGACCGGCAGAAATTTAGTACACAAGATCATACACCCTGATTAGTCGATTTACATCTACTTTATCTACCTTGAAGACGATTCAATGACCTCTATATCTAGAGAATTAGTCGTCTGCGCTATGAGAAGCTATCGTACGCTTTTCGTATTATTATCATAATCACAGTCGTACTAACCCTTATCGTACTTTGCGATCCTTCCTAATTTCTCTAGCTTCGCTCAGAGATTTAAGGAGACTCGGACCAGAGGGGAGCAAATCATGTCGATGAAACTAATTTGGAGATTGCCAAAATCTTGGGTGTCCAATAACAAACATTTGAAAAGAGAATGGACATCTTTTAAAGTTGCGGAACTGTCTTTCTATAGTTAAGGCTCTATGCACTGTCAAAATCAAAGATACCAAATTCAAAGATCCCTGAATGATATTTTCTCCAAACTAATCAATACCAAAAACTTGTTACAGAGCCAGTCACAAAGACCATCACAAAGATAGCTTTCCCAAAAAGACCAGAATCTCCTTCCCAATATACTCAAAGTCCGTCTCGACAGCAAAATGCCCGGCATCAATAAACTTCACCTCAGCATCCGGATTGTCCCTCTTAAAGGCCTCGGCTCCAGGCGGGATGAAGAAAACGTCGTTCTTCCCCCAAAGAGCAAGAAGAGGAATCTTTGATTTCCGGAAATACGCCTGGAAGTCTTCATATAGAGGCATGTTGTTTTTGTAGTCCATAAATAGATCCAACTGGATTTCCTTATTCCCAGGACGTTCCATGAGAGTATAATCAAGATAATAAGACTCCGGCGCAACGCGACTGATATCCGGGGAACCGTTCTCATATTGGAATTTGGTCGTTTCCAGAGTGAGCATGGCCTGCGCGACTTTAGCGCGGTGTTCGGGGGCGTTGTTGCTGGCCCAGAGATCTTGAATTGGAGCCCAGACATCGCCGAAGCCTTCGACGTAGGCGTTTCCGTTTTGGGAAATTATGGCTTGGATTGAATCTGGGCGTTGGAGGGCGAGTCGGAGGCCGGTTGGGGCGCCGTAGTCGAAGATGTAAATTGAGAATTTCGTGATAGAGAGTTCGTCGAGGAACTCGGTCATTGTTATTGCTAGGTTGTCGAAGGTATATTTGTAGGTTGATGGTGTTTCGGTGAAGCCGAATCCTGGTAGATCGGGGGCTATCACGCGATATTTGGCTCCGAGGATAGGGATTAAGTTGCGGTATTGGTGTGACGATGATGGGAAGCCATGGAGTAGTAGGATTATCGGGGCATTGGGTACTTGGCTTTGTTCCCGATAGAAGATCTTGATGCCAGAAGGCAGGTGGATGGTCTTATTCAGTGTCACGGCCATGTTGGGTGTAGTGTACGTCAGCAAGGGGAATTGGAATATAGAATAGTGTCTGGATTGATGACTGGATGAGCAGGGTTATTATATACAGCTTCCTAGGGTTGAATAGCTACTGTGAGATTACCAATCTATGGGGATGCAAACGCCGGGTCTTTGGAGAGCATCATCACCATGCTTCCCTCGAACCTTCGTGATTCCAAATATGCCGCCGTTTCCGGGCGCCATCATAGGGCAAAATCCCTTTCAATACGAACGACCCGTCATTCGTAACTGCATTAAGTCTGGGGTGGTGAATGTGGTTGGTGGCTTGTGTTTGTCCCGTGGCTGTTTAGCTTCCGGCCAAACCAAGCAAACTAAACAAACGAGTCTAGAACGTCGCGTCATGAGTCCGGCGACGTGCAAAACCATATGCAAACAAGAATGTTTTATATGTTTCGTTTGCTCGTCTTCAAGACTATATAATTAGGCGTTAGCACACAGATGATGCATAGTTCAAAAGCCAAACTTTCTTTCTCGCTAGACGGAATTCCCAAACATCAGCAGAATCATGAAGGCCATAGTCATTGACAAATTCGGAGGACCAGAAACGCTCATCATCAAAGATGTACCAGCACCTGAGCCAAAGATGGGCGAAGTTGTGATTCAGGTTAAAGCCTTCGGCATCAACCACGCCGAGATGCACATGCGCAAGGGCGAATGGGCCGAGTGGATGCCTATCAGCGGCATCGAATGTGTTGGCATTGTAGCCAACTGTCCAGGCAACGAGTTCGAAAAGGGCACTCCGGTCGCCAGTCTCATGGGTGGTCTTGGACGTACCGTTGACGGCAGCTATGCCGAGTATACACGGGCCAAGGTCTCGAATGTTGTTCCTCTCGGACCGGGCGCGGCGGGCTTACCCTGGGACCAGCTTGCTGCCATCCCCGAATCATATGCCACGGCCTGGACATGCCTCTTTCGAAACCTGGAGGTTTCAAAGGGCCAGCGGCTGCTGGTTCGTGGTGGTACCTCTTCCTTTGGTAGGGCCGCTATCAATCTCGCAATTGAAGCTGGTGTTCATGTCACAGCAACCACTCGCAATGGATCTCGCATCGGGCAACTAGAGGCTTTAGGGGTGGAAAACGTGATCATTGAGGATCGCGAGCTTTCGCAGCGAAGCCCAGACAGATTCGATGCCGTGTTAGAACTCATCGGGAACAGCACCATTCTTGATTCCCTCAAAATGGTACACCGGGGCGGCAGGGTTTGTCTAGCCGGTTTCTTAGGTGGCCTTGATCCGGTCCCTGATTTCAATCCTCTCCTCCAGATGGCAAGTGGGGTGCACTTTAGCTTTTTCGGAAGTTTCGTGTTTGGGACGCCGGAATTCCCAGTTTCTGATGTCCCTCTGCAGGACATTGTCACGATGGCTGCAGGCGACCGGATCAATGCTAAGCCATGGAAGACATTCCAGTTTAAGGATATTCAAGAAGCGCATCGCTTGATGGAGAAAGGGGAAGCCCATGGAAAAATGGTCGTGGTTGTAGATTAATTTTGATACGAGCTCTCGTTTACTTCGAATGACTCTGTTCATGAGACCTGTATCTCCTTTATAGGAATCAAGCATCGGTGTTCAGTTCCCCCGGCAGATGTATCACATGGGCTCCAACTATCGAATTGTGCTGGTATTTATAGATGAGGCTAGATCCGCAGACTAAGTGGATCCATCGTTTCGAACACGCCTCTGGGTTTGTCGCTTCATCTGCGGGCTTGATTTCCACATCGGGTTGGATCCAGACCCAGGCCGAAACTGACGCGCCAGCACCTCCTTACTACTGATCGATTTTTACAGTCCATATGATTGTCCCCTTGAGTTCTTTGAGATCGTTAAAGATCCCTAAGATCCCTGCGAGGCCTCATGTCGCCCCTCAACATGCATCTCTCTCTCACTGCTGTGCTCTTCGCAGCATCTGTGCTCGCTCAAACACCACCGTCAAGCTCCCCCTTCACGAAAAATAATCTAGGGGCGTCGTATAAAAATGCAACAATTTTCCCTGGTGTCTGGGTAGACCCCAATTGTAAGCGTTCAGTGTCTGATGCCATGAACGTCCACTGACCACCTCACAGACATCTCTAGCCAACCCCATTTCTATGCGACAGACAATCAAAAACATGAGCCAGATGATCAAAGCAAGTACATGATCATGATGCTGGACTTGAACATCCCGGACTCCGACGTCACGACAGCTGCAGACTATGACACCTTGGTTCCAGGCTTGGCAGCAAACACGACCACCCGTCTGCATTGGTGGGGTGGAAACTATACCCTTGGCAGACACGGCCTTTACCTGAACTCCAGTGATGCCCTCGCCGAGTATACCGCGCCTCGACCTCGCGATGCCACCAACCACACCTACACTTTATACTTGTTCGATCAACCTGAGAGTTATGTACCTCCCAAGGCTGTACTAAACGGGACTTTATATTCTCAGACGAGCGAGGCGCGCTTCAACTTTACGCTGGCTCCGATTGTGAAGGAGGTGGGTCGGCCGCTTGCTGCTACTTATTTCTTGAGCAACAATGTGTAGTCTTGGAGGACTTCGAGCTATTCTTCAAATGCTGCAGCGCGCCTTGGAGGTACTTTTATATTGGTGTAAGACTTAGCAGTTTCCTAGAACCCTTTATAGAATTAAATGCATCTTCTGTTGCTGATCTCCTAATGGCCGATTGTCAAATGGGACGCATCACATATACTCTATCTAACTAGATTCGACGACATCGAAACCTTAGCTCGTATCAGAATACAAATCATTTTCTCAGGTATATTTCGCATCACATTCGTGGAGAAAAGCCGAATAGTATAGATCGAGAAAGCAAGAGCTACCTTAATGGAGAGCCACGCTAACCGAAAAAGGCAACCGAGCTCTCTGGTAAACATTCAACTTCCCCGAATTTAACCGCGCATCACATAAAGGGCGGAGTCTAATCATGCCTCACCTACGACGACAACCAAACCCCCACGATTTCCCGGCCCCTAATGGTCCCAGTGCCCCAGGCAGCCTCCGCGCGCAATTCCAAACCCCTCCCTCGCGACAAACCCCCTCCAACCCAACCCGCCTCCACGCATCTTCCACAGGCCCCCAAGAAATCACACCCGATCCCACTGCTGCTATAGCCCATCCCGCCGCGCAATCTGATTTCTTCTCTATTTTCAGTCGGCCGAGGCTTGAACAACAGCCCCCGCCGGTAGTGGACGAGGAGGACGTGCTCGACGACGACTTTGATCCGAATGCGCAAGACATGGAGCCGGACGAGGAGTTCGAGGAGGATTTGATTCCGGAGGATGAAGATCAACTCGAGCCGGAAGATGATATGGAGGACTCGGAGTTAGTAGATGAAGAAGAGCTCGACGAGGAAGTCGACGATGGACTTGAAGATGACCAGGACGAGGAAATGCACGATCGCGGTTCGTCTATCTCCAGCGCATTGCTCTGTCATTGACTAACAAAACACAGAGAAATCACCCTCGCCCCTCCCACCCAACCTCCGAGAGATCTCATCTCTCGCGTCCTGGACAGTCTCAACCTCGAAACCAGGCTGCGGCGTTGCTGCACTCCGACACCCGTCCCCTTCCCAATACTGGCAATCAGACGGTCCACAGCCTCATACCTTAACCCTCCACTTCTTCAAACTCGTCGCTGTCGTCCGCATCCGCGTATACCTCGACTTTGAGCTCGATGAAAGCTATACGCCCACAAAAATGATCTTCCTAGCCGGCATGGGCGGTAATGACCTCGTCGAGTTCGGCACCTGGGAAGGAGACGGTCCCTGTGGCTGGGTCGACGTACCGCTAGAAGGCGTTGGAGGCCGGAATGGTGGCTGGGTACGCGACGATGCAGTCCGACATGAACGAAAATCAAAGGGCGGTAGCAATGAGGAAGCAGAAGATGATGATGAAGAGCCAGCGGACGAAGACCCGTACGCGGGGAACGTGCTGAAGGCGATGGTGATCCAGATGCGGATCATGGAGAATCATCAGAATGGAAAGGATACGCATGTGCGCGGCTTCCAGGTGTTTGCGTGTGATGATAGTAGGCGGCGGATGGCTGGTGCGCCGTCTGCTTCTGCGGATGGGAGGAGGAGGCGGAGTATGAGGCAGTCTTTGAGGGGGAATGTGCTTGATGCGCTCAGTGGGAGGAGGGAGAATGAGAATGTCGATACGGGGAGGCTTGTTGAGACTTCTGGGTTGGAAGAGCCGGATTGGATGGGGGAGCCTGTTATTCGATGATATCTGCGTGGGATGAAGTGCATGATTTTGGCGTTGTGGGCATTCAACGATTGTTCATCGGTTTATTTCTTTCGGAGTTGAGGGCGAGAGATACCCTTTTCTTTTCATTCCTTTTCACTATGGGTTAGACTTGCATGAGTGGGTGCATCCAACTGGGCGATGCATGATTTATCTAAAGGAATGAGCTTATGTTATACCTCCACCTGTATTATTCCAAAGTTATCAGCTATTAGCGTCGACGTTGTATCGAACATCAGGATGGACAAAGCACTAAACTACATCGAAGCAGGAACGACAATGAATTGATACATGAAACTTGTAAAACTTCCGAAAGGGTATTCATTTTTGCAGTGTCGTTATAAATCTACTTAAGCAGCTTCTCCAGCTCAGCAACAACGGCATCACCAACCTCAACAGTGGTGTTCTTGCCGCCAATGTCGCCAGTACGCACACCAGCCTCAATGACGTTGCTAACAGCCTTCTCGATGATGCGGGCCTCATCGATCATGCCGAAGGAGTACTGCATCATCATAGCAATGGACAGAATAGCAGCAACGGGGTTAACAATACCCTGGCCAGCGATATCGGGAGCGGAACCTAAATCTATCAGTGAAAACCCCCCCCCCCGGTATCAAGAATATAGAAAACATACCGTGAATAGGCTCATAGATACCGTTAACACGGCTCTTGCCATCCGGAATACCGCTCAGACTGGCACTAGGCAACAGACCCAGCGAACCAGGAATAACACTAGCTTCATCGGAGATGATATCACCGAAAAGGTTGCTAGTAACAACAATACCATTCAGCTTGCGCGGGTCCTTAATCATGAGCATAGCAGCCGAGTCAATGAGATGGTGCCCGATTTGAACCTGAGGGAACTCCTTCGCCATAATCTCCGTAACAACCTTGCGCCACAGACGGCTGGTAGCGAGGACATTAGCCTTGTCCAGGGACCACACGGGCAGGGGCGGGTTGTGCTGCAGAGCGAGGTGCGCAGCGAGACGGATGATACGCTCGATCTCGGCGCGGGTGTAGGGCTCAGTGTCCATGGCGTAACCGGAGCCGTCATCTTCCTTGCGCTCGCCGAAGTAGATGCCGCCGGTGAGTTCGCGGATGATGTTGAAGTCGACACCGCGGCAGATCTCCTCCTTGAGGGGGAGCTCTTGACCAGGGAGGGAGCGGCGAAGTTGCAAGGACGCAGGTTACCGAATGTACCCATTTCCTTGCGGAGCTTGAGGATGCCCTGCTCGGGGCGGACGGCGCCAGTTCCCCATTTCTAAATTGGAATGAGTATGGGATTGGGATGGTGGGGACGGGTTGGACGTACCGGGCCACCGATGGCACCGAGGAGGACGGCGTCGGCGTTCTTAGCAGCAGTCAGGGCCTCGTCCGTCAGAGGGGTGCCGGTCGCGTCGATGGACGCCTGTAGAGGTTAGTGGGTTTACATCTTGTGCGCTGTTGCGGGGGTTCGACTCACGCCGCCGAGCAGGTGGTCCTGCAGGTTGAAGGTGACATCACGGTTCTTCTCGATGACGCGGAGGATCTAAAGGCGATGGGCGTCAGGATTGATCTCTTGCAGAATGATTCCTTCGCATCAATGGCTTACCTTGATAGCCTCGGTAGTAACCTATGTTTCGTGATGAGTTAGCCACGCGAATTGTCGTGTAGACCGTAGGTCTATGGCGGGGCACCTTGAGAGTGTAGTACATACCTCGGGACCACAGTGATCACCACCGAAGACAACGACGTTGTAGGAAGACATGTTGGGAGAGCAAAAGAAATGTGTCAATTGAAGGTAACTCAATTGGATCCTAAGGGAGCTTTAAAAAAGGTGGGATGCGGGTGAAGTCGACCCCGCCGCTCCGAGATCGGCGCCCACTCAACTGCGCCGCAAACACCATCCACGACTCGGCTTTATCAGTGTCTACGTCTTCTACAGCTTCCGACGGCTGCTGTCGGGTTTTTATAGAATTGCCTATAGTCTGTTTCTCTCGCATTCTTAGCCTCGCGCAATTGAACTTGGACAATTTTCAGACTCAAGGAGCTCCTCCCTACTACCGTTTCAAACACAAGGGCATGTATTAAATGATGTATAGCATTAAGAATATCACACTAGGCAAATGATGATGGGAAACGACAGGATCGAAGAAATAAAGAACAGAAAGAAAAGAAAAACCAGAAAACACAAACCCATGTGTACTGTACTGTACAAGGACCCAGAATTCCAAAGAACTCCTGAGGACCTTCCTATTCATGCCCAAGACTGACAGAGGATTTGCAAACCCGCCACCCCAACCTTCCAAGAAGCCCAGTAGCAATATGGATATTGTTGCTGGGGCCTCTAAATCACAAACCGAAGCTCCAAAAGATGCAAGATCAACGGATAGGGAGAAAGACAAATGAAATACCAGCTAGCAATGTGCTAGCTCGGTTGCATAGAAATGCAGATTACTTGCGGTTGGCACGACGGGCCTTCTTGTCATTCTCGGCGAGCAATTGGCTGGCATTGACCAGCTGGACGATGTTGACATACTGCTTGAACAGCATGACCGGGGCCGAGATGATGGTGATGATCCACGGGATCTGGCTGTCGATCTTGTTGGCGCGCGCCATCTCGAGAGCGCCGGCACTCCAGGGGCTGGCAAAGAGGCTGCTAGGAGGAGGGTTGGCGGGGTTACCAGGCTGTGCGGAGGAGGGCATCGCATCAGGAACGGGCTGGAGAAGCGAGGGCGACAGGATCGGCGAGGAGAAAGATAGCAGGTAGATGCCGATGAAGAACGCCTCATTGAGAGCGCAGCAGATGAACAGCACGGTCTGAAAGATGGGTCAGTCGAGATCAGACAGAGCAAAGTCTAGTTAACATACCTTGCTGTTATAGTACTTGTAGAGGGCCCAGTTGGCCTTGGGGTCGATCTTCTTGTGGCTCTGGTTGGATCCACCGACGCTCAGGGTGGCGTACATGTGCATATAGTGACTGGCCAAGTCCAGGCAAATGAGACCTTGGAACACAATAGCCCAACGAGGCCAGGCAGAGCTCAAGAAGACGAGCAGACACGAGGTGGTGCAGCGGTCAGTCACCATGTCCAAGACGGCGCCGAACGTGGTCGACTGGTTGTAGTACCGGGCGGCATAGCCATCCAATGCATCCAGCAAACAAGACACGCTATAGAGGATAGAGCAGGTGCGAGGGTGAAGAGGCATGTAGTAGAGGGACGCGATGGCAAGGACCACTCGGAAGTACCCTAGATTCTAGTAAGCACGAGGTCAAGGTAAGTATGAAGATGAGGATGCGACTCACCGATAAGATTCGGGGCAAAGAGGAAGATGTTCTCATCTGGCTCCTCGCGCAGAGCCGATCTTGACCTCTTCTTAGACGGTGTGCGCTTCGTCGAGGGTGTGGACACGCTCCCATTTCCACCGAGCGACTCTTCGCTCTCCGTGCCCTGGTCAGCAAGGGCCGCCTTTTGTCGTCGTGTCCGGGCACTCATTGTGAATCTGAAGGTGCTGTGGTGGGTTTCAATGACCGACAGATGGTTAGTCTGTCAGGAGCTCGTAGGTGTTGGTGGGGTAGAAAGTTCGACAAGGTATCGTGGCCGGAACGCGTCTGCGGCAGGATGGCTGATTAGCAACGGCGGGCAGGTAGGTCACAAGACAGATCACACATCTCAGTCCAGCAGTATTCCCAGATAAGAATGATAAGGAGAGAAAGCGCTCAGACGCAAGCGGAGCTGGTCGGAGAAGAAGGATAAGGAGGATAGGGGCAGGAGGCAAAATTTGTGTACCCGATAAGGAGATGATAAGCTCACGCGTCGATCTACTTACTTGGCCTCAAAGTAGGTCCAAGGTATATTCCGAGGAACGTATCGGGGAAGGTACCTAGGATGCAAATGGAATCCGTAGAGTGCAAGAGCAAAAGCGAGAAGCTAGAAGCTAGAGGCTAGAAGCTAGAAGCTAGAAGCTAGGGATGTGGAATGATGAAATGTTTTGAACGGGTCGCCCGGAACCTTGGAAGCTTTTCCCCACATCAAACTTGAGAGACTTTCGAGGACGTATAGTAGGGGGGAATATAGGAGGAAGATAGGAGGAATGTTATGGGATCTTTAATATTTCAACTTTCTCCTTCCAAGGTCGAATCTCGGCCTATTCAATTCCTCCGAAGTGACCTCCCAAGGGCTGCCTGCGCATAGCGACTGCATGTGGAGGGTATATAGTCAGCTCATTGGGCGTCGGCCAACAATCTGCCCGTTCCTTGTCTTGGCTTGGTTGTCAAAAGTTGAGTTGTCGTGATTTAGCTGCCTGATGACCACGGGTATAGGTGTCACTTTTATCCTCTTATACTGACTATTAGTTGACTCCAATACATTCAAAGTACTGCGTCTGAGCAGGTAGATACAATTGACCATGACATGCAAAATACTCATCGGCTAAAAACAAAAAAGAAAACCGGCTTTCAAGCTGAACAACGGCGAAATTATATGCAACTGATCCCTAGGATCAAAACTATGTACAAACGACAACCAGAAACTTTCTACAAAATTGGGAGACATCACGTCCGTGACCTGCGCGGATCGGTGGCATCCTGTCGCCGCCACTCGCGGGATTCCTTAGTTCCCAGACTACCCATACCACCCTCCTGCCGGCGCTCCCATCCACCAAGGCGAATGACCAGGCAGGTGGCATTATCACCCTCCTTGGTAACCTCGGTAGCGAAGCTAACCACGTCGCGAGCACCTTGTTCGGGTGTTCGGGCTTCCTTGATGATGTCGACGATTTCCTGGTCGAGAAGTGTGCCGCTGATACCGTCGGATACCATGACGAGGAATGAGTACTCGGCGGGGCCCATTTCGATGCGGCAGAGCTCGGGTTCCGCGGATACACCGATCCGCTTGGATTGGACGTCTCCGAAGGCGCGGGTATTTGCAAGTCCACTCATGCGCTCCTCACCGAAGGAGTCGGTGACAAAGGTCGCGGCGTATCGACGAAGTCGACCGGCCTCGATTGGAGAGGATGGGTGGTGGTTGGAAGTAACGGGGATAGCTTCGCCGCTCTCGGTAGAGCATAGTAATACCCTGGTGTCACCGACGTGTGCGATGAGTAGGCTCGAGGGGCCAGCTGGATGCCAGAAGGGAGTCGGACTGGGGGTTGAGATCATGGCGATGCTTCCAGTACTTCCGCCCTTGAATCGAGAACGACCGCCAATCTTCGGGGCTCGGGTTAAGCTGGGGCTGTGAAGAATCTCGTCATCGTTAAGCGGTCTCTCGGCTTGAACTAGATCGTCATCTCGCTTGGCAGCTTGCGCTTTGACGAAGTCTAGGTCGGCTCGCAGGAAAGCGTATTCCAAGATCTCCTCGACGGAGACATAGCCAGGGGAAGGGACCTCCCCGGATTCGGAACCATAGTACGCGAAGTGAGGCGGCTTGAATCTCTTGAAATAGCCACCGACAATCCGTCTCCAGTTCTGTACGAGGGTTTTCTCCAAATCTCCGACCCGGTGTCGGTTGCCCTCTTGCGTTACAGGTAGCGAGCCATTGGCAGCGGCCAGCTCGCCCCCGCTAATCTGTTGTTGTTTTGTGCGAAGGCTCGACCCGACTTCAAATATCGCGGCGGCATCCTGGATATATTCATGAAGAGTCTCTTTGAGGAACGTGCTGCACTCGGATCCGCCATGTCCGTCAAAGATGCCGAAATAGAAGACTTGCGGGTCCCCGCTAGCAGTATCCGCGGCTCGGGACTCGCGTGGTGCAGAGTTCCGTCGGATTCTAAGTGATGCAGGAGGTCGTTTCGCGAATGCTGGGATATCAATCACGCCAGCCTGGTATGTATCTTCATTATAGGGCCGAGTTCCACGGGCCGTGACAGCTCCGAAGTGGTGCTTAGCGTTGCGCAGCGGGATTCGGACAACGGTCGTCTCTCGGTCTACTAATGCTTGAAACGAGGTGGGCGACTGGGGAGTGTCTCCGGTGTGAGGTACTGAGGCCGAGCGCGGGAGTTTATGGAAAGGCGATGTCGGTCCCCGAGTGTCCGGATGTAGAGACGACGACGGGAGATGGGTGACGAAGTAGTCGCGGAACTGTGGGCGCTTCTTCACGCTCGGTGGTCCATCCTGATATTCAGCCTCGGAGCTGAAGTTCCGTAACCTTCGAGGTCGGATGAAACCTGCTCAAGGGGAAACACGGTTAGCCCGGGCGTTCTCAACATAACCAGGATCGGGGGTGTAGAGATCCCATACTATAACCGGTCGAGGTCCAAACCCCTACTCGCCTCGCTGAAGTGACGATCATGAATGGCCCATTGATAGAGTGACAAGGATGGTGGTGTAGGGAGAATGCAGAGACGAAGGCGTGGGGGGACACCTTGCCCTGGCCCGAGCGTCGGCAGATAAGAAGACGTTATCGGCAGATCTACAGTAGTTTTCGAATTCAGTTTGGCCCCATGCTCTTTAGACTTGATTGCCGGGAAATAGATGCTACATATGCGACTTCTGATCCGATATTACCTGAGTTTCAGACCATGGCTACAACCTTCAGCATTAGAAGAGCCCTTATCGCCAAGAATTGGCCTAAGAAGACTGCGCGGCATCGTGCTAAGGAGCAAAATGCCGATCTAACCCTGCATAATTTGTGGACTTTGAATCGTACCACCTAGTATATATCGATGAATCTGGATGTGACAAACGTTTTAGGTTCAGACGGACAGGTTGGGCATCACCTGGCATATCCCCTTTGCAAGTAACGCAATTCTTCGCGACCAAACACCAGCTGTTGCCCGCTATGCACAGAAGGGGATCGTTTTCTCGAGAGTATTTGGGTAGTTCTACGGATGCCACCGTATTTGAAGACTTTATAGCTCAGCTACTCCAGCACTATGGACGATGGCCAGAACCAAAATCTGTCCTAGTCATGGACAACGCATCATTTCACCGGTCAGGACGCCTTGCACGAATGTGCGCGGACGCAGGGGTGAAGCTGGTCTATTTGCCACCATATTCGCCGGACCTAAACCCAATTAAAGGGGGGTTTTGCCATTTCATCTATTCATAATGATCAGGTTAATGATAGTACAGTATTTGCAAGTTGATTAGTGATTGTTCGTGAATTCGCCTCAGCTGAGACCTGGCAACCTTAGACCTTATCGTCAGAACTGTCCGCCCCGCATGGTTCAACATCAGGCTCGTCAAGAAGCTGCTTGGTCTGTCTGTTGACTTCAAGTACAGGTACGTTACGGAAATCATCCTTACTGGCTGTATCTAAAGTATCGGTTGCCAAAGCTTTGCAAAGTTTGGTCATTTATCTGCTGACAGCCTTGTGCCTTTGATGAAGGCGTGGGAAGGACTTTTTGGGCATTCTTCAGTGCCGACCAGGGATCGCATCTCCGCCATAAGCTCTCTCTTCTCTCTTTGCAGCTCTGAGATTTCCGGATGTTACAAATAGCGCGCTTATGCGTATCAGTAAGCTCGGACGGTGTTAGTAGGTCTTTCCTCATTTATATATGGTCCATTTGTCTACGTAGTGCAAATATGGCTGAACGAGATCTAAAAGTAAACCATGGTTAAAATTACAGCGGGGCTGCTTGGAATTAAATGCGATACAGGCTCCTAAAGACAAGATCATTTCGAGTAATACGACTCCGCGCAATGGCAGACGAATGACGCGAGGTTGGCACCTACCAATAGCAGAATCATCAAGAGCCGAGAAAACAAGACGGGGAATCTGCTTGAAAGAAAACGTGCCATGTTAGAGAAAGGTCACAAGACCCACAGAATTGAATCGAGATATTATATGGCCCGGGTGCGCGAGAACAGACTGCTGTAGACGGCGTCCACAACGGGTTGGGCGGTGATCTGTCTGCCGCCGAAGAATCGTCCATTCAGGCCCTTGATGGCATTCTCGCCGCCTTGGACACGGTCGAACTTCAGGTAAATATCGCCTTGGGAGTTCGGATCTAGTGAGATGTGAACAACATGGCCGTACTTTTCTTCGCACTCTTGGCGAACGTCATCCTCCAACTCCTTGATCCAAGCTTCTCCTTCTTCCCTGTGGCAATTCGTTAGCATTTGGTCCTGGAATGAACAGATACAAAGATCAACTGACTCGCTAGCATCAAACATATTGCGCAGCATCACGCAGCGGCTTGCCTGGTTCACGGTGACAGGCAGCGGCTTCACGTCGGTCTTGGGCCGGAGCATCTTCTGTCGCTCGTGAATGGGAGGCTCGGGTTCATCTGTACGTGCGAGTTTCCTCATCAACGCGTCTCTACTGTAGTTGTTGAAGTTCACCCCTGAAACATCTGTGTCGTCAAGAGCACTAGCACCGGTAGACTTTTCGGTTTCTCTGCCGCCGCCGGCACGGTCAAAGTTGTTCGAGCCGCCGGCTTGGACGCCACGACCTCCGTGACCGGAGAATGAAGAGCCCTGGAAACTGGATTGATTTGCAGAAGGGCCCTGTGGACGAGTCGCGCTCGCATCGGGGGTAAACTTATCGTTGCCAAGACCCACTCGGATGGCTCGACCAGCAAGATCGAATCCGTTCATTTTCTCTAGAGCGTCACGAGCCTGGGTTGGATCACGGAACCTAGATGGACGGTTAGCGATGTAACTTGAAAGTGTTGAAGCTTGACTTACTGCACAAATGCGTATCCTTTACTCCGACCAGTCTCATCCTTCTGCAGCTGAACGAATTCGAGCTCGCCGAATGGTTCGAAGACGTTCTGGAGGTCGGTTTCAGTGATGCTGAAATGAACATTACCCACATAGAGTCTGTGAAATGGCGCGGAGTGCCCAGAGCTCGAGCTGGCCTCCGGGTTACGTGCCTGACGGTTCTTTTCGGCTTCGGTAAGCTGGACGATAACGGGAATGCCTACGAGCGTCTGGCCGGTAAGCTGGATCGCAGCGGGGACGGATTCTTCGCTTCGGAATTCGACGTAGCCAACACTATACGTATGTTAGGTTGGTGAATGAAAAAAAGTCAAGAATAGAAACTCACCCTTTTGATCGTCCACTAACACGGTCCTTGACGATTTGAGCCTCCTTGACGGGGCCGACCTTTTCGAAAAAGGCCATCAGCTCTTTAGTTCTCAGACGTGCAGCAAGCTGCTGCACGAAAACAGTTCGTTTGTCCCGCTCATCTTCATTGAGCTCAGGGGACTTGCTTGGACTCCGACGACGAGGGCTGCGACGCCGATCACGATCACGGCGAGGGCGTCGGTCATCGTCGCGCCCGCCACGACGGTTCGGGCGGTAGTGTCGGTCATCATTGGGTGAGCGCGAACGAGTACGAGCACGTCCTCCGCCACGGTAAAAGTCTCCGCTGGAGCGGAGGTCATCACCGTTTGCATCACGACGGCGACGTCGGTCACTCTCACGGCTACGGCTCCTCTTCCGGCTTCTCTGGCTTCCGTTAGCACTGCCATGTTCGCTTTTCATGTCCTCATCGCCATCGGCATCTCGGTCACGGCGACGGTCTCGGCTGCGGTCTCGGCGGCGGTTTCTATCACGGGAAAGGGAACGCTCCCGGCGTCCATTCTGGTCCGCGCGTTCATCGGGTTTGGTAGTCGCTTCGGTGGGAGCAGCCGTTGACTCGAGCAACGCTTCTACGTCGAGTCCGGACATTGTGGGGTTGTAGCTTGTCGCTGGTTGTGATTGGAACGATGGTCGGGGATAGGAAATCAAGTCACTAGGGGGCGATCAGAAAGTGCCTCGAAGGATATGATACGGAGGAGATTCGAACCCTTCTGCTCAGTAGTATAAGTCCAAAAGTTCGGAAAGCGCTCAGCGCGATCGAATATCTGTAATGCGAAATGAGGGTTGACTCAAAAGTGGGAACCCAAGTTGATGTCAAAGTGAAGTGGTATATAAACCCAAATGGTGGCGCCTGAGTTGCCGGTCAATCGCGGCAGAAAGGGCGGCAGGAGAACTGGCAGAAAAATCAAAGCGGTGACTCACAATCAGCGCCACTGTTGTCACGTGAGAGAATTAGTTATACTTCAGCCTGAGGCAAGATGCGACAAGCGACTCTACTCGTGAAGGTTGGTATTGGGAAAGCCTTGTGGTGACCATACAACGTAGTGTTTTTTTGATTAGGATTAATGAGTCTCATGTACACTAATAAGTGATGCTGGTAAAAGGAACGTAAAGTGAATCAACTTCTCATGGCTACGAGGCCGAAAAGTCACCTATGCATGAAACAGAACCATCCGAAACTCCTCAGTTGCCCATGTGCGAGGGGTCATGTACAAGCATCTGGCGGTCGCATCGCCAGTAACTAACTCCGTGAATTCATAATTAAAAGGGTAAGCTGTCGATGCGGACATGTGCGAAGAGACTCTACTGAGCCTTGGCACCCTTGGAAGAAGGAGCCTCCAGCTCAGTGCCGAAGACACGATCCCAGAATCGGCTGGTGACACCAAATCCATTCTCAAAGTCAGCGTAGTGGTGCTGAAGGTGGTACTTCTTGAGCTCCTTGTAGTGCAGGGGAAGGCTAGACAGTGTTAGTCGTGATCATCCGATCGATAGGATTGGGATACTTACTTGCGGTGGTGAAGGAAGTAGTGGGTCAGGTCATAGCAGATGTATCCGAAAACACCGCCGCAGAAGACCTGCACAGCCGCAAACCAGTTGTAGAAGAAGACGGCATGGGCCAGCTTCCAGAAAGGGGCAGCCAGTACGACAAACAGGGTCGGCGGCATGACAAGTCGGTATTTATCCATAGGGAGATAGTGATGAATACCATGGAGAAGGAAGTGTAGAGTCAGAGCAACTCGGTTATCGGGGAGCCAATTGTCAAGGTGGAAGAGGAAGCGATGCATGAGATACTCGATCAGGGACCAGAGGCAAAAACCAACAGCCCAATACGCGGCAGCGGCCAAGGGGTTATTCAGACCCCCAGCTCCGATCACGGTACCATATGCGACCATAGGCAGCCACAGAATAGGGACTATATACCACGAAGTCTTGCTGAGAGGCTCCAAGATATTGCCGAAGAGAGGGGCCGACTCGCCTCCCTTGTAGTGACGGGGCCGGTGAACTTGCTCCAAGTAAAATTCCTTGGAGAAAGTGCTGTACCAGAGTTGAGGGAACAGAGGCTTGTTGAGATCCAAAAACTTATGTGTTTTGAAGTCCTGCGAGAAGTCGGTCTCGACAGACAGATCCTCCTCCCGCGACATTCCGGTGGTTTCATAAACAGTTCCATCGCCTTTGCCAACGTTGATACCAGCGTCCTGGGACTTGCCGGATGCATCCGAGGAGAGGAATCCGACGTGGTAGTCTAAAAGGATCTCGTAGGCGGCCTCGGAGTGCTCGTGGGAGATTTCATCCTTCATGATCTCCGCCACGTCCTTGCCAGCATAGTCCAGAATCAGATCACCACCACCTGGATGATCTTCCACGAAGTCGGTAACATCGTAGACATTGCGACCGATGGTAATGAAGCAGGATTTGACACTGTTATGCGACTCCACCTCGGCGGGCGTGAATGTTGGTAGGACACGTCCAGGCATTTTGCCGGATATTTCTTGGGGAGAACAAAAAGAAGATGCGACACGCAAAACGACACGCAAAGTGTAAGATTGGCGACTGTCGATAAGGGAGGAGGGGGATCGGTGGTCAAAGTTCGCGGATGCTTCGGTTTTGATGGGGCAAATAAATTATTCAGGGGTGTGGCGTGACAATCCCTTTTCCCGCCCCGGTGACTGGGCAGTTTTCTGTTTGGTTGAAAAAGAGTCACAACCTCGGATGCTGGTATGATTCTGAGTTGATTGGTACCCAGGTAGAGAGCAGACTTGATCAGGCCATACGAGAGATTGAACAAAAAAAAACTGGCGTCCGCGTCCGATGGGCAGTGGGACAAGCATGTGACCCTTATCTAATCAAGTGCCAGGGCCTGGTCCTGGTCCCTCGGCCCGGCGTGAAAAGTCGTGTTGTGTCGTGGGCTTGGATATATCTCAAGGTTCTGATCTACTGTAGGAAGATGATGGTCGTAGAGGGCTTCTTATTAAAACATCAAGGCCTGTGGTGTGCCAACACTATAGTGAGCTATGCTCAGCCTATTTTGGTCTCCTTTGCTAACGCTTAGATACTGTCTTGAAAAGGCTTGAATGATGTAGGTGGCGTGAAGAATGACTGCTTGAACCGTTGTACAGAACTGCGTGGGTGTACCTTTTCGAGGAATTGAAAAGTTGAGCAGTTATGAATTGTAAAGACATCGTTATTATTCCCCGGGGAGAACCCTCCAAAGTTGCTCTGTTTATCCAAGATGCAAAACAGGTCTAGCCACGAGACCAAATTTTAGGTCATGGAGACTACCAGTAGGTGGTCAATACTCGTTGCTTCACCGTGTGGACGCAATATTCCTCCTAAGATACACTCGCGAGGAAGCTTGACTTTCTAACAGCATAGGCTGAATCTACGCAAGTGGCGGTGGGCATGACCCATGTCTCCGACAGTAGGAATCAAATCCATGCCATTGATTGAGTTTCGGACAACTTGCGTATATAGCTCTTACCGAGTGGAGTCCGTTGTGTATATCACTTCCGTATTGATGAGCTTAGACGAAGCCTCACCGATCACGCAGTAACCGGTTGGGCTCGAAGCTCAAGGTTGAGGTTGAGGAAAGCTAGTTCGCAAACTAGTAACTTAGTGCGAGCCTACAAGCTACCGCTCCCAATTATCTACAAGGACCTTCCCATTTCGCACTGTGCGGGACCGCCCGCATCAACCAAATCGGCAATGGAACCGTCTCCGTTGACGAGCCAGCTTGCAGTACCGCGATAGCGCCTATGTGATTCGATCTCGGTGGCCTCTCCCAGCCAGGCCCACCACCCGATCTCCACTTGGTTGAAGGGACGTACATGATACGCGCGCCCGCGTTTCTGTTGACCCTCATATTCGTCAGGGCAACGACAAGGCGACCTTTGGGCGATTTTAAATTGACAGGGATCAGACATGGCGCTAGCTCTCCGGGGTGGAGATTTCCAAGCCCCGCTGGCTTTCGGTTTAAGGACTCTCTTCGCCCAGTCTTCCGCCCAATTTTCCCTTCAATTCAATCATGTCGGTCACGGATATCTCCCCGGAGAATGAGATTCTGAATTACATCCAGCAATTGACCGAAACGAAGAAGGGCCTTCCCTCTGGTCAGCCCGTCTGTGTTTTGGCCTCTCACACCATCACAGACACCGAGGCCCTCGTACAATTCGCCGAGGAGGTCGGGCCGCATATTGCTATTCTGAAGGTTCAAGCCGACATCGTCGACGATTGGTCAAATCACACCATCGACCAACTGACCTACCTATCCAAGAAGCATGGCTTCATACTGTGGGAGGGGAGTAGAGTCTTGAACTCCCTCATCAATTTTATGGGCCGCGACAGCACCAATTGGGATCAACGAAAGGTCCAGGCCGATATGATCAAACGGAATTATACAAATGGACCCGTGAAAGTGGGCCGGTGGGCGGGGATGGCAACTGCATGGGCCCCTGGGGCCCCCGTCGACAAACAAGAGGAAGACGTCCTCATTCCTACCCTCCGAAAGGCCGCACGTGAGGCTGTCGCAAGCACATACAAGACTATCCAGACGGAGATTTCGGCCGCAGACAGCGAGGATGGTCCGGAGGAACACATATCGGAGCAAACGCCGACCACAAATGGCTGGCCCGAATTCAGTTCAAACAACGGCGTTTCAATGCGCAAGCAATCGACCATTTCTGTCACCGAGACCATCACTCTGCAACCTCATGTCCAGCCGGAGGATGGCGTCCCACCCCCACCATTACTCGCCCGAGGCTTGGTACTCAGCTTGCCAAATGCCGGCGGCACTGCGTTCAAACCCGAGTTCCGACAAAGCACGATAGCTGCCGCATGTTCGAACCGGGACTTTGTGGTCGGGTTCCTCACCAGCGAGCCGTATTTCACAGAATACCATGGAAACAACGTGATGGAGCTGGCCTTTTTGGACGAACCACAAGGTGCAAAGGGACGAAACCTGCTTGCGTCTTCACACTTACTGGAAATGCGAAACTCATTGGGTCTTTTCTCTCTCATCTCGGCCGAAATGGGTGCGAACTTCGACTCCGACCCGGTGCATATCCTCAATAGCGATCAGGATGCGCCAGAGGCACAGCCTGAAACTGTTATGAAACTAAACTATATCATCCGTCAGGCCTTGAGACTTCGTGATGCCAACCGGAAAGACAAAGAAGTCAACAAAGAGGAAACGAGTATTCCTCCCGGGCCGAATATCGTGCATTGCCCGATTGTTATCCTGCCATAATTCGAATCTCGGTAACCCCTAGGTTCTACGACTGTTGATGACCTCACCACCATGAACTTTACGTCCTTTGAAAGCTGTAGCACATATCCCTGTTTTTATTCCAATGTATAAGCACATGATTTCTTTAGGCTTAGATGGGAGTTTGTTGGAGCAAAGATGTCTGTTCTGGACACTTGCCATGCTTATGAAGACTGTTTGTATAAAAGACCTCTGTCAGCCCTACAAAATAGATTATTTAGTTCATTCCTTGATTGTTTCAAAGTCACAGATTCGTCTAGAGATGGAAGAAAAAACTTTAGTTGACTAGTTAACCAGATCTATATTCGTCGCCTTATCGATAAGGCGACGAGCTCACTCGCCACCTCGAATGGCGGGGCACGTGTCACGGTTAGCCACAGCATCGACCGACTGTTTCTGTCTGCACCGAGTGAAGCATCACCTCAAGAACCATATGACTTGCTGATAATCAAGAAAGAACTGCTCTGCTTCTCGCTTTCTGAATCTTGTTCATCTCTGTTTCCTGTGCAGCGCTTTTCCAGCGACATTCATACTGCAGCGGGTAGACTTGGCACACAACCTTCCAGGCCAAGGGAAACAACGGATTAAGATTAAAAAGCTACTCTTTTTTTTTTTTTTTTGGCTCAATGATTCAATTCATTAATTCATTCCCTACATCGACGTGAATCTTAAGAAGGCCTCGCCCGGTGAACCTGGGGAGGACTGCAGTCATGAACTCTGACTACCCTCCTCTAACCCGTCCAGGAGCTGAACCCATACCTCCCGCTGCTGAGGGGACCCAAAATTCCCCAGAAGAAATTGAACCAAACGAGAAGAAGAAGAAGAAGCTGCCTTATCTCAGCAAAGACTCTAAACGAGGTTCGCGGAACAGCTCAAGCAACCTGACAGTCATTTGTCCCGATGGAGACATGATTATTGAGTATGTCGAATCCTCGTCAACAGGCAATCGATACTGGCAATTATCCAGTCAAGACCTCATGCACAACAGCCCATACTTTCAGGCACTTTTGGATCCAAACAAGTTCGCCGAAGGAAGACTTGTCGCGGAATACAAACAAAGAAAAGCGCCAAATGGAGCTGATCTGACCTCCAGTGTCAACACGCATGGCAATTTTGACGCTCTTGGATTTGACCTGCCCATAGTCAAAATCTCTGAAACTCGTCTTACGAAATTATGTGGGGCAGGGGCCATCGAACTATTTCTGAAAATCCTCTGCGCAGAGGGCTTGGGCAAGGACAAACAGGTGATCTTCGACAGCGAGCTGAAAGTTATGCCTCCGTCCATTGTTGTAAGGACCATCGAGATAGCTGAGTCTTTCAGCTCACCCAATATTGTCAAGCAAACTCTTAAAAGAGCTTGGTATATGTTTGGCAAGACCAAGATCTCTTGGAATAAATTTGGCTCTCCTCTCTTGAAGCAAACCGAAGAGCGCGTCCGGCAGATAATAGTCATTGCTGAATTCATTGGAGATTACTCGATCGCAAAAGTTATGATGCACACGCTGTTAGTCATGGGATCGAAATATTGGGATGGCCGTCCAGAGCCACCTGCAACCGATCATCTTCGATGGCAATATCTCCCGGGGGGAGTAGAAGGTATATAGACCACCTTACCCGCTTGATCCACTTAAATGACATGGGAGTCAAGGTTACTAACTTTTATTTTCAGAAGAGCTGTATTACCGGCGGCAATGTGTCATGAACACCATCACCGACTTGCAAGCCCACTTCCTTCGCGTCTACGGGGGTCTTGAAGAGATCCCCAAGACCAATGACCTCATGGCTGCATCAACTCGACCCACGCTGGGCACGACATTCTCTACCTCAATACCCCATAGTGAATATCTAAGATACCAGTGTCGGGCCGGGTTTGGAAATGGAAGCCAGTGCGATCTGTTCCACTTGGGCCAAATGACTCGATTCTTTGCGCTCAAATCGAAGAGTATCTTCCTGGGGTCTACCCTGATCGATCCTGATTTCAGCATGGTTGAAGACGACGACGACAAGCAAAATGGAAACCCACAAACACCAGCTTATGCAACTCCACCTTCAGCTATCATTTCCCTCTTTGCATCCTTGAAGCAATACCCAGATTACCAAATCGACACAACCCACCATGGCTGCGGAGTACGACGTCGAATCCTCCCCGTGCTGAACGGTATTGAGAAATACATTCTAGACCCACGAGGCCTTCTCGGTATCGATTACAAGGAGTGGAAAGACTCCTCTAAACGTCCGCAAATTGAATGGTGCAGTAAGACCAGCCGCAAAGGACACACTGTGGACATCCGCTTTGAGAAAATTGTCGGCATACACATGTCGTCGCCCAAGTTTTCTTTCGTTACAGCTACTACCTCAGAGGACGAGGCGAGGCTATTGTTCACTGCCAAGAAACGGAATTGGGAATCTTACGAAGGTCTTATGCGTCCAGGAACCTAATCGCTCATCATGTCTCTGGTCTTCATCGACATCCACTACCATCCATTACTACACCTGTTTACGATCATGACGAGATTCTATTATTGCCCTTAGGAAGATTACACGCCATGACGACTGGAAGCCCGAGAAGAGCTGAGATGGACCCTCTACTTGGACCTTGGTCTCACACCAGGTGGCTGATTCATGCCACAATGTGATGGCTCTGATTTCCCATGGTTGTAAATATCCATCCCCCAACTCAAGCCCTAGGCTTCAAATATTGTATACATACATGTACACTGTGAATATCTGTTTAGAACTAGAGCCTGGCTTGATATTGAAAGATAATGACACATCGTTGAGATTAGACAAGAAAATAAGAGCTAAAAAAGGCATTACATACTTTTCTTTCAGTGTAACAAAACAAATACTATTATACTCCATAGAGATGCATCTTTTCATGTTTTGATCCAGCGCAAGCAAAAGATCTTGGAAACCTGCACAAATACAAACACAATCTGTGGTCTATTCGCATGCTTTTTTTAGTCCTTTTCTCTCATCTCGACTTTCTATCAATTTCATTGCACATTGTTTTAACACACGGCGTCGCCGTAGAAATAGCCCAGGTCGAGATCGATGTTGGGTCCGGGTGGGAAGAAGGACCCTGTGATCTGGCCTGTGGCCGGGTCGTAGGGGAAGTAATCATCGTAAGATGGCTTCTCTTGTTTTATGAAGGGGTCCAGCATATCTGGAGGGTCAAAGCTGCAGGGCACTGGAATGCCGAGAGGGGAAGTTCCTGACTGCTCCATCGGTGAGCAGACAATTGAGTCCATCTCTGCCGTGATGGTATCCATCTCGGCTGCGTTTATGGGTAGGATCTCCGAGGCTCCGAAGCCGAAGTCGTCCACGGCTTGGTCATTGGACATTACGTTTAGCTTGGAAATTTCAGGTCCGGTAATATCGGACTCGGCCATCTCAGGCTCGTCTAGCAGAGAGCCCGCGGAGGATTCTTGCTCGGCGACCTCGTTAACGTCGGTCCCAAGGTCTGGGGGAAGACGACGAAGGAATCCATCGCAGAGCTTCCAGGCTTTCTTAGAAGCATTATTCATCTTTGATAGTGTCGAGAGCCAATCAATAGCTTTCTTGGCGGCTTTGGAGATCATTCTTGCTTTCTCTGGGACATGCTGTGCTCGGAACGAGAGCTCTAGGAGAAGAACGGTAGAAGCTTGCATGAGGTAGTGGAGGGTACACCACCAGGGTGTGATTCGGTGGAGGAGAGCTGCGTCTGGAGTATCCGGGAATAGAGTCAGCATATGACAGGCTGACTCGACACACTCTGCTGCAGTCTTGCTGCAGAACTCATGTGCCCTTTCACCCTCTTGTGATGAAGCCTCCAGTCGGCGCAAGCAAGGTCTAGTAATGCCGATCTTGGTACTATAGAACAGGAAAGCGAGTCCCATCCGCTGACCCAAAGGACATTGCGTCTGCGTCGAGGTAAAGTCATAGGCGGAGGGTAGATTCATGAACCAAGTGTCAATATCCAGCATCAAGCTTTGGATCGTAAACTCCGTACTCGCCCAGGGAGACTGTAGTGCCTCCGGACTGTATAGCTTGCTTGTCGTGCGCTTGGCGACGGTTGTCAAGGAGGTTAGCTGCAAGAAATATAGTGACATGCATGGCGGAAGACTCTTCAGATATTCGGCTCTGGTCATCTTTGTCTCGCACTCTACAGGACTGTCGCAGGTGTCATCGTCCGTGTTCGAGTCCAGATTGGCTGCACTGTTGTTGAATGGCACTCGATCCAGACTATCAGACGCGGCTCGCCCAGCAGCACTGATCATATGTGCCACTTCTTCCTTTTGAAAATCGCTTTCATCGAATGGGACAGGCAAAGGCGTGGTGCACGAGCTGTCTATGATGCAGGATGGACGTCCAGTGATGACAGTGAGGAGATGTTCAACCGTGTACAATGACCACCAGACGCGATATCGTATTTCCTTGGAATTGTCCGAAGTACAGGATCCCAAGTTGCGCAGGTGTAGGCCAAGAGCCAATGCTCCACGGACAGCACTCCCACACAGCTTCCAGGCTCTGTATAGTCTGTTAGAGGAGTTTTCAACAATCCATGACGTAACCAACCTACCGGTTTATATGACCAGATGCAATCATGTAGAAACAGGCAAGACCTTCAACTTGCAATTGCTGCAAATCAGGATGCTGCAAGAGCTGATCCTCCATGCTGAGAATCCTCGCTCGCGCAAAATACAACTGGTGGCCATCTTCTCCCTCTTCTTCTTCATCCCCCCAATCCATCTCCGTCAACTGGCCATGCTTGGCCGCAATTGCAAAGATCAAGTTGAGGATGGCCAGCCACTTATTTCCAGGCTTCAAAGATGGCTGGCCGAAGAACACCTGAAACTGCGAGACGAATGTGAGAATTCCAATAATCGGGAATGACGGATGCACCGAGGTCAGATATGTGTTAAGCAATTTGGTTGCTGTTTCCCTTGGTGGTACTTCATAGGTGTCAACTTGCTCCGTGATTGATACATCCGAGTCATCGAGATAGTAGTTGGTAGATGCTACCCCTAATTCACTTGGATCGTCGGGCCGAGGAGTCAAAGTGGGTGATGGCAGACCATTCTCATCATCCTTGGTGGAGATAGTGGAAGGCCATCCGTCACACTCGCTGTTGACTTCTTTGCTAAGCTTCTGAAGCCATGCAATCTCGGAGCTTCTTCCAATGAATCCGGTGGCTCGAGTGGTCTCGTCTTTGTTGAAGTCCTCCTCTGTGTGGTCGATGAACTCGAGAGGATCGCCGACTGTAGGCTGATCCGGTGGTTTTTCCGATCCAGAGCCACGAGCGGTCTGGCGTTCTCCTGTCAAAGCGGAACCAGAATCGGGATTGAGAGTTAGCTCAGAAGCCGAATCCTAGCAGATGTCAGGACAAGTTCTTGTATGTCAATATGAATGGCCTGGTTTTCTTACCACTGCTAGAGCGATGTTCACGAGCTGTTCATCCGATACGCCAAATCGGCTGCTCAGCTTTTTGATGACATCTTCATACGCCTGCACCTTTGATGATAGGCTCGCTAGTTGACTGTTCGGAGAGCCAGATTTATTAACTCCCATCACCTCGAGGTCATCACCATAGATTGAGATGTCTTACCGTTTCGACTTCTCTCTTTTTCCGTCAGTGTAGCAGCAGATGATGCCGGCCTCTCGACAATTGCGACAGCCAGACTTATCACCGGTGCATTTGGTCTTTCTCTGTCGACAGGACTCGCATGCTCGACGAACATGCCGACGGTGGAATCTACCAGGTGAGGTGAATGCCGATTCCGTACCTTCGGCAAGGCGCGGAATGGCCATTTTCTTTGTGCCGAGCTCGGACTCGGACCTTTGTAGAGAAGGAAGTGGATTGTCCTGAGCGTTTCAAATCGACATGTTAGACTAAGGTAGATCCAGATTCAATATACTCTAGTGGAGCTAAGACATACCACGCTTGATAATTGACTGCAGGTTTCCGCATCAGCACAAGATAAGTTGAATAGAGTCTCTTGCTCGGCCCATGATAGGAATTGAATATTGCTCATGGTGGTCTTGAAAAGACGTCTACTAAGAAGCTTTCTTGACGGCAGCAAAGGGCAATCGGCAAGCCGGCCAGCTATGTCCTTTTAGTTCTGAATAGGATTATCTTGATCGTTTTTTTTTGTCAAGATCTGAAGCTCGAGCATCAGGTCGACAAAACCATAAGACAGCAGGCATCAAGAAAATGCAAAATCCAGGGGGACTTAGGCCTATTAAAGAAGGAGCCACAATTGCGTGCTGCGCTATCCTATTCAGGCTTGTCCGGTTCTGATACGCGCAAAGTCTATCTGGTTGGTATTCAACAATGACGACGTTAGACTAAGAGAACGACGTCTCTGCACAAATGGCCACCGAGTAGTTGAGTATTATGAATAGTATAGATTTGCCTCATGTAGCCACAGTAGGAATGATGAGGCGGTTTTGAGGTCTTTTTAATGAGCGGCTTTGCTCCTTCGTTGGTTAATTGATCGTAGTTTTTGCCTTCAGCCGAAACAATGGTTCACTTGCATCAGAATTCCGATCGCCCTGTTTCAGAGCATTGGCTAAACCACTTCGTCTCTTCCCCGGGCATCTCCACTCACTGCATATTTTGTCGGTTGTTGGGACCGACAGACTCTCAATATCGCTGTCCTAGGAACGGGATCGGTACCTAGAAAGGACCTGGATACACTGGAACTCCCTCTGCAGGAAATGGCTCGGTGGGCGAAGCAAAGGCCTCGTCGATCTTGTTGCGGTCGTCATAGCTTCTGTAAATGGTACAGTGCTGAACCCTCGTTGTTACTGGGAGAATGCCTACACCAAGTCTGTTGCATATAGTGGCTCAAGCTTCCACGGCTCACTTCCAATGACCGAGTCGGAAGGCCTAGACCCGAGGAACAGAGTCAATCTGACGTTAGAAAATGGTGGCGCCAATTTCATCTGGTGTCCCCTGGTTGTTAATCAGAGTAACACAGTTTGATAGGATAGCAGGTAAACAAGTCCATGGACAGCGAACGAGGCACTAGGAGCTCGACGACACGTGAGTCAGGGCCCAGAGGGATCTGATTCAGGTTATTCTGTTGGGACTTGACTCGACCAGCTTCTGAGATTTCAAATATCCATAATCCTGACGTAGACTATTACATGTGAATGATCGAGGATGATCGAGGTAAACATCACCACGCATGTAGCTGCCACGAGGGCATACGACACCTGCGCAAACTGAGGGGGGTTACAGCCATCCTTCCAAGGTTGATGAGAGTCTATAGTAAGGTGTGTCAATTTTTTGGGTAAACCTAAGACACGGTCCCGGTAGGAGAACGTCTTGTTAAGAACAGTCAAAATTCAAGGGCTTAGAACACGATCTTCGAAGCAAAATGCCAGCATAGGCCACAATCCGAACGTCATTAGTATCCGACTCTATACAACTCAAATCCAAATCACTCGATGAGGAAGTTCTCCGCAACGCTGCGAACGTCCTTGGAGAAGGCAGTGCTCTCACCGTCCATCTCCAGTAGCGAGGCGCTCAGAACATCGACATCAACGAAAGGTTGAGCCTTAGTGAAGCGCACGTTCATCGGGAAGAACTGGTCCTCGTCGCCGTCGGTTGACTCAAACTCGAAGCTGCCAGATGGGTTCGACTCATCAACCGCGCCCAGTGTCCAGTCAATGCTGTCGCCAGACACCTCGTACATAGCATCAAAGCTGGACACCGCAGGTTCTTCTGAGCCATAAGGAATAGTGACAACGACATCGCGCAGGCTGTCTGAACCGGTGAGCTCGTACTCCACTGTGACAGTCGTCGAGTCGGAGCCCTTGTTCACCCAGACGGTGAAAGTAATGGGGAGAATGTCGGCATTATCAGCTGAGCTAACAACACGCCACCGCAGGACACCGATGGAGTTGTTTGCGGGGAAGCGCTTGGAGGTGTCCTTGAGCTGAATGGCCGAGGTGCTGGTAAAAAGAGCTTTGTCGACATTGGGGTGAGTGCGGAACTGGGCACCGTGGGTAGGAACGGCCTGGAGGTCGAGGCGCAGCTTGGTGAAGGCAGGGTCGGTAATGCGGAGCTGAAGGTCGCCCTTGACTTCGAACGATTTCAAGGCACCCTCGCGTGTAAGTGTGGCGGAGATCGTTTCGGCGATAGTAATCTGGACGGGGTCGCGGTCTGCGGTTAGAGATTCCCGGGCAGAGGCGATCTCTTGCACAGGGGTCGAGGCCTCTGTGACCAGCGGGCTGGACTCCTCGACTTCGGGACCCAAATCGCCTCGGACCTTCTCGTAGATATCGGTTGCCTTTGACTTCTTGCCGAGTTGCATACCCTTGCCGCGAGTAGGGATGGGCCTATAATAATTGATCTCGTTAATACCGCACCCCATATTCCAGGCTCTAGGGAAAACATACTTGGAAAATGCCTTTTTCTTCTCCGCTTCGTAGGAATCGTAGGTATCGGGGACCGAAGGGCGCGCGGGAGGTGTGTAGACGGGGTAGGATGGTGTGCGAGGAGCAGCAACGCGGCCGCTTCGAGCAGCTTCCTTGCGCTGCATCTCCAGTTGCTTCGCCTTCCTCTTGCGCTCTTCGCTGGCCTCCAACTCTTTGTTCTATAGACGAATGTTAGCGTAGAAGCAGCCCTCCAATTGAAGCCATAGCATACCCGCTCAATGATCTCTTGGATTCTCTCCTCGTGACTCTCCATCTCCAGGAAAGTCTTGATCTGAGATAGGGACAGGTTCTCCCGGTATCCCAAAGTCACCAACTCGTCGAATGCGCTCAGCAGCTCGAAGGCATTGCGAGTAATCTCGCGCTCGTCCAGGCTCTTGCAGATGCTGGCGGTCACCTGGGCAAACAGGTGCAAGCTGTCGATGTCTTGGAGAATATTGGATTGGCGGTTGGTGATCAGAACGATGTACAATTCGTCCAATGGCTGGTACACGAAGCGGACGTTGTCTTGCTCGACAGTGGTGTGTTGGGTTCCGGAATCCGCAAGCTTGGGGAATGAGGCGAGCAAGGCCTCAATGCGCGACCGGGCAATTTCGTGGAACTGGCGCGAGAGGACCGCTTTGCCTCCACGAGTGCATATCGACGCTGCGAGGACGACCTGATTGTGGGGAGGCTCCGTTAGTCTAGAAGCTCACAGGGGCAATGAACTCGGGAGAGAGATGCATACCATGACGAGCGAAGATTTAGCCGGAAGTCTTCAAATGAGCAAAAGAAGGCGTGTGATTCCAGGAGAGAGCAGTTGTAAAGCGTTAGGCAGAGCCCCTTGTGGTGTTGTTGATGGGACACATCGCCGCCCGCTACTCTGTTCTCTTCGGACTTGGCCCGTGCACGCCCACCCCCTTCGCTTAGTCCGGCGTCAACTCTCTTTTTTCCCTGTCTTTTCTCAACTCCTGCTCATTTCCTGTATCACTCTCTTGACAAACTGGATTTGAGCGTATTTCGACAACTTACCTTTTTGCCTTTCTTTACCTCCTTGAACGTCTTCGACTTACCACTACGGAGAAACCGCTAGACACGAACTTGTGGCTCCAACCTCTTTGACGCGTCTATGCTATGACATCGGCTTCACTGCCATTTCCCACCATGGAGGTTCCTGCTGTTGAGGACTCTATGGAGATGGCCTCTCCCTACCAGGCCAATAATGATGACTTTGATATCGATCTGGATCTTATGGAGGACCAAGTCTCCAACATGGATAGCGACATGATGGGCGCAGATGACTATCCTACATCTCAGCCCTCTCTTTTCAATAACGATGCAATCAACGATGCCGACATGGTCGACGAGCCCTCCGAAGGATCTATGGTCGATGCCGACGACATTGTTGACGAGGATCATGATATTGAAGTCCAGGACGAAGAAGTGACATACGAGGCTGAAATGCAAGAGGGGGACCAGCCCGTAGCGGGGGATGCACCAGTCTTGCCTACCATCCAAATTGACGACCCGGCGAATATGGAGGACCAGACGAATCCCCCCATCCAAAATGTCCTGGAACCGGTCCCGCAACAAGTGACCCAGGAAGGCTTTGGTGGCCATGCTGAAATATCCCCTCTCGAAAATAAACCCCAAGATCCTGTTCAGGGTTCGCAGTCGACCGCATCTGAACAAGCCCAGTCCGAGAAACCCCAGAAGCAAAATGCCGAACTCGATGCCGATCACAAGGTCGAGTTGCTTGAAGAAACTAATGAAGACACGGAAAGTAAAGCTCCGACCGCCGAGGAAACTATTTCGCAGGCTGAGCCTCCCGCGGAGACTCTTGAGGCTCCACCAGCGCAAGCTCCATCTACGGAAGCAAATCGCGAAACTGTTGGACATTCTGAGACTGAAAACTTGCTTGAGAATGAGCATCAGAGTGCCCACGATCACGACGACGAGTCCCTGCATCCGGTGAAGGTTCTCTATCAAGGAAATGAGATTTCTCTCTTCCCGCCTCTTGAAGGCGACTCAGCAGAAACATTCTTCCTTCATGACGAAGACGTTGCCTACGACAATGTCGGTAGATTGTTCAGCTCTCTTCGTGAGATCCTATTGGATAATGTTGCCGAGCATGAGGTACTTGTTATTGATATCGACTCTCTTGGTATTCAAATAGCAGAGGTAAGCAACTCCTTGCGATGTTTATGATGGTTTTTTTTTTCATGGACTAAAAAGCTAATTCCACACAGGACTCCTCGCACACATCCAATATGACCTTGCACCAGATTCTGAACGTCTACCTTCGACTGTGTCATAATGACGGTACTGATGAGCCGGACGCCCTGTACCTCTCCTTGACATCTAAGCCGACTTGTCAATCGGAGTTGGCCGCCCTTGTTGCTGCTGCTGATGGTGGCAAGGGCCTGTCGCAAATCCATGAGTGGTATGGTTATGACGAGGCTGAAGAGGGCGGTCATGCTGAAGATAAAACTGTAAATGCCGAGGAGACTGACCAGCCTCATGATACTATGAAGGCCGATAAAAGTGGACAGGAAACGGCCCATGAACTAGATGAAGCTACTCAAGACAACGGGCCCTTTGGCTCTGAATCTCACCATGAGGTGCACGAAGCAAATGGCTCGGAGGAAAAGCATGCTGAAGCCGGTCATGAATCGGCTGCTGCTGATCAGAAGGCCGAGGCAGAGACCGATGGTCCTGAAGAAGCCCAAGATGGAAAGGAAGAAGTCTTTGCGGAAGAGGCCCCTGGTGGCCAAGATGAGAATGAGGAAGAGCGGCATTATGATTCAGAAGCTCAACATACCGATTCATCTGCGACCGTCGCCTCGATTTCCCATCGAAACGAGCCTACTGAAATTGGTGCTCCGGCTGACGTTGAATCAAATAATTTGGATCAACAAGTCGAGGAAAGCGCCGATGCCAATAGTTTTGAGCATGCAGATGCTTCTCAGCAAGCTGAAACCTATGATGTCGAGAATCCCGAGGATTTCCAGGATACACATGGCGATGACCACGCCACCGAAGAAACCGAGGACCATGCCGGAACGAAACCCAATGACCCAGATGCCGTCCATGAAGACGAGGAATATCCGGCTGGTGCTGGTGATGTTGATGATGGCTCTTACGAGCAATCTGAATCCACTCTGGAACCTGTACCAAGGGAGGACGCCGCCAACCACGAGCAGACACCTGAGCCCGAGGACGATTTACTTGGTATCGCCGAAGAGGTGATGCAGAGTCCTGCCAAAAATCGCCAGAGCGGCCAACTTGAGCCAACCGAAAGCTTTGAGCAAGAGCATTCCGAGGACGACCTTGCCACCCCTACCCCTCCCGTCCATGATGGCGCCGAAGACGACGACACCGGCAACCAACAGTCCGGTAACGGTGACGGCGATGATGATGACTTTGACGACTACTATCCTCCACCTGACTTGGAGGTCACGGAGGTTACGGAGGCCATTGAGCTGGGTGAAGAAGATCCTTCCCTTACTGACTCCCACACCCTTGACAATGTGTCAACCAAACGGTCCCGTGAGGAGGAAGATGATTGGGACATTGCCGAGGCCACGACCCCCGAACTTAAGCGTCGCCGCTCGTAAACAACATACTTTTGTCTCGGTGCCCATGCTTATCACTTGGACAACCTCTAAAAAGGATCATGTCTTTGATTCCCGTGGGTCACCGCTGGCTTTGGTTCAACAACTCCACCTCGACCCCCTTTTCTACTAACCCTGAATACCAGCAATGGCTTCGGTCCGTGATCACGGTTTTCGCTTGATAACGATAATCAGGTATGTGATGTCTTTCTTATTCCTTTCCTGAGGCCCCCAGGGTTCAAGTTTTCATTGTTCAATTCACTGAAAACAATTGACCCGGCTCCTGGTGCGTAATCAACACACCTACTTGCCCCTTTCCATCCTGCTTCGCATATTCCCCCTTTATATTTGTGTACGTCTATTTGCATGTTTACGGCGAGATACCATACTTTGGGGGGTTCAAAAAGTTGTGGCGCCATGGGAGTTCGGGGTTGCATTCTAGTATCTCATATAGCGTTCGACTCGGCGTATCGGGGCTAGTTCAGATATTCTTAGGCTAGGATAATCTGGAACATGAGAATTCACTTTTTTAAATGGCACCTGTGAATCGTAGTCTCTGTATTGCAGGCGCACTATTGGTGTTGCCTAAAGCTGCAACTTGTGCCGAATGCGCGGGGAAGTATTGGTCCAAGTGTCGGACCAAGCTTCTTAGCTTCTCCAGTTACCCACCGTGCTTAGGCTATAACCGATGAAACCAGTTCGCAGAGATTCGTGCTAAGTAAACGCGTGGTTGTAGAAGCTTGACCCCCTGACTAGAGGGTCATACATAGCACGGCACCTGTTTACCATCAAGGTCGATCATTGTACATAACTATGTACCAATTACCTAGTCCGGGACCTGGATTAGCCCCCCCACTGGCCCCAAATCTGAGTAACACCTCGGTTTCCTAGGTGGATAATCTAATCAAAGGCGCCCTGGAAGGCCCATGTGGAGCCCACGCTCTAAGTATAGACAGGCCGAATGCGGTTGGACGACGAGATCGATGTGAAACGACGATCGCCGCCACTGGGAACACTCAGGGTTCAAGACCGATGAAACATCTGCATTCCTCGCCTATATTTCTGTTCCCGGTCTCGACAGGTTGACCCTCTGCAGATACACTGCATCTTCGAAGATTTAACCTCACCGTCTGCCACTCATATTACAGTAAGGACCGACAAAGTCCGTGCTCCGACCCTGCAGAGCCGGCGCCGACCACTTCGCTCAGCCGTTGCCTCTTACGCGTCCCGATCGGCCCAGTCTCGAAACGGAACCCCACCGCACGCAGGCACCAAACGCTGCTTCTCACCACCTTGCGACTCGACCACTTTTAGCGACTTTTCATCACACCTTGAATCTCACGGGCTGGCTCGGACTTTTGCGCTTCTCCGCCTCGCCTCGCCTCTCCGCTGTCACCCTCCTTGAACCTACTCCGCCTCCCCTTCCCTTCGTTTACCCAGTCGTCTCCTTCATCCTTCCATTGCTGGCACTGGATCTATATCGCAGTTGGGAGCAGTGCGCTCCTAGAGAGACTACATCAAGATGGTTCCGGACAAGTATGGCCCATTGCTACGTATTCGAGTCTTGTGGACAAGGTGGTCAGATGCTAACCTCGGCGTTGCGCATTAGATATGTCGGGCTCATAATGGCCATCATGTCAACAATGGCAATTGGTAAGAACTCTGTTCTCCAGTCTATCGGGCTGACAGCTAACTGAATCGCCCAGGCACGAGTTTTGTAATTACAAAAAAGGTTTGTTTGCCTCCGCCTCAGCCCCAGCCTCGAGCGTCGATTGCCGACCGAAGAACGAGTCCCTTAATCGGACGCGAACCGATTGCCGAGTCGCAGATACATTAGGAGCAGGGATACTGATGGGTTCTAGGGTCTGTTGCATGCTTCAGAGCGACACGGTTTCGAGGGTGAAGGATTCTCATATCTGAAGAGCCCAATTTGGTGGGCAGGCGTCATCACACGTAGGGAATCTCCATCAGGCCTAACGAAACTCGCAACTGACGAATACTTGAACAGTGGGAATTGGCGAAGTTGCCAACTTCGCCGCGTATGCCTTTGCGCCCGCGATTCTCGTCACACCTCTCGGTGCACTGAGTGTGCTGATCGGGTACGCACCCGCCCTCCTTGCAATGACCGGCGACATTGCTAACAGCCTCACAGCGCGGTCCTCGGTTCATACTTCCTTGACGAGCGGTTAGGTACATTGGGGAAATTGGGATGCGCCATGTGCCTCCTTGGTTCGGTCGTCATTGTCCTCCACGCGCCCCCTGACAAGCCGGTGGACAGAATCGATGTTCTTTTGGGATATGCCGTGAAAGCGCGTATGTGGCATGATTTCCAGGGTGGATGATATGGTTAGGCTGACTCTCTCCGCAGCTTTCCTGTTGTACTGTTTCTTCGTGGCCACCTTCTCGACCGTGATGATTTATCGGATCGCGCCGCGATATGGCAAGAAGAACCCGCTCGTGTTCATCTCAATTTGCTCTACAGTTGGCTCGGTCTCGGTCATGTCCGTCAAGGCCTTCGGTATTGCCGTGAAGCTCACTTTCCAGGGCAAC
Organism: Penicillium atrosanguineum; assembly: GCF_028827265.1. Taxonomy (NCBI): domain Eukaryota; kingdom Fungi; phylum Ascomycota; class Eurotiomycetes; order Eurotiales; family Aspergillaceae; genus Penicillium; species Penicillium atrosanguineum. The sequence continues at coordinate 3,776,020 of NW_026623133.1, read as the reverse complement.
AACCAATTTGTCCATGCGTCAACCTATGTGTTCGCCATTGTGACTGGCTTCTGCATTCTTACACAGATGAATTACTTCAACAAAGCATTGAACTCATTTTCGACCTCGATGTGAGTGCAATCTTGGACGGTCAACTTCGAATCAGTGCTAACAGGACCAGTGTGAACCCCCTCTACTATGTTACTTTCACGACCTTCACGCTTTGCGCCTCCTTCATTCTCTTCCAGGGATTCAACACTACCGATGCAGTTAACACCATTTCTCTGCTCTGCGGATTCCTTATCATCTTTACCGGTGTCTACCTACTTAACCTCTCCCGACACGACCCCGACGGAACAAAACTGTCCAATTCCAGGTTCGATGAAGATGGTGTGCCAACAGATGGCATCGCCAGCTTCCAGACCCGGCGCTCAATGCAGTCCCGCCGAAGCTCTTCCAGCGCCTACCTCAATGGCCACGGCGATCGCGAGGGCCTCATCCATTCCTACGACGTCGAGAGCCACTCGGGGATCGGGTTGCATCAGCTGGGAGAAGATAGCGACGGAGAGCCCGGGCCAACGTTCTCTAGCAACGAACCGCAACGCACAGCTATCCACACCAAGCAGAATAGCCAGATCTGATCTGCAAGTCTGGAGTGTGAAGTATAGCACACCCTCTCACGAGATTACTGCCGCAACGCTATTTCCCGCCACGCACTGCTTCGAGCCACGGGCTCTTCTCCTGAGCATCCTGTATTATTATTGTTTCCTCCCAAAAGCCCGAGACCTGATACTCGGGCGATCTCATACTAGGCACTGGACATTGCCGTATGAAATGATTGGATATGACTGGGTTCTCTATGGTTGAATTTCTTTTTTCCTGTTTTTGATTTGTGGGGCGAGGCATCATTGTATATACCGAGTTTTTATTGGATTTCCTTGTGCAATTAGAGACGAATCTTCAAGTATCAAGTATCAAGCATCAAGCATCAAGCATCGGAAGTATCTTACATAGATTGTAGAGAAGTGGGGCAAGCGATCCGATGATGTAGGTGCCGAGTCAGCTGTTATGGAAAACTTGCATCCGACAGCCCTGTGCTTTGCGGGGATGCGAACACCTGCGAAGTTCACCCTTGAATTTCCAGATCCTTCGCCATGCCCGTGCTGCGCAAGCTGATTGTCGTCGCTGCGGTCGATGGCCTAGTTCTACACGCGAATGGCGGTCCACGGTTTAACGGCAGCAACAATGAAGCCTCCTCCATCCGCATAGACTACAAAACGAACAAGATCACTGCCCTGCCCACTTCGGCTCCGGAAGCCTTCGAGGGACGCGATGTCTTGGAGTCATACGGTCTAGTCGGTACGTCCGCCCTGGACTCAATAGCCCCACGCAATGTTTAACCTGCATTATCAGGCTTATTGTCCGTTGCGTCATACTCGTTCCTCGTCTCCGTCACCCAGCGCGAACAAGTCGCCCAGATACAAGGCTATCCAGTTTACTCCGTAACGAACGTCGCAATTATCCCCACATCGTCCCAAGAAGACGCGACCCGCGCAATCACACAAGCCCGAAAGGAAGTCTCACAGGGCGATCCAGACCTCGACCCCTCATCCGACGAAGAAGACGTCCCAGACAATGTCACAGATGGTGCAGCAACAGAGATCGGCAGCGTGCCGACCTCACCTACCCGCGAGACCTTCCACTCGCGCGGAGTCAGCGTTAGCAGCATAGCCGAAGATGTCATTGGTAAACGGCTCCGATTTGGACGGTTCGCAGCGAACTGGCTATCGCGCAAGAATCTAGGCTTACCGAGGCCTGGAGCGCTGGAGCCGGAAGTGCTGGAGCCGCCGTTTGACGACACGCCTCGGATGTCGACTGAAGGGTCTGAGGTTGGGGATTCTAGTACTGAGGCGATTGTGCCGCAGGAATTTGGTTCCCAGAGTGATTCTAACCAGCCAGGGGCTGGGCAAGCGGCTGAGTTGTTGCCAAAATTGTTGAGGTATACGAAGCTGCTTTTTGCGTCGCATAATTTCTTTTTTGCATATGATTATGATCTTACGAGGTCGTATCATGCGCAGGGGCCGAGGAGTGGGCATTTGCCACTTCATAAGACTATTGATCCATTGGTATGTTACATCTTTACTTCCGGGTTGATGGATGGCTGATTGCTAATATGGGGTTCGTAGTATTTCTGGAACAAGCATCTTATGACTGCATTCATAGATAGCGATGCTCATGGATTTGTCTTGCCCCTGCTGCAAGGGTTTGTTGGCCAGCGAAAGTTTACAGTCGCTGTTCCTGAGAAGAAGGTATCGGACGGGAATCCCAGAGAGGAATCCGCTGAAGCTCGTATCATTGGCGATAGCCAAGATGCAGAGAGTGTTGAGACCGAAGCTCCTAAGCAGAACTTCCTTTTGACTTTGATATCGAGGCGTTCTGTCAATCGGCCGGGTGTTCGGTACCTTCGTCGCGGTGTTGATGATGAGGGCAATACTGCAAACACGGTGGAGACGGAGCAGATACTTTCGGGCCCCGATTGGGATCCGTCGCATAATGTTCACTCCTATCTGCAGGTGCGAGGGTCTATTCCGCTTTACTTCTCACAGTCGCCGTATGCCTTCAAGCCGATCCCAGTGTTGCATCATTCTGCCGAGACCAATCAGCTCGCTTTTGGGAGACACTTTCGAGAACTTAGTCGGAGGTATGGCAAGATACAGGCAGTGTCGTTGATTGACAAACATGCCGGAGAATTGAAAGTGGGCGAGCAGTACGAGAGATATGCCGATGTCTTTAACAAAGCCGGGGGCATTGATGGTTCGCCGCTGCGTCTAGAGTGGTTTGACTTCCACAATGAGTGTCGCGGTATGAAGTTCGAAAATGTCAGCCGGTTGGTCGATCGTGTGAAAGAAACCCTCGACGAGTTTGGTTACACTACCGTCAAAGATGGTGCTGCCTTGCACAAACAAGTTGGTATTGTGAGGACCAACTGCATGGATTGTCTCGACCGCACAGGTGTTGCACAGTGTGCCCTTGGCCAATGGGCGCTCGAGCGCCAGCTGAAGGAGGAAGGAATTCAAATCGACTTTGGCGGAGATTCTTCAACTCAATGGTTTAATACGCTCTGGGCAGACAATGGAGATGCGATCTCAAAGCAATACTCGTCGACTGCAGCTCTGAAGGGTGATTACACTCGCACTCGCAAGCGGGATTACCGAGGCGCCCTGAATGATTTTGGCCTGACGCTCTCTCGATACTACAACAACATTGTCAACGACTATTTCTCCCAAGCCTGTATCGACTACCTCCTTGGCAATGTATCAACGCACGTCTTCGACGAATTTGCCATGGAACTACAAACCACCGACCCAGGAATTTCGGTGCAAAAGATCCGCCAGAACGCAATTGACACGAGCTGTAAAATCGTAATCAGCAGTCCCTCCGAAGAATTTCTTGGCGGTTGGACTATGCTGACACCACGACAACCGAACACTCTCCGCACACTCCCATTCGAAGAATCCGTTCTCTTGTTGACAGATGCAGCGGTCTACAGCTGCCGCTTTGACTGGGAAACAGATAAAGTGCTCTCATTTGAACGCATTGATCTGCGCAGCATCTCTCGCATTCACTACGGCACATACATCACTTCCATTCTGACAGACACTCAGGCCAATGAGAGAAGTAATGTTGGACTGGTCGTCGTATACCGAGATGGTGATACAAATGCTCTGCGCGTCAACACGCGCTCTCTGCAGACAAACGTGCGCCCCGCTGCTCTTGAGACCACAAGCAGTAACGGTGAATGGGACCTTGTATCCTGGCTCCGGGGCACTAAGCGAGCAACGACTCGCTTCGTTGCGTTCAAATCGATGCCTATGTCTAATCCCGTGCCTAGTCCTCGTCCTCGTCTTGGTCCCAACGCTGGCATTGTTACCGTCAAAGAACTTGATCGGGTGCGGGGGATTTGCCAGGAAATTGAACGCGCGATGCTGGCCGGCGATAGTCAGAATGTTGATTCGACGTCTGTGGTTGAGCAGTCGGATATCATATCCCTGGCCGATGCCAAGAAACGGACTGGGATTTTGGAGTATCTCGTATATGATATCAAGAAGATGGTGTGGGCTTGAGCGTTTGAGACCACGAGTTATTTGATTTCAACCGGTAATACACGATGTTTATAGTCATTTGCCAAAGAGGAGCTTGGTTTTGATAAAGACAATTAGGGGTCTGCATTACATTCACTGTTTCTTACTACTGTGAGGCTCATGGACTATAGTGTAGCATACCTATATTCTTCGTATTCCTCCCGAACAGCGGTTTGATGTGGGCAGTGACACTCCTCACTTGAGACTCACGTCTGTCACGTTTCGTCCACTGCGCTCTCAATTGCGCTTTCCTATGATAACGCATTCGCGGCATATTCGTAACATTGAATGCATCGGCAGCGCTCGCTCCATGTTAGGCGCACGGTTAGGATGTCATTTGTGCCTAGTTGCAACCTAGATGGGAATCAGATAGGACAGTCCTACCTTAAAAGCGCTATCAGGATGTGCAGTTATCACCATCTTCCACCGAGGTTCATTGTTAGAACCACCTTGTTACGGATTAAGTAGCTTATACGTTTCATGTATTCGGAATCATAGAAAATGTAGAAAATAGCGCGTCTTAGTCACTGTCCACGTTTGACAAACGATGTATTCGCTACATTCCAAAGCGTTCTTTCAAATAATAACGTTGTCGCGAAGTATTCGCGAAGCTCGTTCCGTTTTTATGTGCCAGCTTAAGCATTTGAGAGGTCACAAATGACTAGGTGGAGCCCACGTGGAGATCATATAGCGCACACCTGTGCAGGAGACCTTGAGTTGACACTCCTAGGCTTCATCGTATACCTCTGTCGCAGTGTAGTTAGTTACATAGGCACCGACGACGGGTATACCTCCAAGGACACCGACTATGTCGCCCTATCACTGATGAGCTTTTAGGCGCCTAGGAGAATCCAGCATATCCATATTCACCCAAGTAGCAGACTCTTAGATTCATGACCTTACCTACCTCATCGACCGTGGGCAACTTGACTTGTCTTACAAACCGCCTTGACTGCATTCGAGGGACGTTGAAGTCTACCGCCTTTGCCTTCGGAGATCATTTTTCTGCCAGCACCACGTACCTCATCGGTCCCTTCACTTGGAAGCTCCTTTTTTCATTTGAGATTTCTTTCTGTAGTAACTCTTGGCTATATCCAGTGATATTCTCTAAAATTTAAACATTTCAATTTCTGTTCGGACGATCCGAACTCGTTGCTGTTGTGCTTCAAAATCTGGGGGACCAGCGAAGGGGGCCCGTTCCCACATTCTTAGCGGGGCTCCTTGTACCACACGCACTTTTGCGCCTCACACCGCAGTCGACTTTTGACACTGCTTCAACATGGATTGGAAACCTCAGGACGAGCCATTGAGGCAGCTATCATGCTGCCTCAGAGACTCCCTCAATGGCCAGGATGCGGCCATGCGGAAGCAAGCTGAAGAGGTACCTTGATTTTTTTCCCCTGCCGCATTTTACCCCCTCTTCTCAAGATCTTGAATTTGAAGACTGACTGAATACCTCGCCATGATAGATGCTGGCTCAGGCTACATCTTCTCCGGACTATGTCAACTACATTACCTATCTCTTCTCCACCGCGGAGGTTCCTGCCTGCGTCGGCATGGACGCAACCACCTACAACTTTGTCCGATTCGCTGCTGCCATGAATATCAAGACCAAGATCGCCTGGGGCTACCACACCCTTCCCCAGCAGAGCCTGATCTTCATTCGATCTGCCGCACTCGTTGCGCTCCGCGACAATGATCGTCAGGTTCAGAGAGGTGCCGGCAGCATCATTACGGAGCTTGTGCAACGGGGTGGCCTTTTGGCCTGGCCCGAGATCCTCCACGAGCTTCTGTCTCTCGTTGGAAACTCCCCGGGAAATGTGTCCGTTCCTGCTCAGGAGGCCGCAATGAATGCCCTGTTCAAGGTCTGCGAGGACAACCGCAAGATCCTCGATCGCGACTACCAGGGACAGCGCCCACTCGACGTGATCATCCCCAAGCTGCTTGAATTCACCACCCGCGAAAGTTCTCGTGTTCGCTCCCTCGCCCTGAACAGTCTCCATGTCTTCCTCCCGCACCAGCCCCAGGCCTTGATGGCTTCGCTCGACCTGTTCCTTTCTCAGCTGTTCAACCTATCATCTGACAATGACACCGAGGTCCGGAAGATGGTGTGCCAGTCCTTCTCCCAGCTTGTCGAGTTTGCGCCAGACAAGCTTATCCCGCATTTGGATGGCCTCGTCAACTACATTCTCATTCAGCAGCGAAACCAAGAGGACCCGGAACTTGCTCTTGACGCGGCAGAGTTCTGGATTGTTGCTGGCGAACAGGATAAGTTGCAGCAGGCTTTGGCGCCCTTCATGCCAAAGGTTATCCCAGTTCTGCTCCAGAACATGATTTACGAGGAAGACGAAGTTGAACGCCTGATGAATGAAGCGGATGATGCCGATGCCGAGGATCGTGTCGAAGATTTGAAGCCGCAATTTGCCAAGGCCCAGGGTGCTCGTGGTGACAAGAAGCAGGGTGAACAGGCCAACGGTGCTCAGAAGCAGCCCCAGGAGGAAGACGAAGACGATCTCAGCGAGGGTGAAATCGAGGACTCCGAGTTCGGTGACCCCGAGGATGAATGGACCCTGCGGAAGTGCTCTGCTGCCGCTCTGGATGTGTTCTCGAATGTATACCATGACCCGATCTTCGAGATTATTCTTCCCTACCTGATGGAGACCCTGCGCCATGAGCAGTGGCCTAACCGCGAAGCTGCGGTTCTTACTCTGGGAGCCGTTGCGGATGGTTGCATGGATGCGGTTACCCCCCACCTTCCCGAGCTTGTGCCCTATCTGATTTCTTTGTTGAACGATGCTCAACCCGTTGTGCGCCAAATTACTTGCTGGTGCTTAGGACGGTACTCCGAATGGGCCTCTCATCTTCAGGACCCCGCACAGAAGGCTCAGTTCTTTGAGCCAATGATGGAAGGTATCCTTCATCGGATGCTTGACAACAACAAGAAGGTACAGGAAGCTGCCGCGTCTGCATTCGCCAGCTTGGAAGAGAAGTCAGATGACAACCTGGTGCCCTACTGTGAGCCCATTCTCCGTCAGTTCGTTCAATGTTTCGGCAAGTACAAGGATCGCAACATGTACATTCTCTATGACTGCATCCAAACGCTCGCTGAGTGCGTCATGGAAGAGCTGGCTAAGCCTCAGTTGGTCGACATCCTCATGCCTGCCCTCATCGCCCGGTACAACATTGTTGTGGATGATTCGCGTGAGATCTTCCCGCTACTCGAGTGTCTTGGCTACGTTGCTGCTGCATATGGAGATGCCTTTGCACCATTTGCGCCAAACCTTTTCCAGCGCTGCACTGGCATCATCTATAAGAACCTTGAAATATCCCACGCCGCGACGAGTAACGAGACTGTCGATGAGCCGGACAAGGATTTCCTCGTGACCAGCCTTGATCTTCTCAGTGCTATCATCCAGGCTATCGATCCTCAAAAGAGTGGCGAGCTGGTGGCCAATTCGAACCCACATTTCTTTGATCTGCTCTGCTACTGCATGCAGGATGCTAATTACGAGGTGCGCCAGTCTTCATATGCCCTGCTGGGCGACTGTGCCATCAGCATCTTTCCTCATATGGAATCCTTCATCCCCACGATCATGCCTACCATCATTCAACAACTCGACTTGGACCTTATCCGTGATGACGACCGCCAGACTGGTTTCAGTGTGTTGAACAACGCCTGCTGGTCATGTGGTGAGATTGCTGTGAATGAGAACGCCCCTCTGTCGCCTTATGTCGAGAAACTGTACCGTGGACTCTTAGTCATCATTAACAGCCCGGATATCATTGACTCTGTCAATGAGAACGCTGCCATGGCCCTTGGACGCCTTGGCCTCTGCTGCCCCGACGCGATGGCACCTCAACTGGGCGAGTGCGCCGGCCCGTTCCTGAGCTCGATGGCCAAGATCGATTTCACTCGCGAGAAGGCCTCTGCGTTCCTTGGCTTCAACCAGGTAGTTATGAAGAATCCTCAGGCAATGGAATCCAGCCTGGCGGAATATTTCCGGGCCATTGCCTCTTTCCCGAGCAAGTCGCTCTCCCAAGAGGAATACCGAGACATTAAGAGCTCCTTCCAGCAGGTTTGTTTTATCGCCCAATCATTAATAGACCATTTTTAACAAATATTCCCAGGTTCTACAAGGCTATAAAAACATGATACCCGACTTCGGTTCTTTCCTCGAGCAGCAACTTCCGGCTCAAGCGGCCCAGAAGCTGCGTTCCAATTATCAGGTTTGAGCCTGGCAGCACGTCACATCCACCTTCCCTGACGTGAATGCCGTGAGGCGATGAGGTCTTCTTCTATGCATCGCTTCCTGTCATGCGTCTCTCTCCCCATGTTCTGATTTAAGCGCCTTCCATATCCTCACCGTGTTCTCATCCGTTTATCACTAGTCGGCTTTGTAATAGGAGGAGTGAATGCAACGAGAGGAACAAAAGCAAATGGGTTGTTAGCACAGCGAGAAGGGGCATTGATGAGTCGTTTTTGCTATTTTTTACCTTATTCTCTGCATATCTTACCATTGCGGGACAGAGCAGGGGAGCGGAGGAATCCAGGGAACAGGGGATATGATTTGACTGTTTATCTACGTTATATCTGACGATTGCAATGGGCATGGCTATCTGATGACCTCGCTTTCTTCTTCCATTTCTGCATGTCGTCTATCAGGGCCGGTTCCTTTTTTTTTTTTTTTTTTTTTTTGGGTAGTTCATAGTTTCAGCGCCGACCTTTTCATTTCATTCACATAGATAGATTAGATAGATACACCAACAACTTAGGTAGCATTCCGAATTTCCGAATTTCCCTATCCATACATGCCCAAGTGGTCAGGTAATGTAACGATCGGCTATAGCGAAACTTTCCCTTTGTAGCATGGCACGAAAGCAAATCCCTAAACCCCACTACGACGTCGGCTAAGATGCAGCAATCTCAATATTACACTCGTAGCCGTCCATGCACACCATACCCACAGACCCTCTCAAAGCGACCTCCCTAATGGAGCAAAAAGCAATCTACCAAATGCAGGTACCTAAAAGAGAACCTAAATGATTAATCAAAGACCCAAAACCAAGACTATCCCAGTCGGAGCGCCCGTCTCGCTTAATTGGCGCCTCAGAGCCTGAGCTTAACTCCAGAGCTAGGCGATTGGCCACGCGTGTTGGGGCATACCAAGACGCGAGCCTTTCCCGATCGCGCTTCTTTTCACGAAAGTGTCCACCGTTCGGCTGTTGCAATTCTCCCGTTGGTTCACAACCTATCCCCGTGCCGGAGACAGCTGTCAGTCTTTCCTGTTTCTGGTATGAGCCGTTTTGAGGCTATCGTGGACTTGGACGTGCACATCCGACCGCCATGCGTCTATGTCCTGTGTCATTGCGCATGGGATGCTATACTCCAAACACCGGCTTTTTAGAGCTGAGTTGTCTTATCTGAGCACATTTGATAAACTTGGGGGTAACGACGATTTTCGAGACAGGTGTAATTCATTCTCAGCCTCAGCCGTAGTGACACTGTCACATAGTGACCACGTATAAGCCGACCCGACAGAGCGATTTACCTCTGTTTCACCATCTCATCTCATCTCGCTTAATTGACAAGGGTCCAAGACAAGTATAAGCAATTCCAAGATTTTCGAATTTTCTGTGGAAACCTCCACTCTAGAAACAATCCATGTACTTTAATTTCCCATCTTCATTCTTAATGCAATCTGCCAGATTCACCACATCCTCCTGGGGCCCATTCCCGCTGTCCAATCGCGCACGCAGGATAGGGTTATGCTCCGGGCCATCCTGTTCGAGGGTGACATCTGACGCCGAGCCGGAGAAGTTTTCGGCGCTCCATTTGAATTTTCCTGATGCTTTAGCTTGTCTTGGTTGAGATTGGTGGCCCCTGCAGGCTCTTGCAGGGACCACGGGCTCGAGTCTTACCTTTCACAGCCCCAAGGATGGAGTCCAAGTCCAGCTCGGAGTATGTGGCTTCTCCTGAGGGGCGCTTGCAGTAGGCGCAGAGGACGTGCCTGTCCTTGAGGTGGATGTCCATGGATGATTTGTGGAAGCCCATGTTGGTACTGGGTTGGGGATTATGTCAAAAGTGATTGTACAGGAGTCATAGATGATACTCCCGTGGTCGGTTTGATCATGCGAGTTTACAGAATGGGGCAAGTGGTCTACTCGATGATATACAGGTGATAGGCAGGTTGCCTCCCATGACATCGGTATTGTGTCGCCGACCAACCCATCGGGCGTGCCATATGCATAGGAGGCGATGGCTCTCCTGGGCATGCATCATGCTGGCCTCATTGTGATTCAGAAGAACTGTTTGGTCTGTGAAGGTTATAGGACGACTTGAGCCTGGCGCGGCGCCAAGGTCATCATGACCTCAGTGTGAGATGGCATCGGGCACTGCAGGGCACTGCAGGGCACTGCAGGGCTCTGGGGCTGTGGAAACCCCTTGTATAGACCACGGGATTCAGCCTCAGGGCTGCCTTGTCCTTATTCTACCGCCGGCCTAACGGACGATAGACTGCAGAAGTGGCTTGCTGAACAAGGTTAAAGCTAGCCGACTTTGTTTAACTTCCGGAGGCTTGGGCTTCGCCAGCAATCGACTTCCACGGCTGCCCATACGACTGATCTATTTCCTTAATTACTACGATCGAGGGAGTCAACTCCGTGACTGGTGTTGGATACAGTCCGTGAGTTATCTAGTGGTCGGTTTTTGATAAGGTCCAAAGTCCGTTCTAATTTCCTCCAGAGACGTAGTGTAGTTGACGGTTGGATCTCTCGAGATCGACGGAGGCAAAGAGGCAGCGCCGGGCCCGGCAGCTTGGTACTGGTGATCCCAACTGATCGACAGTTGCGCTGTACAGTGTAAGCGTAGTGTAGTTAGGTGTACATAATTGTATGTAAGACCAAGTGTGCTCCCATGTACATAGTGCCCCACCGTCCAGGATGACACACCGCTTGGTGTCTTGGCGCCTTTTTAAGTTAGTTAGCGTCGACCGCCCATGGGTCCATGGGCCGTGCAGTCCTTTTGCTCTATGCGGCCACTTTCATGATCCTTTCACTTGGACCTATCTACACAATCCATGTGTCGTGCACACATTATGGATCCGGGGAACAGTAAGATTCTGGGGTCATCTAGCCGATGTCGATTCGCTACTTTGCTACATATCCGGCCGAACCTAGAGTACCCAGTGGATCACAGCATCAGTACTCCATGGTGTTTCAATGGTCGAGAGTGGAGCGAGGCTTCCCACCCCGAACTATCTCCGTAGCAGGCAATAATCATCCCAGAGAGACGTTGGTATTTGGCCCCCAAATTGACAAGAGCGATGCAGCACACGCTAGCCCCATTTGGTGCCATGTAGCGAGAAGCGAGAGCCACTTATGTTGGGGCGGGAGGGATCCCAATCACTCCAGAACTCACCGAATAGCACCGCCGGTTTTGGTTCACGGGATTCTCCGAACCAGCCTGAATAGGCAACTGGCATTTGCTCGAGACTGAAACCAAGGGGAATCGACGATGATCGTTTTACGGTGCGATCGTGGAGCCACGTGTAGCGACAGTTCCCAGAGCTCCCTCAGAACAGGCCACACCTGTGGGACACACCGACATCTGACATAGGCTTCATCCCCAGAAAACGTGGTGACTGGGGTGCAACTGGCGGTCGAGAGAGCTGCAGATGACTCTTGGACAGCTCTGAACTCCCTAGAGCAAGTTAGGCTTCGGCCCCGAATCAACGGGACCCAAGGCCCCGGACCCTGCAGGGAGAGTCGGTCAGCTCCCTGAATCGCGGCAGAGCCACCCTGGTTCATTTTCCCTTTTGAGCTCCCCGATGTAAGCCTCGATTTCCTATGGTTCCAGCGTAGCGGTAACTTGGGGGAAGGGGGAAAGAGATCTCCGGGGGTGCCACGATCCATGAGACCACGATCCGACAAGACAGGGGAGGGTGAAGTGGTCATCCCGAGCGACTGGTCTGTACTGCCCCTGGCTGTTCATCTGTAGCAAATGGGTTACCCGATCTCCAGAACTGTCACACCTGAGACTTTGCACTTCTGCACACTCGGTTGTCTTGACCGAATCCAGTTCGTCCCGTCTGACTCAAATTTCGCACGGGTAGAAACGGCGCCTGTCAGGCTGACCCACGAGGGCGAACCTAGGTTGGCGCCGTGATTGACTCCCCCTTTACCTAACTGGGTTAACGGTCCTCTTGCCTCGACGTTTCGATCCACCTTTTATTTCCTGGGTCCAAAAGATCGAGCCTTGTCAGGCCGTGGGAGATCGGTGGCATTCCCCGTGCCCAATCATATACTCGCCAGGTTTTCTTTTTGGCTCTAGATTTTCCCTGTGGCCCCTGCATCTCGCCCTCATGGAGTTGCAGGGATGAAACCGAACCAGAGAAAATAAATCAAACAATAAATCGCGTGGAAAGGGTGAAAAAAACAAAAAAGAGTAAAGAGAAAAAGCAAGCACTCGAAGGAACCACCCATAGCCACCTTGTTATTCAATCCATTCAACAATCAACCCCCTTTCAATGAACCCTCTGGTTAGTGACGGCTTATTCGTCAGGGCTGCAGAGAAAACGCCAATTTTTCTTAGCCCACTCCCTGGTGAACTGTCCAGATGCGGCCGACGCCGTCGGCTTGGCGGACCCAGACGCCCCGCGCCCCGGCCCCCCATTGCCCCGGTCTCCTGTCTCCCCCAGGGAGGTTGTTATAGATCTTCCTGGATCGAAGATCCCTCTAGCCCTCTTTCTCAGAGGCGAGAGCTCACATCTTGTGGATCCAGTCAAACCCTAATATGGTGCTAATCCCTCACGGGCAGCTGGATAAGCGTCAAATTAGACTACGCATGTATCTGACCATGACCCGGGCCCCCCGTTCGACGCGCCATGTGGTCCCCGGTTTGACCTAGAATAACCCCTTCGAGCTGAAGGGTGCTAGCCTGGTCCGCTTTACTGCAGAGGCTCAAAATCTTGGGGAAGGGTCTTGCTAATTATAATCATAATCCGTAAGATTAATCATATCGCACCTGACCGTCGGGTCTGCGATATTAACGGGCGATCCAAGCTCGACGCCATTCCCTTTTCCCTTTTCCCTTAATTACACTTCCTCCCCCTAACGACCCGCCTTTTCAACATTCTTACTTCAATTTGGCTCGGAAAACCTGACGCTTCGTATTTCCCACGTGCAGAGCATTCCTGAGGGTGTATTCTTAGACCCTAGGGTGATCGTCTCTTATAAACTATCTCTCCAGCTTATTGTTTTATTATTTTGTTTGTTTCGTCCTGGTCTACGTTATCCCCCCCCCCCTCCCCACTCTGTCAACTCCACAACAACCGGGCAAAACTTGCCCTCTACTCGACCTACCCTTAAAACTTCCTATCGCGACCCCCTCCACACCACTCTCCATCCTCAATCGACAGGATGGCTGGTCCAGGTGGTGGTCCTCCGCGCAAGAGCCATACCAAGTCACGGAATGGCTGCAAGACCTGCAAGAGAAGACACATTCGATGCGACGAGACATTCCCGCAATGGTAAGCCCCAGAGCCCCCGCGACCCGAGCTGCGAGTGGCACATCTAATTTAGATCTTCAGTCGCAATTGCACCAAACACAACTGTCGCTGTGACTATCAAGATATGTCCTCGGCGCAGGGCAGTCCCCCCACCTCACGGCGGGGTCCCGATCTGCTCATGTCGCCGGAGATTGAGTTGGAGATTGAGAACTGGCACCAAACTGGCGTCCCTCCATACCCAGAGCTTATGCAGTGCCCGCAATCCGGCTGGTCAAAGCTATCTCGTTCGGATCTGCGCTTGATTCACCACATAATCGGCCTGTCAATCGACCTACATCGCCGCCAGTTGAGCAACTGTACCGTGTGGGCGCAGAAGATGCCTAAGTGAGTCTAGCAATACCTGCGCACTACATTCCTGGCTAATAGTGTTTTTTTTTTTCATAGTTTCCTCGCTATTGCGCTTTCGAACGACTTCGTTATGAACTCCATTCTGGCCTTGTCGTCATTCCACTTGGCATTCCTCACGCGCGACCAGGAGACAAAGCAGCTGGCGTATCAACATAAAGTCACCGCTCTTCGGGGCCTTCAGACAGCACTCGGAGCTTTTTCAAAAGATAATTGTGAGGCTATTCTGGCAGCATCTATCTTGCTCTCCTGGCAAGCGACTGAGCGGTACGTTTTGATGTCCTCAGATCGATATCCAATCACTAATTCCCTACAGTCAAAGCTGGGTTTCTCTGCAACAGGGTATCTCAAGCGTTCTCGAGTCGATGCACCCCTATTGGAAGCAAGAGTCCGAACTGGCTCAGCTTGTCGAGAATCACCGTGCTTTGAGCGCTGCGGACTATTCGTTGACTAATGAGGAGGACTATGCACAGCTGGATCGGACTGTCCGCGCGCTGAAAGCCGTGCAGAAAGGAGTGTCACACAACCAAGAGCACTCTCAACGCCTAGGAGAGTTGATCGACTTCGTGCAACAGTTCCGCCAAGATTTCCCCACTCTGACGTCCGAACAGTCCTTCGAGCGGATTCAAGGCTTGCGCCGCTGGCTCTTCTGGTTGCCGGCCTCGATGCTTCGCGGTAGTGACTCTGATCTTGGTGCTCTCGCCATTCTATCCCAGTTCTTCGCCGTCGGTGTCGCGCTTGATCGCTTCTATCCCGAAATGGGAGGCGCATATTTGGGCGCTCTATCCATCGGTCCCATTGAGGAAATGTACCGTATTCTGGCGACAAACAGCGCGACTGATCCTTTTAACCTCGAGCTGCGTCAGGCTATGAGTCTGATGGACTTGCCGCGTCATACTGTCGCGAGATATCGCAGCCGTCTTGGCTGGTCTCCCAGCTCCTCTGTCGAGCACTACTCCCCCGGCCCGCCAAGTCCATATCACGCTCTACCCGAGTATCCTCTTGCATCTTCCTCATCGCCCGCATCTGCCTCTCCCTCATATGCCGCATATACTCCCCCTCTCCAATCTCCTCCCGCCGTTACTGTTGCCGGCTCTCCCTTCCACCTCGACGGCTACGTTGCTGCCGCTCCTTCACACGCGCTATACCCTCCTTCACCACAACTTCTTGATACCCATGACCCGCAACTTCGTCTCTCCAATATGAGCCACACAGCCATTCCACACTCTTCAGCATATACCCCTCCTTATGGCAGCGATGTCCTCTGCGCTGACATGCCTCGTGCAGGCAGCACGCTAGGCCTGAACATGGAGGTCTACGCCCAAACACATTCATTCGAAATGCCAGGAATGGTAGCCCCCGAAGCATGCTGGACGTGACCATCAAACACCGACCCCCCCCCCCCAAAAGAAACATAATGTCTGCTGTTCAAACTACAGAGTGTGACTTGGGATTTGGGACCTGGGATCTCTTCTTCTCTCAATCTACCATTTGACTCTGTCTTTTGGCTGATATTAATGTGATTCGAGCATGAGCGTTGGTGGCTTCTCAATTCTGTTTTGAAGGAAATGACTCTTGAGTGATATATACCCGGTTTTTATCAAACCCTTTTGTTGGCATGGAAGCGTCTGTATGCTACTTTTTTCCCTATAAGATCTTGATCTTGATTATTTTTACGTCTACTTCTGAAGAATAGAATTTGGCGTCGAGCCATGAAATAGACACAGCTTCAAAAATCCACCTAGTCCCAAATGAAATCTAAAATTTCACCTCAGTATGTATGCACTTCGCCCCTTCAATGGACTCCGACGCACAGCGCGTGAAAACGCCCAGGCCAACCCCAGATCGTCAGGAACGCAGCCCAAACTCCGCCAAGCGGGTGAACCTACTAATAATAAAGCGGAGACAAAATAAACTACCAGTCTAGTAGATCCACTATTCCCATTAGGCTCTCCCCAGCATATCTCGTATTCGGCTATGCCCACTCCACACCCAGATCGAACGGTATACCCCAGCGTACTACCTCAAGGCATGTCGAACACTACCATGTCTCTGGTTAGTATCTGAAGTTCATTCCGCGCCTCTCTGGCCATTTGATCACTAACGTTTTGTTTGTGATGTGACATCAATTGCTCAGAACAGACCAGAGGTCGCAGGTTATACTTACGTTCGACACTAGATTCTTTGTAAGGATACTACAGTCATATCATTGGGAAGGCCACTAGACCTGTGACCTTTTTATTTCTCCTCTCCTTTCTTTAGCTCCTGGGCTTCATCACTTTATAACGGGACACCTGAGATCCATCACTCAAATTGATGGTAACCGGTTGAAGCTTATATCCAAATGCCCAAGGAGATAGTATAAAGCGACCGACGTAGTATATGATACCTAGTGCCAAAATAGCGAGTGAAACCATAGGCGAAAGCCAATATGGTAAGCTGGTGCTTCCCTTGCCGTTGGATGGTGGAACAAAGGGCATGACGAGAAGGAACTGCAAAACGTATAAGGATTTAGCGGAATGAGACACAATAAAGACTTACAGTGTTTCCTGCCATATAGAAAGCGAGAAAGCCCCATGGCACAGTGAAGCTAGAGGAGAAGTCACTGCCTTTTGTCAAACGTATTTTGATCAGTCCAACCGTGACAGCGGTCAGAAGAACGACAGTTGGATACGTGTTGAGTCCGACGACAAAGTTGAATGCATCGCCTGCTGGAGGGGCACATATGAAAAGGATGGTAATGCCAAGGTGAATGAGGAGGGCCCAAATAGGAGTCTTGAAAGGTCGATTATACATTACCAAGCTTGGGAATGGCGTGACGCCGTCTTTCGCCAACTCTTGGATAACTCGGGCTGTCATTCCAGTTCAGTACTGGACACCCAGTAGGATAAATTTAAGCCAAGACTTACGGACAGTAAAGGCCACACCCAGAAGATGACCAATAGCAGACAGGGCGACTAGAGCTGGGAGGGCTTTTGTCGAGGCCGACTCGCCAAAGACATTTTTGAAAAGAGTGGCAGCAATGGTCAAATCAGATTTGGTGAATTCTTCTCTTGAAACTCCCGCAAACTAGCGATAGTCAGATGTGTTATGTTACGAGGCGTTAAAGGAATAGAACCATACGTAAGCAATGTTCGCCAAAACGTAAAGAACAGTTACACTCCCCATAGCGGTAGGTAGTGCAATTCGGAGAGTTCTCTGTGGGTTCTTCACTTCTGATAGAACCTGATTGTGTCATTAGACATGAAACTCCACGAGGACTTGTAGAGATACCCACCATGTTCATATTGTCATATCCCTGGAAGGAAAATATTGCATTCAAAAGTGCAGTGCCGATGTTGTAGCCATTGTTCGAGGTTCCTTTGAAAGACGTTGAAACATCAAAATTATGAGGATTGGGTACTTTGAGATGTCCACCTAATGCAGCAAACCCGGTGCAAACAATGAACAAGAGAATGAAGAGCTTTACTGCGCCCAATAAGTCTTGTAACCACCTGCCAATTCGGGGGGTTACAGTATGGACGCCAACAGCGAATCCAACAGCAGCAATAGCTAATCCACGTAGCTTCCATGTGGTTGATTCCACACCAGCAGCTTCTAGTAGATATGAGGAAGCTGTGATAGCATTGCTTGCAGAAACCTCTGGACTTGGTGAGCGTGATTATTGACAATGTGAGAAGGGAACTTATGCTTACGAAGGAACACGCAATAGAAAAGGTAGATGCAAGTCTGTAACAGCTTGGGCGAGAATGACCGTTCGAGATAGACTTTCATGCCCCCAGATCTTGGAATGCAAGATCCAAATTCCAGCATGACCATGGCTCCGCATGTTGAGATAGCACCGGCAATGACCCAAAGAATGAGGGACATCCCAGGGCTGCCTGCCAATTTGAAGATCGTAGAAGGGGTAGAGAAGATACTGCACTGTTTAGTATGTTTATGTCGATAATATTTCAAAGGTTTGCGTACCCAGCACCAATGATTTTATTTACAATCAAAGAGATTGCGCCGAAGATGCCTATTTTGCGCTCTTGCAAGATATGCGACTCGTTGACCGGAGAGCAGCCATTTGAAACATTTTCGTCGCTGGAAGCGTCCGTCATGTAGGGCGCTGAGAAGTTAGACGGACAAGTTGAGAACTGTAGGTGCTCTTACTCGTTTTCATTGGTTCCTGGACCTGAGACAAGGCCATTGTGTCAGCCGAAATTTAACCGATGTGTTGACTGATTTCGCTTCCTTTTCCAATGATCATGATTGAGGCTGAAATGATTCAATTTGAGTCCGAAGGTAAAAATAAAAACACCATTGGAGTTCTGCCAAGATGGCGAGCACCTCGCATTGATGGTGCAATCGCAGCTAGTCGATGGATTCGGAATGCGCCCGACGCGACTTTCCATTCCTGACATTCGCGCAGCCATGACTGGTGATCTCGCGCTTTGCGGGGTTGATGTCGTGATGTTGAACTCATTTGGAGTACTTCTGTTATGTAAATCGACGCTGTTGCGCGATCGTAAGCTATGAAATCTCAGGACTGCTTATCAATCTTACGCTATCTAAATGGACCTGAACGTCTTCTCTACTTGGCGTACCTAGTTTTATTCCTAACTTCTGCCTAGCTCAAACTGTGTACTCATCTTCAAACCAACATGTCCGCTGTTCAGAGCATCACCGTGCCCGCTCAGCCCGACATTCAGTACCATCCTGAATTTGAGAGATACAAAGAGCGCACTCGTCGTCGCAAGGAGACTGAGACTCTCCAGGATACCGTGCCGGTAGGGTTTCCACAAAAGTTGACTTCCCCGCTCGTCTGGGAAGGAAAAGAGATTGAGAAGCGGGATGACTGGGTCTATCAGTTGAGTGATGCTCAACTCGATGAGATTGACAAGGGCCTACAGATTTTCAAAGGTGCGTTCACGAGAACATCTACGATTCTTAATAACGAGCGTACTAAAAATATCAGCCCGCAACCTTTCCCTGGGTCACATCAACGACTCCACATTCCCTCTACCCACTCTTCGCCCGGTCCTTCGAGATCTTTCCAAGGAGATTCATACTGGCCAAGGCTTCGTCGTTCTTCGGGGACTACGTGTCGATAGCTACTCTGCGGAGGACAACATCATCATTTATGCCGGTGTTTCCTCCCACATTGGCAATATCAGAGGACGTCAGCAGGATACCCGCCTGGCAAATGGCACTTCTCCCGTGATCTCGCATATCAAGGACCTGACTAGCACTGTTGACAAAGACAAGATTGGTGCACCCTCCAATACGGCGGATAAGCAGGTATTTCACACCGATGCCGGAGATATTGTTTCTCTACTGTGTCTGAGCCCTGCCGCAGAGGCAGGAGAAAGCTATCTATCAAGCAGTGGGCATGTCTATAACATCTTGGCTGAGAAGAGACCAGATCTCATCCACACATTATCCCAAGATTGGCCAGTTGATGGGTAGGTCTTTCAAGGCAGCCGTGAAAGACATACCAATACTAACAACCACAGATTTAATAACCCCCAGAAGCCATACACCCTTCGCCCTCTCCTCTATCACCAGCCTGCCACCACCACTACCCCTGAGCGTGTTCTAATTCAGTATGCGCGACGGTACTTCACTGGATTCAAGGCCCAGCCACGATCTAAGGATATTCCTCCCATCACTGAGGCGCAAGCCGAGGCACTCGACGCGCTGCACTTTTTGGCAGAGGAGCACTCCGCCGCACTGGATTTCCAGAAAGGCGATGTGCAATATGTGAACAATCTCAGCATTTTCCACGCCCGTAACGGGTTCCGCGATGAGCCCGGAAAGCAGTATGTGTGCATCAAATATCCTATATCTGAGATCTCATCGTACTAACTATGTTAGGCGGCACTTGCTGAGACTTTGGCTCCGAGACCCGGAAAACGCCTGGGAGACACCCAAGCCACTCCAGCACCGGTGGGATACGGTGTACAAGGATGTTGCTCCGGAGGAGCAGACGTTCCCGCTGGAGCCGGCTCTCCGTAAGACTATGGGCTCGTAGACCATCGTTAAATAATGTTGGTCTAAGAAATTGCTGTCTTCCCAGTGGACTTTAATTGATGAAAATGGCAAGATCACCTACCCGTATCATATTCAAGGCCATTCGCAATGCCTAGTAACATTAGGTTTGAACGCTATAGGGCTTCAAAAAGTAATCAAAACTATGGTGGCATTCAAGCCCGAACTAGCTAGAGATAAAATTCCATTTGTGATTACCCATGGCTTTCTGTCCGTGTCTACACATTAAGCTCAGCCGCCTGCACATTCACGGGTGCATCCACTGGCTTGCCTGGCTCGTCTCCCCCGCAGCCGATCAGTTTCATCGCCAATCGACTCGTCGACTTCAATCCTCCCAATGACGCCCCTTGCTCTGTCCCTCTGTTCAAGATAGGCGATCAAGCCAATGAATGGCAGGGTCAAGGCCCCCGTCACTAAACTTGCAACATAGCCTTTATGGAAATTCGGAGCCGCCGTGGCAGGGTAGAAGACCAGGGGCCACCAGGTAACAAAAGCGAAGTCGAATGAGTTCATAAATCCAGTCGTAATGGCGCGAAGCTGGAAATCATGGCCTGTCACATCCGCCATCCACGAGTACCAAACCGCCTGGGGCGCGAAGGTAGTTCCGAGCAGATAAAACGCGAAGAAATAGCCCGTATCTGTGGATGGACTTGAGACCAGGATGGATGAACCAATGATGAAGGTCAGGCCGATGGCAATGGAAACTTCCCAGCGAGACTGCAGCTTGTCGGATATAATGGCATAGACAACAGTACCGAAAATCGCAGTCGCATAGATGCCTGTTGGGTAATTGTTCTGCTGGATAGTTGTGTACCCTCGCGATGCCATCCAGTATGCCATTACGTTGTTCTGCAGCATCTGCACACAAAGAGAATACACTAAGAACCGTGAGTATGGTATGATTGACAAGATCATTACGAGGACTCACGCATGAAGATAAAAGGCAAAAGCCAGAATTGCCAGCTGAGTAGGACACGTTTGAACACTGTCACGTCCCACGACTGCTTTCGGAGCGCACCTAGTCGAGTCGCTGCGTGCTCCTTCTCCTCATGGCTTAAATACCACGCGGCACGATGTGCGGGAAGATCGGGAATGAATACCCAACCTATGGAATACCCTCTCCGTTAGTGTTTCCCTCCTGTTAATACAGAGTCTTGCGAACTTACCGAATAAGGCGACCGGAATTGTCATCACAGACACGATAATGAAGATCCATTTCCAGGCAGGAAGGCCGCCCCTCTCCGCTAGTGTGGCCAGCAAGCCTGCTTGAATCCAACCGCCCGCCATCGTTCCCATTTGGCCGAAAACACAGAACACGGCAGCTCGAATGCCCAACTCGGACCTTTTATACCAGGAGCCAAGAATAAACTGGGCTCCCACGCTAGTTGCGGTCAGGGTCTAGACTCCACGAATCCTCCAACTGTGTTTGAAGACTTACTATGCAATGGCGGAAAATCCTCCCTCGATTGCATTCAACAGAATGACTTGCCAAGCATGGGTCATCTTATATGTGATCAATGTCAAGACACTCCAGGCCACATTCGCTGTAACGAAGACATATTTGGGCCGCACGATTGTCAAGAGACTGGTACCCGGCATTTGGCAGACAGCGTAAACAACCAGGTACGCGGTACTCATATAGTTGTACTCCTTGCCTTGGAAACCTAGCGCCTCCTTCATACCGCTGATATAGGCAGAGGAATAGCTCGCCCGAGTGACGCCAAACAGAAACCAGATCAAAGAGAAATATGGAAGGAGGGTCACATCGAGTTTGGCGAGAAGGGCACGATCTTTGGCATCTGATCCCCAGAGCCAGATTGCAAGTTTTGTCGTAGCTGATCCCATTTTGCGAGACGTGTCTCTGCCAGAAGACGGCGGGAACTAGGGGCTGCGAGTGATGTAGCTGCTAGGTGGGATCTTTTTGTGTCGCACTTCCCATCGGGGAATCCTAACGGGCTGGGTTCAGGATCAGGTTTGGAAACTTAGTAGAATACACCCGAAGAAGGCTGCCACATGCCATAACACACACTAGGCGACAAAGACTTCACGAGTCAGGCAATCTGCCCTATGCGCCCCGCGGAGAATAGTCCACCGGATAGGACAGTGTTTCTAAGAAGCACTCCCAGCTGGCGGGAACACCCTACCTATATGGCGGAATCATGATGGAAGACCATGTCACTGGTGACTGGTGACTGATGTCGCGATGGGGAGAAAAGGACCGCAAATCACATGCGCCATGTAGATCACTGAGGGGGTGTTCTAGAATCACGATCCTGGTCATAACACACTACTCTTATCCCTTGAATTCTCGAATTAGAATGGGTGGACGAGATAGGCCCAAGAAAGGACTGGCTGCAGGGGATTGATTCACTTTCCGACATTAAACACCCGACCTCGTCATTTTCCTTCGTATCTTCTGCCCTTTTTTCTCCGTCCTTTCTGTCTTGCACTTATCGCTGCACCCCTGCAGTTTCGTCCAGCCACGCATCCCGCCATCCCGTCTTATCTTCCCGATCGCAAACTGCAGTTGCGTGTCGGTTGCCTCTACTCTGCAGCGCTTGGATCAGGCTTACCTGGCCTCTACGCACGTAGCATCTTCAGGAGAATGGCCGGGCTTTGGAAGAGTTTGTTTTCAAGCGACATGATGCATCAATCTCACAGAAAGTCCACTTGACCTATTAGTCTCGTTCCAAATATTGTCCTACCCGTTCTACTTAGAGACTTAAGTTGATCCTGAGTGAGTTAATCTACTCGTTCGCCTGTGTTTGTTCTAGTGCCTCGTCTGTGGGACATTTTACCTTCGCCTATCCTTAAGATTCTTCTTGTTGTGTTCTGTCGCGGCTTGGTTGTCTAGTGACTGCAGGCAAGTGGAGGAGGTTCCACGACGGATCGCGATATGAACAGATGGGAGGTCATCTGTTACGTGATATGTATTGGGACTGGCCCATTGCACAGGACTACCTACACTCGGGGAATGCTAGACAGTGCTCGGCATCCAGCAACCTAGGCACCCATCACGTTTGCACTCACCCAACATGGCCAGTTAGCAACACGCCACACTAGATGGGAATTGATCCAGCAAGCGTAGTAGGATCGTGGTTTAACAAATTCTAGACAGAGAATCCTTCAGGATCAGCATCAATCCAAGGCCACAGTAAAGGATCTGGAAGTCTAGCGAATGGAGGCATTCCGCAGGAGAACCTTAACAGCCGCCAAGGCTATGATCGGAATGTATACTTTGATGCGGGGCCAGCTAGGAGGATCTCCCGCGAGGAAGATTTCGCTACTTTTCGTATCCCTGGTAGTGGTTTGTATCATGCTCTGAGAAATTCAGGCTCAAGTCTAGCTAATGACTATCGCAAAGTCGGGTCTCGTGGAATGGCTTGGAATGATACAGAACTCTGATTTGAATCTCGAGGGAGGGGGGGGGGGGGGGGGGGGGGATAATAAACTAAGTTGCATAGGACCTGCAGCTACTGTGGAAACTATTAGTGCATCATAATACTCGAGGCAATAGAGCCGATGTTTGATACTTATCCTGTGTGCGATACTTTAGAGAAAAAATATTTTCGCGGTGGCCTTGAAAGCCGGAGGTTTCAATTAAGCACTTGCATTTCAAGTCAAAGATAGGCGCTAAAGTAAAGAATCATTGTAGATAGGTCCCATCATGCGTGTTTTGGAATGCGAGATATAGTAAACCTTCTAGGAAATGAGACAATTGGCCATACTTTAAGGCTTAGCGTCACGGACGCGATATACCGTGATGCTAATCGGAGAAATCATACTAGATGCGGTCCAAGGCTTTGATCGCCTTGCATAGAAGATGGCTTCATGTTGTGGCGCAAGGTGCTTCAAAGTAATAAATATCCATGGGCTATGCTAGTGTCTATAGATTTGGTGGAAAAAACTCCGCTTGTGACCATGGTAATAGCTATGCAATACGCCCTGTGAATTACCCAAAGCACTTCCACGTCACAATTTGCGTTCTGCATTCTAAATTGCCTCATGTCCGACGTTCTCACAATTCGTGTCCTACTTTTGCCAGCTGAGCACCTGTAGCGGAGTGACAGGGCCGACATACACCTGGTTTGGATGGTGCATAGCCAGCGGCCACAGGTCGTCTAATTCCGTCGATTGGGATTTCAGTTGGGCGTACAAGTCACCCCAGACCAGACCTCCAAGAATACGCATATGGCCATTATAATCGGGCGACTCATCCGGTCTACTGATGCCATTGACCGGGTCGAACGCAGGGTCGACAGCGAGAACAAAGCCGGTGGAGTCGCCTGGAAGCATGCCAGATGAGGTGGGGTCTTCGGCTTTGGTGGTGTATGATGCAAAGGACGCAGAGTCAATGACAAGAAACGTGTTGAGTTGTAGCACCAGAGGGATTTTGCTCTCATTCTCGGCTGAATTGTCGTTAAATGTCTCGTTGAAATGCCTAGGTTGGCTGTTAGCTTGGGCTCTTTGCGACGAGATGAGAATAGAAAGGTGCGAACCTTTTGGCTGCTTCAGTGTCACCCTCTGCAAAACCAAGTTCCTTTCCGTCTATCCAGTGGAGTTTCAAATATGGCTTGATAGTGTCACTGCCTGTCTGGCCTGCTCCCCAAGCAAATATGCTTGTTTCCAGATTCTGGACAAATTCCTTCCACTCTTGCTCGGATTGCCCATAAGTCAGACGATAAATAGCCAGTCCACAGACTTTGAACGAGCCAATCTCTTTCAAATACTCCATACGAGCCAACGTGGCAACGATCCATGGCTCCTGCAGAGTAGCATCGATCGAATCTCCACGCATCTCTCTCCTGGCTTGTTCCTGGGCAATTAGTTGATCCATTGCTGAATCGTGATAGCTTTCACCGGAAGTTTGCTTGGATTTGTCACCGCAGGAAAATTTTTCAATGATTCTCTTAGCCATGATCTGGTGACTGACATGCTTTACGCGTTGGGAGTATACTGGGCCTCGCTCAGTAACATCTTTGGTGTACAACTCTGGTGGCCCGCTTGAATTTCCTGGAGGGACGTACCCTTTGTAGCCTTCCATCGGTATCATGATGTTATAGTCAGCTCGAACGGAGATTTCCAGTAACACATGGAGCGCATCCATAAGCTGCCACTGCCTTGAATCTGGAATACCAATTCCCTCAAACGAAGACTGATAGGATAACAGCTCTTGCATCAATGGAGCTCTCAAGGAGTCGACATGCTGTGTGACCCATTTATGCGCCCGTTGGGTCACCACCTCTAGATGGGCGGTCATGTACATGGTCCAGAGACTGGCGACACTGACAAGCTCCACGCCAGTCTCGGTCCTCCGCTTATTGATAACCTTTTCTAGCTCTTCGCAGAGATCGTAAATGAGGTTGAAAGTCACGCGAAGATTCTCTTGCACTCGTTGGGTATTGAGATACTCAAACACCGCGAGCACGGCTGATAGATGTTGACAGGCCTGGTCAAAGTTCTCTTGGAGGTGGAGTTCTTTCTCCTGCCATCTTTGATCGCTTAAGGGAGTAATGCCTTCCCATAAACGAGACTTGAGAGACTGGATATTCTTGCCGACACCGCAGAGTCGGCCACTGTCTTCATCTGAGCCGATACGAGCCATGATACGATCCATGATAGACTTTCCATTGGAGTCTGGTGGGTAGCTGCCGTATAAGATGGCAAGTTCTTCCTCGACCAGAGTAGGGATGGAGGGCCGGGTGCCATTCGGAAGCGGATTTCCAAAGGCAAATCCAAAGAACTTTGCGGCGGTTTGGGGCTCTAGAATGCGATCGACTGAGCCATGGAAATATCTTGACAATTAGCTGATTTTTGTATGTTTTGATGATTGAACCTAGAATGGGAACGAACCGACGAGCAGATCTTGTGCCTGAACGTGGACAGCAGTTACCGGTTTTCTAGCAGCCTCCAGATGGAGGTATGGGCCCGACATTTCGCAGCTTTCACTTGCCAGACTGTCCTTGAGTGCAAGATAACTACTTCGGAACCAAGATCTGTTGGGTATGAAGACCGCATTTATATTTTTTTTTGGAGGGGGCCAACGCGCCCGTACCAGGGGTCCAAACATCGGGAGCCGCATGGCGAGGTTGGAAAGGATGGTGGTGTTCCGGCGCTCGGCGGGAGTGTTTATTATCGAGCTAATTTAATCTAAACTACCTCTTATAGGTTTGGTCTGGGTTGTTGCCTGTGGCTCGACCTGAACTTCGGGGTGGCGTTCAGGGGGCCTTGGTCAACTAACCCCTAAGGGAAATGCAAGGTGAGACATTGGGTGTCAAAGGGACTAAGTCCTAAAGTCCACGGAAAATGTCCATAGGCACTGGAAATATCTTTCTATGAATCAGAGCCATGCCATACTGAGATTGTAGCTCTCGAAGTTGGTGCCTAGCCTGTTGAGCGATGTTTAATCATAAAGGTCATATGGCGTCAGGCGAATTATCCCTACCGACTCTTCGTATTCAAAGTCACAACCCTAAGTTAAAAGCAGATCTGTAATTTACGGATGCAAATGTTAAATCTAATGTTCCCTTAGCACTTTTAGGTAGAAATAAGGACGTAAAAAGCTTCTTCGTAGCTATCATTGATTTATTTTACAGCGTGTCTTTCAAGATGCCCTACAAAATTTCCAACTCTTGAATGTATACAGTGACGCAGCCAAAGTATCAGCTGTCCCTTTTTATTATTACCTAATAATGTACATACGTACAAAGCACGTGATCTATGACATAAGGTCCATATGCCGGTATCAACAGAGCCGTCAAGCTTCACTACCTTTCGGAGTTGGTCATTATTGCTATCACCAGCAATTTCTTCCATTTGAGCCCACCTGCACAAGCTCCAAAACATATGATATGGCTGAGTCAGGCGGCTGGACCACTATTGAGTCCGATGAGGTACCTTTGATCCCCACCGCAGTCTGGACGATCAGCAACTAACAACCAACAGGGCCTATTCACCTCTCTCATCGAGACCCTAGGCGTGAAAGACACCCAATTCGAAGAACTGATCTCTCTCGACGCCGACACAATACGCTCACTAGGGTATGTCCCTTCCCAACCCACACCTCCCAATCAAGCTAACACCACGCAGCTCTGTCTACGGCGTAATCTTCCTCTTCAAATGGACTCACGAAGCAGCCGGCGCCCGCGCCGAAGCCCCCCTTGACGGAACCTACGATCCAACTGCAACAGACAACAACGTATTCTTCGCCGCCCAAACAATTCAAAACGCCTGCGGCACGCAAGCCATCCTCTCCGTGATCCTAAACCACGACAACCCGCCCGCTCCCCTCCCACCGATTCAACTTGGCGACGAACTCCGCTCCTTCAAAGACTTCACAGCTGGGTTCCCACCTGAACTTCGCGGTGAAGCGCTCTCGAACTCCGAAGCTATTCGTACAGCGCACAATACGTTTGCGCGCGCGAGTCCCTTCGCCGATGAGACGGCCCGGCCGCAGGACGAAGAGAATGCAGCGGATGTGTACCACTTCATTGCGTATACGCCTGTGAACGGGGTACTGTATGAGTTGGATGGATTGCAGCCTCATCCTATTAGCCATGGGCCGTGTGATACTGCTTCGTTCCCGGAGAAGGTTATTGAGGTTTTGCAGCGACGGATTGCGCGGTATCCGCCCGAAGAAACGCATTTCAACCTTATGGCGGTTGTGCAAGATCCTAGGGGACGGGCGAGGGAGATTGGGGACGTGGAGACACTTGAGAGGGAGGAGAGGAAGAGGGCGGCATGGCAGTGGGAGAATACATTGCGGAGGTGGAACTTCGTTGGATTTATTGGGGAGATGATGAAGGGGGTCGTGGGCATGAAGGAGAAAGATGCGTCTGGACAGGCATATGCGGATTGGGTTGAGGGAGCGAAGAAGGAAACGAGGAAGAAGTTGGAGATGCGGAGGGGATAGAGATCTAGGAGGGGCTTCTTTTTTTACGATATGTTGCTCTGACAAGGGCGTTGATGACTACATCTACGAATCTCAAATCTTAGATACCCTGGTGATAGATGCAGGAACAGTTGAATATTAGCTATGTACTGGCATCCAACATCGTAAATCGTCATGTAATGTCTCATACATCCAATCAATAATCAAGAGCTCGTGCCCGTAAATGTTCAACCATGGGCCGAGGCAGCTCGTCTGGGTTGACCAGATTCATCGCCAAAAGATCAGACCAGAAGAATAGGGCTCGGTCCTGCGCATAAGCAAGGTAGTCGAAGTCTTCCTCATCGACATCAGCGTCCACAAGGTGTTCCTTGTTCTCCCCGTTACCATCCTCATCGTGTCCATTCTTCGAATCTCTGTTGTTAGCAGCAGTCACGTCGGCAAGTCCTTCTTCCATGCCTGGTGCCTTTGCCTGCACGATACCCCAAGCGACCCATTGCGCGGAATTCATAACTCGCCACAGCCGGATCTGGTGCATGAGATCATGCACTTTAGCCTCTAGTTCTTCTTCATTGGACTGCACCTGCTGCGAGCTGAACCCGTCAGGTGTGTCATCGAGGCTCAGAGGCGTGATGGCAGTTGCGTGGCGGCCGTGAATGGCTGGCGAGGCGGATCCGCCACCGGCTACGCCAGGGCGATGAGTAAGATAGGTCAAGACGGAGCGGCGCTGCTCCTCGGGGGTCGGATAGAGGCGGTTGTTACAGGCCCATGAGCGCTCTTCGTCATGATAGTTATAACACCACTCGGTCTGCAGGAGTTAGAAAAGCTCGCCAGGCGGCATATCTATAGACTTACAAAGTGGTTGGCAAATTCAACACCAGGAGTGTTTGCCGAAGAATACTCAAAGTCA
Organism: Penicillium atrosanguineum; assembly: GCF_028827265.1. Lineage (NCBI taxonomy): Eukaryota > Fungi > Ascomycota > Eurotiomycetes > Eurotiales > Aspergillaceae > Penicillium > Penicillium atrosanguineum. Next base: position 3,747,157 of record NW_026623133.1, on the reverse strand, counting down.
ATAACAACGAGCTGCTTGTGCTCGTTTGCTGGAAGAAGAAGCGGCGATTCCGAGGCAGGTTCCATCCGGAGAAGATTGCCATATTGAGTCTAATAAAGTCAGAATGAGAGCATACCAGAATCCAGAGAAGAAACATACATCGTTGTGAGCAAACACAAGCAGACGCTTGATCTCATCCATACCACCGCAACTAGCGATGAGCCAAAGCCGATAGTTCTCTACCGCCTTGCGGAACATGGCCCAGGGCACACCGCAGACGAAGCCGCGTCGGCGCCACGGTTCAGTAGCTGCCTTGATCTCATTTTGCGGGGACTCTAGTTCTTTATCAAGCCAAGTGGTGACTTGCTCGCAACGGTCCACCCATTTGTCCCAATTCTTAAAAATCATAGGACCTCCCTCTCGCTCTTCTTCGAGAAGTTCAATGCCATCGTGAAGCTCCCTCATTCGCTTGGCAATCTGCTTTGCGGTCTCGGGGAGACGAAGCTCTTTAGGTGTCAAGGGACGGGCATCGAAGTATTCTTCAAAGCGGCCGTTCAGGAAAGTTCCCAACACGCGAGGACCGATGTTCTTGCGGCCCAGACGACGCAAAATTTGCAGTTCTTTCTCACGATCGATCAAATGATCCACCTGGGGGCCATAGATACGCAGCAAAAGCTTCCTGTTGGGCATTTTAGCGTAATCCTTTCAAACACGTTCAGTACTGAAGGACTTACGGCGGAGGCTTCCTTGAGACTGGCGGGCCACCTCGGTTCTCAGTCTTTAGAGCAGGCAAATTCTTCGGCGGCCGCACAACATACACGGCGTTAGTCAAAGCACCACTGAGCCGGATAACTTCAATTTCATCGGCGCTTTCCATTGGCACCTTGCGCCAGCCCCTGAGCTGCAGCGTGTGCGCAAGACGCACGATCTCAGTCCTAAATGTGGTCCAGGCCTCGCGGTCTTTGCTACGCTTCAAAGAAGCGGTGCTAGCAGTAATTTCCTCATCTGCGACATCGTTCGTCATGTAGGCAAGGGTCTTCGAATTATCGAGATAAGCTTCCACGCCCGGGACGGGCGCTTCAACATCTGTATAATCAGATTCCGAAGCAGATCCCCGTCGCAACCCCTTTGGACGGCGGCGAGATGCCCGCTTTAACGAATGTAGGGCCCCAAGCGCATCCACATTTCCGGGACCCGCAAACTGAAGGAGGATCTTCTCCAACTTATCCAGAGAGAAGGTGCTCTCGGAGCAAGGGTGGGGATCCTCCGATTGTTCATCCTCGACCGGAGCGCTGGAGCTAGTGCCCTCAGCGGTCGCAGAGACAGCCTCAGCTCGTCGTGCCTTGCGTGCCTGTCTCCTAGTCTTCTCGTGCTGCAGCCAGTCAAATACCTGGTGGAATAGGCCCAACTGAGGATCTTCCGCCGGCTTGGTGGATTGCTCGGTTTCATCGATCGCCGAGGAGTCGGCTTTGACGCTCGACTGGTTGCTTAGGGCTGAAGGCATGGTGGGATTGATGGGGGGTCGTGCGGTGACTTTGGCAACAGGTGCGCGGTACTGCTTGAGGGAGGATGCGTCAGGTGGGGAGGCAGGAGTGGTCCCACGTGCGTGCAAGGACTTGCGCAACGAGGGGATATCCAGGCCCGTTCCCAAAATAGGCGGCGAGTCTACCGGGTGTCAGTAAGTCTATGTCCAGGTTCGAGAGAAAGAGAGTTGCGTTGGGAAGATGCCGACGTCACAATCGGGCCGTGCCCGAAATGACGGCGGGTACAAGCAAGGGGCGATTGATACTGATAACAGGGGAATGTCGCGAGGGCAGTTTGTTCTTAAATATACAAAGTCGACGTCGCAGAGGGAGGGGCAAGGGCCTACCTGCTACTTCGGTTCCAGGGCCAGCATTGCCTTCGGTGAAGGAGGGCATGTGCTCTAAGCGTGATTGCCCCAGACGCCACCAAGGAGTCGGGCAAAACGCGCGCTTAAAGAGTCACGAGACCAGGTACAAAAGCGTGTCGTGAGCAGATCAAGAGCTCTAACACAGTCGCAAGAAGTCTTGAGAAGCCGAAGAGGTAAACGTGGAGGTGGGAGGTTATTTTTTGGGCCCCAGAAAAAAAGCGGGCAAGCGAACGGAAACGGTCCAGCGGTCAAGTTCAGGGTCCTTGGTTGCACCCAAACTCAGTCAAAGAATTGGGAGTGTATCCACAATAATTGATGATTTGAACAACACAAGAATTGGGAAGTATCTGCATTGTGGGAAAGGAGCACACGAGCAAAAGAAAAAAAAGTGGCAAAATGGCGCTTATCGTACTCAGGTGACTCGTAGCCTAATCGATCTGGCATTCATGGTCCCTGCACCATAGATGCGGTCTACTATCGAGTCGAAGTAGCCGGAAAGGCCTTAGCTGGCTCCGACTGGCCCCGTAGGTACCGTACGTACGCTCCGAGATAAGAGTCTCCAGCGGCATTGGGGCAGTCACTCGATAAATGCCACGCAGAGCATAGATTGTCCCGGACCGAGAGGTGTTTTTTCAAATGACGCGGAAGGCTCCCGTGGTTTCAGTCGCATATGGGTGGTCAGATTGCTCGTGGTGGCGCCATGGGCAATTCGAAGGGTTCTGGGAGTCTATTGGGAGATTGCGGGCCTGCTCAGGGGGGGACCCATCCTGCACCGGGTCGAAAGGTGGAGCCGAGTCTCAAAGTGCCGAGATGAGAATCAAAGAGACAGAATGCCATTGCCAGAACATTGAGAGGGGTGGAAACTGCAGCTGTAGGGGAGGTGAATGCAGGAGAGAATGGGGGGTCAAATTGCACGAGGGGCTTCAAAATTACCGTACGAGGGCGTGTGGTATCATGACGTACACCTGATCTCTCATGCAGTACGGATGCGATCGTCAGATTGTATTCATTATTGTGGGTATCGTTATGTTGATAATCTATGCCGAGACTGGCAATGGTATCGTCCTTTCCACAAACTTGAATCTTCCCTCTGAATCAAAGTGGTGGAGTGTATAGTGCAACCAACTCCGCAGCTTCCCCTCTTCATCTAGCCCCGACGACACGCTAAAATCACAGGTGCGGTTTTCAGGTGCTGGAATATGCCCCGGCTTGGCCAGCAGGTCATTAATATCGGAGGTCTGTTGGGGTATGACGGTGGGATTCTCCTCCAGCCCGACGATAATGGACATGATGTGGCTAGCGGGGACGCACATGAACATGCCCTGGGCTGGCGGAGATTCCCTCAGGTATTGTATTGCCAGGCGGCGTAGTTGAGGGAAGGGACATTTGAGACCTGTAATAAAGAGAGGGAGAAAGACTCCCATCTCAAACATGAAAGGTGGTTGTTTGCCATCTGAGCTGCGAGTCCATGCCACCGCAATCGGCGCCCACTCAACAATTCGGGCGAATTCGAGTTCATAGGAATCAAACTTAGATTGGTCAGGATTGAGACAGGCTTCTGATTCGATCAAGACGCCTGTGTATGTCATCAGAAGCAGTGCAGTGGCGCCATCAATGCTGGTGTCCTGGACGGGCTCCAAGCAAGTGAAGAGACGATACCATTGATTGAGCCGACTTTTCAGGCGCTGTTGTCTGGTAGCCAGATCAGGTACCTCGTGAAGGCGAGAGTCGCCGGTCAGTCGTAGATAGGCTTTGCAGTCAACATTAAGGAACTTCATCTCTGTCACAATCCCGCAGAGCACGTTCCTTGCTTCGTCGATTGAAACAAAGGACTCATCTGGCATGGCCAAATTGAGATCCCAGCATCCATCCGATACTCCGTCCATTATGAATATCCACGTTCCTATGCGGCGAAAAATGGGTTCAAGGGCAGCAATGGTAGGCGTCGGCGTTGACAAAGCACTGACCATCATTTGAGCCCCCTGTTTGTATAGTGCTTGGGCGGCCTTTCGGTTTCCCTGTAGGAGCTCGATGGCAATGAACAAAACGCAGCTAATCAAGGAGACTGTCAGATCTGCCACGCCCTGGTTGATTCGCTGCTGTAGACGAGATAAAGAGCGCGAGTACCAGACTAGCGCTTCGTGGTGGTAGCAATGTTTGACCGCCGCTGGGTCGTTGATAAGCCGCTCGGGCGTGGCTTCGTGAACTGGAGGCCGCTCGTAGAGCGCACTAAGAGAAATGATTGCATCCCAGACTACTGGCTCTAGCCGACAGAATTGCAAGACCGAACCTCTCCAAAAAGCACGATCGAGGACTCCCGAGATTGACGGGCCTGCTTGGTGAAAGTAGTACTCGAATGCGCGTCGCTCTCGCGATCCTTGATTTGAGAAGGGCACCAGTTGAAGCTGCAGACGGTCTGTCGCTCTTGGAGGAGATGCAGTGTCATAACAGCATCGCCGGCCAGTGCTGGTGCATCTCAGGCAGTGCGGCTTCTCCTCTCCACATCTAACGCGACGAATCCTGCGAGAATGTCAGACAAGGCATGGCACGGAGACCCTGGCAAAACTGACTTGCACGTGTTGCATCCGTTTTTAGATTTGGTACCGCCGAGGCGACCAGGGCGTTTTGTGGTCATTATGGAATGCAAAGTCCATAGACTCGACTTTGGCCAAGAGATGAATTCAGGGACGAAAGTGGGGGCAGAATCTTAAGTCCGAAACCCTCCTGATTGGCTGGAAATATCTATCTATTGCCGTCAATTCTTTTGATCAACCTGCGGCTTTTGCTTTGATTTATCTACATATCCGCCGTGTTCAAATGTTCGAGGGGATCAATAAGTCTGTGAGCTATACCAATACCTCCTTCTCCCTCCGCCGAATACTTTTCTCGACTAAATCACACCCAACAAACCCCTCATATACCAATGCCAAATCAAACATTCATACCATCGTTTAAAATGAAAAGCATTAGTTTCTCTACATGAATTGGAATACCAGCTGCAACTTGTATACAAATAGAAGTTCATGAGCAACGACTGCAAAGCCTCCATGAAAGACAAGCTCAATACCATGGCCAGCCGTTTCAGCTCCATTCCTCCAACTGAAGAGTTGATCGCGCTCTTTAGCGAAGGACTCCCACGGCGCTGATGAGATGTCAAAAGTGAGTTTGACGATGCCAAGAGACCTACCAGAAACGGTGCTGAGAACTGGGAATATGTTATGTCCCTAGATGCGATTACAGAAGATGGCATTGACACTTGGCATGGCTATCTGCACTTGCCAAAGTGCATCAGTGAAAGGCCAAAAGAATGGGCGGCGTAAAGCCTGCTGGATGACCAGAAAGGACGGGAAGGTATGCCGGCATTCACCTCATTTTCTTTTTCTTTTTCTTTTTCTTTTTCTTTTCTTTCGTTGTATGGAGACCTCTTCAGACCCCACAATATGGTAATTGCTCATACAATGAGATTCGCGGGATCACAGCATATCCTAACCCACACCTCAACGCAGAGTCCCCAACGACCTCACTACAGCCTGGACCAATTTGCCAATACTCAGCACCGATGATCATGCCATCATACAGCCTGGTGCCAAGCAAAGCTGGAGCCAACCGCGTCCATGTGGAGAAGGCAACTGAAACATCGTCAGTCGGGCCCTGCAGAACAAGGGTCTGAACCCGACGCTATTATTAGGGGTACGACTCAATTTCAAGTAGATGCAGCTTTCTGCAAACCTGGGCATATAAGACGACCGCTCTCCTCCCGTATCCCCCACTCAAATTCTGATTCCCAAGTTCAGTCGGCTATAATAACCACCCGAAACTCCACCATGAAGTTCACCGCCGCCATTATCACCTCGCTTCTGGCTACGAGCGCAGTGGCTTTTGACAAGTGGCAGCGTACGTCTTTTAACTATTCAAATTTGTTGGAAGCACCCAAACTAATTTTAAATTAGCTTGGGGCAAGCGTGATTACTCTTGCGTGAACGTCTACCAGGGCATTCCCGACTACTCGACCGTGACCGCTGGTCAGACCGTCCACCTGCGCTTCAACCGCAAGCCTACCTCTCACTGCGCCGACCCTTTGAACAAGTACCCCGCGGACAAGTACAGCGTGTGGCTGTACAACAACCCCGTCCGTAACCTGGACACTATCAACTTCGACAAGCGGATCCAGATCGCCAGTGGTATTTCCGGATCCACTGGTGTTGTCGATGTGACTATCCCCAAGAATCTGCCCCAGGTCAAGGATGGTTCGGTCTGGTACTTGAGAATTGACACTTCGCTTTCGACTGCTCCCCAGGTATGTTCCTTCCTTTTGATTTGACGGGACTGATTCGTCCTAACTGCTGTTGTCTTAGATGCCTAGCATCTACAACGCTGCTGGACCGTTTACAATTACCGCTTAGATGACTCTGTATGGGATTGTGATCCCGACCGAATAGCAATTCAAAGTTGACGCGATTGATTCTAAACTCTACTCGCCTCTAATTCTACCCGAGGTCGTATTCGCTTATAAGGGCATGCATCTCTGCTTTGTCTCAGCCTTCGAGTCTTGGCATTACTCGTCACGGTTCCCCCTTCAACGATGCCCAGAAAGAGATCCTTAGGAAGTAATGTGAATAGAGTAGGGTATAGATAACCAAATGCTCATCTAGCACCATCATTCATCCCTATTTGACTCTTTGCTAGAACAAGTTGAGTCAGACAAGCGTTCGTATCACAATTAATGCCTAGTTCCTTGCCACGCCTTAGGATCCAGCCATTGATATACTCAATCTCAGTAGCTCGACCCTTTCGCATATCTTCACGCATGCTGCTGGAGTTCTGTGCCGTCTTCTCAACCATGTCCGATACAACAGATTTGAGTGAAGGAACCGAAAAAAGGTTCCGGTCGATCGGCAAGCTCTGAAGCTCGGGCAAGTTTTGAAAGACTGTGGATATCTCTTGAAGAAGACGGTCGTGCAGAGGCCAGAGGTTCGAGTTCTCACCGATACACCCATTTCGCACATCAAGTATCGCTGTCAAGGGGTTAAGCACGCAGTTTACTGCTAGCTTGAATAATTGTACCTTGAATAGGTCTGCCCACTGCAAACGTTCACAGTTGAGAGAAGGCGCCCGGAGCAGGACATCCATGAGGAACTCAGCCTGCGACCTCCTTGACTCCTGATCATTACTGTCCACAATTCCAAGAGAAGCGGAGCCATTAGCTCCGGCCAGGATAGCCTCTGCCAGAGACCTCAAGTAAACACCATGGCGCATGATGCCAAACATGTACGTTGGCCTCGTCGAAGCATCGGGGAAAATGCGCTCATTCAGGTCATCAATCTGGCCCATGCCATTTTGAAACAAGCAAATGGTGGAATGCCGACCGAGGCGATGCTTGATGGGCTCAAGGGCGGACACCGTGGCAGACGCTTTCACAGCAACGATCAGATTATGAATCGGGTTTGTGGATGGCGTCTTCCCCAGCAGCTCGCCATTGAAATCTCCCCTTTCTTGCAAGGGTCCATCTTCTGTAAGTCGCAACCCTAGTTTCCAGCCTCGTGACGCAAATTCCTGATACAGAGCTGGCCGATGAGCGAGCAGCGTCACAGGCGGCGGAGAAGGTAGGGACCTGATGGAATGGGCCACAAAGGTGCCGATACTGCCTAGCCCAAGAATATGAATTGATTGGGTGGGACTAGGCATGGTGAGTGGCAATTAGAAGGGGCATGGAAGCAGGGACCCCGGGTTGTTTGATATCGAGTTGACCGGGTATTTGCCTTGAAGCCTCAGGTGTCAATTACAGGCGGGTGCATTGTCCGCCGGACTAGGAATGTTCTCAACCCCGACGAGTCTCAACACTACTATTTCTTGTCTGTCGCCAAATGCTAGTTTAGAGACCGATCAGTTGATCAACTGCAACGTTTGTTTAGCGTGGAGACCGCATATAATGAGCTAGATGTACTGGAGTCATTGAACCGCCGATTTTAGTTTCCGGCCCGACGGAGAATCGAGCTTCTATTATAGGTTGGTACAAACGGTATCTAGCTATCCAGAATCACTGGAGGATTCAACTAGCCTGACGGTTCCCCCACATGCACAGCTCGCCTGTTGGCTTGCCTTCTGACAGGAGTCCGATTCTCCAATCAAGGCGGGCCGGATATGCACATCCGTTCCCGTCGTTGATTACTCTTTGATCATCGATAACCTTGGAACTCCCAACCCTAGACCTGCACGCTTGAATTGAAGCCTTCCTATCAATGGCCTAGTCTGGAATGTGCTAGATCATCCAAGATACATAGGTTAAACCCCGATCCGAGTCCGATCCGCTGTGCATTGAAAGATCAAACTCCGTCGACAGCTCCAGCTCCAGCTCCAGCGGTCTCGGCTCCCGTGTTCTCGGACTCGAGTGAACCGCGGCTCTGGGTCAACAAACTCTTGTACCCACAGTGCTACCGATGCATTCCCCGGGACCGAGAGGCTCAACGATAGTTTACGGGGTTGTGACAGCCGATGTGCCTGGCATACGGAGCAGGTACGATTCCGCGTCCCGAGAGCAAAGCGACAGGTCTCGTGCTGTCAATGGCGCACCGTCTTTCACATAAACTGCCCGGGATAGATACGTAGGTAGTAGAGTAGCTGTATCTACATACGTGGGTCCATACATCATGACTGCAAACTCTACCATAGTGGTTGACAACTCACAGGCATCCATTGGTGCACAAGGACCAAGGATAGCCAGACGGCTCAAACGATATGGTGGAAGAGCCCGGACGCAAGGTAGAATCTGAGTGGACCTGTCTCGAGGCCGAGCGCGAACAAAACGCCCCGGAACGTTGTGTGGCGGGGCCCGAGGGAGCCGGATTTCCCAGGTCAAAAAGCTCCAACGCGTTCCACCCCGACAGGGATACGGTAGCTTCAGGCTAGCGAATGGATTCTCGGCACGTTCCGGGGACATTGCAGCCATCAGCCATCAGCCATCAGCCATCAGCCATCAGCCACTGAACGAAGGACGGCAGAGGTGAGCAATGTACAACTCGGCGGGAAAACCTGCTTTGCTGCGGAGTGGGCCCTCTGATTGGCTGGACCATCAGCCCGTCCGGATATGAGACTCTAAGCTGGAGCGTTGATAACAAGGCCTGTACCTGTGACGCAGTGGTGCAACAAATCAAGCTAGAATTCGGTGGAGGTTATGTGGTGGGGAGCCGAACTTGGGACTTGAGAATTTGGGAACTTCGAAACTTATACTGTGGAAAAAAAAAAGTACGCTGCCTTGGAGGGTTCAAAGCGGGTGACCTCACATCCAATCTTAGAATTTCTGCCCCTCCCCCATTTTCTTCCCCCCCCTTCCCCCTCCTTCCCTCCGCATCTTTGTTCAGCTTTTGGATTTCGCGCCGATTTCACGGTGCAGCCGAATTCCAAGACGGCGGCACTTTCACACCAATTGCACCGGCCCTTGTCGTCGGTTCGACTGCGTCCTCCCTAGTCATGGCTGACGAACGCGATTTCGCTTTGCCCCCCGGGTCCAACGAGGCCAGTTCCTCTGTGGACGCTGTTCCTCCCTCCGGAGTCCCTCACCATGCCTCAACCCCTACCCTCCGTTCTACTCCTCGCGATCGCGATCCATCCACCGGCATGTCCGCCTCATCCACACACCTGGGTCAGATCAACGCGGCGCGGCGTGCTCCTAGCACCCCGCCCCGCCCACAACCCTCTATGAGCGGGCAACCAGTGGGCGGACTGAACCAGGATATCATGGCCAAAATGAAGGCATTTTCCCTCTCCCGACAAGGCGCCAAGTTGCCACATACTTCCTCGACCGGAACGATACCCACCTCCCAAGAGACCGGCGCGGGAGGTGCGATCGCCGGCCGCATGCCACCCACTACCCGAGATTGGGCCTCTTCACCCGCGATCGCGCCGGTGGCCAATACAGCATCTCCGCGACCGAGTGGTTTGGCTGCCAAGCGTATGAAACCTGGCCTCAAGCTATCGGATGTCACCGGACCCTCTCCCTCGACGCCGAACGCGAATGCGAACGGTGCGGAGGAAAAGCCCGTAGAGCAGAACGGCGGAGAATCAGCTTTCAGCAAATACGCGGAGTTTATTGATACCAAAGCCGGCACCTTGAACTTCAAGAACAAAGCCCTCCTGCACGGCGGCGGTGTCGAGTTCTCCTCCGGTCATAGTTTCAAGATATCTCTGGATGAAGTCGACCGCATAGATGAGTTGGGCAAAGGCAACTATGGTACAGTTTACAAGGTCCGACATAGTCGACCGAAACTGCGGAAACCGGGCATGGGTTTAGGCGGTATCGTCAGTCGACCATCCGGCGACGACTCCAGCCCAGACAACCTTACCAGCGATCTGTCTGGTGTGATCATGGCAATGAAAGAAATTCGGCTGGAGTTGGACGAGGCCAAATTCGCACAAATTATCATGGAGTTAGACATCTTGCATCGTTGCGTCTCCCCATTTATCATTGATTTCTACGGCGCTTTCTTCCAAGAAGGCGCGGTCTACATGTGTGTCGAATTCATGGACGGTGGTTCGATCGACAAAATCTACGAAGGTGGTGTGCCTGAGAATATTCTCCGCAAGGTTACACTGTCCACCATCATGGGCTTGAAGGCGCTCAAGGAAGAACATAATATCATTCATCGCGATGTCAAGCCGACCAACATCTTGGTCAACAGCAAGGGTCAAGTCAAGATTTGCGACTTCGGAGTCAGTGGAAACCTGGTTGCCAGTATCGCCAAGACCAATATTGGATGCCAGAGCTACATGGCACCGGAGCGAATTGCGGGCGGTGGTATGCAACAATCGGGAGCACCTAGTGCTGGGACGTATAGCGTGCAGAGCGATATTTGGAGTCTGGGATTGTCGATTATTGAATGCGCCATGGGACGTTATCCCTACCCGCCGGAGACGTTTACCAACATTTTCAGCCAGCTTCACGTGAGTACCATTAAAGATTTCCAACCGCGAGCCAGGATCTAACATTTCAAAGGCAATCGTTCACGGTGACCCTCCCACTCTTCCGGAACCCGGCTTTTCAGAGGATGCCCACGCATTTGTTCGAGCTTGTCTCGACAAGGTCCCGAAAAACCGCCCATCTTACAACATGTTACTTCGACACCCATGGCTCGCACCTCTCATGCAGCCCCCGACCGAAGCTGAAGACCAGGAGGCACCCCAGCCGTCTGAGAACGCGGCTGGAGGGATTTCATCCTCATATATGACCGAAGACAAGGAAGTCGCTGAATGGGTCCACAAGCAACTCAAACTCCGCGAGAGCGGCCATTTGCAATCGGCAGATAAGCCCGCTCTTCACGCCGTGGCCCTGGATAAGGTTGCCACGAGCCCGGTTGCCAACGATCCCAATACTTCGGCACAGACAGACTGAACTTCTGGATCTCCCTCTGTTCTACATTCTGCATTTTCCCCGGTCATTACCACTTGATTTAGCAGGGGTACTACGAACGGCGCAGGCGCCGCCTCAGGAAAGATGGATTGTTTCCAGCATACTATCTCTGATCCATGCTCGACGCCCACGGATGGTACGAGCTCCCAGTCGCGATGTACGACCATGGACCTGTGGCTTTTTTCGCGATCGCGTTGGACTGAGAACGAAGACTGATGGCTGTCAGTGAGATCTATCTCCTTGGATCTATACATACGCCATCGAGCCCGGACAGGGCATTGCATGATTCTATACAATGTCTCCGAATACAATGTTGACACGAGTAATTCCGCAGAAGAAGACCAGTAGCTCAAGCCCTAGATCAGCCCCCACTTGGCTCTCTTAGACCCCTGTCCGCCGAAGCGCCTTTGGCGCGCTAGTGATGCAGCGAAGATGTAGATTCGACTGTCCTTGCCTTGGCTGCATTAGTACTTGTTTTCCCGTACAGAAGAACTATATAACTCTAAATCGCAACATTTACCACCTGGTAAAGCCAGGAGGTCAGGAAGGGGCGGCTATTTTTAGCAAACAGGATCACGCTAAAGCTGTTCCTGATGCGATGAGCGCGGTGACCGCCGACCCTTCCCCGAGTGCTCCCCGAGTGCTCCCCGCGCCTGTGCTATCCAACTATTTCCCTTTTTGGCGATCGACCCAACATCAATGCATCTCCTTTTCTCTCTCATTACATCCATCCATCGTATCCCCCTCTAACCCCTACACAGCGCCCGGAAGCTGGACCTCGGCTCGGCAGCTCCCCACCAGGCGCGCACCCGTCAGCATGGGCCAGCAAGCATCCCTCCCGCAGCCGGGGACAAGCATCCAAGTGATCGGAGCAGGCCTCTCACGAACAGGGACAGCATCGTTCAGCCGAGCCCTAGAGATCCTCCTAAGAGGACCAATCTATCACTGCGGCACGCAAAGCACCCTGGGCGCACCCTATCAGGTCCAGTTATGGATCCAGATCCTCCGCCACTGGCTATCTGGTTCTGATACAGACCGACCAACCATGCTCCGTCTGCTCGGTGAGCAAATGGACGGCTACGCTGCTATCACCGATGCCCCGGGCACGCAGTTCGTTCCCGAATTGATGGAGCTGTACCCGGACGCCAAGGTGATTTGTACCATCCGCGACCCGATCTCGTGGGAGAAGAGCTTTGCACAGGTGATGAACATCACAGGCTTATGGTTCCTTCCATGGGCTCTTCTCCCCGTGCCGGGGATGATCAACTATTTCAGATATTTGACTCTGCTCGGCCAGCAGTGGAGCAGACTGTATGGGGAGTCTCGGCCTACGCGCCAGACCTATTCACGACATATCGAGTGGTTGAAGGAAGTTGTTCCGGAAGATCGATTGGTGTTTTTTGATGTTAAAGAGGGCTGGGAGCCACTGTGTAAAGCGTTGGGTAAAGATATCCCGATGGACCAGCCGTTTCCGCATGTCAACGATTCTGAAGCTATTGATCGGATTGCGAGGTACCATGTTCGCCGTGGGTTGATAAGGTGGGCTATTATTTTTGCCGTTGGGGCTGTTGGAGTGGCATTCTTTTGGCGGAGGTAGAAAGAAGGTGGCGGGTTGTTGTACAGTATGATATTTTAACTTTTGTTTTGGATAGAGCATTTGCATTTGATCATTAAGGTGATCTGATTATTACAGTTTGCATGATATTCATGATTCTGAGCCATATGACTGCTCTATTGAAGTAACTATGAGCCTAAAGCCGGTCGTTTCATTTCATAGTCGGCATGTCGGCAAATGTGCCAGGCGGACATGACACTGACTCATGGCATTTTCATAGAGAATCAGAGAGAACTAGAGTAGAATTCTGTACAAAATAAATCGTTTCTTGTTCTTGTTCTTTCATATTCCAGAATGTTCCAACCGCATCTATACAAAGACACACGGAGTAGATCTGAATAGGAAGTTGAAGAGGCTGAACGGGGCCCACACCTTTCAACTTCCTATTTGGATCAAGCGCCACCGAGGTTCGGACAGCCTTGACTGTATAGAACGACTTTCAGAATGACATTCAGATTCTTTCTTTTATCAAAATGGCCCCACACAACTTTTTCTATTAAATGTTTTGCATTTCCTCCGACCTAAATTTTTCATTTCAATCTACTTTCACTCCCTTGGCCTGATTGTCCCAGCTTTATATCTGAACAAGTCGCATATTATTCTTGTTGTGAGCGCCCTAGGACCGGTCATGAACGCAACGAACTTCGCTCAGAGCTTGCTCCAATCGGCACGTGTAGCTCCAGAAATCTTTGAGCTACGCCCAGACTACCGCGCCCTCTTGATGGTCGTCGAAGGATTCCCACCAGGCCCAAGCGACGAGCGCAGCGAAATCCTCCTACAGAAGGCCGAAAGTGCCGTCAAAGATCTTCTATCCAAGCAACCCGTCACTGAGCTCCCTCATATCGCCGCATGGAGAGAGACATATAAATCCTTCGGGGCCAAACCCCAGAAAACGCGCAACAGTCTGGAAGCTCTAACACGTCGCGCGGAGAATGGTCTTCCTCGAGTCAATCGTTTGACAGATATCTACAATGCGATCTCAGTCAAGTATCAGATTCCACTAGGGGGCGAAGACCTCGACAAATACGATGGGTCGCCGTTCCTGATTCGGGCGACCGGCAAGGAACAGTTCGTGACTTTCTCTAGTGGAGAGCAGAGTGTCGAGTTTGCGGCGCCAGGTGAACCTATTTGGTGCGATGATTCGGGGATTACCTGTCGTCGGTGGAATTGGCGACAAGGCCCGCGGACTGCTCTGACTGATGAAACTACTCGTGTGCTCTTTATTCTGGACGCGCTTGAGCCGCTTTCGCCTGATGCTTTGATGCAGGCTGCGGATGAGCTTGCATCAACGCTAGAAAGCCTTTCGTCAGAAGTCCGAATTTCACGCCGGATAATCGGTGCTGAGAAGACAGCGTAAGGCTGTTGAATGGAGATGGTAGAAGAGCGGTTGTTGAAATGACTTGTTTTGTACTGCAGGAGAATGGTGTTAGTGATAACTACTGTTTATGGTTTAATTCTTTCGCTATATCTCTCTATATTAGGAGATCTAACGCGTGTAATCTTTAAAACAAATACACTGGATTCTAATAATCGTCACCTGTGGACCCATATAGATGTACCCCTCGTTCAAGAACTTCGATCTCGTCACCGACAGCAACGTATAATCCTACTTCCTGCTCCTTGGCTTCCTTCAAGCTCCGATCCTCAGGAACGCAATGCATTCCAATATATCCAAGCGCTGCTTTGTTCCCAGTCTCGATAGTACGGTACTGCACTAGCGTTGTGCTTGGTTGTGGTCTGCCCTTTTTCTTTTCCGGAGGCGGGGTGTCCGCGTCAAATTTGCCCGTCTCCAGGTTGACGTTAGGCATCGTGCATCGAGATGTGCGACAGACAACAGACAATGCCGGAGCCACACTAGCTCGTGGCTCTGTATTATCACTACTTGGCAGAATGCGGTAGCGTTTCCACGTCTCTTCTTCATAAGCAGGAATATTCGTGATCCATATATTTGCACGGAAGCGGAGCGCGTCCAGAGGCTGATTTTCAGATGGAAGCAGAGCTGACACAGCGTGGACCGAAGACAAACTGTTGATGTTGACTGGCTGTTGGTCTGTGTAGCCGTGCACAGCAGGTGAACCAATGTGTTTGAGCGGCGCGAGATTTCTATCCGTACGTACCAAAGTATCGGGTGTACATCTCAAGAGTGTGAGGCTTTGATCTTGAGGAATATTCAAGAATTTCTTCAGCCTAGGTAAAGATGCGGCAATAGAGGGTGTTTTGCCCATATCAAGGCCTTTCGCCTCCCTGCCATGGATACCAAACGTTTTCATCTCAATCTGACACTCGTCTCTCTGGGCGGCAGTAACATCAAGAGGCGCAATGAAGGATACTTGTGGTACCGCTGATAGATCCCCTGCCGCAAAAATGGCTTCAAGTCGATCGACCCAGCTTGGTGCGTCGGGATTCTGGAATGTCACGACTACACATCCGCCTGCCTGAACCAGTGAGTCCTGGGGGTTGCTATCCTTGTGTGGGAGCCATAACTCCGTCTCAATTTTGGACATGATGGGCTTTGTACGCTGGCTGATGAATCGCCACTGAGGAGCAGTATCGGCGTCTTCCGTCCCAATTTCTGATGCAAGCGCAAAACATCTGTCGTACATGAAACCAGCCTTGGTAAGCAAGGCCCGATTCACCTCGATAGAGCCGCATGACTTGATGGGATGAAGATACATCGCCTTGATGCGCGCTGGTCCATCGAGTGCTGTTCCTTCTGGATCGGCAAATTTTGGATCGTACTGGTCTGCCATGTTGCTGGTGGATAAGCCAAGTTTTTGCAAATGTCTCAACCTCCGGCGCGTTAGATGAGTATTTCCAGACCGTATGGCAATAACAATGGCAATGCTTAGAAGAAATACGAGAGCCATGGCACCCCGAGTGACGATAGGGTCATTCAGGGTACTCAGGCCATGTTGCAACAATTGAAGCAGCATTGTTCAAAATGGACACCCGTCGAGGGTTTTCAAGAGAGGCCTCTGAATGACTGGTGTAATAAGAGATGGGATTAATAGACGATGTTGATTCGGTGAGAATTATATCGGTTCCATGGCAAGTGAAGTCAAAAAGGGAACTTTGAACATAAGCGCTGAAAATGTGTCAATTCATCGGCTAGGTACGGGCAGACGATGACTCTTCAAAATTAGGAAGTTAAGCGGAGTGGGTCTAATCGGACGCCTAACGCTGGGCCCTCCACTAACGCGTCGCGTTTTGGTTTGCGACACCGCCGGTGGGGGCAAGTACGAGAAACGTTTTTAATTTAATTTATTTTATTTTATCTTCCTTACCTCTACTTGAAAGAGCTTTCTATATACAGCCCTCCTGGAGAGACAAATCCCAGCGGTCTCTGTTTCTAATTCTGTACTTCTTTTAAATATCCCTTTAAAAAGCCTTAAATACCTCTGATTAGATTAGTTACAGACGCCTATCCAGGACTGTTCATATCTTATATGGAATACTAAGAACTATAGTTTATTTCCATAAGGTTGAGAGAAATCCCGGTAGGCGGTAGAGCTATATTTTAGCCAATAACTGATTCTTCGTACTTGTCCCTAATCACTGCCATAGCCGACCTTCGCGTTGGGGACGGAGATATATTGATGAGAAGGCGTCGAATATTTAATTCTGTCTCTGTGAGACCCATTGCGTTGCACGCAAATATACAGCCTTAGTTGCCTGCAGAATGACCCGATACGGTTTAGTTGCTAATGGACATGGTTTGATACGGAGTGGGACAGCATAAGTTTTAACTGACACGATCCTTCAGGCTGCATCAATCTATGGTTACAACGCAAGGAATGTGTAAACTCAAACATCTTGAGCCTTCCCAATCACAGAAAGCCTTGAACCAACTGAGTCAACATGCGAGGCGGCATGAAAGTACTTTCGAAGTAGAGCGGCAAGAGCCCGGGATCTGGCTCACTGGGAAGATACGTGCGTCATGGCATCGTGCGGCCGGCGGCCCTTCCATCTTCATTATAAGGGAGACATGAGATGAACTTACTGTTCATGACTCAACCTCCCGGGCATGTTTGAATAAGCGCACTATTGCCATGCAAGGACGCCTATAGTTCAATCTCAGAGAAGATCTTTCCCATGAGAAGTAAGTCATTTATCCGATCAGTCCAACAGTCAAAATAAAGTGGGCGACCTTAGAAATCTGATATCCGAAACGTAACGGGCCGATTTGTGGCTTAAGCCTCAAATGACGTCACGGTATGGGTTCATAATGCTAGGCACAACCTTCGATCCGCTATGCACTTGCCGAGACGGGCATGCAAGGATTAATATAAAGCAGGCCTTGGTCTCCAAATTTGAGTTGGTAGATTTCTCTGCCTCACACACCACTGACACCCGTTGATACCCTGCAGGGTGGGGTTCACATTCAAAGCCCCGACCCACGAGTCATCACAACTGTCAGACTTTGACAACCTAAATGGTATGATTCATCTTGATCTTCCATTGAGCAGTATGATGATGTTCAAAGGCATCGACCTGCCATGTCGTCGACTTGTACAAAAGGCACTTCAACGTCCATTGTGTTGACGTCCGCGCCAACACCAGTTGTCCGTGACGATAAGTCTGCACAGCCTTTTCACTTCGACTTCTGTGACAATTGTCAAGAGGAAGGTATACGACAGACGGAAGAAATACAAATTCGAGACGCAGCAATTACCGAGCTGAGGGACGAAATTGCAAGGTTGCACAAAGTCATCTCTCTTCTCCAGCATACCTCGAAAACATAGCGACCGCAATGTTCAAATTATTTCTCAACCACCTGACACAAGATTGAAGTATCTATGGTAGTCACTGCAGTGTCTCGATGTCTGATGTTTTATGCCCATGCTGCACGGGCGAATCTGACGGAGGCACCTACAAATTCCAAATCCCGCAATGTGGGGCCCTGGTCTTCGAAATGAGGCAAGCTATTGATTTTATGGAGTTACGGAGTTATGGACATAATGGAATTATGTATCGATGATGGATATTGGCGATCAAATAATTGTGTTTTGATGAGGTCAGACTAGCTTGACCCGGGCTACCCCAAATAATATGTACCCAGGAGAATCTTAGACTTTACGCTTGCCAGGTCCCGATCAGATCCCAAGTCCTGGTTGTGCCATAAGTACCCACAGTCAGATCCTGACTTTTGAATCTTGAGTTATGTAACAATAATAGGACAAAGTCAGTACAAAGCAAGAATGGCTACCCACGTATTTTCAGGGGGTTTAGTAGACGGCAGGACAGGCCAAGACATCACAATCTCGGCGGCGTAAGCAATAGACGTGACTTTGAGCTCAAGAGAGATGGCAGTGAGTGGTGTATACCGAAGACACGGTGACCTTGTAAGCTGTCGTTGCTGTAGAGGTAGTCATGGTGGTTTTATGGGATTTTCTCTCGGACAGGGAACAGTCGGTAATTGTAGTAGGGCATTGGTAGATAGTTGGGTAGTTTGGTCGCTGATGTTGTAAAGTATTACAACTGGAGGGCATGGCGTTGGTGGTTCCTGCTGAGCCCAAGATAGGAGTTTCGGCGGTGGATAGAGTACCTACAGGGATGTTGATAATATAGTCTAGGGGGGATTCTAGTAACGTAATTTACTTCATTACTAGTAAGGGTAAGTCTAAAAAGATGGTTAGGTGGCTATAGTTCTGCTATGTTCCAGCAATGCTTCTATGACACATCTTACCCTGGGAAAGCTGAGCCGATTAACGGCCATCCGATGGATCTTCGAGAGTCAGAGCCACGAGTCTATTCTAATATGACTTATATAGTACATTGGATAATAGATTCTGCCCTAGGGAAGAATCCGAAGCCACCTCGGTAAAATCTATGCAAAGAATGCTAAATCACGACGCAGAGTCCACTTCTTGAACCTGCAAACGCCTTCTAAAGATTGACGCGAGCTCATTTCGCTTTCAATTTTTCTTTCAGAATCTCCAAGGAGACAGGTTTGACGAGGTAGTCATCCAATCCTGCCATTCGCGCCTGCTGTTGTATTTCAGAGGAAGCGACTCCGGTGACAGCCATAATGCAAGATGCAGATAGACCATTGTCCTTTTCGAATTCTCGAATTTTTCTTGTGGAAACTAGGCCATCCATGACAGGCATAGAGAGGTCTGGAGATGGCGGGTTAGATGAATATTTTCTAGAAACCCTAATAAGGACTTACCCATAAGAACATATGTGAAGGGTCTATCGGACTCTTTGAATAAATTCAATGCATTCAATCCATTAGTAGCCGTTTCATAGGTGCAGCCTAGTTTATGCACGAATGTAGCTAGGATCTGCGGGCGATGTCGTTAGCATACAGTATGATTGAAGAAGAGAAGGAAGAGATATGAATGAGATACCTTCACGTTGATTTTATTGTCATCCACAATCAACACGTGCATTTGGTCTGGTTTAGTCGAAAGCTCTGGTGTGGAGGCGTATCCATTTCGTGCTGATATTAAATGTTCAATATGGGTATCTTCGTCGTAGTTCGCATTGAAGGCTTCTGCCGAGTAACTCCCAGGCTTGGGAAGCACAATTGAGACACTATTCTCCATCAAAGCGAGATTGATAGCTTTGATCACTTTGTGCGGGCCATATCTGTTGCAAGTTAGCCTTTAGCTAGAAGAAAAAGGTCGGAAAATACACACGGCTGAGAGACATATACATATTTGTGCTTCCACTGGTCTTCCGCGATTGACTTCCTCTCACCCAGCACAATGAAGGACTTGGCAGTGGATTGTGCCAAATACCCAGGATGATCCTGCATTAGTTGCTGCAATTTTGTGTCTTCGATGACTAAAACATCTCCATGCGCCTTTTCTACAGACTCTGCAAACGAAACACTCCAAGCAGGTTGTCCCAAAAAGACGTTGCTGAGAGAGCTCTGGATTGACAGTTTGCGTTTGGCCTCTGTGTTCAAGATTCCGGTAGGCATCTCGTTCAAATCTGGGCAATCGTTGAAGCCGATCAGGCAAGCTCGGATGGCTGGGATCGAGTCCGGAATTTCGCCGTAAGGACCGACTGGTCCCTGGCTATCGATGTCGCAGCGATGTACAGGAATGTAGGCATCTACCTGAGTGCCCACACCCACCTCACTCTTGACATCGATGTGACCTCCAAGGAGTGTGACAAGCTTGCGCACAAGACTTAGTCCAAGTCCAACACCCTCCGAAAGGGAGTCTTCCTGAGTAAACGGAGAGAAGACTGAGTGGCGTAGGTAATCAGAGGAGATACCACTACCCGTATCTGTCACTGACAGATGGGCCAGGAAAGGTTCGGAATCAATGCCTGTACTGACACTGGACAGAGATATTTCAATGAGACCTTGATGGGTCCATTTCAGGGAGTTGCCAACAAGACTCATGACGATTCTTCTCCATGCACCAGCCACTGAGCGCACTTTCCATGAGTTATGTCCGTCAACTCGTACGACAACAGAGACTTGGTCTGTATACCTGCGGCTAGTGGGGTAAGCCGGAGAGCTAAGCCAGCCTCGGGCTTCAGACTGAGGATCCTTCCCCTCTGGTGTCTGTGAGATGCAGAGGATCTCAGTCACTTCCTCTATTAAAACGTCTAGCTCGAAATCACTGATCAAGTTTTTCAAGTTGTCTTCGGTGTTTTCGCTGCCTTGAGGATTATTTGTTGTCAAAGTATTGATTTTTGTGAAGTCCAGACTAGCAGACGTCAGATTTGATAAGAACATTCGAACAGGATCGGGCATAACTTACAGATGATTCACAACATCCAACAGCGTCATACCACATGATTCAATCATTTTAACCATATCACTCTGAGCCGGCTCAAGAGTAGTCGCCCGCAACAGCTCAGTGTTTCCAAGGATTCCATGCAGAGGAGAACGAAACTCATGACTAATGGAAGATATGAAATCTGATTTGGATTTCTCCAGGCTATCCCAATTGACCCTAGCAACTTCTGAGATCACTGAATTGCTGAAGGCTCGGAAAAAGCCAAGCTCATCCATGCCCAGGGCACGATGCATATTTCCTGTCCAAAGAAGGGTCCCAGCAAGCCATCGTGATTTGTTCCAATCCCATAGCGGGGAGAAAAGGGCCGAATCTGCCTTGGGGAGGTACTTGGCTAACTCGCTCGTTATTTCTTGAAGGTTCTTCAGCTCGGTGACGGAGTCATCACCTCCACTCTGGTAGGAAAGATAATGGCTGTCGTCGAGCCGATCATTCAAATTGAAAACTTGACCTTGAGGGAAAGCCGTGATCATCCTCTCCAATAGTTCTTCGGTCAAAGCGACCTCATCCCCATTATCGCAGCCCGCTTTCGACGAGTTCCTAAGAGCATGCCCGAGGATCTCGCAAGATGCTTTGGATTCATGTGATGGGATGATATCGTGCTTGGGACCGAACCGAATCGATGCTAAGCTGTTATCCAAACTAGAGTGTAAGTGTTTCGGGGAAGGCTCCCAGACACCCGGTGGACCCGGGGATTGGCTGACTATGTTAATACTAGTATCAAGAAAAAGATAGATGATACTAACAATCCAGAGTTACTTTTATATGCGTCCGCGAAGAGCACCCCGTCGAGCTCCATGGAGTCTCTCAAGATAATACTGGCGCGAGAAAAAATGGATGCGATGGACCGGGAAATGATGTGGCTGGAAGGTGTGTTTGACGCTTGCGATTTGATATCGTTTTCATCGGGTGAATTAATTTCTTCAGGGTTCCAGAACTCGTTCTGTGGCTTTTCAAACAAGGGAGTCAACCCCGCAGACGAACCACCAATGTTCGAGTGAACAGACGTGGGCTCAGTAGAACGAGACATATCTCTACCAAACGACAACGATGATAGTTCAGAGGTAATCAGTGATGATCCCTGATCTTCAGTTTGCGTGGATGATGTCGCAACATGCGCACTTCCGGCATCCGGGTCAGGATCATGAATGTCAATATCCGCGAGGGGACTTGATCTTTTGAGCACAGCTTCGGGTTCTGGGTGGTTGGTGACAAGGTCGGTCACTCCTTTCACCAGTTTCTCTGCCCGTCGATGGAAATGAACAATCCGAGTTTTCTCCAGGTACTCTGCGACCGAATCTGCAATCTCCTGTAACAAGGCAATTTCTGAATCCCCGAAAACCGGCCGCGACTTGTCATCCACGATGCAATAGGAGCCCAATACATGACCGGAGGCACTGAGAAGGGGCACTTCCGCGTAGAAACGCATATGGGGCCAATCTACCACGTACGGTCGATCATTAAACGCCTTCTCGTCTGCGAAGTTGCGAATGATGTATCGGGAGCGGTTGGCGGACACATTTTCAGTCTCTACCTCGAACGATGTGTCCTGTGCTGTGAACAATTTGATTGTATGGGGACACACACCCCAGGAGAGATTTAAGGTCCTATAACCAAGATATAAGCCATCGTCGGGCAAATGTTGACCCCCATGTCGCAGAGAGATGGATGACGTCGTTTCGGCAATAATGTGCTGGTTCTCGCCATCAATGATAGAAATGAAGGATCGATTGCATCCAAAGCGAAGGACTCCTAGTTGCGCTAGGGCGTTGAGTGTGATATCAGGCGATAGATAGGCTGCTCCGGGCTGCTCGTTCCCTGACGGTGCAGCCCGACCGTCCGA
This sequence comes from Penicillium atrosanguineum, assembly GCF_028827265.1. Lineage (NCBI taxonomy): Eukaryota > Fungi > Ascomycota > Eurotiomycetes > Eurotiales > Aspergillaceae > Penicillium > Penicillium atrosanguineum. Next base: position 3,724,669 of record NW_026623133.1, on the reverse strand, counting down.
TACGCCGTCGTCATTGGGATGGGTAAAAGCGCAGTAGTATCTAGTCGTGAAGCATATGTCAGCACCAGTCGTGCAGGAGGGAAGCCATGGAACGCGAGACCCTATATTTGAATCGTTATTTGAATCGTTGTACACACTTTGCTAATTCTCGAATGCGATCTCGCTCTGTCTGGGGTTTGTTGGGCAGGCCTGGCCCACGAGCCGTCAAGGGAACCATCGTGACTATGTAAATGGCGGAGGCAGAGGGGTTAAAGAGACCGTATTCCCAGATTGCTGCATTGAATTGCAGCAGTTACTCGCAAAAGTTGATGATTGATATGACGTCACGTAGTGTGCTGCATGGAATTGAATGGACTCAGGTGAAGAAGGGGGGATGGTGGGGTTCAATCGTCTCGCTTTCCACCCGATGTATGGCCGGGCGGGTACATGATTGGCCGGCTCTTGTTGCCGGGGAAAACTGCCACTTTCATAACTTTAAATATATACCTAGGCCTCAGCTATGGGGACCCTACATTGGCCATAGCGTATCGATGGAATAATAATCCAATCGGACATGTAAATCCGCCTTTCTCTCCATCCCCCTCGCCCCGCATTTCTCAATTTGATCAAGTCTCTTGCCTATCTGAGAATAAGTGAACGGCGATGAACGCCTCGAGGTAGTCTCTTACGGTCTCGAACACCGCACCCAGCACGTTGCAATCCAGACGCCATGCCGGTGGGGTGCCGTTTCAATGTAGGGCACGTCGGTGGAAAAACAACAAGCCCACCACGCACTATAATCAATTGGACGCGGACAGTGACCTAGCGACCCTAGGCTCTAGGCCGACGGGAACGAACGTCAAAGCGAACAAGACTACAGAGACCTTCCAAGAGCTCCAGGGTCTGCAAGAGATCCACAATTCGCAGATTCCTCGCGCGTTGATCGGAATGCACAACGCTGCTTTCGGCCGTTGGCCCCGCCAAGCCTTGTGGATGATGTCATAGTCTGGCCTGATCCGCACTATCTATAGCGGAGGCTTCGGAAAGCTACGCGGCCCGAGAGAATCTTCCAATTAAAGGGGACCCTCCGTGCTCGTGAGGTCGGAAAAGACTTTGAAGCATTGCAGAAAGAGAGAGAGAGAAAGAAAGAGAGAGAGAAAGAGAAAGAGAAAGAGAGAAAGAGAGAAAGAGAGAGAGAGAGAGAGAGAGACGAGCGGGAAGAATACGCTCATCAGCCTCAGGCGACCTGGATACTATAAAGGGTATCACCATGTTCTCTCGACGGTATGTTCCGACATAAACCTTTTGAATGAGTCCGTTAGTTTGCAAGTCACTGATTTGGCAATTGTTGTGTAGAAATGCTCATAAGCCCGACCAGATTTTTATTAGTCGCTTCCGAAATGAATTTGGGGACCTGGTGTCGAAGCAAAGTATCAATGTGAACCAGGGCGCACACAATTTAATGCCTCAAATCGTCCCGGATGAGGCAAATTTCGACACTAACGTGAGAGGAAGGACTCATGAGCAGAGCCTCGACGCCGAGCGTGTCCCCTGGGCATCACGGGCATCAGGCTCACCATTCTCGTGCCTGGATCCGGAGGCACTTTCTCTGCAATATGAATTTGGTCAGCACCAAACCCCCCATCACCATGGCTTCTCAGAAAGAGGCAATATCTTCCACAACCCGGCTGGAGAGTTCGAGCTTCTGGATCCGTATCAAATATCGAGCAATGGCCCATTTGCCCAACAGGAGTTCCCTACATTCCCCAAACCACCCCACCGCGATTCTGGCTATGAGACAATGGATAGTTCCTCTGAAGATTTGTCTATGAACCTCAGCACGAAGACCGACTCCGTTGGGATGGACGACTCTCTGGAAATGTCCTCTGGCGAACAGTAAGGCTTGTCCGATTGACCTACACGCTGCAAGTTGCTCCCAGGCGCTAACGGATTCGCACTTTAGATTTCGATACAAAGTCTCACTGCTGGCTGCAACGGCAATGTTTAATCCAGCCAAGGAGGATCCAGTCACATACCTCAACAAAAGTCAAACATATTCACTCATTATAAAAGATTCCCATTCACCACCGATGGGTTCTGGTCAGGTCAGATACCGCACATACGTCCGTGTATCTTTCGATGATCAAGAGCAACGATCAAGGCCGGCCGCTTACTGGCAATTATGGAATGACGGTCGGGCCAAGACTGAGGCTCCTCGTCACGGCGGAAGGCTACACGCGGTGGAATACGCGAATGTGGCTCGATCTCACATCGTAAACTTCGATCAAAGACAAATTCGCCTGGAAGCCGCTTCGTTTGATGGATTCTGTGTTACTTGGTCCGGAGGTCCAGACACTGGTTCCTCCGAGTGTGCTCTTGGTGTACGGTTCAATTTCCTGTCGACCGATTTCAGTCACTCAAAAGGTGTGAAAGGGGCGTCGGTCAGACTATGCGTGAAGACGGAAATGATACAACCGGATGACCGCACGTTAGAGTATAAGCCGGAGGTATGCTTCTGCAAAGTGAAACTATTTCGGGACCATGGTGCCGAGCGTAAGCTCTCCAATGATGCCGCGCATATCAACAAGACAATCGAGAAGCTCAGAAAGCAAGTGTTTGAAGCGGGAACAAGTGGTGGATTGAAATTTGAGAAACAGGGAAACCTTCCCATGAAGATTGCGAAACGTTACCGCAAGTCAAGGCGCGGATCTTCAGAAAAACAAATAACGGGAGGTCTTCATGCCGAGATAGATGCGCTGCAGCGCATGTTCTCTTCGGTACGTCGAGTGAGCAAGCTTGATTTGCGGGGTCATGAATATGATGACCCTGATCTCTACCCCGTTCAGCTTGGCGCTGATTCTCGCTCGAGTCCCAACAATGAATCCCCCATGAAAACAGTGGCGGGAGTGGCAGGTCATCTTCAAAGAAATGATAGCGTTGCTTCAGCACTGGCGGGTATGCAGCTTGCTCAACCTGACGAGCTGAACAAGTCTGTCAGTCTGGATACTGCCAGACGAGCTTCGGAGGGGGACTTGTGTGCAGTCGCCAGTATCATGAAGGCCATTGATGTCGACGTGAATTACAGGCCACCAAAGATCGCACCCAGATCGGGTAAGTCTCATGCTAGCCCTAGTAAAGCCGTTTTTGCAGTCACTAATCTTATCATAGTTGCCTGCTTTTATGTCCGGTTTATCAGAAACGGAAAGAATGTCTCAGACTACTACCATGCCATCTATCTCGCGGAGCGCACAGCCTGGAATCTGATGGAAAAAATATCAATGAAGCAACAGATCGACCCATCGAGCATTGTTCATGTTTTTCACGTGAAAAGAAACGGGCTGAGGATCGTTGTGGACGATGACGTTGTGCGAGAGCTCCCTGAGGGACAGGACATGGTAGTCGAAATATGCGAAGGATCGAGGGGGAATGAAAATGACGGAGGCGTGGAATTCACAGGCACAGAAGTCAAATTAATCTTCTAGGTGCCTTACTTGGTGCCGAGGATGTTCAACATGGAAGCAACCCCCAACTTGCTCTACCTTGGAATCTTGGGGAATGCAGATGCATTCTCTCCAATTACATCACTAATCCCAATTAAAAAATGATGCTAATTCAAACCGCTATGACCATAGAACACCCGCGATTACGTACCTCTACAGTAATACAGCAAGTTCAATCTGCTACACCGGAAAGACTACCTATACCTACCCGGTCACGTGCTGAAGTCGAACACGTTCTACTCCGGTAGGCCCAAGCGCATGCGTGCACCGTGTCTCTTGCCCAGGTGAGGAGCTCATGTCGTAATGAATCCTACTGACCCTCCTTCCCGCACTGTTTTCGTGCCAAGTTCCCATCTCGAATAGACCCAATCTCTGCCCGTTACATGTAGTCAATGATGTATTTCACGCGATATCACTGTGCAGGGCTTCTCAAATCCCGAGGCTAGACTTCACAACAAACCCCGTCAGTACGACTCTGTACTCGACGGGATGTGACGCGCCAATCGGCCATTTCTCGGCTATGTTGCATAACTTATCAAACTAGGAAACCTGGACACTCGCCACATCGTAGCTATAGCTGGCAAGGGCAAAGCCACACACCGCATAGAATCTCCAGGAAAGCCACCAACAATGACAGCATTGTGAGTGGCGTGACATGCGGGCGAATCAAATCCATGTCACAATACAGCCTCGGACCAATCTGCACATGTAGAGGCGTCTCAAGAAACCTGGTTTTAGGCTTCCGGGGGCACTAATAATCCGGCCTTGCCTTGTTTTGCTTGCATTAGTTGCGGGCGAAACCCACTTACAATCAAGTTCCCGGGGGTCGCAATGCCAAGACTGGCCCTCGGCTGGAGGCTGAGAGTCCGATGACGTCAATCAACTACCCCAAGCAGTTCCCACTATGCTCCCCAAGAACAAATGACGTGAGGGGAGATACCCCTCCATTACCAGACTTCAGCGTCTAGATCAATGACGCTATATGGTAACATGATCTGTCGTGCAGGACATAAATAGTCCCCCTTGCCCCAAGCTTTTTACCTTCATCAACTCAGTCAATACAACCTTTTGAAACCTTCCAAACTTTCAATAACAACTCATTCACAATGGAGACCGTCAAGGTTCGTCAAGCACCGTCTCATCTCCCTTGTCAACGTATCCTGACTAACACCTCCCAGAACGCCGCCAACTACGTCGCCGAGACCGTCCAGGGCACCGGTGCCGAGGCTTCCAAGGAGGCCAACAAGAACGTCGCCAAGGACAACGACGCCAACGTCAGCACCCGCGCCAGCGCTGCCAAGGATGCCCTCTTCGACAAGAAGGATGAGGTGTCCCACGACTCCAAGGCCGATGTCCACAAGGGTGAGTGATTCCTGCATGTGCGGCGCACATGTATCATCAGACGCTAACTACAGCTTTACAGAGGCTGCTAAGCACTAAGTGCACCTTGCACACACGTGCCCAATGCTCATCGCTATATGATACCCATGCCTATGTGATGGAGTGATTGATGAACGGTCGATGTGATACTTGGACAATTATGTTGATTCATGTAAACTATATACCACGAATTCACTTTACGTTTCCGAAATATTTGCTATCCCCGTAAATATGTCTAAAATATTAGAATGCACAAGATTATTCTATGTAGACAGTCTATGATGCATATTGTTCTTAGCACCTAAAATCATTGACGATTCATGATCTTTGCCAATCGAGTACATTGATACTTCTGTTTCCCAGAGTTGTCTGTACAGACCTTACCACAGCCGAGTGGACTTGCGTCCGTGGGATTCTCAAACAGTTGAAGCTCAAAACTCAACATGAATAGTCATATTTTCTATCAGATGATAATGTACTTTACCGCATGGTAACAAGCTCCTCGGAGGCAGTAGGATGAATAGCAACACAGCTATCAAAGTCGGCCTTAGTAGCACCCATCTTGACAGCAACACCGAAGCCTTGCAACATCTCGCCAACGCCGAGACCAAGAATGTGCAAACCAACAACCTTCTCCGAAGGGCCGGCGCAGATGATCTTCATCTCGGTGGGGTTCTTGGCCTTCTCCTCGGGGGACAGACCGACGTCGTAGAACATGTTGGTGAACTTGGTGTGGTAGACCTTGATCTTGTCGTCGCCGTAGCGCTGGCGGGCTTCGGGCTCGGTGAGACCGATTGAGCCAACCTCGGGGTGGGAGAAGACGACCGTGGGGATGTTTTCGTAGGAGATCTTGGAGGACTTCAGCTCAGGAGGACCGAAGATACGGTTGCCGAGTTGGCGACCGGCAGCAATTGCGACTGTATTCGTGCATTAGCGGGGTTCCATATGAGGGCTAAGATTCTAAGACATACCAGGAGTAAGCTCGGCCTGGCCGGTCACATCACCAAGAGCGTAAACGCCCTCGACAGAGGTGTTCTGGTACTCGTCAACGACGATGTGGCCGCTGGGGCTCAGCTTGATACCGGGAATATCGATAGCCAGCTCCTCGACCTCGGGAGCACGACCAACAGCCCAGAGAAGCTCGTTTACCTCGAGCTCGGAGCCGTCGTGATTGATCAGCTTGATCAAACGATCCTTGCCCTTGCCGTCGCGAATAAGCTGGATATCCTTGAAACCAGTGTGGTGACGGTGCATGTGGACACCAGCAGCCTCGTAGCGATCGGTCATAGTCTTCTGGACCATGGGGTCGAACTTGCGTAGGAAGTTGTCACCACGAATGAACATGTGGGTTTCCACGTTGACGGCGTTCATAACACCAGCCAACTCAACGGCGATGTAGCCAGCGCCAACGACGGCCATTTTGGGCGGCAACTCCTCCATCTCGAAGAAGCCATCGCTGGTGATACCGTGCTCGACGCCGGGGACCTTGGGCAGGCTGGGACGGCCACCGGTAGCGATCAAAATGTGGGGAGCAGTGTAGCGGGCGACACTACCATCCTCCTGATTAACCTCAATAACCTTGGGCTCGACAAAGTGGGCACGGCCATGCACCAGGTCAATGCCCTCATTGCCCCAGTTGCGCTCGTAGGCGCCGTTCAAGCGCTTGATCACAGCATCACGGGTGGTCTTGAACTTGTTGTAGTCGATCTTGATACCTTCGGGGATATCGTAACCGTAGTGTTTGCCAATGTCCATCGTCTCCTGGATAGTCGCAAAGTTCCAGGTCATCTTCTTGGGAACACATCTGGGATTCCGGTTAGCGCCGAACTTGATTTTTGCATCAGAATGTAACTATCAAGTGCAAATACTTACCCAACATTGACGCAGGTGCCACCGGACCGGCCGCTCTCGACAATCAGAGTCTTTGCGCCGTACCAGCCAGCGGCGCGACGGGCACTTCCACTACCACCGCTACCACCGCCAAGGACGATGTAGTCATACTGCTTAACATCGATAGGGGCCATTGTGGACGAAGTCTTGCTCTCTGAGACCGGGAAAGAGGAGGAAAAGTGACGGGAGATGGAGGAGAGTCGAGAAGTAGGCGCAATTGTGGTAGAGGGCTTGCTGTTGATGGTCGCCAGGGTTCGATTCGCGGTCGGTTGACCGGAGTGAATTCGTCTGCGAGCGGAAGACCGGGTCAGGAGGCTGCGAAAGCTGATCCGGGAAGGTTGAATAGGGAGGGAGCGGGAGAGCATGAATATGATGGAGGGGTATGTACAAGAAGAGGGGAAGCAGTTAGAGCTGACAAAAAAGTGGTGACGATAACCGGCCTTTGATACGCGGCGAGCTTTGCGGGCCGGGGAACATGCTTGATTTCTCAGCTCGGGCCCAGCCCACGTGATTACAAATCTATTATGTGCGATACACGTCTAGGCTAGTATAGTTCGGTAATATTCGACTATTTTCAATCTGGTGCAAGGGTATAAAGCTGACGATAAAAAAACATATATATATATATATATATATGAGAGAAAAAAAAGAGTGGAACGGCTCGGCTGGGTGTAAGTTCAGCCCATCCGATATCCGTGAGTATGAAAACTCGAATATGCACGACTCAAAGCAGAGCATTGTGTGCGGAATGAATCAAAGCCAAAAATATGGAAATTTGAAAGATTGATTGAGTAAATCAAGATATGTCCAAAATAAACCTTCGGACCTAGCCGAGGCTTAAGATAGAGTGGGTCACGGCGATGTATATTGCGCAGAAAAGACCTGTCGTAATAGCAAAGGTGGAAATGAAAAGAATCAGGGGGTATGCGAGCACGCTACAATGGTTCAAAGCCATGTATAGCCATGTATCCATGCAAGCCGTACCCAAGAAAGTATGAGATATGCGAGTATCGGGAGATCAGAGAAACGGCGGAGGGTTCAGTGAAGAAGGCCGTTTCTCTGGATCAAAGGTCGAAAGGGAGAGATAGCACTCTGTCAAGTCCACTGTTGTGACTGCATCCTGATGCATCGGCGTTGAGGGCGATGCAAAGGGAGACGAGGGGGCGCAACGAGTTTTCGAGGAGTATCTTTGGGTATTCGAAGGCATGAAGGGTCTTTAAAGATAGTTCTGAGAACTAGTGAGACTTTCCCAGCCGTGTTGTTCGCCCTCGATCAGTTGCCTAGAGCGAGTCTGACAGGGGGGCAAGTGTATGGTGGTTCGGGTCGGATGTCTGGGAGTATCTGTATCTTGATGGTGTAGGATGCGAAGCGGTTCGATATGATGTTCCGGACAAGACGCTCATAGTTATTCGCAAGCATGATTGTCCCGGTCGACTCTGCGATCTCTTATCTAGTGATTCGGTGTCTACCTAAGTAGTATAGACATCACAACCGAATGACTAGTGAGAATACGCAATAACCGCAAAAGAGATGACGCAGATGCACAGCGGGATAAAGACACTGCGTTCCATATCGGCGGGGTTCTCAGAGTGCTTCATGGTCTGGGGGGGGAGGGGGAAGATGATGATGTGGCTATACAGAGGGGGATCGCAGATGGGAGGGGGTGCTGTTTATGGGGCGGAGAAGCCGTTCTCCAATCCCCACGCTTGAATTGCTGAGGTAATCGTTGGGGCCTCAACAAATGACCCGTCACATGATGCCGATTGGACGTTTTCGTTCATCTACGCCATGTGGACCTTTCATCTTGGGCACAGAGACACACCGCACAAAAGAAACGGATAAGATGGGCCGGTTCAAAGCCACTGCAGAGAATCATGAGCCCCACGTGACTGTGTTGGTACCTGCAGTAGAGGGCTCCAGTATGGGGCTCGGGCCACCGTAGACCCAGACCGGTGGCCAAAAGTCAGCGCCTATTCTTTTTAGATTAAACGGATCAAAATGTTCTATAGACGCAATGGCCATCCAATCTTCCAAACATTCAAGGAACCTTCCTGAATGGTGGCTAGGCTCCTTGCCAACAGCTGAAACGCCTCGGATGATCCTCTAGGAATTTTAGATCTCAGAAACCACGACAGTCCAACTCATGGCCTCAGGTATGAGGGAGGTTTGACCGAGTCCTGGAATCCACGAGTACCTTGATTCTGCCACACGTCCTGCTGGCCCTTGTTTACCTGCCCACATTCACGAAGTGCAAGAATGCAAGGGGATGACCCAAGCACCAGGAACATGCCAATCAGGACGAGCAACAACGGCCTCCATACCGACGTAGAAACCAGGAGATGGCCTTGCTAGCCAAGGGAGCAAGGAATTCGCGCCCCCAGGCTCCCCTGCGCGACTTGACCTTGCTCTTTAGAGTCATTCGAGTATACATCAACGGACCACCCCCTAGTCCAACGCCTAATATTTCGACTATCGGCACCCGCAATCCGAAATCCGTCCATTCAACGCCAATATGCGTGTCTCCGCCGTCGTTCTCACTTTCGCCTCCATCATGTCTCTGGGTGCGGCCCAGAGTGCCATCGTGAAGGATGACAGAATTAACATGTCCTGCGACTTCGCTCAGGACAAGACTGGCATGCTGCAGTACCCGTACTGCTGCCGCGACCTGCAGCCTCTGAGATCAAACTCCAAAAGCAACCAGGCCGAGGACTGTACGTTTCAAACTATTTGAATGGATAAGGCACTCAAATCGCTAATGTTGGGACCAGGCGACCTGTTGCAAAAACCCCAGCTGTGTGAGGACCAATCTCGACCCGCTTGCTGCTACACTATCGTACGTTGCTCCATTTTAATAATTGCGGAAGGAAGGCTAACCTTGTTTGTTTGCAATCAGGGCCCGAAGAAGATCTGTACCTCGCACGTCGTTTTCCAGAGCGCGGAGGATGTCTAAGGTGGCGAAGGGAATCATGTTCATAGCGGCGTATGATCGGCTTTCGGAAATCATACACGCGACCTTGTTCGATGTCAATATTCAATCGACATCGAGAATACATACCAGATTGCCAATACAACCCACTACGATATCCATGGATGTAGTCGATTATGAATAAATTGGATAATGATATTATAAGAGGGCCATGAAAAGGCAACCCAAGGATATATGATAATGCTCAGTAAATCAAACGCTCCGCCAATGCTAGAAAAATGCTATATACAGCTCAACTTCTTGGAAGAGCAGGGTGTGTCACCACTAGTCAGACTTCACGTCCAACATCCGCTCGGTGTTCCTGCGGAACAGCTTCTCTGCGAGTTCAGGCTCGTGAGCGCAAAGATCCAGGCACCATTCTGTGAAAGGGCTGATGTCGACACCGGTAAAGCGAGTATGAGGCCAGTCGGTGGCGTAAATGACTCGGTCCGGCGCCGCAGAGAGAAACTCGCGGGCCATGGCCTTGAGATCACGCATGTGTCTGTCTTTGGTGAGGCGGTAAGGGGCGGACACTTTAATGTAGGTGCTTCCTTGGCGGATCAAGGAAATCAGGGAGTCGAACCCGGGAAGGCTGTAGGGGTCGAAGGGCTGAGGTTCCTTTGTCCATGAGATAGAAGAGAGTTCAGGGCTTCCGAAGTGGTCGATGCAGACGGTGACGCCGAGACGAGGCACGATGGATTCGAGCATGGGGACCATCTTCAAAGGAACGTATGTTTCGATGATCCAGTTCCGAGGCCGGGCAACGTCGGCGTGTCGAAGCAAATCCTGTTCCAACTCGGCCTGGTCCATGACCTTTCCCACGGACTGGAGGTTCACTCGGAGACCACGGACACCCAGAGCATGCCACGCATCGAGCGTTTCTTGTTGGATAGTGTCGGGGTCAACCACCACGACTCCACGACCACGGGAAGGGCCGACTTTAGCCAGGGCGGCTAGAAGGCAGGAGTTATCCGTTCCATAGATGGAGGGCTGCACAAAGACGAGGTTCTCCACCCCTAGTGTAGACTCGAAGTAAAGAGCATCTTCCAGCGTATGGGTTGTAGGCTGGTATACTGCTTTTGGAGAGATAGGGAACTGCTTGGGTTCCACGACGTGCATGTGGCTGTCCCATGATCCTGGAGGAATTCTGTGCTCCAGGGGCACGCTCACGCGTGTTGCCGCTGCATGAAAAGAACGTTGGACCAGACGGGACGCCGGAGCTGTCGTTAGCAGTATGCGCGCTGGGCCTCCCAAGATCTCGGGATAAGGCTGAGTCGAAGAAGTAAGCATCGTGAAAAGGGATGGTGATATTGAGTGATGTCGACCACCACAGCAGCAGGGGAGTAGACAGAAGAAAGAAAGGATGCAGCTTTACGGAGTACAACTCACCGATGAGCAGGTCCTGACGCTGTGGATTGCCCTGAGGGCCCTGACCGGTATCATGCCACCGTGCTGGGTCAATCGGCCAACGTCCGTCACAGTCAGACGTAGGTCTAGGTGGGCAGAAAAGCAAGGAAATTGACCATCTAAAAAAATCTGCCGTGTGCCGTGTTCTCAGTTGCGGTATTGAGATCTGACCCACCCTCGGCTTCAATATTTACCCAGAAGGAGAGCACAGGCGAGGAGGTTAGTCGAGGGGGAGCCGAAGGGCGACGCGGAAGTCGTCCGTGAGGCAGGCGGCAGTGACACTACCCACTTGCACCGGCAAAATGCAGACGGCAGGACGTGCTCTTCATAATTTCCATAATTTTTTTGCAGTGCTACCACTCAAAGGAGAGGTTTTCCGTCAAGCGGAGCCACGAACCACCGAGTGGGCTCCGCGGAGCGACCCGACTGCCGACTGCAGAAGTATGGAGTTTCGGAAAGGCTGGAGCGTGCGAGTGCAGACGGAGAGAGGCGAAGATACCATTGAACCCCCGGAGATTAATCGCTGAACCGGTATCCTCGTGCATGAGGTTCAAGGTTGCAGACGGAAAGGAGGTTCATGCGCCAGAGAAGGTCGGAAGTTGACCGAGCATACAAAAAAAAACCTTAATGCTACGGGATGCCGAGAACGCCCTGATCCCCCCTCCCCTCCACTCGCTCCTTTTGTCTCTCTGCCCACTCTCTGCCGATATTCCGTGTTCCTTTCCCCAGATTTCCGAATCGCCTCCACAGCAGCTCTTCTTGGGGAGAGCCATCATGAGCGCCTTTTCAGCATGGCTAGAACCATCGCGTTGGACCACTAGTTCATACTATGTACTAGTCGTCTGCGTGATAGCGTGCGGCAGTATTCCGAAAGGTAATTGGGTCCCCCCTAGCTGATGCATCGGTATCACCCTGGAAAGAATAGAGTGCTTACGATCACAAGGGTACGATGAGGGTGGCTACAGTGCTAGCGTCAAGCTCGAGTCATTCATGATCGATTTCAACCTCCTGAAATCTCACTGGATGAACGATCCAACAGGCTTGACTAACCGAAGTGCAAACATCACCTCCTTCAATGTGCTGGGTGCGGCATTTGGCGCCCTGACTGGTCTCGATCTCAATGATCGCCTGGGTCGTCTGTGGTCGTGGCGATTGGCCATGGTCGTCTACATGGTCGGCACCTTTATTCAGGTCTTCTCATCCGGGATTTATGGCTTGCTGCTGTTCGCTCGCATTTTCTCCGGACTGGGCGCTGGTCTATTAACCGTCACATCGCCCCTTTATCTGTCAGAGGTGGCGCCCAAGGCGACGCGCGGTCTGTCTGTCGGCTTGTACATGGTCGCTCTACTGACGGTACTTTCCATGGGTAGGTCTTTCAATCTAATATCCGGCGCTAGTCAGGAACCCCATCTAACTCCACTGTTTGATAGGCTTCTTTATCAACTATGGCGCCAAAATCCACATGGCCGCCACGCGTACCCAATATCGCCTAGTTCAAGCCATCCCTCTGATCCCTGCAGGGATCACCCTGATTCTTTCGTGGTGGTGCCCGGAGACACCGCGATACCTCGCCTCGAAGCAGCGCCACAAGGAAGCGAAGGAGGTACTCGCACGTCTGCGTGGAAAGCCCATCGACGATGAAAGTGTTGTGGCCGAATTCGAGGAGATTGACCACCAGGCCAAGGAGCGGGCCGACTTGAAGTCCATCTCGCACTGGGCAGCTTTCAAGGAGTCCCAGACCAATCCCAACTACCGCCAGCGATTCTGGCTGCTCATGACCATGCAAACCATTGCGCAGTGGACAGGTGGAAACGGTATTACATATTACATTTCGACGATCTTTACCTACGCCGGTGTCGCCGATTCCACCTCCCTCATTTCCTCCGGCGCGTACGGAATCGTCAAGCTGGTCTTCACCATGGCATTCACCTGGGGCCTGATCGATCTCTTCGGCCGACGCCGCTGCGCTTTGACCGGACTGTCCTTGCAATTGGCCGCACACATCTACATGGGCATATACATGGGGCTGCAGCCGGGCTCTTCCGACAACAAATCCGCCTCCGACGCAGCCATCGCCTCGGTCTTCATCTACGCCGTCGGCTGGTCTGTAGGTCTTTGCACAATCCCCTACCTGTACGGCACGGAAATTTTCCCAAGCCACATCCGGAATGTGAGCTACGCTCTCAGCATGGGTCTTCACTGGTTCTTCCAGTTTGCCGTTGTCCGCGTCACCCCCAACATGCTCACCAACCTGCACGTATGGGGTGCTTACCTCTTCTGGGCTATCATTTGTACCCTCGGTATCATCATTCTGGGTATTTGGATGCCCGAAACCAAGGGTGTGCCCATCGAGCGTATGGATGACCTCTTCTCTGGGCCATGGTACCTCCGCTGGCGCGCTAAGGTCTCTACCGCCGATGAATACTCTGACTCTGGGGACACCCTTGCGTCGCACGAGCAGCACCATGATACCTTCAAGACTGATTAATCGGCACCTTGGAGTTCATATTCTTGTTCACTTGTGAACACTTTCTACATGGCCATGCCTGACTCCGCTTACATATTCCATTTTTTCTGGAGCAGCTAGCACGCGCAATATCTTGTGCATTTCCAGGCGATTGCTCGGTATATAATTTTGATAACCCTATACCCTCTGTATTTAACTGTTTGCATTCTGGGCTTAGCTCCTATGTATATATGATATCCTTTAGGTTTTGGGAAAAAGCCTATTGAAACCAAGCACTCAAGATCCAGGTATATACTTACTAAAATTTGAATATTCCACACGCTCAACTTTTCTACCTCAAAATATCTCTACCGGGGAATCATCAAGCACAAAAACAGAAAAAGAATCGCTTTTCATTATCGCCCCCCACTCCAATTCGTATCAAAAGACGCCATATTCGCCGTGATGGGCTGCGCATATGAGAATGCCTCAAATACCTCAGGCGTAATCTCGTACGAGCCTGGGTCATCTACCGTCATCACGGCGTTGGGCATGCCGCCTAGGAGGTGTGTTGGTGGCATCTGCGGTACATCGTTCATTTGAGAGAGGTCAAAGTTGCTGACAGGTTGTTGGAAGAGGTAGCCTGGTAGCATGGAGGCTGATGGGTTTGGCGCCGGTGTTCCCTGGGTGCTCATTGCTGCTCTGCTTTGTTGGCGTTGGTGAAGAGTACCTGGGGAGGCGTGGCGGGACGGGTTGCTTGCCGGGGATTGGCTTGAGTGGGGTGGACGGGAAAGTTGGGGTTGGGGTTGAGGTTGAGGGTTTTCGGGCCGGACCCCCGTGGGGGTGTGAATGTCGATTTGGAGTTTCTGGAGCTCTTGGTAGACGAGGTTGAGGGCTGTTGTGATGACTGGGTTGGAGACCTTGACTCGTTCTAGGGCGAGGATGCAGAATTTGAGCTTGTCCAGGGTTCCTGGTGCGGCGTATTTCAAGGCCTGAATTTCGAGGAGGAAGATCGAGGCTGCCGTGTAGATGCTGTACGCGAGGGAGAGGACGACGTGGTTGTCGCCGAAGGTACGACGGTAAAGGTCGAATAGTGATAGGATGGTCGTGGCCGATGCCATACACTGGACGAGATGGCTCTTGTCATAAGCATCTTGCCGGGCCTTGAACAGACCGCGAGAACAGAGGACGGGACGGTGGAGCAGAATATTGACAGTGTGATATAAACAGCTGGAATCTGGTCAGCAAGAATTTGACAAGTGCTGGCATAATAGGCAAGACATACTTAAGAGTCATGATATGACTTGGCGGGGAGTACGGTGGCAGGTCTGTTGCCACGAGCCTCAAGTAGTCGGGGAGCTCATCCCACCACTCGCCTAGGTTTCTGGCTTGTTCTTGAACACAGTCGAAGAACTCGGCCTCGGTACTTTGACGCATCGGATCATAAACATGAACCAGGATCTGATTTAGAATCTCGGCCAGCCCGCACATCTGAATGAAGCAAGTGGTTGAGTGTGCCTGTGTGGGTGGGTAGTGTGCGCCATCGGGGAAGGTCACGCCGTGCGGAGTCCAAATTTCGATCTCAGATGTATCATCGACTAGAATAATGTCAATATGTATAGAAAACAGTATGGGAAAGAAGAAACATACGGATCATGCGCGGTGGGCTGACACGAGAGTGCTGCATAGTCGGTGCGCGGCCAAAGTATAGGGAAATAATCTTATCCCAGAAATAACAACTCCAGAAGAGTCGGTTGCGGATCTCAATATCTTCATCGCTCAGATGTGCCGATCCGGGATATTTCCGGCTGTCGATCGATATTCCAAGATCGTCTAGTATACGGAAGGCCATCCCACTGTACAGCCATGCCTGTGTACGGTTGCCACGGCCACATTCCTGCGCACTGAGTAGCAACAGGATCTGTATCGTTGGGATACCTGCATATCCCGTTTTAAGCGATTCGAAGAGCCCCGTCACGGCCCGTTGGTAGAATAGCGCTCCACCATCATACGAGTCCAGGAGCGGACCGACTTGAGGCTCCGCTTTGCACCACCGTACAGAGTGAGACAACACGGCGTTCATTAAGACATCTGAATAATAAGGTCCGTTGATTTTCATATCACCTGCGCGTGGGTCAATAGATAGACATGGCAACTCCACCGAGGCGAAACATACGTGTAAATGCAGGACGATAGACGAAGTTGAACAGTGGCTGGATCCAACACCAATGGGAATCGAGGAGGTATTGGAAAGGTTCCTGCAGATCCAATTAGTCCGGGGTTATACAAAGGTTCGAGCTGAGTATATCATATATCATACCGGCATCATAGCCATCTGCTCAAAGGCCCGCTCCCGCCAGGCACTATTGATTAGTCGCTCCTTGCGGGCCTCGATTTCCTGGGCGTAATGCGACGTCGACGCGGTCTCGCTAGCCACTCCGCTAGGAAGCTGGAACAAACTAGTTGGACCGTGGAAAGAGATGCGACCGTCATTTTCGACATTCAATCCATCAAATTCCCTCGCGAGATCCTGCGCGTCGTCGATTTCCGTCTTGATTCGACGGCCAGCACTCGAGCTAGACTCGGCCACCGAAGCAGGAGAGCTACCCTTGCGAGCCTCCATTTCGGTCTGTTGACCACGCAGCTTAGACAAAGCATCTTCGAGCTGAGCAACTCTTGCTTCCAGTTGTTTGGTATAGGATAAGGTCGGCGCCCTATAAGTGGGGGGGAGGGATGTCAGCCACCGGTCGCGACCGGGATCCCAAACGCTCGTACTCACAAGCTATACACGCACGCCTCGCCCCTCGCAGCGCAGCGCGAACATGACGGACTAGCTCCGTTACACTTGACCTGTCAGAGGGTCAGCTTCAGCTTATTGGCACATGGGCACACCCATCTCGGAATTTGCCCGACTCGTACCTTGCGCTTGCGACAAGCCTCGCAGGAGAAAGCACTTTTCCGGGGAAGTGCCGGCTTAAAAGGCACGTCGGCCATATCGGAGGGACCCTCTACCACCATCGGAGATTCACGGGGTAATACTCTTCCCCCATTGAGGAATCAGTTCAGGTAGGAGAAAAGGAAAGGAGGAAATTTTGGCCCCATGAACGTGGGGCTTTGATCGCGGGGAGGTTTTTTAACCTTTTTTCGCCCGGTGGACCACTTTTGGAGTCTTTTTGGAGATCTCTTGGGTCTTTTGGGTCTTTTGGGCGTCAGGTCTTGGCTTAGTGAGATAGTGTACTGTAGGCTTGACGGATCACTTCACTCGTCGAGCTTAGCCAATGTACAGGGAGCTCCGCTTGGGCAATCTCGACGACCAGCCAATTGTGGAGTGTGCTCGGCGATGCTTCGGTCAATTAGCCGCATGCAGTCAGAGGTGAGATTTGTTGAATTCGCACGATTGTTGTGATAGGATAGGATTAGATGGTTAGATGATTCGAGAAAGAGGAGCGGGTCCCTGGAAGTGGAGTGGATCATCGGTCGATCCTGTCATGGGAACTCGCCGTGATGTAAATTGTACGTGGGCCGACTGTATGTGGGATCGAATGTGGAAGGTTTGTCGAGTTGGTCAAGTTTGAAGATATTGAAAATATTGAAAGATATTGAAAGATATTGAGAAATATGCAGGTATTGACGTTATGTCCAGGTTATTACACAATCATTTGCTTCCCTTCTTGAACTTGCTTTTGTCTTTGCCCTTGCCCTTGCCCTTGCCTTTGCCCTTGTCCTTACCGAACATCTTCGGAGCATCACGCTCGTCCTTGCCCTTCTTCCACCCAACATTGCCCTCGTGGCGCATCTTAGCATCGTCCAGGCGCTTCTTGTCCTTGTTGCTAAGCTTAGCCTTATCCTTCTTAACCTTACCCGCGTTGGGTCCGTTCAACTCCTCCGCACCAATCTTACGGGCTGCAAGCTTCTGCTGCTCCGTCTCGAACCATGTCCGCTTGGGTCGTGCCATGATCTCTGCACCGTGCTTCATGATGTTCTCGGTCTTGTTGACCTGCATCTCGGCTTGTGACATTTGCTTCTCCGTCTTCTCCTCCTGCAGGACCTCTTGCACCTCGTCGGCAAGATCCTCTGCTTTCTGGCTCCAGTCATCAGCCACCGCGGTCTCAACCACACGGCTGACAATCTTGGCGCCCTGGGCCTTGCCGGCCTTCACAGCGGCCTTGACAACCTTGCGGTCCGGTTCAGCAGCGATAGTGCATGCCCGACCGGAGCGACCGGCACGGGCTGTACGACCAACACGATGCAGGTAGATCTCATGGCTCTGTGGGGCTTCGTAGTTGATAACAGTCTCCACTCCTTTAATATCTAGACCACGAGAAGCAACGTCTGTACAAAGAAGGAAAGCGACCTTGCCATCGCGGAAGTTCTCCACACTTTTGATACGCTAGAAAGAGAAGTCAGTAAAAAGATCTGTAGTTGGAAACATCGCGAAGCATACCTGTTCTTGGCTCAAACTACCGTGCAACTCAGCAGCCTTCATGCCCAGCAGACCGAACATAATGCGGACACGATGCGCTTCCTTCTTTTGTCGGAAGAAAATGATGACTCTTCCTGTGTAAATCTCCTTGCACAAGTGAAGGAGACATCCGAGACGCTTGTCCTCGCGACCTGGACGCAGACGGACGAATTCTTGAGTCAGGGTACCGACAGTCTGCTTCTTGGCATCCACCATCAAACGCATCGGACGGTTCATACCAACACGAATAAGTTTGTCGACTGATTCTGTCATGGTGGCAGAGAAGAGCATAGTCTGGCGTGACTTGGGAATAGTCGTCAAAATCTCGTTCAACTCGTCCGCGAATCCGTCCTCAAGCATACGATCGGCTTCGTCGAGAACCAGAATTTCCAGGGTATCAACAGTGAAACTGGGAGAGTTGCGCATGTGATCAATGAAACGACCGGGAGTGGCAATGATGACATCGGGGCGCTTCTTCAAGATATTTTCCTGTTCGCGAAGGCTGAAACCACCGATAAGTTGACAGAAAGTGACATCGGTGAAAGTGGCAAGCTTCACGGCAACATTGTAACATTGCACCGCCAATTCACGAGTAGGCATTAGGATAGTGACACGACTCGTAGGAACCTTGCGAGGACGGAAGAGCAGACGCTCCAGAATGGGGACGATGAAAGCACCTGTCTTTCCTGAACCAGTCACGGCACTACCGACAATATCTTTGCCCAGAAGTGCCACGGGAATGGCCTTGCGCTGGATAGGAGTGGGGTCGATGAATCCGACGGAGGCCAAGCCCCGCAGGATAGGACGAGAAAGGTTGAAATCTTGGAATGTGCTCTTCGCAGCGGCGGCTTTCTCGTCAATCTTCTCTTCGGGAGCGAAGAAGGCTTTGCGCTTCTCTTGTTCCTCGGCATCAACCTCGCTCTCGACATCGGTTTCGCGATCGGAGCCAATGTCATCGGGGTGACCAACGGGGGTCGCAACGGAGTCATTATCGGATGCGGCGTCATCGTCATCTTCTTCCTCTTCCTCGTCCGATCCTTCTTCCTCGTCGTCTTCCGCCCCAGATCCGGCTTCAGGACCTTCGGCATCACTCTCCTCTTCAGCACTATCGGCGCCCATGCCGAAACCGTCCTCAGCCATCAACTCATCGTCACCGAAATCGACCTCCATGCCGGCGTCAGACTCGTCTTCAGCATCGGAAGCACTTTCTTCCACCTTGGGCTGCTTCTTCTGCTTCTTCTGAGCAGCAGCATCCTTCTTTGCTTGCCTCCGCTCAATGATGTCGTCGATATCAACAGCCTTTCTGTCGGAGTGGGGACCGGTCTGCTTAGGCTCGTCCAGACCCCAACCATCAAAGCCTTCGGTGACGCCCTGGTTGGCCGCGCCAGCCACATCAAACTCGAAGTCGGGATTCAAGGCTCCGTCATCATCGGCAACACCAATTTTCTCATCATCTTCCTCATCCTCTGACTCGGCCTCGGCGACAGGCTCTGCCTTGTCTTTCTTGTTCTTCCCATTCTTAGCTTGCTGCTTTTGCTTCTTGTTCTTTTCCTTGGTGGTTTCAACATCGCGCTTGCGCTTTTTCGTATCGGCAGATTGCGCATTGTCATCTTCCTCCGCGAACTCGTTCTCGTTCTCGTCGTCGTCAAAACGGGGAACGTCCTCCTCGTCGGACAGCGTCAGGACAAAGTCGTCGTCCTTAGCGGCGCTCCGCTTGCTGTTGGGTGCCATTGTGGAGGCAGCACAATTCGAACCGGAGTCAATTAAGGACCTGAAAACCCTTCGCGACTTCACAAAAAAATCGAGCTGTAGTAGAATCCCCAGTCTCCTCGCCGCAAAAAAGAAATCAACAGCAGAAAAAAAAAGTTCCCTGGGCGGTGAGCAGAAATTTAGATGACTAAAACCAGAGCCGCCCCGGCCAGATTGGGATTGTCCCGCTTCAACTACAGCCCAATCGAGAAGTTAATCTAAACGAGGTTACCCGTATGATTCTTTGTTCTTTCTGGCCATTTTCTGGCGTATTTATTAAGTATCTCCAGGGAACTAGGGCAGCTTCCTAAATACCTTCCTAGGTATCTTCCTAGGTATCTTTCCGAATATCTTCGGGCTAGCTCTTTCTATAACTAATCTTGTCCCTTTTCCAGGATCTCCTTTTGAATAATTTTGAACACGCCTGACCTTAGTGACCTTCTTCGACAGGGACCGGGCAAATCGATGGCATTGCAATCGCGTCTACGAACATCTATCTAAGGGTAATCTTGGCCTCCTTATACAAGGACACAGACAAAAACGGCCGTATGTCAATCGCGTCTCAGGCTGCTAATAATATTCTTCGCCGTCGACATGAAAAGAACGGCATCATCCCTAAAATCCCACGCCAAGCTAAAACCGTCTCTGCTCCTTGGGCACCTTCTCCTGTATGTAGTTATACATTAGGCCCGCGGCATACTTATGCCAGTGGAGACGAGTACATTCATCCAGTGAGTCACGCAGGGTCGGGAAGTAGTAATTTTCCGTCATCATTTGGCCTTCCCCGTCATTGCTCGCAGTACCATCGAAGAAAGCCTCATGGTTGATATCGACGGCTCCTGTGAACACCGTCTCCTCTAGCCAGTTTTCGAACGAGTCGCAGTCGCATTGGTTCTCCCAGCATGGCCACACACTGTACTCACAGTGATGTTCCCAACGGGCGAAGGGCATGGATTCCCAGGCTGCACCGTAGGCTGTGTCCTTGGGTCCCTTGTAGAACTCGTAGTTCTTGTTGACGCTTGTGCACAATGAGAGCTCGGAACGCTTGAGCCTGGGATTCTCCGATAATGCTAGCTGTGGTGTGCAGCGTTTCATCCCGGTGTCAATCTTCTGAGCAGCTGTATACGCCTCCCAGATCTTCTCGGACGCTACAACCGCCTCCCACTGGCGGCGATACTGCGGATCCAGCTCTGGACGCATAATACCGAACCCCTTTGGAGATATCAGGCGAGGAGCCTTGAGCCTGGACCTGACAAGGTAGAAGGCTCGATGCTCTAAATATGGTTAGATGACCCGAGACTTTGCATACGCATCGTACTAGCGACGGCGCAGGTCCTCCATGAGTATGGCGCGTTCGGTCGAGTTCAGACCATTTCGGAAGTTCATTTCGGAACCCCCACATGTCTGGAATAATAGTCGGCCGGTCACACTCCGCTTTGGACGCTTCTCGACCGGCTTGGCGAGAAGAGGCTGGCAGGTTGTCTGGTATATCGCAGAATTGGTTTCAGTGCCGGGTCCAGATCGCAACAGAGACTTAAACTCTTCAGCGAGCTTGTCGCGCGAAATCCCTTCCGGACTGAAGTGATCTGAAGATCGCGGTACTTGGTGGGGTTCCATCGGCTGGCGTACCATATTGTACCATTGTCAGCTTATTTCTGGCCCTGCGCCCGGATGTAAGTAGTCCCCCTCGATGGCGTCGGTGACCCTGTGGCATATCCTCCAAAGCTTTTCGACCCTCCAAGCCATCTCGTCGTCACTTTCGAACCCGAGTGCAACTTATGCATCGCTATAATCCCACTTTTGGGAAGAAGTGGAGGGGAGCTTCACGTCGGAGCCAATGTACTCGTACTTCTCGGAGTCGCCAGGTCAGAGTACATCTTGGCTGGGAAGATGAACGGTTCGTCGGAACTTGATTCTGACATGTCGAGCAGGAAGAGCCAGAAGATTGAGAGAAGGTCGGTGGTCCGCGAGTCTGCACGAGAGCTGGTGGAAATATCAGATGAAATACCAAATCGCAGGGATCATATCAACGTACAGGTGTTGCGGTTCGTGAGCATGAAGTTCCAAGTCATGTCGGAACTGAAATTAGGGCACCAAAAAATGAGTCTGTATCATCTAGATGATGTAGGACAGTCCGAAAGAACCCGTTGGTCCAAAGAAAGCTGAACTCGTCGATGGAGCTTGGGGGACGAAGTCCAGAGCCTACGACACCTCGCCCTTTCAGACAGTGAGCAAACAATGCCTCAGCAGATTGGTCAATGGAATGTAAATGATCTTTACTCGAGCGGCTGTCGCAGTGCCACGACGGTGGGGTTTCACAATGCTCCGCCATTGATTGTTTTCGAGCGAGATCCGCCAGCTGAATTTCATGAATGTGGAGTTCAGATACCCATTGCTGCTGATTCCCCTGCTGCAGACCAGTCACAGTAGAAAGCTGCCCTTGTCCGCAGAACAGAGCTTTGATGACGCCTCGGATGAGTTCCATCATGATACCTGGGATGAATGCCATGATAGGCTTGGTGATCGAGGTGTCGTTTGGGAAGGGTCAGGATGACGATGGGATAAGATACAAGAGGGGCTCTGCGCTTAGTCGTCATGGCCGCGTGGTCACGGAGCAGGCTTGTGACGCTGTAAAAAAACACCCCTTTTATAGATCGATTTGGCGCGAGTGATATCCCACTCGGAGATGACCGACCCAACGGAAATAGCATGTATAATTCAAACCACAGATAGAGCTAAATTCAATAAGTCGTAACGTCTAATTGGCTCCATTTCTTTCGGGCGCAAATTGTCGAACGTGCAAAGGGAGGGCAAAATGCAGGTGAGAGCGTAGTATGCGTGCCCCAGCCGCGGCGGTAAGCCATTTTCTCACCTCGTCAACCCTCCCACAGAACCGTATCAACCAGGGTAGTTCGGGAACCATGTTGTCAATACTTCGGAAAGCACGCTTAAAGGATAAGGAAATGCGCATCTTGATGCTGTACGGACAATACCCAGGCTTATGGGATCTCTACTGATGGGTATCGCAGGGGTCTGGATAACGCTGGCAAAACGACCATCGTCAAGCGCATTATGAACGAGGATGTCACGACAGTGAGCCCAACCCTAGGATTCATTATCAAGACAATTGATTTCATGGGGTGAGTATCCCAAGTAAATGTACCCGATGGGGCTCTAACGGACTTCACAGATATAAGCTCAACATCTGTGAGCAGAGTAACCCCTCCGGTTTGCGACAGGACTAACTGTACCAGGGGACGTGGGTGGCCAAAGAACGCTACGTTCCTACTGGAAAAACTATTTTGAAAAGACAGATACGCTTGTTTGGGTAGTTGATGCAACAGACCGTCTACGCGTGGACGATTGCCGTCAGGAGCTGCTCGGGCTCCTTCTGGAAGAAGTTCGTTCCCCACTCTGAATCCAATCTCGGAATCCCGATCTAATAACCACCAGCGGCTCATGGGAGCTAGTCTTCTGGTGTTCTTGAACAAGACAGATGTGGAGCAATGCATGTCGGAGCAGGAAGTACGCGAGGTACGTATGCATCTTTTGTCTTACGCGAGCCTGTGTCGACGAAAACCAGGACTGACAAACGCTGCAGCGCCTGGGCTTGGATTTAATCAAAACTCACAAGTGGACTATTCTACCATGCAGTGCTATGACAGGAAAGAACCTCCATGAAGGGTTGGAATGGGTGGTACAAGATGCGAAAGATCGACTTTTCCTTTACTAGCCTTGTTCGGTTCCGACGGTGGGAGGACTTCAGCTACTTAGCGCATCAATGAAGGTAGTTAATGCCATATGCTCGCTCAGATCTACCTAGTCCTCTACGGTTACCTTGGCAATACCATTTCTACCTTTTGAATGAATACCACGAGGCTTTGCCAAACTTGGAGGTTGATCATTCCTATTATTGGCCCGTTAGGCTGTCGGGTACACAAAGTCTATCGGCTTTCGGACTAGAGCATTTGGGCAGGTCAGTTGGGGCTAAAGAATGATAGCAACCATATGCAAGTTGCTGTAGTGTAGCTTCGCGGGTGCAGGTTCTGTTGGGGTTCAAGATTCTTCAATGGATGCTTGAGGTCTTCTTTGAGCTACGGACGCTCGTTCCGATCGCGGGAAGCCGCATAATGTCCGAGAATATACATTGCTCAGAATGAACATGTGCTTCTATCGGAGTATCAAGAGAATATTGTTTAAGCTCACGAGACACTACCCAACTGCATGCCCAACTAGTCACCAAGGCTTTAGTTATCATTCCCAATAAAAAGAATCATCGTGATATCCAATTCGGATACCTATTGCCGGCCCAGGGTAGCATGCAAGGTACCAAGTGATAGATCACTTCCTTCACGGGAGGCAAAGTCTGATATATGTAGCCTGTGGCAAAGAGACCCCCCGGAGCCCTAGATGCCCCTTAAACCCCTGGAAGTGAAAAAAATCGTCATTGCGGCCAGACCCATGGGTCCAGCGTGGAAAGCCGAAAACCTGCGGGGCAGAACTTGGAAGCGATCCCGCTTCACCAATTTTGTAAACAAACATGCCGTTTCAGCGAGGAAAATGCCGTATCACGTTAGTGCGTTGTACTCTGGACTGCTAAAATCTAAACCGAAAGTAGTAACAAAGTCTACCTGTGCAGAAGATAGATAGAGAAAAAAAAAAAAAGGTGAAATGAAGATCAGAGGAGCCAATGGCCATGGATCGCGTCCATCCCCATTTAATTTAAGCAGGGCGGAGAACACCTCAGCCCTTGAGTCCCCCAACTTCCCACTTCTCCTCCAACCCACTCCCGTCCCTTCAGGTGTCTACGTTCTCCCTGAAGAGCTTGCCTGTTTGTGGCAACGTGCGACGGGATCATGGCGACTACAACAAACCCTGACGGGTCTGAAGACGTGAATGATTTCCTGCTGCGCATCCGAGAACTCGGTGAGCAGCGCGACAAGGAAGATCAAGAGCGCACCAAGAAACTGGAAGATGAGATCTTACAGGGTCGCGCAGAAAGACAGGCCCGCCGAGCTGGTATATTTTAGCCCCTCCACTGAGCCCTGAATCAGCCTGGGGTCTGTTTCGAGCTAGTCGTAATGACAGCCCCGCGCTACTATGGGATCCCGAATGACCCCCCCATCGGATGGTGTGCTAACATACTTGTTTGCAGAACGAGCACGATCGATCGCCGGCTCACCATCCCTAAATCCCTCAAGGCTGAGTGCATCATCCCTCCCCCAGCCTTCCATCGAGCCTCCGGAGCACCTCGAGCCGACGGTGCAGACACAAGATCCTGAAACAGCGACTGCGGAATCAACCTATACTCTCGAAAGCGACAAGAGACGCGGGTCGGTGCAGGACCCGGGAATGGAATCTCCACGAGCGATGCCCACCTTGCAGCGAAGCCGAACGGGAACCCTGTCATGGCAGCAACGCCCGCCATCACGGGATTCGCGTGATTTTGGAAACAGGTCGCCTGGCTCCACATCACCCACTCGTTCCAGTCACCTGCGGAATGCGTCAACAGCATCGGATGAGAACTCGCTGTCGCGTGCCCAGATTACGAACTCGCTTGGTTCAAAGGATCCTTCCTGGTTCCGCCAGACCCCAGACCGAGGACTGGGCTCGCCAGCATTCCGAAAGCCAGAGGAGCGGCGAGGTAGTCAGGTAGAATTGGGCATGAGTCGGCAATTACCAGGCATGAGCCGCGAATCGACGATGGAACCGGAAAAAACAGACGTGGCAGAGGAAACACCTGTGTCGCCGCCGCGAACTGCTTCCACGATTGGCGAGAGCAGCAGCAATCGATACTCAAGTGTGTCGTCGGCCTCTCCGCCAAGTGGAATAGGCTCGCCGCCGACCTTGACAGACGCCCCAAAACTCGATCCGACCCATACTGAGTCTCCCTCCGAGGAGTCGGTGCCACCGTCCCCCACACAACGACGAATGTCTCCGGATCGGTCTCGCTCGACTTCCCCCACCAAGGGCCTCGGTGGATTTGTACAAAGTGCTATGATGAGGCGATCAGACAGTGTCTCCAAACGATGGAGCGCTCAACTCCCACAGGGACTTAGCAGGTCCAACTCCATTATCAGCAACCGTAATAGTGTTGCGGCACCGAGCCTGACCGGTAGTATAAGTGACCTAGCTCCTGTCACTTCCGCCTCGCAGTTGAACCGGGAAACTTCGCAGCTGCCTACCCAGCGTCCTGGGTCGAGCCACAGCGAGGCAACAGTCCACCCTTCGGAGTCCATTGATAGACCCAAGACACCCACCGGAAATGCCAGTACTTTGCGCTCCGAGGGCAGCCCGAGCAGACCGGTCCGTTATGGTCACTCCAGAACTGCGAGCACGGCCACTGTCGACAGCCAAAGCGGAGAAACGTCAAGTCCATTCACCTCGAGAACGATGGATCCCAGACGTTGGAGCCCGAACAAAGCCAGTTGGCTGGAGAGCGCTCTGAATCGACCCAATCCCGAATCTCCACGACAGGCGACGCCCCAACAGCCTGCCTGGGCCAGAGATCGTCAGTCAAGGGGTAGTGTTGACCTGGGACGGGTGAGAAACTTCAAGGAAGTTACCCCGGCTGGTTTGATGCGAACGCCCCCGCCAGGCAGTCATTTCAAGAAGCCTAGCCTTTCTGCTGCCCCATCAGTATTTGACACTCCTAATGCTAGCAAGGCCAAGGAGACTGTGGCGGATTTCCCCTTTCCTGTCATGGACACCGAAAAACCGTCCACGAAGCTTGAATCAGCTGAGGAGAAGCCAACCGAGGAGATCCCCGAAAAGATTCTTGAAGAAACATCCGGAGAGAAAGTCGAGGCGAATCATGAGCCTGTGCCTGAACCCGCGGAAGAAGAGACAGAGCACTTCTCTCCAATTGTACCAGAGGCTGAACCTTCCCAGACCGAGGCGGAGCTTGAGAAGGTCTCAACCCCAGAAACGACTCGGAAGCTGCCACCTCTCAATTTGAGCCCGAAGCCAAACTTCTCGCTCCCTTCTCGAGCGCCCTTATCGCCAAAACCCAAGCCAGAATCTCCCGTTGTTGATTTCAGAGCAAATCTGCGCAAGCGAGAAGTTGTGAAGGATAGCGGACCGGAGAAGGAGCCTGAATTCAAGAATGTCTTTGGCAAGCTCAAGAAGACCGAAACTCGCAACTACAAGGCACCGGACGAACTCAAGGGTAATATCTTACGAGGCAAGGCTGCTTTGAATATCACCGGGGGTCCTAAGAAGACCGAACGAGTTGATGAATTTAGACACAGTCTAGTTATGACGAAAGAGGCGATGAAGGCCGGAGGAGGCTCAATTAGGCGAAACACCATCGAGGAAAAAGATGCACCGACCGATATGATCCCAGAAGCTATTGTGAAGCGTCACACCATGACCAAGTCGAGTAGCTTCAAGCGCACCAGTACCGACGAGCCAATGTCACCCGCCACTAACGATCCTGGCTCCACACCTACGTCGCCACATAAGCTGGCTAGTCCTGCGCGCACTGCTGTAGAGGCCGTTGAAATGGAAGCGCCACGAGAACTCTCTCCAACTGCAAGTGAGCCCAAGGCGGCTGATATGAATTCGCTTCCCAGCCCAATCACTAGCCCGAGTCATGAAGAATCTCCCAATGATGTGGTGGAGACCATTGAACCGATCATGGATAAGGAACGAAAGGGCTCCACCGAATCGGCCAGCTCGATGCGTGGCCTGCCATCGGCTAGGAGAGCCGCCGCAGCTGCGGCTGCGAGGGCTGCTTCCCCAGGTATGCCTATGACTGGACAAGGGAAACTTGCAGGCCGAATCAATCCTGCTTTAGCAGGCCTGTTGTCTCGTGGTCCCCCGGCAGCTGAAGGGCCGAAGAAGGAGGCAGTCGTTTCTCCCTCGTGGGAGAGCGACTCTTCCTCGCCCTCGGCGCCTCTGAACCACATTACGAAAGGCCGCGCCAGGGGTCCCAAGAGACGGTTGCCCAAGGGAGAAGCTGCTCCTGCAGTTTCATCTGCTCAGGATACCGAGGTGGGTGCTATTTCGTCTCCTGAACTCAGCCCTCAGACAAGTCCCGAGCCTGTGATTCCTTCGG
This sequence comes from Penicillium atrosanguineum, assembly GCF_028827265.1. NCBI lineage: Eukaryota > Fungi > Ascomycota > Eurotiomycetes > Eurotiales > Aspergillaceae > Penicillium > Penicillium atrosanguineum. The sequence goes on along the minus strand of NW_026623133.1, from coordinate 3,696,832 downwards.
GAACCCAGTCGGAGAGTGTGTCAAGGGAAAGCTTGGTCATCGATACTGAACATGCTCAAATAGAGAGCCCCGTTGCCAAGCCCCTTCCGCCAGTAAACACCACCACCACCACCACCACCTTCCAGGACGTTCTCAACAGCGGACTGCAGAGGCTGAGAAACATCTCTCCGATCTCCTCGAGCTTTCCGAAATCCGTCAGTACTCGTTCCTCCGAAGAGAGTGTGACCCGTGATATCGAATCACCGAGGCCCGACAGCCCATCGACCAGGCCTCCTGTTCCGCCGAAGCTCAGTTCTTCACCTTCACATTCGTCATCTCCCGTTTCTCCTGCACCCAGAAATCAATGGAGCCAGCGATCGCGGTACGCTTCAGCCTCGCCATCTCCTCTCAGGACGAGCTTCCGAGAGAACCAGATCAACCCCCTGGGAACACTACGACAATCGATTCCAGCTGTCATGGTTGCAACCTCATCTCCTCAAGAGAAGAAACTGCCTTCTCCGCCAGAGTCTTCTAAGCCGCTTGAGTTTTCCCTTGGCAAGCCTGCTGAACATAGACTGTCGCGAAAGATGTCTGCACCGTCACTCGTTGCACAGGCGGCAGATGCTCGAGAGGTGATTGGGACTTTCTTCAAAACATTCCCTAGCTCTCGGGATCGCATGGACATTGATCCGCAGTTGATGCTCACTAGCCAAGCTGATGCTGCGAAGATCCGAACTCTGAAGCGTCAGATCTGGGAATTCACTGGTGATGGCAAGCGACAGGAGGTGCCCGTCAACCAGGAGTACGTTCTGTATGAGGGCAGCATGTACCTTTGTGTGCATTTGTTCGAGGCGCAAAACAACAATAATTCCGAGGTATACCTTTGGTGTGGAGATGATGTCTCTGAGGCAGCCCTGGAGGATGCGCAGTTGTTCGCTCGCAAGGTTGCCCGTGAGAATGGCTGCAAACTAGAGCCCATCAGGCAAGGAAAGGAGCCGGTGCGGTTCATTCAAGCCCTCGGTGGTATCATCATCACTCGTCGCGGACAAAACTCTCGCCATACCTCGTCGTCCCTATACATGCTTTGCGGACGGAAGCATCTAGGCCAAATGGCCTTTGATGAAGTCGACTACTCATTACGAAACCTTTGCTCCGGCTTCCCCTTCGTGATCTCCGCTCCCTTCGGCAAGCTCTATTTGTGGAAGGGTAAGGGCAGTGGTCCCGAAGAGACTGGCGCAGCTCGCTTGATCAGCATGGACCTAGGCCTAACGGGCGAGTTTGAGGAGGTCGACGAGGGGCAAGAACCCGAATGCTTTTTTGATGACTTCGCGGGATCCAATGAGACGAACCCACTGATGACGCCGGAATACTGGAAATTGAAGCCGAAGGATGACCACTATCGCACTCGACTTCTTCGCGTCGATCACCAACTCGGCCAGCCAACCCGATTCTGGGGCATGCGCCGTCCCGGCTCGGGCTCACCAGTCGTTCGTCCGAACGACTGTGTCCAGGAAATTGAGCCGTTTTGCTTTAAAGATCTAACTGAACGTGACGTCTATGTGCTTGATACATTCTTTGAGATCTACGTGTAAGTTTTCCTTGCAATCACTCTGATGGACTTTGTCTAACTCTTATCTCAGCATCGTGGGCGATCACGCATCACAAAAGTCGGCCGACTTTGCATCGGCCGTGGTGTTCGCACACGAGTACGGCATTCTAGCAGCTTCACTCCAGGACCGACCCTTCATCCCGAAGAGCTTTGTCGCACTGGGCGGGATTCCAGAGCGGTGTCAAAGTGCCTTCCGCAAATGGGATCGGCTATCACTGCACGCGCCCTGCGTGTTCCCTCTCGATGTGGCGATCGAGGCAATCCGCTCTCAGGAGCGCGGAGAGTAACTTTCTCGTCTTGTATTTCTTGCATGTGTATTTCCTTTCTCTGTGCATATTTCGGTTTGTAAAGAGAGCATTCGCGGGAGGAGTCTTGTCTACAACGGTGTACTGTCCCCTAGAGGAGCATGGTGGGAGCATCTGGCATGTACATCTAATGCTTACGGTTATTTCAATTTATTCGTTTTCGCGTACAGGAAGTGGCTGCTGAGAAAGATAGAGTAGATCTGTCAGGAAAAACAAAATGAGCTTCAATATGAAACGATCGGCCCACCTGGATACGGTCTGGTAAACTCCGAGCTCCGACTGCCAAGGTCGGCTTATCGCCATCATGTCCTTTTTATACTTCTCAGGTGCAGGAAATATAAATATAATGATTGAGCAGGCATCTAGGGCGAGGAACCATTAGAATAAGATAGAAAAGACCCGCTGTCTAGATCGAGTGTACCTTCTCGATGGCCTGCCGGAGATCGACGGATCGGGGATTCAAAGGACGGGAATCAAGGTGGGCCTTTGGTTTTTTATTATCGCATGGCGACATTTCTAGTGTCCGGTTTTTCTCTCGTTAGCCCCTCTTTCAACTCCCCCTACTACCCGATCTCCATTATATACAACATGAGGAGGATATCGTGACCTACTTGAGCAACTATGGATCCCTCAATTGCCCATGAGCTGTCGAAGCTCGATCCTGCGCTTCCATTCCGCGCATCCACCGATCACCTGCACCACACCTGGGCCAAGACGTTCTTCTCCCGACCTGAGCTATATATTCGCCCCCAGTCTATCCCCGAAATCCAGCAGTTGGTGACTCTTGCCCGTCGTTGTCGCCGCCGTCTCGTCACTGTCGGCAGTGGGCACTCTCCCTCCGACCTTACCTGCACGTCCTCATGGCTCGTCAACCTCGATGACTTCCATCGCATTTTACAGATCGATACCGATACCGGCTTGGTCACCGTCGAGGCGGGCATTCGGTTGAGTGAACTGGGAACACGGTTGGAGGAACAAGGATGGACTCTCAAGAACCTAGGCAGCATTGACAGCCAGTCAATAGCGGGAGTTATTGCGACGGGTACACATGGCAGTTCGCTGCGCCATGGACTGCTCTCGGAGTGCATAGAGGCTCTGAGCCTGGTGCTGCCGAATGGTCAGCTAGTCCGCTGCAGTGCCACCAACAACCCGTCTCTCTTCCGCGCGGCCCTCGTTTCCTTAGGCGCACTGGGAATCATCGTCGAGGTAACTTTCAAGGCGCGACGATCATTCAACATCGCATGGCGCCAGGAACGATACACGCTGGGGAAGGTACTCGAAGAGTGGACCACCGATCTGTGGACATCACACGAGTTCGTCCGTGTCTGGTGGTTGCCCTATGAGAAGGGCGCGATTGTTTGGCGCGCGGATGCAACGGACCTCCCGCTACGTGCGCCGCCAAGGAACTTTTACGGCGACTGGATTGGATACCACATCTACCATAATCTGCTTGCGCTGTCTTATTACGTGCCGCGCATTCTACCATGGGTGGAGTGGTTTGTGTTTGGCATGCAGTACGGCTTCAAGGCGGGATCCACGGTAACTGAGGCTGTTGAGCCAGCCCGCGCGGGTCTGCTGATGAACTGTCTGTACTCGCAGTTCGTGAACGAATGGGCGCTGCCTTTAGAAAAGGGACCCGAGGCGATTAGCCGCCTCTCTGCATGGCTGCACGGCGACCTCAAGGCTTCGGGAATTCCGTTCCCCACTAAGGGACTGTGGGTGCACTGCCCCGTTGAAGTGCGAGTGTCAGACTCGACTGGCAACACCAACCCGCGGCCTTTCCTCGACCCAACCTGTCGTGATGGACCCACTCTGTACCTGAATGCGACTCTCTATCGGCCGTATCTCCGCGACCCGCCTTGTAGGCAGCGGTACTACGAAGCATTCGAATGGCTCATGCGGGACATGGGCGCCAAACCTCACTGGGCCAAGAACTTCAAGACTCTCGGCCCCACAGAACTGGAAAATCTATACCGCGACGACATGGACGAATGGCTGAAGGTGCGACAAGAAGTTGACCCGGAGGGCATGTTCCTGGGTGAATGGCACCTCCGCAATCTGCCCCTGCTCGAGTCGAAGAAACACAGATCACCCGACGCAGAGCAGCTGCCTCTCCTCGAGCGGGAGAGTGAGCGCCGCACGCCTAACATAAGCGGCGCGGGCGACGGGGTCGAATGGGTTGGAGATCGCCGATGGCAAGGTCACGACGCACACCGGGTCTGGCACGAAAGGAGGTACGAAGAGTCTGATCACTCAGCACCGAGTCCACCGATGACAGCAACCAGCGAGGAAAGTTTCGACATGCTTGCGAAAGGTGAAGCTAGTATTTTGCTCCCCAAGAACCCCGAATGAACCCCCGAAACGGACAAACAGCATGTTGTTGGGTGAATGGCCGTACCTGGGAGTCCTGCTGATCTGACTCGAGGACCTGGACATGCCTTTGGCTTGACGCAGGGTGAATCACCCACCTATTTAGGGGGGTTTTTTTTTTGTTCAGGGCAAATCTGACAGGTTGGGTCTCTAAAGGGGCTACCGACATAAAGCGGTCTCCCGGCTCGTTTGCCCTCTTACTTTACGCTCTTTTCGGTCGTAGATAGCACCCCTGCACATAACAGAATTCTTTCAGAGACCTTGTGGTCACGCTTGAGATGGACCTGCTTTGAAAATTCAGTAAACTGCAGATCGGTGCATGGAAAGCAGAGTGTGAAGTACGCAAGTACCTGCTTAGGTCTGCAAGTATTTGGAGTATGCGGCAACAGCATCGTAGCCTGAATCCTACTCCCACGCCATCCGTGGTCAATACTAGTATTCTCCCGAATTTCTCCTTCCCCTTCCCAAGGCTCCTTGAAGGCTCCAATCCCAGCCCAACGCCTCCAAACACCGAGCAGACACAGATGCAAAAGCCGACTCGCTCGAACAACCTGGGCACTTGCGCACCTGGACCATCCCCGGTGATCCCCCCCTCGTAGGAAACTGGCGGTCACACACCTGTCGCAGCTTGTGCAGCCAAGCTACAGCTACAGCTACAGCTACGAGGGCTCTGAGATCAATGAAGATCTGGTCGTTTTGATTAGGACTGCGTCTTGAGTGATGTTGCCCTCCAATACCAGCGCGAGATCTGATCTTTGACCGTTTTCTCGTGCTTGACTGTCTTGATTCCTTCTTCAGAAACAGAAACAAAATCAAATCAAATCAAATCAACCGAGGCTGGGGCATGTCCAGCACAGCCAGCACCCAGGCCGAGCTCACCCCAGACGCCCGATGGTGCCAACGGAGGAGTTCCCCTGAAAGCGGGTGACTCTGGGAGGGCAACAATCAACTGCAGAGTGCAGGCCGAATAGCAACCCGGTCAATCTTCCCGGGATTACCCATGGAGCTGGGCATATCAACTCGTACCACGTTTCCACTGGCAAGGATGTCAGGTGATATCGAGGGCCCAAGTGCTCAGGCCTTTTCTTTCCCTGTCAATAGTGAAGAGAATGGCACTTGACCGGGGCTCAGTTGTTGGGCCATTGTTTCTGCACGTGCTAGGCCGTGTGACAAGACGTGACCCTCGTTGCTATACCCTACTTGACCCCCCGATTGTCATTGCCGCACGGACTAATCTTCGGGGCACTCGCTGCCCAAATATGGGAACATGCCGTGGAGTCCGATCCACCGGCGGCTCGGACCGTGTCCATCTAGTGCTCACTCCCAAGTGCGTGCGTTCAGAATCCTTCTGGTGTCCTGATTTCCCTTGTCTTGCCTGTCCTCCCTCGGTTCCACTTGACGCGCGGGGATCCCTGCCTCGTACCAACCACAGCCACAAAATGTCGCGAGACACTTGAACGGCTGCACCGGTTGATATTCTGACAGACCGCTCCACGTCACCCTCTGGTACCTCTGGTATCTATACCGTCTCCCTCTGTCGTGGGGTATGATCATCCAACGGTGCTGATGCGGGGCGAGGAGGGGGGTTGGCCCCGGTCCTCTGCAACACACGTTGATAATCAATGATATCAACCCTAGCGGCTGAACTCTCTTGAGGTTCCATATCACTCACCCCACCTGCTCGATTTGATTCTTTTTGCTGGCACAAGCTTCAACTTTCGTTTTCTTCCCTCGTCTCCACCTGCCCATTATTCTTTGCACTTACTCGAGCGCCTGCGCTACGCGGGGATTGACTGCAGATACCATGTCGTGGCAACCTAAGCTTCGCCCCAAGGGCTATTCTCATACGATTGATGACTTTGCTGTGGCTTCATTATCAGAGTTGGAGCATCGCCCGCGGACGGGCGAGGATAAACGAGACCAACGCGTGTTTCGGGTCAAGCGCAAGCATGTCCTGAAAGCGTGTGACCGGTGCCGCGTTAAGAAGACAAAGGTTTGCTTTGCGCTATATACGTTCTCGAGACATAGCGACTGATTGTTGCAGTGTGATGGGAAACAACCCTGTAACCGCTGCTCAGTATACAATCACCCATGCCTTTTTCGCGAGAGAAAGGCTACGCAGACCAAGGTGTACTCCCGAGGGTGAGCTGAGCTATTCCTAATCTTGAGATCCAGCCGGAATGCTGACTGTAATATATGGCCTGCAGATTTGTTGAGATGCTTGAATCGCACCACTCGCTAGTAGTCAAAGCCTTGCAGAAAGTATACGGACTCTGTGTCAACAAAGAAGGCTTCCCGGGCGAAACGCTAGCGGAAGCACCGGACGGCCACCCTCTGACACATGCCATTCTTGACCGACTAGGGCTGATCAAGCAAGCCGAGGAGAACGCAGACGAGCCCGACGAAGACTCCGAGGATCTGAGATACCTCCGGTTACTGTCCACGTCCACCGAATGTAGCGCCACAGCAGACCCATCCCCTGAGCCTGCTACGCCTCCAGAGCCGTCTCTAATGACGATGTCCCGACCATCCGTCTGCAACCCAATGTCAACTCCTATGACCGCGCGCAGTGACTCTAGCTGGCAGTGGGATATGCAGTCTGTTCAGCAGGCCCCATATAACTATGCAGATGCTGGATACCAAGAGATAATCGCCATGCCACGATCCTCTATCAGTGCCCCGGATCTAGCATCGAATGAGAACTCGCCCCATGTTGACGTGACTACTAAATCCGCTGTCTCCCACGGACAACCACATAATCAGTCGTTCGCCTATTTCCTTGACGGAAGTTGCAACGCGCAAGATCATCAAGAATCCAAGTCTGCCGTTCGAATGCACACTGGTATCATGCTGGAGACACATAGTCATCCTATAAGCAATATGTCTAATGACATCCTTGGCGACTTCCAATTTCAACCCCAAGAGTCCCCCTTCTACCCTGGCTTCACTCCAGGCTGGAACTTCCCCTCGGGATAGATGCCGACATGGGAGTTCCTGGTTTGTTTGGACTTGACTGCTGAGCAGCATTTCTTCATTTCACTTCCCTTCCATTCCCTTCTTACTCATAATTCTCACTTTCCATCTCTTCTTTATATTCCACACAGAATCCTATCCCGGATACCACCCTTTCTGTAAGGGTATTCATATTGGAGCAGGAGATTGAGATTAGAATTTTTACCCAATACCTATGCCCATATGTTCAGGGTGTCACCCAGACGACAAAGCAGGTCATGCATTGGAAAATGCCAGGCACATGCTCTAGACATGCCCTTGACCATATCGATATTCTTTCTTGTTTTTCCTATCTCAAATCTAGCGGAGATACTCAATACGTCGTAATTTAGGCCCTTCAATCCCAGCGCAGGTAGATCCTTCTTCCATGTTTATAGACTTGCTTTTACTTTGGTCACAACCTGGAAAGCTAGAGGGGTGTTATAGATAAATTTTAGTCCCAGTACATATGACGAGCATCAATGAAACTTGGATTGATGAAACCCCATTCGGAGAATATCCAAACCTGGGACCCCCGGTACGCGCACTCCATACCCAATCTAGCATAACGCTCCAGCTACATGCCGTAAGAAGAAAGAACCCAGCCAAGGGAATATCCAGCACGGAAGTCCTCAGCTCCACCGAATCCCAGCATCGCCCCAGAGAGCCGATCGAGAAAACCAACATTTGGACATTGGAACAATTGAGACACGGGCACTGACGATCGTGCGCGATGAGAGTCACTACGTGATACAGAGCGGCGCAAAGATCCCAGAAAGGGAATACAGAGACCTTCGCCGCGATCGATGTATGGACAAGTCTGAACGACGGACATTTAAATCTTCGAAGAGAAAATAAATTTTTGTATTCCCCCGTCTATTTCCGGCGTTGGACGGATGCGATATGTGAGCATGCAAGCAAAGAAAAGGAGAAATACATGGTAAAGCCAAACTACCTTAACCCTAGATATAGGTGAGAGGGGGGGGGGGAAAGAAAAGCAGAAACACGAACACGAACACGCCGGATACCCGATGGGACAAGAAAAATAGAAACATTCCTAGATGAAGCTGTGTTGCACTGGACCGTAGTACAATCCGTCAACGATGGTGACGAGGATCAATCCTCATCTTCCGTCTCTGTGTCGGTGTCGCTGGCATCGCCTGCGTCGCCGTCGGTGTCACTGTCCTCGCTGGAGGAGTCGGAAGACTTCCTGGTCTTTTTCTTCGGGGGTTGGCCGGTCTTGAGTGCGTGCATCTGGCCAGCGATGGAGTCTAGAAGGGAGGTTAGCGGGGGAAAAGTACAGAGAGGCGAAAAAAAAGACTTACCCTCGTCGGGTTCGCTGATTTCGTCCTCCTCATCCACGGTTGCTGCCGTGGCAGGATCGTCAATATGCAGTGTAATCTCCATCTTGGTGTCTAGGCCTAGGTAGCTGTCGCAGACCATATGCATGACGAAGGTGAAGTCGCCCACTTGCGGAGGAGCCTGGAACTGCATCTTGAGGGTCTGAACGTTGAATGTGGGCTTGCCGGCCTCGTCGAGAATCGGCTTGTCGAATGTCGTAAATGTGAATGGTGGAACAGCCATTTTGCCCTGCTTGGCGTCGGCCAGGAAGATGTGCCAGCGGGGGGAGTGGTCACGGGCGAAGTACGGGGCGTGGGCGAGGGGGGTTGGATGGTTTCGACCTTGTTCTCGACCTTCTTGCCGTCGACGAGCTTGGTGGCGCGGTTCTTGGCCGGCTTGCGGCCCATCAAAGCGTCAAGATCATCCTCATCAGGGTCAATATCCTCGAGATCCAGCTCGTTCACGGCCGGCACCTCGGTGCAGCCAGGGGGAATGAAGCGAGCCTTCACAACCAGTTGTACCAGACTGCTAGGAGTGATGACCTTCTCGCCCATGACCTTGAAGAACGCCCTGGAAACATCCAGGACTGGCAATTGTTGTGCAACAGTGATGGCATCAGAGTACTGCTTCTCAGAAAGAAGACCAGCGCCCACGGTGAGGCCCAGCCGTTGTTGCTCGGGCATCTTCATGAACTGCTGAACTGTGATGTGTTCTTTGGTGTGCTCTCCTTCCACGGCCCTAACCACGGCGTCGTTGAAATTCGGGAGTTGCATAAGCGGGGACGCGCCAGGAGCCAGTGCCTGGATCAAGTTCTGAGAAGCCGTGAAAGAACCGATGATCGGTCGAAGGTTGCCGAAGGCCAGAGAGATCGCAGTAAAGGCCTCGCCCAAGGAGAGAGCAATAGGAGCGGCCTCGTACTTCTCCGCGTCAAGAGTAGCATCGCCAAGATCAATTCTGCCCAAGTAAGCCCACAACAAGGCCAGGGCCTTTCGTCGAGTGGTGTTGTCCATTTGCTTGATAGCCTCCCGATCCTGAGGAGAGAGGAAAGCCCATTTGTCTGACAGAACGTTCCTTTCTAGCTTCGCGAGACCAGCTTCAGCCTGAGCGCCCTTGAGCATATCCTTGAACTCCTCGCCAGAAGACAAGGCATTGATGATACCACCATCGGTAATATCCTCCTTGTATTCACGGAAGATGTTACCGGCACTGGCGACCAGAACACGCTCCTTGGTGTAGCGCTGAGAGCCATACCACCACTTGCCAACAATGTAAGGCAGAAGAACACCCAGAAGGGCTCCATAAACCAACAACACATACTTTCCATTGCCATCCATAACGATGAGCTTGGGGAGAGCAATGCCGATGCTGAAGCTCTGCTTGCCGTCGGGGTGGCCATATTGCAGATAGTTGTTGCGGATCTCTTCATCGGTCAGAGCCTTGTAAGCCTTGGTGAGCTCCACAAAGCGCTCGTTCAAATCCTCGATGGTCTCGTTCTTGGCGGGGTCGGGTCGGATTTTATCGGGGTGGTAGATGAGGGAAAGGCGCTTGTAGTGTCGGGAAATAGCTTTCTCGTCGGCGCTCTGTATGAGATCATTTGTTAGATTTGAATATTTCGAGGCTTTCCCACGCTCGTGCTCCAAAAAGCCAACGTACCCTTGAAACGCCCAAAATATCGTACGGGTCATAAAGTTTGGTGGTGGTCCGGGCCGTGACCATGATCAAATAGACCATCCAGGCCATGACCACGTATCCGAGAATCACGGTGATAATGCGCTTGATTCGGCGCTCCTTGCGCAGACGCTTGCGCTTCTGTGCCTCGACAAGTTCGGCATGTTGAGGTTTGAAATCGGATTTGATGCGGGGAGCGGTGTTTTCAAGCTCTGTCAGGGAGAGAGTTTAGCAGACGAACCTCCAAAATCAATGGATCCACGCAAGCTCACCTTTGCTGGGTCGGAGGAGGTTATAGGTGAGAGGAAGGGTGACCAGGCCGGTCAAGGTCAAGATGAAGAAGGGGAAGAATTGACCCTGGACGCGCACAAAGCACGGATGTCAGCGAATCTCTCCATGACACCATATCAGTTTCAAAGTCCCACCTGCTCATCATAGGTATAGTCTGACGACATGCTGCGGCGTGTTCAGGGCGACAGCGGTTGCCGCCGCGTAATTAAAAGATCGTAGAGTGCAGAGATGAGGGCTACTCGGACTGGGCACAAGTAGTCAAAAGAAAGCAAAAAGAATCTCAAACGGGAGCCAGAATCATGGCCCTGAAGCAACAAAGGAGCGAGGTAGGGAGCATTGCACTTCGTGATCTGGTGATGACCGTGTCCTCAAGAATACGCCACCGCCTTCCCGATGGGGAAATTTGTCTCTTTGTGCAGGAAAGCGGTGAGCAGAGGACAACTGTGCATTTGCCTGACTCTTCAGGGTTTCTAACTACGAACTAGTGGTAACCACTTATGCAGGGCATTCTATGGCTTTCTCCTGTCGTCTAAGTGGAAGATATTATTTGATATAATTGTATATATTCAAGCTCCGAGTGTTAAGCTATTAACAAGGTGTACCGAAGTGAATCGAACAAATGTGTCCGCCGAAGTCCTCGCTATGTACAGGAACAATCCACTTCCTCATCTGGTGAGGTTGTGACAGAACAGATTTGCGTGAATACAAGCAAGTCATGTTACTCACCGCGTGCATCCAGGGACACTCAAGCGCCAAACTAAAAGTTGCACGCGAACTCAACCTGGAGTCACGCGGGAGAGTCATGACTCATTCGCGGGTCGCGAAATCGCAGACCAAGATCCACATGGCCGGGTGTAAAGGACCAATCCAATGCAGGGCATCTTCATTGCTTCAAGTCGGGGACCCGGGTAGTCCATGTGATCTGGCGTTCAATGCGTCAGTCGGTTTGTGGTGCGGGTTGGCGTAGGATGCTGGGTCCTATGGCCAATTTCGGCGGTGTTTTTTGGTTGTTGATCGTGAATCATCGCAATCGGAAAAGGCGTTTCATGATTTTTTGATTTTTGTTAGGGTTGGAAAACACTGGAAACTGGGAAATCCAGACATATCCGAGCATTCAATCTCCAAGGGTGCAGTCTCGTCTCCTAATAAATTGTCAGAACGATTCAAAGACTGCAGAAAAAAGGGCTACTCACGAGTCGATGAAGTCGAGTCCACCAAAGTACTCCAGCATGCGATAGCAGAGGCTCAGATCGTCGCCCGGCTCGCCGCCAAACAGACGGTACTGTGCGGCCTCCATTCCACCAGTTTTCTGCTGAGTTTCACGGATCTGCCATGCGGTATACCCATATTGCCAGGTTGGGGCGAGGGTCGCTGGCGCCGGAGATCCAGGTGAAATGCATGCAACCGATGATTTGGCGTGTATGTTGGACTGGCTCAAGACAGGCGATGCAATTGCCGGTAAGCTAGTAGCTTGATTGACCGGTGTTTCTTGATTGGAGTGATGACGGGGGCGCGTTCGGCGTCGGTTGTGTCTCTGACCCATCCTCAAGCATTGAAAATAAAAGCAAGAACTTTTAAGGAGCGACCTTCACCCCTGGGAAGGATGAGATGGGGAGAGGAAGATCTACGGGGTGAGGCAGCTTTATATCTGGACTGACAACCACGGGGTATGAGTCGGTTGACGTGAGTCACGTAAGGAAAAAATAACGGACCCACAGTGGAACCTCGCAAAGTTCGGCAGATCACCAAATGGCCTTAAAAAATGGCGCCAAACCCTTGCACTAGTCCCCCTGAAAGGCGTGCTTCCATGCGTCAGATCATCGGCTCACTGACGCTCTAGCCATCGCGCGATTTAACCAAGCCATTTGGAATCTCGGCTCTACCGACCGAGTCCTCCCACATTCAATGAGGTGATTTTTGCGATTGGGCATTACGTTGCGGCCTGGAATGCGTCAGACTCGCTGCCTAAGCATCCAGGAATGACGCAAAATGTTCGATCGGCCAATTCGAAGTCCGACGCCGGCGGCTTTGCCGTGCGGACCGAAACGGAGCTCGCATCAGGCTATGGAGGCACGGGAATACGGGAATGCGTGGTCTCACCCGGCTGTGCCTTTTCAAGTAAAAGAAAAAAGGCAAAAAGAAGGGGAAAAAAAAGCATTGGCCATCAATCTCGGAGACACTCGCCAGACTCCGAGACCCAAATCACTGAAAATACATCGACACACTAACTCACTAGTCATTAGCTCAAAACGTAAAGTAGGTCGATTTATTTCAGATTTTCGCATTGAATTCCGAGAGTCTTCTCGAACCTTGAGCAAGGGATGAGCACACCACGCTGACCACGCAACCATGCAGTCCTTGCTGAAACATTCCTTGCCTGGCCAGTCCAGACTCTCCTGAAACTTGGTCGATTTCTACGGACTACACGTGGGTCGACAGGTAAACATTTCGGTCTCGACGCTCCCCCTTGCAGGCCCGCTGGAATAGGGGTGTTGAAAGGCGAGCGGCATGCCTATTCCGCCTCTGCCTGTCAAACTGAAGATCGGCGATACCCGGGGCCGCTGCCGCTCAGGAATATACCATTGACCAATACTTCGTCTCTAACCTTCTCAACCCTTTGGAATGGATGATTTCACCACTTTCCTCGCGCTGACTATGCGACTACCACGCTTAGAATGTTATTATAAATACTTGAAACTTGCAAGATCTGTTACTTGCGCTCCACATTATTAAGTCATTGCATGATCTGACAAATGAATGATTACCTATCCAAATATTAGGAGAAGGAGATGGGGCTCGCAGATCACACTCATTCAACGCCTTCATTACTGTAGGGCTGCGTATCAAAAAAGAGTCTAGATTTAAATGAAGAAAAGGCTGCTTCCGTATTCTGATTCGCCATAGGGCATCTAGAGTCAAAACCACAAACAGTAAACCATCTTGCAAATGTTCCCTCTTTGCCAACCCTTCGATACCCAGGACTGCACGTGGTCGGCAGGGTAGTGTACCGCTGCCCTCCAGTGTCTTGGAGCTAATAGGGGCTCAATGTTCGTTTGTGAATATAAATAGGAGACAGACAGGAAAATTTTGAATTAGTCCCCACAACACTCTCCAGTCTTACTCCACCAGAAGCCACGATGAACCACATGTGTCATGAAACACTCGTAATCATCCAGATCAGGTTCCCCTGAAACCAGGTCAATTTAACACGTGGGCCTACATGAAGGCAAACATCTTGATCTCAATGCTCTCCCTTGCAGGACCACTCGTCGAAGAAGGATCCACAAAAGCCGTGTGAGGCAACGTCATACCTCCCTGATCTTCCTGGCTATCAAACTGCCGGAAAATCGGCGCTTCTTGGGGCCGCTGTCCACCCACATAATACCACTTCTGTCTCGGGTTGAACGCGTACTTGCCCAACTCATTCCATCCCGTGGGGAGCACCAGACGGTTCTGCAATGCGGTCTTGTCGCCAGTCTAGACTCTCCCAGTCGCAGACGGCTAGCGGGTCTCTTTCGATGGTCTTCAGAGGTCGCCAGACATTGATAATTTGCACTCGGCCTTCAAGGAGACGCTGTCGCTCTTCAGCGTCCTGAACTACTGACCTGAGATGACACAGGGCACCGGCTGCCGTGAAGTCGGAATGTACGATGTGCGCTGGTGCGCGATTATTCGCCAGCATGGCTGAATCATCTGCGAAGCATCGCACTCGGTGGGTGAAGGTGATTGTCCTTGTTGCGTCAGTTCTGGCCTTTGGATCAGTGAGTGATCCACATCTCAGTATCTGAGGGCACCTACATTTGTTGAACCAATTTCTCCATCTCGGGAATGATGACTGATTCTACATGTGTCGAGTCTGAAGCCTTGTCAAACCCAAGTATGTCGTGGTGAACATATTGGAATCCGTTCTGGCCCAAGGTGAATCGGCCCTCCTGGCCTCGGATATCTTGCACCTGAACGGGATGCTTCTCGTCCAGCGCCTTCATAGCTGGCATACATTCCTCGGGCTTGTCCTTGGTAAAGTCCGAGACCACGCTCATATCTTCCGGCCGGTGCCAGAACACGAGTTCTGTATCCACATTCTTAACGGTGGACAGCGTGGTTGACTCCATGTTGATCATAGGCATGGCTGTGCAGCGATGGAATGCAAGTGTGCAAAGCAGCGGTCATGCAAAATACCGTGTTGTGTGGAAGTCGACCATTTCAAGGTGATCGACAAGATGGAGGCGTGTCGGCGAGTCTCAAATCTGGTGCGAGTGCACAACTCGGTGGGCCCTTAAGCACCACATGGAATTAACCACCAAGTGAGGAAATGATCACATTTCCTGTACGCACTAATCCCGAGTTTACTTGATCGGCATTGGTATACGAAGCCGAAGCCGAATTCGAATTTTAATCTGTGAAGAGGTCGACATTCGGCTTGTTAGTCCATTCCATTCCCCTAAGAGAAGTTATATGGCCAATCGACGCTACCATTCTATTTGAGGAGGCTGATCAACACCTCTACGGTGCAGACGGTAGTCTCAAAAATGACGAGAGGGCCATTACTGGAATCTATGAGTTTTGTCTCATTCCTTCTGCATATTTACTTTCATCACGTGGTTGGAAATCGGTATTCGGCCACAGTGAAAGACCGAAGTTCCCGAGGTATCCGACCGTAGGCCTTATATAATGAGGTTCCTAGTCTCTTTATTAAGTAAAAGTGTTTTGATAATTTCTGACTCCATTGGTTGCATGAAGTCTCTTCTAAATCGCCGAAATGATTACTCTTAACGTCGCCTATACCGAGCCAGTCAACTGCTCTGATCCTTGCATTCCAACCTTAACTCGAGAACAAATCTGGAAAGGCTTGGAATTGAAGGCTCGATGTCCTCAAGACTTTATTCCATCTTTCGATAACTCACGAGTTATTGAAGAACGGGACGATGGTTCCTATATTCTCAGAGAAGCCCATGTAGCATCTGATCTCCGCGAATCTCCTATGGCAGGAAAATGGATCAGAGAAGAGTGCAGATTGTATAGGCCAATCATGGTAGGGAGTTACAATCCTTGAATCTTTGAATAGCCATTCAAAGGGACCCTTCTCGTCGACTCTTAGCTAATTCAAGAACAGAGTCACTTCACTCTACCTGACGGGTCGATTATCCAGAATGCTTTGTCGGAGGGGCCTGGTCAGGATTTATACCTGACTTTTACGTATCAATGGAAGCTTTTTGATATTGAACCAAAGACAAAGGAGGCGGAAATGGCCCGGGATGACCATATGAAACTTGCGGTGTCTTCGGTTCAAGGAACAATCAGAGCGCTGAGAAAATTGGCAGAAGAGCATAGATTATGAGCGAGACAAGAGGAACTTATTGATGTTCTGGATTTGCAGTAACACTGAGCTAAACCTAGTACTATATTACCAAATTCTATTACCGCGGATGAGCTTCTTAAGTTCATCTCTCGTGGATATGCCACTTCTGTCTGCCTCATGGTCACGCCGGACTCTTTGGAATCGGTTCTTGACTCGCCTCTTCCGTCTTCAGCCCCTTAAAGGGAACGCAAAGAGCTCCCTTCTGTGATCGCGATCTCAAGGGTTGCTCATGAAACCCCAACCGAGCAGAACACAGAGGATCTGGAAAAAGATACCGACTGTAAGCCACGGGCGTAATTTAAAGTGGCCGTTGAATCACCCATGATTGATCTGTATGGTATTACGGCTTTGGATGTTATGGACCCCGCATTGACTAGTGGTATGAGACACGAGAAAAATATCTGGTGCTATGTCTAAAAGGATGGCATCCGGCAATACGTGGAAGCCCACTGATATTGAGCGAGTGTTTGGATACCTCGAGATGTTTAGCCCACGTTTTGGATGTCTGAATGCCATCTAACTTTACTTGTGCCCATCGCACCATAATGTAAAGTAGTAGAAGGTCAGTACGGCTTTCGGCTTTATAGCTAAGGTAATGACGAGAGGGAGTAAATTTGTAATGGTTAAATCTCTAAAGTAAGAGAGCCAGAGAATTGGCTATTCCTATAGATAACTCTACATCTCCATTGCATCAAT
The DNA here is from genome assembly GCF_028827265.1 of Penicillium atrosanguineum. NCBI lineage: Eukaryota > Fungi > Ascomycota > Eurotiomycetes > Eurotiales > Aspergillaceae > Penicillium > Penicillium atrosanguineum. The sequence goes on along the minus strand of NW_026623133.1, from coordinate 3,680,223 downwards.
ATCGACGGTGATGCTCGAGACCCGCCCAAATGACTTGAGAGTATTCAAATAATTCAGGAAATCACCGTCCCAGGACGCTCGGTTGTGATCCTGCTTCGGTCAGCATAACGTCTACAGCTGGCAATTCGATTCCAGGTCTTACCTCCAGATTCAGCCATCCGATAATACCAACAATGGTGGTTTCTTCTAGATTCAAACTAGTGCCGAAGGTTGCACAAGCTCGGCCCCCTCCCTCACTGACGAGAAGACTATACATCTTCTTCCAGACTTGCAGTGAGGCCGCGGCATCTTCCAAGCTGGAGACTTGTGTACGAATGATCTGAACCACAGGCGCCGAGGCTGCATCCTTTGGAGAAAAGCTCGTTTCGAAGAGTTGCAGAGTGGGCGGTCCGGTCACCAAAGGTCTGACTGAGCTAGCGAATGCCGCAAATTGCTCAGAGCCGACGAAGTCATGAAATGAATTCGCCGCGTTCCATTCTTTACAGTATTAGAAATTTTCAGAGGTCAGCCAATATGTATGCTCACCAAAGAGAAGAAATTCATGATGTCTCTCTCTGACATCCTTCCCATCTTCCGTCAAAACCCATCCTCGAAATGCATGAAGTAGACCGGGATTCGGATGGGTCAATCCTTTACTCAAAGTTGGCCAGTCCTTCTCCAATGTTTCCAATGTCGCAGGATCGGTCTTCACGCGTGGAAATATAAGTTCAATGATCGCCATGGTCAAGGTAGGGTAAACATCTATGATTGTTGTGATCATGAGAAATTGGGGGATTTCAGAGGCCCTTATATAGGTCTTGATTGAATTATAGAGTATATAGAATTTCTGATAGAACTGCGGAGTAGGGACTGCGAATAATGGGGCGTTCCAAGGCATGCGGAGTTTGCGGAGTTTCCATGCGGACATTTTTCAGGATGGACGTTGAGGTATGGAGATACAATAAGGTGGTTTCGTATAAGATACGGTACTATTGCGGTCGCTCTGTATGTACGTAGAAGGCTAAGTGTGAGATATGATGCAAGACTTCTCATTGACATGTTCTTGTATCAGTGCGTCCGCTGCATTGTTCCTATATAGATAAGACTTTGTGGCGTAGGTCTGGTGTCAGTATATTCCGTTCCGAAGGCCTGATCCTTAGGGCTGACACATATCCTTCACCTGCGCCATTTGCCACTAAATATCGAGTTTTGTGGTGTCCCTAAAGGTTCCCTGGCCCTTCGAAAAGAACAGATTCTATAATCACATTGCGAGGAATCATAGGGATAAGGCGCATTTCCTAGTAAGGAAGTTCCGCCTCCGCAAATGCGGCGGGAGCCTGTTTGGATGATGTTCCGCCAAAGTGGATAAGGAACAATTTCACCTATTTAATGGCACCAAGTGTTGTTATTTACCCCTCCTGCAACGGACTTCGATCGCGTTGAAAGAAAGCCTTCTCGATCCCTCGCTTAGTTACAACAATCTTATCCAATGGCGGAATTACCAATTGTGAAGGGCAACTTTCGCCACGATAACAACACCTTTACAGGACAATCCAGCGTGATGGAGATGTTCTCATTGAAGGGTAAAACTGCTGTTGTCACTGGAGCAGCTTCTGGCATCGGACTTAGTGTAGCACATGCTCTCGCAGAAGCTGGCGCAGATGTTGCTATTTGGTACAACACAAACAAGAAGGCAATTGAAGAAGCCACGCAGATCGAGGAAAAGTATGGTGTTCAGTGTATGTCATGGCTTTCTTGCCACGTCAAGTATTTGCTAATCATGGTCCCTCAGGCCGAGCATACCAAGTCAATATCAAGGACAGCCGCAACGTTGAAGAGGCCCTAGAGCTATGCGTTCGCGAATTCAGAGGTCGTCTGGATATCCTCATCGCAAACTCCGGAATTCCATGGACCAAGGGCCCTATGGTGGACGCCCCTCTTGACCACTACGCGAATGTGACTCAGACAGATCTGGATGGGACTTACTATTGTGCAAGGGCTGCTGCTGCTCACTGGAAACGACAAAAAACCGAGAATACAGATATCTTCGGAAAGCCACTCACCGGCTTCACGTACGGCAGCTTCGTGGCCACTGCCTCAATGAGTGGTCATATTGTCAACGTTCCTCAACTTCAGGCTGCATATAATGCAGCTAAAGCCGGAGTCATCCACCTTTGTATGTTTTTATTGCCAATTTGCCAAGTTGAGATATGCCTGCTAACTACCCCATAGGCAAGTCTCTTGCCGTGGAATGGGTTCGATTTGCCCGCGCTAACACCGTTTCTCCGGGCTACATCGCGACCGAGATTTCCACGTTTGTGCCTGATGAGACCAAGAGTCTTTGGAAGGATAAAATCCCAATGGGTCGTGAAGGTCTGCCCCAGGAACTCAAGGGAGCCTATCTGTACCTTGCTTCCTCTGCCTCGAGCTATACAACTGGCGCCGATCTCATTGTTGATGGAGGTTATACCCTGCCTTGAATTCGCTAAGAAGCTCAGCTCTCGCTTTGAGATACCTGGAAAGCTGTGAGCTTGACATTGCACGGAAGAGTGATTTTCGAACAAATAGCTCGCATTAGATAGCCTTGCATTCAATGATTCCGAAGAATCACCTTCCTGGTGAATAGTTTCACATAAATAGAAGCCTCCGAAGTTTTCTCTGGTCTATTCATGATGTACGCAGTCGGGGATATCCTTGGAACATATGCGTTGTCTTCCAGAGTTGGGAGTTTACTTTATGGAGCTGTTTTGGGCCTATATAGCAATGGAGGGGCATTGGCTGATCTTTCCCCATAGACAAGCTTAGGTGCGGTCCAGCCTCCTAACTAGGAAGTTCCGCTAGGAGTGGGGCGGAATAGTCAAGTCCAGTCTCATCCCGAACTTTTCTGAGGAATACACAGTGGGATCAGACGTTGTATTCCGAAATGGCAGATCGAGAGAAGATTTTCACCTTTGTTGCGAATGATTCTGAGGGCCTTCCCTCCAATCGCAAACAAACCCGCCGAGCATGCGAGCATTGCCGCAAGCGCAAACGGCGCTGTGCCCATGGCCCTAGGCTCGCTCCCCGCGTGCCTGAGAAACAATCACCTCGGAACACGACAGTAAATGATACATCCTCTCCGGCTGCCGGACAAGAGGTCTCAGTTACCACAAGTTCTGGAAACACCAACGACACAGCTGGGGCCACGCAATCGAATAGCCAGCTACAAGGTCCAGGAGCTCGCGTCGATGGTGAATCTTGGTTCGTTGGTAATATGGATCCAGAAGGAGCTTTCTTGATTGCAGCAAGCCCTGATTCGAACCCTGGAGCAATTCGGCGGCATGATCTTGGCGTTTGGTTGCCAGCGAGGAATGCATATTCACAACTCGCGGTCAAGAAGCCAAGATCAAGCTTCATCTCTTGCCCTGACCCTTTGATATCTTCGGTCTTTCTACCATATCTAGAAGATCAATGCTTGAGTGTACTACCAGCTCCTCATGATATGGAGGGGCTCCTTCGGATATATATGGAGAACATACACCCTATATTTCCGGTTCTAGATCTCGACTCTTATCAAGCCATGCCCAGCAAGTCTCCGGAAAGGATCCTTCTATCGCAGACAGTTTGCATTGCTGCCAGTATTGACCGGAATTCAAAGCAGTATCTCAACCTACTCACGGTCGCGATTTCCCATGCCGACTTCTCTCGGAGTCTCTTGGATGCAATGAACACGTCAATCGCATTAGGCCTAGTGAGAGATAAATTGGTGTTGATTCAATCCTTATCATTGACATCACTCTTCACGCAATTTTCTGGAGACCGACAAGAATCAGCAGAACTTTTATCTCGTGCTATCTGCCACGCGCATACTATAGGTCTACACCATCGCTGTCATTCATCCATGCCCTCGCAGAAGGAGCAAATTTCTACCCGATTATTTTGCTGTCTCTATGCGCTTGATATACTCAACTCGGCATGTTTAGGAAGGCCTGTGCAGTTCCATCGGCAGGACTTTGGTCGCGACCTTTTATTATCTATAGCCGCCCAAGAAGGCTGCTTTCAACTTTTCCTACGCACAATCTTGCTCATGGAACGGGCCATTGAGATTTATCGACCCGCGGAAAATGGTGTTTGGAAAGGGGTGTTCCCTTCGTTCGAGGATTTGTTGCAGGAAGTTGGCACATCCACTGGCATACCCATGCATCTGACAGGCAAGGCCCTCCACCTCAGAACACTATTCATTGACCTTGGGATCTAATGACCGTTACAGCTACAATAGAGGTATTGTATCATGCCGCTGCTATTTTGTCTTGTCATTCCACAAACCTGCATGGTGTCTCCCGTCCATCGTCAGAGACAAATGTACGCCAAAGTCTCTCGGCATCTAGAGTCACATACATCGTCGGCGACGAGTTTCACAATCAATTATCATTATTTCCGATCATTCCATACGCGGTTGCCCTCTCTTTACGTGTGTCTTGGCACAGTCTCCAGCGAAGCAAAGCAGCTATCTTCCAGGCAAGGGCACGGAAGCAGTTAGTTGCAAACTGTGCGATCCTTCGAGAATTAGGAGAGGGTTTCTACTCTGCTTCACTTATGGCAGATCTAGGAGAACGTCTAATCAAAGACTTGGATAAGAAGCAAGAAGGGGAAGAGCGAGAGAAACAGGATCAAGTACCTCTACGAAATAACAAGTCTACAAATAATTCCACGGATTTTGTGAACCCAGGTAAGTTTTTCGACTCCTTCGATTGATGAATTTTATTAACTTCATGTTAAGTGGAACCATCCCTACAATCTATGCAACGCTCAGAGTCTGCCGAATCGACATATCAGTCGTATGATCCGAGTTCCTTTGATCCAATGTCGTTCCTGGGTATTTTTGATAATTTTGATCTCGAGATTGGGCCTATCGGAGGAATGACTGAAGGATCACCCTGAGCTCTAAAGCTGTTACCAAATAAAGACAAGATTCTGAAAAAAAAAAAAAAAGGTGAAAAGTAGCTCTCGATGGAAGGGTTTGGTAATATATGTTGTCTATTTTATAACTCGCTGTACCATCATAGGACGCTTGTGTAGTATATTGACTGCGAGTGGCTGAGAGGGTTATCGAGAGTTTGAAAGTACGAGAGCGGCTGAGCTCCACAAAACCGATACGTGATCATTGTGGTTGCTTGGATCTTTAGGTATTCCAGTTATGTCCTCGAATGGCCCTTGCTTGCATACGAAATCTACATTACCATGGAATGGACTTTCCAGCTCTATGCAGATCCCCGAATGATGGCAAGCATGTCTTCTCCCTTCGGCGCGGTCGTGAGGTTCTCATAACCGTCAGCGGTAACGAGAATATCATCCTCGATGCGCACTCCGCCAATGGAAACGTACTTATGGGCGATATCGAAGTCGATATATCGAGCAAAGGGCTGCTTGCGCGCATTGGCAAGAGCCAAAGGCGAGAAATAGATGCCAGGTTCCACTGTCACAATCATACCCTCTTCCAGGAGAGGAGCAGAAAGTGTACAAGGAGAACGGCTAATGGACTGGTTCAAGACTGGTCCGTACTGGGACTGGTCCAAGTAAGGATGAAGCGCTGTGATCTCTGACTCGGAGACGTCGTGGACTTCGAGACCGACGTGGTGACCGAGGCCGTGGGGGAAGAATATCTTGGATGCGCCGGATGCACGAATTTCAGAGTGCGTACCGTCTTTCAAGACGCCCAACTTGAGCAGGCCATCGATGGCGATTTCATGAGCTAGGTCGTGTAGAGAAAGGAACCGAGTGCCTCTTCGAATCCGCTTGATGCATTCTTCTTGCATACGCTCGACCAGGTGATAGATGTCCTTAGTGTATTGGTTGGGCCACTGGCCAGTAAGCGGGAAAGTCCTCGTCACGTCACTCGCGTAGCAGTTCCATTCAGCGCCGGCATCGAGACAGACAAGAGGTTTCTTGTGGAGAGATTCATTATTGCGGTCGTAATGGAGGACGGCAGCATTAGGCCCGGAAGCAGCGATAATCTGATATGCTTGATTCCGTGCACCGTGCGAGATGCAAGTGTCCAGAAACAGACCTTCGATCTCGGACTCATTCTTCATTCTAGATATGCGCTCTAGAATACTTCTATGGGCCAGTGCCGAGACCTTATTTGCCTGGCGGATCATCCGAATTTCATAGTTATCTTTGACGCCACGTGCTGCATCCATGGCGGGCAAGAGCTGCTCTGAGTCCAATGGCAACTCTTGCGGAAGACCTTCCGGTTTTTCTGAATCATGGACCATATAAAGAAGGCTGTTCGGGACCCGCTCACTCAGCCAGACTTTCAGCTCCGGTTGGAGGGAGGAGTAGTATTGAACCCGATCCACATCGTAGCGATCTTGCGCCTCTTCTCGATCAAGGGTCGGGCCCATCCAAATCGCCCGGTGGAGATCAAAGTCCGGCACGAAGAGGGTCAGCTTGTCCAAGCCGACATCGTAGGTAAGAGCGCAGTCGGGCTCGTCGACGCCGCTGAGGTAATAGAAATATCGTCGCTGTCGGAACGGGCGCGCTTGATCGGAGTCGCGCAGGTTTATTGTGGGTTGCCCGGCGAGGAAGATTAGGCCATGAGAGACACCGAGTTTGCGGGCGACATTGCGCGCGTGCTGCTTAGCTGTACACGGAAGGGCGCTTAGCTCGGGGTCGGTATGATGGCCGGGTTTCAGTAAACCGAAGGGCGCTCCGCGAGGTGTAGACTACAATGGGCATTTCGACCTTGCGGAGCTTCTCCTGGTTTCGTGACAAAGGAGACTGACCTGGGTATTTATCGCAGGAGGTGCCAGATACGGCTAGGCGGATGTGGTAGGAGTCGACGGAATTGATCATGACGGACTGCCCTGCCAAGGAGGGGAGCGGTGCAACGGGGGCCTTTGCACGCATTATGAGGGTAGGCGAAGCGATGGGAGGGGTCACTTTCTAGGGCCAAGTAAGGAGCCACGAGGGGAGCGAGAGGGGAAAGAGGAGCGTAGGAGAGAGAGGCTTATCCGGAGTAGGGATGGCCTCTACGGTCGGATACCGCCATTCGCAAACTTGACAGGTTCCTTTGCCCGAGAAGTTTAAAAGAGATAGTTCGTCGCGCAGAATAGACTGGAATTGAGACTCTAGACTCTAGAATCCGGAACCCAGCAGCCTGAACCCAGGAGTCAGGTACATAGGGCAGTGCGCAGTGCAGGCACCGGAAACGTCTTAGATAACCCAAGTCACTTGGACTTGCCGCCTTCGCCCACTTATCTCCTCTTCTTACATCTGCCCTCAGACAACCCACTTTGGTCTCTCACCGTTCTTTGATTTTTTTTCTCTTCCAGTTCTCTTCATTCCTGCTTCACCCATCGGTCAATGAACGATGCAGGGTCTTGAGGCATCGGGCCCCGGTGCGCTCGCAGACCTGCCCTCCACACTGAGAACGGTGATAGGCAACCCGACGACGTCACCGCTCGGCCTCGTCTCCCAGACCGTCCAAACCGCTCTACAAACCCCAGTATCCTTGTCTCAACAGCAGATCCAGGAAAACCTCCAGCATGTTATCTCAACTCTGTCCTCCGACTTCGATGCTGGCCGCGTGGTTACTACGAGTGGCGAATCTTCCGGCTCGACCGGCAAAGGCATCCTGATTGGAATCTTGTCCGCCTTTGGCTCGGCGGCTATCGCATTTGTCGTGCTAGCGATCTTCTTCTTTTTTAAGTATACTCGCCGCGGGCGGATTATGCTGGATCGTATTGGTCGTCCAGGTGAATATGACGACGAACAAGCATTTGCGCGGGAGGAGGAAGCGGCCCTGGAGTCCATGGACGATTTGTCGCGGTCGGAGTACCTAAGAGCGAAAGGTAATACCTAGGACACCGATGTTTATGCTTTCTGTACTGACATTCGACGCAGCCTGGGTTCAGTCAAATCCACCCGAGTCCATGTCAACCGATATCTCGCTGTCGCAGTTCCTCGCCATCCAAGAAAAAGGTGTCTCTGCCTGGGAATTCCAGCCCGAGCTGGAGATCGCAAACTGTTTTGTGGAAGGTCGTACCGAAATTGAGTTCTTCGATTCTGAGTGTAGCGTTCAAACGAACCTGCCCATTCCTAAGCAGAACGAAGTCTACTACTGGGAAGCCAAGATATATGATAAGCCCGATTCAACAATGATTGGAGTTGGCCTGTCCACGAAACCATACCCTCTTTTCCGCATGCCTGGTACGTCCCTTGTTAATTTTTTGATTCCACATCCGGCTAAATCTGTCTAGGCTTCCACAAAACGTCTGTTGCCTACGAGTCGACCGGCCACCGCAGACACAACCAACCCTTCATCCCGACCCCGTACGGCCCACCCCTGCTCCAAGGCGATGTCATCGGTGTTGGCTACCGGCCTCGATCAGGCGCCATTTTCTTTACTCGCAACGGCAAGAAGCTCGAGGATGTCGTCCACAACTATCGCTCACAAAATCTATTTCCCACCATCGGCGCCAATGGCCCCTGCAGTATCCATGTCAACTTTGGCCAAATGGGCTTCGTGTTCATTGAGGCTAATGTCAAGAAATGGGGGTTGGCCCCAATGACAGGTAGCCTTGCTCCGCCCCCGCCCTACGGAAGCGAACAAGGCAGCATTTTGCTTGAATCGGGCCGAGAGAGCGCCGCCCAGATTTCCCAACGCGTTTACCAGACTCACACTGCGAGAAGCTCCAGTATTGGACTTCCTCAGGCGGTCAGCCCCGGGCCAATTCGGTCTCCGACCGAAATCTCCCTTGCCCAGCTAGCCCACATCCCTTCTAATGAGGATGCGGGCGAGGGTTCTAGCCGTATTGGCACTGATGGAGAAGTCGACGGCCCTGCTGTGGCAGTTGGAGCTTCTGATGACGATGTTCTGCCTCCGGAGTATGAGAGCCCAGGAAGCAGTCGCCGAGGCAGTGATGCGTCCACATCTCTGATGTTCCCTGCAAGGACACGCCAAGATAACAGACAACGCCCGGATAGTCCCGACCCAGATGCTCGGGGCCTGCCGAGTTACCAAGCTGTGGTTGACCGGGAGTTCAGAGATCATGAGTGAGGGCACGTCCGATACGTCGACTTTCATACGTCCCTGCTTTTGAATATACGTTTCTCTTTCCGGATCCGACCACGGACGAACACAACATTATACCATATCTTTTTTTTGCCGTTTCAATTAGCGAGTTCACGGTTGGCGTTATAGCAACTTTGGAGGACCGGTTTATAGGACATCTCTTTTCTTTCTTTTTTTGGGGAGACACCTGTGGGACGAAATAGGGGTTTGAGTCATTGTTTTCCCAGGCGATCAAAAGGTGGATCTCATACGAAATCATGTTCTACAAGGGGCCATCGCTAGCCTTTCCTCTCGCTCTTGGTGTCTTTCTAGCCTTTCATACCCCTTGGAGGCAGCTCTGTACATTTTGTGATCTAACACCCTCAATACCCCGGGAAGCCCGTCCAAGCATTTACTGATAGCCGTTCATTGAATCTGGCTTAAATACTATCCATGATTCTTAACAAAAAGACTTTCAGTAGACGGTTTCAAACGACGCGTATCAATCTACATAGTATAAAACCATGAAGGTGCAATTATAGTCTTGGTGATAACCACCTTGAGATAGTTGTATAGTGCTGAACATGGTATTTAGTATTATCGGATTGCGTAGGCGACGTCATGGACCTCAAGGACAATATTATATCTCACCAGCACGTCTACAATATTCCTGGCCAAGCTTTGACTTATACAATGCCATGAAGAATAACGCGCTAGGGAAAGAATAGAAAGGCGACAACGAGATCGATTCAGATTGCTTTTGGTTAGTGTGGATCGATGCGCTAAGTTCCGCCCCCAAACCGCCCCGGAGCTCTGATCGCCCTCCGCATCTTTCCTTTTCTTCCAGGTCTCACCTCAAGCTCTCCCCCTTCTCTCTCTCTGTCTCACTGTCTCACCAGTCTCTGCGCCGTCCCGATAGCCAAGCCTATATCGCAATCATCTCTCAGTCGCACCTCAGCCAAACTTATTCGCAAGACATTGCCACACGGTACATCACACCGGTGATTCTGCAGGCGCTAGCGACCTCGCGAAACATAAGAGCCTTTACCAATTGGCGCCAGCCAGCTGGAGTTAGCTTGCATTAGTGCCTGTCCGACGCTGCACACGGCGTCCCCTCGCGGTGGTACAAGCTGGGGAAGGTCCACACTGGGCGGATTCTCTCCAGGCCGCAGCTTATCTGCGACTACGCTCTCGAACCTGCGCCAGGTGTATCACACGCATGGTCCGGAGCTAGCGACACGATAGCTCTGACGCTTGGTTCCTGACCGCAAATTTCTCTATTTCTGGCGCGCGGCAGCTATGCGATGAGGAACTAGCGTCTGCACTGCGACACCTCACAACAGTCCAATTCACAACTTTTCTTTTGCCCGTTTCAGCTCGGCCGCATCTTCCTCCGCCACATCTTGAGACTCTTCGACCAATCTTCTCGGAGACCCTGTGAGACCTGCATTCGACAAACTTGAGGATCAGGCTCCAAGGTACCTTTGCGCCCTCTTTACCGACTCTCTCGCGTGTCTCGCCGAACAAAGCGGCTATTCCTAACTCAGAACAATGCCAGATAAACCATCGTTTCAAGTCATTGTTTTGGTGAGTTTCACATACTAGCCACGAGTCACGTGTAGAGCCTGTTATCGGGGGTTTGCAATTCCGTCTCCCCGTCCTTTTGCGACGGGCGATGTGCAAGCCCATCTCGGGTTCTGACATATGAAACCCTGCCACTTGAGCCGCATGCTAACTTCCCTCAGGGTCCGACCGGTGGTCCTCGCGAAGACAACGTGACGGGTATTCTGGTGCGGTCAATATCAACAAAATGGACACCAAACTCGGTGGTCGCCGTCGACGCAGGTACAATGCTTGCCGGCATCATTCGACTTCTGGACAAATACATCCCCGGGTCGAAGGACGAAGAAGGCATTTTGCAAGATGGGCCCTTCAAAGGCCTAGAAATGCCACATGAAACGGCACAAGCTAATGCGGCATATGTCTTTCGGGAAATTATCGGGGCTGTTCTCATTACACATCCCCACCTGGACCACATCTCGGGTCTGGCGATCAACACGCCGATCCTGGAGGCGGGAAGTGGGCCGAAACCCGTCGCCGCTTTGCCGTCCGTATTATCGGCGCTTAAGAATCACATGTTTAACGATGTTATCTGGCCAAATTTGTCGGATGAAGATGGTGGTGCCGGTCTCCTCACTTACCAACGTCTGGTGGAGGGTGGAAACCCAAGATTCGGAAATGGAGAGGCGAGAGGCTACGTTCGCGCCTGTAACGGGCTGCTGACCAAGTGTTTGAGCGTCAGTCACGGGCGATGCAAGCAACGATTCCATCCAGAGAGCGCAGCTCACCATCGTGTTGGGAGTGCCGTCTTTGGCGATCAGTTGATGCTGCCCTCTCGTGCTATATCCGTCGATAATACGGATGGAAGGTCAGAGCTCCCAACTCCACAAATCGAAGTAACCAACTAACATCAAGCCAGCTTCTATTCACCCGCCCGGTCCCCTCGTATTCTCCCTAATAACCCAAAGGAATCTATTATGGCCACAGTCGAAAGCTCCGCCTTCTTTCTCCGCGACCACCGCACCGGACACGAGATTATCGTCTTCGGAGACGTCGAGCCAGACTCAGTAGCCCAAGAACCGCAAAACAAACGTGTCTGGGAAACAGCAGCTCCAAAAGTTGCCTCTGGGATCCTCCGTGCCATTTTCATCGAATGCTCCTACACAGACGCCGTCAACGACGCATACCTATACGGCCACTTATGTCCACGCCACCTAATCGCAGAACTCAAGGTTCTCGCTAAACAAGTTATGGACATCCGCGACGCAAACAACGCAGATCTAAAACGCAAACGAGACGGCACTGGCTTACCTGATTCCGGCACGGAAGTGAGCCCACGCACAAAACGAGTCCAGAGCATCGCTGGCCAAAAAGGTCGGAAAGCCGATGCAACTTCCGAGCCAAGGGCACACTCTAATCTACGTGATTCTGTTGATTATATTTCTGATGATCCTATGGGTCTAGGTTTCATTGAGGGCGTGGACCCTCTCACTGAATTTGAGATCCCCAATCCTGTCGGCTGGGTTGATGCAGATCCCCTTCCTCTAGCTGGGCTACCTGTGTACATTATCCACATCAAGGAAAGCATGACAGATGGTCCACCTATTAGGGATCAAATCCTGAAAGAGCTCCAAGCGCATAGCAAGGAGGCTCATTTGGGTTGTGAGTTCTTTATGCCGGATCCAGCTGAGGGGATTTGGATTTGAGATGGAGTTTATCTGGGTGGAAGCATTTGTTTAGGTTGTGATTTAGCGTAGCGTTGCTTTTTTTTCCCATCAATTGTTTTAGTATCTCCGGGTGAGCTATAGATGGGATTAGGTTTTGTGGTTCATGGTCGCTGATAAGTTTTATGAATTCTCGCGAATATACAATTTATACCATTTTACACCCACTGTTGCTCATCTACAAAAGAGAGGTGTAATCATTGATAGAACTGGGATGGTATCGGGACGATGATAGGATAATAGCTCGATTAGCCTGTCATACATAGCTATTTCCCACGTAGCGATCCGATATTGATCACATAGTCCCGAACGAGGGCAGTAACCCTTTCATGATATCGAAAAGAGCATAACTGGGCATAATGCCAAAATGCCAAAATGCCGATAAACAAGATGGGAAGCTCTAAGAAATACGCTTTCAGAGCGCTAGGGAAGCAACTTGTCAACGGGATCCTTAGAGTACACATGCCATTTGAGACCTTTTCAGCCAGGTACTCTGAGCGATAGCGATCGGGTCAATACGGTGATTCCTTTCTTCACAGGGCGTGGTTGCAGCTGTGAAAATGGCTTCTTGGAACTCCTCGTGAAGGGCATCGGTGAACAATCGCTCCTCTTCGAGCCAGAGACATGCCAGGATACGCTGGACAATTCTGGAGCAAGTTGAAATAGGGAGGTTTTCGGCAGCAAAGTTGATATTCGCGGTGAGAATCATTCGAAATGGTTTTATTCAGGTATTAAAGTACAGTCGAAGCCATTTAAGGTTCTGGAAATATAGACAAGAAACCTAACAAGGCACGGCCTTCACTGAGCATTAATTTCATGCCTTAGCCAGAGCAATGACATCCTCCCAATTCGACTCCTTCGATGACGGAGCACGGAGTCCCTTGGCTTCCGAGTCTTCCTCATTCTCACAAGAAGGCTGGTTGGCAGGCAAGTCCAAAACACCTTCGCCATCACGAGCAAAGTCGATCAAATCTTCCTCAGTACCCCATTCACTCATCGCCATCAAGCCAATAGGAACACCGCTCCTACGGTCATATCCTGCAGGGCAGTTGATAGATGGACAGCCGATGAAGTTTGCCAGCCAGACATACTCCATGTTCCGCACAGAGGTCTTGCCATCAGACAAGCCCCGAGCAAGGTCAGCTTCACCGCCATCAATGTGCCATCCAGGGAGAGGTGTTGTCGGAGAGAGAATCATCAGACCAGGATGGGTCTTGTAAAGGTACGCGACATGCGTCATCAACAGGTTACGCAGACGCTGTGCTGCAAGGAGGTCTTGGGCAGTGATTTGCCACATTCCCATGGAGACGAGGACCTTGTTCGGAGCTGTGAGCTGTTTAATCTGGCTCGCATCCAAACCGGACGCGATCTCGGCCATGATGGTCAGGATATGGGCACGTTGGCCTTCGGGTAGATAAGGGATAGTGATATCGATGACTTCGTAGCCGTTTTGACGGTAGTAATCCAGGGCAGTATCGAAAACAGCGCGAACTGGAGTCTCAGCGCGGTCGATCCAGTCGCGGACTATACCAATGGTCTTGGTTCTCTTACGATCGGATGGGAGGGGTACTGGCTTGGGGAATTGCGAGGAAATGGGATCTTGCGATGCTGGTGCCGGTGCTGCCATGACCCTATAAGCAAGGGCCAGGTCATCGATACTCGCGGCCATGGGCCCGAGGACGCCGACAGTGGGTGCAAGACTCATAGAAGGCGCTCCAGATACGCGAGCGTGAGTAGGCTTCAATCCCCAAATACCGCAGAAAGACGAAGGAATACGAATCGAGCCACCACCATCAGCACCAAGAGCAATGGGCACCAAACCGGCACCGACGGCGTAGCCAGATCCTCCAGAAGAGCCACCACAGTAGTATTGATTGTTATGAGGGTTCTTCGGCGTTCCATAGTTAGGATTGTTGTTGTTTGTGTCTATGTTCGAGAGTTAGTTATATCCAATCCTACGGGTCTGAGCTTTCATTTACCGAGACCCAATTCATGCATGGTGGTCTTTCCGATTACAATCGCACCAGCATCTTGCCATTGCTGGACACACCAGGAAGTAGCATCGCTGCCAGCTTTGAAATCAAGCTTGGTTCCTAGGGTACGCTTGTAACCAGTGATGTCCACTTCATCCTTGACCGCCACGGGAATGCCATCCAGCGGGCCAAGAGGCTGGCCCTTCTTATATCGCTCGGTGGAAGATTCTGCAGCTGCGCGGATAATTTCGGCTTGCGACTCGAGGAATGCCGTTGAGTGCTTTCCGGGCGGGTTGGCGTCGCGACGGATCAGAGGAAGCAGCGTCTCGACGACCGCTGTCGGGGTCAATTCGCCAGACGAATACAACGCGTAGTAGTCGGCGGAGGTGTAGTAGGTATTAGACCCCTTCCGCTTCTCCACGGTAGGAGTCGGCGCATCGCTGGAGGCATTCTCGACGGGAATCACGGTAGGATCGTAACGGCCGGGGTATTGATGAAGTTCCGGAATTTCGCGAATCACACCAAATCCAGCATTACGCCAGAAGTGGCTTTGGATGAAGCCAACATTGTGGATTCTACGTTGAGTTGTGGTGGTTAGCAATGGAGCTCTCTGAGCTAGCCGGGTTTGCGCAAACCTACAGAGTTGCGCCGATCGCAAGCGTAGTACCGCGGAAGACCGGGATGGATTGGGTTTCGTTCTTGTATGGAACTTTCGGACCCTCACGAGGTGGAGGGTAGTTCAAAAAAGAGTTACTTTCGGAGCTCATCTTGAGGGAATGGGTGAGAGTGAAGACATAATACGGAGTTCCAATGGAGCTGGAGTTGTTCGGAATGACATCATGAGCCGCGGCCCGCAGCCTGCACGTGGGAATCAGCGGATACAACTCCAAGATCTACAATGCTAAAATGGAGTTCAAAGAACAGTTCAGTTGACTTAAGTACATGGAAGCAAGTGTAATATTTTCAATTAACGCACGATTTATGGGACTTTGTACAACTTGAGTTTATTTTTAGAAACTTGATATGCGAACGATATGAACATACAGCTAGCTACAGTCGCAGCTTGATATTATACTTGTCCATTCCCAGAGCAAGAGCAGTCAAGATCACCGCATATCCGACGAGAATGACCATAGCTAATGGGTGGTCGACATCCAAGGTCGGGACACTCAGGTTTACTGCACCTGTGAGCAGGTTGGCAACAAGGAAAATTGCCAGCCCTCCGCGATTAAAGGCATGCAGAATACGGCTGGTCGCAAAGCTCTGTTCTTCTTCAGCTTCTTTACCACTCGATCGGTAGACGGTCGGGAAGAACACTGTTTCGATCAGGCAGAACAGCAGAAGCTGGACACTGTTGAAGGCAGCAACCCAGAGAACGTATGGCATATTGGCAAGACGACGAGAGACCATGATGTTCGCGCCGTAGCCAAATGCATAGGTGGAGTTGAAGAAGAACATGGTTGACCAAAAAGCCACCTGAAGTCCAAGGCTCATCAAAACGGAATTCCGTCCTTGCTGTGCAGTCTTGGTTGCCGAGGTTCCGCGGGGGATGATGCGGACTCCTATACCTCGGCCTGCCAAGAAGATCGCGAGATATCCCAGGAATGAAAAGATGCCTTCGCGATTTTTGGAGATCAGATCTGATCCGCGAGGGGAGATCAAAATCCAGGTCTTCAGGTCTGTCGATTCGAGAACGACCTGGTACGAAATACTGATGCCCATGGCCAGCACTTCATAGGACGGGATCAACACAGACAGAGTGTCGAAGATCTCCACAAATGGAGGCAAGAAGCCGAGTGTGAAGAAGAAGTTCCAATGGACTCCGTATTCCGTGACGTGCTCCGCATAATCCAATCCCTTGACACTCCAGAGGCGGATCAGACCAAGCACAAGCAAAGGGACCGAATGCCGCACAGAGCCAAGCAGTCTGGTCAAGAAGGCTTTTTTGGGCGATTTCGAGGCGCGTGTTTTCAAGACCGCACGCGCAGACACCACACCCGCCGAGAAAACGAATGAGCCCACGCCGAGGTCCATCAGCGATGTACCCCAATTCTCGACCTTTCCAAACCGGCGCGGGAACACACGGAAATCAACAGCAAGGATAGCCACGCAGGTAATCACCATCATGGCGGCACGATATGTTGTCAAGAATGGATGAACAGGCAGGGACTCTGCCTCCTTTGTGTCGGCATTCTTGGCCTTGGACTTGCGGGGAGGCTTGGCCTTTTGTGGGGAGCGCAAACGATGTTGGGTAAGGAAGAGGAGGACGGCGGGAGAGATGAGGAAGATGTTTAGGAGTACCGGCGCGGAGGAGTAGGCGGTAGTCGCAAATAAGATGGCCAGGACATTGAGGATGAAGTCCGTCAACAGGCCCGCGGGGCCATAGGGCGAGAAGAAGGATAGTCGTGATTGGAGGGCAGACCAGAGAAGAACAGACGCCTGGAAGCAGGAAAGTCAATCGCTATCACTTGTGAGGAGAGTTGTAAGAGCTTACCGGCGCGACCAAGGACACCGCGTTGATATCCCAGATATCACTGCCGGAGAGGTTCGACACGAACGCCTCCTTGCGAGCCTTGTAACTCGAGTCCATTTTGGGTTATAAAACGCGAGATCGAGATCGCTGATGGTCCATTGACAGATGTCCCGGATGAAGTAGGCGGAGGAGAAGATGCCGCGCTGGCCAACACGGTAATCAGGTGATTGCGCCCGGCCCGATTCCATGGACGGCCATTGTTTACTTCGACGACATGCTTTTTGACTCGATTGACTCACACATGTCTACAAGGGCTGGTTTAAAAAATACGAAGCCGTTAGGTAGCATTATTCTAGCACCTTAGGCTTGGTCCTCGGTATGTCGGTAGTATGTATGCAGGGCGAGGGCAGCCTGACAGGGGTTCCTTGGTTGATTATCGATCACAAACGCGGCACTAGAGACACTAGGGACACTAAAGACACTTAATGAATGGATGACCAGATTATGGAAGGTAGGGAGAAGGTAAACGGAAGCAAGACGTTTGAAGGGGTTGGATCGTAGAACCCGAGGCCGTCATTTTCAAGCTTTAAAGGCTCAACGGAGACGAGGTCAATCATGCCCGCCGTTGATCGCTAGGGAATAACCACCGATATTACATACCCTTGTGGACGTTAGACGGTATCCGGAAGGGCCAAGCAGAAGCCGCGAGAAGCGAGAATGTGACGTGCCCGGGGTCGGAGACAGCCAGCTGAACCACACTGGCTGTACGCGACCTCTGCAATTGGCTCAGCACACCCGGCTCTGGGGTCAGGCCGTGGCCGGTGCTTCGGCTACATCATTTGGCGCTTCTAGCTGCATGCCCCAAAGTCATTAGCCACATCGCACCCCTCGATGGCCGATAGGCAGACCCGCAGTGATCGGCCAGGGATGCGTGTCTAGAACCACGTTTTCCTCGATGTGGAGTGGAGGTCAGTGCTCGAGACCGTTGATCTCGATTTGGAATTTTCGCAAATGCGACACATCGCGGGGATCAAAGTACGAAGTACGGATTTTGGCTCGGTGTACGGGTTCCCCTTGATCCCCGACCTTGGAAAGAGGGGGCCAACCATCCTTGCACTGTTGCTGTTCTCTCACTGGTGGCTAACAGGTTCAATTGACCTGTCCTCGCCGAGAATGACGCTTGAGCACAGCGCCGGAAGTAAGAGTCGTGATTTTCAGCTGTTTGAAGAAAAGTCAAGAAGCTACGGGGTATCTATACCCAGAATCTCTCGACGAACCGTAGAGATAGATCAGTTGTTGCCGGATCACCTTTATCGACCCCTCGAACATCACTTTCGAGTCCATACATTTATGGCGTCAGGTTCTGATCATCTCGGTCGCTACTCCATTGACCCCAAGAAAGCGCGCTAAATCAGGATCCAGTTGGGTCCCTGGGGGCCAAAATCGAACATGCGGCCGTCCCGTGGTATGTGCCTGACGCCGTTCCCGAGTTATGCTAGATTACGGATACAGAGATGGCCCTGATATCTCGGCTTTGAACGTTTTGATCCCGTTAAGCGTTAAGAACCGTTCAAAGACCGTGTAGTGCCCAGGTGGATCAAAGAGGGATAAACTGGGAGGGATCTTGCTGGCATTAGAATTGAAGCCTTACCGCAGGCATCAATTTTACACCCCCACCCCCGAAAGCAGAGCAAAGAAGGTCGAACCTGACAAGCGGCGATCGACGACAGCAAAAGGTCCGATTAACTAGAAATAAGTACAGTAAGGTTAAGCCAGAAAGTGTATCGCGGCATTAAGTTTTCCTAGACGCGACTTCCCACAAAACTCGGCACGGGCTTCGCCGATGGCGCATCTCCAGAGACGCTATGTCCATAGCTTCTCTGTATCCACAGGGTTCGTGCGGATCCTCCCTGCCCATTGGCCCACTCAGAGCCAGTGATGGGCCGTTGGGAGCGCCGCATCTCCGGGAGATTGCCTGCCCTCGGGGTCTGGAATTTATGCTAGCGACGATCCGGAGAACGGGCACGTAATGGCGCTGTGCCCTTGACAGGAGACCTTATTTAAGGCTCTCCCCTCCATGGGGCCCGTGGCCCTGGGCGAGAGATTGTGCTTGGGTATCAGTTCCCCTTGCACTCGTACGACCTTCTCTTTTTGCCTCGGTTTTGCCCCTACTCAGCCCGGCGATACCAGGGGGCCGCCCGCACGAGGTAAAAAAAAAAGATAGCACACATTTCGAACCCGGGGAGGTCTGAAGCAAATCCCCGGGGTGTTGATAACCCTCCATGCTAAATCGGTATCTCCTTCCTTCGCTGCAGGACTCATGGTCACCAAGAACTCTATCTTTGTGCGAGAAAGCCGTGTCCAGGACGGCCGGGTCATCGTGCATGGTCTCGGGTCTAGCCTTGCAGCCCCAACGAGACAGACGATGAGCAGCAAGGACGAAGGGCCCCCCAAAAGGCGGGAATCCCGCTCCGGAACTCGGAAGGTCTCCCATCTTTCGGCCGAACAACTGGAGAGGAAACGTGCGAATGATCGTGAGGCTCAACGATCTATTCGACAACGGACAAAGGAACATATTGAGCAGCTCGAGCATCAGGTTTCCGTGCTGCAAGCCAGAGTGGCAGAGCTGCAGCCCCGAAGCGAACGATTCGATGCGTTGGTCCAACAGAATGTCGCTCTTCAGAACGAAGTCAATCGATTGAAGCAACAGCTGGGTATACCCATCGATCGTCCGGCCTTCCCGGCAGGTGGGGATCAGCCTGGTCCTTTTCGGCATGGATGGCACATGGATGAAGGGCCCAGCAATGCAGCCAACCCCGCGACCAGCATGCTATCGCCGTTTCCTGGATCATCGCACCCTCCAAACGCTCCTCGAGCACCATCGGCCGTGTCGGCTTCGAGTCGATCACCCCATCCCCATGACTGGCAGCAATACTCGAACACACGGTCGCCGTCGTTGGGTGACACATCAGAGTCAGACTACTCTTCTCAACCATACGTGATGGAAGGTCAGTTGCGAAGAGGTAGTCATTTGGTTCCTCCTTCTCTGCCTGTCGCCCCTCAACTCAGCTTCGGTGCTCCTGGTCCGAGGCAGCAGCCTTCCGAGTCGTCTTTTCCGCAGATTTATCCACGAGAAGGTCTTGAGTCTCCTGGTCAGCTGTCCATAGAACAGCCTTCACCTCCATTTCTTCCTAGCCAAGCAGCGGCAAGCGCTGGTGCTCAACCAGCGTCTGGGCAGCCATACCCGCCATCAGTGCGCCCGTACCAAAATCCCATGGGACCGCAAACACAAAGAGACCCGCCATATCCCTACCCATGGAATCAACAATCATGACCCTAGCTTGCTGGCGTGGGTATCGAAAAGCGTCAGCCACCTTCCAGGCCGCCGCTGCTCAAAGACCCATCATGCCACGTTGAATATAAGCAAGGACCAGCTAGGAGTCAAAGTAAGTGACTTATTTCGAAGCCATCTAACCAGAACATCAACGGCTAACAATTGGGGTACCTCTTGAAGATCGTTTCGATTCGAAAAAAAGCGGCCAGACAAGGCGCGACGTCTGGCAACAAAAAGTGTTCTCGCAAGGCACAATCTAATGGAAAAAGTACCCGGTCAGACGGACTAGCGCCTCCGATCTCCACAACGATGTCGATACATGCCGCACGGTCTACACAATTCCCATCAAAGCATGGCACGGCGCTGGAGTTTGATCCAAGTGGTCTTTGGTTTTGGGAAATAGAGGAGAAGGGTGGGATGTATGTGACACCGGAATGTTGCAATTGAGAGAAGTAGTCGGCACCTTTCACCATCTATCTCCCTTCAGTCAAAAGGAGTATGATGAAGAGGCATGCATGCAACTCATTTCCAGCCCCGAGGGCCTAGACTCAATGTTATAGACAGAGCTACGAATAATGAAGGACATGAAAGTCTTGATCAAGTTGAAACCTATACTCCCGAGCTGCAGCTATACATAGTGAAGATAAACAATACATCACCGAGGCGCATGCTTCAAATCCAAATTTATCGCCAACACAGCACTCTAAGGTACCGTGACTAATTTGTGTACTGCTTCTGCAGCAGCTTGGCAATGGTCTGCAGCTGGATGTTGCTGGTACCCTCGTAGATCGCGCCGATCTTGCTGTCACGGAACATCTTCTCCGCAATGCCCTCGCGCACGAAACCCATGCCACCCATCCACTCGACCGCGGAACCAGCCACGCGTCCTGCGACCTGCGAAGCGTACAACTTGGCCATGGCGGCGTCCTGCACGAAGTCCTGACCGGCTTCCTTCTTACGGGCGGCGTTGTAGACCAGCGCCCGAGCGGCGGCGATCTCGGTGTAGGCTTGCGCAATCTGGTGCTGCATGCCCTGGAATTCACCGACCAGCTGGCCGAACTGCTTGCGGTCGTTCCAGACGTAGCTGCATCTCTCTATTAGCGTTTCCCCCGTAGTTCGCGCACGGGGTGGAACCAACTTACCGCGCAGCATTCTCCCAAGCGCCGAGCGCCAGGCCGGTCATCTGGGCAGCGATACCAATACGGCCCTCATTCAGGATCTGAATGGCGTACTTGTAGCCCTGGCCCTCCTCTCCGAGAAGGTTGCTCTTGGGAATAACGACATCGTCGAAGTTGAGCACGCAGGTGCTGCTAGCTCGGATACCGAGCTTGTGCTCCTTCTTAGCGATCGAGAAGCCGGGAGTATCCCTCTCAATTACGAAAGCAGTAATTCCCTTGTACCCCTTGCTGAGGTCAAGGTTGGCGAAAACAAGGTAAAGACCGGCCTCCTGGGCGTTGGTGATCCACATCTTGGAGCCGTTGATCTTATAGCCGTCGGCGGTCTTCTCCGCCTTGGTCTGCAGAGCAAATGCGTCAGAGCCGGAGACAGGCTCCGACAAGCAGAAAGAGCCGACAGTGCCGGTAGCCAGCTTGGGCAGCCAGGCGCGGTGGGATGCGGCATCGCCATACTTCATGATGGCGGTGTTAACCAAGGTGTTGTGGACGTCGACCATGACGCTGACACTGGGGTCGACGCGAGCCAGCTCCTCGATCGCGACGATGGCCGCGGTGAAGTTCATGCCCGCACCGCCAAACTCCTCCGGGATCTCAATACCCATGATACCCTGCTCGAAGAGCTGCTCCACAACGGCGGGATCCATGGACTCGGCCTCATCCATATCCCGGACCTTCGGGCCGATCTGCTCCTGGGCGAACTTGGACACCATATCGGCCATCATCGTTTCGGTCTCGGACATCAGGGTGATCGGCGTCGGGGTAAGGTGGGAGAGGTCGACATCCCGACGGCGGGGCGTAGTCGAGAAGGCATATGTGCTAGGAGGACTTGTTAGTCTGAGTCTCGTCAGTTGTCGTGGGGCAGTACCTCTGGACGGGGTGGTAAGTAGCTAGGCGCTTGGAGGTCAGGCGAACCGAGGGAGTGCGAGACAGGGGTCGCAAGACGCGGGAAATAGAAGCCATTGCGACTAGAAGGAGGGGTTCAACAACACAGAGGCAAGGGTGCAAATGGGAGGAAGGAAAGATTGTGAGAAGATCGATAAATCACAAGGAAAGCCGCGAGCCTCGGTTATCGGCGGCGCTGGGATTCGCGGGGACTCCTTGTGGGGCTTATCCGCAACCTAGGTTATTCTCTTCTATGCACAGCTTTCTCTGTCTTGGACAGTGCCATAGCCCGATTATTTCCTGTGTTCTCGAATTGATACGCATACAAAAGCTCTGATTCGATAATTAGAGGTTCATTCACCCCCAAAACAAAAAAAAAAAAAAAAAAATATGTCGATCCTGTGACAATGGTTCTACTAGACTCGGTCGCACACGAGGCAAGCAGAAGAAATGTCTTCTCAAAGAATGAAAAGGCCATTTCTAAGGTCCTAATCCTAGTGTCTACATATGCCAAACGTAGCAGTCAAGGCCCGAGGAAGCTGTGCTGACGGGAGTCGACCTAGTCCGATCATCGGGATCTACAAACGCCTCAACGGGAAGCGCGATCCAAAATAAGCTTGATCGCTTAATTTCATCAATCATTATAATACCGCCTCAACCAACACAGGGGGGGGGGCAATTCTCGGGATTTCTTTGGCCACATGTGCAGGATCTATCGCGTGCCATGACAAGTAATTAAGCCCGGCTCTACAGCCCACCAGTGCGCTCCATTGGACCGTCGCCTCCGTGGTGGCTCGCTGCATACTCGCAAGCTAACACATCTTCGGCTACACCGTCTAGCTCGGGAGTAAGTGATGTACTAAACTACTATGTACTTGGCATGCGTTGGCGAGGGCATAGGGGACTTGGGCGATCATTTAACCCTCGTCCTGAGGTGCGAAAAGTTCCAATACATTTGAACAGAATGATCAAGGTGCGTAAAGATGTTAATACTTGGAGCATTCCTACTAGGTCTTGACATTTGCCTCTCTAAGTCTACTTCTGCAATTCGGACCTCTCCCCACCTCTCTGTCACCTGTGTAACGGCAACGGCTCGTGTAGTCATTGGCCACGCGAGCTTCGCGCCAGAAGCTTTAATCCGAGTTGATAATTACTTAATCAAACTTATTTAAAAACATCGGTCATATCTATGTGCAAGGACCCACAGCTATCTGACCGCACGCAAGAGTGACGCATCTATCAAAAATGGAAGAAATGTCAAGTCTGCCAAGGCGGACGCCCCGAATGATCGGAGGGGCAGTGCGCCCCGAGTGCTGCCAAGAGGCCGACTATTTAACTTTTGAACCTTTTAAACCTAACTTCAACCCTTCACACAATGGCGCCACTCGTAATCAACGTGTCCGGCGAGTCGATCATCAGTCGGCATCCCGAACGCGCCGTGCTACACCTTGCCGTGACATCGGACGGCCCGGAGCAGGAAACGGTATCCAAAGATGTGACCACCACATCCAACGAGCTCCACCAACTTTTCAAGGGTCTATCACCCAAGAACGACAACGGCTATTCAAATGTCGACGCACCCGTGACAACCTTTTCATCCACACTTCTCCGCACATGGTCCATAGTTCCGACAGACGAGAAGAACAAGCCTTTGGACCGAGTGCATCACGCCACATCATCTTTTGAAGTCATTTTCCGCGACTTTGGCAAATTAAGCGAAGTCGCTGGAAAGCTAGTGGCTCACCCCAAAGTCGAAATCGACTCAATCGACTGGCGTCTGACTGATGCCACCAAGAAGGCTCTTGGCAGTGAATCGCGCAAGTTGGCCATTCGTGATGCTATCCACAAGGCAACCGATTACGCCGAAGTTATTGGGCAGGAGGTCGTTGCAGTCGAGATCACCGATGGAGGATCTGCATCGCATGTTCGAGCTAGGTACATGGCTGCCGCTCCTGCGCCCGCAAGAGCGCGCGGTCTGTTCGGCGCATCTCCCCAGATGGAGGATGAAGCCGACACCGCCCTCGATCTGAATCCCCAGCAAATCGAGTTCACAGGCGTAGTAGATGTCAAATTTGAAGCGGTGCAGAAGTGAGACATACGTGGAGCTTTGCGATGATCTATCCGAGAGATTCTCGTTCATCTTAGCGCGATCGCGATTTTTCTGTGAAACGAGTTTTCATATGTGTGTAAAGAAAATCAATATCAAATATATTCTCAATAAAGAAAATTGATCCTAATGCAACAAACTACCATGCGCGCTGGAGAGCAGCTTTCGGGACATACAACTCATCCAGATACTTCACATCCTCATCAGACAGCAACCCATCCTTGAACAGCGCCACAGACTGTACAGCCTCATCAACCCTCGCAATACTTGACAATCCAACGATAGGATTGACTCCCTTCTTCAGACACCACACTATTCCGATCTGAGCCATACTGCAACTCTTCTTCTTCGCCAGCTCTTCCACGCGGTTGATTATAGCCACATCGACCTCAGTAGTTGCGCCAATCAGCATCTGAGCGTAGGCATCATTCACTTCACGCACAGTCTGCTGCGCTTTATCTACTTTGAAAGGCCGTGTGAGGAGACCGCGCGCCAAAGGCGACCAGGGGATAATGCCGATACCGACGTCGTGGCAATACGGGTGCATTTCGCGCTCCTCCTCTCGGTGCAAGAGAGAATAGTAGTCCTGCATGCTGATAAACTTATGCCACCCATTCTTCTCGGCGATATTGTTCAGTGCCTGGAATTCCCAAGCGAACATCTGTCCAATATTTCAGTCAAGGTGGTAGCCCACACGCAACAGAGCCACTTACCGAGCTTGCGCCAAGATAGCGCACCTTACCAGATTCCACGAGATCATTAAGTGCCCGCATGATCTCCTCCCGAGGAGTCTCACGATCAAGACGATGAATCTGGAGAACATCCAAATACGTGCCAAGTCTTTCGATGCTGGCATCCACAGCATCGAAGATATGCTTCCGAGACAGGCCAATGCGATTCACCATGATCCCATCATTGACAGCCATCAAGGCCAATTGCTCTTGATCCGACAGTCCATCCAGGTCACCTGGGTTTGGAAGCCCGCCATAGCATTTCGACAAGATGACGACTCGCTCGCGGGGGATGTTGTATTTCTTCAGAGCCTTGGCGATGATACGCTCGGACTCGCCAAAGGAATAGACATCGGCCTAAAGTGGTCAGTCTTTGAACTATGTTCTTAGGGGGTCTATTACTGTGTCCCATGTGTTCAAGCCGTTGTCGAATGCATGCTTGATAATTGGTAGTGCTTTTTCCTCGGAGATCATCCATTCGTCAGTACCGAATGACATGGCTCCCAGAATCACCTTGGAGACTTTGAGGCCGGATTTTCCAAGCCTATAGCAAATCTCGTTAGAAACATACCTTCCTTTCATGCAGAAGAATATCTCACCGAGT
This sequence comes from Penicillium atrosanguineum, assembly GCF_028827265.1. Taxonomy (NCBI): domain Eukaryota; kingdom Fungi; phylum Ascomycota; class Eurotiomycetes; order Eurotiales; family Aspergillaceae; genus Penicillium; species Penicillium atrosanguineum. The sequence goes on along the minus strand of NW_026623133.1, from coordinate 3,654,647 downwards.
ATATTCCATGGTACCCTTTTGGGCCTCGGGTCGAAGAGTTAGACGATCCATCTTTTCTATCCAGGAATATTGATTTATTTCTGGAAAGCTCTACGAAAGTGAACATTGGGCGTTAAATATTCGAGGCATCTTGTGGCTCTCGTCAGCCAGAAGTATACTGAGTTCAGCTGTGTTGAGCATCAGTGGGACGCTCTTAGCCGATTGGCCGGTGGCGGACGTGCTCAAACTCAAACTCCGCATGACATTTTGGCATTTGAGGGTCAATCCAGCGATTCAGACCAATTATGGACTCCCATCGTTCGATGGCCTATGGCTTACGGTGCCTGTTGCATTTCATGTGTGCCATGAGTCGACTAGCACTTCCATTTTGACTTCTTGGGCTCTTGAATATCTCTGCTACTTGTAAAATTACCTCTCAAAATCTATAGGAATGGTCGTCTCTAATTTCATGCCACCGCCTGCTCTGCTGAAAGAGCCCACCCTCTTGTCCACCCAAAACAAACCACGGCCGAGCTTCCCAACTCTTCATACCCCACGGTGCACCCGAACCATTGATATTATCTTTGTCTCCAATAAAGGTCTCTCAGCCTATGAGACTCCCATCCTCAAGATCAGTGCAGAATTTGCGTTTCTCTATCATCAGAGGATCCATGGTGGCGAGCTGGATGAATCGTCGACGATATATAGGATAAAGGATGGGGTAAAAATAGGCATGGTGAGAGCTCTGGAGTTGGAGGTCTGTTGGTTTTAGATGCGATATTGATTCCAGCAGCTTAAGAGAGCGATTTAGTGCCTTCTACCGAGACGGCATCTAGGTAAAGTGACTCAGTTACGAGGTCTATAAGTTCTTCAAATATGAGGCCGAATACTTAGCATTTTTCCTGATAGCGACAACTGAACTTATTTGAGTTGTAGTTAGTTAGTATATACGAACGGCAGCGTCGGACGAGGGCTCGTTAGAGGTCCCCACGGGCGGGAATATTAGAAGTAGAATACTATTCCGCGGCGATTAGAGTTATACTACACCTCCAAATTTACCTAGTGGTAGATGAGATGAAAGGGTAAAGATGGCAAGGTCCAGTCTAGTTGGGGCGAGCAGCCCGGTCAGGTCCAGACCGTTCGCGTACATCACTACATGGTCACTATGTACCGCTTTGATGCTGCCTAATAGGCGATACACTTGGCGAAAGAAGATCATATTAATGAGTTAAGTCAGAATCCTGGCAATGACTCATTTGCTTGGTCAACTTCAAAATCGAATCGAACGAGATCCTCCTTGAATGGAATAAAATAGGTACTCGTCACCCTAAATTATGTCAGCTAGTTCCAAAACTATACTGAAGAATTCATTTGTGTGACCATACCTATGATGCTCACTACTTGCTTGATATTCATCCAGGGCCGCCCGGTTTTCATGATAGCTCACTAACGCATACTGGAATCCTTTGCTCTTTTCGATCGGGGTTGTAATTGACGGGCCTCCAACGACAAGTTTTTGGCTCTTCACACATGATAGGTTCTTCAAGGTCTTTAGTTGTAAGAGAAACTCTTCTCTGGCAGTCTCGGTGACATCCGCACGAAACTTAAATAGGACTGCTCATCCATCGCGGATATTAGCGAGACTGAAGAAAGACTCGTGATAGTAGAACATACCAATATGGACGATTGTCATCTTGAATAATGGTAAAAGTAAACTAGGTGTGAACTTAGAGAATTAATGGAAATCTGTTGTTTTTAAGCCGACAGCGAAGCGGCGGAAGCCATCCGTCCTCGGCAGTATCAGGTCACATTCAATCTCGTTCCTCACCTCGAATCTTCGCGTCTCCGATCAAGACGAGCACTCGGAAAAAGATATTACAATCGCCTTTAGTCCATAAAAGATCTTTTGTAGAATTTTTCATCGGGCGCATGGAAATCTATAATTTGTGAAAGGATCTATATCCGCGCCATCAAACTACGCGGTTAGTCATCTCACGGATCCCCCCCCGGCGCTTGACGGAAGCTATCCGAGCATCGCTTTGCCGGGCAAGAATTTGCGAATTCACATATGGAAACAGTCCGAGCATCAATATTGGACTTGTCGTGTACGAATACGAATAATACGGCTAATGATGATGGATTCCCCACGTCGAAGTCGAAACCGTGCTGCCTGCCGACGCTGTCAACGACGGAAAATCCGATGTGATGGCGAGGTTCCTAAATGCACATCGTGCAAGAAGGCGAATACACCCTGTGTCAATGATGGTAAGCAGGAAGTAAGCCGCACGTAAGCTCTTGATATTCTGCGGGTTCTGTGCGTACACTGATGCGTGGTAGATACATTACAAGCCTGCAAAAACGCGTGCAATGGCTCGAATCAATGATTCGCGAACAAGGGACCAATATCGAAGATGGCCCACCCTTGGATTTTATGGATAATATGGATAATTCGCAACTTGACATCACTAATCATGAGGACGAAGCTGCCGAGTCTGCTATTACTGCTACTGCCGCCGCTATCTCTGGCTCATGCCAATCACCTACCCCGGTTCAACAAAGACAGGATATGCCACTTGCCGACTCGCAACTTTCTCGCGCACAGTCAAAACAGGCCCATGAGATTGGTCTAGTCTCACTTTCTTCTGGAGCTGAGCCGAGATATATCGGCCCCTCGAGCGGTTATTTCCTAGCAAATCTGGTCTTTTCCAACACTGGTCGAAGAGCAAGATCAGCAGGCAATCGAGGCAATGGAAGTGAGCCGATCTCACTCTCTGCTGATCTATTTAATAGCCCTGCATCTTTACCAACTCGCAAAGAAGATGCAGTCGAGCTTTCTTCAAAATACTTCGCTTCCGCTCATCTCATGTATCCGTTCCTGCATGAACCATCTCATATGCAACGGATGAACAAAATGTACATGGATGGAGAAGCCAACACTAACCCAGTGGTAGCCTTCCATGTATATATGGTCTTGGCCATAGCAGCTTCGGACCTCTCCCGTCGCTTCAGAATTCGCCTCCCCGCTGAAGGTTACTACACCGCAGCCACTCACTATTTTGAAGCCGCTTGTGCCGAGGGCTCCCTAGAGGGGCTTCAAAGTCTCCTTCTCCTCATGGTCTATGCTCTTCATAATCCATCATGTGGGGTCAATGTTTGGGGCTTAAATTATCAGTGTCTGGGAGCGCTTATCGACCTCGGTCTTCAACGCGATGTGCGTGCATCCTCCGCATTTCAAATATCGTTCTTAGAGCAGGAGATGAGGACTCGGATATTCTGGGTGGTTTACAGTTTTGATCGGACATTGGGCACCATAATGGGTCGACCCATTGGTGTCCGAGACGAAGCTTGCGAGCTTCGAGTATGTTTTGTCTCTTTCTATATCCCCTTTACTTCAACTGACGCATCTCCTAGCTTCCTTCTGATGTCGCCGATATATACCTCTCAGAAGTCACAGCAGAAACAATGAATGGCTCGCCATCACACATTACATACTCGATTCACCTATTCAGGCTGGCTCGGCTGAATTCAGAAATCAAATATGTCATGCACAGCATCTGCAGAGATCCTCCCCGCTATGCTTACCCCCCGATTATTGACATTCATCAATGGCAAAACGAGATGATAGACCGGCTTCAGACATGGCTATCAGAGATTCCTCGTGTCCTTGGAATGGAATCGATTGCCAAGATATGCGAGACTAGATATCACGAAATGATGATTCTAGTCCTCCGACCTAGTCCCAGTATTCCGGATCCTTCAGACGAGATACTCGCACGATGTTTCCGACATGCCGTGGATCTACTCCGCGGCTTCGGAGAGTTATATCGACAAGAGTCGCTTTTATATAGCAGACTCATAGTGCACTCCATTTTCTTGGGAACACTGATAATGCTGCACTGTCTATGGAGGCTACCGAATATTGCATCACAGATCCAAATCGACGACCTGGTAGCAGATAGCGGCATCAGTCTGAACATCCTCAGCAGCATCGGCGAGTACTGGATAGAAGCCAAGCGAGCGAGAGATTGCATCCATGAGCTTTCAGGCGCTACAATACAACGATTGATCAAAGCACGAAGGCTGGAGTCTTCTGCATCTCTGCCGACGCCACGACCAGGTACTTTTAGCGGGAGAAATTTGCGATCCCAACAAGCGAATGAAAATTTATTATCGCCCGATCGAATCGATTCCGCTATTGATGCTGGCCCGACAATGCTTGACGATTATGATTTCAATATGGATACTTCGACCTGGCTGAATGATACCATGCCAGGTGGGTTTATGGATCTGGCGGGCGCGCCAGACTGGGATAGCATGATGTGGGGGATCTTCAATAGCAATTGAAGCCTGTAAAATAATGCAAATTATGACTACGTAGTATGCACAGAGTCTAGTGGGCTGTAATCGGTTCCCTCTAGCTGAGTCCCGGAATTTATTTTATCACTTCAAGGTAAAACAGTCGCAAAAAAAAAGCTCCTTCGTTTGAATTTGAGGAGGAGCTAGTCAATCTAGTTTAGCTTGGATCCCAAGGGGGAAAAAAACAAAAAGAAATGGACGAACGGCGATTTGAACGCCGGACCTCCCGCATGCAAAGCGGGCGCTCGTACCCCTGAGCTACACGCCCTTGGATATCTGGAATTCTCTATTTAAGTTACTCGAAGACCCTACCGAGTATCCTCTTTCGAATAGCTGTACCGGAATTTGAAGGCTTCTCAACATTAGGTACCGTTGGCGTTCCTTTGAAGCGAATCCGCAAATATTTGGGAAAGTGTTAGCAATAGGTAATCCATTGATTTCCCACCGGATTCAAAATGCATTTGGTCAAAGTCAAGCAACCATGTCAGAACTAACCGAATGGGAAAGATAGGGCGAAAAGCTAGCAAATGCAAAGAATTATATAGACTCTATTATAATTAATTCATTCTAGATCCATCCCATCCCGCCGCGGAGACATATTTGAGCATTTTGCTTAGGTCTACACAGTACCTCTAAAGCTCTGGCTGGTACGCAGCCGCTCGCCATATTTCATGAAAGCCAGAGGAATAGGGACCATAGCTAGCGCAATGAATCCCAAAGCCGAATTACCCCATCCCAGTCCCAGCTTTTCATACATAGCCGGTCCAGCCAAGGGAATCAATGCACCGAAGAGCGACCGCAGGACAGTGTTCGCTGCGATTGCCGAAGCCGAATGCTTTCCGAAGGCATCGATGAGGTAGGTGGAGTTTGGAATCTGAGGACTTTAGAATTCAAATGCTCGTTAGTCAAGGGGAGGGGTTCAATCTCACAAAAGATCCAATGAGTCCAAGTCCGACCAAGCCAGTGCCGATAATAGGGACAATCCAATGAATTTTATACTGAGCAGTCCAACCATACAGAAATAGACCGATTGGCAGAATCAGACCTGCAATGACCATTGGTGGTAGGCGGTACTCAGGTTTGACTACCCCGTTGTTGGAAGCTGTCAACTTCTTCAGAAGTTTATCTGAAGATGCGCCGACCATGAATAAACCCAGGAACATTCCGATTCCAATGCCGAGGTAAGCCAAGCCGGCCAAACCTTGAGAGAAGCCATAGGTCTCGGTGAAAACGCTCGTGATGGTAGTAAACAGAAGGTACAGAATACCGTAGACAAAGGCAATGTAGATGGACAAGCATGACACGATCGGCGAGAAGAGGAGGAACTTGATGGGTCGGAGAATGGACACCTTAAATAGCTCCGCCGGTGATAGACCGAGATCTTCGGCTGATCTGAGCTTGGGATTGCCGGTTTCTTTACGCAATCGCTTGGCCTTTTTATTAAGCAAAGCGACTGTGTATGTCTCTCGAAGGAAGAGGAACATCGCAATGGTCAGGACGCCAGCCTAAAGAATGAGTGAGCATTAGTTGAATCTTCAATCCGAAGCAGCCATAATACGCACAGCCATTGCAATGATCCAGAACACCCATCGCCACCCAACATCCTCTGCAAGGAACCCTCCTGCAATGGGTCCAACAACTGGTCCCAACAAGGGTCCCATTGACCAGACAGCAACAGCAGCACCTCGCTCTTCAACTCTGAACATATCGCCAAAGGTGCCACCTCCGATGGAGAGAGGAGTCGATCCCATGACGCCCGCGAAGAATCGAAATACGATCAACATAGGCATACTGGTACTGACAGCACACGCGATCGTGAATATAACGAAAAGAACGTTCGAAACATGGTAGACAGGGACGCGGCCGTACATCTCTGAGAGGGGTGCGACAAGCAGCGGACCCACGCAGTATCCGAGAATATAGACAGAGACGACAAAGGATGCGAGCATTGTGCTGGTCGAATGAAACTCGATCATCACATCTTCTACGCCGGGGGCAAACATAGACGACGCGAGGGGACTATTGTTTTGTTAGTATAGTCGGACCCATGGATTACTTAAGAGTCCATACGTGATAAAAGTCATCGCAGCAAGAAGGCCTCCATTTGCCCATTTTTTCTTCAAGGTCCAGTTCACTGGGTTCTCGGGGTCATCTTCTCCGTCCCAGTTGACAAGGTCGGGGTCGGGCTCGGAAGCCGTCTTTTCGCTAACAGTGTCCGTGCTGATTGCATCATGAACGAGAGCGCTGTTAGCCTCGAGATCACGGCTAGCGCCGCCCGGCGACTTTCTTTCAACGTCTTCAACCATCAGGTAGATTAGAGGGATTGCATGAAGACAGAAAAGAGAAGCTTCGGTTTAAGAAGACGAAGAAACTCGGAAACTCGGTCGTACCTAAGAGGCCGCGTGACAAGCGTCGGGAAGGATACATGCCGTAATGCCTTCATACGTATCTATCCAGGGGCCCAAAAGACATAAAAGGGTCTCTGGCTTTTCAAGTTCCAAGTTATGCTCCTCTATGCCAGATGCAGCTCCACCACGCTCATCGTGTACGAGATTCTCGGATCATGTGATGATTGGCCACATCGTCGAAATGGTCCCACTTGTTCTCCCGTCATTGAGTTGTACAAGGAACAAGGAAGGAATAAGGAATAGTTGACTTTCATCCACGTGTGTTGATCTCATGTACCATAACAAAAGCTTTCTGTTTCCAGGCATACAGGTAGCCACTCTTCATCTCAACATTCGCCATCATCTCGAATGCTCCCAGCTTGGCCCTTGGCCATCTAGTACTGTCTCCAAAGGCCAGCCAAGCAACCAAATCCATTTGTCCTCAATTGTATCGCGAATAGATTCGAGAATAGAAAGAGGCCAGCCCTTGATAAACCATCTAGAGCTCATCAATTGCAGAAGAGCACAGTAGTATGCAAAGACGAGTAATGCCTCTGGTCTCTTATCTTCGAGAAGGACGAGATAGTCAGGAGTTGCCCTCATCGGCCATATAAATGCAAGAGCCGTGTCGTGCATCTGGGGAAGCTCCTCAACAACCTCATGAAGTGTCCTGAGTGATGACTGGCAAATCTCAACAGCATGCTGATCGCTAGATTGTTTCCCTAACGCTTCTGAAAGATCATGAAGCCGAGAGTATGCCAGTACATTCTTCCCTGAGGGAAAGTTATCTTTTTTGCACATGCTCTCCCGTGCTTTCATCAGAGGTGACATAGGTCCATGTCGAAGTACTGGCAAAAGCTCACTGTGATTGACAATAGAAGGCAATCCCTTGATGAGGATGATCCACTCTGATAGTTGGAAGTCGAGCCATATCCCAGTACCCATGGACACATCAGGCTGATCCGATGGAAATGGATTCTTCGATGGTCGGGAAAAAGAGGTGATGAACAAGAGACATGCGCAGCCGAAGATAGCATGACAGCTCTCCGAATTCAAGTTCGAGAGGCTACAGCGATAGCCTTTCAGTGCACTCTCATGATGATCATAGGCCGTCAGGAGGTATTCATCAGTTGCCCTTCCCATATCGATCGATGAGCTAGATTGAGCTGCCCCCTGTGGGCTCACTATATGGAAAGCAGACAATGCGAGAATGCAGTGCAACAAAAAGTCATGTTTCAAGGCAAGTTGCACAAAAGTCGTTGAGAAGAAAGTCTGGATCTCAGATGAATCTGATATTGACTTCGCCGTGTTGATTGTGAAGCTATGCAAGAGTTCCATGTCCAAAAGTGCAGTTGATGAGAGACCTTGGTTGAGTAATGGTGTGGGTGGAGCAAAGGAACAGGAGAGCCTACCTTTTGTGCATTGAGCACATGTAGACAAGCCGTTTTCATCGCATTTTATCTTCCGGTTCTTGCATTGAAGACAGCCATTACGCGACTTCAAGTGCTTGCGCCGTGTTGCCGTAGGCGCCATATGAACCATCAATCAGGTCGAGTCCATAGATGCCACTCTTAGCATCGACCTAAGAACGTTTTAAAAGAAGCTCGATGCCGAAAAGACCTCGTTGGCTAGACCTGGTGGGTCAGTGGTGGTTGACAGATTCCACTTGGAATAAGACGTTGTCGACTCTCGGTAGTGGCAATCACGTGGGGTATACAGCGAGTTTCTTGATACCATTCCTCACGTTCTGCGTTTACAACAAGTGAGTAATTCAGACTACCGTGAAGCTAACCAACATAGCCAGAAATATATCCAGGCCTTAAAACCGACTAGCCTCAATAGATGGAAAAGTGTAGAGTAGTACAAGTGGACGCCTCCACCATCGGGAGAACTCCGCGTCAACGGGAAACATCCGCCTTGCCCCAACATTCTCCACGTATAAAGTCAATCGCAACTACATCGCGGTCTCCACGATTCCAAAAATTCAAATTACTTCATCAACTCCTTCATCATGACCGACCTGAAAATGGCACAAAGTGACCAAAAACAACAAATGCACCACATCAACCACACAGACTTAGAGGACTTCGTTCGCCAAATCCTCATCGCCAACGGCACATCTTCACAAAACGCCACAATCGTCTCAAAATGCCTAGTCTCCGCCGACCTCCGCGGCGTCGACACTCACGGCAGCAACCGCATCCCCTCATACATGGAGCGTATTCGACAGAAATGCCTAGACCCATCCGCCACGCCAAGTCTCCGTCAAATCACACCCGTCGTGGCCCAAGTTGACGGGCACAACGGGTGGGGATTTGTAGCCGCGCACAAGGCAATGAGCCGAGCCATTGAAATGGCCCAGGAATTTGGAATGGGCATGGTCTCCGTCAAGCATTCGAATCACTTCGGGATGTCAGCTTGGTTGGTTAAGCAGGCTCTTGATGCGGGAATGATGTCTCTTGTGTTTACAAATTCTTCGCCTGCGCTTCCAGCTTGGGGCGGGAAGGAGAAGCTTATGGGTGTTTCACCTATTGCGTGTGGTGCGCCCTCGGGGAATGACAGTCGGTCTTTTATTCTTGATATGGCTCCTTCTGTTGCGGCGCGGGGGAAGATTTATAAGGCGCTCCGGAGAGGGGAGAAGATTCCGGTGGATTGGGCTTTGGATGGCGAGGGGAAGAGTACGGATGATCCGGCAAAGGCTTTGCAGGGTGTTATGTTGCCTATGGGGGGACCGAAGGGGTCGGCATTGTCAATTATGATGGATGTGTTTTCTGGGGTTTTCTCTGGGGCTGCGTTTGCGGGTCATGTCACGAATCCCTATGATCCATCTAAGCCGGCGGATGTGGGACATTTCCTTGTGGCTATTAAACCGGATTTGTTTATGACTATGGATGAGTTCAAGGGGCGCATGGATTATCTTTATAAGCGCGTTACGGAGTCTGAGAAGGCTGATGGGGTAGAGCAGATTTTTTTCCCTGGGGAGATTGAACAGATCATGGAAGAGCGGAGACTTGAAGAGGGTATTCCTTTGGCTGAGGCTGAGGTTGCGGGTTTGAACAAGGAGGCTGATTTAGTCCAGGTAGAGCACCTCAAGATACAACCTGCCTGATTTTCGATATCTCGTGAGGAAATGCCGCTTCCACTTGATATTCATAGGACTTCAGGTAAAACATCTAATTCTTATAGTTACATCCCCACTGTATGGCCATTTGAAGTTCTGGGCATGTTTGTATTCTGCTCCAGGCAGCGAATGATGAATTCTTCTACTATCTCATGAGACCAACATGGTTACAATTTGGAGTTTTTCTACAGGAAGTCATCTTGGCATGGCTGATTGGACACCATTTCATGCAACATTGCACGCTGCATGAGCAAGTGGCTTTTCCCAAGGTACAAGACCTATATAATCCAGTCCGACTGGCTAAAAATGATCACTACCAAGAAAGAATCCCTCCAACCGACCTATTTTTCGACAAAGGTCAAGAAGATACTGCTCTATAGGCAAGCAAACTCTGGAAAGAAAGGACGCAAAAAGCCCTCAAAATTTATGTCACACAACAATTCAATTATCGTCCACGAGACCTCCCGTATAAGACAGAAGCTAAGAAATAAGAGGGAAATGGGGGCAACGCAATGAGGGAAGAAATGGGGGATGATACTCTGAACAGGCCATGTCCCACTTTACAGTCAGAGATAATAATGACAGGAGAAAGGAAGAAGGGGGAAAAAAGTCAACATGAAAACAGGGCTGGGAGATGGGATGGGGGGCAAAAGAGACATTAAGCAAGATAAGGAAATGTATTCTGACAAAGGAAAAGAACATGCTAGATAATCAAACACCCGGCGGATGAAGAAGGCGCTTCACGCACGGAATGGGGAATAAAGCAGGGTATCATAGGTTTAATCCAAACAACCTCGCTGCTCTTTTGAATCGAAATGTGGGAAGGTATGAAACGTTGTCTGTGTCAATCTTCCGGGTTGGATGAGGTTTTGATCCTTCAGGTGCGTAATGCTGCTTCCTGGGTGGAATTTTGAAGGCCGATGGGTGGTTTACCGGTCGTCGCCGGCCCGAGACTTGGCACGCCTTCGGAAAAAGTCCATGACCTTTCGGGCGGCGCCTGAGCTTCCTGAGTGGTGAGAGGAGTCTCGCTCGTACTCGTATGCGTCAACAAACTTGCGATTATTCTTCTGCAAGACGCTTGGTCCTCGTCGGCCAGCTTGCATGGATTGTCTAGGCAAACTGTCGTAAGTGCCGTTGTAGTCGTCGTAGTAGTTCGGCTTCGAGGAGTACTTGTGATGAGAACCATTGTATTGGTCATCGTCATTCTGCCGGTAGACTTGCTCAGATGAGATGGCACCAAAGGAATCGTCGGTCTGGTCGAAGTGATTTCCAAGCTCGGCAAATTGTTGGTCAATTTGAGCCTCGTAGCTCAATGGCTCCGAATCTTTCTGCTCGTACACCGTGTCTGAAGGACCCTCATTCACCATACTCATAGCCTCCTGAGTTCCATAGCTGGTTGCGCGAGGGCGATTTGACATAGGACCAGTGGCTGGGCGCTGACTTTGAGGGTCGACTGTTCGTGGCGTTTGTGATGATTCTTCAGGAGTCTGAGCGCGTCCAGAGAAGTTGCGGAAAGAGAAGGAGGACGGAAGAAGGGAGAATCGACGAGGTCGGCCTTCCGCTTCGCTCGCCTTGCGGCTATGCGAGTATTGCATAGAGCGACGAGAATCCATAGACTGACGGGAATCTTCTCGCGGCAGTGGGTCCTTCATGCTGGTAGGGGGGTACCGTCTGTTTTGCCGGGCACGACTATTTTGAGCCTGGGAGTTTCGACCACCCAGAATAGATCCCGATCGGCCGAAAAGCTTCTCGCCAATGCTAGAAACAGTGCTCGATCGCTTGTGGCCGCTCTTGGGGGGCTCTTGTCGAGGAGTTGGGTTAAATGCCGAGGGGAGCTGTTGGGTGCTGGGGCGGCCAATGGATGCACTAGACGCTTGAGCGGGGTTCTGCACAAGAGAGAACTGTCCGCTCCTAGGCTGCGCTAGACGGCCTTCGGTGTTGGTAGCAGTGACCATGGGCGCCACGGGCTGTCCATAGGAGCCTCGCGAAGGGAGACGACCAGTGTGGATAGATGCCATTGAGCCACCCGTCTGGGGTCGCGTGTTCGAAGGCGCCGGGGCATAGGTATGTGAGCCAGTGAGGCCGGGGTTTTCCGATGTCGAACGGGGGAAGTGTCCTGGCAATGGCTTGTCCAGGTTGATAGGCGGCTTCGGAGCGGTTTTTGAGGTCGTGCGTGGCTTCTCGGGTGTCGCGCTCGCTTGTGGTTCCTCGCCAGTGTGAGGTCCCGGAGTGTCCTGGTATTCTCCTCGGGTTGTTTGCGATTGAGGAGCAACATACTCAACCTGAACAGTCCTCCGCTTCGCATCCTTCGAAGTCTTCGACTTTTCACTTGGCGAATCCTGGGAAATATCTCCAGCGTGGTGATTGAGCCCACCAACAGCCGCAACTGAACTTTGGTGTGCTGACTTGGGCGGCTCACGAACGGAGGCACTACGAACAAGGGCCGGTGCCTCTTGGTGCTCAGACGGTACCGTTGTGTTGGCAATATCCGCAACATTCGTTGTGCTGCTGGTGATATGCGAAACGATGTGAGAGTATTCACTCAACCAGCTGTGGCGAGCCACCTCAAACAAGTCGGCACGCTTCCGGGGGTCGGGGACCAGTATCCGCCTCAAAAGGTCACGAGCATGGGGTGTGACATATTCAGGGAAGGTGAGAGGGGTGGTCACGATGTATTTGTAAAGAAGGTTGATGTTGTCTCCGTCGGGGTTTGCGGGGTCGTCATCGAATGGGAGGTAACCAGCCAACATGGCATACTATACGATATTAGATCAAACTAACACGCAGCTGGTTAAAGAAACTTACCAAAATGACACCGCAGCTCCACACGTCCACTTTGCGTCCGGTGTACAGGGAGTCACTAACAACCAGCTCCGGAGCAGCATAGCAAGGACTTCCACAGCTTGTCTGCATCAGGTCACCCCGCCTGTATCCATCTGGACCCAGCTTATCCAGTCGCTTCCGCTTGACATATTCCTTATTGGTGAGGTTGTACTCGATCTCCTCGTCTAATGGGTCGGTTGGGTCGAAGGTGTTGGCGAAGCCGAAATCTGTAATGATAATGTTGCGATTCCTGTCCAGCAACAAGTTTTCCAGCTTCAGATCTCGGTGCACAATACCCTTCTTGTGCAGGTAGCCGACACCTGAAATTAATTGTGCAAATAGCCGACGTGCAGAGTTGTCTTTAAGGTACCGGTTGTTCAGAATGTAGTCGAAAAGTTCACCTCCTGATGCGTACTCCATGATGATACCTATGTGGCGGTCCGTTTCCACCATCTCGTGAAGACGGACGATGTTGGGGTGTGCGAGCTCACGCAAAATCGCGATCTCGCGATAGATCTTGGGCAATCGGCTAGGGTTGGATCCCAGAGATTCCCTGCGAATGAGCTTGATGGCTACCTGGATGCTGCCGTCGCGCTTCCAACCAAGCTTGACCTTGCCGAATTCACCCTCGCCGAGGGTTTGCCCAAGAATGTAAGTTCCAAATGTGGTCTCCTTTCGCTTGATGGTATTTCCGTTGTTGCTATAATCATGGCGGCTTCGATGGCCGGAGCGTGTTCCCTCCTCGACCGGTTCAGTTCCAGCCGTACCAAAGTTTTGCGCCGAGTCTTGTGGTGCGATTGCCGCTGGGGATGCGCCTTCTTGTCGCACCTGCTCTCTCGTCCGATCCACGACGGGATCGCTGACCTGCACCGAGTTGATCACCGCACTCGTCTCTTTCTCCAAAGGAGCTCCCTGGCCTGACATATTCTCTAGGCCGCGATCTTCTTCCGGGTATGAGACCGGAGGCGCACCTCTTGATGCCTCACGTGTAGTCTCCTCCAAGGGATCTGCCCGTCTTGATCGACTTTTACCGTTGCGGTCGTCGCGTGTTCGCTCTCGGTTTTCCTTGCGATCGGACCGGCTCTTTCCCTGTCGCGAGCCTTTCTCGGTCGATCCGTTAGGACTGCGGCGGCTATGATGCGTAGAAGAGCTCCTCGGGGGAGGGACTGGTGGCTGTCCTAACATGTCCGGGTAATTGGCGCGCGCATTATTCTGAACGGGAGGCGGAACTGCTTGAGTCGATACTGGTGATGCGTGGGCGGAGAATGCCGGCTGATGAGAAGTGCTCATAGCCGAAGAAGCTGATCGGGACCGGCCTCAGAAATGGCTACAGAAAAGAAGAGGATTAGCATGGTGGACTCAGTCGGTGGGGAGGGCGAGAGTGTTTGCATCACGACTGGTATCGTACCTTCTAGTGATGCGCGAAAAGTCCACCGAGGCTTTTCGTCGTATGACGGTCCGCGACGGCCTCGATCGGGCACTTGTCGAGGAATAGAAGCTCGTTCCAATTGCGAACGGCACAATTGGCGCGTAGAAGCACCACGCCCTCCCGAGGGTATTGGGCGAAGGATCGGGAGGTTGGGTGAACGGTCGCACTCGCTGAGTGGAGCACTTCAGCCTCAGAACTGTGAACATGAAACGATCGCGTCAGTTCGAAGCCCCTCGGCGGACAATTCTTATCGATAATGAGAAAGAATGTGGCACATCAAAAATCGAAGAGGGAACTGACAGGACGTCGATCGGAAGAATGGAGGAATGGGGGGGCAGGGGGAATGCCAGGCCAGTGGTCGCGAACAAAAGAACCGTCAGATCTTGAGTATTCACCCGGCACAGCAGGTCGCGACTCAATCGGACCAAAAAGACGCGTCGTAAAGGCAAAAAAAGGGCAGTAAACGAAAAGGAAGTTGAAGATACCTGCGCTGCAGTGTTCTGGAATCCCGCAACCCACGACCTGAGGGGGGCGCACGTTGTCCAAGAACTGGGGGAGAGAAACAAACGCGGAAGCGAGAGAATGTCTCAGGCGCGATTGAGTTTCCACGATCACTGAAATCAAACGTAGAACATCGTCTCGAAGCCAGGGTAAGAGGGGCGGACAGGGGGCGCGAGGGGAGAAGAGAGGCGGGAAGCACCGGTCGCCCCGAGTCAAGAGAAAAGGGGTGTTGAGAAGTTAAGAAGGGAAGGCGCAAACAAGACCCAGGAACAACACAAAAAGAGAGAGAGAGTCCTAAGGGAAAGGACCTCAAGGATAGAGAGGGTGGGAGGAGGGAGGAGAGAGCAGGCAGGTTAACTGGGTTGGTTTAGTTTCGTTTAGTCTGGGGGAGCGGGTCTTTGGTCTTTGGCCTGTCGGGCTGCAAAATAGTAATCCTGGAAATTTCTACTCTCCGTTCTTATCACCTTCGGTCGAAGGTATATGGCCTATGGTTTATGGTCTATGATCAATGATCTATGGTCGTGGAATTATACCGTAGTCTATCCTATACCGAGTACTGAAGAATGTGGACATCGGGCCTATCCTCCACTCCATCGGCCACTACTACAGTAACTACTACTATGATGCCGCGGGACACGCCAGATAGCTAGGACCAGATTAGCCTGCAGAGCTATCTCCAGCAGCTGCGTATATCAGTCCTGAATAAGGAAAACTCGCTGTTTTCCCCTTACCTCGCCTGTGATAGAACGAAACGGGTGCGAGGCCCGAGGGCTGATCCTCGCATGTGCCTCGTAAATGGGGGGTAAACATATGAAATAAACATAAATACAGGGAAACAGGAAGGTCAAAGGTCCAGTGGTCATAGCTTGTCAAGCGCGCAAATGAATCCAAAGTCCCGTTTCAAAAAGGGGGCTTCGCGCCGGTTGTTTCGAATTACTGAAAAGTGGGCTACTCGCTAGGACCGCCGATCGTCATTACGCCCACACGATCGCGACTTGACAAGATCTGGGAGCTGGAAGCTGTACGTTGACTTGATTTCTGTCCAATTGTTGTCGTGGTTGATCCCCCCCTGGAAAGGACAAGTGGATTGAAAGCAATGACAACATTTGATTACTATTACTCGGGGTCCCAAAGTGTCTTTGACCAAGCTCTAGCTTCGTTAGCCTCGAATCGAGCCGAGTTCTACGAGAGCTTCAAGCACTCAATTTCCCTGGGCGCATCGGATGAACCCACGGTTAGGGCCCGTGAGAACCAGGGTTGCGCCCCCGGATCGAGTAGATCCTTGTTGCTCCATCACTGCAAACGTTCCCAAGATTTCCACCGCGTAATCAATGAGCGAGTGGACTCGGTTCCTGGGCATTTCGGGGTCGGCGCTAAAAGCTGATTTCATTGCGCGCTCCACTTCGTATCCGGGTCTCCACCCAACGGCACGGCGCTACATCCCAATTCAAGGCTCGAGTCTCAAGCTCAGGTCTCACGTTTCAAGACCATCGAGACGAGACTCGAAAGTCTGCTGGAGTGGCGGTTGTCGGTGTGGAGGCTGACCTGGATGAGAACCCTTGATAAGCCCCAATTGGACATTCTGGGTGGGCCGGCCAACTGTCAAGCGGGTGATGCGTTGGCAGCTTTGCCATTGCGCCGGCGCTCATCCAATCGACACAATACCCTTTTCAATCATCCGACAAGATCATGAGAATTGTGGTCCAATGGGTGGAATCATCAAAAGGTTTTAACGCACGGTCAATGGCAGAACGGCCTCATCAGAACATATCGCCGAAAGGGCGCCACAGTCCCCGCCCCGGCCGAAACTTAGATCCCTAATGGTGTGCAGACTACGGAGTGCAGTCCTTGGCGGTGACGCATAACATGATAGACCGCAACTCTGTGTTTATTCGGGATCAACTATGGAACTAGCTATCTACATACTAGGTCACAAATTCGCAAGGAAGAACGCTTGTAAAGATCCGTGGATATCTTCATCTGTATCTCCAAACCCATTGCATAAAAATTAAAGGCTCAAATGC
This sequence comes from Penicillium atrosanguineum, assembly GCF_028827265.1. Classification (NCBI taxonomy): domain Eukaryota; kingdom Fungi; phylum Ascomycota; class Eurotiomycetes; order Eurotiales; family Aspergillaceae; genus Penicillium; species Penicillium atrosanguineum. The sequence continues at coordinate 3,638,027 of NW_026623133.1, read as the reverse complement.
TGAAAAATATCAAGATCTAGCGCTTCCCCCCTGACATAGACGCACCACCCATTGACATCGTTCCTGATGCATCGTATGCAGGAGGTGGGGTGGGGTTCGGTGATGGGCCCCGGGCAACTGGATCCCGTCCGAGGCCAGAAGGGCCGGCGGCCTCGGTGGGAAGCTGGCCACCGTCGCCGCCGCCAACCACCACCTGCTGACCGTCGCGCATTTTACCCACGACCATGCCCTTCGCGACAGACTTGAGCAGTGCACGTCGGCTTACGCCAGTGGCATCAATGTACACCAATCCGACATTCTTAATACCACCTGTCAGATTGTTGGCGACTGTGCCGGCTTGGTCACCGTAGCGGTGGCTGACAACTGTACTGGCAGCCTGGGAACCGGTAAGAAGGATGTTTCGGGCACCCTCCTGAATGCCATCGGCAAGGGTTGAGAAAGCAATCATCGACTTGTTCAGCACGCCCGGCTTGTAGTCGGGTGGTGGGTTGCCTTTGCTGAAGCCCTTGGGTTTGCCCTCTTTGCGCGCCAACGATGCACCAATGCTCTGTGCAACCTTCTCTACCTGTCCAACTGTGCGCGAAGAAATATCAGCAGCACCATTGGAGTAGGTGCCAATCTTGCGGATGCGTGCGTGCGTGGCATCGGAGAAGGTCAGCGGCTTGGGGTTCGGCTTCGTCTTCTTGGTGAAGCCATCTGCTCCGCTAGTGATGTAATTGGCCAGAGAGGTTGATGTTGCAACAATCAAACGAGATGCTGTTGCCGATGTCTGAACGATTGTGGAGTTTTGATATGCCGGGTGGCGCGACATAGCCAGGTATTCTTCGGAAACATTGCTGACACTGACTCGGTTGCCCTCTCCTTCGCTAGGAAGCTCAATTCCCACGGGGCCTATTCACCATGAACATAAATGATTAGCTGCTAGACAAGAGGCGGGAACGACTGATCCATGCTCACGTTTAGATCCAGGCTTTACATCCGCATCCTCCACCACGTTGTACCCATCTCCCAATTCTCCGACGACGCTTCCATCCTCTTCGTCAATGAGTACTATCTTGCCGTGCAGATCGGACCGCTTGGTATCGGGCGACGTGACATAACCTTCACCGGGTGCATAGTCGGCGGGGTTGTACGCGGCGTAACCATCCGACTTTCCACTCGAAGCCGCACGGTCGTGGAATGCAGTGCATTGCGCAAGGATTGTTTCGAAAGTATCGATATCATCTTGCATCACCTTATTGGGCCCCGACCCAATACTGGGGAATTGAATTCGGATAAAGGCGCCAACATCGGGGGCCATATCCCAACGAGGGATCAGATAGCTATCCGGTGGTTGGTGGAAGATCTGTGTAGTGGCAGGAAGGGCAAGGTCCAATTCCGGAGGGAGATAAAGGTGAAGATAGAAGTCCTCCTCTGGTTCAGTGCTGGCGCCGGCAGCATATGGCGGCGTCGGCGCTGAAGTAGCCGTTGGGACCATTAGCAAGGACAGCGTCTGCGGACCGGAGGGAGTGAGCTCCTGCTCTTCGCCATCTTGAATGTGAAAAGCGCGAATGTTGTTGACGCTGTAGAGAAGGCGTGGGTCGTGCGAAGCACCAGACATCGTGACTCTTGATATGTGACTAGATAGAAACAGAACTGCCCGCTGATAACGCGGATAAGAACGATGACGTGTGATCCTCCGGGAGAGGTAAGGACGTAAATCCAAATAGTCGATGTTATCAAGGAGTTTAATAATACAGGATTCAAAAAGGAGGAGAAATGGCGCAGACCAAAACCAAGAACAGGGAGGGGCGCTTCTTAAGTGCAATGTCTGGGCGCTTAGATAACTGCGATGAGGTCAGTGCACAGCCACCCAGGAACACAAGACCCCGCGCACCGCCACAGCGCCACATCAAGTCCGTGGAATCGAGCCGTGGCGAGTCTTCCAACCTCCCAATCATGGCTCTTCAAATTGTGTCCGATCTACATTTAGAGAAACCACCTACCTACGATGTTTTCGAGATCATTCCAGAAGCACCCTACCTTGCCCTTCTAGGTGACATAGGACTTGTCCGGGATGATGGCTTTTTCACGTTTATTAAGGCCCAGCTGCAAAAATTCCAGATTGTTTTCCTATTACTTGGCAATCACGAGCCATGGCACTCGACCTGGGTAAAAACGAAGGAGCGCATCAAGCAATTCTCTGACTCTGTGAAGCAACAGTATTCCACCAAAGATTTGGGAGTATTCGTCTTCTTGGACCAAACACGATACGATCTATCCTCTGAAGTCACCATCCTCGGATGCACATTGTACTCCCAGATATCGGAGCAACACCGGGAAAGGATCAGTACTGGAGTAAATGATTTCTACCACATCGACAACTGGACAGTCGACGATCATAATGCTGCTCATCGCGCAGATCTAGATTGGCTTAATGGCCAAGTCTCAGAGATAGCTACCTCCGAACCGCAGCGAAAGATTGTTGTGTTTACACATTACAGCCCGGTTGCTCAGGATCCGCGTGCTGTTGATCCAAGGCATGTCGACAGTCCACTGTCATCGGGGTTTGCCACAGATCTTTCGATGCAAGAGTGTTGGAAAAACTCTCGAGTCTGCCTCTGGGCATTTGGTCATACCCATTACAATACCGAGTTTATGGAGGAAGGTACTGGCAAACTTGTGGTCAGTAATCAGCGTGGCTACTACTCGTCGCATTCCAAAGGCTTTGAGCCAAGAAAGGTAGTTAGGGGTTAATCATGTGGTTTGTGGCCCTGGCATAGCAGGGCTAGGTGCTTTTGGCGGTTAGGGTAGTTATAATTTCTTTTTTTCTTTTTTTCAAACAACTACCTAGTTTTTCTTAAAGCAATCTCGAGATAATTTTAGGCTTGGCACATAGTTCGCTGTCTCGTGCAACGTCTCTTTTAGAAAGACGTTTTGTTATTCATGATCCCGTTTCCCCCAGGTGCCGTCATACCGAGGCTTTACATATATTATCCATCTCCTCCCGACTCCTTTTGTCTCTGAATGATGACCCCTATCAGGATCCATCTTTTTCTTTCATCTGGCGTCTTCGTCGTGAAGCTGAATATGTATTGTATCACTGCTGCCTCATCGCCTCAGGCATCAACAGCGGGGGAACCGGACCACTCCTGCTTGTCGTATCCTTTTTTTACCGCGTGCAGCCGCATCCTCATCGCTAAGCTTGCCTTTTTCTCCCTTGGCTATGCATAAAGCCATATAACATGGGCTTTGATCACGATACCCAAGTCAGTCGTCGGTTAGGCGCTTCGAAATCCCGGGCTGGGTGCAAAACCTGCAAGTACGTTGTTCTTCGGTCTCTACCTTCAGGTAAATACCTTACACGTCCATCTGCTGATCATCGAATAGGATTCGAAGAGTGAAGTGCGACGAGATCAAGCCATGCTGTCGTCGCTGCTCGAGCACGGGACGACATTGCCAATATGAGGGTGCAAGATACCCCGCAGCTCCATCCACGCCCTCGCCTACGGGACTAATATTAAGCCGCAACCTGTCACAGTCACCCAATTCAGGACAACGAGAACGTCGTGCATTTGAATACTACTTTCAACACGCAGCTCATTATTTGTCTGGTGGCTTGGGGGTTAATTTCTGGACACTGGTTGTTCCACAAATTTGCCGCAGCGAGCCAGCTGTATGGGATGCTATGATTGCAATAAGTGCCCTATACGAATATCCAGATCAGTGTTTGGACTTTCACTTTTTAAGAAAGCAATATGACCAAACACAGTCGATGAACCGAAATTCACGAGAGGCTTTAAACTGGTACTCACGCTCTATGTCTAGTGTTCGTTCGCAGATCGAACGTGGCAATGCGGATCCATACATTTCGCTGATCAGCTGTGTGCTTTTTATCTGCATTGAGACGATTCAAGGGCGTGTTGAAGAGGCACTACAACTATACAGACAAGGTGTTCAACTGATACTTGATCTACGTGTTCAAGTTGCTCTTGATCGAGTCTCCGTCTCCAAAGCTGCGCTCCTGGAACATACCCTGATCCCTCTTTTCTTACGTCTGGGCAACGTCTCTCTTACTGTCTCAGGCACCCAGCCAAGTGAACTGTATCGGACTACTGAAAAGACGGTAAGCTCTAGCTTTTCGTCTGTTGACTCTGCAAGGGCTGCCATCGTTCTGCTATCTGCAGAAGCTATGATCTTTGAAGGGGAATCAACCATTTATCTCAGAAGTGTTGATGGAGACCATGCTATAAGCGCCGATATGATTGAAAAGAAGAAGTCTCTTTCAGGCCGACTTTCTCGTTGGCTCGTTGGCTACACAAGTTTATGTGACAGACTTCGCACAAAATATGCAATCCCAACGGCAACGGAACCCATTCTTCTGGCCTATCATGCTTCAGCCTCGATCGTTGTTACGGGATGCTTGACACAACTTCAAACTGTGTATGATGTTCATTCTGCAGACTTTTCGCTTATAATTGAGCAAACAAGTCTAACTCTCAATGCTTCAGCAGGGCCAGGTGGTTCCCAACCACCTTTTACCTTTGAAATGGGAACTGGTATACCATTGGCTGTTACTGTGATGAAATGCCGCGATCCAGTACTCCGTCGAAAGGCTTTGGCATTACTGAAAAAGGCGCCTCCAGTGCAAGGATTCTTCAAATGCACCCCAGTAGCTCTGCTAGCAGAGAATCTGATGAAGCTGGAAGAGGGCTATAGCCTGGACTCAAAAAAAGCGGCACAATCTAGCTTGCCAAATATTTCCCCGGGTAGCAATCAATTTGCGAGTCTTGCAGTCTCGCAACACGAAGTTACCCCAAACAATTCACCGTGTATCCCGGAAGAAGCACGGATATCCGGATATGCTATTTTCAAGCCTCGAAATGGACTTCTTCCGGGTATTAAAGAAGAACATATCACACGGTGGGGTCGCAGTTCCGATCATCTTTTTTTGCAATTTACGAGAAATCGTTTTGATAAGGCTTCCGTCACATGGAAATCATACTCCGAGTGCGTACCTTTGGGGTGATATGTGATGAACTTCGAGTGCAAAAAGGGCTTTCCATGCAGCCAGGCTGGCGATGCAGTCGTGCGTCGATCGCTATATGGGTACTTCCATAGTTCGCGTCGCGATCTGAAGCCCCGTTTTTACATGGCGTTTACACCCATTATTATGCCGATCTTTTCGCCTATCTTTACGCTCTTTGTTATGCTACCCATTTTCTCTTTCCCATATTCTCCCCTACTTCTCTTCTTATCAACTTCACCGCTAGGGGCTTCAAGCCATTACAGACCCCGCTCTAAAGAATACGAAGCATTTAAAGTTTCTCAAGAAGCAAGTGGAGACTTGCATGTTCGATCCTCGGCGCATGACAACCAGGGCTTTGGTTGGCCGCGGAGCTCAGTGGGGGCTGATTATACCAGTAGAGATTCGTGGTCATAATCGCGATGGTCGCAACGCTGATGGCAGAGGCAGTGATACTCATGGTCATTTGCGGCAGAAGGTGCGAGGGCAGGCAGTTGCGCACTTATGCCGACATGATGTTCATGGACGATGAGCTGCAGATGATGAATACCTCGAATAATTAGTTAACGGATTCTAATGCATCTTTATTCTGGATATCGAGACGCGTAGTCGAAATTAAGTGCGGCGGAAGGCTTCCGGGCTCATGAAAATGCCCGGCTGCACTTGGTCAGGTTACCCGGAAGCCATCTGGAAGGCCTTTAGACATATGAATCAGCACAACATTCTACATTAGTCATGTGGGTGCGCACCCCTGGGACTTGTTCGTGTTACAAAATGCTAGTTTCAGATCTTATCAGCCCCGCGCGCCTCCGCTCGGGTACATCCGTCCCTGGTCACCCTGCATCACGACATATTATATTTCAGAAGCTCTGGATTCATGACCATACATCTATTCAACTTATTCAGGCATCAGCCCAGCATGACAGCGAAAACTACAATTCAGCTCCCAGTGGGGCCCATTACCGCGCTGGCAACAGAGGGCATTATCCACGCTCGGGGCATTCCATACGCCAAAGCAAACAGATTTGAAGCCCCGCAGCCAGCCGATCAATGGACAGAAGCCCGCGATTGCACCGACCGGGCCTCAATATGCCCACAACTCTCATCGCGACTGGAGTCGGTTATGGGTCCGTTGACCGAAGGCCACAGTCTAAATGAGGACTGTCTACATTTAACCATTACCGCGCCAAATGATGCCACCAACGCACCTGTTATGATCTGGCTGCATGGTGGTGCTTACATCTCAGGCGGTGGAGACCTTGACTGTTACCAGCCGGCTGGTTTGACCAAGCGAGGAATCGTCTGTGTCACAGTTACTTACCGGCTAGGTGTTTTCGGATATCTAGGCTTGGAGGGCATCGCATCCGCGAACCTGGGTTTATTGGATCAACGAGCGGCGCTTCAGTGGATTCAGAACAATGTTACTGCATTCGGTGGAAACTCGGAAAATATCACTATAGTTGGGCAATCGGCGGGCGCGGATTCAATCATTTGTTTGATGGTTGCCGAGGGCACTGAGGGCCTGTTCCATCGCGCCATTCTTCTTAGTCCACCATTGCGAGAGCTGAAAGAACGCACACCCACAGCGGCTCTACTATCTAAGAAAGCGGAACAATTTTTCACGAAAGACCCAAGGGACATGTCTGTGGATGAACTGCTAGTAGTTCAAAAGAAGCTGCTCATGAATCCTGTAAAGACGCAGGTTATGCTATTTGCGCCCACCCTAGGATCTGACCCATTGCCTGCAGAGCAAGAATTTGACCAGAAGCTTTCGGAAATTATCAAGGATATCCCGATTCTCATAGGATGGACCGCTAATGACGGCCGTCCTTTCGCAAGCATGATGGGTCCACAGAGTCTTCTCAAGTTACCCATTATTGGACCTTACGTGGAGAGTCTAGGAACTTGGTACATTACCCAAAGTTACTTCAAATGGCCATCTCAAAGCTTCCATGAGCAGGTGTTGCAGGCAGGTGGGACGTCGACGAGCTATTCGTTTGGATGGGCAGGAGAGGGAAACCCTCTTGGCTCATGTCACTGTATAGACATTCCGTTCGTGTTGGGGAGAGAAGGTGCTTGGAAAAATGCGCCTATGCTAGCTGGGAAGAGCACAGAGGAATATTTGGCTCGGCTGGGGTCTGATATCAAAGACTTGTGGACAAGCTTTGCCAGCGGGAAGATGCTCAAGAGTGGGTTACATATTGAGTTCGATGGCGAGTTTGTCTTGTCTCAGGATGTCTTCTTTGACTGAGATGTTGTACATCTAGAACAATTTTACAAGCTCAACGAGCGAATTATGCTCCGTGGGAGTATTCAAATATCAAAATCACACGCACTTATTGTGGCTTCTCTTTGTTTTTTTATGTTCCAGGTGTGAGGTATAGTTAGTAGCTTGCAGTCTTCCCTTTGAACCCCTCCCTTGGCGTTAAGATAAATTCAAGTAGGCAAACTCTGTATCACCATTCATTGGAGTAGACGACCTTCCCCGCTGAAGTTCTTGGCATGTCTTATGCAAGTCGCCAGGCTTAGGCTAGATTCCACCTTGGTCGCTTCCAAGGTTCAGATTGCCCTCCAGCGTGTACTTAACAATCGTAAAACCTTTGTAATTTCTCAACACAAAATCTTTGGTAAATTAATCAACAAACCCGATTCTCTGAAGGAGACAGAGTAGTAGCCCACCAGGAACATCCGTAGTCTGTCACGATTGGAAGCTTTGTTTTAGGGTCTTGTGAGCCCAAATTGGTATGTAGGTCCCTTCCCTCCTTGTATGAAAATCTAAGTGATATCTTCAAGTGGTAACTTAATTCAGCAGAGGCAGAATTCTGAAATAAATTGGGTATATTACTATAGAACAAGCTGCTCTTCGCCTAACTCCAGAGTGGCCTCTCGGGAAATAAACCTTGGTGGACGAAATGCAAGAACTATATGACTTAGCAAGTCAGTGGGCGTGTAGCTCAGGGGTACGAGCGCCCGCTTTGCATGCGGGAGGTCCGGCGTTCAAATCGCCGTTCGTCCATTTCTTTTTGTATTTTTTTTTTAACCTTACCCTTTTTGATGTTGTGATTGGTGGGTATATTATATTGACAGACCCACATTAGGCCGTATCTATATACTCTGTCTCGACATTCTTTTTGGACCTTCGGTATCTTAGCACGCGAGAACGTTACTTATAAAATACTTTATCTAAATAATCTCGTAAAAAAATGGCTAGTCCAAACTTAAAATAGTTTGAAGAGCTGGATTCATATAGTCATTATCTATTTACTATCCAACACTTTCCTCACAATACCAAACTCACATTCGCCACAGCCTCAGATTCCAACTCTATCTATTCCCGACATGTATTGCAATCAGTACTCGGTCCAGGGCAAGAGCTGAATGCTAGCGCCTCCATCTCCGCACGCAAGTCCTAAAGCTTTCGCTTGATTTTTATCGAAATTCAGCAGTTCATCTCAAACGTGCAAATTGTACTTTCAGCCTCACTTTCATATATCACAAGTCTCCCAGGTCGATGTCATGGCGTCCACTGGTGATGAGTCGGAATACCAGGCTATGCAGTATCAGAATACGAAAGATTCCTCTGAGAGTGAATCTGAGTCCCAAGCTAATCCATCGGCATAATAAAGCTTCATCAGAAACCGCTCAATCTTCTCTCAATCTGCAAAAGATTTTCTCATTCGAAGAAGCCAGCAAATGCTTTCGACTTGCAAATTATTTCAGGTGCATGGATGATCACCTTCACAAGATACTACAAAATAAAGCAGCTGAAAGGGTTTATTGTTTGGACTTATATTCAGAAACGCTTGTTGTGATGAATTAGGCTCTCGCCCTGTCGCTAGTGGTTCTTGGAGTTCTGTGCCTTGTCAACTTAGAGACAGACCGAGGGGCCGTTCTCCAGCTAATAGAATACCTCATCGGGGTGGAAAATCTGGATCACCAGAGAGCAAAACTCCCCTGTAATGCACAAGAGGGGCTGGGTAAAGCCTAACGGGGGCTCCGCAGTGCTTATAATACCGAAGAGGATGGTTCTTGAGCCTATGAGTCTTTCATGCAGTATTACACTGCGCTCGGATTTCAGATCCATGGATATTGATATTTTTCGGCTTTTCTGTTCGTCTAGGCAGGTTATATTTCCTAACGGGTTCTGTTTACCGGTCTTGTGAGATGCGATCTTGACTCAACCAAAGATGCTTCGGTAACATTTCTTATATATTTCTCGTATGCAAGCGCATTTTTAGTCCGTATAATGTACCGAAATGCTCAAGATCATATTTCAAACCCTGCCCATACACGAGCAAGGATGTTCGAGAATAGGTCCAGTTCAGATGCCTCCTTTAGAATTACTGTTATTGAACAGCTTTAGAGATACGAAATGTGTAGCCTGAATAACAAGGCCACATAACGAAGCAATGGTACGCCAGTGCAAACATTGCAAACCACTCCGCGAATTTTTGAGAAAGATCGGAGGACGCCGCACCTTGTCTGGCTCAGTTGACTCAGGTCTTTTGTGCTTGAAACGAAGCTCAATCTCTGTGCAGGGTCTTGGTTACTACCATTGGACTTTGTTTTCCAAGATGACCAACATGGACTCAGCAGCGGCCCCTGCGCCACCTTCAGAGGCTCAAAATACTTCACCGGAGGTAGATGTCATCAAGCGCGACGCCAACGATGTTTCTGGCGGTGAAGAACCCCCGGCCAAGAAAGCGCGGCTCGATGAGAACCAAGCCACCGCGGAAGAAGATCCCCGGTCGAAGGGTATCGCGCCCATCAAGGCAGAGTACGCCTGTACTGCATTTCTACTTTTTTTGCCCCAGACTAACACTCGTAACCCTAACAGATATTTGATTCCCTCTAAGCCCAAACCTAAGATCGAGGCCGAAAACGATGATGCCGCCGAAGGTGCAGCCCACGCCGACCGTGAGGATGGCAAGAACGACAAGAAAAAGAAGAAGGCCAAGGGCCAGAATACCAACCGGAGATTTGGTTCGTCCAAGGATGTGAAGGGCCTGTGTACCTCGAGAATGTACAGCCCGGAGTTTTCGCCAACTGAGTGCAAGTTTGGCGACGAGAAGTGCCGTTTCGAGCACGACCTGCGACTTTACCTGAACGAACACAAGCGCGAGAATCTCACGACGATGGATGGAAAGTGCCCTGTTTGGGAGGCCCGCGGAAAATGTTTTGTTGGGTGGAGGTGCCGCTTTGTTGCGTCTCACTCAACTGAACGTGAGACCGCGGATGGGAAGAAAGAGTTGATCCTGCTGGAAGACGAAGAGCGCAAGGCGAAGCCTCTCGTGTCATTTGCAACGGAAGATGGCCAAGTCAACATCATTTCCAATGATGCCAAGATTGACCTTGCGCGCAAGCGAGAGACTACCCCTCGCTCCAATGCGTTCAATGATTGGCTCATCAAGTCCTCTACGGAGCTTGAGAAGCAATTGCACGGCCGACACAAGGAGGAGGAAGAAGTTGCTAAAGCCAATGGCGAGGGCGAGAATGATGAATCTAAGGTGGTGCCAGAGGAGAAGGCCAAGGAGGAGAGGGAAATCAACCGAGCCATGTTTACTGAGCCACCCTTCCTGCCTTCCGAGAAGAGGCGCATCTATTTCGGACCCGAGACTCCTACACTGGCTCCTCTGACAACTCAAGGCAATATGCCCTTCCGGAGATTGTGTACCGATCTGGGTGCGCAGTTCACTTATTCGGAGATGGCGATGAGTATGCCTCTGATCCAAGGTAACAAGTCCGAGTGGACTCTGTTGAAAGCACATGAGTCCGAAATGCTCCCCCCCCACTGTCATTCCGGGAGACAACATTGTCCAAGGTTACGACAACTCGAAGGATTTCAAGTTTGGAGCTCAAATCGCAGCCAACAAGCCGTGGCACGCCCTTAAGGCGACCGAAGTTCTCTCCAAGTTCACACCCAACCTGCGTGTTATTGACTTGAACTGTGGCTGCCCTATCGACCTGGTGTTCCGCGATGGAGCCGGTTCCGCGCTCTTGGACCACCACTCCAAGCTGGAGAAGATCATTCGTGGCATGAATGCTGTATCTCAGGAAATTCCTATTACCGTCAAGATTCGCATGGGCACCAGAGATAATCAGCCTACTGCACTGAAACTTGTGGAGCGCATGGTTCTTGGTGGTTACGAATCGGGTATCTTGAATGTCGGCCCCCCGGGCGCTGCCGCCATCACCCTCCACGGGCGTAGTAGACAGCAGAGATACACCAGACAGGCTGACTGGAGCTACATTGCCGACACTGCTGCTCTCATCAAACGCTTGAATGAGAAGAAGGACAGCCTCATCGACACTATCAACGAGCCCGACGCTCGTTACATGCCCAATGGCGGCAAGACATACTTCCTTGGCAACGGTGACTGCTACTCGCATGTTGACTATGATGATCACATCAACAATGCTGGCGTTGATTCCGTCATGCTAGGACGTGGTGCCCTGATCAAGCCCTGGCTCTTCGAGGAAATCCAGTCAGGCCAGTACCTTGACAAGTCTGCTTCCGAGCGTCTCGGTATGATTGAGAAGTTCGCCAAGTACGGTCTCGAGGCATGGGGCTCTGATGAACACGGTATTGGAACCACTCGCCGCTTCATGCTGGAGTGGCTTAGCTTCGCCTACCGCTACGTCCCGATTGGATTGCTGGAGCATCTTCCCCCTCACATTAATGACAGACCCCCTGCTTTCCGTGGCCGCAACGAGCTGGAGACTCTCATGGCCAGTGGCAACTACAAGGACTGGATCAAGATCTCGTAAGTGTCTCCTATGTTTGTAAGCCTGAAATATGTACTAACTTGTTTGATAGTGAGATGTTCCTCGGACCTGCACACCCCGACTTCAAGTTCGAGCCCAAGCACAAGTCGAACTCCTACGAGGCTGAGGGTTAGTGAAAGGATCTGGTCGAAGGGTAATAAAATACAGCAAAAAGCATAAAGCATTGTACATAGTAGATATGAATATGATCGGCACATGAAATGACATAGTTCTCCATCTCCACATTAGGGCCCTTGGTCACGTGGCGGGAAGATTGATGACGTATTTGGCCCGAGGCAGGAAAAGTTCCCCATAAGACCACCTCGCACCTGCACGCGTACCGCTGCAACCCCAATTCTCTCCTCTGCCCACCTTGACTACGCCGTCTCCTCATTTACCGGACTTTTTAAGCCCTTAACACCTCACCAACCAGTACTTTGTCCGGATCTGGCCTTTGTTTACACTAGCCAGCCGTCCCCGAAGCTGCCTTAGACCCCCACCCCCCTTTTGACCAGCACACATAGTCGATCTCTAGTCCGGTTATACCGACAAGATTCAGCAAGATGACTCTCTACTACAGCCTCGTATGTTCAAGCCAGAATTGATGGGTGTTTTGCTCTGTTGCTCCCCCGACCGAGCTAGGTGGGCGTGATTGCAGCCTAGCTACCCGGAATTGCCAGATCGGCCAAACATCCTCGCACTGCTTCGATACAGCAATCTAACCATGATATGATTAGGTTTTTCTTCTTCTCGTCTTTGAGATGGCCGTTTTCTTGGCCCTCATCGTCCCTCTGCCTTTCATCGTTAAGCGCAAGCTGTTTACCTTCATCTCCGAAAGCCCCATCATCGCCAAGCTCCAGTATGGGTTGAAGGTAAATGAAACCCATCAAATCTCTAAAGGAGCATATCTAATGAAATATAGATCACTTTCATCTTCATCCTGATTTTGTTCATTGACAGCGTCAACCGTGTGTATCGGGTGCAGCAGGAGCTGGCAGCCTTCACCAAGGATGGCAGCGCTGTCGGGTACGTACCCCGCAACCCAAAGAAAACACTTGTTGAACATGTCTAATTAGAAATCTCCAACGCAGAGCTGCTCACCTCGGCACCGACCGCATGGAGGTTCAAGCCCGCAAGTTCTACTCCCAGCGCAACATGTACTTGTGCGGCTTCACCCTGTTCCTCTCTCTGATCCTCAACCGCACCTACACCATGATCCTCGATGTTCTCCGTCTGGAAGACCGTGTCAAGTTCCTCGAGGGTGACAAGAAGGCTGGCGGCAAGGACTCCGCCCGTCTGGCTGAGGCCGGCTCCATTGGCGAGATTGGCGCTTTGAAGAAGGAGCTCGAGGCCAAGGACCGTGATATCGAGACCCTCAAGAAGCAGTGTGAGGGTTTGACCGCTGAGTACCATAAGCTTGGCGATGAGGTCTCCACCTCCAAGGCCGACAAGAATGACAAGAAGTCTTTGTAAAGAGTTGCCTTGTTTCGGAGACCCTATCTTGGTGAACAATTCAACTGAAGTCATGAGATAAGAGTCGTCTGTCACCTGAAAATCAGGATGAATCGCTTTATCAAACGTCTCTGCGCGCGATACCTACACTGATTCGAGAGCTGTTCATATTTCGTCTCCTTCATTACTGCCTCCCGTGGCTCTGGGGAGAGGTTCCAAGAACCCAATGACGCAGTACTTTGCTCCACAATGTCTCTTGTTGCCAGCAGATATTGCTGCAGGGCCAGAGAAGTGGTCCTGATCCATGGTGCTTACTTTGGAAACAAGCCTCAATTTACCTGATAACGATGTCTTTAAATTGGCCAAGAATAATCTTGCATTATGAGGATAGTGATTTCGGGTCATAAAATCATCTTTTCAATATCATGATAGTTATTCGTAAATGTACATGTATGGTTTAGCCATGGGCCAATGTAAATGCGATATCCACTAGACAAGGAAAGTCCAGAAGCTGGGGTAGACGAGTTCCTCCTCGAAGATACGGCGCACCTGCGCGAGAACAAAGCGCTCCACTTTGCCGACGTTCTTCAAGACCTGCTTCCCGTCTTCTTTGCGGCCAATCTCACTTTCCACGCGGATCTCTTGGAGCAGTCCGCCCTGTCGCTTCTGGTCCCCGCCAGATCGCGGCCGTCCATCATCACTTGGGTTCCGGCTTCCCTGACTCGCCTCGGAGCCAAGTAAAGCATCTGCATCTTCTGCGGACAAGAAGCAAAAGTGCACTCGCTTACGTATGTAAGCCACAACGGCTACACCGTCGAAGGTGATACCGGTGACATTGAGCTTGAGAGGAAGACCAACAAAGCTGGGCATTGGGTAGTCGAGGAGGATTTCAGCTGTCAGAGACATGCGGACGTCTCCGGCATATTTCATATGGCATAGAACCTGGACGTCTTCCGGGCGGCGTTCACGCATACGGGGTGGGATTGGGGCCGAGGGATCGATGACGGGCTCCGTTGATGGCTGGGGCACATCAGCAGGGTCGATGCTGTTACGGTTTGATCCGCTGCTACCAGTCTGGCCGATAGAGGGATGCGAGGGGATTGTGTTGGCCGTCGAAGGTCGTGAAGCCGAGTTGGTGGTATCTAGATCTGCTTCTGCACGATAGTGATGTGGCACTTGGCGCGGTGGACCACGCGGTCTGCCCGGTCCCATGCCCGCATCGGACCAAGGGCTTGTGAATGGTCTCCCGCCAGCAACATCTGCGAGAGGAGTTTGGGTGCCGGAGAGGCCACCCAATGACATCAAGTGGTAACCGAGTGTCGATGTGCCTCCAGGGATGCCAGGGGAGCCAGCGCGGGGCAGGAAATGCGGGTTCAGGTGGTCACCAAGGGGGAGCGGAGATCGAAGTGCAGACGGTTGAAATTCTTCGCCGGGGTATGGGTGGTGGGCAAGGTTGCGTCGGGCGTAGTTCAAGGGTATATCGTCCTCGTAGGGAGACTCTTGTAGGTCCGAATCCCATTGATCAGTGCCGAGCTCCTCAGAGGTCCCAGAAGTGTCGTCATCATCTTCTTCGTAGAAGTCCGCGAAAGGCTCGCAGAAGTCCTTGATCTCGAGGTCTGGGCCAATAGTGCCGAAGTCAAAGGAATGAACCTGGACAGAACGGATAAAGCGTGGCAATGCGATCTCCTGGAACTTGTCGTGGACAAATGATCGGATGCGCTCCGCTAAAGCTTCACCGTCCGGGCCAGAAGTGGCCGTTGCCCAGTCGACTTCGATGGACATCACATGTGCGAATTGACTGTGTCTTTCAAAGGTTCATGATACTGCGAAATGTGACCAGGAGAAGCTTCCGGGGAGCTTAAGGTCCCCATCGGCGCGGACCCACGTGACCCAGGAACGACATTGGAGTACGACGAGCCAGCTTCTCGTTTCTTTGTCATGAATCAAACTTTTATTATCAATGAGCATGTCTTGATCCAAGATTACCAACCTGTGATACTTCCTTGGTCATCACAGACATCATTTTCTTCGGTCTACCTACCTATCCCAGCAGTGTTTCGGCGCTACGATGCCTCCATATCTGGCTCCGGATATAGCGAGTGTTCAGGCATCACATCTAGTGTATTTCCTCCCGAAAGGTCCGCCAACACGTAACTTCTGGCAGCTTATGATATGTTGCCTTAAACAGATATGACACACCGTAGGAGCTGCGAGTCGGGGATGAAGCGGAGATGATATCT
Source organism: Penicillium atrosanguineum (assembly GCF_028827265.1). Taxonomy (NCBI): domain Eukaryota; kingdom Fungi; phylum Ascomycota; class Eurotiomycetes; order Eurotiales; family Aspergillaceae; genus Penicillium; species Penicillium atrosanguineum. The sequence goes on along the minus strand of NW_026623133.1, from coordinate 3,622,565 downwards.
CTCAGCTTAGCCTATTCTTCGGTCCGCAAGCCCCAAATTGATACAACCGGGGGCCCCTATTTGGCAGGTCTAGCCACCGGCACTTGCTCTCCGTGAGCCCCCAGACCAATCTAAGGCCCCCGAGGATTTCGGCCTTCCCACCCTGCCTCTAAGCCCCGTCTTTGGGCAGCCCTCTCTTGACTAGGCCTCTTGTTAGGAGTGAGGGTAGAAGACGTGATGGCATTGCCCAAGATCTCTCTGCCATCTATTGTCCGTAAAACTGATCTGGCTCCCGCTAAATCTGGATTGGATGTTTCCACGGATAGTGTGCTTGCGTCAACACCTCCCATGGTTCTTGCCCCTAGCCCCCGAGAAGGCGGCCATCACATTATCATTTATTGGATGCTTCCCGCAGTAATAGATACAGCGCAGCCTCCAATATAATCTACGATAAATCTCATTTGTCAAGAGACAGACCCTTGAAATTCGAGTGGCCAAAATCCACCAGTAATCAGATGATCGAAGCGTATGCGGGCCTAATGCAACCCTCGACGTGTCTGCCCGTGGCTGACCATTTATCGTGGGCCTTAAGATCCACAAACGCGTTTACTGATTGTGTCCTTCAATTGCAAGCCAGGTGGCGCTGGCCTGTGCAAGACAAGTAGCAGCTTCGCCAATGACTAGGCCACCATCTCGCTCGACCTTTCCTTTTTGTCCCTGGCGCTTCGGTGTACCCTAGCAAGCCTGCATCACGGCTCAGGATGCGACGAGGCTAGCCCTTGGCCGGATGTCTTCGGCCGAACCGGTGCCGTCATGTTGTTTCGCGGACCCTAGACTTGGCAGTCTGTTTTGGGTGTCTTGGGCCCGTTTTGGGGCTGCGAACCACAAGAGAACCGAGGAGAGGATAGGCAGGCTTCATGTTTCAGATCTTGAGGCAGATGCGGATTTGGTTTCTTCCTTCGGTGGGTTGAGGCTTGACTAGAGGGCTTTGGATCGGCTCGTGCGCCGCGTCGGTCCTGCGACGTACGATCGATGGCTCCCCCACATGCACATCAACGTGCCCAATCTCCTTTGAAGTGGTCTATGCGAGCATGACCGGGCTTGATTTACACACATGGGTAAAAACTATCTCTTCCCGGGGACGTTCTCGAGTCATGAAGACCATGAAGACCATGAAGAGTCAGCTTGTCTCGCAGTCATGCGTTGATTCTATCGTGGACGTGGGGCTTAGAATAGTGAATGCATCTCCACTAGACTCAGATCTGATTTCAAATATATGAGCGAATACTAAAGGCCATCACCTCGGGATCAAAGCATAAAAGCATTTGCGTTTCTCCATCCCTGTAAGCGCCAGCGGTTGGTAAATCCACGCTCCACCACACCACTCCCCGCCAGAAATTCCCGACGCTGTCCAATCCCAGGATAGTTGGATTAACAATCTACCTAAATGATCCCAGGCGAGCCTCTCATAATGAAGATGCTTCCACATACGATAAGCGCGATGGGTATAGACCCGTTTTTTAGGGTCTTGGCTGAATCGGAATTCCAAATCAAATCAGTAGGGGTCGCTAATAAAGATCCAGGAATGGCCCGCTGTACTCATCACCATTAGTGTCACTGAGCAGGCTTCCTGGTGTGTTTCTTCAATGTCTTCTAGTGATAACAGAGAAACGCTCCCGGAAGACTATACTCGAAGGGAAGGGACGGGATTTGAGAGAATAGTGAGGCGTCTTAAGGTAAGTTGATTTGAATTACGGAATGATTTTCAGCACGAAAATATCAAACCGACAAAGTTTAACATTTAGTATTCAAATAGAAAAACGTGACAGTTTCAATTTCGCGGAAACGTGATATTTGAGGACGATGAACGCTAGGCCAAGGCATACAAATAGTCCAGAAACCCATCAAGGGAAGGAACGGAAGCGTTCAATCAGAAAAATGAAAAGAAAAAGATAGAAAGACCGAAAGTCTCATCAAAACCTGTACAAGGACAGCAAGAACACGAAAACAAAGGACAAAAAGAAAAGTCAGAGAGAAGGCCTCCAAAGCGCGGTACATGGATTTCAGATCCTCCTCCTTTTGGTGCGAAATGTCCATACAGAGCATCGAAGTTGAGTAGACACTCGGGATATATATGAAGATGTTTCATCTGGTTTTGTATTAGCAAAGCCCTATTCAAGCGAGATAGGAGATGCACAAGCCCACTAACCTTGGGTGAGCCTTTAGCCACCATGTTTCGGGCAGTTGTATTCCTTCCGAGAGCGGAAGTGTTCCTTCACGCCGTGGCAGGCAGTAGTGCCTCTCTTTGCGCATGGCACGTCTTCGCCTTCCTGGAGAGTGCATCCGCACCTGTAAAGGAAGATATAGCGAGAACACATTTTGATGGTGTATCGAGGTATTTGGAAGAGAGAAACGGTGGGATGAGAAAATTGCTCGAGGGCCTTAGAAGAGTGTCTATTGACTGGTGTTGTAGCGAAAAGAAGGGGATCATTGACAGGCTTTATATCTCTCCGTTCCCCAGTATCCAGAGACAATGACTGCGCCGAGTACCAGCAATAGACGAAGACATAGCCATCCTCGTCCAGGCGCTATCAATCCAAATGTGCCCTATGCATCTAATGATTGACTGATCACTCGGGAGGTGCCAGGAACATTGGTGGAGGGTACGAGTATAGGCCGACTAATATGACCAGGACGCCTGTATCCAACGGAAGGCAGAGTTGGCCGTTGTGTGGATCATAAGAGAGGGGGGCATGATGATTCGGGGTTTGTACACACCAATAGCAATGAGGGTGTACATCACTCAAATCTCTTTTAAAGTTTCACGGCTGTAGAGGGCACTTGACATCATTCCATAAACCACGGCCCGTATGAACCCAACACGGCCCCGCGGCGGATAGGGCGCGCATGGCTGCGCATGGAACCAACAGTCACACATTGAACGACACAGGTAGCTACAGAGGTCAGTTCGTTTGATAAAGGCCGCATGCAACGATGTCATGGTTCTTTTGTGTGTAAGGCTTCTGCCACAGTCCTCGTAGTGGATCGTGTTGGGGCCACGGCACAGCAGTCAAGAGGGGCTATGCGGCATGCCTGGGCAATTTGTGCCAGCTATGACTCGAAGCTTGCCATTGTCTTCATCTTGCAGGTCTGAAGAGCTCACTTGCCTAGAGCTCCGGAGGCTTTAGGTGATATGTTAGTAGGTAGAATCTGCAGGACATAACCCCGGTCAATCAAAACGTACGGGAGTGCCGAAGTATAGAGACTTCCGGCCGGATGAAAGTCATAAGCTATCCTATGCCAAAGAGCGTGCACTTGGAGAACTGGACTCGGAATGAAGCGGTCTAGATCTAAGGCTATCATCGTAGCCCTGGAAGCCCCCCATCCACAGCCTCGTTATGGGCCATATAGTCGGTAGTGAACAGGCTGCCACAGTTGGTGATAGCTGCAACCATCCAGCAGCAATGCACCGTGACAGGGCATTCCCCCTTGAAATGTCTTAAACAAAGGCAAATTATCTCATAAAGTCAGAGCGTTGGATATGTTCTTCGTGCTTGAGAAAAGTCATCAATGTTGGGAGTGTGATAGCGTGGGGCGGCGCAGTCCTCGATCATCACGGGCAAGTCCGGAGAACGAGCCGGGCCGCTGAAGGTAAAAAACATTTATTCTGGGCCAATGAATTATTTCTAGAGTCAAAATCACTGGCGAAGAGCATTCTTGGCAGTAGCACAGTAGCACAGTTGGCGCTCATCCATGGAATACGGAGAGTGTGACTGAGGCTCTCCAGGCGCCGACACCTAGAACGGGTCCGGGAGATCGACTCCGGGCAAAGTCGTCACCGTGGGGCGGCAAAGCACGACGACAATTCACAGGTTCAAATGCCCTCTGAAACCGCATTTTGGCGCCGTTGGCCCTAGCAAATGACATTCTGAAATTGTTACAATTGGAAAGATAAAAAATGAAAAAAACGAAAAGAAAAAAAAGGGGGAGTGCAGGGCTTCGGGGAGTGCAGGACAGAATCACCACGTGATAGATCCTGAGTATCGTCGGTTGATTCTACAATTTCCGTGTTTGCATCCTAAGTATCGTCGGCTGATTCTACAGTTTCCGTATTTGCATTCTCAAAATGTCTAGCTTGCGTACCTTCCGGCCTAGCTTGTGTCTTGTGTCTTGCGTCTCTATTGTTTTTGGTCCCCCGTGACTACGGAATGGCGAATTGCTCTTACATGCGCCCCTCCCCCACACAGCAAAATAAAACCCGAGTCGATCGGGCACTTCGGTTAGATCTCACTCGAGAACGGGCGATTTCAAAGCCCATGATGTCATTTGCGGTCCGATTGTCCCCAAAAAGAAATGAAGTGCGGACACAGTCGGGATGATCAGGGGATGCAGAGACTCCCACGAAAGAGGTCGGGTGGCAGGGAGGGGTCTCCGCACTCGAAGAAGCAGACGACTAGATAATGTGAGAAGCCCGTGAGATCCCACCGCAATTGCACGGGTCTTGGCCATTCATCCTGGCCGCGGATCTTCCGAGGCTTCTTTTGCTCGGTTGGCGACGGACCCGCCTTCTATCAGTCGGAAAGAGTTGCGCAATTTGACAGGGGGGCCCTAGATTTTACTTTTAGTTTTAGTTTTACTTTGATTTTGATTCTTTGGCTGCTGACCCGCCAAGCGCGTGCATACTTGCCAATACTTGCCACGGCCGCCTGGGAATGAGGAGCAGTCCAGGCCGACCCTGGTGCGACTCGAAATACCAGGAGCGTAGCCAAGAAGAGGCGGAGCGAAGAGTGAACAGAAGAAAGGGTGATAGCGGTCCAATAGTGACGTCTTGGCCTGAACATCCCCCCTTTCTAGCTGGAGCCAAGACATGTGAAGGTCAATCCTAGCTAAGCCAAGCATGTTTGGGAATCTCCTTTATGGGCGATTATCGCGGGGACGGTATGCATCGGGGATCCACTTGTCCAGATGCGATTGTGCTGGATCGACAGCCACCTCATCGCTGATACCCCTCCAAGGTCCTTTGGGGCAGTATAAAGTCTGGCCGATTTCACCCGTTTCCGGTCATCCAGAAACGTTCAACTTTGAAACTATATCCAACCTGTCTTATCTACCCCTCTTGAATCTATACCACTTGGTTCATCCACTTACACATTTTCAACCCCAAAATGTACACTCAAACTCCTAACGCCCGCTTCCTCGTCCTCTCTGCCGATAGCTCGGCTCCTTTCAATCCGGAGAACAAGTTCCTCGTGCTGTCTCCCACCGAGTCCGGCCCCGACCCTCGTGCCTTTGAACAGGCTGTGAGCGAGTCCAACTCTACCGACTTGGCCCCCCAAGAGCACCACCGCTCCAACAGCTCTTCATCTACCTCCTCTGTGGACTCTCAACTCAGTGACATCGCCACCCTTCCTAGTGGCTTCCTCTTCTTGGGCCACCCCAGCAAGAGCCGAAAGGGCTCCCAGTGATTCAGCCACATGTTTCGTTTCCCATGCTTCAATTCATAACATGTTGTTACTACGAACATCTGCGTCAGCGACCGATGCATTTTTGTCCATTTCTTTTCTTTTTCTTGGGTGATACATCTGTTCATCCCTGCGACACCGATCGTGGATCAATCGGTAGATCGCTGCCCCGGAGGCAAAAACAGCGGTGGAAAAGCAAACAGGGGTGTTGAAGGCGCAATCTGATCTGGGCTCTGGTTCTTTTTGAGACAATTTTTTTTATTTCTCCAGACTACATTTAAAGCCCGTGTGGGCGAATTTCCAATCCATCACGTACTCTTCCAACCATCTTAGCCATTCATGATACACAGCCAAGCCACATGTTCAGGACTCAAGCATAGCCTACCTTATCAATGCCTAGACACTAGTAAGCCCCAACGCAGGGAGGTATCCTGGATACTTGCCAAGTATCGCCAAGGTGAACGATTACCCGCCAAGCCTTTGTGTAGTTTGATATGCGCCATCTTGGTTGTCTTATCGATCATATTCATGTTGCACAGGCAAGGGCACCTGTGCACCGTCCAGATCTACAGATCCCTTTTTTTGGTCTCGCCACAGCTGCCAAGCCAACCCTCCTGTTCCTCCTTTTCCTTTTTGCTTTTCTTTCTGATGCCTCACGTTGGCCGTTCTTCGTGCAGGATTGGCCCAATGCCCAAGACATTATCTGAAAATGGATCAGCTCCCCGGTGAGATCGCGGTGGAGCTGGTACCCCTCATGACCCAGTCCCATGTCACCCCGCATCCCCGGTGAAGGGCTGGAGCTATGATATGCATTGTTTACTTGATCTATAATCTCGGTGAATATCAGTTGCGTTAAATGATATCTCTGTCCAATAGTATCTCCTGATTGCTCTCACGTGGCCTGACATCAAGATGTTGCGAACTAACCGGGTTCGCTTGTTTATCGCTGTTGCGGAATTCGGTGAGCATACGAATTTAACAACGGTTGCCATCGGAGATTACGTGCTTTTAATCAGCGATTATCTGCCCCTGGAGCCTAATTACGGCGATCACATTCTTCGGAAATACTTCCCATCAAGGTTATCGCTTATCGGCACGTTCACCCCTAGATGTACAACCTAGGAATTTACCCTGAAGTTAAAAATCCAAATCCAAATCGGCTGAATTTAAGAGTTTGATTAGTCCAAGGTTACCGTCAAGCTGCTCTGCCATGATTGAGCGTACAGCTCGAACGAGAAGATACTAATCCAGGGATACCTCCGCACTTAATTCTTCAGCTCTTATCTGACATCTTTCTAGGCAACTCCTTAAAAGTCTTTCAAGACTTCTTTTGGTTCCTTTTCCAAGGTATATTTCTCAATGACTTCGTATTTATCCGAGCAGATAATTCACGGCTGCTTATTTAAACTTGTTTGAACCGATTTGCGTTACATTTATGAACCATCTGTATCGACTCCCGATCGATCTTGGGGTTGATGATCAATTTCCCACCACAGCGTTCATTGTAGTTGCGAGACCTCACGGGCTCAATGAACGATGAGGATTTATTTTCTAGGACGTCTCCTTTGATCCTTTTAGCAAAGTTGATAGGTAGGTATTCTACCGAGGCGATGTGGGAGATGACAGCGGGTGTAGATCGAGCGATGTCTCTTTCTCTTGTGATTGAAGATTAGATCGCATATCAATCTTGCCAGGACCTTTAAAATTACAAGCTCACATTTCTTGCCACAATCTCAACGAATTCAAGGTGACTGGATCTTGGAATCCTCGGGTTTGCCATTCTCAACAGAAAAGCAGCCACGGAACGCAATTCACAGTGCAAGAAGAGCCTCTCCATGTACTTATCATCGTTTCATAGCAGAGTCCTTCTTGCACACAGGCCTACGACTCACCAGAGCATCTTATTCCAATCGCTATTCAAGCTACTAAGTTTGCCCACGAAACTCATCGAGGAACACGCAACAGGACCATAAAAGAAATCACATATTTGCATAATGCAAATGGCAAAAGAGCCTCTCCGCCAAGTAATGATAGTCACTCTTTGGGGAGTTCGCCTGAGTATCTGAATCCACGCAATCTCACGACGTCGGCCTCAGAAAATAAAACCCCCATATTCAGGGCTCTTTCTAGACACCGGCTTGAAAATCATCCTAGTGGAGTAGGCAGACCGCAACTTGCGCAAACAGTTTCGATAAAACGTGCTCAGATGAGCACAATTGAAACATTGAATGACCCTTCTCATCTCCAATAAAATACCTTGGCAACCGTTTTCTGGCAGCGAGAACCTATAGCATGGTCGCTGCGTGACTTCCCCGCAGACTATTTGACGCCTACTTGATAATCAGTTCCTACTTGCAGGGGTATCCCGCGTTCCCCGCAAATGCACCTGAGCCCACATATGGGGGACCCTGCGTGTCGGAAGGATTCGGCCAGAGAATCAAGCCTGCGCCTGAGCGCTGCATTGCGAGTCATGCGTCAAGGAGTTGGTATGAGGGGATGAAGTGTTCCAATTGAGGTTCTTCTGCGAGGCTTTCATGTGTGGCCGATTGCCTGCGGGCTAGGAAAGAGAGATGCGGAATCATTCCCGCCACGTGGAGAACTCGGGCAAGCCTGTTTATGCAGGTGAATTACACAATGAGTACGCAATCTGGGATGAGTGTTTCAGGCTAGTTCACCTCTTAGCCAATTCTTATCTAGGCCTCCCACGTGCAGATGGCACTCCAACTAGTGTAGATCGCGCCATTGGGGTCGAGGAAGATCGTGAAGATCACTCCATAGTCGCAAGCCAAGGGCCCCCACAAAGCGATAGCGCTTACAGATGTATTCACAGACAAAGTATAAAATTGTACAAAATTGAAGTACCCCCACGTTACCCCAAACGGCTACAGTTACTTCTCCGAGGTCTGGCTCCGAGAATCGTACATGCTGAGTTACCATGCGCAAGCACTGGTTTGAGATTGAGCTTCGCGGCAGTCGCGTAAGAGTTAATCCCGATGGCAAAGTCGTTGGGTCGCTAGCGGTAGTTTAGTAACATTGATATAGAAAGTGGATTAGCGCGAGACATCGCGCGTTAGAATGGTTGGGCAAGAGTGTCGGCCGAGGTGGATTTTCCACATGCCCAATTGAGAAAAAGACCGAACAACGGCCGTGGAGAAACCGCGCGGCAAGGACACTTTTGGGGGTTGTGCCTAGCTTTTCGGGCTCCGGGGGGTCAGGTTAACCGTGGAAACGGGGAACACGGAGATGGCATGATCCTATAATGTAGAGTATGCATCGTGCGTAGTGTATAGTGCTGAGTGCTGAAGACACTCCAGGGGCCCGAGGGTCCAGCGGGGCGGTGTGTTCGTACCACGCTTGAGGACTGCGGAAGACGCTAATTGAGCTTCTGCCGCCTTTCTAGCGCCGAAGCCAAGACCCGTTGCCTCCCGATAATGAGAATGGTCGCCACTGTATTTGCCGATCGGCCTGCCCAGGGGTGGCTGACGTTTGGCCTAGGGGGCAATGTACATCTACAGTAATTGAGGGAGGCGATCCAGTCGATACCTGGCCATGCCGAACCCCGAGATCACTAAAGTTATGCCCCTTGCAGACGGCAGATGGAGCTCCGATCTATGGAAATGCATCGGAAGCGATCTCATGATTCAGGACACTCTCCCTCAATTCTCGCCAACACAGTACAGTAGGGAGTGGAGACCCAAGGACCTCTTCTTCAGGATAACCATGGGATACCGCGCTGTAACATGAGTGGCCCGCTCCACTGTGTTTGTAGGATATCGGGTAACCATAATGAATATCATCTCCATCTGATGGAGCGACCCAGTTCTATTCCGCTATCTGTAGCTATTAACGATTAGCCATAGCTCGGATGCAAGTTACCCAGTATTCTAGTATCCTATGTAGAAGGTCAATGTTAGATCAGAAATACTTCATCCAGTTAGCTCATTAGTCATGGGAATACGGCGAGTGTTTCAGCCCCGTCTCGTATTTACCGATCATGACGTCCCACTCTGCATCCGGTGCTTGCAAGCGGTGTGTCGTGGCATCATCCGATCCCCCTTCATCGACGGATTCCTCGTACCATCTAATCTACCCGGATGTCCTTAACCCCTCCTTAACTTCCTGACTATCTATACTACATATTGCGTGCCTTCATTGTAGAGCGGGGCCCCATCTGCGCCCCATCACGTGCTGCGTAATACCGTAACCACGCCAGTCCCAAAGCGGAAGGGTTGCCATCGGTCCATAGTCCCGCTTCCCTCGACATCCTCCTCTTCTCGAGAAAAGTGATCCTTGATCTTGAAGCATCACTTGTCTCTGCCCATCCGTTTGAACACGCTCTCTATATACCCCATAAGCACAGGGTGTGTTGTCGCCTGGTAGAACGAAAGGTCCGCAAGGCCTTAGAGTGAGCGGGACTATTCAAGGGTGGACTCCCAAGAGCCCGCCAAAACCGCCATCCACCCAAAAGTCCACACCCATCGAGGGGCACTTGAACAAGACTCCCAGTTCACATTCCTATCCTCTTCACCTTCGCTTACTCGACGTTCGCGCTTCAACGCGGGACCTTCCCGATACATCGTCACCACCAACCCCTCGGCTTAAGCGTATCTTCGCGCAGACCGGGGAAACTTTCGGATTTCTCCAAAACGATTCCTTCGACGACAAGGGTCTTTTATTTGCCCTTTTCCCTAGATCCTGATCCCCTACCCGTCGAATACCCTAGCCACCATGACGGGCGCCGCACCCATTGACATCAGACAGACCTCGGTCTCACCGCCGGGGCAGCAGGCGTCGAATCTCACATCCGCGCTGCAGAGAGCCGCCACCGGCGAGCGCACAGGCAGTATATCGCATCATGCCAGTGGTGGTCTCGGCATGTTCAAGGCACCGCCACCTCGCAAGGACTCGATCGGTGCCGCCACGGCACAGTGGGGAAACGGAACGAAGCCCATCTCCATGTCCGGCTCGGCACGCGACAAAGGTCGCCGCGAGTCGCTGGCCGGAAGTTTGGTCGGCGGCATGAGCTGGGGTGGTGTGTCGGTTGGAAGCTGGATTCGCGATGAGTGAGTAGTTTTCCCCCCATGAGGGCGCCCGGGAACTCCTGTGCGCTGGCCTGGTCGCACCGCAGCGAAGACTGACCTGGAAAATTTTCCCAGCATCATCATGACTGGCACGTCGCCCTTTACCTTCCAGTCGCCTTCTTTCCACTCCTCATCATATTTGCCGAAGCTAGAGGCCAACTTCATGCGGGACTTTTCCTGCTGCGGTGTGACGTTACCGACGCTCCATGACCTATTACAGCACTACGAAGAAGCCCATGCGACCAAGTCGCCCAACCAGGGCCATCGCCCAAGCCAGGGTGAGAATCGAGCTGCCTTGGCTGCTGCCGCGATCGCACAGCAACAGAGCCAGCAACATGGCAACCAAGGCCGTGGCCTGCAGCCCGATCGAACCCTGGACATGCAGCGCAAGATGGGCCAGAACCCACTCACATCCCAGCACATCGATCTAGACACTATTGATGATATGGAGTTGGACGACCCCATGGGAGACGATGACGGCACTACGTCCCAGCTATTCTCGCCCCAGTTACGCGAAGGTGGCCAGGGTGGATTTGGCAACTCCAACCAGGGTCCGCAATTAAATTTGGGCATGCTTCCAAACCACCAGGGCTTCAATACACCCTCTCAACCTGGCACTCCCGTCGGGTCTGCTCGTCCGCTCTCTTTGCAGAACAACCCCACCGTTTCCTCCGTGAACACCCCGACTTTAATGGCAAATCCGCTTCAAAACTCCCAGTTCCGAAATACTCCCGATTCCTCGGGGCCTGGCACACCCGCCGAGATCGACGAGAGTGTGGTAGGCGGATTTGGCGACCTTACTATGCAGAATAACATGGGACAGAACCAGGGCCAGTATGGGCGCTATACTGGCAATAACGATATGGTCGATCTTTGCATTGACGAGCCGGCCAAGCGACTGTTCAGTCCTAGCGGAGGCATGGGCACTCCCAACGCACACTTCAAACTGAGCGGGGCTCAGTACGGACCGAATAGCGATATTGCACGGCGGATTCGGGAACAGCAGCTGCTCGCTGGGGTTCCCGATACTACATCCATTCTCCCCAACGAGGAACCGAAGCCATTCAGGTGTCCCGTCATCGGTTGTGAGAAGGCCTATAAGAACCAAAACGGGCTTAAATATCACAAGGCTGTGAGTCTACTATCCTCCTGACAATTACTGTGTCAACATCTAACACCTGATTCCTCTTCTAGCACGGCCACAATAATCAACAACTTCACGACAACGCCGACGGCACCTTCTCAATCGTCAACCCCGAAACATCAACACCATACCCCGGTACTCTCGGCATGGAGAAAGAGAAGCCCTATCGCTGCGAAGTCTGCGGTAAACGCTATAAGAACCTGAACGGACTCAAATACCACAAATCGCACTCGCCCCCCTGCAATCCCGATTTCCAGATCACCGCAGGGCGCAACATGAACCTCGGCGGCGGAGTCATGCAGGGACAGAACATCAACGTTGCTGGAGCAGGACTCCCCGGAATCGGCGAGGAAGGTCTTCTGTGAACACTGTCCATACAATAATGCCCAGCTTGATGCGATCTCGGCCTTGAGTCCCCCGCACACGATGTCATGAAACCAGTCTGGCTTTGGAGTTTTTTTGCTTGATCTTTTGGGGGGTCCTTTATTTGCTCTGGCTCTCTAACTGGCATTTCCTTGTCTTCGTTTTTTTTTTTGTTTTTGCTCGATATCCCTGCCTTTGCCCTGTCCGAACTTGGACTGGTAATAGAGCTTCCACTGAGTGATCAAGAATTCGGCAAGATCTGTCTAGAAGACGTCTTTTTGTTATCGTGTTTCCCCCCCCCTTGGCTTCGAATAAGCTGGGATTCAAGCAGGGAGAAACGCGGGAATGTGTTTATATTTATTGTGCCACTTGTCCCTCGCCTTCACTTTTTGCATGTTGTCTGCGTTCTGCACGGGTTGGCTTTTTTCCTTTTTTTTTTTTTTTTTTGCTTTATTTGTGATCTGGGATTCCAATCTATGCTTCGGGTCTCTTTCTCAATGAGGAAAATGACTTCTGCGAGTTCCGCCTCGACCGCACGCGAATGGGATATGGATGAATGGTTGAGCTGTGCTTTCTTCCCTGTGGCTCTTCGGAATCGGACAGGTGGAACTGAAAACTACAAAAGTGCGATTCTTCGGCGTCGGATATTGTAGATATGGTTTTATACACTTTGGCTTCTTTTGTCTATTTTTTTTTGATCGCTTTATCATCCAACTTTGAATCACTTCTTCATCTACATCATCAACCATACATGTACATTGTGGTTTTGTAGATTAAGTGGTAACTAAGAATAGTTGATTCATATGTTTGTGTTTGGTGAGCTTAGCTGCATTGCCATTCATTCTAGTACAAAACACAGGGCATGGGGAAATCAGAAAGTCAAGCCCATCCTGGGGTAAGCGCCATGAGCTAAAGCTCGGGTTAGAAAGCAAAAACTGGATGAAACCCTACACAGGTCGTGTTCGGTCCCTGGGCGAGGGTAAGTAGAGCAGACGTAAAAGTATCAGGTGAGGGAGAATCATGAGATGAAATTTAGCTTGCGGGGAAGCATTTCAGGAGGGTAGATAAGAGGTCGGATTTTCGTTGGTGTCGTAGACACAAGATAGGATCTTGAGAAAGGAAAAAAGGTATTACAAACCAGACGCGAAGATTCATGGAGATTAGGCAGTAAATATGAGATCGATGGTAGGTGATTACCATTCGAACTCGCCTTGGCCCTTGTGGAAAACGTATCTAGTCGTGTTAATGGATGTCTGATGCATTCACGGCAACAAAACTTACTCTCTGCCACCAGTGGTCAGAATGCCGTCCTTCAAAGTGCACTTCCACTTGTTCTTGACACGCTGAACCTTGTCGTATGTGCACAGCATGACCTGACCTTCTGATTCGTCGGCATCGTGATCATCAGCAATAAGGTCATCAGGATCATCGAGATCAGAATTGATGGCATCTTCGTCCTCCTCTTCTTGGGGAAGGTCCTCGGCACCGTCGTATTGACCAGGCACTCTGGGTGCAGCAGCGGATGATTGCAATGCAGTTGCTTCTTTGAGACATGCGACCGCATGCCGCGATGCCGGCGTCGAGATTTTCTGCTCACTCAAGGGACGGAGAAGACCGCCACCTTCCATACCGAGCATCTGTTGATTGAGGTGCTCGCGAAGCATGCGATCACCTTGGCCGTTCTGAGCTGCCTCTCTCCGACGAGCGACCTCGGCCTTCCAGTCAGCCAGCGAATCGCCAGCACCGTCGGTTTGACTGTGTCCCATAGAGGGATAACCGGGTTCTTGTTTGATATGGGGCATTTGGCCGTTGGCATGCATCTGGGGGTACTGCTGCTGTGCGTGAGGGTGGGCCTGGAGCTGGCTCACGGAGTTGGAAGCTGCAGCACCAAATTTGGACTGGATATGGCTTGCAGCGCGATCACGAGCTGACTGAGAGTTGGGTGCCTGTCCAGACATCTGGTGAGGTACCTGATGCATGGGAGGCATGCCCATCGGCATATTTGACCCAGGCTCGGTCTTGATCCGAGGGGCGCCCATCGGCGCTACTTGGGCGGGGAGAGATTGAGGAGCATGCTGCATAGAGACGGGGACATGTTGTTGAACATGTTGCTGAACATGTTGCTGAGGGGGAGCTCGAGGAGCATTAGACGGGACGGTAGCTTGTGGAGGAAGAGCGGGGGCTTGGATTGGTTGGGGGGCAGGATCCCAGGGGAAAGAAGCAACGTTCACGGATGAAAGCTTTTTCTGCCAGGTCTATACATAAATTGTTAGCATGGATGTTATAGAGTGTGACATGGGGTGGACGGTTATGGCTTGGCGGCCTAAACCAAAGCGGGTAGCGGCGGTCGCATATAAAGGGAGCCTCAAAAGCCGGTGTTCCCCCATAAGCACCGCCTCCCGCAGCACCGCGGTTTCCCCCGCTTTTGGCCGAACGTGAAGCACCACGCCATATCCCTCCAAATACACCAGGATACTCTCAAAAAGGGTAAACTCACGTCTTTTAGATCATTCAACGTCTTTTGATCAACACCACTCTCTTCGAAATCGACCACGGAAGCGTCACAGACTTCCTGGATGACCTTCTCGAATACGGTGCCCTAGATAGCAACTGATGTCAGCGATGGTCACTTCATCGACATCGTATTTTGGCGGAGGGACAATTCAGAGATTCGAAGGGAGAGAAAGTGACGAAGATGGTCGCGAGACCATGTAGGGTAGGTTGTCGCGAGATTGCACTCACCACTTGCTGGTTGGACATGGTTACGGGCAGCGGAAACGAAGGACGGAGCGTGATAACAGAAAGAGGCGATCGAAGGAAAGAGAGCTGCTTGGGGTCGGTGAGAGTCTCGAGTACTCAAGTAGAGTCTGTAGCCTTCCGTCGCAACGGTGAGGCTGTAGGCACGCGGGTAAATGGCACTGGGAGATTCGGTTCGCTTTTCAAAGTGATTGCCAATCTATCGCACTCCAGTCACGGGGATCCACACGTAGCAACCCGAGCAAGAAGTGAGAAGCCGAGAACCAAGGGTTGAAAGGGGATGGAGAGATCTGCCGATGATGTTGGGGGAGTGAAAGTCGATCTTCCGCGGTGGAAATGTCTCCGGGTGAGGTTAGGGTCACGTGCTCTTCGGTCGGTCGGTCTCGACCTGGAGTTCCTTGCCTCCACGGCTCTTTGGTTATAACCAAAATTTGACAATGATTGAAACTTATCTTCGATTAATAGCCTGGATTACTGAATAGAGTAAGTGACAACATCATGGCACAGTGAGGGTCTGTTGTCGACGGACACAGATCAGGTCTATCATGACTTGAGAGGTGGAACTAGATAGAATACCCGAGTGGGCCCTGAATATACACCTACTCACGATGATAAAAAGTACTTCGTCGAACAAGTAAAACTGATAGTGATGATGAAAATGAGGGTGTGAAGACCATAATCTAGAGAGAGAGAGAGAGAGACTGCAGACATCTGGATATGTTCCAAGGTCCAACGATGAGGCAGTTGTTGGATGCTACATAGGTAGGGTATAGCCAACCGCCGTTTAACTCTAGGAACTTTGGCTTCATGGGGAAAAAGAAAGAGGTGTGAAAGATAGACGGTAAGACTGGCATTTTGTACAACTCCAACAGACGGAAAGAAAAATATGAACCAAGAAAACACCAATTAGCCCAAGTATGAACCCATTACTCCAGAAATGATCATATGCCCCCAGCCCATCAATGCTCGCGAGATGACACCATGAAACCGGGTATAGAACGAGAAATTAAACAAAAAGGTCGTTTAACGGATAGTCATCGACTTGGTCAGCTGGGCTTTGCTGCCAACACTTCCCTCACGAGAAGCGGAGGCACTGCTGCCAGCCTTGCGCTCGAAGACCTTCCAGAACTTCAAGCTCTCATCAGCCGCAGTAGTGGCCAGCATCTGGCCATCAGGACTGAGACTGCTGTGAAGGACTCGGGTCTCGTGGGCGGGGATCTCGACGTTGCGAACCAGAGTAGGGTAGCTCCAGATGCTAAGCGAGTTGTCGGGGAAGCCACTGGAACTAACGATCTCGCGGTAGTGGTTGCTCCACCGAAGGCTGGTTACCTGAGAGCCGGTGTCGATACTGTTGGTACGGGCACCGGTTGTTGTGTTCCAGAAGTGAATGTGACGATCGTAAGAACCACCACCTGTGGCGAGGAGATTCAACTGCCAGGGGCACCAACTGAGAGCCTTGACTGCGGCACGGTGGTTGGTCTTGGTGAACTTGGGAGCGCTAAGGGAACGGGCATCCCAGATGTTGACTAGGTTATCGTTGCCACCAGTAGCGAGCTGCGCGCCATCAGAGCGCCACTCCAGACCACAGACCTCGGAGGTGTGAGAGACGAGCTCGGCCACTTTGTGCTGAGCAATGCGGACATCGTGGTTGTAAACGAGACCACTACGGGCACCAGTCGAGAGAGTGTGTTTGGACCAGCCCATCACACCCACACGGGAATCGTGACCGAACATACTGCGGAGCTTGGTTCCTTCCTCAACATCCCAGATTTGAACCTCACCAGTTCCAAGACCAACACCAACGTAAGCACCATCTCCACTCCACTTGACACTGCTAATGTAGGTATCGGGAGAGGTCTCCAAAAGGCAGTTGACGGTGCCAGACTCAGCAGACCAGACGTAGACATTGCGCTCGAGACCGATAGCGACCTGGTTGCCAGAGCTCCAGTCCAACAAGTTGAGATAGTAATCATCCAAAAGACCTGGGGCATCCAACACACGCTCGGGAGCAGTTTGAACACGGCGACGGAACTGGGCGTTTGTAGACTTGGAAGAACGAAGAGGACGGTTGTATTGAGCACGAAGGTCAATGGGCTTCGATGACTCCGGGGGCGGGGGCTTGAAGGCCAAGATACGAGTGTTCAGGTTGACCCCACAGGCGTTGGCCAGGGAGGACTCGTAAGCAACCGCATCGGGTGCCGGCCGAGAGTACTTTGAAGATTCGTCGTCATCCAAACCAAGGTTCTCCAAAGCAGCAGTCAGGTCCTCCTCGGATCCACGGCCGTTGATGTCGAAAGCACTGGCAGCTGAAGCCAGGACACTCGATCCTGATCCCTCGCTGCCACCGGTCTTCGGCCGTTGCTCCTCAGGCTTCGCAGCTCCCGTTGTCACAATACCCTCGCTAGCAGCGCGATTAGGAATGAAACGATCTCCGGCATTGTGTTGAATGCGCATCGTGGTCTTTCCCGCCGGACGGGTACGACTGGGAACATCTCGGCGAGCTCGCGACTTCGCGGGAGAGTCGGGACCAGTACCAGTCAGAGACCAGTCAGAGACGCCCAACTCGAGGTGCTTTGGTGAACGGCGAATGCGAGCAATGTTGGACTTGGGGGATTCGCGGTAGCCTCGAGACGATACCTTGGCGGTAGATGATGCCTTGGCGGTGGAAGACGATTTGGCAGTGCTTGTGCTTGTACTTGACTTGGCGAAGTGTGAGGAGAGGTTACCGCCATAGACGGACTTGGACTGGCTGCGGCCGGCTTCAGCAGGGCGAGGAGGAGTGAAGGGAGAGTCGTTCAAAGCTTGGGGGGTAGCAGCACCGGACTTGCCCCGAGGAGACGGGGTCAAAGGCATGCGACCTCCAGCTGTTCTAGCGGAGAAGAGCCCATGGTGGCTCTTCTTGGGAGTAGTCACTGTAGCAGTAGACATTTCTGTTTAGGAATAAACAGTGGACGATGGAGCCAGCCACCGAGTGAAGACAATGAGATATAGCGATCCAAAGTATGCAAGATATTATGCAGGCAAAGGATGAAATGGGTGAAGAGGAAAAGGGAGAGTAGAGCAGGAATAAATAATGGAGTACAAGTATGAAGCTTCTCCCCCGGGCAACGGTTACCTCAGGTACGGCTGCACTAGTCCCCATTGGGTATAGTGGATAATGCACATGACATGCCGGTGCCTTCCATTTCAGGCGTCGATAAGCCTCAGGCGACGTTCTTGGTGGGGTTGAGACAAAGAAATTCAATATCGGAGTAAGGTCGCGATGAGAATGCGATAGGCCTCACATCATTCTTTGTGTGCTGGAGGTACATATTCACGGTTGCCCGATGGCCAGACAAGCCACTTCTCCCCACCGTCAATCCCCCCACCAGGACCCACCTACTCAACTTCCGTCATCTCGGGATCGCCTTTTCAATTCGACCCCTGGGAGCCTTTGTTCTCGTCGATTCAGATGCAAGAGGACGCCTACTTGATGCCGGCAAGCCCCGCCGGTGGCCTTCAGCCCAGTGCGGACTATCGGCCCAGCGTCCAAAAGGCCGTGGGCCACGTCCCCGCATGTCTAGTCAATGCCTCGGTGACGTACTGCAGCAATGGTCGTATCTATGCCTTCGGAGGCTTTGATCAAGATACCGATGAAGGTTCGGCTGCTCCAATCCCCCCTCATTTCCTTCTCGTCTAAAACCATTGATGCTCACGTATTACCCTGGCAGTCTACAACCACGTGCTTCGTTTGGACTTGAATACACTTCGATGGGACCTGGTTGACAACTACGGCGACATCCCCGGGGTTCGCATGGGTAAGTATCTCCCACCGTATTTGATATTTCTCTTCTGACGTTTGAATCTTCTAGGTCACACTGCGACTCTATATCAAGACAACAAATTGATCGTCTTCGGCGGCGAGAATGAACACCGCGAGTACCTTTCGGACGTTGTTATCCTAGATCTCTCAACATTCACTTGGACCCTGCCCGAAATCCAGGGCCCAATACCACGAGGACGGGCACGACATGCTGCTGTGATTCACGATGACAAGCTGTTCATCGATGGTGGGATAGCTGAAGAGAACAATCTCGTACTGGACGACCTGACCTATCTGGATCTACAGACCTGGACGTGGTCGCGAACATGGAGCTTTGCCCAGCGGTTTGATCACACGGCATGGGTTTGGGGCAGCCGCTTATGGATCTCTGGTGGACTAGGGCCTAATATGGAACGCACGACGGACATCTGGTGGCTTGACCTCAAAGGATCCCCCTCCCTCGCCGGACTCACCTCCTCCCAAGGTACCGTGGACTCCCCAGATATGCCGATGCCAGTGGCTCATTACCCAGACTCCATTTCTAGTGCATCATCCCAGCAGATGTCTCCCCGATCCGGAATATATGCCGCCAACTCCGCCAGTGTGCAGGTCCGCAACTTGCGCCGTCAAAAACCACTCGCCCCTGGTGCGATCTCGTGCCACCGTTTCCACTCTGGTCCGCATGTCCCTGGGCTCTTCTCCGCCACCCATTTCCAGTCCTTTGCATCGGGGGTACTTCTCGATTTGATCACACCGTCGGATAGGGTGCGATCACATGAATGCAACCTTTCCGCCCTGGAACTGAATTCGCTGCGCTGGCAGCGACTAGCCGATGGCCAAGAACTCTTCCGACCAGGCTACCGATGGCATTACTGCACCGTCAACGACACGGGGACGAAAGCGTGGCTATTAGGCTGTAGTCTCGACCTGACAAACACGAATGGGGCCAGTGAAGAGAATCACATGAGCGAAATCCTATCGATTGATTTGGAGAAATACGGTCTGCTTGGCAACGAGCTGTCCACCGAAGCTCCCGAGCCCGATTCTTCATGGGGAGGGGACTCATCTGGACCCCAAGTCTCTGGGCTGGGGACTGATCTCGCCTGTGCTTTTGACCAGACCCCAGAAGCAGGAAGCGGCGCTGATTTCGTCATTACCGCCATTCGTGACGATCATGACTTTATGGAATCTGAAGACATAGACTCTACGCCGTCCGCCTCGCCATCCGACTCTAAACCGACTTTTGTGGAGCCAAGCCCGTACACCTCCGCGCCCATCCATGTCCATAAGATCATTTTGCAACTACGGTGGCCACATTTCAAACGCCTGTACTCTGCACAAATGGCAGAATATCATACGAAGCGCATGCACATTCCCGAACCGTATTCGGTCGTGCGTGCGTTTTTGTACTACCTCTACACGGATAGCATTGCCGGCCACCCCGAGTACTGCTCGAGTGTGATAGATGTGGCGGGGATGCTGGTTATGGCGAATCTCTACGATATGCCAAAGCTCCGCTTACTGTGTGTGAATCGACTGAGTCGCGAACTCGACGTCGATAACGCCGCCATTGTGTGGGAGCGCGCGGGTCGAACCAATGAGCACTGGCTGATGCGCCGAGCCGCAAAGTTCTGCCTGACGCATTGGGGCCGCGTGGTGCGAACCGAGGGTTTCAAGTCCCTTAGCCACCAGAGCTTGATAGAACTGTGTGAGGTGGTGGATACAGAAGGTCGTATCATCGCAGGGCCAGAGCTGGAAATGGTGGGTGCATTCGACAGCGCATCGATGGCCGAATCTAAGGACTCTCGCCGATCTACCGCCGACGAATCTGAGCTGGAAGTAGATGAAGAAGGAATGGAACTGTCATGACGAATCCGACACGCATAGTCTTCCGGAGTTTTTTGGACTTGGCGGGTGGCAGCCGTCTTTGAGCTTTGCATCTTTTTCTGACTTCCAATCCATGCATCTTATCAGAAGGCTAGGAGTATCCTGGTTAGGGCATTCTGAATTTATATCTGACAGCTATGTTCCATTAAAGACCATGCCCAGTAACCTAGTAACCTAGTAAATGCACAGTCAATAGACGGTGACCGGACCGTGCAGCCGCTCCACACGGACCAATGTAACGCGCGCTCGCGTGGCTCCACCGACAACGGTTTGGGCGCGGAACTTGCTCCGGATTGCGGAGATCCTTCCTGTCACAATAGGGAAGCTCCCCTGGCTTGGCCCTTCCGGTTCCAGATCATCGTCAAGAACATATTTATAACATGGCTGGTCTCGCCATGGATTCGATCCGGTACTTGGAGATTCGCCAACTTCGCCATGGGATCCGTTGCACCGTCTACTCTTCCCGCCGATTTCCTCTGGGGTTTCGCCACGGCCGCGTATCAAATTGAGGGTGCGGTCAATGACGATGGTCGAGGCCCTTCTATCTGGGATACGTTTTGCAAAATCCCGGGGAAAATTGCTGGTGGTGGGTCGGGTGAAATAGCCTGTGACTCGTATCATCGCACTCATGAGGATATCGCCCTGTTAAAAGAATGTGGTGCTCAGGCATATCGGTTTTCACTGTCTTGGTTTGTTTGCCATTTTCCTAATTGAGGATGTTTCTAATCATTGTGAGCATAGGTCTCGCATCATACCCCTCGGTGGTCGCAATGACCCCGTTAATGAGAAGGGATTGCAGCATTATATCAAATTCGTGGACGATTTGCTCGAGGCGGGAATCGTACCTATGCTTACACTGTTCCATTGGGATCTTCCAGAGGAGCTGCAGAAGCGCTATGGGGGCTTTTTAAATAAAGAGGAGTTTGTGGCTGATTTTGCCCACTACGCGAGGCTGGTGTACAATGCTTTCGGCTCCAAGATCAAGCACTGGATTACCTTCAACGAACCCTGGTGCAGCAGCGTTCTCGGGTTTAACAATGGGTCCTTTGCCCCAGGCCACACGAGTGACCGTATCAAGAGCCCCGTCGGAGACAGCTCAACCGAGCCCTGGGTGGTGGGACACAGTATCCTCGTGGCACATGGAGCCGCGGTCAAGATCTACCGAGACGAATTCAAGGCACAAGACGGTGGTGAGATCGGCATCACGCTGAATGGTAAGTATTCACTTTTCCCTCACTCCATTCAATCCTGACATGAAAACAGGCGATTGGGCTGAGCCCTGGGACGCCGAAAATCCCGCGGATGTCGAAGCCTGTGATCGCAAGATCGAATTCGCTATTTCATGGTTCGCCGACCCAATCTACCACGGCAAATACCCCGACAGCATGATCAAGCAGCTAGGCAACAGACTACCAACGTGGTCACCAGAGGACATCGCCCTAGTCCATGGCAGCAACGATTTCTACGGAATGAACCACTACTGCGCGAACTACATCCGCGCCAAGACAGGGGAGCCTGAACTCGATGACATCGCAGGGAACCTGGAGCTCCTGCTTGAAGACAAAGATGGTCACAGTATCGGACCTATCACGCAGTCTCCGTGGTTGCGGCCATGTGCGCTTGGATTCCGCAAGTTGCTTAAATGGCTTAGCGAGCGATATGGATATCCGACGATCTATGTTACGGAGAACGGGACGAGTGTGCTGGGCGAGAACGATATGCCCTTGAATCAGTTGCTGGATGATGAGTTCCGGGTTCAGTATTTCCGGGATTATATCGGTGCTATGGCTGATGCTTATACATTGGATGGAGTTAACGTGAAGGCTTACATGGCCTGGAGCCTTATGGAGTAGGGTTTTCCTTGTTCCTATTTTCATAAAAGTCGTGCTAACTGGATATTCAGCAATTTTGAGTGGGCTGAAGGCTATGAGACCCGCTTCGGTGTGACTTTTGTCGACTATGAGCATGACCAGAAGAGGGTCCCCAAGAAGAGTGCTAAGAGTATTGGTCAGATCTTTGACCGGTTGATTGAGAAAGTCTGAGAGTATGCTCTGCTATTTTAGGTTATTGGCTTGCAGATAGAAATGGTTCTTTTCTGTTCAACTCTAAGTTTGCTGAAAGCCAATCGCGTAGATCAAGGCGTGTGTGGCTGTGTGGCTCTAAAGTGCATATCGGAAGTGCTTGGACTCCATATCCGTCATATCTTTGAATCCATCCACGATAGCCTGCGATGTAACATCCTCCGAGGCGTCTACGGATTCAGCGGCCGCGGCATCCCGACGTGCATTCTCCCATCGCATTCCCAGATATGCCACGGCAGATAACACAATGATCCCCGCATAACAGACGAGCAGCCCTGTGAGCGCAGAATAATAGCGCGGGGCCTCGCGAGAAAAGAAGATATTTGCGCCAGCGACATTTCCAGCTGCATAAAGCGTGAACCACATACCATTGGCAACGGCCCGCTTGGTATGACCAGCAACATTTGTAGACAGAAGGTTCCAGCAGACGATCACTGGCGCACCGATAATGTACTGAAGCCACGTACATCCGACAAGTGTCCAGCGATGATCAAGATCAGTAAATCGAATACCCAATAGCCCAGCGAGAGGAATCAGGCTGATGACAGCGAGAACAATGCACCTCGAGTTCGGCACATAGGTCGCGACCAGACCGCAGATAGGTACTATGACAGCTTCAAAAGCCCCAGTCGGCAGCTGAAGTAAGGTGGCATTGATACCGCTAAATCCAAAGCCTTTGATCAATGCGGAAGAAAAGTTCGACACTCCACCGTTGATAACTCCACAGGCGATGCCGATACCAGCATAGCAAAGAACCTTGAGATCGTATAGATTCTCAAACGCCTGTCCGAGCTTGATCTCCCGAGTCTTGACTCCGATCATGTTCTCCGCCACCCGTCTCACAGCCACGACCCGTTGACGATGCGTGAGGAAGCGTGCAGAGGCTGGTGAGTCGGGCATGACGGCGAGGAAGACGCATCCAGTGACAAAGTTGAGCAACCCGATGGTCAAGAAGATGAGCTTCCAGCTGTGAAGTACCGTGCTATGGGCGTGGCCCAGGCCAAATCCGAGAAGTGCCCCGACCATTGTCGCCATCCCGTTGGCGCTCAGCCAGATGGCCATCCGCAGTGGCTGCTCACCCCGTTTGTAGAACATGGAAGTGATGATCATCACTTTGAACAGTCAGGTAATTGTCCGGAATGACATAGACGAATACTTACTGCAGGGACTGACTCCAGCCTCTGCCATTCCAAGCAGAAATCGAAGTATCAGGATTCCGGCGTAGTTCTTGGCCCCAACATGGGCAATTACAATTACGCTCCATACCAGAAGCATCCCACCCATGTACTTGGCCACGGGCAGTTTCTGGATCATGAGGTTGGAAGGGATGGCCCAGAATAGGTATCCAAAATTATAGATGGCTGCAACCCAGGAGTATCGCTGACCTTCGAGTCCGAGGTCGGCATTAAGGGAGTATGCAGATGCATAGTTGAGCGACAACTTGTCTTACAAGGGTTAGCGGCCATGCCTCGTAAGCCGGAGATGAGGTATTCAATACCCAGAAACTGAATCACGTATGTCACATAGAGCTGAAAGCGGTTAGGATGAGGTACCGAGTCGAGTGGACGAACTCACAATTGGCATAATTCTCCAGTCCAGAATACGCAGGACCTGAGCGCCCTCCAGCGCCAGTTCCTCAGCGGATAACTGTTCAGCCTCCACATATAGATCAGCTCCGATATCGTGAACTTCACCGAGTGCAACATCCTTCTCCACTGTGGGCTGATCCACTTTGGCTTCCTTGGACCCCATCGCGTTTTGATTCGAGGTGCTATAGGATCAAGTATGAACGCAATCACAATTGAATACCCTCTGCAGCAGACCCCTCATCCCTTATACCCCAACATTGAACTCCCTGTTATCACTGCCAAGCTGATAATGCAGGATCGCTTCACCTGGTTATCCCTGGGCAGTGATAGGGTCTAGGGTCCTCCCGAGAAGATAAGCTAAGGAGGCCTCTACCCTTGATTCTCCAGCTCTCGACATCTTTCCGGGCATCTTTCTGGAGGTCTATTGAGACCTTTCCGGGTTCCTTTTCCAAGATTGCCCCCCCCCCGATAGCTTTGAATACCCAGGTGGGATCAACCACGCCTATCGAGAACCATTTGTATTATATTCTTGGTCCGGCTGTGGAGGTTGATCGGAGATGCGTCCGCTGAATGTGGGGAACTCAACCCCAGCGGACCAAAGTCCGCCACCTCCGCAGTGCCACATCTGGAACGAAACTCTATCGAGCTGCCCTTTTAGTCCAGATATCAACCAAGTCTCGGATCGGACTTTGGTCCGCTCAATCGCACTGAAATAGACCCAGAGCGCCAGATTCGACCCCGGCACCCAACAATGGCCGAATCATTCAACCTGCTCGATGCGAGCATCTCCGATCTTAAAGATGCACTCTCATCCGGCAGACTCACAAGCGTGGACCTGGTATCGCGGTATATACGAAGAATAAACATCTACGACGCCAATGGTCTTAAATTAAGCGCGATCCCAATTCTCAATCCATTCGTCTTCGATGAGGCTGCTGCATCTGATGCTCGCCGTGCAAATGGCTTCCCTCCACGACCACTGGAGGGGATTCCCTACCTGGTAAAAGACAACATCAAAGTAAAAGGCATGTCTGTGGCGAATGGCTCGCCGGCCTTTGAAAACCTGGTTGCCAACGAAGATGCAGCCTGTGTGCAGCTGCTCAGGAATGCAGGCGCCGTGCTACTCGGCCGCACGAACATGCCTGCCATGGCGTATGGCGGAATGCAGCGCGGTGTCTGGGGTCGTGCTGAAAGTCCCTATAACGGTGATTACCTCGCGGCGGCATATGCCTCCGGTTCTTCGAATGGGTCCGCTGTTGCCACTGCTGCGAATCTGTGTGCTTTTTCTCTTGGGACGGAGACGGTCTCGTCTGGGCGCTCGCCTGCTTCAAATAATGCTGTCGTTGCATACACGCCGTCCAAGGGTCTTCTGCCGCTTCGTGGAGTCTTCCCTCTTTATCCGACTTGTGACGTCTTGGTACCTCATACTAGGACTGTTGCCGATCTATTCCATGTCCTCGATGTCTTGGCTGTTTCTGACCCGACTCCAAGGGGGGATTTCTACAACGAGCAGAAAGTCGTTTCTATTCCTTCAATTGCTGATGTTCGACCCGAGTCGTTCTCAGCATTGCAGGAGACTTCTTCCTTGAGGGGCAAACGCATTGGTGTTCCCTCGATGTATATTGGAGGCGACGATTCCTCTATTCAACCGATTAGCAAAGTGCAAACGCGGGAATCGATCATCAAATTGTGGCAGGAAGCCCGAAAAACATTAGAAGCATGCGGTGCCGAAGTGATCGAAACCGACTTCCCCCTGGTGACAGAATACGAAGCCAACGCTGCTTCAGGACAGCTCGTCACCGTCGCAAATCTCCTAGATGGCTGGGCCGGTAATGAACGATGCGAAGTTGTGTCCCACGCTTGGGATGATTTCCTCGTCGCAAACGGCCAGAAGGGCCTCAACTCTTTGACGCTCGTCGATCCAAACACGATCTTCCCACTCGCTCCTGGCTCATTACTCGGCACACCAGAGGTCGCGAATAAGCCGCGATGGCGCGAAATCGTCCAATACCCGCACACGAAGCCCTCCTCCATTTTCGAAATACCAGGTATGAAGCAGGCGATACAAGCACTAGAAGATGCTCGAACAGAGACATTCGAGAAATGGATGGATAAGCTGGGCCTAGACGCAGTCGTCTTTCCGTCCACTGCAGATGTTGGTGCCGCGAATGCAGACGTCGACAAAGACGCGTCACTATTTGCCTGGAGCAACGGCGTCAAATACTCTAATGGAAATCGACCCATTCGCCACCTTGGTGTGCCTACCATTTCGGTTCCAATGGGTGTTATGGAGGATACCGAGATGCCAGTTAATCTCACGTTCGCCGGGAAGGCGTATGAGGATAATTGTCTCCTGAAGTATGGATATGCCTATGAGATGGCATCAAAGTGCCGCGTCCTGCCACCTCTTGTGCCAGCTCTTGATTCGGATTGTATCTTGGATAGGAAGAGCTTGTCTCCCCATGGCCTGGAGCTTGTGGTAGAGACACAGGTTAAGAAGGTTCGTGGTTCGGATGTAGTTGTTGAGGTTGAGGGGTCTTCGAAGGGCGCTGTGTTGAAAAGTGTCGTATGTTATGTCAACGGGCAACCGTGTGATACTGCTCTGAATAATAGGAAGTGGTCAGCCAAGTCTTCATACCCGGTGTCTGATCGAGATGGGAAGTGGGAGAAATGGGCAAGTCCTACGCTGAAGCAGACTATTGTTGTGGTGACGGGGTACGCGGAAGGCGGCTCTGCGGCCGGGAAGCTCATTATTCTGTGAAATCGAGTCTAGGTTTAGTGTTTAACTTATCCTTCGATGTAAAAAAAAAAAAAAATACGATTTTACTTGTCATACGACATCACCTACTTCATAGGAACAATTAAATCATAAACATGTGCTCATTAACGAAATCACGTAACGCTGCGAGTAACTCTGAAATGCGAACGGGAAAATGTGATCAAAATGCGATGAAATGCTTCGAGCAATCAAGGAGCAAATGAACAATGAAGCCTCGTGGTACTATGAGCGTCAGAAATTGGAGCCTTCGGAGGCAAGTCGATAACAGGTCATTTACCTTGAAAATGAAAGCAAAAAACGTCCGTAGGTCGTAGGTCGTAAGATATAAGTCGACGATGCCTTTGCAGCTCTCCTCATTCAAGGTAGGTGCCCTTACCCTATGCTGTGTACCAATTGCAGATACACCGGTAAAGACGCATTAGCCCGTCCTTCTGAGGCCCCTCCTCCATCTTCTCAATGTCCATCAGTACGTAGGGACTGTAGAAGATGAACTTGCACATATCCAGCATGGTTCGAAACTCATCGCCCTTGGGTGTCTCCGGCCAATCTTTGGACTGGAGGTAGTCCTCGAAGGTGCACATCAGCCAGATCACGTCTAGACGGCTCTTCTCGTCCAAGCGCCATCTTTGCACGCAGCAGGCGCGGTGTGCGTAGTGAAGACCTTGAAGGCGGTTGATCGCCTTCAAGATCTGGCGATCTGTGTCGGTGAATGTGAGGTTATTGACTTCACGGATTATTGTCATGTATTTGCAGGTGGGCACATGGTAGATGACGTTGTCTGTGTCTGAGGGTCGTTCAACGATGACAATTCCCTCCGAAGAACGTTCGATTGGGCAATCGGTGGCGCCGGGGCTGCTGGAGTCACTTCGAGGCCGGCCGGTGGTGTTCAAGAGCAGTGGGATTTCACTTTCGCAAGCTGCCATAGCCGCGAGAGAGTGCTAAGAAGAGGTTGGAAAGGAAGAGAAAAGGGCGAGATAAGGAGGTCGGATGGAAGAAGAAGAAGAAGAGTGAAGTGAGACGAAGTTGAAATCTCAGGTGCCAGTGAATATTCGAATAGAAACAACAGAATGCGCACATTTATTATCATAAAAATTACATGCCCGTAACAAAAGTGTCCAAGGTTGCCTCGTATCGCACAAACCCTCCATACATCATATCCTCTATCATCCCCAGAATAGCACGGTGTAAATACTTTTTCTTCAAGTGTTCCAGGTAGGATTCGGCTTCTTCTACAGATGGAAGTCTCTCCAGCGTCGACGTGTCGGCATCCCACATGATTTTCTGATGCAAGAACTGGAACATCTTATAATACGGCACAGCGTCGTCCCAGCGATCTGCGAAACAAGACAGGTTCTTTGTGCATGCCTCAATAGCTTCTGCATATTCGTGTGCTTGGTGTCGTTGCTGGAAGGTATCCATGGATTGGGTTGCCCAAATAAGATATAACAGCATGATTCCGGCGCGGAATTGGAATACAAGCTACAATGGTTAGCCGAAGCTCTTTAAAGACGTCTAAAATCCCCTTTCGAGAGGCCTCTAGGAGGAGATCTAGAAGGAATACCAGGAAAATACTCACAGCAGACCAAGTAAAACACAACACATGCCCTTCCTCCTGGAAATCCCGATACTTCATACAGACCTCAGCAACCGCGGAGAAGATATCCTCAATGCCCTCGTGATCCAGGAAATTCCGCTTCTCTTCCATCAATATGAGAATACTGTAATCATACAGCTTCGTCATCCAGTTCGGGTTGAAGTAGCCACATGAGACATCTGCAGTTCCGTAGCGCGGGATGTCTTGTCTCCATATATCTAGAGCGGACTTCAACGAGGAGTTGAACCCATTCTTCTCCTCAGAGAATTGCCAGCGCGATCGCTCCAGTGATCTTCTAATATTTGATTGGATCTTTCGTAGTCGGAAGAGATGACCCAGAGCAGGATTTGTATTGACGGGGGGTTGGATGGTATCGCCCAGGATACACAACTGCGAGTGTTAGTCTTTTTAACACACTTGTGGAGGGAAGAAGTATTTGTATATGGTCACTTACATCATCATCCACAGCACGATATGCAGCAGACATTGGCCGATCCCAACCAGAAGCAATAACTTCGTTCAGCATGTAACATGTTATAAACATGTTCTCCGTCCAAAATTCCCCCGCAACAGCAGACTCATCATCTTGAATGGTGCGCGCATATTTGCGAATCTCCGTCATCGCCGCTGTACAGAATGGCAATATTGAAGAAACGCCCGTGGCAATCTCCTCCGACGAAGGAGAATGCAGCGCATAGACAATCAAAAGAAGCGATGCCTGGACCTGCAACACCATAGATGAATGTCCAACCACATTTGGATAATAATTCAAGGCAGAAGCATATAAATCTTTCGATCGTGTCAGATGCGCATGATTTCGATGCATCGAGCTGCATAGTGATGCGCCAATAGCGTAGACCATCCGCAGAAAGAAACACTTCCATTCTTGTCCTTCGAAAGAGTCCTCACAATGCCATTTTTTCCAAGCAGACTCGTTAAGGAAAGGCCATTCGCGGTGTGATATGGAAAAGTAAATATTGGTATAGAGTTCAGTAAGCCATAAAGAGTCGTCGCTTATGAGCGGGTAAACGGGACTCTTGTCAAATCTTAAAAAGTCAAGGTTTTCGTTGAATTGGGAGAAAATGTCTGTAAAGGGTGTTCGAGAGGGTGATCGTGATATTCGAATTTGTTGTGTTTCAGGGAATAACACCAGGGCGTTCTCCTCTGCTAAGTCCATCCAATGCGACTTGTCTTTGGTATCCGGTATCCAGAGGGCCTTGGAGGGTGTATCGACACTTTCCTCTAGCGGTAGATCAGTCTGGACACTTGCATCGCACATCACCAGATGGTCGGATCGAGGAGAATCTTCCAGATCGGCGACTCTTCTCTCCAATTCTTTCAAGTACGCGAACGGGATCGTCACGCTATCGCCGGTTCTGCGCGATCTCGCCGGCAGACACTCGGCGCCTTTCCGGCGACATTCACCGCAGGTAGGTTTCGCATGGTCGCATTTGCGCTTTAAGCGGAAACAACGGGCGCAGGCAATTTCTCTTTGCTTAGGTCGAGACATGGAAGAAGGAAAGAGTGCGGGGTGCGGAGATAACTAAGTTTAATATTGATAAGAAGATCTCGGTCTCGGTCTCTTCGCCGACCCTGATAGCAACATCAAATCAAATGCCACTATCATGGTTATCATGGCTATCATGGTCATCCTCATCCTCTCTGAGATATCTGGGATATCTCAGATCTTTGGGAGTCTCGAACTTTCCCACTGCCGACATCACTTCCGAACCCACTTCCCCATAACCGCATCGAACCCGATAGTCTTGTGCTCGACGTTGAGTGTCTTAAGCATGAACTCCATCGTAAATTCCTAGGACTAGTTAGCCCTAGCTCAACACCAAAGAACATTGTCCGCACCTCATCAGTGTCATCGTCCTGCGTAGCCGCGCCATTCCTATCCAAGAGATGACCCGGAGTGTCAGGGTGTGTGTCCATGTCTTCGTCATACTTAAAACCCTGGCCTTGAGCCTGATTTTCATCCCATCGCGAGGCATCTTGCTTAGAGCGTTGTCTCCAGACTTTCATTCCACCTATGCGAGCGACACGCTCTTTGGCGTCGGTGAAGACTTCCTCGGCTGCTTCCTGGCTGATCAGACGCCACTTGTTGATCGACGTCTCCAGATCGGCATCGGTACCTGATGATTCGATTCGTAAAGCTTGACGTGCAGTCTCAATTATCTTTTCCTGCGTGATGCGCTGCGAGAACAGAGTGCGATACTTCTTCTGTAGTTCCAACAGCTCCGAGTCCGGGTAGACGGATCGGGTGGTCACGACAAGTCGATCCTGAAACGGAAGGCCCCGGGCGGTCGTTGGTGGCTCTGGGCCTGCATTGAATGAGGTCGAGTCTTGAGCTGGCTCGGGTTCATACTGAGGGGTCCAAGTCGTGTCGGGAGGTGAGAGCAGGACAGAGGGGGCACCTCGAGTGCGCAATGGGGACTTAAATGGCTTCGAAAGAGGGGCTGCAGCGCCAAAGCGACGACGACGCTTATAATCAGGCTGGTCTTCAGGTTCAAGATCCGACATTGTGGGTCAGATACGAAGGATGGAAGGGGAAGAAGAATGATGTTGAGAGAGATTGTTTATTTACACCAAAAATCGCGTACAATACAAGATACATTCAGTGGCCAACACCGCCTGCTACCCACTGCCCAAATTCAGGGTCACCGGGCTGCGGGAAAAAGCCGCGGTCGTTGCCATTATTCGCATTTGCATTCCCTCCATTTGCATTTCCGGCATTCGCAGCGTTTGCATTTTGCCGGTTGCGCTGCTGTTGTTGGCGGATGTAAACCAGCACGAGAAGAGTCGCTGCCAGGCCGACAATGAGAAGACCTTCGAGCATTCCCTCGTCAATGTCAAACTCCAAGTCATCATAATAGCCGTCGTCGTGGTGCTCGGAGTCGAGGCTTCGACCCATGAAATCATCGCCATTTTCTTGAGATTCGTAGAGGCCCTCCCAATACTCGGCCTCGTCGTTTCTGACAAAGGCGGCAATCCATTCGCGGAGAGTGAGGTTAGGTTTCGCATCTAATGTCAAATTAGAATGTAGGTCAAATAGTATATAGGTGTTTGACTAACCTTCGTCATCACGGATGGGATTGATGTTCCCGTTGGTGATGCGGTTCCAGTATCCTCGAGCCCGCAGCTTCAACAAGCTAAGCTTCACAGGGAGATACGCCTCCTTGTTGGTATCCAGAGCCAGGTCATAGTATCGCTTGGCCATATGGAAATCCTGCTGGACGGCAATACCATTCTCATGCATCCAACCCAGGTTCCAGTAAGCTTGTGCACTACGGTGTGCCTCGGCGGCATTGTGGTAGCAAGCTGAGGCCTTATCGACATCAGAGACCGTTCCCATGCCAGCCAGGTAGTAATCGCCCATCTTGATTAACGAGTCGATATTGGTTTGCTTGGCAGACCTTGTCCAGTAAATCAGTGCCAGCCTCGTGTTACGGAGCAAGGCGGAGCGAGTCTTCTGGACCCATGGCAGGATGGTGTCGAACGAGAACAGAGAACGCTGCTCGTCAAGAAGGAAGGCCACATTGGCTTGCGCAGTTTCGTAGCCCTGCTCTGCGGCCATCATAGCTGGGATGAGGGCGCTTTCCTTGTGTCCAGCCTCGTAAGCCGCATTTGCCTCTGCAAAGGCCGAGTGAAGTATCTCAGCCTTCTCGGCGACCAGCTTGTAATAGGCTGTGGCAACACCACAATGTTGTTGACGACCAACCCCATAGTTTGTCATCTCTGCGAGATAATAGTACGCCTCCATCCAGCCCCAGCGCGCGGCAAGTTCGAAGTAGCGAGTTGCAGCGGCAACATCTCCCTGGTCCAAGAAGAGGGCGCCGAGTCTTGTTTCTGCTGCCGGAATGTCCTGGTCGGCTGCTGCCTTAAAGTAGGAAGATGCTTGAAAGGCATCCTGGGGCACTCCGTACCCATAGAGGTACATCAACCCTATCTCGTGCTGGCAGAGTGCATCGCCATTAGCCAAGCCTCGCCTGAACCAAATCATAGCCTTTTCAGGAGACTGCTTCACTCCCTCCCCACGAAGCCACATCAGGCCAATGTGTCCTGCCGCTTTGGCAGCCAGCTTGTCGAGTCCCACGGGCGGGTTCTGTTTGACTGACCCATCCTCGCTCCAATATTTCTTAGCCACGACCTTGAAGTATTTCATAGCCTTGGAGAAGTTCCGGGGAAGACCACGAGCTCCCTCGTAGTGCATCTTGGCCAGAGTGTATGTGTGGCTCATCTCGCCCTTCCGAGACATGAGGTCCAGGAACTCCAGAACGTCCTCGACACTGGCCTCGGCGGCATGCGACTTGTCCGGTGCATTCATCCCAGAGCTTGATACACTAGCTCCTTCACCATAGACACCGCCCTCCTCATCGGCCCAGCGATAAGACTCCCGAATCATCGCATGGCCACCTGGCGGACCACTCCGGTAGAAGTCAATTGCCTTATCGGCCACCTTCTTATAGTAATAGAGCGCATTGTCACAGCTCTTAGGTGACCCAATGCCCGTGTGGTAGCGGTATGCCAGCGTCATCTCCGACCGTATGTTTCCTCCCTCGGCCGCGAATTCGTGGTACATCAACGCCTTAGCCTGGTCGCGTTCGACCGCTTCTCCAATGCCCGTCGCGTACATGAACCCAACCATAGACTGGGCTGTGCTGTTGCCTGTCAACCATGCTAGATCGTTGTACCACAGGAAAGCCTCGCTGAAGTTACGCGGGTAGGAGAAGTTGCCGTAGAAGTTCATCTCCGCGAGGAGGAACATCGCGTCCGTGTCCTGGTCTTCATCCACTGCTGCTTTTAACTCCTCCACAGCTCGGAGAACGGTTGGGCTGGTCTTGCGACCGCTCTTATCGGTGACGGGTCCATTCAGGAAGAGTAACCGAAACGCTTCACGGCCATAGTGCCAGGTGTAGCCGAGTATCCCTGAAGGCTTATTGGCGTGGAATGAGATAGGTTCAATGGCTCGAAGGGTGCTCCAGATATCTTGAACCCGTTCTATAATGAAATCAATGCTTTATCAGTATCATTCGTCGCGTGGGCCCCTGATACAACTCGGGCGGTATACTCACGGCTTACGGGCTGGCGCTCTGGTTGTTCTGTCGCGAATAGGAACTCTTGGTAGTCCGTACTGTCTGCTGCGGCATTTGAGGTAGAGGCTTCTCCGAGAGGTTGTTGATTGGACCCAGCTGCGCATGTCTGTAATAGCACTGTGAAGCTGTCAGCATCTGGCAACCCCGGGATCGGGGAGGGGTCGTACGCAGGGCCGTTACGAAGCAGGAGAACATGGTCCTCATGATGCGTGCGGTAGAGAGTTGGATAGTAAGTGTCGCATTGCGACTCCTGGTTCAACGGGAATCAGGAAGGTAGACACGCGAACAATGCGAGGGTCGGTGATGTAGTTCCAACGGGCCACTTGGCTTGACGGAGCTTCATTTTGCCGATGGCGAATCACCGCTCCACAAAAACTCTGGTATTTCTATAACATCCACATCTTTCTACTTTCTACTTTTACGTTGACTGAGGTTTTTACTTTGGTCCTGGGATCAAGAACTAAAGAATGTCATTAAAATTCTTTTATTGAACTCCCTGGGATATTCTGTGTACAGAACGGGAGAAAAGCAGACAAAATACAAAACCCCCAGTGCGCTCTTCATGCAAAAGAGAAAAGAAATGGCAAAGCAAAACATGGCACATTCTCCGAGAGAGGAGCACTGTTTAGCCTTAGGCATGCCTCAAGGACCAAGTCCATGGCTTCCAAAGGCACCACAATGCCTCAGCATTCCCAGAGATTCACCCATGTCACTAGCCGAGGGGGAAAACAAAGTCATTCACAATCTCGAAAACGGAGTGAAAACTAGAACTGGGGGCATCTTGAGCAGGAAATGCTCGCGAGCAGTGCTAAAAAACAGATACAATTGAACGGAGAAAGGCACCCCAGATCATGAAACAAAGAGAGATGTTGCCCAAGTCAAGTATGAAAATCTTTTGCTTTATCGGTTTTTTGGTGATGGTACATGACCGAGCTTCACTGGCGGGGAGACCTGTTTGTTTTTTGTCAGTTACAGCAACTGAGAAGAACGGTATATTGGAGGACTCACGTTGGGCTGTAAGCCGGAGAAGTCGGGCTGTAGCCGGGTGACGTCGGGGAACCAGAGAAGTTGGGAGAGGTCGGGGAGTAAGACTGGGGACTAGTAGGAGACCACCCAGGCGAAGTTGGAGTGTACTTGGGTGAAGTGGGCGATGTAGGGGACAAGTGCCGGCCGCCACCAAGAGCTGGGCTCGTGGGACTGTAGCTGGGCGACGTCGGGCTGAAAGCCGGGGAAGCGGGGCTGAAGCTTGGGGACGTCGGGCTGTAGTTTGGCGAAGTCGGCGAAAAGCCGGGCGAAGTGGGAGAGTAAGATGGAGACGTGGGTGAGGCTCCATATGCAGGCGACGTGGGCGAGTATGCCGGAGACGTCGGGTTGAAGCTCGGGCTTGAAGGCGAGAAACCAGGAGAAGTCACGAAGCCCGGACTGGTCAAACCGATACCAGGGGACGTAGGCGAGTAACTCGAAGTTGGCGAGTAGCCAGGAGACGTCGGGCTGGTGTTGAAGGGGCTGGTTGGGGAGTAAGCGCCGGGGCTGCGCGCGCCCGGGCTGAATCCACCATAGCCATCCGGGTTTGGACGATAGTGGCTGAAGCCTCCGGGAGTCTCTGCGCCGGGCTGGCGGATAGGAGAAAAGCTTGCGTCCGGATCTCCAGTAACCATGGAAGGCGAGCTGGCCATGGGCGAACCAGTATCGTACTCGGTAGAAGCACCGGTGGGACCCATACCCTTGTCGTCGATCATAGGGCCGCGAGGGTTGGAGACAACAGTGTTGAGCAAGGACTGATCCAGATAGACATCAAACTCTCCCGTTCCAGCGGGGGCCATCTGTCCCAGAATCAAGTTCTCGGAAACACCACGACAGTCATCCAACTCTCCGAAAGCGGCTGCCTCAAGTAGAATTTCCACGGTCTCTTCGAATGAACAACGCATAAGCGCACCGTTATCGGCACGGTTGATACCGTGACGGGTGACAGGAGTCAAGTAACCACGAACGGTCATGACATCGACAAGGAGAGCCAAGTGACGGTGGTTGACGTAGGAACCGTCGAAAGCCAGCACCTGAGTCAACTCACGGAGCACAGCAGTACGGGCAGCCTCAATACCGAAGACCTCGAAAATCTCGATGAACTGATTGGAGTAGGTTCGAGTAGCATCAACACCAGGAATTGCAAGGACCGGTGCCAGGGAAGAGCCGCTGGTTTCAAGAACCCACTCCTTGCAAAGAGGATCTGACTTGCTGGTGAAAAGAGTACCGTCCTCGAGGACACGGACCTTGCTCTTCTCGTTGATGAAAGCACGTTCAACGCCAGGGACTCCACGAAGAGTCAGAGTATCGAGCAAGTGCTGCTCCAGCTTTTTCAGGGTCACGTCGTACTCGACATCATCATCGTCATCATCCTTGTGATCCTGGATCTGACGAATACGGATGACCTGCTCGTCGGCGTTGTTATCACTGAAAATGACAGCGATATCCCGAGGGTAGGCCTGCTTGATCTTCGAGGCAACATCCTGCACAGTAAGACCCTTATCCAGCAGCTGGGGTCGACTGAGGATAATACGGAGCAGCCACTTGGACTGGTGAGCAATGTCCTCGCCGGCTTCTTCGGGAATGATGAAGTAGGACTCGACCATATCCCGATCGTTCTCGATCACAGTAGACTGGATTTCAGGGTCATAGTAGATCTCAGTGGCCTCAGTAACAGAGCGCAAGCTGGTGTGCTCGACGACACTGCGCAACAACTTGGCACCCTCCTTTACACCTGTCATGTGGCTTTCCTGGTAAACAGTCATAGACGGGGTCTTGATGTTGGTGGCAACGTTAAGAATTTCCTTGAGACGAGGAACACCAAGAGTAACGTTCTTAGACGACACACCAGCAAAGTGGAAAGTGTTCAAAGTCATCTGCGTGGCGGGCTCACCAATGGACTGTGCTGCAAGAACGCCAACCATCTCGCCAGGGTTGGCTTGAGCACGTGCGAAACGCATCTCAATGGCGCCCAGAACATGCTGGAACGCAAGCTTGTTCAGAGAGTAGTCTGTAACCAGACGGCGGAAAGCAAGACGGCTACGCAACTGAGCCTTAAACAGCAGAGTTGCGTTCGTCTGGGCCTCGCGCGAAATTGGATCATCACCACGGACAACCACCAGGCGTTCGAGGAGGTCCTGGACTTGAGGAATGACCTCGGTAGGGTGGAGATCACTGATAGTGCCCTCACGAATCCTGAAAGTGGTTCGAGCCATTTCCAAAATACGCTGAATATTAATGGGAAGCTGCATCATTTCCTCGTCCTCCTTGGCCACAGTGCGCAGGAAGTCGCGGTCCTTGACAATCGCTTCCCACTCCTCGTCGAAGTATCTCTGGACTTCCGAGTCACCTGCGATCTCGTTGGCTTGCTCCAACAACTCAGGGCCGATGGTACGCTCGGGATCCATGACATCTACTCGGAAGCGTTCCCGGAGCTTCTCATCGGAGCATCGAATGATATCAACACGCTGGTTCTCAATGTGGGCACCATCAAGACCATCTTCTCCGTAAATGAACTGAATAACGTCACCAAGAGAGTTACGGACAGTACCATCATACTTGACCATGACTTCTTCTAGAGCCTTGACCAGCTTACGCTGGATGTAACCAGTTTCGGCAGTTTTGACGGCGGTATCAATCAGACCCTCACGACCAGCCATGGCGTGGAAGAAGAATTCAGTCGGAGTCAGACCACGGAGGTAAGAGTTCTCGACGAAACCGCGGGACTCGGGAGAATAATCATCCTTGGTAAAGTGCGGCAAAGTGCGGTACTTGAAACCAAATGGAATACGCTTTCCTTCCACGGACTGTTGTCCCACAACTGCAGTCATCTGGGAAATGTTGATGGTGGAACCCTTGGAACCAGAACGCGCCATCTGAATAGCATTGTTCAAATCCTTCAGAGACTTCTCGGTGGCAGCACCAGCCTCGTCACGAGCGTTGTTGAGGGCACGTGAAACCTTACTCTCAAAGGTTTCACGGACATTCATACCAGGCAAAGCCTCAAGGGTATTGTCAGTAGCGCTAGCAGTGATCTCTTCGACCTCCCGCTTGCGCTCACGGACAGCCTCCTCGATCTTGTCAATAGTGTTCCGATCAGGAATCGTATCACCGATACCGATACTGAAACCATTGTGCAGAAGCCAGTAGTTGACGATTCTCTGGGCACCATTAAAGAAGTTCACAGCAGTGTCCGGTCCATACTCGTTGAAAATGGTGTGAATGACACCGCCGCCGCTAGCGCCGACGGTCTTCTTGGAGAGCATGCCGTACAAGAGCTGACCACCATGAATGAGCAGGCCGCCATCATTAAGAGGACTAAACTTCTCAGATAGTGGCGAGCTGTCCTTGTCGATACGCAGAAGGTTGAGTCCAGTAGGGAACGCCATACTAATCATCTGCTTTCCGGTCCAACGCGGGCGAGGTTTCAGAATGGCGGGAGGGGGGATGGCACCATCCCAGTCTGGGACCCAGAGCATGATGTTCATGACCTGATCCTTGGAGAGGAAGACATCACGACGGCAAACCTTGTAGATACCGCAGAGAGTATCCTGGACGATACCCATAAGGGGACCGTTACGCTGAGGAGAGACGATATTCTTTGGAACGAGAGCAAGCTCAGAAAGCTCTGCGCGGGCCTCCTCACTCTGCGGGACGTGCAAGTTCATCTCGTCACCATCGAAATCGGCGTTATAAGGAGATGTGACTGAAAGATTCATTCGGAAAGTCGAGAAAGGCATGACGCGAACACGGTGACCCATCATGGACTCCTTGTGGAGGGAAGGCTGACGGTTGAACAGAATGACATCGCCGTTGTCAATGTGACGCTCGACCTTCCAGCCGTAGAGCAGCTGTTGCGCACCAGCACGCTTGGCATGGCGAAGATCAATTCGCTCGCCGTTGTCACGCACGATGTATCGGGCACCAGGGTGCACATTAGGGCCGTTAGAAACTAGGTACTGCAATTTCTCAATGTTGTACGGAGTCACGACCTCCGGGTAGGTCAGAATCTTTGCGGTCGAGTAGGGAACTCCAACCTCCTCAAGGGACAGGTTGGGATCACCAGTAATGACGGTACGTGCCGAGAAATCGACTCGCTTACCCATCAAGTTCTGTCGCAGACGACCTTCCTTACCCTTAAGACGGCTTCGAAGAGCCTTCACTGGTCGATTTCCCTTCTGCATAGCTTTTGGTTGACCAGCAATGTCGTTATCCATGTAGGTGGCGATGTGGTACTGCAACAAGGACTCAAATTCACGAATGACGTGCTCGGGGGCACCCTCCACTTCGCAGCGCTGAACGTTCTGGTTCGCACGCACAATTTCAGCAAGTTTATAGGTCAAGTCATCCTCACCACGAGAGCCGCTCGTGGCTCCCATCATAACACTGGGGCGGACGGTGGGTGGCGGGACAGGAAGAACGGTGAGGAGCATCCATTCGGGACGAGCGTAGTCGTTGCTCAGACCCATGATGCGGACGTCTTCGTGGGAGATGTTTCGGAAGATGTTGAGAGCCATCAAGGGGGTGATAGTCTTCTTCTCGGGCTGTGCCATCTCGTCCTCCATCATAGCCTTGCTGGGCTTCCACGTGCCTACGAGAGTGATACCGTCCTTCCGAACCGTGGGCTGAGCATTACCGCAGCCACCGTGGAAGTTGGCCTTCTGGGACTCCTTTGCGAACTCATCATCGTCGGGTGATGGGTCGGCCTCACAGACCAGCACGTCCTTGGAAAGTCTCCAGATATGATCGAAGCGTCGTTTCGGGTCTCGCATACGAAGAGCTTCCAAAAATTTCGAATCAGACTGGTATTAGAGTCAGCAAAACATTGCCATGTTAGATTTGCCATCCCTTCTGGGATGACTAACCGTGTTGGCTTTGATCTTTCCACAGTTGTGGCAGACCGTCTCCAAAACTTTCTTGATCTTTGTTAAGAAACCTAGAAAGGACTAAAGTCAGTACATATGGTCTCCTGCAAGAACTGAGAGCCTTTGTCCACATACCAATGTGAAACACAGGTGAAGCGAGTTCGATATGACCGAAGTGACCAGGGCACTCCTTGGGTCCCTCTTCACAAGTCTCGCAGTTGTACTGGCGGTCGATGGTACCGAGGCGCGGATCGTTGATACCGTTAGCACGAGGGCGCTGGCGTTGTTCATCCTGTAGCGTCAAAAGGTTAGAAGTCAGGCGCATCGCAAATTTTGCGGTTTGGGAAGAGGAAGGGAGATCAGTAGGCGCGTACCATAGTCTCAGGGTATAGAATGTTGACCACACTCATGCGTTTGATTTCCTCGGGAGAGAAAAGACCAAACTGAATCTCCTTGATGGTGCGCAAAGGCGCCTTGGAGAAGGGGAAGAAAACGTTCGACATCGTGGTGGTTGTTGTTGCGAAAGCACGTCGGGATTCGGATTTTGACGGGTCGGGAAGAGGAAGCGCGGACCTAACAATAACGAAAGAAGTGATGTCGTTAAAGCGCAAAAACTGAAGGGACTGGCGGACTCGACGACTCAAAGTCAAATTCGAACGAGGCGACGATGAAACGAAGGTGATGTGGAAGCAGCTGGCCGGCTGAGGCCTTTGGCAGCCCTTGCCACGAGGGCGCCGGCGACCTAGAGTCCCCGAACGTCACGAAGCCACGGAAAAGGGAGCGAAAAGAGGCGCGCAGGGGATTTTCGCGTGAGAGAAATCTCCTGAAGAAATACCGCGATGCGGGACGCGATATTCTTAGATGGGGAGGGGATGGGGAGGGCGTGTCGGGGAGGTTGAAAGGGAGATGGTGAAGGTTGCCTCACCCGTTGATGGGGCTCGAGTTTTCCCTGCCTGCACTTAGCGCGCCAGACCTGTCTAAAGGGCATCTTTAGGGGAGGCGGTATCTCTTGGCAGAACTGACAATTGCGTTGGTCGCCTCCGTGTTCAGGCCGAATTCAGGCATCAGCGGGGACCGCTTTAGTGCCGTTGCTGACCGCCTTGGATTTCTCTCCGTCCGGGATTCGCGCACGCGATGCTGTATACAAGGTGTCAATCGCAATAAGTGGTTGGCGGCTTAGTCGAGCCTGATATTACCTGCACAGACTCCAGTCTGTACTGGATGCTTGGTGCCGACATCCTGGTGGTGCTCCCATGCTGGGAACTTGATCATTGACTTCGGCAACCCTGTGTGTCGCCGCAATGAATCTGTCCCTCATTGACCCGTTCGTCCTGGCCCAGGACTACCCGGACACGTTGACGGAGACGCTCAGTACGTATTTCATATATTCTACAGCATTCAGCTGCTAACAAAGATCAGAATCCGGCCATGCGACATGTCTACGGTTCAATCACACGGGCGAATATCTAGCATCCGGACGGGTTCGTGTTCGGCAACTACGGTTGAATAAAAAATTAAGGGCTAACATTGTTCTGCAGGTGGATGGTACTGTGGTGATTTTTGACATTGAAACGAACGGTGTGGCGCGCAAGCTGCAGGGTCATACACGCCAGATCCAATCAATTAGGTATTATCTATGGCGTCTTCACGAAAGGCGGTGCTAACCCCCTCAATAGCTGGTCTAGAGATGGACGGTATCTCCTCACCTCATCCCAGGATTGGAAGTGCATATTGTGGGACCTACAAGACGGCTCGCGTATACGGACGGTCAGATTCGAGGCGCCTGTCTACATCGCCGAGCTTCACCCATTCAACCAGTACGGTCTCCCTCTTCCATGCTGTGCGACTCCACAGAACCTAACTCCTCCCGTTCCAGTCTCCTCTTTGTGGCATCCCTCTTCGAAGACCAACCCGTCCTGGTCGATGTTTCCGGTGACAAACCTAAAAAGCGCATTCTCCCCTCTGCACCCCTGCGTCCTCAATCCACAAATGGCGAAGAAGTCGACCCAGCCGCCGCCGCAAAACAAGCAGCACAAGACGCAAAACACTCAACATGCGTCACGGTCTTCACATCATTTGGAAACCACATCATCGGAGGAACATCAAAAGGATGGATCAACATCATCGAAACAGAAACGTGCAAGACAATCCACTCCATGCGTCTCTGCAACGGCGTGGTAATCCTCCTCCGTCTCGCCAGCAACGGCCGAGACCTCCTAGTCAACAGCTCAGACCGCGTAATCCGCACTGTCATAATGCCCGACCTATCTCAACTAGGTATCGGCCTCGAACCATCAAGCATAAAACTCCACGTCGAACACAAATTCCAAGACGTCGTCAATCGCCTCAGCTGGAACCACGTTACATTCTCATCAACCGGTGAATTCGTCACCGCCACAACATTCATGAACCCAGATATCTACGTCTGGGAACGCAGCCACGGATCTCTAGTCAAGATCCTCGAGGGTCCACGTGAGGAACTCGGTGTCGTCGAGTGGCATCCCCTCCGACCAATGGTCGTCGCCTGTGGTTTAGAGTCCGGCTGTATCTACACATGGTCAACAGTCAGTCCACAGAAATGGTCCGCCCTAGCACCTGACTTCGGCGAGG
Source organism: Penicillium atrosanguineum (assembly GCF_028827265.1). Taxonomy (NCBI): domain Eukaryota; kingdom Fungi; phylum Ascomycota; class Eurotiomycetes; order Eurotiales; family Aspergillaceae; genus Penicillium; species Penicillium atrosanguineum. Next base: position 3,580,450 of record NW_026623133.1, on the reverse strand, counting down.
TCGAAGAGAACGTGGAGTACATCGAGCGCGAAGACGAATTTGACGTCCACCCAGCCGAACAGGTTCACCAGCGTCGTCTTGATCTAGAAGACGAAGAGCCAGACGCTGTGACACTCGACCCGGTCAAGATTGACCTCGACGCGGAGACAGGCAACGTTTTCGGTGTTCCTGTCCTCATGGATATCTCCGACAGCGAGAGCGAAGAGGAAATCATTGCCGTTGGCCCTGGTACCATGCGTCGACGCACGCCCGGTGGAGGGAATACAGGTGATAAAGACAGCCAGGCTGGTGCCAATGGTACATCCCGTGGTGCAGCGCGAAACCGACGGCGGTGAAAGGCCTCTATGGTTATATTTTCCTTTTGTCTGGTCTTGGGACCACACGAAAATCCATTTGCATCGACAGGGCGTTTGTGGGCAGGGTATTTGGCGTTGGGTGGATTCAGGCTTTGCTTAGTCTTTGGTACAGTGATGCACTCACCCACTTCACACATTTGCAGTAGAGACAGAGCTAGTCGAATACTAAAAGTCTGGTATGACATTCTTCATTCTGGTCGACACATCGTCTTAAGGAGTCCTGGAGGGTGCCCATCTGAAAAATACCAATCACTTCTTATCATGCTACGGGATCACAATGTGGAGATCAAGATAGATCAAGGACATGGTATCTTGGGTAGGTAAAAAGATATAGATGAGTTGCCTGGCGAGCAAATCGACCACAGAAGCCAAGGCGCAAAACCTGGGTATATCACAAGCCGAAATATAACAAAATCGGCTCAAACGCCACATGAAATGCTAAAAGAACGCAGAAGTAAAAGGAAAGGAAAGTCCCTAACCAAGACACATCGAGTGAGACCATGGTCCATTCATGATATGTAATCGTCCATTGGGCCGGTCTGTGGATGTCGGATCAAGGCTGGGTTCTATTCGAAAAGAAGTTTTTTTTTTGGTTGCATGGTGCAACAGCGTAGTCGTATAGTCATCTTTTGGAGGCCGCGTAAGAATCATGAGAGTTCGGGGGGGCGTTCGAGAGGACTCTGTATGTGAATTCTTTTGTATTGATGACTTGCATCGTTGAACTCTCTCGCCAGATCATAGTGAAGAGCCGTGACGAAAGGTATAATCAAGTGATCCATGTCTTGTGGACAGACACAGACTAGTCGGCAAGCGGCTTGCGCGCCTGATAGATATGCAGGATATTGTAACAATGAAGATCCTTATTGAAAGCCTCCGCCTTGACATCCTGTGCAAGGCGCTGGATCTTGTCAAGAGGCCAATCGTAGACGCGGCTGAAAGGAGCCAGGCTAAGGGATTCGACACTCTCCGAGATGGCAAGGTTGTACCAACGAGCAACCTTCTTCTCATGCTCGTCATCATGCCAGGGGTTCATAGGCAGACCCACCATCTGGTGATCAATCTCCGTGAAGCCAGCTTCCTGTAAATTGCGAATTGTATCACGTGAGCTATGCGCCAAAGGTCGCTGCCTATCCTCCGTCGCGCGCTTCAACGCAGAATACCAGTGCCGAAGGGCGAGACCACCCAAGGACCTATCATCACAGCGCGGTTCGAAGTCGATTTCCACCTGCTCGAACCAGGCGCCCGGGCGGAGATGAGCGAAGACCCGCTTATAGAGACTCGGCCAGCTCATGACGCTACCGCTGCCCATCTGCATATGGATCAGATCCCAGGAGTCCTCGCCCATGGCCCAGGGACTTTCGAAATCGAAGGGAGCGTAGAAGTCGCAATTCTTCGGGCGATTTTGCGGTTGGATAGGCGCGAGGTCGATGCCGACCACGAAGGAATCGGGGTACTTGTTGGCGACTTCAATGCTCCAGATTCCGGTGCCACAGCCAAGGTCCATAATGCGCGAGTTGCTTGGATGTGGTGCGTAGATTAAGCCGTCTTGGGCGCGGGCGGTCGTGAGGAGCTTGTGGAAGATGTCGAGGCGGTCTTGCTCTTCGTCGTCGCATGGAAGCATGTAGATGCCCTTGCGATAGCCATGGTACATCCGACCGTTTTCTGAATATGCTGGGTACCTTTCGGGTATCCTGCGATTGCGTGAGGTCAGTCATTGGGCTCTCACCGAAGTCATTTGGGCATGCAACCATGTCCCAAGCTGGAGAAACTTACTTGCGATTGGAGATGATTACGGGAGGTGATGAACGGGAGGCATGAGAGAGCTGCGAAGAATGAGACGCGACCGAGCCGTTACTGGTGAAGCGACCCATGGGACCCCTATGGTCCCTCTCAGCGGGATCTCGGTCTGTGATGGCATAGATATCCATGGCGGTAGATGTCTGCCTTGAGCGAGCCCGCTCGCTCATTGGCACGGACTGAGCATGACTGTAGTACCTCGAGTGTACGGCATCGCTGGCGCCCGTCGACTCCGACTTGTACCTCTTTGGAGGTGGTGGGGACACCATCGGCGGCAGCCGTCGGCGAAACCCATGTTCATGTTCGTCCGAAGGCATTCGCGGGTATTGAATCGAGCGCGCTATAATGATGTTTAGGTTGAGCTCGCGACTCGTAAGTCGTGGAGAGCGACGAGGGAGGACGTTCGATCAATGATCGCACGTGAATGACAGCATCGAAAGAAGCAGCCGAGAGGAAACAAGAAACAAGAAGCTAGAAGCCAGCTGAAATGCAGCAGCACGCAAGGGTGACCGAAATAAATACTCCGAACCGAGCGACGGTCCGTTGAGCTATACGCGAGGATGGGGGGAAGCCCAGAACCAAGGAAGAGTGGGCTTTAAGGTTGTGTAGCCGCTGGGCTGGGCTGGTTTGGTGGGGACGGTGAAGCGAAAGATCAAAGTGCAGAGAGATCAAGGGAAAATCAGAAATACTGGGTACTGGGAACTAGGAAAATAACCGACAGAAGTACAGAAGTACAGGGGGGCAACTTTCTATACCATGCATTCACATCCACGGTGGGTATCATCCCTCAAATAGCAAATACCTAGACTAACTACAAACGCCCGGGTAATAATAAAAAGGAAATGAAATCACCCACAGAACCCAGATCACTCAAAGAACCCAAAGAACCCAAATCACCCAAGCCTCTCCAGACCCTCGGGTTCGACCGTGCATCCGTGTTGCAGGTCTAACTGGGTCCAGGATCCTCTTTGAATCCGGGTCACTCGAGACTCCTTCCCCTCTTGTCCTCGGGCGATCAAGTCCCCCACTGACGGTCCGCGCATCCCGTCTGGGCCTGGGTCCAAGCCATACAGCAGTCATGGTTCACCCTCTATATATTCTCGAGCCATCAACATGACATGACCCGAAATTCGTCATGTCTACATGCCCAAAAGTCTATCGGCGCGCACCCGAGCACCCGAGCTGATCCTCCCTGTACCTCTACCCCCTCCCCAGACTACCGGGTCGGCCGATGCAACGCTATGGATTGGCCCCCAGTGTCCTAATTCAGTGTTTTGTCATTTCATCCACTGCCTCGGGACCCTCCTGACTCGGTCCTCCCAAGCCCCCCATCACGTTAATGACGGACCATCATCTCATCTATCACTTCTCTACCTGACACCGGCCAATGCTCCTCTTTAGCGCAAGCTTAGCGTCTCAGCACGCCCCAGGGGATTGTCGCCTGCAAAAAATTCGTAATGGTCCCAGCCGAAAGGAAAGGAATCCTGTGGCTGGGAAGCCCCGTCCAACACATCGAATCCACCAACAATGCCCCAAACCAGAATCGTCCACGATTCCTGATGTGCGGTCTCCGCGCCAGGCTTGTGGGTCGTCTCCCGCTCAGGATATCCCCGGGAGACTGGGTTGCTTTTCGCTTACTCTGTACTCTCCTTGCAGACGGAGATTTGCAAATCACGGACCCCACTTCGCTTATTGCGTAAGTGTTTGCCTGATGACCTATCACGGTGTCGATCAGATCCAATGCCTTGGATCGCTACTGGTCATTTCTAGATGTCTGCATAATTTATTCCATTCGGGTTTTGTCTAGGAATAGATTTGTTTGGAGAGCAGGCGTATTCTCATATGAAACCACGCGGCTGTCAAAATTATACCCCGGAGGTATTCCCAAACAGAGACCTCCAGTGCATAATATACTGAATGGCAACCCCCGTAACAGCCGATCAAAGCTGAAATGCCTCAAGACTAATACACACAGGTACAGGTAAAGAAGCCCAGGTGTCCTGGGACAGATAGAGCTCAATCGTAGTCGGTGTACCTGTACCAACCGCAATGTATACAATGCGGTGACGGGAAGCCCCACGTACCAGGATTTTTTTTCTCTTAGCTCCCGACCTCCGTATAGAGAACCACGCCGAAATCTCCAATTAGCTGTATGTTACGTCGATCAACACCGTACATCGGACCTCACATCTTGCCTCGAAACAAACATTAGGGTTCCACTCAAGGGCTGATCAACTGCGCCTCTCGGCCATAGGCGACACATCAGCCGCATCCTCATCCAGCGTACAAGATACGGCGTACGGCGTACGGTACTGGTCTATATCGCAAGGCCACCTTGAAAAATGCACACACTCCAAGCCGTCGCCTCCTCCTCACTGGGCTTACCGGGTGATAATTACATTTACAGCATCGCGGCTTCAGCGGGATGCTTTGCTGCTATCTCGTCGGATGATTCACTGCGCGTTTTCGACGCCGCTAATCTTGACCGCGTGTCTGTGATCTCAAACAAGACTCACGATGGCGTCTCTTCGCTGCGCAGCTACACCGCTGGTGATTCCCAGCTGCTGGTCACCGGAGGCCGGGAGGGTAAGGTGAAGGTGTGGGATGTTCGGGCCGGGAACGCGGTGGTCGAGATGGAAACGGGTGAGTCGGTCTTGCTTTCTATTGTGTCTTCGGGTTTCTGCCCCCCCCCCCCTGCTGGGTTTAGAACTGTATCTGTACACCCCCGCGGATCTGCTGGAGGGTGGGCAATCGGGCAGGTCTTTGGGTGTCGGAGTATTTCTACGTCATGGGTGCATGGAAGGGCCTGATTGGGGGCGAGATGTTTCTTTTGGGAGTCCATGTGGGCTAATTTGTCGCATGTATAGCGAGAAATGCTCCTGTGCTTTCTGTGGCTTGTAATCCGGAGACGAATACCGTTGTCGCGGGTACGGAACTGGTGTCTTCCCAGGCGGTTGTTGCATTTTGGTAAGTTCTCTCCAGGCTTCACTTGACCAGCTTTTGCAAGATTGTTCTGCCCATGATTTGCCTTCCAGTTTTCCAGATTTATGGAATATCTGGGTTCATAGTTCGCGTTACTAACTCAAACAGGGACATCAGATCACCCCAAGCACCCCGTCTCCAATATGTGGAGAGTCACAATGACGATATCACAGAGGTAAGCGTGTACCTACCAACAATCAGTCCACTCGCCCCAATCAGTCTTTGGACAAGCGCTAATTAGACGGCATCCTACGTGTCGTACAGCTCCAATATCACCCGACCCGCAGCAACATCTTACTATCCGGCAGCACAGATGGGCTAGTCAACATCTACGACACAACAGTAACAGACGAAGACGAGGCACTCGTACAAGTCATCAACCACGGCTCAGTCCACCACGCCGGCTTCCTATCCGAGCGCACTATCTTTGCGTTAAGCCACGACGAGCATTTCTCCGTCCACCCAGCCACAGACCCGGATGATGCTGCGGAGGAGCCCGAGCCCGTGCATTTCGATGATGTCCGCGAGTCGCTGGGCTGCGAATACGTTGCTCAGCTCTGTATCGGTAGTCAGGGGCCGTATATCGCGGCCGGTAACAAGATGTATGTGTAGCTGAGAATGTGGGGGAGGGGCTTCCCCAGCCCGTCTCTTGAGTCTGCTGCTAACCTTCTGCGTAGTGATCAGCGTTTGGATCTGGTTCCGCTTGTGTCTAGCCCGTCGTGGCAGTTTGACCCGGATAATCTCTGGCGTCTCCCTGGGGCCCATGGCGAGGAGGTTGTGCGCTCTGTCTACTTGGATGAACAGGTTTGTCTTGACTAACTATCATTGTCTGGCCTTGTACCTTGGCTAATATAGTGATTCTCAGAGTCAATCGGTCTTCACATGCGGTGAGGACGGATTCGTGCGGGCATGGAAACCCGCTGATGGCGACGATTCCCAAGGTCAGGCCGGATCTGCGAAGACTTCACGGAAGGATAAGAAGCAGAAGGATCGGTTCAAGCCGTACTAGGGCGGATGAATGCAGCTTCGGCAACTATGTTCTGCTGTGTAGCATTGGGAGTTGGCGGTGGGCAAAAATAGACAGGAATAGGAACTTCCAAGGCTTTCTAATAATGGTGAACAACTTTCAAATAGATTTAAACATTACCCATTGCTCAAAATTCTTTTGGATCTTATTTTATCATGTTTCTATCGGGTTTGAAAGTGTGGTGGTTTTTAAAACTATGGGTATTTATTTCATGCCCTCAATATATACTTACGTTCTAACCGTAGGAGCACTGGAGTCTTATAATCAAGAATTGGCTCAATAGTGTGTTTAGCTACCAAAAGGGTGCAGATGGCTCAAGCAATATTCAATTAAGAGTAGAACTGGAGCGAGAAATCTCTGGATAGCCAAGAGGCACATGAACAAGGTGCGCTTCATGTCTGAAGAGAGTTACTAAAATAGGTTAGCGTGTCATCGGAGCTCCTGCGCTCTCTTTTCGGCTTCACCAGATCCTCCATTACGCTCTACCACCCCAATCGCGACAGTCCACGCTCGTCGCGCTTCCTATACTGGGAACCTAAGAAGTGAACCCGCGCCAGTACTGCTGGCAGATGCCCTTCGGCCCATTCTCTAGTCGATCGCATTGAACCGTCGCCGACCGACCAATCTCTCACTTTCACCCACCGCACCCCTCTGTGCAGCCTCTGGACCCTCTCATTCATAATGGCCTCTCCAAGCCAAACTCAAGGCTCTGCGCCAGCCACCCAACCTCTCACTCCACCCGCAGAGTCATCTTCAGCAGCCAACGGCGTCACCGCACCGGCCGCATCCCAGACACCCGCCATGCCATCCACAGCCCCTACCACATCAACCTCACAACCACCGCCCATCCCAGGAACATCCCTCCAAGACAGCGGCAAATCGCGACGCCCGCGCGATGTCCGTCTCGTACATATGCTCCTCGCCTCACTCGGTGTAACAGCCTACCAAGACCGCGTGCCTCTTCAACTCCTCGACTTCGCCTACCGCTACACCTCCAATATCCTCCAAGACGCAGTGCATCTTGCAACAGAAGGATATGCCAGCGCTGTTGAGGGCACAACGGGAGGAAAAGGCTCGTCATCCGCGGAAGTCAACAGTGTCTCATTGCCTGCGCTGCGGCTGAGCATTGCGTCGCGACTGCATTACCAGTTCCAGACTGGGCTGCCAAAGGAGTTTTTGATGGATGTTGCATCGGAGAGGAACCGGATTGCTCTTCCTGGTGTTTCTAGGGGATTCGATGCTGCTGCTGCACCTAATGGGGCGGCTCCGGGGTCTGCGAATCAGAGCGTCATGATGGCGGGCATGCGGTTGCCGCCTGAGAGATTCTGTCTTACGGGAACTGGGTGGAATTTGAAGGATGAGTGGGATAGTGAGGGCGAGGAGGAGGAAGACTTGCCTGATGCGGCTCAGCAGCAGGCCATGGAGGGTGCTGGGGCTGAGGAGGACAATGAAGGGGATGAGGATGAGGATGGCAAGATGGAGGATATCTTCGGTGAAGATACGGCTATGGGGGGAACGGGCGAGGGAGACGAGGACCAGAAGATGAATGATGCTTAGAGCCGAGCTGGCTCGTCTTTTCTTTGCCTTTTTGTGGTTCAATACTTGGGCTGGACGGTGTTACTGGTGCCTGGTGTTATCCCATTTCCAATCATCTTCAAGGGTCGCTTCTGCGATCCAGAGAGGATGTTTGGCTTTTTTTTCATGCCGAGGAATTCTAAGGCTCGAGATATACACGGACTGACGGGTCACAAGGTGTCAGTCAGTTCCAGAAAATAAAATGGAGATGACAGACGATCTGGTTAATTGAAACCAAAGATGCTTTCAAGTTCTTATATACTGTACATAATCGAGGGTCATCCCGTCGTCCCAATTCGGGATGACCATGCAATAAATGCCCTGAATAACGCCTGATTTCCCATTGTACGCCGTGAGGAGAGAAGACATGTGAGCTCCGCGTCTAGTCATGACCAGACAGGAATTGTGGCCTGGGTTCGGGCCGGAAAGAAAGATGCCCAGAGTAGGACGCTCATCGAGCCATAAGATGCCGAGCATAGCAATCTTTCATCTCAACCCTCCAAGCCGAGTCCACCGACTCAAATATGACCCCAGACGTCAATTCAAAAAAAAAAAAAGATATACACCCGCGTGAAAGCGGTGGTCAAGAAAAGAAGAAGAGAGGGGGATATCAAAGGTGGAGTCAATCACCTCCCCTGAGCCTGCTGACGTTGTCGCTCCTCATCTGCCCTCATCATGCGAATGACCTCCTCGCGGCGCTTCTCAACCTGAGCCAGATCTTCCTCCTTCACGCGTCTCCGCTCCTCGTATGTTGCGAACCACTCCTCACGTGCCCGGTCTTCTTCCTCGGGGTTGTTTGCGTGAGCGAGCATGCATGAGTTCATGGCCAGGCGTTGTTGCCGGCATACCCAGGTAGCGGTGACAGTTCGGTTGACGGCGCATTCGGCGAAGGCTGGATGGGGTTGGGTTAGTCAACGTCTTTCGTGGTTGATTTGGAGTGTCGGTGGGATGATGAATGTTCGTGAGGGGATGGAGCTGTGACACAGGTTTAAGAGAGATTGAACGTACCCTTGATTTCAGGAGCGCAGTGGCTTCGTACGCGCTTATAGTAGAGCTTCTTGACTTCTTGTTCTTGGGCCGCTGATAGCGGCATCGGGTTGCGGAGATTGTATTTGCGAGGAGTCGACGGTGTTGATGAGGTATCGGGGGATGCAGATGATGTAGCCATTGTGACTGAGGAGCTCGATCTAGTGGATCGAGGTTGAGACAGGTGTAGGTCGGAAGTGAATGGGACGTTGGTGGTCGGGGGTGGGTTCGGTAGATCGGTTTCAATGGGTAGGTGATGAACGAATTGATCACCGTGGTAGAGCGACAGGAACCGAGTGGAGCTAAAACTTCACTTTGAAGCAGATTTCCGCCCGATATATCGAGAAGCTTGGAAGGTGGGAGTCGAGATGTGTTGATGCGGAGCGCGAGGAACCGAGTGACGGGCGGAGAGCCAAAGGCGGAAGCAGAAAAAAAAAACTTCCGTACAACCTCCAACTCTCATACCACTCTTCTTACTTGAACTTTCGACTCTTTTTTTTCGCAGTCTGGGATACTGTGCCTTTTGATTTCAATTATTTGATTTTACTTTTATCTACACTGCAAATACAACAGTCACACAGTCACACAGCCACACAGCATGTCTTCTATGCGCAACGCCGTCCAGCGGCGCAACCACAAGGAGCGTGGTCAGCTCGGAGGACGTGAGAAATGGGGTATTCTCGAGAAGCACAAGGTTGGTTACTCCTTCTGTCTCTGTTGGAATTCGCGACAAGCAGCGCAGAACCAGAAAAAACCTAACCTTCGCAACAGGATTACTCGCTTCGCGCAAAAGACTACAACGCCAAGAAGTCAAAGCTCAAGCGCCTCGAAGAGAAGGCGCGCGACCGTAACCCCGATGAATTCCACTTCGGTATGATGGGAGACAAGGACCGGACACAGGGACGTCATGGAAGAGGCACCATCGGACGAGACTCTGCTGCGGCTCGCGGGTTGAGCCACGATGCTATCAAGCTTCTCAAGACACAAGACAAAGGCTACCTGCGAACAGCTGGTGAGCGCATACGTCGGGAAATCGAGCGCCTGGAGCGCGAGCAAGAATTGCAGACCGAAATGAATGAATCCCTTGGCGTGAAGACCCAACAGAAGAACGAGGACGAAGATGAGTTTGATGGCTTCGACTCCGATCTTGACGATTTCGATTTCAGCGCCCCGCCAAAGCCTAAATCAAGCAAGGTGGTGTTCGCCGACGACCCAAGCGAACAACGGGCTTTGAAGAAGAAGCGTATTCAAAATGATGACTCTGTGGACGAAGATGAAGACGAAAAGCCTTCCGACACTAAAAAGACCGCCAAGCAAATTGCAGCGGAGCGCCAAAAACTGCAGGAGATTCGTCGGGCTCGCAAGCTCCGAAAGCGGGCCGTTGAGGCCCGAGAGAACAAGCTGAAGGCGCTGCGCAAGCAGTTCTCCGAGATCGAGGCGGCTGAGCGGGAGGTCGATTACCAGCGGTCGAAGATGGATAACTCCGTCGGAGGCACGAACAAGAATGGCATCAAGTGGAAGATTCGTGAGCGCAAGCGCTGAGTGGATCGGAAATCGCCCCGTTACGAGTTGATGACGGCAAAAATCATACATCTCTTTTCATGTACATAGATACCAGCATATCGCCTCTGCATAGCGGATTTCACGCCGCCTTACGTGAGCACAGAGTCGGGCTTACTGAATGAACTCAGTCGGGCTCAGGCTCGGTGACCTCGCTCTGAGCCTTCCAGTGACAGATCACCGATGCCTATTGAGCACTGGGCCAGCACCCAGACTGCTACTTCATACCGGCGCGGAAGCCAAGAACAGTTGGCACTCGCTGCCGAGTGATCGAACAGCAGACGCTATTTGAGACAGATAATTTGAATCACTAAACATACGTCTGGATCCACGTGCTCTTTTCCCTTTATATATTCTCAACATGGATCAGGTCTTATGATTCTACCTCGTTGCTTAGATTCAAACACATAGACTCAAATCATACAAGTGCGCCTATACAATTTAAAAGGTATCTACGAATTTAAATCTCCATTGGCAATGATCGTGGATCTATTGAAAGAAAATAAGAATACGGAGAACAGATCGACAACCGAAGTATAACAGTTCCGCATTGGATGGTTCCCCCCCCCCTCGCCATTCACAAGTCCGCAATTGTTAATTTGACCACCCTAGTGGCATAGGAAAGTAGGGTCCAAGTTCAAAAATACCTCGTCATTCTCATTTCGTGTTCCCATCTCGTGTTCCCTTGCCTCATATAGTAAAGCACTCCGACATAGGAGTAATCCCCGCTCGCTGATAGGAGCCCACTCGATCTGATTATAAATTGACCGCTGACTCAGGCTATCTTTTATCGGTGACTGCAAAATGTTGCCACCCCTCACTGAACCACATTTTCTCTCCCTTCCACAGAGGTTACCCTCCATACACTCACAATGGCTCCCTCCTTCGTGACCATTGATACTAGCGACGACCTCGACATGGCTCCCGCTCCCCCCAAGCCCGTCGACGTTCCACGTACTCTCCTCCTCGCTCCCCCCTCCATCGCCACTCACGAGGAGAAATTACGAGCTGTCTTCACCACCTTCGACCGTCAATCCACAGACCTTCAGATGCTCGACCGCCTCTCCGCAGGCTTTGTCTCCCTCCCCGCAAACACATATGACACTGTGCTAGTCCTCACCGACTCAGACGGCTCACGGCGCACCGAGGCCCTCGCCCTCCTCACCCGCGATGTATACACCGCCCTTGTGCCGTCCATGAAGCCAGGCGCAAAACTTGAAACACAAGATAAAGCACTCGACATGTCCGAGGCAATGGAAGCCGTCCTGGCCGGTCTCGTACAGACAGCCTCTGGCTTCGAGAAACCCAATTACGAACAAGCCTCCGTCGCCATACCCCTCAAGTTCGGCAAGAAAAATAAGACCGCCCCGCCTGCTATACCCGCAATGGGATTCTCAGACGACTTTAACATGAACAACCACGACCGGGATGATAATGACGAGTTTATTAATGAGGACTCTCTTCTTGACGAGGACGATTTTTCGAGACCCATTATGCCGCGTATGTCTCTTTAACCCTATACTCTGATCCATCTATACCCATTCTAACTTTCACAGCTCCAGAGTGTCAACCGAAGACCGGCCGCCGGCGACGAGCCTGCAAGGACTGTACATGTGGTCTCGCGGACCGCCTAGAGGCAGAGGATAAGGAGCGTCGCGCAAATGCAGATAAGAGCCTGAACGTGATGAAGCTAGGCACAGACGACCTTGCTGAGGTAGACTTCACAGTCGAGGGCAAGACAGGCTCGTGTGGTAGCTGTGCGCTTGGAGATGCCTTCCGATGTGACGGGTGCCCTTATATGGGTCTTCCTGCATTTAAGCCCGGACAAGAGGTGCAGATCCTGAACGATATCGCGCAGTTGTAAAAGAATTTATTATGGTTAGGGGTTGGCGTGGTTCGGATCATCGGATGTTCGAGCTCGAGGCCATGCTTCGGGGCGTTTGGTTGATGTTTTTTTTTCTCGGTTTATTAAAGATACCTCGCGGGACTTGGTTCCTGCGATAATCCTACTTACTACCCTGGGCTTGGACTCATACTTTTGTTCTTTTTCGTTTAGCCGCTGTAGAGAATTCTGCTCGTGCACTAAACTATGTGGATACCTGACATCATTGGGCATCGCCCTTAGGCGTTAACGCCAAATATGTATAGGTGGGCCTATGTACGAGGGGTAATTGAAGATGCCGATCATTTTATTGCCGCTATTTTGGTTTCATTGCACATTGCATCATGATAAGAATGGAAACAGAAGTAAAGCAAGGCGCTCAAAATCTACGAGCGGTCCTTTTGCATGTGAGCGACGCGAATGCTGACAGCCCGCTTGTGGGCATCTAGACCCTCGACAGCAGCGAGAGTCTCGACTGTCTTTGCGAGACTCAGGAGACCGTCGGCCGTCAGGTTGGAGCTGGTGATGTGCTTCAGGAAGGAGCCTAGGTTGACGCCGGAGTATTGCTTGGCGTAGCCGTAGGTGGCTAAAGGAAGGTGTTAGATTATGAGACGAGAGGTATATGGAGTGAAAAACTTACGCAAAGAGTGGTTGACACCGGCAGAGTAGTCACCAACACTCTCGGGGGTCCAAGGACCGATGAACACGCTACCGGCGTTCTGGACCTTCTCGACGATGGCCTCGGGGTTCTTGACCTGCAGGATCAAGTGCTCGGGAGCGTAATCGTTGCTGAGAACCATGGCCTCGTTGATGTCCTTGACGACGAGGGTGAAGGAGTGTGCAAGAGAGCCGCGAACAATGTCCATGCGAGGAAGGGCCTTGGCCTGGGCATCGACCTCGTCCTCGATGGCACGCAGCTCCTGCTCGTTCAGATCGACGGCGATCAGGATGACCTGGGAGTCGACGCCGTGCTCGGCCTGACTCAACAGGTCAGAGGCAACAAAGGCGGGGTTGGCGGTCTTGTCAGCGATGACAAGAACCTCACTGGGGCCAGCGGGCATATCGATGCTAACACCGGCGGAAGTATCATTGGACACGAACATCTTCGCTGCGGTCACGAACTGGTTACCAGGGCCAAGAATTTTATCGACCTTGGTGATGCTCTCAGTACCATAAGCCATGGCAGCCACAGCCTGAGCACCACCAGCGAGAACAATGCTCTCAGCGCCGACCTTGTGGGCGACGTAGACAATCTCAGGCGAGATGCTGCCGTCGGAGCGAGGGGGAGAGGCCAGGACGATCTTCTGGCAGCCGGCCACCATGGCGGGAACACCCAACATCATAGCAGTGGAAGGCAACACGGCGGTACCACCGGGAATGTATAGACCAACACGTTCAATTGGACGAGAGAAGCGGGAGCAGACGACACCGGGCATGGTCTCCATCGTCAAGGCATCATTGCTGCCCTTCTGAGCAGAGTGGAATCTGTCAATGTTGCCAATACTAACATCAATGGCCTCCTGAACGTCGGGTGTCAACTTCATGAGCTCAGCGGGGAAGGGAGCCTTGATGACGGGAGAGGTCAATGAAGTAGCCTTTTCGAACTTGTGAGTGTACTTGAGCACGGCGGCATCTCCACCTTCACGAACATCCTGAATGATAGGCTTCACCAGAGCAACAATGGCGTCGTTGGACTTCTGAGAAGGACGCTTAAGGAATTCCCCGACCTCGTTGGCAGGGGTCGAGGCAGTAATGACACGCTGCATTTCAATGCGCGTGGTGCGGTCCTCTGCTGCTGGCTGCGCAGGCGCAGGAGCGGGAGCGGGAGCAGCGAGCTTGGACTCAGAGGAAGTCAGACCAGCCTTCTCAGCCCAAGGGCCCTTGGCGTCGCCCTTTCTCCTCTTGACCTTGAGACTCTTAAGGTCGAGGTTGCGCTCAATGTCTTCCAAGGACACACCGGCAGCAGTGCACCTGGCGAGAGCGAAGTAGAACAGATCCGCGGCCTCGAAAGCAATTTCCTCCTTGGTCTTTGCCTCGCACAGCTCCTCGGCCTCCTCCATGACCTTGGCAGCGACGAGCTTAGGCTCGTTAAACAGGCGTGCGGTATAAGATCCGGCGGGGGCATCAGCTTTGCGTTCGTGAAGGGTCTTCTGAAGACGAGAAAGTCCGGTAGAGGCACCGAAGCAGGACTCAGTACCGAGATGGCAGAAGCCTAGGTATGAGTCAGTACAATTAGCTAGAAATGGAGAAAAGGGGTTTATCATCTTACCTCGTCCGGTCTGCTTGACGACAAAGACCAGGCAGTCAGCATCACAGTCGTAGCCAATGCGAATCAATTCCTGGGTATCCCCGCTGGACTGGCCCTTGTACCACAGCCCGCGCTTGCGGCTCTGGTAGACACCGGTGCCAGTACGGATGGCTTCTGCAATGCTCTCGTCGCTGCTCCACACAAAGCCCAGGCAGGCTCCACGCTCATCGGTAACTGATGTCGCGTAAAGGCCGTTGGACTGGTCAGTGACTGCGCGCGAAGCAATTAGCTTGGCAGCAGAGATCTGACCCGACGCCTCCCGCTCGACGGTCAACGCCTGAGAAGGAATGATAGTAATTGCATTTTTCTCGATAGCCGATTTGACTGACTCCTCCGAGACGGCCTGGTTACCGAATGTAGTGTAAAGGCGAGGAGAATCGGAGCTAATGTTCAACTTGGTGGCCGCGGCGGAGATCGAGGCGGGAGCAGTACAGACGCTGGCATCGTTGCGCTCAGAGGCATTGGCAGCGATCCATTGCTGGAGAGTGTCCAACTCGGCATCTGACAGGGCATTGACGAGTAGACGTGATGAGGGAACCGATTGTTCCTGGGAGAGTGCGGTCAATTGGTCGAGGGTAATGAGGATCTTCGCGGCACCGGCGTTGAGGACATCGACAAGGTCGCCGGCGGAGGAGATGGCAGTCGCGTCAACAAAGACATCGAGGTGGCGGAAGTTCTGGCGCAGGAATTGCTCAGCCTCAGCGAGACTCAAGACCTTCACCAGCACTCGCCCGAAGTAGGCGATCTGCTTGATTGAGAGCCCGGAGGTGGGGTCAGAGGGGTACGAGATAAGGAATGGCGTCGCCATGGCGTATATATGTGGAAATGAACACAAAGGGAGGGAGAATAAAGGGATATGAAAACCCCCAAGCAATTTGGGGTACAAATGCGAAGTGTGGAAAGGTGGAAAAGTGAAAGGCCGATGACTCTTGTTACCTTTTTTTCCGGCGTCCCGCTAAAGTTATCTGGGGCCGCTGATTCATCTCCGCTCTCGGCCTCGCCATCTGCTGTCCTTCGTTTTACTGCTCTACAATTCATATCGGAATGGGTGCCGAAAGTCTTATATTTTCAATTTTAATCTAGGGTTGAGCAAGGGTATCCATGATACCTTCATTCTAATTTGCCTTACTATCCTTCACAGCTCATACACAATCTTGTAGGCAGAAATGACGCCATCGCGGTATTCCTGGAAACCCTCAGGCACTAAATCTAACCCGTGAAGTACCTTAGACTTATTCGGCTGGATTTTACCCTGCTCCAGCCACAGGGGCAATTTTTCAAATAGCTCACTAGAAAGTCTGTGATCTTCCTTGTGGGCCTGGTTTTCATTAGCCTGAATCTCTCTATAAAGAGTCATCGAGGTGACTTACCGGCCAGTAGAAATGAGCATATCGATGATCCTTGAGGAAAGCAGTCCACACAAGTACATCTGTAACATTTGTGTTGGAGGTGACTTGCTCTGTGTTTGCCTTGCCAGGTCGAACAGTGCAAAGATGTCCCTGGCGATCGCCCAAGGCCCGAGAGGAAATGGATGAAGATGAAGTGTTGCCGATTGTATCGAAAATATGTTTGAGGCCCGGTGCAGCCTCTTGAATCTTTTCGATTACCTTTGCGTCGTTGTAGTCGAAGACATGCTTGGCGCCACAAGAGCGAACGAGGTCGGCGTTGTGAGGACTGCAGGTCGTGACCACGTCGAAGCCGCAGAGAGAAGCCAGCTGAATAGTGTAAAGACCAACACTTGCTATTACTTATTAGTCAATTTGCTATATAGCATATAAGAGGGGTGTATTGACTTACAGCTGCCTCCCCACACGAGCACACTAGTGCCCGCTGCCTTGGAGCGGTCGAGGTTCAAACAGTCCTTGGAAAATAACGCAAGCCATGCCGTAGCGGCTGCCAATGGAACAGTACTGGCCTGCTCCCGAATGATACCTTTGGGCACTTTGAAAGAGATGTTCTGGTCGGCAATGGTGTACTCGCTATAGCCACCGAGGCTAGGAATCTCACCTGAAATATTGTCAGATAATGCACGGCTCACACAACATATGTATGCCCAGCGCCTACCTCCCCAAATGAGTCTTGCTATAATATCGCCCTTTGCGAGGCGAGTGACTCCTTCGCCAAGCTTGGTCACCTCACCGACAAAATCGCATCCCAGAACGGCCCACATTGCCAAAGGCATTTTTATCGAAGCTTTGGACTTTCGAATACTTAGCTCTCCGTCTACATGATCTATGATGGAGACTTGCCGTCCGTGGGATTCTGAGCCACATGCGATACCTTGACCTGGACTTGTCCTTTGCCGGGAATAGGCAAAGGAAGCCGTTCCTGGACCAATTGAGGCTCGCCCGAACGCGTGCGGACGATGAGAGTGTTAGATGTTGCTGCCATACTGCCAGTACTTGTTGGGTTGAGATTTGACTCTCCTGAAGGTCATCTTCGAGAGAGTTGATGCAATGCAGTAACTTATAGATACTATCGTCCGGAGAGAAAGCTGACAAATGAGCCCCGCCTCCAACCCTGGAAGTGGCAGGCGCTCCAGCGCTTGCGCTTGCAGATGCCGGGCTTGATGCTTCAGTTGGCATGAAAACCTGCGCTCCCTGGAGAGAGCCCTCTTTAAAGGCATCAAACGAGCTGCGCATGTTTTAGCCTTGCATCCAAGTCAGACCCGACAATGACGAAGTTGTCTCGGGCTCGTCAAATCCAGAGTCTAAGCTATGGTATTTCCCCTAGGCTTAACTTCAATTTATTATCACACTCGATCGCCTTGTTTGTAGAAGGGCTGCATACTATCATTCGCTCCAGATCTCCAAGAAGCTCTAGAATCTTGATCACGGTCCCACTGATCTCCAGGGCCAACTTCTCCCCCGTCTTACTTATTGAGAGCACAACCCGATCCGATCGGGTTGTGCCTTACATAGAAGGGGGTCGCGAATCACGCATGGGAATCCACGTGCTGAGCATCGCAGGTCGTTCAATGGCCCTCGCTCAAAAGGACCAGAAAATCAAAGGAATGTTCAGGCCGGGCCAACTAGCGCTGGACCCTTTGCTGCATCAATAAGGAATGCCCCGGATATACAAGCCAATACTTCCAGGAATATTCCGGGACGTGGACCCTGCAAGATTGAAATAGTGTATTGATCACAGCCAGATGCTCAAGGATATCCCGAAAAGGATTGGTCTAGCGTTAGCGCGTGCTCGAACGAGCACGGATCAGCCTCTCCACGCTCCTTGCCTGCTACCATAGGCTGGAAAGGCACAAAGCTTCGGACAGAAAGCCATGAGGGGTATTTCCTTGGCCTTGTCAGTGCGAGTGCATGTTTCTGCTTCCTGCGCCACTAATGGAATAGTGCGTCGGGGCCCTGACTCGTGCGTCGTTTGTGTCGGTCACTCGGGATGAAGATCCCGGGGAAACTCGAAGTCAAAATCACTATAGCATCGTGGTTTCCTGGGAACATGCTTTGCAATATGCGTCGAGGAAGTCAAGCTCAACTTCGGGAGAATACAGCGAGGCGCGAAGGCTTCAACAACATGGCATGTTCCATCGGAAAGGCCGGGTTCAGGAGTGCATACCTCCGAACCAAGAGGATCTCAGCACAACAGTGGGGCGTCCTTGCAGATCCCCCCGTCAAGACCCCTGGAAAATGACGATGGACCTTGCAGAGAATGGGATCGGAGTCCAGGTGCGCAGGTCCTCCTGCCCCCCTTGGTCCCAGAGACCAGTGGCCAGTGACCAGAATGCAGGTAAACAAGATCGCGTGTGACGGCATCCCCTTTGGTTACCACCTGGTCCACCCTCCCTCTCCACCATTCTTAATTATTGATCCACCTTTATAAGTCGCTTTGACCCAAGCTACAACTGGGTGGTCTCTCTTTCGCGACTCTGCTTACTCTCCTTTTGTAATCCCTGCTTCCCCCGCTCTTGTTAATTATCCCTATATTCGCCAATACCTCTCGGGGCCGTCTTTGCACAAACGATGCGCGCCACTTCTCTTTTGCTAGCGGCAGTGGGCCTGGCAGGTTCAACTGTTGCTCATCCGTTTGGCGAGACCGAGGCCGTCCTCGGTCCACAATTGCAGAGCCAGGAGAAGGCCGATGCCGTGAAGGAGGCCTTCCAGCATGCATGGGATGGGTACATGAAATATGCATTTCCTCATGACGAGCTGCATCCTGTGAGCAATGGATACGGTGATTCCAGGTGAGCACTTTTTACGATAGACTACATTTGGGAGCATTCAAAACCGACAGTCAACTATAGAAACGGATGGGGTGCCTCGGCGGTAGATGCGCTTTCGACCGCAATTGTCATGGGCAATGCGGATGCTGTCAACACCATTCTAGACCATATCTCGAAGATTGACTACACTCGGACCCCCGACGGAGTCAGCTTGTTCGAGACTACCATTCGCTATCTTGCCGGCATGCTGTCTGGCTACGACCTGCTCACGGGCCCGGCCTCGGATCTAGTCAGCAACACTGAGAATGTGGACAACCTTCTCACCCAGGCCAAGAACCTAGCAGATGTGCTTAAATTTGCCTTCTCAACCGACTCCGGTGTCCCATACAACAATATCAATATCACATCCAAGGCAAGTGACGGTGCGACCACCAACGGCCTGGCCGTGACAGGAACTCTAGTTCTCGAATGGACGCGTCTCTCGGATCTATTGGGCGATGACGTGTACGCTGAGCTCAGCCAGAAGGCAGAGTCGTACCTGTTGGCACCCCAGCCCTCAAGCGGAGAGCCCTTCCCCGGCCTCGTGGGCAGCAACGTCTACATCAGTAACGGCGAATTTGCCGACGGCGCCGTCTCGTGGAACGGCGGTGACGATTCGTTCTACGAGTACCTGATCAAGATGTACGTGTACGACCCCAAGCGATTCGAGACGTACAAGGACCGATGGGTCCTTGCAGCAGAGTCGACCATCAAACACCTCACGTCGCACCCGAAGCCTCGTCCCGAGCTGACGTTCCTTTCTTCGTACAACAACGGCAACTATGATCTCAGCTCCCAGCATCTGACCTGCTTCGATGGCGGGAGCTTCTTGCTTGGCGGCTCCGTGCTGGGTCGCCAGGATTTCATTGACTTCGGCCTCGATCTTGTTCACGGCTGCGAGGCTACTTACAACCAGACTTTGACTGGTATTGGCCCTGACTCCTGGGGCTGGGACCCCAAGAAGGTTCCGTCTGATCAAAAGGACTTCTACGAGCGCGCAGGCTTCTATATTAACAGCGGCTACTATGTCCTGCGCCCCGAGGTGATTGAGAGCTTCTACTATGCGTACCGCATCACCGGAAGAGCAGTGGTAAGTGTGAAATTCCCCTTCGTTACGTCTCAAGAAAACTAACAAGGATAGTACCGTGACTGGGTGTGGAACGCTTTCGTAGCCATCAACGCCACCTGCCGTACAGACTCCGGCTTCGCAGCCGTGACAAACGTCAACGCAAAGAATGGCGGCTCCAAGGACGATAACCAAGAGAGCTTCCTCTTCGCCGAGGTCATGAAGTACTCATATCTCACGCATGCAGATGGTATGTCCACTTCCAGCCGAATTCCTAAACATTGGTACTAACTATTTGCAGATGCCGAGTGGCAGGTTCAGCCAGGCGACGGTAATACCTTTGTGTTCAACACAGAGGCCCACCCCATGCGCGTGAAGCACACCTGAGATCTGGTTCGTTTCTTCTTCTATTCTTCAGTAGATAATCATCTATCACGAGGTTTAAATAGCTTCGAGTATCTTTATAGTGATTAAACGTGCTTCGGTCTCAAAGCGCAGAGTAATTTTGTAGATCGAAATATGTAATTTAGGCATGTCCAGACCACGAGTGAGTGGATGGAAACATTACTATGGTACGAGCCACATTTCACGTACCCCAGTGCGTTGAATATTATCGGCCACGGATGTTCAAGTAGGTAATTGTGATGCAGTAAGAGGAGGGACAAAATTAACCCGCAAACATAGCTCAGGCTAGTAGAAGATCATGCGCCAGTCAGATTCTCTTCCAGTCCCACTCTTGATAGCTAGTTGTGATATTTCAACGATCCAGAACAGCCAATAGACCCACAATACCACCAACGAGAGGCAGCAAGCCCCTCAGTCCAGTCAAGGTTGCCCAGTGGGCGAGAAGTTGCTTCGAGGTGTTGTGCTCCGGCTTCTGCACAGAGGCATTTGGTGACATTTCTGCCTCGGCTACTTTTGCCAGAATAGAATGGTTGGTTGGGAGCATGAAGAGGAGCGTGAAAGGAACAATCCCAGTGACCAAGGACGCGGCTGCGCCAAAAAGAAACATCGAAACTCGATCGCCAGGGGTTCTACTGGCACACCAAGCGAGGTATGCAAAGGCGCTTGAAGAAACAACTGCTAATTTCGGGTTCTGAGAATGACCGCATTTATACAGGCGGTGCCATATTTGAAGTATCGTGCCAGTAGACAGCCCGTCTTCAGACTGAGCTAGGAGGATAGGCACGGTGACCAATCCGGAGGCACTCATTTTTCCTGTAAGATGAGTTAGCTCATTGTGTCTGGCTCAGACATCATAGGTAGAATAAGAAAAAGCCATATTCGGAAGGTTCAAGCATAATCAAGAAGGAATACGGGAACTGTCAGGGCTACTTGCCTGAGAGCCATAACGCCCCGGTTATCGCCACGACCTCGACCGTGTGCTGAGCCGATACCATTTCGTTTTCACTGGGTTGCGTCCTTTGGAATCAGACCTTTAGAATCAGACCTTTGGAATCAGACGGCAGAAGATATAGCGTATTTAACTATGGAAGAGGGGTAGGCGCCGAAGATGCAATTCAATCACATCTAGAACAAAAAGCAAATATTTAGGAGCGAACAAGTCACAAAGTTGGCAATCTAGCTCCATGTGGGCTGATAACTCTGCAACTGCAGCGTACGATGCACCAAGTAAGGGGCCTCGGTGTTTGCAAGGCCGCTTTTCCATTTCGTGTTTATTGAGATATTGCATCGGCCTCGGTCATGGTATGCGATGTTTTTGAATTCTCAGTTTTAGATATCACCACCGCATCTTGATACCCTTTGGCCTCTGAAAGGGCTACGTTACAATTTTCGTCAATTCTCGTGTAAGTACCTACAGTCCCAAACCCTGTTATTGACTTAGCTCGAACCTGCATCAATTCGCCAACGCTGTCCCCTTTGCAAATGACAGTAGTATTCGAAACCAGAATTACCTCCACACACTTAGACCTTAGTTCCCGAACCCTAACTTTAAACACGTTAATCCAGAAATGGTGTTCCCGGGGAACCCCCGGTTCCTAGAATAAAAGGTGTATTTTACATGACACAGGTGGGACCTTGCTCTGGGTATTCTACACGAACGAGACTGTCATACATATAGTACCACTCTATTACTATCCTCTCCCCCGTGATTATCTTCTTTTCCTTGTGCATTACTCTTGAGCGCCATCCTACAGTCCTGATGAAGCCAAGAGGTGAAACCATGTGTGCAAATTGGGCCCAATGTGACTCGAGGGGATCAATGGGAAGGAAGTGGCTCCGGTACTAACATATAGATAGCATCTAAACGTATGGCAATGCAATGATGAAAAGAGAAGAGCAGAGTGAATAGGTATTGTAACAAATAATTTGCAGACGGTTTATCCCCGGGAGAATCTTCGTTTCCCACAAAACAAGCCAATCAAACGCCATTAATGTAATGTGAAAGCAGACAAGCCACAAGCTGTATACAAGGCAGACTTCCACTCCGAGTCTGCATGCAGATAGTGTTGAATAGGGTATCTAATCGCCAAGATGGCAATGCCAATGCTGATTCCAGCTCCAAAAGAAGCTTGTAAAAGGGTATAGTAATGTGTGTTGCAACTGGCATCTGGCCCATGGCGGGATTAATCAATAAAGTGCTATGTTCAGTCCCGGGGTGACTTGGGGCGAATAGGGAGAGACGTTGAGTCTGCTACCTGAGCCAAGGGATCCGCGCCGGGAGTGGCATCTTCCTCGCCGGTTGTTTCCACGTTCTCGAGATCCTGGTCGCCCTCGACGGATTCCACGATTGATCCCGCTGGATTGGAAAAGGCTTCGGAGGCCTGTGAGATGTAGCTTGCGGCCATGTCGGTGCCTTCTTCTCCTTCTTGAAGGTATTCACTGCCTTCGCCATCGCTAAGCTCGTCCTCGTAGTCTTCCTCGTCTGCGTCTTCATCTTCTTCAAGCACCTCGTCTTCGGCGGGCTCTTCCTCCTCGTCATCCTCATCTTCGCTATCGGTCGAAGAGAAGTCATCGAGCTCTTGCGGCGCATCTCGCCAATATGTGAAGTCTGTATATTCTTCGCCTCCGGACTGGACCAAAAGGCTGGTCGGTGGGAAGAAGTGATCAAGTAATTCTTGCATGGTCACATAACTGCTCTTGTACTTGTTGAGGCTGAGCAGGTCAAGAGAGACTTCGGCGTTCGAGTTGATTGTAAAGATCCGCGTGGACGGAATGTTGACGGACCGATAACTCAAAGCATCCGTCAATCGATTTCCGAAGCCAGCGCAGAAAGGATTCTCTTTTCCAGAGAACAAGTTAAGAATATCGCGCAAACAAGCCATCTTGAAGACTTCCGGCTTTCTCAAATAGATCTCGCGTCTCAATGCTGCCATCGTACGATCTGGGCTGCAGATCACGGGTCCCCTGGGGAGCCGGTATCCGTCCTGGTTAACGCCGTAGAGGTACGCTCGTGTAATATCTGCCTGCCCAACGGATCGACTGGTAAGGTACATGATGTTATAACCATTGTTAACGATGTCAGTGTACAGTTTGGCGACACCTGCGTGGGTCCAGTCTCGTCCAATCATGTTCAGAACGTGACCCAAAGCATCCGATCTGGATAAAATCATTAGCATGAAATGGCTTTTGACAGAGAAAGCCGAGTTGCTTACTTCGTAATGGTTCCATCGATGTCAGAAATAACAATCGGGATATTACCGTTCCATAAGTACATGCTTGCTGTGCAGGTGGCCTTATTAACGCTGAAGGACATGAGGTTGGCGCCATGCTTCAAATTCAAAGCCTTAAGCTGATCACTTGTCAGCCGCAGTGTCTTCGCGTAGTTGCGAGTCTCAACTGCAAACGCATCACCCATCGGCGAAGCAGGAGGTGTAGGAAATCCAGGCTGGACATCCGACTTGGTCCGATGGTGACGAACTCCCAGCGATGGCTCCAAAGTGGGTCGGTCTCCCTCACTGTGGTATCCAGGGTCGGAGATTGCATCCTCACTCAGAGCCGGGTTATGCCGCATGGAGTTGATGGTTGCTCTCTGGTCAGCCTCTTCTTTGGCCTCCTCGCTGCTATATATCCATAAGTTTCCGTGTTCATCCGCTCCGATTAGGGCACCGATATCGTAGCTCCCTTCCAATTCTTCTGCAAGAATCTTGCGGGCCAGAACTTCAGCGCGGAGCGCATCTTCCTCGTTGCTTTTGTATCCCGTCATATCTAACATAAGGTCCCCAGTCTCCGTAATGTGTGATGGGATATTGGACCCGGAGAGTTTTTGGGACAGAGATTTGGCACGAGACATTGCTTCTTCGGGAGAGATTGCAGGTGGGCTCCGAGAGCGGGCTCTTTGCTCAGATTCTTCTCCATCATCATATTCTGGGCCATCGGAGGATAGGTCTCCGGTAGACTTGGGAACGTTGGTCAAGAGTAAATTCTCCGAAAGCGAATGGTCGAGCGGGGGTTTGCTGAACGAGTTGCCGGGCGACTCATCCGGCGACCGAGACAAGGGAGTGATGGTGCCTGCGAGTAAAGAACCAAGTAAGCAATTATAGTCCCGGGCGAGTACTTGAGGTTGCTACTGACCTATATCTGTGGTTGCCCGCACTGGGCGGGATATAGGAAGTGTTGGAGGGGTCTTCGCGCCCTCTGATAACGCATCCCCGCTCGCTTTATCAAGATCAAGGAACTCAGGTTCTGGGAGGGCTGCAGCGATATCATCGCCGGGAGGTGGCGGACTGCTCGCTGGAGAGACCAACGGCGACGTCTGTAGCGACGCGGGGATCTCGTCGGTGGTTTCGAACACGAAAAATGCCTCCCCACCTTCCCCCAGTTTCATCGCATAATCTTGTTTGACTCCATTGACCTTGAACTCCACCTTTTTCTCAAACGGACGTAGGAGCGAAAACTTGCCGAAGCGGACATGGAAGGGCGAACAAGCAAGGGTCCCTTGAGAAAAAGCAAGTCAGTATAACCATGTGAGTCAAAAGATATATGGACTCGGCATACCATCCTCCTGCTCTATGACAATCACATCAATGGCGCCGCTGAGGGTCGCCGGATTGATGGAGTTCCATGTCTTGGAGACGGAGCCGCTAATGCTCCGCACGTACTGCATCTCGCCGGGTGGTGTCAAACACCCTGGGCGATGGGCTTTCTAAACAAAAAACAGCAAACGCTAGAGATTGAAAGCGAATGTAAAGGTCTCGACAAAAGAGTCGATCTGCAGGAAGAGGGGAAAGAACTGGTTGGGAGAGAAACCGGAAGTTGGAGGAATCACCGCCAAACCGCCCATGTGACACTCAGCTGACAAGGAGCATCTGCATCACCACGCCACGGAAAATGCTGCTAGAACGGATAAAATAATGAAAATAGAGAGAATATCAAGTAACTATAGGCACCCCAAATACACTAACTGCCGACATCCTCGGATCTTGTTGATGAACCAACACATTATTCAACGCCCAACAGATCTGGATGACATAAGCATGACTTGCCTCGGTCGCCGAGGCGGGCTAGTCCCGATGAAGACTAGCGGAAGATCAGTGTGCCGCCTTCACGCTAGTCCATTTCAGGACACTGACTAACTACATCATGTGACGTATCCCACCGAAATGGAGATGAAGCGTTGCTTGCTGCTTCCTCCCTACCTTCTCCCCGTCCCCGCTGCCCGCGTCCATGGGAGCTCGACGCTGGGATGTATGAGCCACTATATCTTGCATTTGACGCATACCCAACTGTGGTCCCTCGAGTCAGGGTGCGAGGCGTCATGGCTCTCTTCCTGGCGGTCTCGATTCTATGGGCCCTGATCTGGTAAGTCTCTTTATTGCGCCGGTTTGGTTTGGTTTGATATTCATTGTGCCTAGGCTCCTATATCGTGCGTGGCAAGTCTGTCAGACCTCTAACGAGGTTCTGGTAGAGAAATTGGGATTAGACATCCCGCCGCCGCCGGAAGTGACCCTTGAGGAGATCACGGCCCGTGATATTCGTCTTGCCTGGAAGCAGCCGGACTTTCATAACTCAATACACAAGCACATAATTCAAGTGAATAACGTCAAAGGTACGTCTGCGCCCAATCCCAAGGCTCCCGTTCAACCGGCAAGTGCTAAATCTCATCAGTGGGCGAATCAAAACGAGTCGAAACCGCGGTGGAAATTTTGAACCTCGTCCCTGGAAGCATATACCATATCTGCGTTCTTTCCGTTAGCGCTGCGAATTTCCAAACCCCAAGTGCGATCCTTCACATCCGAACGAAATCTCTTTCTCTTTCCCGTGCCCAACAAGATGCCACCACTAGCGGACCGACGATTCGAGCCTCGATCCCGAGGTCAACAGCTGGCTTACCAACACCATCCGCCCCAGTAATGTCGCGCGAGCACAGTGCCGGCCAGTTACCTGGCAAGCGACCGTCTGCAGGCCGCAAATTATCACCGGCCGCGGGATCGACAGACCATGCGCACGGCCATTCCGACGAATCACATAAGCGCAACAACAGGAATGACCGCGAACAAAGTCTGGAGAATCTAGCAGATCGCCTCAAATCTTTACAGCAAGAAAACGACAATCAGGAGAAACAAGCAGCTGAAGAGGAAGACGAGCATATTGCACTGCTCAAGGACCTCGAGAAACAACGTGACGATCTGAGAAAGCGTGTCAAGGAGAAGGATGAAGTAAGCGGTGATCTGAAGAAGCATGTTTCGAAATTGGAAAGCGTCAACCGCACTGTACAGAGCGAGAAAACCAAACGCATGAGACTCCTTCAGCAGAAAGAAGCCGAGCGCAAGAAACGCAAGAACGACATTCTTCGGTGGCAGGAAAAGATCACTCGTATGACCAATGATGTTGCGCAAACCAAGGAGGATAAGGCACGAATGGAGGAAGATACCGAGTCTCGTGCAGAAGAGGTCCGACAAAAGATCGCCAAGGAACAATCAGAGATGAAAATCATCGACGATGAAATTCAAGACAAAGGAGGACGAATCAAGAAGCTTGAGGACGAAAGAAAGGGACTTCAAGGTGGGGAGAGCGAGGATGGCAAGGAACTTGATCGGATTGACCATGAACGCGCTCGCCAGTGGGAGCTGAAGCTGAACACGCTGCATGCTCGTTATGCGACTCTCGTCAATCTTCATGCGCAGGCCCAACAGCAATATCAAGAAGCCCAGGAACGGCTGAAGTGGCTTACCAGCCAGCGACCTGGCAGCTCAGCTTTCTCCTTGCCGGCATTGGATCTGGATATGTCTAATAATGCTACCATCCGACCTCGTCGTCATCGTAGCTCGTTGACGAGCAACGTTTCTTCTCCGGTGAATTTCCCTGGCGTTGAGACAACTTTTCCTGCTGGAATCAACTACAACCCACCCTCTACCAACTCGCCCACTTTCGCTCCAAACTCCTTCTTCAACATCAATAATGGAATGGCCCTTCCTGGCCTTACCGATCCTCCTGAGATCATGCGGTCTGACATGGAGGTGTCTTTCAATAACCCTCAAATGAGTCCTCGTGCGGATGCCTTATTACCATCTGACCTTCTTGGCGATGAGGAGTCCCCGGAATTCCCGCGCCCCATCACTCGTCCACGGTTTTCGTCGATGGGAACATCAACTAATCCTCTGGATAGCTTTATCCATGGTCCAGTCTCGCCGGTCTCTTCGGGAAGCAGGCCTGGTAGTATCTTTGCCAGTCCACTTGGATCTCATCACCGACAAGATTCTGATTCACAACTAACACACTTGTCGGCTGCTGGAGAGGCTCCGAAGAGTGCCTCGAGGAGGCTCTCCGGTCTCTTTGGATTTCATCGACCTCGTGGGAAAACACTGGCCGACGAGCCGCCCATGTTAGGTACTTTAAAACCGGGACAAAGCCAGTCTTTCCCGCGCAATGTTGATGAGCTGGATCCAATCGGTTCGCGACGTCGGAGATTGAGTTACACAGGCAACTGGGCCAATGCGATGTCTTTGTTCCCTCGGAGCAATACGACTGGAGTTACTACAGACAGCTCATCTGATCACCCACCATCCCGACGAGCTGCACTGTCAAGTATTTTCTCTTCCAGCAAGTTCGGCTTTGGCAGCACTGACAGCCGAGGGGCTACCGATATGAATTCAGGGTACAATCAATTTAGCCCGCGCCATGATCCAATTGATCCATCGTCTCTTCTCGGCGGTGTTCGACGTGGTTCCCTGTCGCCTCGGCCTTCATCGACCTTTTCATTCGATAATCAGAACCAGCTGCCCCATCCTTCCACAGATAACCGTCATTTCGGGTGGCCTTCGGCAGAACAAATGAGACATCGCAATAGTCCGCTTGGTTTGGACTGGGCCTCACCTTCCACGTGGTCCAGGGCCCCATCCCGACGTCCTTCGATCCAATATGGGTCGTCTGGCCACCTCCCTTTGGGGTTGACTGGTGAGCCTGATTTTGTTGAAGACTTGTATGACCGCCATCATCGGCCTCTTCAAGCCCCGATCGGTACCCGTCCGTCGTCGTCTCACCGACCGATTACCCCGAATCCTAAGCTCAACCCGGCAGCTCCCACATTCAGGACCATCTTTACGGGCAAGAAGTCTGACAAGGGTAAAGACAAGGATAAGGAGTCCGACGCCTCGTTCAATCCTCACGGGGAGGATATGTCTCCATCCGAACCTCGCACTTCCCGCTCTCTGTCTCACTTCACTGGTGAATCGTATGAATCCCTGGAGCGCATGCCATCCAGCACGTCTGTAGACAATGCGTCCAAGGAATCATTCATTCGCAAGATCACCCGCAAAGGCAGCTCCAGCAAGTTCAGTTCCTGGAAAGATCGCTCGGGACTGTTCTCTAAGAAGGGCGATTCCTCTCAAGGTGATATTGATGAAGATGAAGCTCAGCTGGGCAAGAGTGTGGACAGCACCGTCTCTAGCGTTCCTTCGGGAGATCGATCAACCCGCGGCAGTCTTGGATTTTTCTCCCGCAAGTCACGACGGTCGGATAAGGCAAGCGAGACTAGCGAGCTGACTAGCGAGCTGACGAGTGAAGCCGGTGATGAGGAGATCCCGGAGGTTGCTGAAACATGAAACCACTGTGGTCTCGTCCCTTCTCTACTTTTTCTTGATTCTGGAGTATACACCTCGGTTAGCCAATGATACCTGTACGGAAATCCACATGGAAATAGGTATTTAACTATTCACTGCAACTACGCTGGAATTCCCACCGTATTGGTCTATCTTAGCATTCAAATTCCGTAGTGTCCACCAATGTCATGAGGTTGTGTAGCTATAGCGGAGTAGGGAGTAGTTGGGCAGGTCATTGTGTGCGGGTAGCAATCGCCGCACAAAATGACTCGTTCTTCAAATCCAGTCTCTTCAACTCCAGACCCCACCGTTCGAAAATATGGCAAACTCCAAGTAAGAAGTGTTCATGTTCAATGCTTGGTCAAATATGTGAAACTAATTTCAATCAGGTTCGAGTATGTCAAGGAATTCGAGCAGCCGGACATCCTGCTTCCCAATACGTGGATTGTGGTCCGAATCGATGGCAGAGGTTTCCACAAGTATGCCAACTTTCCCACGATCCTTGGGTCTATGTTCAATATCTGATTGTTCCAGGCTGTCTGATCACTATGAATTTATCAAGCCGAATGACCGCCGCGCGCTCGATCTCATGAATGCCGCCGCAGTCGAGGTCATGAAAGAGCTGCCGGATCTATGCATTGCCTACGGTGTCAGTGATGAGTTCAGGTACGTTCGATATTTCTGTCCGGGCTTTCTTCTTTTACTAACAGAACATTTTAGTTTCGTCTTCCACCCTACCTGCCAGCTCTTCGAGCGGCGAAATGCGTAAGGCCAACATTCCTCGCGATTTTTCTTTCAAGACGAAAACTGTCAGTCGCGGTACTGACTGATAATCTAATTATTCAGGAAACTGGTTACTACCATTGTGTCAACCTTCACAGCTCATTACATCTATCTGTGGTCGACATACTTCCCCGCCAGGCCGCTCCAGCCACCATATCTTCCCTCCTTTGATGGACGGGCGGTTATCTACCCCTCCACACGAATCTTGCGGGACTACATGAGCTGGAGGCAGGTTGATTGTAAGTTATCCAATGTCCATCTACGGCTCGGGCTAGATTTGCTAAATTGGATGTACCAGGTCATATCAATAATCTCTACAACACAACATTCTGGACAATGGTCCTACAAGGCGGGATGAGTAACACAGATGCAGAGCAGGAATTAAAGGTAGAGTCATCCATCATACCAGGCATGGTGCGAGGTGGTTGTTAACTCGATACTAGGGTACTGTCTCTGCCGACAAGAACGAGATTCTCTTCAAGCGGTTCGGCATCAACTACAATAATGAAGAAGAGATTTATAAGAAAGGAAGCGTTCTTTACCGACAGGTGAGTGTTCGATCTTCTTTATTTCTCTATCTAGCTCTAATAAGTTGCCATCTAGTATGAACTTGAAGAACCAAAGCCATCCACAGGAGATGAAGAAAACGCACCAGAGGGAAAGCAGTCAAGATCTCAACAGGACAAACTGAAGAAACTTCGTCGGAAAGCACAAATCGTGGTTGACCACATCGATATCATCAGAGATGACTTCTGGGAGAGGCGGCCGTGGATTCTCTCCAACAAGCCGGGTACACTACCAGTGCAGAATTAAGTCTAGAAACACGAGAAATGACAATGAGAATAACTGGCTCAATTCTATTCCTCGCCAAACGAAAGGGGTATCTTGATCACGAGGTGGCACCAAGTAAATGCCGTATGCCATCTATACATCATGCTTTTTGTTGAAAATGCAATGCGCCTGTATGCAAAGGGAGATGCAAATCAAGCCTTCTTATCCTTCTTAGACTTCTTTTAGAGTTGGAGTCTCCCGCTTCTTTGTCTTTCTTGGACGTTTTCTCCTTCTTGTCCTTCTTTTCTTTCTTCTCCTTCTTGGTCTTTGACAATGCCACCTCATCGAGATCCATCGTGTCCTCCTGTTGATCCGATTCTGTCGACATAGGTGTAGGGTAGTCCTCTTCAGCATCCGATCGCTTCGACTTCTTCGACTTCTTCTTCTCCTTCTTCGCAGCCTTATCACTATCCCCAGACTCGCTATCAGACTTGTGACTCTTTTTCTCCTTCTTTTCCTTCTTCTCCTTGCGCCTCAACCGACGCTCCTCCTTACTCTCCTTTGCGGAGTCACTGGAAGCAGGGGAGGAGTCCTCGCCCTCCTTCATCTTCCTCCGCTTACTCTTCTCCTCTTTCTTCGCGGCTTTCTGCTCCTTCTTGGCGCGACGTTCGGCGTCATCGTCTGCATCGCGCTTCCTCTTCATTTTCACAAGAGACTGTTCCGAAGCAGTCTTGGTTTTGTCATCAATCGTACCAGCCAGACACTCGCCACGCACGAAGTTGCGGTACAATTCACTGGTCAACGCATTGTTCGTCTTAGCCGAAGTAGCTTCGAAACTGTCGTCGCCGACTCCCTTGAGGGCGTCTTCGAAGCCGCGCAGCCACCACTGGTTTGTGGGGTCTTTGGTGGTCTTCTTGCCCACGCCGTGGTTGTTCGCCTTGCGCGCGACGAGGATGGGTCTCGTTAGGCCGAGACCTCCATGCGCACCTGGGCGTTGATTTGGGTTCAAAGGGTTGCCGGGGCCGGACCAGCCGTGACGAATGAGATATGCTTGGGCGTCCATTGTAAGGGAGGCCGTGGGGGAGGCGGCCTAGGTGGTGTAGAAGGGTTCGCGGAGGTTGATGCTGGGCCTGGAGGGTCGCAGAAGCAGGATCTGCCACCTTATTAGGTGACTGTACAGTCGAGAGGTTATATTTTTGGGGCCTAAGTCGGCTTGAAGAAGAGGGTGATCCAAAGGACGAGTGTCGTAGGGAAGATCGGACCCTGTGAAGAGGAACAGAAAAGTCAACGGATAAGCAAGAAAAAAATGGTTCCTCTACGATAAGGGATGCAATGTTCACCATTGAGAGACAAAGTTTTGCCCCTCTACCATAAGCAAGGTCGCGTGGTCTAATGGTTATGATTTCTCGCTCACATGGATTTCCTTGTGCTTGCCTCGGTTTGTTCCGAGAAGGTTCCCGGTTCGATCCCGGGCGCGACCATTTTTTGCTAAATTCATCTTCTCGCCATCCCTGAGTAAAATTACTACTCTCTTTGGCTTTTTTTTGGGGGAACAATTAATTGTGTTTATATTTTTGTAGCTTAATGATGATTTTCATGAAGTCAGTAAATTATCTCTTGGTGGTATCGTCCTATAGCACCGATTTCCTAAGAATGCTAAACAGGAAATACAAATATTAGAATTACGGACAACTATATATTCACACGGTAGATATTTATTTAGCTGTGCCATATTTGCAAATGGGTAATTGCATTATTTGTACATATCGATACCTCTCTAACCAAGTACTATCAATAGTCTTAACTTTCCTAACACTCGAATGACATAATTGCACGTTGTAGAACACAGGTTCTAACTTTCAGTCTCAATGCGACAGAAGCAAGACGACCTAATAGGCACATCCGCCATAGCCAAAGCAAGCCTTAACTGGGGCGCTAAAACGCGCGCTTCAGCAGCCCTACCTGCTTTCAAAAGACATTCGTGATAACCATGCAAAGACCAAACATTATTGACATGTCTCAGCGCACGAGGCAAGGACTCATCGATACCCAGATCAGCAGCATAGATCCCCATCGCCTCCTCGACACGTCCTTGTTCCAGCAAGAGCGCACCCAGAGCATGTCGAGCAGGCTGCATCCAACCCCACGGCTCATCGTAGGGCAAATTATCATCCCGATCCACTGCATCTCGTAGACGAGAAAATGCATAGTTATAGTCTCCACTACGATACGCGATTTCGCCGTCAAGCATCGCCCCTCCAACGCCGAGGATATCGACGCAGGTGTTGTTGAAGATAGTTCGAGAAGAGGGTACTAGCTTCACAGCCGCCTGGAAGTTGATTTGTTCCGTCTTTGCTTCATCAACACGACCGATAGCAGCGTAAGCTACGCCTTTCGCATAGTGAGTCATGGCCGTGGTAGTACAATAGAGACTACGGTCCGTAGGAAATTCAAGCGCAATAATATCGTCCCAGCGACCAAAGCGAACAAGAGCATGCACGCGCGTCGCAATGAACCCCTCAAGCCAATCAGCCAAAGGAGGAGACTCCACACGGAGAAGGTCTTCTGTAATAGATTCTGCCAGTTGAGTAGCAGTATCAATAGCAATCTTCGACTGGCCGCCTAGCATAGCAGCGTACATCCGGAAATGGTAGTCGTGCGAGCGATAGAGATTGTAAAAATGACCCAACTCTTGCCTTTTGAGGAACTTCTCGTCTGCACGGATGGCAGAGGTGTTGGATGCTATTGCGCGGCGGTAGTCGCCGCATAGAATGTCTAGATGGGTTGGCATGTGCTCTAGGTGGCCTGCGTCTGGGACTAGGCCTCGGAGGTGATCCGCTACTGGGAGTGCGTTTTCCGGGGTGGCGGACATTTCCATGAGATGGATGTATAAGTGCAACAGACCTGGGTGTTGGAGTCCGTTTTCCAGAACCAGGGCGCGGTCGAGCGCTTTCTTCACATCGAGGGTTCGGGCGCCGGAGGTAGGTTGGCCGGTTTTGAGATCCCATAGACTCCAAGGGGTCAAGTTCATCAGTGCATCGGCATAGAGAGCGACGACGTCAAGGTCATTTGGGAAGACCCGATACACAGATTCCATGGCCTGAGCGTATGAGTGATTCCACTCTGTACAATCGTCGACAGGCTCATTCTGCGGATAACGGTGTTGAAGTGCATCAACGAGAGCCTGCTCCACGGGAGTTGCCCTGACAGCATGTTTCTTCGCTAACAGTACCGCACTGTGGGCGCGGGTCGTGGTTGTTGAGAGATCTTCTCCGTCGAAGAGTTTCCACGGTTTGTTATAATTGGGACCCAGAGAAAGGGCGATACCCCAGTAGGCCATGGAACACGTGGGATCAGCCATCACCGCTTGCTCGAAGCAGCGCACCGACTCCTGGTGGTTAAAGGCATATGCCCAGATAAGGCCACGATCGAACCAGGCCTGTGCATCTTTGCTGGTAGTGCTGACTGTGCGATGGAATGTACCAAGGTCGTAGTACTCCAGGGAAGCCGATTGCAAGGCCGGCTTCCTAGTTTGGTGCCAGATTCCAGGACTATCCAATGCACTCATGGTTGATTCAGGCGTTGACAGTGGCAGATCGCGGGGATCCCATACGCGGCCAGGTGGGGCCACCTTAGCCTGGCCTCTACACTCACGTTTCTATTTCAGTATACTGAAATCCAACGTTGGTCGATAGAGGATATCATATCTCGAACGATGCTGAGTCTTCTTTCATTCCGATAGTCCTCCATTTTGGTGAGTCTTCCAACAATTGATTGCCTAGGTACAGTAAGTCGTGTGACGGTTCAGGCATCATGACTCTGGCATATCGCCACCTAGCAGATTCCAAGAGTGGAAAATACAGTACAAGCCTGCCGTAGTGGAGAATGCGGATGGTCCATACGGTATACTGTATTGAGCAAGGGAAGTCCACTGATCCACTGAGCACATTTGAGACGATCGGCACGACTTACCCAAAACGGCAAAATATGCTCGATCTCGCGCAGTTGACCTTGGTGGAAAAACACCTTGGTAGTTCCGCCTATTTATTGTCTTTTTTCCTCTATTGATCCTCCTTGTACAGAGTCTACCGTACCGTATATAGCACTTGCTATTTCTTCTTATTCCTTTCCCCTCTATCTAGCATTGCATTTGCATCTTTCCATCATCATGTGCGGTGATAGCAACCGACCTACCTTTGGCGGCACCATTGCCGTGCTTTTCCCTCGAGACAATTGTCTGCCTTCAAATCCGAGCTCTTTATCTTCATCACCAGACTCTGTCGTCTCCTCGGCATCATCAACCTCGACTTTATCATCATATTCTCTCTTTTTCCGAGACGCAGAGACACAGGACCGCAACACGAAAGCAATTCTCCAGATTGACGACGAGGAGACTTTTGAGACGCTGCGTGGCTGCAGACAAGTGAATATGCGGATAGAGTGAGTTCTTCCCAACAGCCCAGAGAACTGAAATTCTGACTATAGAAAGGAAATATGGAGATCTCACCACATCTTCACCAAACACACCACCACTGCACCAGTTCCAGCTCGACCTCAGTCAGAACCAAAGCCTGAAGCCAGGTCACCGCCAAACAGAATTAGAATTCGAGCTGCCCGAACGGCTGGACTTGGGCGTCTCGGAGAAGGGTGTCGTGGGCCGACAGGTAACGATGAGAGAGGCCAGCGGAGCCATTATCGGGATAGGAATTGTGGGGTACAACTGAGCTAGTCTCAGTTCTTATGACTTGTTGATATACCATTTGCAAATTTCGTCATTTTAATTCACAAGCGCAATTTCGTATTGAAGAATGAATACTATCTCGAGAACTGGAAACCGATATGAATATGCCTTTCCCATCACAGCTTCAATAGGTTCTCCACGCCAGCTGTATAGCGCTTCTCGGCCTCGGCCCAGTTGATGATTTTCCAAATGCCTTCGATGTAGCCTGCCTTATTGTTGAGATACTAGGAGGGATTAGTAAAGATCCTAACCTGAAAAACCCGGTAAGCACTCACCTGGAGGTAGTAGGCATGCTCCCACATATCAACGCCGAAGATAGGAACATCACCACTGGCAACGGGGTCCTGGTCCTTGGTGGTAGTGATCTCCAGACGTCCCTTGGGACCGCCCTTGCTAATCAGCCATCCCCAACCGCTTCCCTGAATGCCGAGGAGCTCGGTATTGAATGCCTTAGTAAACGCATCCTGGGAGCCCCAGCGAGAGTTAATGGCCTCGCGAAGTGCAGGTGCAGCACCGCCCAATTCATTGCCGGGAGTACCGGGAGGGGTCAGGTTCTTCCAGAAGAGGGAATGATTGATGTGACCACCGCCATTAAACTTGATCTTCTGTTGCAGACTAATCAGAGTGGGGACATCGTTGGTCTGAGTTGCTGAGGCCTGGGCAGAGAGGGCGGCGTTCAGGTTGTTGATGTATGTTTGGTGGTGCTTCTGGTGGTGAAGCTCCATGATCTGCTTCGAGATGATGGGCTCAAGAGCCTGGATAGTGAGCCGGGAGTGAGAGTATTGCCAGGAAGCCGTGACTTACATCATAGCCATAAGGAAGCGGAGGGAGGGTGTGAGTCTGGGCCATGGTGGATGTGAAGGTGAAGAGGTAAGAATTGAAAGTGAAGGAAAGCTATAAGAGCGTGGCTTCCAAGGTCCCCCAGAGTACCCCTCTTAAGTCAGCCACCAAGGTTGATGTCGACATTCTACGTCTATGTTTGCACACGATGAGCGAGTTTGCGTGGATACTAGTTGCGAAAGATTGAGCACATTTCGGGCCCACCTTCAACTAGCTACACACCGTCGGATGTGGCCATATCTGGAGGAATACCATACATGGCCGGTATTTGCGTATTTGCGCGTGCGCTAAGTAGTTCAGTATATCGTCAGGCATGAAGCACGCCGGTTAGTAGATACTTCATCACCAATGGTCATGATTTGGATAGATCGTCGAGAAGGGGGGCCATCATGCATAACTTACTAGGGCCACTGCGGCAGCCTCACTAGATCACTTCACCCATGCAACTCCACAACACCACTGCAGAATGATCAGAACATCATTTGAATGATATTCAAAACAATTCAACATTCATGATATACTAATGGAAGAACTTGTCCGCAAAAAAGACCAGGGTTAAGATTACTAATCGCCCCTCCCCGGGGGTTCCATTCCAGGATTTGCGGGGTCTCGGCTGCAACGAGCTTGGGGAGCCTCGGTCCAAATCGAGTATAACAGCCGGATACCAACTTCTCCCCTAAGCTCCAGCTCAACTCTCCACAACAACCATGTCGGCCACAGAACAAGTCAAACTTGCTGATTTCTCAAGCATATTCTCCCTCGAGGGGAAAGTCGCCGTCGTGACCGGTGGCTCGCGCGGTCTGGGACTGCACGCTGCTTCGGGGTTCGTATATCCATCCTCAACTGGCAGTTACCCATCGAGTTACAGTTTCTAATTCTTTGAGACAGCTTACTGCAAGCCGGTTGTTCCAAGGTGTACATCTCCTCCCGCAAGAAGGATGCCTGCGACGAAGCTGTCGCCGCGCTGAACGCCCTGCCGAACAAGCGGCCTGGTGCGCAAGCCATCTCCGTGCCAGCTGATAGCTCCCGCATGGACGAGCTGGACCGAATGGTCGCTGAAGTGAGCAAGACCACTGATCACGTGGATATCCTATTTGCCAATGCCGGTGCGACATGGGGCGAAAAGTTCGATACACATCCCGAGAAGATGTTCTCCAAGGTTATGGACTTGAATGTTAAGAGTGTCTTCTATACTATCCAGAAGTAAGTTCTGCTTTCATGAGATCTACAGAGGTCATTCTAACATAGGTAGATTCACCCCCTTGTTGACTGTCAAGGCGTCGCGTGCCGAGCCCTCAAGGGTCATCATTACCGCCTCGGTGGCCGGTATTGGAATTGGTACCGTTGGTGACAACGCCACGCCTAGTTATTCTGCTTCCAAGGCGGCTGCCATTCACATCGCGAAAAACATGGCTGTTGAGCTTGGCCCGCGAAACGTTCTCACTAATGCTATTGCGCCGGGTTTCTACCCGTCCAAGATGGCCAGTGGTCTGATTGAGTTGAAAGGCGGGTTGAAGGAGATCGAAGAGTACTCGCCTAATGGTCGTCTGGGCAAGCCGGAGGATATCGCAGGTCTGGTTGTGTTTTTGGGATCGCGGGCTGCTAGTCACCTCAATGGGGCGGTTATTACCACTGATGGTGGTTCGCACTTGAAGGGAAGATTGTAAGGGAGATTTCTCCTATATAGACTTGAATGATATCTATACTCGTCTCTACGTATTATTATTATTATTACTATTATTATTATTATTATTCTCATGAGCTTGGAGGATGTTTACTAAATTCCATCTGGCTATAACTATGTGCAAAGTCGTTAGGGGATTCAAAGCTTGGCAATGGGAGAACGGCCTCCCTGCACTGCCCGATCAATGATTTCCATGGCCTGGGAAAGTTCATAATCATGTAGCTTCGGCGTGACAACCTGGACACTAAGCGGCGAATCCAGGTACACGTGACGGTCAACCGTTTTCTCATCCCCTATCATCTCATTAGTGAAATACGAAAAGCAACCCCGAAAGTAAGCACTCACATAGTTTGCGGTTGGCCTTGTCCCAGCTTCCCAACGTAGGCACATCCATAGTCTTGCCCAACTCCAAGTCGGACTC
Source organism: Penicillium atrosanguineum (assembly GCF_028827265.1). NCBI lineage: Eukaryota > Fungi > Ascomycota > Eurotiomycetes > Eurotiales > Aspergillaceae > Penicillium > Penicillium atrosanguineum. The sequence goes on along the minus strand of NW_026623133.1, from coordinate 3,542,413 downwards.
TGCAAATGGCCGCACAGGGACCGTGCCAGCTGGATAATCCAGCATCACAAAGGTCGATGTATACCCAACAGCATTGTACCGATCGAGCTCGGGAACCGGGTGTGGTGCGACGGGACACACAATAGCGTCAACACGTCGAGTATGACCCGCGTTCAAAGTCCACATCTTCAGCATCTCTTTCTCAACCTCTGCACGTCGAGCCTGTAGCTGTGCCAATTGATCGATGGTGAGTGCCTTGCCGCGCTTCATCCGACCCTGCAGCCAGGGTATCAAAGCTTCCCCTTGGCCCTCAACAAGATCGAGCATGGTGGAACCATCATCCACGCCCATGAGGCGACCCGCGAGGCCCTGGCATTTTGATAGAACGGGTGGAACGGGAATCTCAACAACTTCGACACCGGGAGTATGGCGCAGATGCTGAGCGACTTCATCTAAGATGCGGGTAATTGGGGGCAAGGGAGTGACAAGGCCATCTGTCTTGAGTATACCAATAGTGAAGTTCCGCGGACGAGCCAAAGAAATCGGGACAGAAGGCGCAGGCCAATAGCCCGGAATGCAATCCTCGCCAAATAGTTCCGCACGAGGCACGATTTCCGCCATAACGGCTGCGAGATCTGCGACCGAGCGGGCTAGTGGACCGGCAACAGCCTGCAGGGCTATCCGACCCTTACCGGCAAGCTGACCACTTTCCTGACCACCGAAGGGTACGCGGCCTTGGCTCGGCTTGAAACCATAAATCCCCTGGCACATCGCAGGCACCCGAATACTTCCGCCAATGTCGGTACCGAACCCAACCATCGATCCGCACATAGCGAGCAAGGCACCTTCACCACCGGTACTACCACCAGCCGTCCATTGGCGGTTGAGCGGGTTGAGCGTGCGACCGAAGAGGTGATTGCAGCTATCGAGTGTTGCGAGGGTTTGGGGGACGTTTGTCTTGGCGATGATAATGGCACCGAGGGATTGGAGCAGGTTCACGAGGTCGGCATTGACTTTTGCGGGCTTGAATGCCAATGCAGAAAGACCGATACTGGAGTCGACACCCTCGACGTGGAATGAGTCCTTCACTGAGACGGGGAGACCGTGTAGGGGCCCAACGGGATTACCGGTACGCTGGAGATGGTCGTCCAATTCCTGAGCTCGGCGAATGGCACGATCGAAGAGGGGTTCGGTCAGGCATCGAGTGAGTTGCTGGGCGATGGCTGCTCTCTGGCGTCATAGCATTAGCTTGACTTTCTGCTAGAGACATGGTACTTTCAAACTCACCTTGCAGAACCCGCGTACCACCTCTTCCGCCTTGAGTTTACCCTCGGTCATCGCGGCCACCAACCCGCGGACATCGTATTTCTCGGTGATTTCGAGTTCCTTAGAGCTGAGAAGCCCACAGGTACGAGGGATTTCCATCACGTTGACTCGGCGATACTGCTTGGGACCCTCGGTGATTGACTCGGCGATTGAGAGCATCCCCGCGGGAATAATGTGTGCCGGTAGTCGCCATTCTGTAGGAATCGCAGCAGCCAACTCGGCTTGCTTGCGCTCGGCAACCGCCACGTAGGGTTGTTGTTGCTGTTGCGAGGCCATGGTGAATTGTAAGATGAACAGAACAGGCCCGCATCAATGATAAGCTACGGTGGGGTAGGGAATGCGGAGAAGCTTCGGCCGATTTTTACCTCGGTTCAGGGGGACATTTTGAATTATTGACTTGAACTTTCTTTGTAAATTGACTAGAATCGTGAAACATCCCTTCCAAACAGACGATTCAAAGTCCACCTGAACGCCACTCGCAACTTGTTTCGCCAACTAATGGTCATCGAAATGTATGCCATGTTCCAAATTAAGGAAGCCATGCGCCCCGTCAGTCCATGGGGTAAGTATTTGCTGGGTGAGCTGTGGGGGTCATGAGGCATCTGCATCAATGCCTTCTCGCTTCCAATGTACGCCATAGTGCCCAGGTTCCTAAAAGAAAATGGCGGTGTCTCATCCAAGTCCCCCTTGTTCAGATGCGAAGCCAACCATTTGGCTTCTTGGAAGGTCGCCTGTGCAGTCGCAGGAGGGGCACCATTCTCCGGGTGGGCGTTGTCGCCCAAAGCAAACACATCCTTTAGCACTGCTGTCTGCCCATCTTGGTTCCGGAGTTGTACACGAAGATGGCCGTCGACAAGCAGGGGACTCTTGTTAGATATCTTTTTGTATTCCCATGACTGGTTGGTGGCAGTCGATAAATCAAGATTAGGGTCCAGGGTATGAATAGACTCTGCTGGGAATGCATCGACCTTGCTCAAGGTCTCATTGACCAACTTGGTCATGGCGTTGCCCGTTACCCAAACACACATGCCAACGCCAACCGCGCCCTCTTCTTCAGTTTCCAATGTTAGGCACCGCTTGGGATCCATTTCATAGGGAGGAGGAGCATTCGGCGGGCCCCAGCGTAGGCTCTTTACGTGGTGAGATGTCTTGATGTCGATGCCCTCGCCCTTCATCGTCTCCATTGCATACCGCGCGAGAGATTCGTCAAACATCGAAAGAACTTTGGGCGCAACATCATAGAGACTGAGTTTAGGAATCCCATTGAGAGCCGGATACAACTTCATCATGTCCGTGTAGATGAAATCTCGCAGTGACGCCGCCAACTCGGTACCGGTGGGCCCGGCACCAACGATAGCGAAATGAAGTAACCATTTCTTCATCTCTGGGGTGGTAGTCGGCAGCACAGCAAGCTCGAAGCATTCACGCACGCGCCGCTTGACTCTTTTGGCATCTCCGATATCCTTGAAGAACATTGCATTTTCCCGGACTCCGGGGGTTCCGAAAGTGCGACTGACGGCACCGACGGCGATGACGAGTTTATCGTATGGGACCTCGAAAAGCTCTCCCTGCTCCCATGCGCGAAGCTCTTTCATCGGGTGTTTGGAGGTAGTCTCGGCACCATCGTCGACTTGTCTTTCATCATCCTGAGTACGGGATGACTCGGTGACACCACTTCTGACGACGGTTGCTTCACAGAGAATAGTCTTTCTCTTGAGGTCAATGGCACGGGCGGCGGCTTGAAGGAAATCAACCTTGGCGCGTGGATCGCGCACAGGCTCAACGATGTTGGAGAAATCAAGGGATCCGCTAGCGGCGTCGGTGAGAAGAGGCGTGAATACAAAATAGGACCGTGGGGAGATCACAATGGGTGAGTAAGTCTTGGGCGATAGTTTACGCGAAAGGGTGTATCCACCCCAACCAGATCCGAGAATGACGACGCGCTCCTTCTGGTGGTCTAAATTGGCTATCGCTTCGGAGTGTTCAATGTGTGTTGCGAGAAACCTCAGATGCTCGTTTGTGTGAGTCAAGAGGTGTTTGCATGCCGATGAACGGGTAGAGACAGGCCGAAGTCGCGCGACACTCAGGAGCCTGGAAGGCATAATGATCGGGGTCATTGAGAGAGTCAAGATGACACTGGTGAACAATTCATTATTGTGGGGATCTTGGGAGCTCTTAACTATGGGAGCTTCCACATCTTTTTTACTTCCGGTGACATCCATTCATTATGATTTCATCGGGGCATCCTCGGTAGCCTCCTTATTGGGACAAGCCCAAGGGACACATCCCGTGGCACCCGAGAGATCACCTGGGATGAGATCCACTGAAATCCACCCGGCTTCGGAATCTTAGATATCCTATCATCTCGTATTAGGAGTTTCTGTCTTCAAGGGGAAGTTCGGAACGCATCGGAGCGATCGGTGAGGGCTACGGGTGCGTGCCATTGGTGTCCATCGGGAGTTTTAGGCATGGTGTTTTTCATTGCCCACATGTAAAAGAGGTTTCAATTATTTTGAAAAGCGGGAATTCGCCAGGAACGTCGCAGGGGATGAAGCGTTGGAAGTACTGGCCAGAGTCCAGTCACGTGATACCTATGGCTATGCCTCCATGCCTTCACGCCCCACAATCATACGACTGCTATCCATTAAAGTAGTGAACGTACTAAACAAGATCTACAATCATGAGACTAATTCAACCTCTAGTCTTTACTTCAGAATGAACCATGGAAGTTCTTCTCTTGTTTACACTACTCATATTATAGAATTCTTTCTCACCGTACATCATCTTTAAAGTGTTTGGGATCTTACATCTTTTATCATCTACTTTGCTTCCTTTCTCTAGACATGTATTTTTTAGGATTCCAAAAATCTAAAGCTACAACGCCCACTAATTCAACAAACCTTTTACCTATATCTCGCGCTTCAAGAAACCTGGAAAGTTATTCGACTCGAGTATCGAGCTTCTCACCCTATAATAGTAGGATCGATACAGTCGGTCGCCTTCCTCACCCTCGCTACCAGGCGGTCAAGCCAGTTCATACGATAGCTTCTCATGGATGTGGATATGGAGACTGAGTTCGAAGTAAAGTACATGCTGGACTTTGAAGTGGTTGACTCAGGGGTAGGGGATCTTGAGCCAGTCGAGGTAGCATACATGATGAATAGAGTAGACCCTCCTCAAGCGAGTACCAAAAAAGGCAAAATGCGTAAACTCATCTCTCTTTTGCACTGCTCGTTTCAAGGTTGCACAGGTGGTAAACTCTTATTTCTTGTGCATCAATTCCAAGGTTTCGGGACATTGCTTCTTTTGGCCAGTCATTTTTGATACAAATTCCTCCAAACTTGTTTAAAACCATGATCTGCATCTCTTCTTTGCCACGCATGCCTTACTTTGGAAGAACGCGTCCTCTAAACTACATTTGCCATCATTGTGGCGCAAGGTGGCGCGAGCCGATGAGTCAGAATCTCGGATATAGGCATGGATTACCCGTTTCAGCTAAATCCATCGCTACCCCCGTGTAGCTTTCTTGCCTCCCTGAGCTTTGAAGCTTCTAGGGCCTTCGGGGATAGTCTCCTTCGGTGTAATTACTCACAGTCGGTGCTTCGCTCTGGCATCTGATTGCTCAAGTCAATTTTCGGGGTTTCGGGTCGCACCTCGGACGCTCGGGGTTTTCAAGGCAACATGATTGTAAAGGATTTGACCTTATGGAGGGTGATGTGGCTAGCTTGGGGTTGAGTCGTCACCGTGGCAGCCTGTATTTGTGAAGTATAAAAGCATTTGAATTCCTCGTCATCGAGTTGGAATCCTATCACTTCGGTTTATCATTCTGATCTACCTCATCTTCCGCTTTTTTTAAACCCAACCAACACTTTCAATCAACAACATATCTTGTCTTCATACTTCAACTTGAACTACAACTTTCAATATGGCTTCCATATATTATCTCAACCATCCACCAACTCCTTGGGAACAGTTCATGACTGGTATGACTGGCCTTGAGGATCATCCTTTCTTCGCTGGTCATGGTCACCACCGTGGTCCTCCCCATGCTCATGCATATGGTGGCCATGGCGGGCGTGGTGGTCGCGGACGCCACCACGGACCGCCTGGATTTTGGGGAATGGGTCACCAAGGCCGCCCTCACCACTGGGGACCGCAGAACGACGACAGTGCCGATGGCCCTGAAGCATCCCGCTCCGCAGATCAAACCGTCGAGCCCACCCCAGGCCCTTCAACAGAGACCGAGAACCCCTCTGGCGAGAAGGTCGTTGCCTCAGCTTCTGAGTTGGAGTCCGATAACGAGAACCGCTGCCACGGCCGCTGCGGCAAAGGCAAGGGAAAGCACGGCATGCATGGCATGGGCCGCGGTGGACCTCATGGAATGGGCAGAGGGGGATGCGGCGGCAAGGGTCGCCATGGACCAGGTCATCACGGTAAGGGCTTCCACGGTCCTCCCGGTGGTGGTCCGTTCGGCGCATATGGCCACGGACGAGGCCCTCATGGTTGTGGACGTCCCGGTCGAGGCCGTCGCCATGGCCCTCCTGGCGCCAACTTCGACTTCCTGCGCCAGCTGGCCGGTCAATTCGGTTTCCCCTTCGATGCCCCCGAGAAGGATGTCGACTTTGTTCCATCTGTCGATGTCTTCGACACTCCTGCCAGTTACATTATGCACGTCTCCCTCCCCGGTGCCAAGAAGAACGATCTCAGCATCGACTATGACGCTGAAGAGTCTGTCCTGAGACTTGCCGGGGTCGTGTACCGCCCGGGTATGAATGAAGAGCTGCACCAGGCTCTGGCTATGGAAGAGCGATCCCGCGAGGTCGGCGTCTTCCAGCGTGAGATTCGCCTTGGAAACCGCGAGGCCCCGGCCTTTGTTTCTGTTGATGAGATCACCGCCAAGCTGGAAGATGGCATTCTGACTGTGATTGTGCCGAAGATTGAATCAGAGGTCGAGTCCAAGAAGAAGGTCATCGTTGAAGATGGTGATGTCGAGAATGAGAAGGACGTTTTGCATGTTGATGAAGCGACTATGACTCCTGAGGGAAGCGACGAGGAGGAAGATACCAGGGAATATGTCAAGATCCCCGTGCAGTAACGTTAGCCGGGACTTAATTCGTGTGATTTGGAGTTTTACCTACGTTAGTTAGTTTGTTTTTGTTATTTACGCTTAATGATGAAAGTCCGCTCTGCGAGTGGCATGAACACCCCATTTGCCTCTGCTCTGTAGACTTAAATAGAGACGATTCTGCCTATTCACATGGCATCTTGTAGATGAAAGGCCTTTGAGGTCTAGATTATCAGACTGATAGTGGCCGGTGCGGGGCAACCGACTGCCGATGGAGAAGGCCTTGGCCGTAGGGGCCGTGCCTTGGCCAGGGGCCTCTGCAGTAGGCAACGTCATGAATAACTTCCCCGTATTACCCACCCGGATTCGCAACTAGAAGCAAGCTCAGAACATCAGATGACGGAAAGACCTGGGACATTTCGATAAGAACTTCTAGAATTTCGACTATTACCCAAGGTGTTGATCAACCTGTCCCGTCGCCGAAATTCTCTACTGCCCCTGCAACCAATTTAGAGCACAATGACAGGGCAGCCTGTGAAACGCAGCTTTGCAGGAGCAAGTCTGGACTACCTTGGAGCACGCTATGTCGGTGCAGGCCCCGAAGCATGCAGCTACACTAAACAAGCCATAGAGATCCCCATGACCGATGGTGTCAAGCTGGCCGCTGACTATTACGCACCTGAGTTGCCCGACAACCAGAAATCTGCAGGTCTGATCATGATCCAGTGCTGCTATGGTCGAGGTTCAGGAATTTCTTTCATCAACGCCCGCATCTTCGCTGCTCGAGGCTACCAGGCCCTGTTCGTCAGCACACGCGGTACCTATGGCTCAGAGGGAACGTTTGACCCAGGCAGCAACGAACAGTCCGATAGCCAGGATATCGTCGCGTGGATGCGCCAGCAGCCTTGGTATCCTGGATCCTTTGCTACCCTGGGCGCTTCGTATCTCGGCTACAGCCAGTGGGCGCTTTTGCACGACCCGCCTGCCGACTGTGTCGCTGCTGTCATCCCCGTTGGGCCTCATGATCAGGCCTGGCATGCATGGGGTACTGGGTCTTTCCGACTTGATCGTGCATCCTGGAGCGATTTGATGTCCAAGTGCGATGAGGAGAAGGGAAGCTTTCTCTCGCGTCTGGCAAATATACCTGGGTTGAGCTTTTTGCGGTCGTCGGAACTTGAAGAGGCCGTGGCTGGCTTGCCACTGGAAGCTAGCTTGCAGAAGTACTTCGGTGACAAGGCCCCATGGCTATTTGAGTACTTGAAGCATCCCAATGTCGATGATGACTACTGGACGCCACGACGACACCATATTGCTCTTCAGCGTGCGAACATTCCCATCCTCCTGATTAGTGGCTGGTACGACACGTTCACAACGCAAACGATGCACCAATTCAAACATCTCCGTGGCCGGGGCGTGAATGTGAACCTTGTCGTCGGCCCCTGGACACATGTTCAAGGCTCAGGTCTATATTCCATGCCGGAGATACTAGACTTCCTCTCTGAGCATGTTGCAAAAACTGAAGATGCGCGATCAAATCGGGAGGTCGGAGTACCCCATGCACGTCAGGCCCGCATCTTCATCACAGGCTCCCAGGAGTGGCGCTCAATGCCTACCTGGCCTCCAGATACTCGACCGAAGACCCTATATCTACAAGAAAACAACGGCATTGGACCAGGACCTCCTGTGCTGGACACAAGCCCTGCTTCCTTTGTCTTCGACCCCCTGAACCCTACCCCCAGCATCGGTGGCAATCAAATGTCTTCTGGTGGACGTGTGGACGATAGCGCCTACGCAAAAAGATCAGACGTGCTAGCCTTCACGAGCGAGCCTCTATCAGAAGACCTCGAGATCTTGGGTATCCCATCTGTTCGCTTGATACATACAAGCGATCCACCCTTTGCAGACCTTTTCATAAGGCTCAGTGAGGTCGACACCCACGGCGTGTCCCACAATATCACTGAGATTTACCAGGCGCTCGACCCGTCTCGCGACACATCTAAGCCACTTAACCTGGATCTACAAGACTGTGCTCATCGATTCAGAGTTGGCACGCGTATGAGACTTATTGTCGCGGGTGGTTCTTTTCCGATGTATGCGAGAAGTCTTGGAACCGATGAGGACCGTCTACGTAGTGATAAAACTACTCCTCAGAAGCATACTATTACTATCGCCGGTGGAGTTTCGCAGCTTGTGTTGCCTACTACGTCTGCTGTTTGAGTCTCATTATTTAGTACGATTCTGCGGAGATATATTGCGGGTCTCGTCTAGAAGACAAAACAGACCATTGAAATGAGACTTATGCTAGTTATTGAAGCATTCAATAGACTACGGAAGAGCTGCAATGCATGCAATGGCAGGGGCCAGACCTGAACCTCAAGAAAGGTTCCCTAAATGTGGTCTTCAGTACAACTACAAAGGTATTGTTCAAATATAGTCCGCTTTGAAATATAGCCATAGTAATTTAGAACAATTCATGTCTTTCGTTTAGCCCAAATATTCATCAATGGCTTCCAGAGCTGCCTGTACCTTCTCCGGAGGAGCTGTGATGTGCATTCGGACAAACCCACGGAAATCCTGAGCAGCCGCCAACCCAAATGTGAGACTTCCAGGGGCTAGCAAAACGCCCTTCTTCTCCTTCAGCTTCAAACAGAAGTCAACATCATCGACAGGGGCTCCGTTAGAAGAGAATCGCACGAAAGCTGTCGCTCCCGAGCTTGGTTTGATCCACGAGACACCAGCGTGTTTATTGACGAAGCTTTCCAAGAGACTGAGGTTCTTCTGAGCCATTTCTAGATGCTTTGCCAGGATCTGAGGCCGGCATCGATCACTCAAAGCCTCCGCGGCGATGACCTCATCGATAGTACCCACAGCCATGATCGTATAGAAGCCCAGATTAAAGCAGTCAGAGAGAATTTTGGCATTTTTCGTGGCGATCCAACCTATGCGGGCTCCAGATAGCCCCCAAACTTTGCTCATGGAGCTGGTGACAATAACACTGTCAGTCTCTTCCGAAAGCTCCACAAAAGATGGCGGCTTTGTCGAGTCGTGGAACAACGGGCGGAAGATCTCATCAACCAGAAGGATCAGACCATGTTCGCGGGCCAGGGCAACTATTTCATGTTGCATTTCGAGGCTCAGGGTAGTTCCCAGGGGGTTGTTTGGGTTGTTCAGCACAATCATTTTCGTAGTGGGCTTGATCATGCCCTTCAGCTGCTGCAGATCTGCCTGGGCCTGATTGTCCAGATCGAGAGACCAATATGAAATGTTCTCCCCGACGGTAGCTTTGGGGATAGACAGGAGCTGGGTATATGAAGGATACATGGCAATGACATGATCGTCAGGCTTAAGCAGGGTTTGGAAGACAAGCGAGTTGGCACCTGTTGTTCCATTGGTCGCTAGGATGTTATCTGCTGTGACTCCATTGTAGAGGCCGGAGATTTCCTGACGAAGATTGTGACTGCCGTTTCCTGGACCCAGAGTCAACTTCAATGAGTCGACCGACAGGTTGCTGGAAGTTGCCTGTTTGTCCGAAGAAAGCTCGATCAAGTCCTGAATTGACAGTGGGGGAGTTGCGCTCCCGGCCAACACCAGAGATGCATCCAGGGCATGCCTATCAATCCACTAGCTTTGGTGTCAGGTAAAAAGTAAAGGAGAGTTGAAGCTGTCGCGTACCTTGGGAAGTTCGAAAGAGTCAATGTTGTGCATTCTGATGAGAGTGTATCAAAGCTGTAGTGGAAAAGAAACTACAATAGGCGCAATCATGGTCTTATAAGATTCCGGATGTCTGACGCATCTTGAAAAATTACGTGCGGGGCCGTCGAAGGGCGTGAGGGCGGACCACGCTTGATAGGTGGATGCTTCCCCCATTTATATTCGTTCTATGAAGCTGCTACTGAAGAATCTATCTACATAGCTCGAGAGGGATGGGATGGCCCACACTGGTCAACTCATTGACTACAGGTCTGCTCCAATTACTAGACAATCGAAGCGCGTTCGATTTTCGATTTTGTCGATTTCTTCGATACCTAGGTACCTATGACTCAAGTGGGCCCTCCCGGACATAGGACTCTACAGCTCGGTTAACGCCGGCCCTCACTATCCAGAGCCGTCGACAGCTCAGCTATTGTACATCATTTCAAGCCCAACAATAAAATTAACCAAAGTCTAGATCGGCTGTTTCAAAACCCACCGCCTCGGCCAAACCAGCCACTCCCGAAATGCGGGATGCGTCTTAGTCTCGATATCCTCCAACAGCTGACGGCCAATTCCGCTCATATACCAAAAATGATCTACCATATGAAGCAGTACACAATAGTGAGCTAGCAAAACTAGAGCCGCGGGATGGTGTGATATCAAGTGATCGTGGAACCGCTTTGAAAGTGGATAGGCCCAGAGAAAGACCATGCCGGTTTCTACATGCGGGCCTGCCAGTTCGATTTGGCGGGCTGAGACTTCAAAAAACTCCATGGCAATTTTGTAGTCTTTTCGGATATCTGAATGTTCTTGTGGAGCTTCATCGTCATCGGGATCTTGGTGCTGGGACTCAGATTGAGTCTGTGGGAAAGGATATTCGTCGACGAATTTACGAAGTCGAGATACTTGGGTCCAGACATCTGGGGGAAGTAAAGATTGAGCAACCAGAGCAGGGCTACTAGAGGTAAGTATTGGAATAACTTCTGAATCTTCAAAGACTGAATTGGACGACAGCTTACCTCGGAATGCTCGGTTCATCCTCTATCCAGACAGAATTGACCATGGGAGCAAGTTGTGTTTTCTGAAGGGAGCGCAAAAATGGTTTCATAACTGCTTGAAACCCCTTGACGCTGGCGAATATTTCGATTATGGTGGACAATGGCGTAGGCAACCGATCTGCGTTGAGTCTAATCGTGGCCGTTGAAATATGCATACAGATCATCGAGGAAAAGCAAAACACAGGTTGCCAGTTATCTCGGTCAATAGGCGATGATATGAGCTCTCTGAATTCTTTCAGACCGGCAGCAAGGTGGTATGCCGAAGCTTTCGTATATTTGTCCTTCTGGCTTGGATAGAGGTACGCGCGATGAATGGCGGCGATGGCCAGAACACCGTTCATGACATACTTGTTCGCGTAGCCCTCTGTGGGTATAATAACCCGCCAAACATGGCGTACGTCTTCCCGACGAGTCAGGGTATTGCATGTCACGGTACAGTAATGGTGCATCAGTTCTGCTACCATCCCCCAATCTTCATAGTCCACCGGAGCATCTTGACTTGATCTGGGCAGGATCCCCAGCAGATCAAGTCTGTTTGGAGATTCAACTGCATTGCCAGAATTTGCAAGATTCCAAAGGTAATCACCATGCGGAATCGGCGCATGGTTCACACAAGGTGGTTGTGAAGATGGTTGAATGTGCGCCTGCGCCTGCGACGCTGGGGAAGCGCTGGATGCTGGCGTACTATCTTGCTCGGTCGGAACCACATAGCTACATGGAATACCATGTTTCACGCAGTTGGTACATGGGTATCGCTCATCACACTAGAATCACATTAGAGGACGTTGGGATATGGACGGGAGGGAACACACCTTGAGTCGCCGCGCTTTACACTCGGGACAACCGTTACGTGACTTGCGATGGGATCTGCGCGGGCCCATTTTACCATCAGGCACACGTTCTAGAAGGATGGAGAAACAGCGGCGTTGGATGTTATAAGGATACGGATAAGAGATCGAATACGAACTCGAATTCGAATTCGCGGACCCACCGACCCACTCGATGACTTGGACCCCGTGAACTTCGCTTCGAGCTCGCGGCTTTTCAGACATTTCTATCGGTTTTAATCAAATGAAAAGCTCGTTTTCTCTCAATTGTGGGCTTTCTCTTTTCAGCCTCGGTATCTTTAATATTCTACACCAATTAGGCTTCTCAATTTCTGTATCGACCATCCAAGAATGTCTTGGATCTGTACCTTTAGCAGGAGCCTGGATCCAGTGGGACCCAAGCGACATTGGCACGGCTCATTGTGGCTGAAGTAACAGTCAAGCTATATTAAAAACTACCAGACCCCCATTCTATCAGAATTTTGATCCCCGTCAGGAGCCTCTTTCGTCTGAAGATGGATCGCAATAACCTCTATGGCTATAAGCCATCCATTGCGGCCGGTGTTATATTCATCATTCTCTTCGCTCTCACGACTGTCTATCATACATACCAACTGACCAAAGCCAGATGCTGGTACTTCATTCCTTTCGTGGTGGGAGGTATCTGTATGCTACCCCAACCATTCAGATGTCACCGCGAAATGCTAATGTGCAGCAGTCCAAATCATCGGCTATATTTGCAAATGCCTCGGTCACAATAACCTCGCATCCGTTGCTCTTTACGCTATGCAGTCCGTGTTGATCCTCCTTGCCCCGCCGTTATACGCCGCATCGGTGTACATGGTCCTCGGGCGACTAGTTACATACCTAAACGCGGAGAATTTGAGCATGGTACCCGTCAAGTGGATGACCAAGATCTTTGTCGCGGGCGACGTTTTCTCTTTCATGCTTCAATCGGCCGGTACGTCAACATCTCTCACTATCAACAGCCATAGCATTCACTAATACGCCTATAGGCGGCGGCCTCATGGCCGGCAGCTCCACCAGCATGCGCACTACCGGATCCAACGTTGTAATCGGTGGCCTAGTAGTACAGCTCCTCTTCTTTGGCTTTTTCGTGATCGTCGCAGCGATATTCCATTACCGCATCGAGAAATCTCCGACAATAAAATCTACGAACGAGCGCCAAACGTCACGCGGGCAGGGCTGGCGGCAGCGCAGCTGGATGACTGTTTTGATGGCTCTGTATGTTGTCAGCGCGCTCATCCTGATCAGGTCTATTTTCCGCCTCATCGAGTACAAGTATGGATTCGATGGATATCTCATGACGCATGAGGTATTTGGTTACATTTTTGATGCGCTGTTGATGTTGGTTGCCATGGTGGTGATGAACGTGTATCATCCTGCTGTCATCTTGGGCGATGGGAAGGGGGGAAATTCTCAATATTCTGAGGAGATGCAGTTGCCTTATCGGTGAAGGTAATGCTACCACAGTAGCAGTCGTTTGGAGATTACTTATCTTACAACAGCCGTTGGCAATGATCGGAGTAAGGCGTATTTTGATTCAATCACTTAGTATACAATGATAGATATGCGTTGACCTCTTCGGACTCTTTCCACTACCAATGACACACTTCATTTCAACTTTCGAAGGTGCTAAGGCTTTCTTGATTCTGGTCAGCATAACAGAGCTAGGGAGCAGTATCACCGTATTGAGATACACAGAATCATGGATCAATTCAAGTGTTGCGTTTGTATGCTCCTTCATTATTATCGAAGTGATGCCAGCTATAGACAGGGATACCCAACTCTTTTGTCCAAACATAACGCGTGGAAATCCAGTATCAAACAAATCATATCTCATAAAATCATGAATAGGGCCTATAATCCACACTGCGACGTAACTCATAGCTTTTCCGCATGTCCCCATTCACCAGGCCATTTGCATAGTGATCTAATCTCCTCGACGCTCCAGTACCGCGAGTCGAAACAGGCAACAAGCTGGGTCCATAATCCAGCTCGCCGCTCCGGCGTGATCGCGCCAAGCTGATGATTTTCTCAAATTCCAGTGTCTGGAGCTGGAATTCGCGGTCTGATGTCGGTGCTGGCTCGCTTTTGCGAGATAGCCAGCTACGGCCCATACGGAAGAAGTCGCCGATGTCGTCCACAGAAAGAGCCAGGATGACAAGGGGGATGGAGATGGCGAAGCCAACGCCGAAGGTGTATTTGGCGACGTATGGGAGGTTCAAATTATCGAATTCTTTCAGGTTGATGGTAAAGATGGAGGTGATGAAAGATAAAGGCAGGAAGATGATCGTGACAATAGTGAAGACCATGATTGTCTTGCTTTGGCGGGTTGTTCCTGCTGCCTGGTCGCGAGCGAAGCGGGCTTCGAAGGCGTTGGCGTGTTTTTGCTTGAGGTCAAGCAGATCCGTGATGGAGTGGTAGATTCGTTCGGCTTGCTTGTCCATGCGCTCAATATCTTTCAGGTGCATGTCGATCATGCGCTGCTGGTCCTTGAATCGTTTCTTAACTTCATGTTGGGAGCGGTGCTGCCCTTGGTAAATCTCGCAGATCACTTCTTGGAAATCTTGGAGGACGTGCTTTTGGTGGTCAAGCACAGTACGGATCATGTTCAGCTCGTCTCTGATATCTTTGGCCTCTGCAAGAAGATCTGTCTCTTCACCGATGTCGAGGAGTCGGTCGACAAAGAGTGGCTGACCATCGTCAAGATAGTTTTCCTCGTCCTCGATCGGGTCGTCCTCTGCAACTCCGTCACGGGCATGAACCGAGCGAGCGGAGCTGCGAGAGAACTTATTCAGTTTGCGGTGGCTTTTCAGCCAAGCTGACGCCTGCACAGATGCATGGTTGAACCGGTTAAAGAGCAATGTCTCTCTATCAGTTGCTATACCAATGGAGGATTCAAACATGTCCAAGAATTGGAATTCGTCATCGCCAAGACGGTGTCGATCAAATACTCCCGAACATCGGTTAGTAATAATGATAGCAAGGTCGTATACCGACTTGACAGGGTCGCGGGTTTTGGAATTGATATCTTCAATAATCCCGTCCAACACATTTAACGGGTCATTCTTTGGTTGGTCCCATCGCTGCGGGAAGCTGGTGACAATGAGGTTCGTCCCTAGAACCCACATCCATAGCTGATCAACCATAAAAATTTTGGGCTCCGTTCCTGGCCCATCACGACCGGGGCCTTTGGTCTGGTACCGGTAGACAACCTGGTCTTGGTCGCGGCTCTGGGTATCGATGTTTGGATAGAAGAACTGGTCCAGTGTTCGACGGACATGGAGGGAAGTGGTCGAAGCAGATAAATGTGCATCAAGAAGGACCTCATCTCGGCTGCGAAGTTTTTTCATACTCGGCTGGAAACTCAGTGTCTCAGCGCGCTGGATGGCATCTTGCATCTTCTGTCGCCGGTCTGCAGTTTCGAAATGCAGATATGGCATAAAGACACAGACATTGCTCGCAGAAAGAAGGCTTTGGGGGTCTTTACACAGAGTCGATGTGGTCAATTGGGCTGATCGAGCCAGTTTGTCACTCGAGCCCCATGGAGACTTTGTTTTGGTTTCGCCTTTGGGAGTTCCTGGATTGCTGCCCCCTTTGCTTCGTTTCTGGTTGCGGTTGCTTTTCTTTCCACCTACGGCGCTTTCGTCGTGTGAATGTGATTCGACGCGGTCAAGTTTACTGCTTGATCCTTTCTGTTTGCGATTGATCGTGGTGTCCACCGTGCTTAATGAAGGGGCATATTGCGACTGTTCCTCTACTTTCTCGTCCTCCTTCTCCTTCTCCCACCGTCGCATCATAGTCCGCGGTGTATTCTGACACAAAGGCCGCATGAAATGCGAATGAATCTTCTGTCCGCGGTGTTGATAATTGAATGATTTTTCAAGACCCTTGAAGCCATCCACATCGTGAGCACCCTCTTCAATGAATGACTTGGTCATGAGCGCTTCCACCCAAGCCATGTTATTCGCTGGCAGGTGTATCCATCGAAAGTCAGTTGCACGACTGTCTGCAGGAACAGTGGTCACAGCCTGCTTCCTTGGATTCTCAGGATCCCGGCCATAAAGCAAATTATAAACGGACATCTTCTTAACTCGATTCTCGTTGTGGAAGTTGCCAAAGTCGACGACGGTTGCATCAAAGGCTTTACTAGCGTCCTTAACATCGTCGGAGAGAGAGTCGACATTGTTGAATGGAGCGAGAAGCAGCACAACATCCTTGCGCTTGAATTGAGCTGCACGCAGGAATGGAGTACTGCCAAAGTTGTCTCGAACTCGACGTTTCAAATCAGATCGCTCCAGAAGACACTCTATCACCTCACGATGTCCACCTTGCGCTGCAAGATGTAAAGGCGTGACACCATTCAGCAACTGACTGTTAATTTGAGAACCTGCGTGCAAGAGGATAGAGACAATCGCCTCGCATCCTCTCTCACAGGCATTGTGAAGAGGCGTCCACCCTCCATCACTGCAAGCGTTGACAGCAGCCCCATGTTGCAACAAAAGCTGTACGATATCGGCCCGATCATGCACAGTAGCAATATGCAGCGCCGTCTTCCCTCTCATCTCTGCCGCATCGATTTTTGAGCCATTTGGTCTCGTCAAAAGCAACTGCGCCACCCTCCAATTCCCCGTCGCACAAGCCCAATGCAGTGGGGTCCTCCCCAGCTCGTCTTGCCCATTTGTGTCAATATGGCAATCGGGCCTTAACAACAACTCAACAATCTCTTCCCCCCACCCCCACCGACACTCCTTATCAGCCGCAAGATTGTGTAGAGCATTCCTCTTCCGATGATCGACGGCATTAATATTCGCCCCGCGCATAATCAACAACTGCAAGATATCGGCACGATTAAGCCACGCCGCAGTCATTATCGCCGTCCTTCCGTCCTTGTCCTGACTATCAGGAGACGCCCCATGATCAAGCAATAGCCGCACAATCTGATATTGGTCACGCTCGACAGCACGCAAGAGCGGCGAAAGCCGATTCCCAGCAACATCCGTCTTCGCGCCTTGCGTGAGCAGAAACTCAGTTGCATTGACGCAGCCTCGTTCGGCGCTGCGCATAAGACCTACGCGGAGGAAATTATCGCTGAATTGGCCGTATTCGTGGGCGAGCGCTAGAACTTTGCGCAGGGAGTCGGCATCGTCGTTTTCCGCGGCCCGTAAGAGCCTCGGCTCTAACCGTTCGTGACCGTCGCTGGCCATGCTGGATGACCGGGGCATTGTGGGGTGTTTTCGACGTCAGGGTCAGTCGGATTATTCCATGGTGGCGCTAGGAGCGTCTGACTTGCGTCTAGCGGATGATGGGGCGGAGAGGGCGAGAGATTTAAGATTTCCTCAGCCCCGGGCTGGATGAGTGCATCGCCCCATTAGGTAAGGGTAGATCTGCGCTAAGGCTGGTCTTGGTGCATTTTGAGCTGGCGGTGAAATTGGCCCCCGTTGGAACTGCGGCTTGTGGCTGCGCAGACTCGTATTCTGTGCATGGTGGGACGGTGCACGGCGCACGGATGCTCGCTAGGTCGACTTTTAACTGTAATTAGCCTTGGGGTAGAACGGTGGGACAGACGAATGTGGCAAAAGGGCCAAGAGGGAAATATGGACATATCGAAGCTTAAGTTGTTTTGACTAGGGTTCATGGGGTTCCACGGTTCATTGTATTCGAAGAGGAAGTAGCACAACAAACGCAATCTATAGCTACAACTACGGTATGGAAAAGCAACTCAAACAAATCGTACACTCCATTATGCAGATATTAAAATCTATTTTCCGTGGGGCTGTCTCCGTATAAAAAAAATTACGAGCAGGGGGGAATCCAGCACAAGAAAAAGAAAAGGAAAAGGAGACACAACCCCCACCCTGGAGATGATGATGATGCTAGATATGATCCATGATAAAAATTAATGCCGGGACTCTCCCCTGTAAATTAAAAGGCTTTTTGTTCTCGCTTCCCTGTGCATAGCGCCGTTCCAGCCCGGTGGTTCATGTCACAATATGCGCCTATCAACAAACACGAAATAAAAAAAGAAATGAAAAAGAAAATCCGATGCAGGGGTAACATTGTCACTCAAAAGCGGATAGGACGAGGGCTGCAATATTCTTTAGTGCTTCTTCTTGCTCCCTTTTTGAGGCACCTCTCTCAGGATGTCGTCAAAGCTCATGTTGGGGTTGAAGCGGCTCATAGGGCGGGCAGGAGGCTCGATAGGAGCAATACCGGCAGGAAGAGGAAGGGCTTCGAGACCTGGGTAGAGAGAGTGCCGGTGCTCGGCCCGATTGGCGCCGGGTGAGCGTGTGCGAGGGATGGCGGGAGGAGGAGGCGTAAGACCGCCGTGGGTAGCTCCCATCAACGACGGGGGCGGTTGGGGGTCGGAATAGGAGCCAGCGGAAGACTGCTGGCCCGGATAAGGCGAGGAGATAGAGGATTCATTCTCATCGTAAGCGTCTTCCATTAGTGGGGGTTCAATTAATTGACCAGCCTCAGCCCACTGCTCAGCCACCTGCCAGCAGTGACTGCGGCGGTAGACACCTTCCACTCCGTTGATGACCACATCAGAGGGAAGGCTGACAACACCAGCACCACCAGCAACTCCGAACCAGCTGCGAGCAGTCTTTGTGTCATTGTGAATCCAAGGAGCCCCACCGCGAGGAGCGACACAGAGGAAGTATTCGACACCGTCAGTGAAACGAATCTCGGGAACGCTCACGACCAGCATGGGCAAAGACTGAATAACCGCGTACAGGAAGATCCACTGACCACAACGCAGATCCATCAAGTCAGCACAGCTCTTTCCGCTGGCAGCGCGGCGTTCAAACTGCATGAAGCTCTCGATAAAAGGAGTCGGGCGCATGGCCTCACGGGTGTAAGATCCCATTAGGACCGCATTGACATCAGCACTCTTGAGCTTCTTGCCATTTTGCTTGACCTCCTTCTTCGCATCGAGCGGCTTGCGGTGCAGAGGTTGGACGGACGGCAGCTGCGGAATATCGAAGGGAATCGGGGGCGAGACAGGCGGGGTACTGCGATCGTACTCGCTGAGCACTTGACGGATGGCGCGAATAGTCATGTCCTTGGGGTCTGTGGAGCTGTTGTCACCACCGGCACCGGAAGAGTCTATTGTGCGGGTGGTAAGTGCTGTACGGTCGACCAAAAGGTCGTAAAGGTCGGTAAAGTCGCGGTAAAGATCTAGGAGGAGAAGACGGTTCAAGCCACTCTCCTCGAATTCATTCTTCTTGGACCGAGCCTTCGGTGGCCAAGCGCCATACTTCTGGCGGTAGTAGCCCATAGTAAAGCGACGGAAGTCCATGAATCCGGTCTTCCAGTTCTTGAAGCGCACGACCTTGCTCTCAACGGAAGTTGTCGAGTTGGCGATGCCAGAGAAGACTGATGGGAAATCGAAGTCTTCAAGTTTGCCATAGAGACCTCGAAGACGAGTGTCGAGATCGATGAAACCACGCTCAAGTCGCTTCTGGGTGATGGGGTGGATGAAGCCGAACTTCGGGCTTCGCAGCTGCTTGATCTCGTCCAGCTTTCCGACTCCGTGGACAAATCCTTCAAGGTAGAGAGGGTAGTATCGCAGGCGTTCGCCAAGAACAATGGCCTCGATGGTCTTTTCACGACTCCTGCGCACATCGGCTAGACGCAATTCGTCACAGTAGTTACTGAAACTGGAGGTGGCAGTTTCACCAAAGTTCGATCCATCAAGATTGGAAAATTCAAATCGAGCGAGTAGCACGGCCACATCCATGAAAATGCTGAAAAGAGAGGATGACTTGGGCGAAGCAATGAGAGACTGTCCCAAGAGGAAGGCAAACAGGTTACGGAACAGGAGCAGGGTTTCGGTGTCGTCTGCAGACAAGCGACATTGCGGGTTAGACACATCGCTGTTTAATGGAATAGGCAAGTATAGGTGCAACTCCTGCTCCTCATCACCACCGTCCTCAAAGGCCATTCTTTGGCTGCCCGAGCTGTCATTGTCATCATCTTCCAGGTGGTCTTGCGGAGTCAGGGGCGGAGACATGGGGTTCTGGAGGGATAGAGTGCGAGTAGGTTGCTCAAGGCCGTTGGTTTTGGCGTCAGTGCCGCGGGCGAGGAACGTAAGGGAAGGAGATTCGGCGAAAACGGTCGAATCCACCTTGAACGAGGCCGAACGGCCAGTATTGTGAGGGAAAAGATAGACATAGGTATCGCCTTCTTCGTTCCACAGCTCAGGGACCTGAAAAGCGGGAGCAGTCAGTACTTGTGGATATAACGATAAAGCCAGTCTCATCATACCTGATCACCTCTCGTGAGGGGCCCCATGTCATAAACCACTTTTTGATCAAGTCCAGCAATCCATGCGCTAGGCAGCGTGGGGGCCGGGGGCCGCTTGTCAACCGAGCTTGCCCGCGATCGTCCCGCCATACCGGGCATCCAACTTCGGCGTTTTGATGGCGTGCTCGGGCGAGAGTCTGGAGTGGAACCCGGAATAACTAAACCTGCCGAACTGGAGGGCCGGCTGAAATCGCGACCCCGGCTGCGAGGGCGGCTGTCGACAGGCGAGCTGGGAGCGCTGCTCGCAAGGTCTTGATTCACAGCCAGGAGTGATGGCGGGGGTGGAAGGCTTTCCAGATCGAGCTGCTCCATTTGGGCAGAAGTAGGGACCGTCCTGGGCTCGGAAAAGGCGGCATTGGGGGTCGAGACATGGCGAGTTGGTCTTGAGCTACTGCGTTTCCTGTTGCTTGTCTCGGGGAATCCTGACGAGGCAGGCGATCCTGGTCCGGTTTGATCCTTGTGTCCTCCCAGCGAAAACAAGGACGAGATGCGCTTCGCCGATTTAACGGGAGCAGACAACATCTTTCAAGATGTTGAGTTGAAGGGGGTAGAGGGGTGGAGGGGATGACTGAGAGGTGGTCGGAATAGAGAAGAGGAGACCGTTTGATCGGGTAGCCGGGAGAGTGAGGTCACTTGCTCTGCGTAGAAGAATGAACACAGTGGGCAGCAAAAGGGGACGGAGAATGGATCGGCAGGAGGGATTGTAAGAATGGCAGGGGAGAAGTAATGGAATGAAGAGGAAGAAACGGGATCAGGGGGAGGTGTTCGCGTTTCAGGAGAACCCCAAAAATAATCAGAGAGAAAAAAAAAAAGAAAAAGACGATGAAGTTAAGAGATAGTTAGGAGGCTAAGTGAATTAACTTGCGGCCATCACGGAGGAGATTCGATCCGGTTCTTTTTGCCAATAATAGCTTTGCTGCGGATGACGGGTTCCTTGGCTGTGCAGCGGTGGAGCCCCGAAAAATATGATCAAGAAAAAAATAGAAAATAGAAAATAAAAAGAGGATTTCGATTCGGGGGCGTGTAGCTTCCTTTTCTCTCCCTGATTGCGTATATTTAATATTTTTAATTGTCCCAGTGCATATGGGCTTGGTTTTAATTTCCTATAGCCTATATTGTACTGGGTGAGGGCCAGGAATACGATGTACGGAGGACGGCGCCAGCAGTACGCAGTATAGCGGAGAGCCGTGTGCCTGACCCGACGTGGTATGCACACATAACTGGGAGCCCGCGCAAAAGGGCATAGCACATCCCGTGGACCTGCGCATATAATATCAAGCATCAAGCATCTGCCTGCCCCCGAAATGGCCCTAGTCCAATTGGAGCCCATCTATATGCCACGCTTTGCCGCAGTGATCCGACTGGGAACTTCCCATTCAAGCGATGAAAAATGGGGCGCTTCACGCTAGCCAGGCCATGGGCTTTGTGTGTGCCAAGTAAAACATCAAAATATCATTTACCGTTTTAAGCTGCTTCACCTACCCTAAGATACTCCATAAACACAGACTGGTGATGTAAGCTCCTAATTACCTAGCTATGTATTTGTTTACCGTTGAAAGCCAAGGTAGTATTCTGCGGTCCGTGTTCCTGAACCTGTTCCCCTCACGGAGCTGGGGCGGTTCCGCTCTCGCTTCCAGAAACACCCCGATCTCGGGTCCCATAAATGGATCCCTGGGGCCATCTGCGGTAATCTGACATCGATTCCTCTTACCAAATAACTATTTCCATCAAGTCTAAAACAATGGTTGTTCCCACCGAGCCCATCGATCTGCTTTGCGGATGGCCCAACCCCGCGCTCCTCCCCGCCCCCGATCTCCTCCGCTCCGCCACGACCGTGCTGACCGACCCCTCCATTGCACACGCCGGTCTACTGTACGGCCCGGACGAGGGCTATGAGCCTCTTCGTGTTCACATAGCCAAGTGGCTAGGGAACTGGTACCAGCCTCGCGAGTCTATTCACCCGCACCGTATTTGCATCAGCGGCGGGGCCAGTCAAAACCTCGCGTGTATTCTTTCCGTCTTTACCGACCCTCTATACACCCGAAATGTCTTTATGGTTGATCCGACCTACCACCTCGCAGGCCGCATCATGGACGATGCCGGTTTTGCCGGGCGAGTACGTGGGGTACCGGAAGATGATCAAGGATTCAATCTCCAGGTGCTAAAGAATATGCTGGCCGAAGCGGAGAGGCAGGCGCAGGCAGAGGGAAACATGGAACCGGTATTGTAGAGATCGCATCTGCCATGTGTTAACATCGCAGAGGTATACACTTGAATGGCCCACTGACCTCTCACTCCAGAAGTTGAAACCTCCTCGGCCTTGGCGCAAGATCTACAAATATATCATCTACGCTGTCCCCACGTTCGCCAACCCCTCCACCAAGATTATGTCCCTGCATCACAGGGAAGAATTGGTGCGCTTGGCTCGCAAGTATGATGCACTACTAGTGACAGACGACGTCTACGACTGCCTGCAGTGGTCGGCTATTCGCGGGGAGAAGGCACCGGTGCACGCGTGTTTGCCTCGACTGGTGGACATTGATCGGTATCTAGATGGCGGCTTGGCAGATGAATGGGGTCACGCAATTAGCAACGGCAGCTTCAGCAAACTGATCGGGCCCGGGGCCCGCACTGGATGGGCCGAGTCAACGGAAAAGGTTGCTTTCGGACTGAGTCAAGTGTAAGTGTTCACCAGCCATCTATATTTCCAACGATGATGAACGATCGGTGTACGCGAGCTAACGCCACGGACGTCAGAGGGTCGTCTCGGTCTGGGGGAGCTCCCTCTCAATTATGCTCAACTATTATCGACCAACTACTGCCATCGGGCTTCCTAGAAAACCACATCTCGCAGGTCCTACAACCCGCGTATGCAGAGCGGTATCACGATCTCTCTGCCGCCATCCAGGAACACCTAGTCCCCCTTGGAGTCAAGTTCACTACCCCATCTACAGGAGTCGCGGGCGGGTATTTCATCTGGATTACCCTGCCCACCCCACTCCGCGCGGCAGACATTGTGGAGCGGGCCCAGAAAGACCAAAATCTGCGTCTAGCGCGTGGCGATATTTTCCAAGTGGCTGGTGAAACATCGGGTCCAACAGATCGCTTTGGAGACTGCCTTCGCCTTTGCTTTGCGTGGGAAGAGCCGCGTCACCTGACTGAGGGTGTACGTAGGCTCGCACGTGTCATGCAGGCCGCTGTATAATTTGAAGCTGAATATGATTCACTTGGCGCCTTGTTTGGGGTTGGACGGTCCGTTCCGGGGGGGGGGACGCGTGTCTTTCCTGGAGGCAGCAACGATATATAGTAGGATTGATAGCGCGGTAGGAATGGGAAAAACTAAAAGTATAACCACACCGATTTCTGCAAACTGATGCTACCGTTTTTAAACCTCAAATGCTTGAAAATATATTCCCGAGTTTGACAGCCGAGATTTATATATATCTCACAAACACCCGAGTGCTGGATCGATGCTGCTGAAAATGGAAACCGTGGCCCGGGATTAGTCAGGAACTATGGCCGACCAGGGAACCTCTATTTACTTCTGCTACCAGGTACACCTGTTCACCGTGTGCAAACTGACGAGGTCCTCACCGATTATTTGGTCAAGTGAAGTGCGATCGGAGATAGCTGCGCATCATTGGACCGGATGTTGTCCTTGCCCCTCGCCCCTCGCTCGAGCTAACCTAAGGCACTAACCTTCATGTAGATGCGGGTCGCTTCCTCAGGGGCCGGCAAAGCTTGACCGAGGGGGCGTCGAACCCGAGTCAGCTAGTTTTAGCCTCAAGAGTCAAATTCCACTATCACCGGGGCAGTTTACCGCCCACTTGCATCTCGTCATCAGGAATCCTCCAGGGCTCTTCCCCGCTGCGTGCCGTCCAAGAATGTCCATCCATTACAGCCTGCGCCCCTGACAACCAACAAGCGTGCCAAGATATCCCGTTTGTACGCGCCGTGCTAGGAGTCGGGATCGTCGGAGACATGATCTGGGCGAGCCGGCGCCAGTGGCGAGAATTGGCACCGGCGCGAAAGTCCCGAGCGCGAGTCTCGACACGACACACGATTCAAGTCGCCTCGAATTCGAAGCCCTCGATGTGGCCGAATTACATGTCCTGATCATGGAAAGGGGGGCTCCACCCAAGGGGAATACAACGCGGGTTGGCCTGCTTCCATACCAGAAGTCCTGGGCCCGCGCGTACCTGATTGCCCTGGGGAACCGGGAACTCAAGCCATCCAAGGCGACAGCAGGCCGCTCCCATGCGACGAGCACAATCCTAGATAGACGGAATGGACGATCCGGCATACCTTGTTTGGATTTGCATTCTATGTATATAGTGCGTAGAGCCCCATAGGTCCCTCGTTTGGGTGCTCTTAGTCTTTTTCTCTCTTTCCTCTCTTTCTGGGATACTAGATTCAGGTCGAGACCTAATTTCAGAGGCTACGAGTCCGTGGCCACTCCTTCTCATTAGACACAACCTTCGTTTTGCGACTCGGGTTTGCACTACCGGTTAAGCTGCAACACTGGGCCCGCGATCGTCCCCAATTAGCGTTTCATCGTTGAGCATCGCGTTTCAAGCACCGCGCCATATACGCCCGTGGGGCTGTTCGATTGGTGGGTGTCGGTGGACCTCAGGAGGCGCGACTGTGTGATTGGAAGCGACCGAGGTGATTCAGGGACAATACGTGCAGAACGCCTCTAGTACTGCATTCGTTACGGTAAGTCAGTCATCTCCCTATATATCTGGGATCTTTTTTTTTTTCCTTTTCGCGACCTTATTTCTGCCTATTTCGTTGTCTTCCATTCTTTCCTGGTGTTATTGGGGCTATTGTTCCCATTGTTGCTATTCACTCCTTTACCCGCGAGTCTGGTGCCTATACATACACTCTGCTGCAGTGCGGCTATCAGACATTGCCTTCATTCAATTTTTTATTTTCATTTTTGGGTTTGAAAAGCACTCTTCGCATTCCTCTTCTATCTCTTTCGCTCTTTCTTGCATCTGATTCCACTTCTTGTCGTCCGCTTCTGGATCAAGCGTCGGCTCCGATTTGAGCTATCAACAGTCTTCGAGTCTTCAGTACGGGTTACTGAACTGCTTTCATCCTCTACAGATTTCTGGTCTAAATCTTTTTTTTTCGATCCAAAAAAAATCTCGCTGCAGGTCCAGCGTCTACTGTCAAGATGGCCAACTTCCAATCTTCTATCCTGGTCTTTGTGGCCCATATCATACTTCTTCTCGGTCTCCCGACTGCCCTGGTTGGCGCGGTGCCCGTGACGCCGAACACCCGCGAACTCGCGATTTCTGGGCGCTCTTCCTCCACCTACTGGGTTGGTGATATCAAACGTCAGGGTACGGCGCCTTTCGGTCATGGCAGCGATTACAAGGTTTACCGTAACGTTATGGATTTCGGTGCCAAGGGTGTGTGACACAACCGAAGTATAAACACGAGATTTGTGCTGATATATGAACATAGGTGATGGATCCACCGATGACACAGCTGCTATCAACAAGGCAATCTCTTCTGGAAACCGCTGTGGAAAGGACTGCGATTCTTCAACCACCACCCCAGCTCTTGTGTACTTTCCCCCCGGTACATACGTTGTCTCGAAGCCCATCGTTCAGTACTACTACACACAGATTGTCGGTGATGCTGTCGACCTGCCCGTGATCAAGGCTTCTGCCGACTTTGCTGGTATGGCTGTTATCGATGCTGATCCCTATAACGACGATGGTAGCAACTGGTACACCAATCAGAACAACTTCTTTCGTGCCGTTCGCAACCTGGTCATTGATTTGACTGCCATGCCCAAGGGCTCCGGCGCTGGTATTCACTGGCAGGTCGGGCAGGCCACTAGTTTGCAGAACATCCGCTTCGAGATGATCAAGGGCGGTGGTGCTGCCAACAAGCAGCAGGGTATCTTCATGGACAACGGTTCTGGTGGTTTCATGTCTGACCTTACTTTCAACGGTGGTAACTACGGCATGTTCCTCGGCAATCAGCAGTTCACTACCCGTAACTTGAAGTTCAATGGCTGCCAGACTGCTATTTTCATGAACTGGAACTGGGCCTGGACCTTCAAGTCTCTGGAGATCAACAACTGCGAAGTCGGTTTGAATATGTCCACCTCGCCTTCTAACCAGACTGTCGGCTCCGTCATGATGCTGGACAGCAAGCTTACCAACACCCCTATTGGTATCGTCACTGCCTGGAGCAAGGCGAGCATTCCCATTGGCGGTGGTACCCTCATCCTGGATAATGTTGACTTCTCCGGCTCTACAACCGCCGTGGAGGATATTGATGGCAGCAGCCTCCTCGCCGGTGGTTCAACCGTGGCCAACTGGGTTCAGGGTAACACCTATGCTCCCTCTTCCGCTGCTAACAAGCGTGCTTACACCCCCGATCAAGAGGATGACTCTGACACTGTCACCATTGTCGAGACCGTTGTCCAGACAGTCCAGGCCTGCCCTGCTTCAGACAGTGGCTCTGTTGCTTCCACTCTTGCTACCAATGCGCCTGCTCACAGTGTTGGGTCTTCTACTGAGGCCAGGATCACTCCTGCTCTGCCCACTGACTCTGACACCGCCTATCGCTCTATTGTCTCCAATACCGATGTGACTGGTCTCCCTGGCTTCGACAACAGCTGGCTGTCCATCTTCGAGGGATCCTCTGACTCCGTCGAGGTTCCCGTTCCCTCTTCCATGGTCGACACCAGTGGCTCTACGGCTGAAGCAGCTTCTGTTCCTGCTGCCACCTCGTCTGCCGTTCCTGCTGCCACATCGTCTGCCGTTCCTGCTGAAGTCTCTTCTCCTGCCCCCTCTGAAGCCCCTCTCACTCAGACCCCGTCGCAGTCGGAGTCTACTCTTGCCCCTGCTACCGTGTCTTCCACTTCGAGCGCCCCCGCATCCCAGTCCAGCGATACCACCTCCGGCAGCTCCAGTAGCAGCGAGGGTACTTGCAGTGCCAACCAGGCTATTAGCAAGGGCCGCACCCAGAGCACCATGAAGTCTCAGTCTATGCCCTCCTCCCTCCTCAAGGATGGCGCTGTCTTCGAGAAGTCCAAGCCCCTGTACGCGGACTTGCCCGCCTCGTCCTTCATCAGCGTCAAGTCTGCTGGTGCCAAGGGTGACGGTACTACTGATGACACTGAGGCTCTCCAGAAGGTCCTTGACAGTGCTACCGCCGACCAGGTTGTGTACTTCGACCACGGTGCCTACGTCATCACCGATACCCTCAAGGTGCCTAAGAACATCAAGATCACTGGTGAGGTCTGGCCCATGATCATGGCCCACGGCGACAAGTTCCAGAACGCCAAGGAGCCCGTTGCCGCTATGCAAATCGGTCAGAAGGGTGACGTTGGTTCTGTCGAGATGAGCGACCTTGTCATTACAACTAAGGGTTCTTGCCGCGGCGCTATTCTCATGGAATGGAACGTCGCTGCTGAGACCCAGGGTTCCGCTGGTATGTGGGATGTCCACATCCGCATTGGTGGTAGTGCTGGCACTGAGCTGCAGAGCGACACTTGCAAGAAGACCCCCGATGTGAAGACCCGGCCCAAGGCCGAGTGCATTGCTGCGTTCATGCTCCTCCACGTCACTGAGAAGGCCTCGGCCTATCTTGAGAATACCTGGATGTGGACTGCTGACCATGAGCTTGACCTGTCAGACCACTCCCAGGTCGATATTTACACCGGCCGTGGTATTCTCATTGAGTCTCAAGGCCCCGTCTGGCTTTGGGGGACCGCCTCGGAGCACCACCAGCTGTACAACTACCAAGTGTCCAGTGCCAAGGACGTCTTCATGGGTCTCATCCAATCCGAGACACCTTACTACCAGTCAAACCCCTCTGCTTTGACCCCCTTCACCCCCCAGTCTGCCTGGAACGACCCCGACTTCAAGACCTGCACCACCGCCTCCTGCCGCAAGTCCTGGGGCCTGCGTGTCCTGAACTCATCTGACCTCTTCGTCTATGGCGCTGGCCTGTATAGCTTCTTCGAGAACTATGCCCAGACATGCCTCAACACCGAAGACTGTCAAGAGAATATGGTCGAAGTGGACTGCTCCGACGTGCATATCTACGGCCTGAGCACCAAGGCCGCCGTAAATATGGTCACCTCATCATCCGGCAAGAGCATGGTTCTGGAGAAAGACAACACAAGCAACTTCTGCTCAACTATTGCCCTCTTCGAGCAGACAATCTAGGTACTCTCGGGTATCTTTAATTACGTTTCCTTTCTCAATCTTGCTTTCCCGCCATGCTCATCCCACTATATCTGGACTCACCCCTTGGGGTCCTGATTTGTCATTTTCTTCTCCGTTAGATTGTTTGCATCGTTCGTTGTTGGTGTTAAGGGTTTTCTGCATGCGGAGGAAGACTGTTTGATACCACCAGAAACTCTTATGTGATGAAAGATCATTAATAGATTGTGATCGAATGATATAAATGCCATGATTATGGATTTCCCCTGTAAGAGATGTAATCTACAGAAGCGATAAGTCGCCTGCAAACACCGAAATGTTGTAATACCTCCCTGTATCCCGTGGCTTAAGTATCCAACCGCAATTCGCGAAAATAACTTCATTCTAGTCAGTCGTATATTTTCATTTACAAATATGGTGATTTTTCTATTAATAGCTGGCCTCCAAAGGCCACCTTTTTCTATGTTTATCTTCCATCTACTACGTCTCGAGGCTAAGCGTCCAAACCGTTCGAGGCACCAAAAAGCAGATGATTTCTCTTCCTTGGTCCTGTCATCCCACCGAGTTAGGGGCGAAATGGCTTGACGGAGCCAGCCCAGTATAGTTACCCGATTCTAGACTCGTATAAAAAAAAAAAGCCAAATTATAATGTTTGCCAAGTTGCCTGACTGTAGTGTGGTTGGATTTAGGTTTCATACTGTGACCACATCTTTCAGCTTCTCTTCTCTCTATGCAGCATCTGACAGCCGTCCCCCACAATCGCACCAATTCATGAAACTTGTTTCTGATACGTGCTGCTTCTTGTCAACATGCCCAACGGCGACGTGAGTTCACCTTATATATTGGCTCCATAATGCCAATGAATCAGAACCGAGCCTCAAGTGCTCATATCTGATGTGCAATATATATGTATCTTACAATGGAAGTTTACCGCTTGTTTCTTAAGGTTATACTCAAAGCCTATGTTATAGTCTGGTTGTTGACACATGGCCCCGCATCTCCGCCTCCACTAAACGTGACTACAGTAACAGTAGACCCACTCGGCCCGGACATACGAGGAAAGTCCATCCAATCTGACAATAAGCGTTAGTGTAGTATTCGTGACTCATTGCACTTCCCGCGTGGATTAAATAAACCGAACATCCCCTATATGTCACCCATAGCTCCTGGATTTCTTCCACTACGCGGGTTCAATTTCCGCTGAACAATGCAGCCTGAACCGGCTTTCCACATCGAGCTATTTACCTCGACAGAGCTCCTCGCACAGCCATGGCTACGGGATCTAACCCGCATGATTAACGACAGCTATCTCGTCAGCCATACCGATATTGTACAATTTGACGCTGGGAAAATTCGACTAAAAACCGATACAAGACTCTCTGAAGAGTTAGGGAGTGATGGGTTCACAGCCGTTGCATTTGAAAACTCGGAAGTGATTGGGACAGCGAGTATGAAACCGTGGAAAGATGACGGGCTTTGGAAGCCCTTTGATCACTTCGCTACGGATGACGTGGAAGAGCAAATCAACGACAAAATAGACCAAACGCTCAATGAAAACGCACTTCCCGGAGACTACGAGCTTGCACTAGTGGCTCTTCCGCCTGGGCCCCGATTCCGAGGGCGAGGAATAGCAGGAAGGCTAGTGAAAGCGTGTGAAGAGGAAGTCTTGCGGCGGCGAAAAGCCACAGAAGATAGCGGATCGGTGGGAATCATGATCCGTGTGGTCAAGGAAAATGTTGGGAATTATTGGCTGAAGCAAGGGTTTACCCCCATTGGAAAACAGCCCGGGCCCGAGGCTTGGGAGGCATCCATGCCTTTTACCATGTGGGCAATGGTAAAATATCTCCAGAGTGAAACTGTGGCTGTTTAAGGATTGTCGGGGCGTCGGTGGCGGATTTAGATCAACCTTAGAACCACGCCATTTGGGCCAGTCGGCTCGCAAAATTTGTACCTTTGATGGATCAACCTTTCCCATCTTACAATGCAGAAAGGGTGAATATATATATTTGTATTTTTCGAAGGTGGGTGACCCGGCCAAGGGAGTATCATCCCTGCTAAGGGGGATAAGCCCGATTGCAACACCCGTACAGCTGGACCAAGGAGGTATTTGTAGCTTTTCCTAAACAAGCGGTTATGCCTTGTCTTTCCGCGTGTTTTTAAAGGTGTGTTTGAAAAACAGATTGAATAGGAGCATGACTATTTTAGAAAGACCTTGAGTAAATCTCTAGAAAGAAGTCGAGAAGGACCAAGAGAACAAAGTCTTTCGTCCCTTGGGACTATCTTCTTGATCGTGTTGACCGAAGCAGCTATTAGAAGAATACAATAGCTAATCTGAAGGTGCGGTTTTCTTTAGATACCTCCAGTTTCATATTCCCATTCACTTTATGTGCTAATGTCAAGTGTATGTCCCAGTGCGACCCTGGCACCTTAACGATGCATTAGATTTCTTGTTTGAATCCCTTCGAACCTTGATTCGAATACCGCCGTCCCATTCTTGAAGAAAAATTACGCGCACTATTTGCCAAGCTTCTCTGCAAGCTCCCACGGATCGTCGCATTCCAAGCCTTTCGTGGCCTTCTCTAATGCAGTTGCTCAAGCGGATCCTGAATGATTCCCAATTGAGTGTTCCTACATTCTCCACGTTTATTCGACCAAAACAGACCTTCGCGTGCCATTGCGCCACTGGGATTCTACTTAAATGGCAAGGGACCTATGCCCCTTTCCGTCTAACGACACGACAATTCGACAACCCGACAACGACACCAGGCTCTTTCTCATAACGCCTGCAAGACACCGTCTTAGTCTCTCATCAAGATGCAGTTCTCCAAGGTTAGTCTGCACCAAGCAGTAATGTCGAGCTTTTTTCTTACAGATCCAGACTCTCGTCTCCCTGGCCGCTCTGGCCCTCGGCGCTCAAGCAGGCATGCCCATCGCGAGCGTGGAGTTCCAATCATGGGAAGAGAACTGCCCTATCGGGTACCCCCCCAATGGTGAGCCTAAGTTCAAGGCTGCTCTCACCGCGACCCCGGCCACCTGCGACAAGGCCACGGTGAACCGCCAGTGGGATATCGACTACTACTCCATCAAGGCTATCCTCGACACCAAGGACGCTTTCCTTTGCGAGGGTATTGAGGTTTACAATACGGATGATTGTTCCGGTGAGTCATTTATTCAAAGAATAATACGGAGCAGATTGATACTACTCTAATTCCTCCATCTCTTATACAACTGTCATACTAATCTAAATATTCATGACAGGCGACGTCAAGTATTGGGTGCCTTTCACGCACTCTCCCGTCGAACAGGGAATCTGCGCACCCTATGATAGCCTCGACCCTGGCTTCCTCTCTGTTAGGTTGATCTGTAGTCGCTACGGTGGTGCTGCTGCCGCTGCGCTTGCTGGCGGTTCTGGTGATTCCGAAGGCTCCGATGGCTTCTGAACTCCCATGACGCAATCAGGGCAATGAGATATGAAGGGCCTGGCTTTCATGATGGAGACATGGCATTTCTCCTGTTTTATTTTATCCTGTATCTTAGTTGTAATCTAGGAAACCTCCTTGATATGGTTGACCTTTCTTCTGAGTCTTGTATACATTGGGCGGCGGCTGGCGGCAATACCGTTTTTGGTCCGTAATAATTCTGTAAGATAATAACTGAAAAAGGTTGTTCCAATATTCTGAACAGCTAGAAACTAACTCGACACGTTGAAGAGTATCACGATTTTCCTACACCAATTCAATTTTGATTAATTTTCACGAAAATTCCTACAGTGAAAGGAGCGTAGAACAGCAGCGAGGGAAAAACAGTCGGCCCGCCCCCTCAGCCATTGGCAACCACCACCACCTGCCACATCCCTCAAATCCACGTCTCTCGTCCTGCAGGAATCCTTTTTGAGTCAAGTCGTCTGCATACGTCCCTACGCGGCGATCATGGCGGCCCGGAGGATGATCCCTTGGCTATACGACCTCGTCCTATGGCTCTTCACCTGGGCTCTGGACCTCTTCTTCCGCGAGATCTACCCCCGCGGAGCCTGGCGGGTTCCTGAAAGAGGTCCCGTATTGATCGTGGCTGCCCCTCATGCCAACCAATTCGTCGATTCGGCCATCTTGATGCACCTGCTCAAGTCCCAGGCCCACCGGCGGGTCAGCTTTCTGATTGCTCAAAAATCCATGAACGAGCCTTATATCGGAACCCTTGCATCATGCATGGGCGCTCTGCCAGTCGTTCGCTCTATGGACTTGACGAAGCGGGGGAAAGGTACTATCTACCTTCCCGATCCCGAAAATGATCCAGCCTTGGTCAATGGTGTCGACACCGATTTCACGCAGTCCGAGTTTATGAGTGGCGGCTCACTCACCGTCAAAGGACCTGATGGACCCCAGACTGCATCAATTGATGAGGTGATCAGCCCAACTAGTCTTCGCCTTAAAAAGGCATTTGTTTCGCCACTTTCCGATGATCCGGGTCGCAAGGGCCAGAGCTTCAAGATCGCTCCCCATGTTGACCAGAGTCAGATGTTTGATGCCGTTTACAAAGAGCTTTCTAATGGAGGCTGCATTGGCATTTTCCCAGAGGGAGGTAGCCATGACCGCTCGAATTTGTTACCTCTCAAAGCCGGTGCGGCCCTGATGTCGCTAGGTGCCCTGGCCCGTGACCCAGACTGCGGCTTATCAATCGTGCCTTGCGGTATGAATTATTTCCATCCTCACAAATTCCGGTCGAGGGGAGTCATCGAATTTGGACGCCCGATTCACGTTCATCCCGATCAAGTCGAAGCATTCAAAGCCGGAGGGACTAGCAAACGAAATGCTGTGGGATCTCTACTCGAAACGATTTATGAGGGTCTCGAGGCTGTCACCCAGATCAGCCCCGACCATGAAACACTCATCATGGTTCAATCTACCAGGAAGCTTTACAATCCCATCAGCAAGAAAATTCCCCTACCGCTCGTTATTGAGTTCAATAGGAGATTACTGAAGGGTTACGAAGCAAACCACGATGACCCCCGCGTGAAAGCTCTCAGGAAAGCAGTGAAAGAGTATAACAGACGCTTGGAATCTCTTGGAATCAAAGACCATCAGGTAGAATGGGGCAACATTGAAGAGAAACCTTGGTGGCTTACGCTTATTACATTGTTCTATCGTCTGTGTAAGCTTCTAGTATTGAGCTTTGGAACATTGCCAGGCGTTTTACTGTTTTGGCCCGTCTTTGTCGCCACAAAGGTGATCTCGGAGAAGAAAAGACGGCGGGCACTAGCTGCGTCAGTTGTGAAGCTGGCCGCGCATGATGTTATGGCCACCTGGAAGTTACTGGTTGCCATGGGATTAGCGGTAAGCCTTATGTCTTTGATTAAAGTGAACCCTCTAACATGATTTTCCAGCCGACCCTTTATGCTTACTACACGATTGTTGTCACTGCTTGGCTACGATATAACAGAAACGAGGGCTATTACTCGGATGCTGTACCTACCTGGATGGTGGCGAGGACCTATGTACCCGATGCAATTCCTCTCTGGATGTTTGCGATGGGCTTCTACACCCACATGGTTTTCATCAGCTACGCAGCTCTTCGCTTTGGTGAAGTGGGAATGGATATCATCAAGTCTCTCCCGCCGCTTATCGTTGCATTGAACCCACTGTCCTCCACGTCGCTGACCAACCTGAGAGAGCATCGCGAAGCACTATCGGAGCTAGTCACGGAGACTATCAACGACCTTGGATTCGGCATTCTGCCTGACGTTGATGCTGAAATTCCATCTGATACATACAGGCCCGATGCCTATCAATCCCGCCTGAAGAGCATGCCACCGAGTGAACCGAGTAGTCGAGAGCTCAGCCGTAGCAGATCGAACGGCCCGGCTGGTGGCCCGCAGCTCAAGGGACTCAGCTCTATCAACTCGAAGGGTGATCTCGATTTGGAGCAGATCGATCGAAAGATTCAGACACAGTTGAAGGGACGTGGAAGACGATCGAACACTACCGGTGCATACGAGACAGGCGAGTCAATTCTGAAATACAAGATGACCCCTGGGACAAAGGAAGACAAAAAGAAAAGATGATATGACTCTTAGTGGCGTCATATTTTAATCTTCTCGCCAATTTATTCTCAAAATAAAGCATTCAATTCTCTCATTGTACCATTTTGGAACAAAACAATCCATCTTGACGTTTGTCAAACATAATTTTGTCGATGCTTTCCTTTCGCCCGTATAGTACAGCAAGCATATGACGTTTCCTCTCTGCTAATGAGCCCTTCCAGAATGATCATACGAATGTCTATCCTTGGCCCGTCAAGTCGCCCACCCGACAACTGACATGATGGTCCAGCGATCAAATGCCGATCCAGCCTCCTGAGAGGTCGATAGCCCTGCTCTGGAATGTGCGGACCGCGCTTCAATGCCTATCTGGGCAATAAGGACGCGCATACGATCCTAGATCAGCGTTATCCTCCCCCTTTTGGGCCTGGAATGCTTGTTGACTTTTCTAACTGGCTTCTGAACAGGACCTTTGACACACTCCTGCCACCAAGTATGACGCCGGACGCCATTCTTCGCTGTCAAGAACGCCGTTGGGCGTGCTATTCGCGTTTCACCAGCCATATCGCCGCCATTTGGTCATTCTTACCCGCCATCTTAATATCCCGGGCGCAAGATTCATGGAATGACGCTGCATATAAGAAGCCGAGCATCTTGATCCTCTTGCCCTGGCACAAGACCCTCAATCAAACTATCCTGCAAACTATCCTGCAAAACCACCTCGATCTTATCAACCTTAGACGAGTCAAACCTTGCCATGCATTCTTCCATCCTCACTTTCGCCCTCCTTACCACTCCCATTTACGCCGCCACTAGTGCGCGCGTCTGGGCACACTTCTACCCCAGCTGCCCTGGGGAGCCTTTTTCGGACCTTGCCACCTACGAAAACTATGAAGAAACCGCCCCATCCATCGACATCAAAGTTGGCGAATGCACCAACATTGGTGTCCCATCCTACGAGCACAACCTCGTCAGTGCCATTTCCGTGGACGCAGAGCTGCTCTCCCGCGAACACAACAATTATTTTTCATCTGACAGCACAAATTGCAATATCACCGTACACGAAGTCCCCGAGTGCGTCGAGCCACCTCTAATTGTCAAGGAGATTCGCAACGGCGTTGAAGTCAGCGAATGTGAGCCCCGTCGATTTGCTGCCTTCAGCGAGGTGTGGTTGCAGCTGGTCTGCGACAACGCTGGCACGGAGTCTCTCGAGAACCAGAGCGAAGATATCCCGCGCATCGAGGAGACTGCCAAGATTCAACAGGCCAGCAATGTCCAGACTCCCGGCTCCAACTCAAACTCATGGCACGTGGCGCAGTCCGCCCAGTCTGAGCGCGAGCCTGAGCAGGAAGGTCGTGTTAACAATGCTGGCCATGCTGAGAGCGAGAACATGGTGCTCGGCATCATGGAGAAGCTTGCGCAGAAGCACTCGCACTTTGTTTCGGGTAAGCATCATGCTACCCAGAGCAATGTGTCGCATCACAATGGCACTGCCCCGGGCAACCACACTATGTCGCGGAGGAAGTTGTCTGTCCTGCGCAACCGGTCCAATCGGTTGTATTAAAATTGCTGAAGGTTTATGATGGGGGAAGTGTTTTTTTTCTTCTTTCTAGCGATTTGTGAAAATGTTCTGGCTATTGGAAATATTTTAGAAGTACGTATACTAGAATCAAAAGTGACATCATCAAGCTTCAACCTCTTCCCATCAATTAGATCAACAAAAACTAGAAGTCCACAGATAGCTGCTTAATATCTATTCAGTCCAGGGAAGTTAGCGTAGACACCTTTTGAGTATCCGCTGCCTGAACTACGAATCTTCACAACCTCAAAAGGTGCAATTCGGGGTCTCATGAGTGTCAGATAATATTGAGTGTACATAATTAAAAGCTGCCAATCTAGAATCCAAAGCTATCCAGTAACGAGTTCGCATCGGGCTCATGGAACATCGTCGGCGGAGGCTTGGGCTTGGGCTTTTGCTTGTCCTCGTTGGCAGGCTCCTTTTTCTTCGTGTTCTCAGCCTTCGACCCGGCCAAGCGGACAGGCATATCGGCCACAACGAGACTGCTCCGCCGGCGAAGCAGTTTCCGATAATCAATTCCATCCTCGTGAAGTTCAAGGACCGGTTGTGTCTGCAGTGTTTTAGAAGTAGGTGGCGCGCCTAGGAACTCCCAGCGGCGAACCAGGTCCAAGGCGAGGAGATCGCAGCCCATACGGTCGTAGAGGCGGGCGTTACGCAAGACAAACTCCCATTCCTCGACAGGTCGTACCTGTGACGCACCTTTGAGGGTTTGTAGGGTCTTCTCGCGAAGTTGCTGGTAGAGGACGACCAACGCCGGATCGTTGGAGAGATAGGATTTGGATTGTAGAGTGGCTCGGCCCGGACTTCCTGGGGTTGCGGGTGTGGATGCCAAGAGTGTCTCGACTGGCGAGATCAGTGCTCGGACTGCCATATCTCGTCTTCCGAGCATCCAGAAGGCCCACGAGGCCATCCATCGGTTGCCCTCTGAGGCGGCTGTAGGTAGGATTCGCTCTTCCAAGATTTCCTTCAGTACAGGACCATTATCTCCTTCGTAAACTCGCGCGATCGCAATTGCAAGCTGGATGTCTCCCATTTGTGTGGCGACGACGTTGACGGCATCGCGAAGGCGGTCGGCGAGAAGAAAGAACGATGCAGCATATTCAAATCGTCGTTTTCCAAGCAAGGCATAGGCATTCTTGAGTGCAGATGTTTTCCACCGTGGTTCCTTGAAGTCGTTTGCCAATAATCGCTGGGTAGCGGCTTGTTCACGGTGCCAAT
Source organism: Penicillium atrosanguineum (assembly GCF_028827265.1). NCBI lineage: Eukaryota > Fungi > Ascomycota > Eurotiomycetes > Eurotiales > Aspergillaceae > Penicillium > Penicillium atrosanguineum. Next base: position 3,505,105 of record NW_026623133.1, on the reverse strand, counting down.
GGGCAATGCGCCAGAGACCCTGGAGGATGTTCTTCTTTCCGAGAGCAAGGTAGTAAATTGTACAGTCGATAGGGTTTCTTTCCTCCGTCTTGGTGTACTCGCTTCGAGCGACAATCTCGAGTTGTGCTTTCAATGCTGTTAGATCGGTCAACCACATAAAGATGCCACTTTCTCGAGCAGACTTCCAAGTAAGTTTGCCATTGAACTGACGGGAGACTAAATCTGTGAGAATGTCTTGGCTCCCACTGTGGAAAGCCCAGACAATCTCTCTCCATGATACCGTATCCTTGTTCGCTATTCCTTGACTCCTTCTTAACATGTGCTGTCGGAAGAAGAGAAGGTAGCGGGCCGCATTGTCGTCCATTGACCGTCTGTGCTTCTCTACCATCGCAACACACTGGATAGTATCAACAAGGCGGAACTGCTCATGGCTGGACAATTGTGGTAGCGCGATTCGGGCGAGACTTTCGTTCAAAATGGCTGCGTTTTTTTCGTCCATTACAGACGAAAGCTCATCGTCGACAGAGGCATCGACATATGAAGAGCGCATTTCTTTTGAGCCAGCGAGCAGGATCTATGCTTGTTAGCGCACTAATAATCTAGTCCGAAACAACCCACTTACATCTTCTTCGTAGAAATGCTCCAGTGGCATGTCCAGGAAGCCGTCCAGTTCATCTCCCTCGATGTAAAACTTCAACTTTCGGTGAAGATTCATCAAAATGGAATGCACCAGGCTGGCTTTGCCAGCAAGAATGCATTGTGCCAGGAATTGCGGATGGAAGACCGGCAGGGGACCATTTAAGCGGCTGGCAACGTTGAACATATCAACAGAGGACAGTCCCTTAGACGGAATGCGGAGTTCAGTGACAAGACGGTCTCCCACGTCGATATCTTTATCGTAAACAAACAACTGGTTGCCTGCACCAATAACCAAATGGCCATTCGTGAGCCAGCAAGAGTCGCCAATGGGGTGAGGTGTGAGATCTCGAATCCAAATTTCCCGAACTTGAGTCCAAGAGGGCTGGGAGTCCAGGTAATCGTAGCGAAGCTGTGACAATAGGACAACCTTGTGAGGAAATCCAACAGCCAGAATAGACTGCATGTCTGGAGTTGATGTCCAATCCAAATCTCGAATAATGTCATGTTGGGCGAAATGCTCCTCAAATTCAAGCTGGGCATTGTTGGTATCCCAAATGGTTAGATGAGTTCGGTCCGCATCCACCAAGGCGGCCTTGCGGATAGTGCTTCCACTCGCCAGCGATGGATTCACAATGCCCGTATCGACAGTCGATTTCAACAACCACTCAACCTTCATGTTCGCCTGATCAACTTTGGCACTCCAGCTCCGTACAACTCCACTATGCGTATAAGAGAGAGCAATATCAGGAGAGAATGCATCAAAGGATCCAGAGGTCTTGGCTTTGGGCCCTGCAGGGTCAACTGGTAAAATATAGGCCAAGTCCTCTTTCAAACCCATGTCAAACTCGCAAAACTTCCGAAGCTTGCAATCTTGGTCTTGTTTTCCTCGGAAATTTCCCTCGCCAGACCATTGGATTTCCCACGCTATGCCGTGCATATCTGCTCCGATAGTCGCCACAAAGGCTAAACCGGTAGTTGCTTCAGGTGTGGGGATCGGAAGCACACACAACGGTTTGCTCGATAATGTGAATGGCAGTTGCGCGATTTTTTTCGAATGGTACGAAGAGAAATCCCAGAGAGTAACCCCGTTATGGTGGAGGTTGACAAGAAGATTGGCATTCTCAATCACACACGTTCGATGGATGTGTTCGTCAGATAACAAGACGCTCTTGTGGATCAGCATCGATCCGGTTTCATGTCTCCTTTGCCTCCAAATCATAGCTTTGTTCTCGTCTGTCCGGGAAACAAGTGTATCGCCGGTTGCATTTCGGACAATTTTCTTGACAGGGGCAGTATGACCAGACCAAGACGCTCTTGGAACAACCCGTTTTTTATGTGGTGCAGGGTCAAAAAGAACGTCCACCTGAGAGTCGTACCATTCAATTCGGCCATCAAAATGATGGATGACAATGCTGAGCTTGTCGTCAGATGTATTGCTTTGAAATGCACGGATTTGTGCGTAGTCTTCGTTTGCCGACAGGTTGAACATGAATCCAAACTCCAAGCCCTCCACATGAAGAATGTTGAAGACACTCATATTCGTCTTGACCTTGGACCCGACGTCCTCCAAAGCCCACGCAGACATGTGGCCTTGGCCATCGATTATGACACAGATTTCCGGGCTCGACTTTGCGACTTCAATGAGGTGCTCCAAGGCATGGTTTTCCTTGTTGCCGCTGTTTCTTTGCACGGCCCGCTCCGTCGCAGAGCAGAAATCGCGGCTGTCCAATATGAAACCATATCGTCTCTGTGGCCCCGTATCCGTACTGGCCGCATCTCTAGGCTGAACTGATTCATCCATATCCATTTCCGCCCAAAATTGCAACGGCGATAATGCGTGATGATCTGTCACAGCCCATACGCGAATCTTGTTATCCGCACATAGTGTGTAAAGCACGTTGTCCACCGACTGTTCAGGGTGGCGGGGCAACCGCCAATGTATTCCAGTCAGGACATTCGGATGAGGAAGGTAGGAGACCTCGAATCGCACTTCGTCTGCACCGAATGCTAGCCGCCTCCATACCTTCGCAAGTCTATCATAATGTCCAACCGTCACTATTAAGGCTGAATCGGGAGAGAACTGCGCGAATTTCACGGGGCTCGCGAGCTTTCGTTTCCAAACTAGGCGTGGTTCATCGTAAATAAACCAGAGGGCAAGGCGGGAGTTGCCCACTAGCAACTCGTTCGCGGAACCCCACGACAGGGTATAGATCGGTTCGTTGTCATCGTCGGCGCGGAAGGTATGGGCAAGAGACCACTATAATTATCCGATTGTTAATATTCTTTTGTTCCTTTCACGTACCTTTCATGTATGCGACACCTTCCTCCCACGGGCAGAGCTTAAAAGCCGGTTTGGGTAATGCGCACCTTTAGAGTCTCGCCCTGGATGCCGTACGGCTGGTAGATGAAGACATCCGGCCCTCCACACACAGCAATCTTCCCCGAAGCCTCATCAAAGGCTACAGCTTCGAGCTTTTCGGTATCGTCGACGTATATTGTTTGAAGAAGCGTCTGCGGACCGCCGAGGATAACCAGCGCGTGACCGGAGATGTATGCCTAGTGTTGACGCGCGCGGGCACTGGTTAGCAACGGACACGAACGAAGCAACGTAGCAGGACTTTCAAGCTGCAACGAAGCATGAACAAGCTAGATGCAGGGGTGGGGCCTTACAACGACACGAAGTCCATCCCACAGCGCTGTGCTGAACGACTGGAGTTTGGCTGGGGGCCTCCCCGGCAGTACCGCTCGCATGGAGGCGGGTGGATCGAAGGGTACTCGTTGCGTTTGAGACCTTACACCATCGCCGATTTCAAAGAGCAGCAAAATTAGCACAGAAGGGCGAACGAACGGTCAATTCCAGCTGGGGTTGTGGTTGGTTATGCGCAGGGGATCGAGCGGGAGAGCGTGTCGATTACGCTGCCGCTCCCACTCCGTGGGACCGCCGTGGTCTCACCACAATATATGAAAAACCAGCTAAGTATGGACTCACCAACTCTTTCAAAAAGACTATTATTGAGAAAATGGTACCCTAGCTGTGTTGGAGAAGCCTTGACATTAGCTTTGCCTTTGCGAATGAGGGCGTGCACATAAGACAAACTACAGGTTACTCGGATCTACATCGCATGCTGCGGCGAGCATTCATTGGTGGTCATCACATTCAATCATGTCCAGAAGTACATAGTATAGCCCAAAGCCCAAACAGAGCCGCAAAATTCCACCAACCCCTTATATGCTGCGCCGGATGATATGCATGATGGGACGAAACATGAACGCAATAATCGCAAAGACATTGAAAGTATAGTCATCGCTGATGTACAAAATCCCAGAGTATGAGCACTGGAAATGAAGTCATATACCGGAGAAAGGGTTAGAGTCGTCGGTTCGCTGATTTGCGGCCGTCAGTGGGAGACTCGGGGAGCTCGTCGTCCACGAATCGAACGCTCGTGCCCATCGAGCTTCTGCGACCTGTGCGTGGTCGCATGGAAGATGCTATTTGGGAGGTCGAGGCAGATGCACGGAGGAGACGATGGGCAAATGGTGTATGAAGAGGTGTGGCAGGGGTGGTAGACATTTGCGCCAGTGCTCGGGCACGAGCTGCTCGCTTGGATGGCGAGTTCATGTAGTTCGGTGTGGTAAGTGGGGTTGCAGAGGCCGGCTCTTGTGAAGTCATCGTGAAGTCGGTAAGCTTGAAGGGGGTCTCAGATGGATTCTGAATCCACGGATCGAATAGGGCTGATCCGCCATCAGCGCCTCCAAAGTTCGAGAATCGAGCGGGAGTCATATTAGGAGGGCCCGGAAATCGAGCGGGAGTCATGGCAGGGCCCGGAGAATCTCGAGCCTCGAGTTTAAGTCGGGCTTGTTCCACCCAGTCGCGAAAGAGGTTTCTTGAGTGCCTTCGAAGTGTTCGTTCACGCATTGCTTCAGCAGTCTCCGCTGTGTTGCTCATTTGGAAAACACGAAGGCTGAGTTTACGGAGTGAAGCACCCGCGTTACGCAGAACATGTGAGCGATACATGGAGTCTGCAGTGTCTTCCATTTCCCGACGGATCACATAAGTCTCGGACATTTGGATTAGCTGGTTGAAGGCAATTTCGCGAAAGTAGTTCCAGTCCGCATCTTGGCAATCTTGGGCTCTCTGGAGCGTTTTCTCATGCCATCGAGCATAAAGTTCGGAGACAAGGCGGAGTACTTTTTCACGGTCCATGGCTACTGCTTGTTGTTCCATGTTCAATATACTCTGTGTCTGCCTTGACCAGGTTGAGATGGCCTTGGAAGCCAGGTTGATTTTGGTCTTCCGTCGGATCATCGCATATGCTTCCTGCCGTCGACGTTTAGCAGACTTCAATGAAGCTTTTTGCCAATGCTTGAGCGACTTTTTCATCAAAAAGTAGAAGTCCGCATCGCGAGCCCATGCCTCCATTTTGACTATTTGCTCGTGTTTGGATCTCCAAGCCATAACAGACTCCTGCATGAGGCGTGGAGCGTAAAATTCGAATGCTGCGTATTCTCGCTCGCGCTGAAGTTGAATTTGCTCCCGCCAGAGAGTGAACTTCGCCCGTACCAAGTCTTCTGACCGATGCTCTTCATGATTCTCCGCATGGAATAGTAATCGCGTGTATGTGTCCCGGGTATTAGTCACAAAACGAGTAAACACTTCACGCTTGATACGCTGCTCGTGTATTCTGCGCATCAACTGGAATCTCTCTGCCAAGATCCACTTGTACAAAGTCTCCATTTTCAACCGCTCATCAATTCGGGCACGAAGCGCTAGACAGCGGAGGGTATCGTTCCAAGACGTCCATGCATTGCGTTCGGCTCTGAGTCGGTTCACCTTCTCTGCCTGGTCTGCCATGCGGGCCTTGGCAACCCATTTCGAGAGGGCGTTCTGAAGGATCCTGCCAGATACCATGCCAGATACTTGAGAAGCAGGGGGAGCCAGCCGAGCCTGAATCTTCCATTCGTCAAATGTTTCTCTCAAAGCCTGGAGATGTAGAGAATCATCTGCTTTTCGTTGTGCAAAAACAATGTCCTTCGACCTTTGAGACCATGCTTGAAATGCGGAGCCTAGCACAGAGCGTCTGTTGTGGATGTTGATTTCATGGTCGCGCTCGCGGTTGGTCCGGAAACTCCGAAGCCAGTATAAGAGGGATCGTCGTTTAAGACGATGGTCGTACCACTCAGGCGCTCGCCGTTCACAGAAACCCCAAAACCATTGCCAATACGAGGCATTTCGTAGATTGGTGTTGTGAACTGTGACCGCTTGGGATTCTGCTTCCTTCATATCTGAGATCTTCTTTCGCCATTTATTGAAAGGCTTTTGGAGCACAAAGCGCTGTGCTTTCAACTCATTGACTGCGGTGATTTCGCGCCAGGCATTGAAGTACTTAACACTCAGAACATGCTGTCGAGCAGCGGACGTACGGGCGACCTCTTCAGACGTCAGCTGAGCCCAGTGGGTAAATGCTTTTGTCATAAGGTACAAATCACGAGCACGGCTAGAACGTTCCTCGAGATGTTTAAAGAAGCGCTCAGTCCTGGCGGTGTGGCGCTTGTCTTGAATAATTGCGCGCCAAGGTTCGAATGCTTGTCGGAGCAGGGTACCTCGGTCACGATTGATCGCAACAGTCTCCCTAGTTTCACGGATCTGTCGATTTCGAAATGCTCGCTTGAGCCACTGGGTCAGGATGCGACGGCATATTGCACGCTGTCGATACATGTTAAAGGTAGACGCGTCCCGAAGTAAATCCGATAGTTGAGGCCGATATAGAAGCTCCGGTGATGCCTCTTCTTTTTCGAAATCATCATGCTCCGCAGTCTGTGAGGAGACAGATTTTGACTCTCCCAATGCAAAGCTGTCGGAAGAGCTGATCGAGTGTGAACGTCGGGGCTTTTTGGAAATTGTCATTCTTTTCGAGCGGTCATGATCAACAGCTGAGCGCGCCACCACTCCGTTGGTCAATGGCTTCCCTTCCTTGTCCACATCTTTATGTTGTACAGAGTCAAGTCTACTTATCAATCGGCGCCCAACATCTAAGAACTGTGCGATCAAGTGTGTTCGATCCGGTGAATTTAGTATGCCGTTTGGGAGTTTCGGGTTTGGTGACAGCTTCGGCTTCGAGAAGTCGGGTTTCCCAACTTGCAAGCGTGACATTGATGAGCGTGAGCTCGGGCGCTCAATCAAGCTTTTTTGTGTCGCATCCTCGCCAATATCAACCGTAGTATTGAAGGATGCACGTCTTCTTGGGGTGATCGGAGTTCCATTTGTAGTATGAAAGAGGTCGGTATCTGTAGGTTGTGTGTGCGCGCCGTTGATCGAATAGTGCTCGCTCTCTTGCGTTTCGTTGAGTTCCGTTGAGGGATCCTCTCCAAAGTCCATCACGATTCCCATCTGTTGCAGCGCATTCTCGAACTTGTCGAAAAGCGTAGGCCCCTCGACACCTTTGCTCCCCATCTTGAATAGGAAGCGCAGGCACGCATGGCCCGGGTCTGCGCTGGAATCATGTTCCTTAATAACCTCATCATATGCCGCGAAAAGCGCTCGGAATGGGAGTTGCTCAACCTCAGGCTTCCCCTCGGCGCGACTGACAACTTGGTAGAGGAAACCGACATCTGACATCGCGTAGCGGATTAGAATTGGAACCAAAACAAGTGGTTTCATTTTAATAACATACCATCATCGGAGAGAGAGGAGGTCTCTTCGGTCACGGCGCGCCGCTGAGAAGGTATCGGAGGCATCGAAAAATCGCGACCTACAGCGCGCTTGTCGCATCTGGATCATAGAGCCGCACCAAACGGATCATCGCGAAGGTGGGGAAATCATAGACAATAATATATGCGCAGCGACCACTCTGCGCCTAAGGAGAGAAAATAAGCAAACGATTGGAGATCAAAGCCCGCAGCGATCGTGCACGAGTTGTTTTGGTGGTCGCGACAGAAACATGCCCCGACAGCACGTGACCCTTAGGTAACCATCGCGCATTCCTCACGTTTCCTCTTTTAGATTTCAGTCGCCTCAACTACTATCTGCTTTCGCGGGTTGACTTGTGATCGCTTTCATCTCAAGATGCCTGCCAGGACTCGACCAGTCGAGAAATTTGCCAAGGCTACGGCCCAGTGCTCAGTCGAGGTCCGACATCACCCTTGAATTGGATGTCAACGGAGCTAACCGGTCAACCAGGCCGCAGCATATGGCAAGTGTGTCGTCTCCGATTACAGCTCGGTTCACAAGGATATGTGTGCCAAGGAGTTCATGCGGTTGAAAGACTGCTTTTTGGTGAGCAGGCTTGGCTTTTGGAAGTATCGGGTACGCATAGCTAACTTCTTCAGGCGGCTTCCAAAAAGGCCAATTAAGAGCCAATTCGGTCTTTGTTACTGGATTCGAGGAGTTTGGGCATCGCAGGCGCTTTTTTAAAGGTGTGATTATTGTACATTATTATATCATCACATGAAGGTTTATGAGAATTCGACATTGCTAGAGCTAGTAGAACTTTCAGAAGAGTAGATATGAAGGCTCATAAAACATATATTTCATTCATGGGATCAGAAACCAATGGAAACTGTAGACATCTGTCTACAAAATCTTTTCTTAAGCTGAGGGCTTCATCTAAATGCCCAACCCTTACAGCTTGACCAGGCGGAGCAAGAAGGTGGCATTCTGCACCTCCTGGTCCTCCTGAGCAATGGTGCTCGCCTCATTAGCAACAGGAGGTTTGCCATCAACCAGAGCACGCTCATCAAGAGGGCGACGCACAGCCTTCTCGATAGCCGATGCCTGGGACTTGAAGGCCTCATCGAGGCCAATGTTCTCCGGGTCAGAGAGAATGGTGTACTCCATCTTCACATCGTCTGTGGGAGCCAGACCAGCCTTCTTACGGAGACGCTGAACACGGTTGATGATCTCACGACCAAGACCCTGGTGCGCTAGCTCGGGGTAGAGGTTGGCATCGAGAATAGTCATCACATCCGCGTCGGTATTAGTCTCCATGCCAGACGAGCCTGAGTCCTCCTTGATGCCACGCTTGACAACGAGATCACCGTCGACAAGCTCAATGCCGTCGACAATGATCTTCTTATCAGCGACGTACTTCTTGACATCCTCGCTGGACAGGGAAGGCAGGGCCTTCTTGACCTTCTGCACATCCTTCTTAAGCTTCTTGCCCAAAGTGGGCCAGTCAGCATTGACGCTGTACTGGACATTGTACTTAGCCTCATCGGTCGACAAGACGAGATCAAGAACGTTGAGTTCCTCCAGAATGTAGCCCTCGAGAGATTTAACGTCATCAAGGTACTGCTGATCCTGGTGGATAACCACGAGGGACTTGAGAGGAGTCTTTAAGCCAATAGACTTGCGCTCACGGGAGATACGGCCTAGCTCAATGACCTTTTGCATGCGTGCTACTCTGCGCTCGACAACCTCATCGAACAACTCCTGGCGCACCTCGGGGAAGCCAAGGAAGTGAACACTGCGGGGATCCTCAGCACGAAGACCCTCGGGGATAAGAGGAAGAAGTCGCTGGTAAATGTTGTCGGTGAGGAAGGGGGTGAACGGAGCAAGACCGCGGACTAAGGTGTAGAGAACCTCAAACAGGGTGTTCAGAGCATGCAAAGTGTCATCGACACCGTTCTCACCCTTGAGACGCTTCCGGTTGAAGCGAATGTACCAGTTGGTGGTGTTCTCAATCAGCTCCAGCAAGCGAGGCACAACGGTGTAAAGGCGGTAGCCGGCCATCTCCTCATTGACAAAGATGAGCAAACTCTGGCAACTGGCCAGGATCCAGCGATCCATAACGTTGGTGTTGGTGGACTCGGCCTTGGGGTCGAAGACGAAGTCAACATCAGAGGCCTTCTTCAAGAGAGTCACCTGACCCTCAAAGAACTTGTAGCTGTTCCACAGCGGAAGGAGAACCTTGCTGACAATCTCCTTGACGCCAGATTCTTTGAACCGAAGAGGCTCGGCTCGGACGACAGGAGAGTTGATCAGGTAAAGACGCAGGGCATCCGAACCATAGCGGTCCATAATCAGGGTAGGATCCGGGTAGTTCTTCAGTCTCTTCGACATCTTCTTGCCATCCTCGGCAAGAACAATACCGTTGACCACGCAATTCTTGAAAGGTAGTTTGCCGAAGAGGTGAGTTCCAAGAACGGTCAAAGTGTAGAACCATCCACGGGTCTGGTCCAGACCCTCGGCAATGAAGTCACCGGGGAAACTCTTCTCGAACTGTTCCTTGTTCTCGAAGGGATAGTGTTGGGAGGCGTAAGGCATGCTACCCGACTCGAACCAGCAGTCGAATACTTCGCTAACACGGCGGAGTTCGCCCTTGCCCTCTTTGCTCGGGATAGTGATGTGATCCACCTTGTCGCGGTGGAGATCGGTAAGCTCGCCCGTGTAACCGCTCAGTTTCTTGAGCTCCTCAACGCTACCAATAGCAACAACCTCCTTGAAATCTTCACTGACCCATAGAGGGAGAGGAGTGCCCCAGAAACGATTACGGGAAATGTTCCAGTCACGGGCATTCTTGATCCAGCTAGAGAACCGTCGATCCTTGACAAATGACGGGACCCAGTGGGACTCTTCAATACCCTCAAGCATTTGAGGGATGATAGGAGTGATCTTTACGAACCATGAAGGCACGGCACGGTAGATCAGAGGAGTGTCAGACCGCCAGCAGAAGGGGTAGCTGTGAGTAATCTGGCTGTCAACGAGGATGCGGCCATTACCCTTAAGGTGCTTGATGATACCCTTGTCAGCAGCCTTGACATGTTGACCAACGAAGTCTCGGACCTCTTCAGTGAAGCAACCCTGGGGGTCAACAGGGTTCGGGGGAGGACGAGTTTCGGTAACAACGCCGTGATTCACGGCGACCTGGTAATCTTCCTCACCAAAAGCAGGAGCCTGGTGAACAATACCAACACCATCCTCAGCGGTAACATATTCGTCGTTAAGCACACAGAAACCGGAGTCCTTGAACTGCTCGTAGAAGTAGTCGAAGAGAGGCTCGTACTTCCATCCCAGCATGTCTTTGCCCTTGATGCGGTCCACAATCTTGAACTTAGCCTTCTTGGGGTCCTTGTAGATAGTGCGGAGCAGAGACTCAAGGAGAATGTAGTTCTTCTTGGTGGCCTCGTCGTAGACCTTGACGTACTCGAAGTTGGGGTGGGCGCACAAGCCGGTGTGAGAGGGGAGGGTCCACGGGGTAGTGGTCCATGCAAGCAGGCAGGTCTCGGGGTCGTCCAGCAGGGGGAAGGTCACGACAACGGCAGGATCCTGAACATCCTTGTAGTTCTGCTGGGCTTCAAAGTTGCTAAGAGGCGTATTGAGGGCGGTCGAGTACGGCATGACACGGTAGCCACGGTAGACCAAGCCCTTATCAAAAAGCTGCTTGAAGACCCACCATACGGATTCCATGAAGGAGGTGTTCATAGTCTGGTTCAAGAGGCGATTGTTAGCAAAGAAGCATAGCGGACGTATAAATCAAGCGCACCTTGTAGTCGTTGTCGAAGTCAATCCAGCGACCGAGACGCTCAATAGTCTGGCGCCATTCCCCAGCAAATCGCATGACAATAGCCTTGCACTCCTCGTTGTACTTTTCAATGCCGATCTTCTCGACGGCCTCGAGACCGGACATGCCGAGCTTCTTATCAATCTCGTATTCAATGGGAACACCGTGAGTATCCCAACCGAATCGGCGCTCAACATAATAGCCCTTCATCGCCCAGTATCTGGGAATAATATCCTTGATAGTGGAGGCTAACAAGTGGCCATAATGGGGCAGACCGGTTGCGAACGGAGGACCGTCGTAGAAAGTGTAGGGTTCACGGCCCCGGGAAAGCTCAACCTGACGGTTGAAGGCATCAATCTCCCTCCACCGCTTGAGGACAGTTTCCTCCTCGGCGGGAAAATCGATCGACATTTTGAGTGTTGGTTGCGACCAGAAGTTGAGGGGTAGATAAAATGAGGGCTGGCAAAAAATAGTGGTGGGGTGTGACTCAGCCCCTCCGCCCACCGGACTTAGGCGGTGAGCTTCTACTTGAAAACAAAGAATGGGACATATAGACAGATGGTATGCTCTGCAAGTGAATCAAGGTATTTGTTTTGAACATTCAATAAAGTACCAGGGTGATGCGTTCCAGACCTGCCCTTGCTATATACGGACTGGACAATGCACCCTCTATTCCTCGTCGTCGTCCTCATCCTCATCCTCGGAAACTTCTTGTCCCAAATCCTTAAGCCGTTGCTGGAAGATGTTAGTCTTTTTCTTACACGTGAAGAGTTATAGTGACAACGTACCTTGTCCTCATTCCTCTTAGTCTCAAGGTCACCAAAGACAATGAGAAGGTCATCCAATTCGGTCTGAGTAGCTTGGCGAGCTTCGTCCTTTTCTTTCGCTTCCGACTGAGCCTTCTCAAGCTGAGCCTGGATCTTCTTGAGCGCATCGGCTGCGTTATGAGCCTGTGACTCGGCCTCCTTCACCTTGCGCTCCGCCTCGGCGGCGCGTGCTTCCAGTTCCGAGTATTTGGACTTGAAACCTTCGCTGGCTGTCTCCTTATCTTTGCCCGACTGTTCCTGGGATTTGGCCAGGTCCGCTTGAAGAATCTCCATAGACTTCTTGAGTTCGGCTGTCTTGGATGTGTGTTGACCCTCGGCCGCGGCCATTTGTGACTCCAGATCTCCAATGGCAGTCTTGAAGCCCACGACCTCCGCCTCGTGCTTTTGATTGCGCCCCTTGGCTGCAGACAAGTCTGACTCCAGGCTTTTAATCTTAGACTCGGAGCTTGCAACATCCTTCTCATGCTGGTCCTTGACTGCCTCAACGGCGGCCAAGTCAGACTCCAGATTTTCAATAGTAGTCTTGAAGCCCGCAATTTCTGTGTCATGCTGTGCCCTGGTGGATCCGAGAGTAGAGTCGAGGCTCTGGAGCTTTTGAGTGAGATCTGAAATTTCTCCTGCATGACCTTCTTTGAACTGGCTGGCAGTAGACTCAAGCTCGTGGATCGTCTTTTTCAGGCCAGCAACATCGCCAGCATGCTGTTCTTGGACTTTAGATAGCTGAAATTCCAGGTTCCGCCTACCCTGTTGCAAGCTGGCAACCTCACCGGCATGCTGTTCACGGGCCTTTGAGAGTTCAGACTCCAGCTGACGGATGGTCTTTTGCAAGCCAGCAACTTCCTGGTCGTGATGCGCCTTCACCTTTGCGCTCTTCTTTTCGAAGTCGGCCGAGGCCGCCTTCAATTGATTGTCAATGGCACGAAGCTGCTCTCCGTGTTGCTTCAGTAGCTCGTTCTTCGACGCTTTATGTTGTTCATCCAGCTTGGACATTGCCTGCTCATGTGACTGGAGGAGGGACTGGGTACCCTGCTGCGCCTTGGACATCTCGGCAGAGGTCGACTCCTTCGTCTTGCGATGGTCCAGCTGCTCCTGGTCAAGCCTGCGTTGAATACTCACAAGATCGCTCTCCAGTTTCTGGAGGGACTGGCTCCGATCGTCAAGTTCAGCACGTAGGGAATCCACCAATTCGCGAGAGACGCCCTTCTCAACACCATTGGCCATAACAGATATTTCGAAGCCCGGTTCTCGATCGATGGCCCGGATGAATCGGCTGAAGTTATCTTTGAGGAATTCAACAAAAGAGCGATCGAAGAATACCTCAGGAAGCCCGCCGTCAATTTGACCAGCTGCCGTCTGAGGAAGAACCTCAAAGTCCCGGACCAAGGGGCATTCGCGCAGTTTTGTGATCTTATCAATGTACTGCTCTCTCCCAAGCTGTTCGAGAAGAAGCTTGTGTAGGGTGACTCGAGGGATTGGGGAATCTTTGGTGGAAAATTCGTAGATAATTCCAAGCAAAACGGTGCACAGACCGGGAATCAGCTTGCTCGGGACTCTTTGGTGTTTAATCTCTTGGAGAAGGGTCTGAATGCTACTTCCCTCTCCGAGGAGGTCATTGACAACATCCGGGTCTTCGAAGAGCCAGCCACAAAGTAGCATCAGGTAGCCAACAGTGATCCTTTCGTCATCGCCTCGTTGCAGGCCAGTGATCAAGTTGCCAACCACTGACTGGACACTGGTGACAACCTCTTCGCCACTCTCAGCATCGCCCTCCGTGACTTTCATGGCAGTGGCTTTTGCCTCCTCGTCATCGGAGATTAGGTGGAACATTAACACACAAGCCATCCAGACTTGGTATGGGTCTGCATTGCCCCGAGATTCCGGTGCCGTAAGCAAGACAGACATGATGTTGGGGATGCGGTCCTGGCCGCTGAGATGTCCATCGATGGCTCGGCGAAGAACATGCATACGGATACCAGTGTGCTGAGCAAAGAATGCCTTCATACACTCACAGGCCGCAAGACGCGCATCTAGCATGTTGTTGGGTGAAGGTTGAAGGCTTAGTTTCAAAAAAGCTTCGATAACGTTGATTCGTTCTGGTTCTGCCGCATTGCCATTGACAGTCGGGTCATGGGGTACAGAGCCCCAGATCACTTCAATGTCACCAAACCTCTCCTGCAATGGAGAGTTTCCGCGGATGAGATCAGCGCAGGTAGAAAGAGCCTATACCGGTCAGCACCGTCCACAAATCGAAGTGCAAGAATGGTCTCACCTTCGCGGTAACATTGACACTGAACTTCTGGCCAAAGGCAATGCTTAAGACCTGCTCCGTCACACCATTCTGCCAAAAGGCTGTCTGGTTGATGGGCGTACTCATACCACCTCGGACCAAGAATAACTGGATGATGGCCAAAAGACCCCAAACATTCTTGTCTCGTTGCAACAAAGTCCATTGCGCAGGAGGCTCGTCGTCCTCTTGCTGACAATCAATAAGAAGCTTCGTGACCTTCTTTGCGCAGCCGGTCTCCCGGAAGAACGACTGGTTTGAAACATTGAATCGAAGCAGATTCGCGAGCAAGGAAAGACAATCCTCGACCACTTCTGTACCATGTATCATAGACCCCTCTGTGTCGATCAATGAAAAAATAATTTCGAAGGTGTTTTCGAAGGCGACCAGTTTTTGCAGCTCCTCGGAGGAGGGGGTCAGGGCGATGAGAAGCACTAGGCCCTCTATAGATCAAGACCGATTAGTTTCACTGACGCAAACCAATCGAGGGTGCTTCATACCATTTCTGACAGGCTCTCGAATATCCGTTAGCACGCTAACCAGCTTGGAAATTCCCAAGGGCGCAGTGAAGATGCACTCTTGTGTTCGCTCCGGTCTCGCACTGCAGATGTGGGACATCAATTGGAGGGAATATAGACGGGAGTAAAATTCTCTGGTTTCTAGCAGGTCTAGAAGAATCGTAATATTGTCTTGTCTCTGCTTATTGGTTAGCTTCGTCCAAGGTCGAGACGTTTGTAGGTCGCACCTGTGTGAATTCATCTGCCAACCATAGAGCTATTTCATCAGACGCTTCAGGCTGTAAAACAGTCAGCACCTGCACAGCGATTAATCAGCGGCATATCAATCACTGACACTCGTCTCGTCTGGCGTGAATAGCATCAAAAGGGTCTCAAGGACCACTTTGGTGGTGTCCACATCTTCCTGATCATTGCGCAGGCTGCTGATCAACGATCGCAGACCTCCCGAAGCTACCGATGCAGGGTAAATCTTTGCAAAGCTTCTCAATCCTTGTATGGCGGCGCGCCGATCTTCCAGTAAAGTTGCATTTTGCAACCGACTGCTAAGTACATCGATTGTGTCCGTTGCCGTTTGTTTGGCCGGAGCTTGCGACTCGAGGATTCGGAACATCTCAGCTAGATCGCAATCTCATGGTCACCGCCCGGGGCTACAGGAGCTGATTGGCATCGAAGGGAGGAATAAAAAGCAGAAAGTAGTTGAGTTGCCCTGAGATTCAAGTCAAGCTGGCCGAAAGTGACCAAGGGGGCTAAAAGCCGATCGTGGCCGGAAGCGCTGCAAAACGCCGACCGCCCGGAAATAATAATATGCAGTCGCAGAGACTTCCGCTTTCTCTCGACATCCACATTGCGCCGCGAGACATTTTCTGCGGTTGCTATCGCTTGATCTCATTTTCTTTCTTCTTCTCGAAGGCGCGACAAGACGGTCATACGTTACCCGCCCTCCGTGAGAGAGCAACTGCGCAAGGCGTCTTCCCCGATCTGCAGACGACGCATTCGAACGTCGCGCCGAACCCAACGAGATCTGAAGAACTAGCTGTCGCATCGCCAAAATGGGTGTCCCCGCCCTTTTCCGATGGCTTTCCAACAAGTACCCCAAGATCATCTCCCCGGTGATCGAGGAGCTTCCCCAGGAAGTGAACGGAGAGGAAATTCCCGTTGACGGGACACGGCCGAACCCCAATGGTGAGGAAATGGACAACCTATATCTCGACATGAACGGCATTGTTCACCCGTGTACCCACCCCGAGGGCAAGCCACCGCCCCAGAACGAGCAGGAGATGATGCTGGAGATCTTCAAATACACTGACCGAGTGGTCAACATGGTCCGCCCACGGAAGCTTCTGATGATTGCTATTGGTACGCCCATCACCTGTCACCCATTTGAATACCTCGTTCAGCAACTAACTTAGAATACTATTATAGATGGTGTCGCACCGAGAGCCAAGATGAACCAACAGCGCGCACGTCGGTTCCGTTCTGCTCAGGAAGCCAGAGAGAACGATGAGAAGAAGGAGGAACTGCAGAAGCTGCTCGCCAGACAACAAACCAAGAAGGGTGGTGACGAAGTTATGCGGGAGGAGGTTGTTCAGAAGACTTGGGATAGCAATGTCATCACACCTGGAACCCCATTCATGGATATTCTCGCTGCTTCGCTGCGGTACTGGATTGCCTATAAGCTCAATACTGATCCCGCCTGGGAAAAGGTGAGACTCCCGTTCGATCTGAATCACTTTGTGGAATACGTTAAGTTAACATTATTCAGATGAAAATTATCATTTCGGATGCTACTGTTCCCGGAGAGGGTGAGCACAAGATTATGGAATTTGTGCGGTCCCAGCGTGCATCCCCCGAACACGACCCTAACACTCGCCATGTAATCTACGGTCTTGATGCCGATCTCATCATGCTGGGTCTCGCAACCCACGAGCCTCACTTCCGAGTTCTGCGTGAGGATGTCTTCTTCCAGGAATCGAAGCCTCGCACATGTAGGCTGTGTGGCCAGGTCGGTCACAAAGCTGAGGAGTGTACGGGTAAGGCCAAGGAGAAGAGCGGAGAGTTTGATGAAAAGCAACACGCAGCCCCTCTTAAGCCATTCATTTGGCTACATGTCTCCGTTCTTCGAGAGTACTTGGCTGCTGAATTGCATGTTCCTCAGCAGCCCTTCCCATTCGACCTCGAGCGGGCGCTTGATGATTGGGTCTTCATGTGTTTCTTTGTTGGAAACGATTTCTTGCCTCACTTGCCGTCATTAGACATTCGCGAGAACGGTATTGACACGCTCATTGCAATCTGGCGTGACAACATCCCGGCCATGGGTGGTTATTTAACTGAAGATGGACATGTCGCATTCAAACGAGCTCAGCTTATTCTGCAAGGTCTTGCCAAGCAAGAGGACGCGATTTTCAGACGCCGTAGACAGGGCGAGGAAAGGAGAGCAGCAAACGAAAAGAGACGCAAGGAGCAAGATAAGGCTCGTAACGAGGAGCGATCTAGCAAGCGGAGAAGAAGCTCCCCACAATACGACAACAGCCAGCCTCGTGGTGGCGGTCCTGCCGGCAGCGACAATGCCCCGCCGCCTGGCCTGGAGCTGATCACCCCGGGTCGTGGACACCTCTCCAAGCAGACTAGGGAGTTGACTCACAGCATGGTGACTAACCGTGGAGCTGTATACCGCGCCAACATGGAGAACAAGAGTGCTGCTGCTGTGCTGAAGAGCAAGCTCATGATGGGCAATCAGGATGAGCCTGCCGCTGAAGAGAACGGAGAGGCGCCCAATGACGCTGAGCCGACTTCCCCGTCGGTTCTCGGCAAGAGAAAGGCCGACGAGACACCCGAGGATCAGGAAGCAGGCACTCCGGGCAGAGACTCGCCGCCTCCGCCGCCGCCTAAGCCCAAGGAGGACGAAATGCCGGAAGACACAGTTCGTCTTTGGGAGCCTGGTTATGCGGATCGGTATTACGAGCAAAAGTTCAAGGTCGATCCCCAGGATCATGAGTTCCGCCACAAGGTTGGACGTGCTTATGCTGAAGGTCTCGCTTGGGTTTTGCTCTACTACTTCCAGGGATGTCCTTCGTGGGACTGGTACTACCCGTATCACTACGCTCCCTTCGCGGCCGACTTTGTGGACATTGGAGACATGGAGTTGACCTTTGAGAAGGGCACACCTTTCAGGCCATTCGAGCAGTTGATGGGTGTCCTGCCAGCATCATCCAATCAC
Organism: Penicillium atrosanguineum; assembly: GCF_028827265.1. Taxonomy (NCBI): domain Eukaryota; kingdom Fungi; phylum Ascomycota; class Eurotiomycetes; order Eurotiales; family Aspergillaceae; genus Penicillium; species Penicillium atrosanguineum. The sequence goes on along the minus strand of NW_026623133.1, from coordinate 3,487,121 downwards.
GCTCTGCCCGAGATCTTCCATCCTCTCATGAGTGACCCGGACAGTGAGATCATCGACTTCTACCCTGAGGACTTTGATCTTGATTTGAACGGCAAGAAGTTTCCCTGGCAAGGTGTGATTTTGCTTCCTTTCATTGATGAGAAGCGTCTGCTGGCTGCCATGGAGAAGAAGTATCCTCTTCTTACCGAAGATGAGCGGAGTCGCAATACTTATGGTCGTGAGGTTCTATTGCTATCGGATCAACACCCATTGTATCAAGATCTTGCCGCCAACTTCTATTCCAAAAAGCCTGGCCCCGCGGAATACAAGATCAACATGCGTGTGAGTGAGGGGTTGGGTGGTATTGCCGAGCGCAGTGAGACATACATCCCCCACGGTGCCCTCGTGTCACCCCTGGAGGATTACGGCATGCCGAGTCTGGATGATGACCATTCTCTCACGTAAGTCCAGATCCGATTTTTATCTGCCATACTAAAACTAACAAATTCTCAGTGTCAACTACAAGATTCCCAAGTCTTCTCACATCCACAAGTCCATGCTTCTCCGCGGAGTGAAATTTGCGACACCGATGCTGAACTCGGCTGATATCCGCGCGACTAAGGGTCGTGCCCAGAATTCCGGTCGATCCTTCGGCGGTGCGCCATTGCATAATGGCCGAGGACGAGGTGGAGGCGGCCGTGTGGACTACGGAGGAGGTTCGGACCGTCCGAATCCCTTCGCCGCGCATCTCGATCCGCGCTACGCGAATGGACCCGCGCCTCCTGGCTGGGCTCCTCCCGGTCAAGGCGGTGGTGACTATTCCCGAGGACCCCCTGGGCCTCCTCGCGGTGGTGGAAACTACGGCTACAACCAGGGCCACCAGGGCCACCAAGGCGGCTATGGTCAACAAGATCAATACAGCCAGGGTTATCGCGGAAACAACGGTGGTTACAATGACAACCGGGGCCGTGGAGGCTATCGTGGAGGCGGCGGGTACCGTGGCGGAAACAACCAGCACCGTGGTGGCCGAGGTGGTGGTGGTTATAACCGCTACTAGGTGGAAGCAAATCACATCCCTTCTACCGATGTATTCAACACTATCTGAGGCAAACTGAATGGGGGCGTTTGGCAAATGGCGTTTAAGTCTTTTCAGGTGTAAAAATTCGGAATATGAATTGCTTTTTCTGTTTGAATGTAATCCTAAAATAGTAGAGTATAGTTCCCGAGGTCGCTTTGCGAGTTTGTACGGTGGTTCAAGTATGCAGTTGAACTATAGCAGCCTCGTAGTGCTTCCAAACTGACACGCCCTTCTGGGCGACACCGAAGCCATGCGAGGGACAATCAATTATTGCAATTATTTGACATGGACCTCTTACACAGGATACGCCAAAATAAAAATAAATATTTGCGGGTGCTAGTGGCTCCTCCGACCTCGCGGCATTTGACTCACCGCTAACCGCATTTTGACTCAGTGCGGTCCAAAGAATTACTGAGTCACTCTCTTCCTGGAGTACAAGCATCTTCCTGGTCACAGGGTGGTCTGAATTTCTTACTCGGGGTACAGAATTCCAGGTAAGCCTCGTCTATCGTCCCATCGTGAAACTCAGTTCGATTCCACCATCTGTGCGCACCTTGCATCGCTAGCTCCGACAGCGGGGGAATATTGCAGTGATCAATTGCCATACTAACAATTCCTAGAATGAATTGAATAGAGAACTCGAATCCGCAGAACTTGACACAGCCTCATACTTGCCCCGTCATCATGACCGAGCCCACCAAGATCAGCATTTTGGGTCGGGAGAGCATCGTCGCTGATTTTGGCCTGTGGCGTAACTACGTCGCAAAGGACTTGATCAGCGGCCTGCCCTCGACCACCTACGTCCTTATCACTGACACCAACCTCGATTCCATCTATACACCTGGATTCCAAAGGACCTTCGAAGCCGCCGCCGCCTCCGTCTCCCCTGCCCCGCGCCTTCTCATCTACAATGCTGCGCCTGGCGAGAGCTCAAAGTCGCGCTCGACAAAAGCCGACATTGAGGATTGGATGCTGAGCCAGAACCCACCATGTGGCCGTGATACCGTCGTCGTCGCATTGGGTGGTGGTGTCATTGGCGACCTGACTGGTTTCATTGCGGCGACCTACATGCGTGGTGTTCGCTATGTGCAGGTCCCCACTACTCTCCTCGCCATGGTGGATTCCTCAATTGGAGGAAAGACTGCTATTGACACACCGCTGGGCAAGAACTTGATTGGCGCCATCTGGCAGCCTTCAAGGATCTATATCGATCTCGAGTTCCTGGAGACACTCCCCACGCGGGAGTTCATCAACGGCATGGCCGAGGTTATTAAGACTGCCGCCATCTCAAGTGAAGAGGAGTTCACTGCATTGGAAGACAACGCGGATGCTATTCTCGCCGCTGTACGCAGCGAGAAGAAGCAGGGCCGCTTCGACGGTATTCGGGACATCCTGAAGGCAAGAATTCTGGCCTCGGCCCGCCACAAGGCCTTCGTCGTCTCCGCTGATGAGCGTGAGGGTGGTCTCCGCAATCTGCTCAACTGGGGCCACTCCATTGGCCATGCCATTGAGGCCATTCTGACCCCGCAGATCCTCCACGGAGAGTGCGTTGCCATAGGTATGGTCAAGGAGGCTGAGCTGGCCCGTCACCTCGGGATTCTCAAGGGTGTTGCCGTGGCTCGTATCGTCAAGTGTATTTCCGCCTACGGCTTGCCCACATCGATGAAGGATTCACGAGTGCGCAAGCTGACCGCCGGCAAGCACTGCTCCGTTGACCAATTGCTGTTCAACATGGCTCTCGACAAGAAGAACGATGGCCCTAAGAAGAAGGTTGTCTTGCTGTCTGCCATTGGACGTACCTACGAGCCCAAGGCTAGTGTTGTCTCCAATGATGACATTAGTGTCGTCTTGGCTCCCAGCACCGAGGTCCACCCTGGAGTGCCCAAGACCCTCAATGTTACCTGCGCACCCCCGGGTTCCAAGAGCATCTCCAACCGAGCTCTAGTCCTTGCTGCACTTGGTTCGGGAACATGCCGTATCAAGAACTTGCTTCACTCTGATGATACAGAGGTCATGCTAAACGCCCTGGAGAAACTGGGAGCCGCCACTTTCTCCTGGGAGGAAGAGGGTGAGGTTCTCGTTGTCAATGGCAAGGGCGGCAAGATCACTGCTAGCCCTTCTGAGCTGTATCTTGGTAATGCTGGTACTGCCTCACGATTCCTGACTACCGTGGCTACTCTTGCTACCCCCAGCACCGTCAATGAGAGCATTCTCACCGGTAACAACCGGATGAAGCAAAGACCCATTGGCGATCTTGTCGATGCCCTGACCGTAAACGGTGCCGATGTCGAGTACATGGAGCGTAAGGGCAGCCTGCCCCTCAAGATTGGCGCTTCTGGCGGTTTCGCCGGTGGCAAGATTAATCTAGCCGCGAAGGTGTCCTCTCAGTACGTGTCTTCGCTGTTAATGTGTGCGCCCTATGCCAAGGAGCCCGTGACCCTGAAGCTGGTCGGCGGCAAGCCCATCTCCCAGCCCTACATCGATATGACCACCGCTATGATGAGATCCTTTGGTATCGATGTGCAAAAGTCGACAACCGAGGAGCACACTTATCACATCCCTCAGGCTCACTATGTGAACCCTGCCGAATATGTTGTTGAGAGCGATGCCAGCTCTGCCACTTACCCTCTGGCCATTGCCGCCATCACAGGCACCAAGTGCACTGTCCCCAACATTGGTTCCAAGTCACTTCAGGGCGATGCTCGCTTCGCTGTTGAGGTTCTACGACCTATGGGCTGCACTGTCGAGCAGGGTGATTACTCTACCACGGTCATTGGTCCCGCCAGTGGCATTCTCCGGCCACTTCCTAATGTGGACATGGAGCCTATGACTGATGCTTTCCTCACTGCATCCGTCCTCGCGGCTGTTGCCCGGGGTGAAGGCTCTAACCACACTACTCGTATCTACGGCATTGCTAACCAGCGTGTTAAGGAATGCAACCGTATCAAGGCCATGAAGGACGAGCTGGCCAAGTACGGTGTGGTTTGCCGCGAACATGACGACGGTCTTGAGATTGACGGCATTGAGCGCTCTACTCTTCGCCAACCCTCCGGTGGTGTCTACTGCTATGATGACCACCGTGTTGCCTTCAGTTTCAGTGTTTTGTCCCTTGTAGCTCCCAAGTCTACACTCATCCTTGAGAAAGAGTGTGTCGGTAAGACGTGGCCCGGTTGGTGGGACACCCTCAAACAGCTCTTCGGCGCCAAGCTTGAGGGTAAGGAGCTGAAGGAGGATGAGCTCGCTACTAGCAGTGCCGAGGAGAAGGCCAGTGCTTCGGTCTTCATCATCGGCATGCGCGGTGCTGGCAAAACCACCACGGGCAAATGGGTTGCTAAGAGCCTCAACCGCCCCTTTGTTGACCTCGATACGGAGTTGGAAACGACCGAAGGCATGAGCATCCCTGATATGATCAAAAAGCAAGGCTGGCAGGGCTTCCGCGACGCTGAATTGGTTACTCTGAAGCGCGCCATGAAGGACCGACCCAACGGCTACGTCTTCGCTTGCGGTGGTGGTGTTGTCGAGATGCCCGAGGCTCGCAAGCTACTTATTGACTACCACAAGAACAAGGGCAATGTCCTTCTCATAATGCGTGATATCAAACAGGTGATGGACTTCCTGCAGATTGATCAGACTCGCCCAGCCTACGTGGAGGATATGATGGGCGTGTGGCTTCGCCGCAAACCTTGGTTCCAGGAGTGCAGCAACGTCCAGTACTATAGCCAGCACTCAAACAACACAGAGCTTGCCCTAGCCTCAGAGGACTTTGACCGCTTCCTGCAAGCTATAACCGGTCGTCGGAATAGTTTGAATGAGATCAAGAAAAAGAAGCACAGCTTCTTCGTCTCGTTGACGCTGCCCAATCTGCGTGATTGTGGTGAGATCCTGAGCGAGGCCTGTATTGGATCGGACGCCGTGGAGCTGCGGGTTGATCTGCTGAAGGACCCGAATTCCGATAGCGACATTCCTACCGTTGACTTTGTCGCTGAGCAGATGTCGTTCCTCCGCCGTCGTGTCACACTGCCTCTGATCTTCACCATCCGTACCAAGAGCCAAGGTGGCCGCTTCCCTGATGATGCTTACGAGGATGCTGCTGCACTCTACCGCCTGGCGTTCCGTTCAGGGTGCGAATTCGTAGATCTCGAAATCGCTTTCCCCGACGAGATGCTCCGCTCCGTGTCCGAGATGAAAGGTCACTCTAAGATCATCGCCTCTCACCACGACCCGGAAGGAAAGCTCTCGTGGAGCAATATGTCCTGGATCCCATCTTACAACCGTGCTCTGGAGTTCGGTGATATTATCAAGCTCGTGGGTGTCGCCAAGAGCCTGGATGACAACACTGCCCTGAGGAAGTTTAAAAACTGGGCCGCAGAGGCGCATGAGACACCGTTGATCGCGATTAACATGGGTGACAAGGGCCAGCTTAGCCGTATTCTGAACGGCTTCATGACCCCCGTGTCTCACCCAGCCCTTCCTTTCAAGGCCGCTCCTGGTCAGCTGTCCGCAACTGAGATCCGCCGAGGTCTCTCGCTGATGGGCGAGATCAATACCAAGAAGTTTGCCATCTTTGGTTCTCCTGTGTCTGCCTCGCGATCGCCCCCTCTCCACAACACCCTCTTTGCTGAGATGGGTCTCCCCCACCAGTACACTCATCTGGAGACCACCAACGTTGAGGATGTCAAGGACTTCATCCACGCTTCTGACTTTGGCGGTGCTTCTGTGACCATCCCACTCAAGCTGGACATCATGCCCTTGCTGGACGAGGTTGCTCAAGAGGCCGAGATCATTGGTGCCGTGAATACCATTGTTCCCGTTGACAACGGCGACAAGCCCCCCGTCTGGTCGGCTACAATACTGACTGGCAGGGCATGGTTAACTCCCTTCGCAACGAAGGCGTCTATGGCTCCAACGGCACCGAGAGCGCTGTTGTCGTTGGCGGTGGTGGCACCGCCCGCGCAGCTATTTTCACCTTGCACCATATGGGCTTCTCCCCGATCTACGTGGTTGGCCGCTCAGCCAGCAAGCTGGAGGGCATGGTTGCCACCTTCCCGACCAACTACAACATCCGCATCGTGGACAATCATACCCAGTTGGACACTGTGCCCAAGGTCGCCATCGGCACTATTCCCGCCGATCGCCCCATCGACCCTGGCATGCGTGAGACCCTCTGCCACATGTTCCAGCGCGCACAGGAGGCCGATGGCAAACTCATTGGCAAGTCAGTCGATGACCAGTCACCCCGCATTCTCCTTGAGATGGCCTACAAGCCTTCTGTCACCGCGCTGATGCAGTTGGCTTCTGATGCCGGCTGGAAGACTATTCCGGGACTCGAGGTTCTTGTTGGTCAGGGTGTTCAACAGTTCATTCACTGGACTGGCATCACCCCCCAGTACCACGTCGCACGAGTAAGTACTGTTCTTACCCTATCATCTTGATGCACAACACTAACCAATCAAAATAGAATGCTGTGATGGGCAACGATTCCGCATGATCACCATGCACTCTGAAGACGATACTGAATGCTTTGAACAAGCTTTGAAAAGGACAAAAGTACCAGTCCCGGATTCTCGCCTACTGGCGTGAACTTTTTTCGTTTATAAATAGCATTCTCTTTTCCGTTCCACTGGTCCCTAAAGTCTGTAGATGCTTGAAGTATACAAGTCGTCACAACTCAATCTCTGGGTACTTATACCACCGTAGTGCCATATGCACCAAACGCATAGTAAATTCAATAGTGGTATTTTCTCAAAATTTCTCAAACTAAGGTTTAAAGAGAAGAACTTCTGTAGAGCACGAACAACGTGCCATCCATTTACTGCGCCTTGGCCTCTGGTCTTTTAGAAATAGTTAGCCACACATCACGCCAGTATCCAACACCACCCTTGACCACGAACTGAGGCTTAGGCCTGTCCTTGACAGCCTCCGGCTTATAGCACCTGAAGAACTAAATCAAAGTTAGCATACATCTCGTAAACCAAGAGAAAGTTGTAAATTTTACCTGCAAAGGACCCTTGAATAATTCCATCATCGCAATATCCCTGCCAAGACACACACGCGACCCATAACCAAACGCCATATTATACTTATTGTACAACTTAGCCTTCTCGGCATCCAACCAACGCTCTGGCTTGAACTTCTCTGCATCTTCGCCGTACAGTGCCGGGTCGCGGTGCACCAAGTACGGGTTGGCTGAAATCTCCGTGCCAGCCGGGGCAAACTTGCCGAAGAGCTCGATGCCAGGCTCGGAGACGTAGCGGGGGAAGATGTTCGGTGCAGATGGGCAAAGACGCATGGTCTCCTTGACACATCCGACGAAGAAGGGCAGGTGCTCGAGGACTTCATTGTACTGGGGCATTTCGGAGATGAGGCCTTTGCGAGAGGCGGAGTCGATTTCCTCCATCATACGATCGTAAGCTTCTGGGTGTGTCAGGAGGAAGTGTATCATGGCCTGGAAGGCTGTTCCGGTAGTATCTGCGCCAGCAAGAAGGACGAGAAGAACCTCAGCGCGGATGTATTCCAGATCCAAGGGCTTGTCTTCATCCGTGCGAGCCTCGAGAAATGTTTGGAGGAGGTCAGTCTGCTCGATCTTTTTGCCGTTGTGGAGATCTTCGAGCCGTTCTTTGATCAGACGATCACGGAAGCGCATGAGGACACCAATTCCTGAGTTGTCTTGGGGTGTTGCAACGAGGTATTTCTTCATAAAGGTTGTTTTCATCCATGAGGTGAAAGGATGCAGGCGGGCTAGGAGGCCAAATGCTGGGAGGCCATCGTGGAAGCCTTTGATCAGGCCACCGATGTCTTCTCCCTTTTCGATGAAGCCGAATGGGCGGCCGAAACCGATCTCACTGATGATGTCGTATGCCATGTACACAGCCCACCAGGCAAAGTCGAAGGGCTCGCCGGTGTTGACGAAGCTTTGATCGAGCTTGTTGCTCCATTCGCAGATGCGCGCATCAATTAGCGGCTCTATCTTCTTAATGTTGGTGAAGCTGTACTGTATGTCAAGTTAGCTTATGTAGTTCGCATTAACTGTGCGGTCACCACTTACGGGACCAGCAAAGTGTTTCCGGAACTCAGCGTGTTGCTTGTGGGATCTCATATTGAACAAGGACTCGTTTTCGCCGAAGCTACCGGTGATGTAGTGGCCGGTCTTGTCGGCATTGCGGTGGTAGACTTCAGGGAGCTTGGAATGGTCGCTGACCAGCAGCAATGTTGGGGTAATGCGGACAACGGGGCCTAGGTGTACAAGTTAGGGATGCTGTTAAAAGAAGGTCAACCGGCAATTGAATTACCAAATTTCTTGGTCAACTCATAAGCCGTCAAGTACTCTGTCTCCTGTAGGTTCTGCTTCGCAATCCAAAGACGGGTCACGGAAGCCCAAAAAGGACCGGGAAATTCCTTAAGCGGATGGAAGAACCGGTAATGAACGATCTGAGAGACAGCCTTGAAGATGATATAGGCGATGAGCCCGAGGAAGATATTAGTGACTGTCACGAGTGACAGCACATTCTCGGCGAAGCCCATGATGGCTCTAAGGTGGAATGGAGAATGGAGGCATCGAAGGAGGGACACAAGTCTCAAAATATCCCACGCGATCAATGAATACTGTAGTAAGGAGTAAAAGACCATTGGCCAGAGTACATCCACATCAAAGATCCCACTCTTTCACGACTCCATACCGTCGTCCACTCTGATTTCCTTGATTTGCGCCTGGACCCGTCCGGGTTCAACGGCGCAGTTGATCGCCAGTGCTATACTACGCCTTAGTGAACCCCCTATTTCTGTTAAGTCCTTAGTAGTACTTATTAATTCTCTCATCTATTTTTGCTACATCATGGGGCTTAAACAGGATGGAGTAGCCAGTCCGCGTGTACGGCTTGCGACTCGAAGATGGAGCAGCGCGCACGTCCTACACGAGTAATATAAGACATCGGAGCCCTCGAATCGAGAAGGCAGGGATCGTCTCTACAGTTGGAGAATCTCATGCTTTCAAGAAGTCCAGGCATGATGGATCAGTGTGGATCGTCGACTCCATTTTCCTTGATTGAGCAACTACACGACAGGGAGCCTTCTCCGTATTCCAACATGGACTAAGTATCACGCTAGGGCGCTTGTGGAGACTGACCTGACGGGGCTTGACAGAACCGTGGCTCCACGCGATGGAAACTGTAGGCTTGAACGACGTGAAATCCACCTTTGACTCACGATATGAGCTACCCACGAACGTGTTGTTAATGAATCGAGTTTAATCGGTCCCTGGCGAGATGGCATGTTCATTTGGGCAAGCTGGGAACACGTTCCTGTACTCCGTACTTTGGAACACTAGTCAAAATCGTCGGGGGATTTTGACCTCTTATGGATAGCTACCTGTGTCAAGCGGTGTTCTCCATCAATATCCCTATTGCTTTGCTGATCAAATTGACCGGGGAGTCACGGGCTAAGCAAATCAGTCGACATTTCCTTAATAACTCGTTCTTATGTGCAATCGATATAGTCTCTAGTCGACCGTGGTGCTCGGTTCATAGCCTGTCTCGGCGGAAGCGAGCCCGGGTTGCAGTATAGCAATTCTCATGATTCGCACTCCGCCGTTGTTCCTTCTTTTTCAAGCGTAGATCGTGTCGATCGATAGCCGGACTCCTCCGCCTAACTGGCCTATCTGGTGTCTTTGATGGGTACCCATGAAGTACTCCATACCTCCAGCAGGTTCTTAGGTCGTGATTAGCTCGGCGAATTACCGAACGATAAAGGTCGAGGGGGTGTCGATTCCGTGTAGGAGTTTCTTATGTGTTTTACCATAGTTAACACGGACATATTCTGTATCGTCTAGGTTCGGTTCCCCTAAATACGTTCAGAACCTCGTTCTCACTCCCATTACAGCCTGCAAGCATTAACGAAGACGAGATCAACAAGACTTCGCACGCCAATTTCGCTTAGAAGTGACGCCGCTGAATGGAAACAAAAGAACGACCCACCGCGGCCACACTGGACGGCTCGGAAGGGGTAGACGGGTCATCGTGCAGATCGGATGCCTTAGCTGCATAATTAGCACGCTGTTGGCGCGGGAAAACTCTTTCTCGGAACATCGCGAGGGATCTGGGCTTTCGGGGGTGAAACGCCAGAGCGACGATCTCATCGCCCCCTCTCCACCTAACCCGCACTAACCTGACGAGCTCTTGGTCGAGCCTGGTTAGCCCTGTTCGAAAATGAACTTAAAGGGCCACAATTGTTTTGACACAGACTTTAAACTCGTCGCGGCGTCCTGTCATTTGAAGTCTAGTACTGCGTGGTTGCTGTTTCCTACTTCGTACTTCTTCTAATTAAAATCACCGTCTCTCCCAGGTTTCCATCGAGATGAAAACAAGTAGGTAGATCGGTATCTAAAGACGTTCTTTTTTAGTCGGAAAATCCGAGACCGACGTGTGCACTGTGCTATTTTCTGTTTTCCCCTCGATAGGATCGCCCCGTAATCGCGATGGGCATCGCATACCAGCGACACATCGGTGACTAGTAACAAAGTAGCATAGTTCACCCCCTGAGTTTGTGGTCACCTATTTCCAAATAGGGAGTACCCCATAGATTCATGAAGCACACTTGGACCCTTAGACGAATCCGGATTATACGTGATCAACGCAAATACGAGACGTCGAAACAACCCTGCGCGACCCACGACCTTTACGAGTCTGTGAACCAATCCAAGCCTTTCTGTGGAGGTCTTCAAACAAGGACTGCTGAACGGCTGCCGGGCAAGATTATGGGTCCGTCGTCGCAGGCGTCAGAGCTCCCGACACGGAGCTCCTGGACCACATCTCCGCGTCTGGAAAGCAAATCAGGTTTGATACCTCACTGGATCCACCAGCACCGTCCTCCTCAAAATTGAGAGCGGCTCGACGTTAGCATGCTTGATCTGTTTTGCCGTGCGCAGCAAGACCTGGCCATTTGCCTTCTTCGGGCAGGCAGTTGCAAATCTTCCCTATCCCCACTGCCGTGCAGCGGTTTTCCTATTGGGGTGCTGTGGATCTGGAAGCTGCTAGGAACAGGTACCAACAACTCACTAGCCAGCACGGACTCTGTCCTAGGTCCCAGGGGTCTGTCTGTACGCTCGTGATAAGTGCGAACGGTGGTACTTGCGTTCGTACTTTTTCTTTTTCTCCCATTGCCTTCGCTTACTTTTATTTTTTGATGCCTGCTGTCTTTCTTTTGTCCTGGTGACACCTTTTCTAAAGACAAGAGGGCCTATTCCATGCTACCAACCCGGGAGGCTGATTGGTTTAATTGATTTGCCTTTACCATTCACTCGTTTCATTCATCATGGCAGGCGACCATGGTTCTCAAGGCCCTGTCGTGGTAGGTCTTTGCATTGCATTTGCTATCCTGACGTTTATTGTTTTGTCTTTGCGACTCTTTGCACGTATTTACGTGCTGGGAAAGATGGGTCTCGACGACTGTAAGTCACCACTCTCCCTCACGCTCTGGGTGTATACTAATTGCAATATCCATAGACCTCATCATTGCAGCTAGTGTAAGACGGGACTTTCTCGGTTCAGATAGCTTCAACTAACAAACGCAGCTTTTATCATGGGCATTCATTGCTGCCACGATTGCCGGTGAGTATGCTGCTTCTCTCTTCGTGGACATAGATCTGACTATTTAAAAGCGGTTCAAAACGGGCTAGGAAAACACTACAAGTATACCGATAAGTCGAAATTGATCGACTATTCATTTGTACGGCCCCCTTCTCTACATCTCACTTTCCACCACTAACCTTCCATAGGCCGTCTGGCTGAGCTCAATGTTCTACCTCGCTGCTCTGGGCTTCGTCAAAACTTCTGTATTATGGTTCTACACCCGGCTAGGAGACCGCACTCTCACCCGCATCGCCTACATGATGATTGGTGTCATCATTTGTCAAGCCACCTCCTTCGTTCTCGTCGCAGCTTTCCAGTGCCAACCTATCAGCAAGGCCTGGACTGGTACTGGTCCCGGAAAATGCGTCAATATCAACATTTTCTACCTCGCCAACGCGGCCCTTAACATCTTCACGGATCTCCTGACCTACACCCTCCCCATCCGAGTCATCTTCAAGCTGCAGATGCCTCGCAAGCAGAAGATTGTCCTTGGCTTCATCCTATGCCTGGGTCTCTTGTACGTTCCTCATTCCGAAGACTTCTACTCGTTTCAATTCTTAATAAACAACCTATAGTGCCTGCATCTCCTCCATCATCCGAATCACCTACATCCCTGCGATGCTCACCTCGATCGACTACACCTACGCCATCAGCGGTGCAATGTATTGGTCCGTAATCGAGACCAACGTCGGTATCCTCGCCGCCTCTATCCCCTCCTTCAAAGCCATCGCCTCCCGCTTCGTGCCCCGCTTCATTGGCGAGTACAGCAGCGGGAGGAAATCCTACGGCCCCTGGTCTAGCACTGCGGCTGCCCGTCGATACGGATCGGGCTTCGCCAAGGTCACCGACCCCACCAACATCACGATGAACACGATGAATGGGGACAAGGATGCTACTATGGGTACGCAGATTGTTACGACGACGGCGGATAACTCCAGTGAGGAGCGTATCATCATCCCTGATGGTAAAATTTTCACGCAGACGGAGATTGAGACGACGGTTGAATCGACTGGGCCTTTGGATTCGACCGGCGAGCGGGCTCGTCAATCGAAGCGAAGCTTTTTACGTTAGGATGATTTTTTTTTCTTTCTTTAGGGTTGCTGTCAGTCTGAGATACCGTTCCTTTCGGTCTTTCTTTTCTATCGTGCTGGGATACCCGGTTAAAAACGCACTCGTTGTATCAACACTACTTTCTACGATACAAACCACCTGATTTAATGATTTTTTTTTTCAAGCTTCTTGGTAGATTAATACGTGACTTCGAGTAAGTGTTTTTTCAAACAATATTCTAGTCTCTCTTGGAACTCTACTCATTCTTTGTGTAGGGCCGATCCAGAAACGTTATGCAGGGGTGTTACTCTCTTGCTCTTTTTTCAATCTCTGCTATAGTCCTCTAGGGGTCCTTCTAGTAATAATGTGGCCTTTTTTCTACTTTTCAAGCCTCTTCAAATACATACAGACGGGCAATTCATGGTCTCCTATTTTCATTTGCCTCCTCCGTCCAATTGTGGAGATCTCGTCGACCATCGCTCTACAGAACCAACAAAGCAAAAAGGAACATCGTACCGATCTTTGAGGGGACAAAAAAGAAATATCTCAGGTTGTTCTGTAGGAATAGCCGAACGCGGGGGTCGAACCCGCAACCTTGAGATTAAGAGTCTCACGCTCTACCGATTGAGCTAGCCCGGCAGGGCTTGGTGTGGAGCTAGGCTTGAGCTAACCGATAAAAAAAGAATGCTTCCCACCCCATTTTAGAGGGCAAAAAAAGGAATATCTCAGGTTGTTCTGTAGGAATAGCCGAACGCGGGGGGTCGAACCCGCAACCTTGAGATTAAGAGTCTCACGCTCTACCGATTGAGCTAGCCCGGCAGGGCTTGGTGGTGGGGCTAGGCTTTTTGAGAACCTTGACAGCATTTCTCAAAAGCTGCTTAGCTCTTTAGTGATTGTGACCTGCCTCTTGTGTTACCCCATGCCTTTTCCATCGATTATGCTGATACATTAGAGCTGAGATTTACCGGCAATGAATTTCACAGAACCGACATGTCTGACGAGGATATATTGGTGTTGGTATCTTAGGAGGCAAGGTATTAAGGAATATATATTCAGACAGACACTGGGGTTACAGATAACGGGTCTGCTTCCCATGTTCCGAACCTATTCTTTTGCTCACAAGACGATATACAACGTTCTACTTAAGATCTCTACTACAAGTCCCCAGTGGATTTTTCTCAATTCCTCTCAATTCCAACATAGATGTCATTCAAATATATTTTGAAAAAGTCTCAGCGGTAGTAATCAATCAACTATGTATATTGATTTCTGTATCTACGTAGTGCACAAAGTACACGCTTAGATTCTAATCGACTAAAACAAGGAGCAAAATATTGCAACTTCGCTCTCGCAAAGGGTTTTCAGGCTCTTAGGTCTCCAAGTGAGGCTCTTGTGGCTTGGATCGACCGCCCGCCCGGGTGGAGCCGTGGGAATCTCTGTTGAAACCCATATCTCGGAAACAAAACGAAGCATGTTTTAGACCCGAGCTCGGACTCGCCGACAAGCTTACTAAAGATCCCCACGCCAAGCACAAGCACAAGTCCGCGTGGGCCAGAGTTGCTCACAGGCTGCACGTTGAGTTCAGCTGAAGCTGTTACCACGTTGCAGGCCGCATAAGGTTGACGTGGATTGGCCACCGAATCGAGCCGCGCCACACAGATCTACCCGAGTCTAATCCTATCAGATACGAGCGATCTGGCTCTACCCAGGTCACCGGGATATCTGAGCGTGGTTGGACTGAGCTAGTTTCGAATTAGCTCCAATCGAGTCTCAGATGGCCAGAGACACGCAAGCCGACCGGGGAATCCGCCGAACGGTAATCCTCGAGTTTCCGAGAATAGCATAGACCTCTGAAGCGAGGTCGAGTATACGAGACTGTTTTAACAGTTACCATATTTACCATCTGGGCTGTGTTTCGATCGTGTTTTGACTACGATGGACAGGATACTTGATAGGCAACCACGCTGGCATACCACCCCTTGCTGAGACTCATGTCGATCATGTTCCAGAAAACATTCTTGGAATTCCAAATATGAGTCAACCCTGGAACATGGAACGTGGGTGCATTTCTCAGCAAGAGTCATCCGATGCAATGTTTACTAAAGCAGTAGGACGATGCAGTACTAGCATAGAGTAGCCTAAAGTGGTACATAGTAGATCACCAAGCTAGTACGGGTGGAGCCAGAATACCACGTCTAAGACGGAGTACAGTGAGCCTAGCGTTCACCTGACCACGAATCGTAGAATTATGCGCACCAGGTGTAACACGGAATGTTGAGAGAAAAATTTTCCTCAGCACGGAGTCCATACTTCCGGAGCAGGTCGGGAACTCGGCACTAAAGGCTTCTGGGAAGGCTTCTGGAAGCCCCTAGTGCGACCGTAACTTCCTTAGCGGCGTACCCGGCCTTACGAGCTGTGTGGCTGAGCCCTTCAAACTCTCCCAGCCAATTGTTTGCAAACGAAATCTCTGCTGCATTAGTCCATTCTAATTCTGCTTCTGCAAGTCAGTCTGGCGGGACACACGGCATTCTTGGCTTGAGGTCAGCACTCTAACAGAAAAATTTTCTCTCTGCTGTAGTGCTGCAGGGGCTCGCGTGCCAGATGTGAGCTGACTCTGTATATGCCTAAAGAGGAAGGTCCTCTTCGACATTCCTAATGGGGGCAGTACATCGTAGACTACGTATACATGACCTACGCAGTAGTAGTAGGTATCATAGACCATACAAGGTGGGGGGATGGCCTGAGGGAATCGCCACTTCCCCGGACGCAACCACGTTTTGTTTTTGTTTTTTTTTTTTTAAATCTTTTTAATTTTAACTTTTTTTTTTGTTTTGTTCCAAGAATAACATACTCGGCCGCAGAGGTCTGGAATCCGAACTATTCATTAGTGTGCTCGGGGCTAGGGTCCAGACTGTTGTTCGGCTCGGCACCCCGGGTCTATTTCGGCGTGACCTTGCAGTCAACAGCTAGAACACAGTAGAATCTGATTTTTAGGACCATTCTTCGTCGGCTGATAGCAGCGCATTAGCCGTATTGCAAGTAGTGTGTTTTCCAAATCAGAGCAGGCCATGTCGGACGAGAGGAGTCCTCGGGCCCCGGAAGGCTACCGGGCTACTCACCCATGAGCCGGATCTGGCACGGTAACACAGAACACGCATGCCATGAAAGGCGCTAAGTAGCCTCACCCGTACCCCCCGTATTACTCGGGTCTCGTGTTGTTCAGCACTTACGGTCGGCACTAGTGTTAGTCGCAAATCTGCGAGCCCGGCAGTTAACCGAGCAGGGATACGACGGACTATTTGGTGTACTCTCCGGGAAATACGGCTCTGAGTCAATCTTTGTCAAGTTGTTTCGTGATTTCTAGCTATTTTATTTTATTTTTATTTTTAAATTCCTGTCATTCTGTTTTCATTTTCATTTTCCTAGCCATTCAGGTAGTCTTTCATTCTTTTATCCGCATGTGAAGAAGAGTCATACTTTGAGCCATGTGACCAACCCCGGACGTGGGATCCAGGGTCTCGTAGCCGAAGGTCTCAGGTCTCACCATCGGAGTCGGCCGTAAAAAGGTCACGGGACCCGCTCGCCTGATGTATAGGGTCAGCTGACGAGATCCTCGAAAACTGGAGACTCTAAGCGAGCATGTACTGTGTACCTCGGATACAGTATTCTTATAGTACTGCCCAACGTTTTCAAGACCACCTGCCAAAACCAGCACTTCCCCAGAAGAATGTGGAATGCAAAATGCGGGTGCCCAAGGTGCATCGTGGCGCAGTCGTGGCTAGTACTCGATGTACAGCGTACACTACCGGAACCTCGGTAGGGAGTCCACATTCCGCGTGACTTAAGGTGTGGCACAGCCCTATGGCCTTTTCAGGCTAAAAATGGCCGATCGGAACTAGTTCCCAATTAGGCATTGGGGCATGCAGGAATCTTCCAGTGCAGAGTTTTCTAGGCTAGTGTTTCTAAGCGAAGGAATCTGGGTTCCTGTATGACTCGAGGCAGCACTGTTTTATTCTTATTAATTATTTTTGACATCAACGCGCATTCTGTATCCCACGGCCCATAGCCTATAGCCCAATAGTATAGAATAGAATACAAAGCGGTGGATTAGTGGCTGATCAAACTGAAGCCACGACCCACCTTTGTGAGAGCAAGGGCTGAAAATGGGCGATCATGCGAAAAAGTGGACCCGCGAGCGACCGTCCCCCCGTGTGGTAAGCTTGGGTAATTTTGGGTAATTTTGGGTAATGGGTGACCATGATTAAATACGCTAGCGTACGGTAACAGTGAAATGATCTTGCGGACACGCCGATTGGGCTCAAATGACGTCGAACTAGTCCGCATCGCTCGGGCTTTTATAGGAGCGCCCACCCTCAAAAGCCCTCCACTTCCTTATTTCATATACATCTTTGTCTGATTATTTCATTTATAATCACCTCGCCTTTTAAGACTCATCCAACCTCCGATCGAGTCATCCTTCAGTACCAAACTCTTCCATCCAACCAGACTATTAAAGTTCACCCTCAACCACTCGATTCGTCACGAGCCTCTCGACGTTTCCAGACTCTTCGCAAACCTCGATCCAGACTTGGTCATTCAACCCAAACCACCGGTTGGCACGGCCACAATTGCCTAGGGATTTCTCGGAAACTGAGCCGCTCCTATAAAGACTCGCCTTCCCCCGGTGGCAACATCCTCTTTATCCACTCTCTGACGTCCTAAACGTGATACCATTATGCTTATGTATCCACGTAAGGGTCTCATCACCGATCCATATCATCCAGAAGACATCACCATACAAGACGATCAATATCCGCAGAGCTTTGACGACAACTCTTTGCAGTATCAGTCGTCGTTACAACCGCCTTTCCACTATCAACCCCAGTTCGCCTCTCCGCCTTCATCCGCGCCTTCCTCACCCACCTTCTCCTCTCCAACCTTCTCCATCCCCTATCCCCAGGCGGACACTCAGTCTCTCGGGGCTCCTTCGATGACCCCCGCTTCTTCATACAACCCGTCCTTTGACATCCAGGGCTCCGCCTCACCCTCCCAGCAGTATCTCCCACAATACCAGCAATACTACACGCCCATGTTGGCCCAACAGCCCATCGCCAGCAACCAGAGTTGGGACGGCAACTTGCAGTTGCTGAGCCCGGCTCGCATCCCATTCCCCCAGAAGCCGTCGCCCGGTTCAGCTTCTTCGCGATCTGCTCCTTCGGGTCACCCGGTCTCGCCCAACCTGAACTCTCACCGACGATCGACTAGCAACTCTAAGCCGCTGCCCACACCTTCTCAGACTCCCATCCAGAACTCCTTCTTGGCGGCTCCCTTCCAGAACTACGACCCATCGTACCACGATGGTAGTCGCGCCGAAGCCGAGTCTGCTATGAGAAGGGCCATTTTGGATCAACAGCAGAAGCACCAGACTTCCCCTCAGCAGCAGCAGCAGCAGCAGCAGAGCGAGTACTCTTTGGCTCCCTCGGTTTCGACTATTAGCCACAACTCGCCTGTTACCCCGCAGACCAGCCTGGAGGAGCTTGACGAGTCGAAGATGACCAATGGTGAGAACCGATTTGCCGATGTAGACTGTTGGATGAACGATTACTTACAATCCGACGCAGAATACGCCAACGGCAACAGTGGCATGATTGGTATTCCCAAGCTGAACCGCACCATTTCCGATATCTACCAAGACGAGCTGTATAACCCTAGCATCATGGCGGCTCCTCAAATGAACAAGCCCATGAACCAGAACCTGCTGGCTCCGCGCAATGTCATTGCCGACCGCCTCAATGCCGCTAACCAGGGCCATCTGACTTCTCGCTCGGGATCTCCCTTGGGCAGCATGAAACGCGATCACTCTCCCTTCCGTGCGTCGTCCCCGTTTGCAGGCGACTTGAACGCTCCTCTCCCCCCTCAGATGGCTACCAGCGTCCCTATGTCTCAAAACATGGGAATGTCCTCTGGCAACCCTGGTGACATCAAGACCATGTCCCCCAAGGATGCGGTGTTGGACTTCAACGAGGGTGACGATGCGGCTATGCCTCCTCTTTTCACTCCCGGCCAGGGTGACTTCAACCTGGGTGATGCTCTGGGTCTGCGCCGCGAGAGCTCTGGCTCAATGCGCCTTCCACAGACCATGACATCAATTGAGGCATTCCCGACCCAGTACGCTACAGCCCAGCCTCATTTCGGATACCACCAACAGACTCAGCGCCAGCCGATGATGCAACAATCCGACTTCCCTCCCTCTCTTCCTCACTTCGAATCCAGTGGACAATCGTCTGTGGACATGGCTCCTCAGGCTCATGCCAAGCTGCCTATATCCGAGGGCATCACCCGCCCGAGTAACACCTCCTCGGATGCTGGAACCTACACTTGCACATATCACGGCTGCAGTCTCCGATTCGAGTCTCCCTCCAAGCTTCAGCGACACAAGCGCGAGGCACATCGCCAGACTACCCCCGGTGGCCACTTGATTACTCGCGATACTTCGCTTCGCAACTCCCAGGCTGGACCTCACAAGTGCGAGCGTGTCAACCCATCTACTGGGAAACCGTGCAATTCTATCTTCTCGCGACCTTACGACCTAACTCGCCATGAAGATACGATCCACAACGCGCGCAAGCTTAAGGTTCGATGCCACTTGTGCACCGAGGAGAAGACCTTTAGCCGCAATGATGCCCTTACACGGCATATGCGCGTTGTGCATCCCGAGGTCGATTGGCCTGGCAAGCAGCGTCGTCGCAATCAATGAGCTCCAAAGTGATCACTCTGTGCCTTTACTCTTGTGATATGACGTCACACCACCAATCTCCATCCGGACCCACTTCGGTTCAAATTCCGTGAAGGTTCAGTCTTTTGATTGGTTCCTTTCCACCACCGGATTCCCCACTTTGACGTCAGCGACCCGAACCCCCCATCGATCGTGACGTCGATGATCGGGGATTCATGCCAGATGACGCGGGTCTTAACTCTCTCAACCCCTAACCTGACGTGTGCGTGCCCTTGGCACCCTTTTGATCCATGTTATTTTTCTGGAAAAAAAAATTAAGGGAGGTATCTGCTAGTACCGAGCTGTCTCATACGTTTCTCTCGCTTGCGGCTTTTCATGCCTGTTACGAACCTCATTTTTTATGTATTATTATCATTCCACCCCTGTACGATTTGACGTGATGATGTCTTTTTGCATGCGACTCGCGATCCCTTTTTTTGCATTTGCTCTTGGTGTTGTTTCTGGGCGGCGTTGTATATGGGTTTAGGTGCCTCAAAGTGCACTTGCTTGTATAATACGAATATGGACCAAAAACTGTACATTATGGACGTTGGATAGCTTATACAATTGATGAATACTCGAACCTGAACACTTTCTCAATATTTCCCTCGCGTAGCACGAAGTACAAAGCACAAAGTACACGGTACTTTTACCTTGGACAATTGTAGGGTCCATTATGGAGACCGGGGGACTGGGGACAGTACCCCAGTTTCCAAGCCAACGCGAACCCCTGCCCAAAGAACATCTCATACCTCTTAATCAAGCCCTCAGGTCCTTCCTAAACGTACTTTGAGAATATACCTGAAACGCCCTCCTTACATGAAGCGACCTAAGTACCCCCGGCCCCCGTCCCCTCCCCGTCCCACCTGCAGAGATCGTCCCCCTAGCGCGCCCGCGGCCAGCGGGCAGCAGAACCCAAAAAAAGGACGCCCACTCTCCACCATGTTCCATCCCTCCATCCAATCGATCCCCATAGGGCACCGGGACGCACCTCTACACTGTGTACCTCTGTTACAGTAGCTCTCTCCTGGAACGGGAAGGGATATGTCTATCAAGTGGGGCGTGGCTTACACCCAGCCCCATCGAGCGTTCGTCATCCACTTTTCAGAGTGGACTCTTGTGGAAGGGTTGGATGCCGAATGATGGGGCTCCCTTCGCCGGTGAGATGTATGTAATTTCTGGATTTTGCTCGGTCCTATGAAATCATCTTGAACTCATTTGGACAAGGGATGGGTTGGACAAAATCAGGTCTCGCTCCGCATGGTTTGGGCTTTTCTTGTTTTTGGAAATGCTAAATTTGATCACGGGAGGTAGATCTATAGAACTTGGTTTGTGGGACTTGGGAAGCTGGAATTGAATTTATTTTTTTTGCTGAGTCAGATGCCTTCTGTATTGCACAGAGCTGACAGATCTACTGTACATCAGAATCAGGAGACACAGACATGATACTGTATGGCAGGGAGCGGGTCATTTCGTTTTCGTTCATGGAAAGATCCTATTGGCGGCTAGATGGAGGAAACAAAAGCCGGGGTACGTAGGAGGACAATTTGCAGCCATTGATTGGGCTGGAGAGGTGTCAGTTTTTAGAAGCTATGGTGGAGGTCATACAATAGGGGTCCACTGTGGCTTGAGATCGTCAGTGGGAATCATTTATTGTATTATGTTTTACATGTACACCCGTTATCGATAACAGCTGGTATGCTGTATTTCATAGCTGTGGCGGTGCGATGACTCAGCGAGCCTGCTGGTTTGGGCTTAGAGTATGTGGGGCGTGTAGGTTTACTGTGTTGCGTGGCTGGCATGTGGCTTGAGGTATGTGGGTGGTGGGTTGCATGGTGGTGGGTGGTTTCATAGGTTGAGAAGTTTTGTATCGCCTTGTGTAACTGCTATTTTTAGGGTGTCGTACAAGGTATGGTTTGATCGAATATTGATATACGTGTCCAGGAACCATGTGCTCCGGAGGTGTCGGACAAGTTTGATATCCAAATACGAGATATTACCGGTAAGCCAGGAAGATATTGCAGGTGGGCCTGAACGCCTTTGATCGTGGTCTATCTGACTGCGCTGTTTGGAAAGGGCTGTTTAAAAGGATGCCTAGAATGGGAATGAGGAATCATCCCGAAATACGTTTCGAAGCACTGCCTCAGAAGAGGGTGAGAAAGAATGAGAGCATCGAAAGACTTCAGAACACAGCAAACGATTTACCAATCATCTATACCAATATATTCTCCTTGATTTAACTATCAACACTAATCAAGAAATAACGAAATCCCGCTCCGTATATAAGTAGCTATCAAATGCAAGTCTATAGTCGTCCAACCTCCGGATCCAATACATCAAATCAAAGCAGCCTACCCAGCACCCGGCCTCATCCGGATCGCGAGCGCCTCCCCAGCAAGCCCATGAACACTCCTTCTAACCCCAACACCCCACTCAACAACTCTCTTCATCTCCTCGCTCCCCATGGCAGCCGCGTACTCCGCCGCACTCCCCCAATCCCCCCTCGCCTCAGGGTCCGCTCCATGTTCCAGAAGCCACCGTACCCTCTCCACAGCCTTCGCCATGACCGCATACATAATCGGATGATGCTTCACCAGCACTGAGTCTCCCCTCTGATTCACATCCGCTCCATTAGATACCAGTAATGCCATCACCGGTATCCGACTCACGTCGAACTCTTTACTAGCAACTTCATGTGTACTCGCGCCAGGCGTGCACGCACCAGCAGCATAGTGTAATGGGGTACCATTCTTGATCTCGGCGCCGGCGTCGAGAAGCATCTGCACAGCCTCTACGCTTCCATGTGTAGCGGCTGCTTCGAGCGCGGCGCATGAAGCTGGATCAGAGTCACAGTTCCGATCACCGCTGAATCGCTGCGCGCCGAGATTCGGGTTCGCGCCGTTTTCGAGGAACCAGCGGAGAAGTGCAATGTTGCTGACCACCTTTGGCAGTAGAACGGCTCCGTAGTTCCCCGGTGAATTAGGAGTCCAGCCATGTTGTTGTAGGATCTGGAAGAGCTGGATCTGGAGATTTGCTGGTGCGTCCAGGATGTGCAGTGGTGTTTGGCGGACGAGGCGTGCGCCATGCCCGAGTAGATCCCAGGCAACAGCGGCGTTTCCTGCTCTTAGGGCGAGAGTTAAGCCGTGGTGTAGTAATGCTGGGGAGATGCTCTCTGGTGGGACGACAGATTTCGCTGCGGAGAACGTTCCCTGGCTGCAGGCTGTTTCATAGGCGCCCATCCACTGTGGACTGGATCCGATGAAGCCGATGTCTGTAGGCTTTGTGATGGGGATGCCGTCATATGAGGAGCGGACCATTCCCGACATACGGTTCATCTCTTGCGGTGATGGTCCATTGATGTTGGCTTGGCTTAGTTGCTGCTGTCTGGCAATCATGTTCATCATTTGCTGGGCGCGAGCTTGCTCCATTTCCTGGGCTTGAAGCGCTTCAGGACCCAGGGCGCCGCTCATATCTTTTGGTTTGCGCCTGCGTAGACCAGGTTCTGGATTTGCCGCTGCGCTTGGTGAGATGGTAGCGTCTCTTCGCCCAGCATGACCGGTCAGTCAGGAACAGTGGGGTGATGGGCTCCAGATGAGCCACGGAGCGTAGGCTTGGAGAGTTGGTTTAAAGGTCAGGCCGCCCAGGCTTGAGCCGCACTTTGACGGCCCCTGAAAGGACCGGGCGCCGCGATGCATATGATGACTCATCTCGAAGTCAAGATCCAGGATACTGTTTAGAGTAATTTAGTACATTGGTAGTTTCCCAAGATAAAACATCTTCAATGGGTCCTGTGATATTGCAATACAGTCGTTGGCGGATTTATTTAAGTAGAGTTCCTTGGTACTGTGCGGGTCTCGGGAAGTTACTCGCGAAGTGTGAAGATCTTATACATCGTCAATCATTAAAATCAAGTACTACGCATTAGTTATTCAATCGCTGAGTTGAAATGAAACAAATGCTGCTCCATGCATCACTCAATCAAGCATCAACATCCATCGTCGTTTACTCTTTTTTCTCTTCGGACATTGTCCCAGGCAGCTCCGCAAGCTGAGTATTGATACTCGTGATATGAGACCCGAAGCTCGCACCTGGGCTGCTGACACTGGAGTCCAGTTCATGACTCACGGTCGGAGACTCGGCAGATAACTCAACTTGGCTAGCCCCCGGCAACTCCGTCCTTCGCCTGGGGTTGCGCAATCGTGCCCAGGCAAACCTGTGAGGCACGAACTCTTCCGGAGCTTCGTGAATATCGGTTTCCTCTTCTTGGCCCTCGGTCGATGATGATAACCCTTTCTGCTTTCTCTTCCGGTGAATAACAAGTAACACCAGGCCCGCGATGATGAAAGCAACACCCACGCAGGATCCTACAACCACGCCGGCGATTTGGCCGCCAGTGAGGTGATTGCTACCTGATTCACTGGTCACATTGGTCGCGCTGGTCGTATTTCTCGCGACGGCACTAGGTTGTTTGAAGAAGGTTGCGACTGCTTCGTTACTGAACCCGTCCGACGGTTTTGCCATGCTGGCTGAACCTGTCGATCTTCGAGGCTGTTAGCTTGGACCTAACATATCAATGGTGAAGAAACTTGCCCGCCGCCAATGACATTGTAGATCTGGGAGGGAAGTGTATATTCGCCTGCATCTGGGTCGTATACTTGCCCCCATTGGGTATTGTTTAGGTTAAGTATCGCCACACTTTTCGTTTCCCAGTCACATCCCTTTGTTATGGAATCATATCGAATCCCTCCCACAGTCAACATTTGCGAATTGGCGACGAGGTGACAGGTGTGTCCATAGCGAGGCGAGATTCCTTCGAGCAGTTTGATCCACGTGAATGACGGGATCGTGAGCACATAGGTCTGATCATAGACTTGATCCTTGTCTCGGCCGCCATACATGTATATGCTGTGGCTTGAGTTGTCCGGTGCTGAGGCTACCACCAAACAAAAGTCGGTTCGTGCGGCGGGGACGGAGCCTGTCGTAGCCTGTGTATACCAGGTTCCATTCGAAGCGCCATTGTCAATTGATGCGACATCGAGAAAGTCGACACTGTCAAAGGATACCTTTGCAGATTTAGTAAATAAACCAAGTGCGGACTTGAAGTTCAAAACTCACGTATGTCCCCAAATCCGACAGTTCGCTGTTGCTTGATGGTTTCGTTACTCCACCCATTGATA
The DNA here is from genome assembly GCF_028827265.1 of Penicillium atrosanguineum. NCBI lineage: Eukaryota > Fungi > Ascomycota > Eurotiomycetes > Eurotiales > Aspergillaceae > Penicillium > Penicillium atrosanguineum. The sequence goes on along the minus strand of NW_026623133.1, from coordinate 3,462,440 downwards.
CCAGCACGCCTTCGGAGCCGACATTTGGCACGTAGGCCAGGCCACCCATAGCCCGAGGGTAATTGTCCAGCGAAGATGTGGAGAGATTGGTGGCGATTTGCGATGTGGTATTGAGCACAATCATACCATCAAGATATCTTCGAAAATTCGAAAAATGCGCATAATTGCTGTTTGTTCCATTGTCAATGAAACCATTCAGGTAAAAGGCAAGCCCTTTATCTGGTGCTTGTGTCCAGGCTCCTCCAGCCGGTTTGTCTGGTACCTCCAGGGATACATCGTATTGTTTCCACGCCTCTGTAGAGGACCCATACGACCATAGGGAATATGTTGGAGCGGTTGGCCATTGGAAACCGGGCGCGCTACGGTTGGCCCATGACACAGTACCTCCGTAGAGATAAATATTTGGGTCGTTCTCGGCACCAGCGAATAAGGCACCACGAAGATTGTTTGGGGGGTACGTTCCCGTGCTGACATCGGCCGTTTTATCGAGCGCTGTCACTGAAAGGTTCACTTTCCAATCCCAGGTCTCATTCATCGCGATTGCGATCAAGTACTCATCTGCGTCAGTGTTAATATTGCATATCCATGTTGGTTCAGCTCAAAACAGGCACATACTGTACCCAATGATCGGGTTCGATTTCTGCGCTCCTCCACTGTTCTCTGCAAAGACCTCCAAACCGCCATCGATATAAAGTGCGTCGTTTTTCAAAACGGCTGCGCTTAATTGTCAGTGACTTGCACTTATCAACACTGGTGAGACCGACACTGATGATATACTCGCTGGCAGAATCTGTTGATCGGATCGATGAGAGACGTTGAATTGGTGGAGTCGGTGGAGTTGGAAGTACCAATGACTCCATCGACGAGAGCGAGGACTGCTACAGCAATCAGGATCAACTGCATTGCATCTTCCATCAAAAAGTCTCGAGGCGCGGTCAAAGTAAGAGCAATGCAGATATTAAACTCGGCTCTTGGCCAGCTTCATAAGTTATGGGAGCAATTCTGTCGGCTCCCCACGACTAATGAGGGTCAAGCCTGACTGCAGCTAAGATATTCGGTAAACATTTAGTTGGCCCCCAAATACGTTCGGCTCGCGAGCTGCATCCGGTCCGGGTTAGTCTGGTGTGTAGTCTGCAGTGTGCCCACGAGGGTCCGGCTCGGTCTAGATGTCATTCTTATGTGGAATAGAGTGTGCGGCATTGGTGGAAGATTTCATCCCACCAACTCGGGCAATGGTCTTATGCGGGCGACCGATCCTCGTCGATTGAAGGGCTCGCCTTCCGTCGTTGCCATGCGCTGTCCCAGGGTGAGGGCTACTATCTCAATTTTCGGTCTTGGTAGTCCCTACTCTACCACTAGCCTGGAATCAATGGCTTGGTGTGATCCTCCGGTGTCGCTGTATTGGCCGGTCGGCATTGTGGCTGCTGAGTGCATCCACGTTGTTCGCTGACTTGCGCTAGTCAGTTATTGCAGATTCTCCTTGACCCTGGACATAACTCCGGTTATCTTGGTGGCTTGAGCAGGGGTTATAGCGCTGGTCGCCAAATATTGCAAGCGGAGTCTGGCGTTTGCCGTGTTGGTGTAGCAGTCAAGTCTAGCCCCCATCATTTGGTAAGCTTTGGGGGCTTGTGGTGGTAAATTGACTCGGTATTTGGTACTAATTTCCCGACGAGATTGCGATTTAATCGTAATCTCTGACTATGAGCGTACGGGGTGACTTCACGAAATCCGAGTCTTGCCAAGAGTTGGGAGCGGATCTTGCGGTAGTAAGTGAAACTTGCTCCTCTTGGCAGGCCTATCGAATTGGATCGTTTGGGGTTGGTGTCCTGTAGAGCCGGAATAATGACAAGGTTGATGGCATGCAGATGGTATTTGGACAGTGTGGATCACATAGACTCTAGACACTCTGATGCAGTATCTCGGCCGTCGGGCTGCCACTAGTCGCGCCGCTCAGTGCGGCTGGCATAAGCACAGCATCATCGTTGCGGTGGGTAATCTGGCTGGAAGAAGGGCGCAAATCAGTCCACTTGATGATAGCCTTCGAGTGTTGCTGGTCAGTTCATCACTTCGTTGTCAATGTGAGTGCTGACTGGGTGGTGGATGAAACTTGGTTGTGCCTATAGTGCCAAGAAAAGTTGAACCCTCAGTTGAACCCCTCTTGAGGGTCCAATCAGGATGCCGGTGTTCAACCACATCCCTCAGCAAAACATCAGCGTTTCGATGGTAATCAACTTGAGATTATATACAAGTAGCCATATAGTATTATTCGATCTTTATTTTTGGGGATTCTGCTGGGGTTGCGGTTTGAAGTTTCCATATTCGTTATGTTGTCCCGATGCCAAGCAAAGTTGAACCCCAGTTGAAACCCCGGTCGGGGTTCAACCCAAGTGCTGAGATTCAATAGCTTCCCACAGCATCACTTCAACCATTCCGATGGGACAAAGCAGGCATATAGATACAGATAAATCTTTAATTACACTTCGACCGGGTTTTCGGCAATTTTGACGCATCTGTTCGATTTCCATATGAATGTTGGTGTTCTTCATTATAGTTATATATTCTTTGCTCTATACACCTCTACCACACTATCGACCGCATCAAAATCCAGATATACTGAGTTAACATACTTTTCATTTTTCAACCAAGCAATTATTTTTTGAATTGATTTCAAAAGCAGACCCGGTGATGGTATATTCTATCCCGAAGTTTCTAATACACACAGCGAAAGAAACAAGTCAAGATCAACAGGGTTATGCCGGTATACAGGGTACAGAAGATGTAACTATGCGACACTGGATTTGATATAAGTCTTACAAGGTACACAATACAACAATGCAGAGAAGGAGTGAATGAAAATTAACATTGATTACTAGATGACATTGAATGAATACCACGCAGATATGAATTATAAGTTGGCGATGATTGACCGAGCCTGGTATTGAGAGTGGACCCGGACTCGACGCGCCGGTAAACAACACCGCGTGACAAGACCAGACGGAACACAACAACGCGTGAACAATACAGAAGAACCCATTTAAAGAGGAAGAATTGGTTTGTTTGAATGTTTAGTAATTGTATTGGTATCTGGACCACTTCCTAGAGAAGTTTGGATCCCGCCACGAAGGCGTCAGCCGTATTGTTAAGAGGCCGCTATGATACAGGAATGGCCGACCCATAGGGACGCGAAAATTGGTAGTCGTGTAAAAAAAGCAAACCCAGAGACCCATGACGATTGTAAAAAATCAGAGAACACCCCAACGTCCCATCATACCGTGAAGCCCGGAAAAAAAGTGAACAGACAGACAACGCTTAACCACCGAAACCGTACAGGGTGCGGCCCTGGCGCTTAAGAGCGTAGACAACGTCGAGGGAGGTGACGGTCTTGCGCTTGGCGTGCTCAGTGTAGGTGACGGCGTCACGGATGACACCCTCGAGGAAGGTCTTGAGGACACCGCGGGTCTCCTCGTAGATCATGGCGGAGATACGCTTGACACCACCACGACGAGCGAGACGGCGGATAGCGGGCTTGGTGATACCCTGAATGTTGTCACGCAAGATCTTGCGGTGACGCTTGGCGCCACCCTTGCCGAGACCCTTGCCACCCTTACCACCTGAAGAGAGAAGACGCGTTAGAAAGACGCGTCAAATGAGATGAGACGGAGCGAGACGATGGAAACTTACGTCCAGACATGATGAAGGTTATTAAAAAGTGGTTGGTTTTGGGGAGAGAGAGTGGAGTTGACTTGAAGTCAAAGTTGTCGTAGAGTGATGGTTGGGGGGAAAAGTAGAGAAGGGGAATGGGGCATGGGATATTTGTATGAAAGGACGGATGATACGCGGGGAGTTGGAATCACACGCTAGTGGGTGGATCAACCAATGGGAATGCAGGATCCAAACAGACTGGCGTGATCTGCCGGATGCCCCAGGCCGAGATGCTTGCCTGCAGAGGTCACTCTGATCATGATTCCAGTTGATCCCTAACATACTGATCGAGATCAGAATCCCGATCAGAATGCATTCCTTTTGCCTGGCAAATACCATAGACCCTTCAGATCAGCCTCCCAACCTCCCTAGTAATGGAGATCAAAGGAAGGACCCGATGGCATTCTACAGGTCTGATCCTGGCTTCTGATTGGCCCATGTCGGGCCCCTCGCTTAGATACTTGGGTGGGCCAATCAGAAGGCCAGAACAAAAGACTCAGCAGTGCGCACCTTTTTCGTGATCCGCAAACTGGCTCTGTGATTCGCCGTCCCTATCTGTGTCAGATCACCACCCCTCAGACTCAGTACAAATACCTTCCCCCACCCGCCTCCTTCTTCCCTCCTCCATCCATCGACAACCTTCATCGACCAACTTCACTTTTCATCAAATTTTATTCAGATTCCATCGAATCTTATTCAAATAAGATGGCTCGTACCAAGCAGACTGCCCGTGAGTTCCTCCAACCTCGCTGTCGCTGTCGTCGTCACCGTCGCTTTCCTGAAGATGTAGTGGTTTCCCAAATCGGGTAACCTTCACATCGCTCAGATCACAGTGACGCGTGACGCGCTCCCCCCCCCCCTTTTTCACAACAACATCATACTAACTTCCTCTTAGGTAAGTCCACTGGTGGCAAGGCTCCCCGTAAGCAGCTCGCCTCCAAGGCCGCTCGCAAGGCCGCCCCCTCCACCGGAGGTGTCAAGAAGCCCCACCGCTACAAGCCCGGTATGTCAGCTCATGATTCATACATGTATCACTCAACATGGTTCCTAACAATCTTCATCAGGTACCGTCGCTCTCCGTGAGATCCGTCGCTACCAGAAGTCCACTGAGCTTCTGATCCGCAAGCTCCCCTTCCAGCGTCTGGTCCGTGAGATCGCCCAGGACTTCAAGTCCGACCTCCGCTTCCAGTCCTCTGCCATCGGTGCTCTCCAGGAGTCCGTTGAGGCCTACCTCGTCTCCCTGTTCGAGGACACCAACTTGTGCGCCATCCACGCCAAGCGTGTCACCATCCAGTCCAAGGACATCCAGCTGGCCCGCCGCCTCCGTGGCGAGCGCTCTTAGATGTCTTTCTAAGAGTGGTTGTTTTTCTTGACACTTCCGGGATGGCGATCAGGGGTTTCTGCTTTTTCTCATGACTATCGGCGATTAACATGATGGGTCTGCTTTCAAATATCAAATGGGTTTCGGAACCGGGTTGTTTCTGAATTTGCTTTTTCTCACCGCGTGATCAATGCTACTTGCCATTCCTCGCTGGGGCCCCGGTGAGATGGAAGTCATGGGCATGTACATTTAGTTCTTTTAATGGTGTCTTAGCGAGCACCAGCTCATGACATAGACGCTGAAATGCGATCTTCTATGATTCAACCCACTTCTTTCCTTGTAACTCCTAAACAGTAAACGTGTTGTGATCTGACCGCGTTGCGGTCGCTCAACGGACGTGTCGCGTGAGGTCGACGCGAAGGCATTCAATTGGGGCTACCCTTTCTCTCGCATGTCCCTTGTGGGATTTTCCAGCGGCCATCTCAGCGTCATAATCGCGCTAGTTGTGCCCTTTCTTTGTGTTGTACCTTGTATCTACAGCGAGCACCGAGAAATTGAAGCTATTCAGAGGTAGCGAAGAATCCTCCATATTCACTCCAATTCCACCCTTCCAGCTCTACACAAAGAACAGTAGGCTCTTTTCTGGACTATGATGCTACACAGGCTGTACATGCTTCATTGATCTCCACGTACTGATCAAGATCATTGCCCTCGCGACACCCGTATCGAGGGGTTCATCTCCATGCCTGCACCTCGCTGCCCCCGCGACCGCAACGGGAATGCATGCCCAGGCAACCGTCGTATCACGACCGCTCAATACCTATGCAGACGTCTCCGATGCCAGGATCAATCAAGACGATCAAGCATGCCTGAACGGGGTATCTGCCTCAGGCTCTTGGTCCCTGCAGCTGCAGGGACATAGGCTTTGGGTCTAGGCTCCAGACGTCATCGGCGAACGAGTACAAGGAGCTCGATGTTCTATCTCTGATCTTTTGTGATACAGTGGTCGGAAATGAATAAAAACTAGATAGATCGATTGCAGAGCTCAAGTAGATTATTTTAATATAGCTTCGAAGCGAATAACCCCCCAAATTGATCGAGATCAGTTCATCCTCAGTTCAAACCCTTTCCATGAACACCGCTCACCAAGTGGGGTTACCAGCTTGTGCACCCGCACCAGCCCCGTTGATGGCCTAAATGGCCTGAGGCAGACTTTGACTCGGGCCCTAAAGAAAAATTTGACCAGTGGTGGCTTGAGACTTGAAGGAATTTGCGGCCGGGGCTTTTTTGCCACGCGGCGTCATGGTTCGGTCGGCGACGCCGTAGGGCGGATTCGGGATGGTCCCTGATCTAGGACCCGGGTTTAGGATTAGGGGTAGTTTAGATCGGATTTAGGAGTTTATTTCAAAAGAAGTCTGTGGCCTCAATGTGGAGTCATGCATTTGTAAGACACTTGGGACTTGTGCAAGGAACTATCTTAGGGTCTATCTCAGAGCCAGGAAATGGTGGCGAGATGGATTTGGTGATTCAGAGTGTGGCCTGTTCTGTCTTGTGACTCCTGGGTAGTGGGACGTTGGCTGACTGACTTGGTTTCTTCCAGGTTTTTTGAAAGAGTGCCAGGCGCGTGATCTGGACTCTGAGTCACACGCTGCTTGGGGTTGACTGGGTACGCTTCTAAGGCTCGAAGATTAAAAATATGGTTCGATTTTGGACTTATTGACGCCTTGGAAATCTGGCGCCACTCTAAATTTGGTGTCGGTTCCTCGTACCCTCCTTGGATCCTTAGCCCAGATTTGACTGATTGATCTCACAAGTTTGTAAAGTTAATATTCTGTATACCGAGCCTTGATTGTGCGGGTCATGGTCAGTATAATATTAGAAAGATTAGCTCCTGATACCTTAGATGCCTTTGCCGCTGCGGCCACCTTCAGGCATAAGGTATATATCGAGCCTAAGGGCCTATCGTCGGCTCGAATACATCCCGAGATAAACCCGAACAGCCTGTGGGGTTGTTAGGCAGCAACAGAAAGCCTCCACTACCTAATACGAGATATGCATGAGGAGACTTATAGGGAGATATACCGGTGGAGACTAAGTTATGAAAAACGCTAACATCTTGTGCGCTGACAATGTATATCATGCATTCATTATACTGACATAAGATGGAGGGTGATTGATGACCAGCCATCCGAGAGAAAAAAAAACCCACTGGACGGCGCTAGAAAACAGTGTGTGATTGATAATCTTGCTGCAGTAAGCGGCCCAACCCCGGAGATTAGGAGCTGACCCCAAGTCCGGCAAACCGCACAATGCAACGGTTCGGAGACGGCTGTGGCCCTTGCACAGATCAGGGGAGCCCAGAGCCTACTGTAAGATTGCTCCGTCTTCGCCGTCTCGAGTTGATCGAAGATCAGTATCATTGTGTCAGGCTGGGATACATCCTACTTTCTCTCATACAGGCATTTGAATTCATAGCGAACTCTAGAAATTCAGGTCATTATTTTATCTGACGAGTCGATTCCTTGTGTATTTCGTGCATGTAGAAAGTCAATCTAATCAGGCGATAAGAGTTTCATAGAGCAAAATGCCAAGTCTTGGTTTCAGGATCGTGCCGACCACCCGGGTTGTGCAGCCATTTATGCATATTGTGCATAAAAGTACACTGACTCGTGCATGTCGCGTGGTTGTTTGCGTCATCGTTTGATAATTTTTGTTCTGTGATCAACTTGCCTATGGCAAATAAAACATCATTGCAAGCGAACGCATTTTGCAAAGAATATGTGTTAGAAGGGGTTCTCCGAGGCCCATCATGCTTCATTGTGTAGCGGATAAATAGTACTGAGTATAGTCTCGGGTTCAGGACGGCCCCACTGACCCAGTTTTCGAAAGCTCCAGACTTTTCTCCCCATGGATGGAATAGGGCAACGCTCCGGTTTTTCTTGTTTCTGGGACGCTTATTCGTAAGGATATGCATGATTTATGTATGCCCACTGGTCCTAATACCTATTCTCGGCCTACATCCGCACTTGGTCATCCCAGGTTCATAAGAGAAAAAAAAGCGCCACGAAACTGGGCAATCATCCAGATCGTATATGAAAAGGGGGCAATACCCTGGAACCGAGTTTTGTTGGATCTTCATCTTTATATTCGCCTCCATTATCATAATTACACCCGTTACCTCACCGGCCATCCACTCAGTATCCGAATCCGGCATATTTATTCCCCTCATCGGGTCTCTCCGCAAACAATTGTGAAAGGTCCACATACATAATCCACAGCGTTCTTCGCTCTTTCCTCCACTTTTGACACACCTCTGTCGCATTTTCGATCTCAAGTGTCGACTATACAATACAACCGTTTGCCCGTCATGGCGGCCGACGATCAGGAGTTCCATGCTTCTGAAAAGATCGAGCACACTGCCCCCACCAAGATTCCATACTTCCGTCTGGTCTTTGATCAGGGCGTCGTGACACAGGAAATTATCGACTACCCTTACCCCGGCTCCGGTACAGAAGACGACCCCTATGCTGTGACATGGATTCCCAACGACCCGCGCAACCCCATGAACTTCAGCGAGTTCAAGAAATGGTCCTTTACGATGCTTGTCGCTATTGCGACGCTGGCTGTGGCGCTGGTTTCCTCAGCCTATACTGGAGGTGTTGAAGAGATTATGGCGCAGTTCAGCATTGGAGAGGAACTGGCCACGCTCGGTGTCTCGCTCTTCGTCTTGGGTTTCGCTGTAAGTTTACCTGAGGCGCAGCAATATAGCTTTTAGCAGATTGACTAACATGATCCAGATCGGACCGCTGCTCTGGGCTCCTTTGAGTGAGTTGTTTGGCCGCCAGATCCTCTTCTTCACCACCTACGCCGCCCTTACTGCCTTCAATGCTGGTACCGCTGGTGCCCAGAATTCCTGGACCCTGATCATTCTTCGTTTCTTCGCCGGTTCCTTTGGATCTTCACCTCTCACCAATGCCGGAGGTGTCATCGCTGATATGTTCCACGCTAAGCAGCGAGGTGTTGCGATGAGTGTCTTTGCTGCTGCACCTTTCCTCGGTCCTGTCCTCGGTCCCATCATTGGTGGTTTCCTCGGTATGAACGCCGGCTGGAGATGGGTCATGGGCTTCCTGGCTGCTTTCTCGGGCGCTGTCTGGATTATCGGCACTTTGCTTATTCCGGAGACCTATGCGCCTGTGCTTCTGCGCAAGCGTGCCGAGAGGCTCTCTAAGCTCTCGGGCAAGGTCTACCGCAGCAAAATTGAGATTGACCAAGGTAAGGTTGCACTGAAGGATTCGTTCAAGATTGCGTTGTCTCGCCCGTGGGTTCTCCTGTTCCGCGAGCCCATTGTCTTCCTGTTGTCTTTGTACATGGCTATCGTGTATGGTACCCTCTATATGATGTTTGCCGCTTTCCCGATTGTCTACCAGCAAGGACGCGGCTGGAACCAGGGTGTTGGAGGTTTGGCTTTCCTGGGTATCATGGTCGGCATGCTAGCTGCTGTGATATACAGCCTTTGGGACAACAAGCGGTATATCAAGACTCAGGATAAGCATGGCGGATTCGCACCCCCAGAGGCCCGCCTCCCACCTACAATGATTGCTTCTATCTGCATTCCTGTCGGTCTGTTCTGGTTTGCGTGGACCAACTACCCCTCCATCCATTGGATCGTCAGTATCATTGCCGGTGCGCCGTTCGGATTTGGAATGGTGCTTGTCTTCCTCGGTATCATGAACTATCTCATCGACGCCTACACCATCTTCGCTGCCTCCGTTCTGGCCGCCAATTCTGTTCTGCGTTCCCTCTTCGGTGCCGCTTTCCCATTGTTCACCACCTACATGTTTAACAATCTGGGTATCCACTGGGCCTCCTCAATCCCCGCCTTCCTCGCTCTCGCCTGCGTGCCCTTCCCTTTCCTGTTCTACAAGTACGGTAACGCGATCCGTCAGCGCTGCAAGTTCGCCGCTCAGTCAGAGGCATTCATGCGCAAGATCCAGGAACAGGCCAAGGCCGGTCCCGAGGAGGAGGAGAAAGAGGAAGTCAAGTTCGATCGCACCGAGGCCCCTGTGCCAGAGGAATCGCTGTCGAGCGAGTCCGACTCCCATGTTGACGCTCTGCCGACTGAACGCATCCGCAGCCGTGCTTATTCGACTGCTTCTGCTTGCACTGCCGCAAGCACATTGCATCGTGCCCCCACCTACGAAGGCAACCCGTACGATGTTGATAGAGTCAACACTCGCGAGTCCTTCAAATAATTTATATCCCCGCCGCAGTACACGCGCCTTCGATAATATTAGTGCTTATTTCCTCACCACATACCCAAAAAACTACCCCTCGCAGCTTTGTTTTCTTTTCTTTTCTTTTTTTTTTGCATCGTGCGGTGCACCACTGCCCGCTCGCGTTTTGTTGATATTTATACCCTGCTCTCCCCGTGGGGATGATTTTATGTATTTACGGGCCTCATTGCATATAGATCTGGAGTCATCATTGGTTATGGCTCGAATAATGGAAATACTTGGATACAATTTATACTAGTAGATGACTCTGCGAAGCGGAGTTATACATAGTCGAATCACGGCACTCGCCTTGTCCGATTGCCGATATGCCGAGCTCCTTATGCGCTTCCTGTCCCCGATTGATTTTTAATCGGGCCTTAGTCACAAATCGGTCGTGACTGTTCTATACTCTCTTTCACTTTACCAGTTGTACCCCTTAGCAAACGACTCGTTTCGGAGACACAGTCCGGTTGTCGCTGTTTTCGTGCTTATCGCCACGATCGGAACAGATCCCCGATAACTCGGCCATTTTCGGTTGTGTTTGTTCTTTATTCTTTGTCGGCGCCACGACGATAGACGATAGACTATAGATGCGCCTATCTGGGTCTTGGATATGAGCCTCTTCCAGAAGGGACTCGGCGCCCAGGCGACTGCGTTTGCGACCAGACCGCGACCGATCACCCCTGGAGTCCGATCTCCGCTGCGGCGAGTGCGACAGCCACGGCACAATTCCTCGCACTCCAAACCCGAGCCACCCACAGAGGGGGAGATCATTGAGGGTGGATTACTGGTGAACAAGAATGCGCCTGCGAAATCGTCCCAGTCCACTTCTCCTTCCTCGTCCCCGTCACAATCGCCCTCAGCTACACCCTCGGCCCAACCTGTGAACACTGCTGCTGGTGCTGCTGGTGCAGCGACCTCACCTGCTGCAGCGACTGCTGTTACGAAGAGGGGATTGCGCGATGTTATCAGTGCGGGCCCGCTGGGACGGTTTGGGAGGTGGTACTCCCGCGTGCAGGAGCGTAAGCCTTATACAACGCAGTTGTACAGTTCGGTTATCATTTATCTATGCGGAGACTTGAGCGCACAGCTTTTCTTCCCCTCGGAGGCACCCCCACCGGCGAAGGGTGAGCAAGATGAGTCCAAGGACGAGGATGACAAGGAGGAGCGGCGTGGTGGATATGATCCATGGCGAACGGTACGACACTTAATTGTTGGAACGGGGTCTAGTATCCCGTCATATAACTGGTGAGTCAACCTTGAGGAGATCCAGTCTTGAAGCAGTCCATACCATAGCTATATTCGATGCAAAATGACTAACTTGAGACACTTAGGTTCATGTTCCTCCACAATCATTTCAACTACTCGTCCAAAATTCTCTCGGTCTTGACCAAGGTCATCGTGCAGCAGATATGCTTCACGCCGGTGTTTAACACATACTTCTTCAGCATGCATTCCCTTCTAGCCGGCGCATCTCTAGAGGAAACCTGGGAGCGCCTGAAGAAGGCTCTCCCCGTCAGTGTCACCAACAGCGTCAAGCTCTGGCCGGCCGTGACGGCTTTCAGCTTCATGTATGTGCCGGCGCAGTTCCGCAATGTATTCTCCGGAGTTATTGCAGTCGGTTGGCAGACCTACTTGAGTTGGTTGAACCAAAAGGCGGCCCGTGAGGTTCTTGCGGCTGAACTTGCGGCCGAGGAGGGTGCGTCTGTTGTATCGAGGCCAATGACTGGGGGTATGATTGCTGCAGCGGGCACTGCATGAGTTATAGAATTGTGATTTGATTCGGGCATTCTTGTATAGATTCTTTGTCTTGACACTAGCGGCGTTGGGTTGGGGCTGTTATTTCTCTCAAAGCGATGCACTTTGGCATATACCAAGCTTAGACGATTATTATAGATTTCATTTCTCTCGCTTTCAATTCAATGATAGATCTGTAGAGTGTATAGACAACGATGCGACCAATAGTGAGGCGGGAATTCCCAATGCAGTTACCTCATCTGTTCTCGCGATGACGCATTCCGCGTCTTCCTCAACGCGAATCCCTCAACTTCTCATACCATACAGGAAATGAGCCCCTTCCACCGTCGCAGGCATGTCCTGCCCACCGCAAGGGTCTCAGCCTGAGGATCCAGACTCCAGTGACTACGGATCTGACTTCACGCCCGACGTAGAGGACTTGCTGAACGAGCTGCTCTCGAAAGCCGTCGCGGAACACGCGACCGTCGCCACTCTTACTTCCACACCGAATCCTACCGTCCCCTTGATCGAGGACGCACTTGCAGTCTCTACACCTGACCCCACTGATATCGAACCTCCACAACCGGCTATCCTCGCGGCGCTCGTCGCGGACATTGAAGATGGCGTTGAGGATCCCCGCGGCGTCCGAGTGCCTAAAGTGCTGGGCTGGGAATCGTCTCGTTCGCCATGGAATCAGTCAAATCAGCGAACGTGGACTAGGTCCACGTCCAATGTTATGGCGGGGAGATCAAGTCAGGATGCAATCAACAGGAATAGTCCGTCTGGTATGAGTGTCCTCAAATTTCTCAGCTTGGGTCATGTGGTTGATGTGTCAGGCTAACATGGGGATATCCGAAGCGTTTAGTGGAGCATCCCAGTTCAAAGGAAGGTAGAGAACGAGAACGAGAGCGCATGGCAATGCGCGAGCGCGAATGGACACAACATGAGCAGGCGGATGCTACGGTAGATCCTCGATCACCTGTAGAACGCTTCCGACGACCGCCTCATAAGGCCTTTTCCGTGACGGATCTCGTCTCGCCTGCATGGTGTGAATTACAATATTGGTATACCTTGACCAAGCATGGCAGGAAGAGGAGGACTTCTGCTATGAAGAAGGGGAGTGTCGTGCACAAGACTCTTGAGGACGAGATATACACGACTGTTCCTGTGGACATTACTACCAGGGAGGATGCTTGGGCGCTGAGGATATGGAATGTGATCCAGGGATTGCGCATGCTACGTGAGTTTGGCGTCACCCGCGAGCTGGAGATTTGGGGCTTGGTTGATGGAGAGTTGGTCAATGGGGTTATTGATCAGCTGTCTTATGAATGCCCCGATTCAGAGCTTGAGGCTACAGCGTCTAGCCACTATTCAAAAGCGGCAACATCGCGGGCTGCCTTGCCGGAGTATCAGATGTCCCTATCTGACTTCTTGTTGTCTTCCTCACAGGGTGGAAAAAGACTCTCGGACCTAGGCCAAGAAGAGCCCATGGTAGACGCACCGGTTGAAGAAAACTCGCCGACCGTCTATAATTTGCCGAGAATCTATATGACCGACGTCAAGACTAAAGCGAGTGGCTCGGTTCCCACGGTTAAGAGCACGTCTTTCCGTCCCACTCTTCTCCAATTACAACTCTATTATCACATGCTTAATCGCCTTATCACGAGCGACGATGTTACGATGGACTTGCTTGCGGCACGCTATGATCTGGATCCAGAACGGCATTTTACTGAAGCTTTTATCTCTGAAGTCGGCGAACTGAATGACGAATTCTTCGACACAATGTCTTCCCAGGAATTTGACATTGATAGCCCACCTACCCCAGAAGATGCAAGAATGGTTTCTCAAGGCTCCGAGAGTGGCTCAAATCTTCCAAAATCTAGCCAGGGTTCAACTAGCATTCTTTCGACTCATGGCACTTTGTCCAGTCTATGGGGCTACATGAAAGACCAAATCCGCCTCACTTTTCTTCCATCGATCCCAACAACGGAACCTGTGGCCCCTTCTATCCCTTCACATACCCAGCCAGAATTACTCGCAGAATACCCCACACTCCTATCACCAGTTCTAACGGCTCGGTATCTGTCCTCGGCTCCCACTGCCGATCTCGAGCGTCGAGTTCTGGGCAGCAGGTCCTTCCTCTATGATCCTGCAACCATGACATCCTATATCGATGATCAGATGGAGTGGTGGCGTGGCTCGCGTGACCCTCGCGGCGTCAACATCATGGATGCATGGAAATGTCGCATCTGCGAGTTTCGTGACGAATGCTCCTGGCGCCAAGAACGGGAGTTGGACTACGCAAGACGCAACAGCAGACGAGCTTCTGCCTTTGCTGCCTGAGACGAACCACACCATGTAGCATTGGCAATGTTCAAACTCCCTGCTCTCATTCACATAGACACGTTAACTACTAGGGCAAGGCCGACCCGTTCATATTCTGCACCATAATTCATGTACAATATAAAAACATAGAAACAAGGCTATGCAACATCAAAGAGGATAACTCCGAACATCATCCTCCTTTTCAATAGCCAACCCACTCTCAACCTGCTCCTTATGCTTCTGATCCAAATACTCCAACAACACTTCCTCGTACTTCTCCTTCCCCTTATACCTAGAAACATCATCCCCCCAACTCCGAATTGCAGACGCCAACCGCCCAGGTACAAACGGCTCCTTCACAATGTCTGTAATCGGCTCGAAATACGTCCGAATCGTAAACACCACAGCCCCAGTTTTAGGCAACCGTCTCAAACTCTGCCTCTCAGATCGGAAAAAGTGATTTTCAATAGCCTTATTCTTCTCCGCCGTACTCCATGATACCAGCTCTGCGTCTTCAGGCCCGATACTGTGCGACCACGCTAGACTATCATCAACCTGAATGAAGTAATTGTTTCGTACAACGGGCTCTTCGGGAGTCAGTCTGCGGAAGAAGTTCATCATTCCCTTCTCCAGTTTCTCTCGGTACTGAGGCACGTCGCCGGATGTGTGGATTTCTGATAGTCGCATGCCAAATTTGTCGCTTAGACGCCAGAATCCGGCGAGGAGGATTGCGCCGGCAAGGAGGTAGTATTCGCCGTCGGCACGCTCGAACATCAGCGCGAGGTCGTCTTGGACTAGACGTGCTGCCATTGCCATTGGGTCTTCGGCAAGTGGGCGTTGGGTTATGTTGAAGGTTTCATTGGTCACCGTGTTGGCTATTCCCGTAGGGGTCTTTTGGAACATAGTTGGGTAGCGCTCGGGAAGGTATTCGCATCTGAGACGTGCTTTAGCTTTCTTTCGGTATACCGGGTCTCAGGGAGCTTTAGTCAGAGAGGTACTTACAGTTCCTCTAATAGCTCAATGGCTCCATTCATTGCTTCTGGCGCTGTACCGTAGCATTTATCGCCACGTTCTTCTAGACGCTTCTTCTTGTCGGCGTGGTATTTGAGATAGTGGTTGTCGAGCTCTGGATGAAGACATTAATTGGCATTCGATACTGCCGCTTATGAGAAAGCGTACCGATCCATTCGTTCCATTTCATGCTTCGGAGACCTAAAGTCACAAAGTATTTTCTGGTAAATGTTAGAGGTGGAATTCTAGACCAGGAGTTGATTGAGATTGACTAACGGGCCATATCTGAAAGGCCGATACGGGATCGGCTTGGAGGTGTGGACATCCCAGTCCGGGTATGGTGGTGCAGTTGGTCTCTTGAAGTCAGATGCAAGCCATGCTATTGATCATGTTAATGTAAGACGGTTATATGTAACGAGAATTTACTTACTGCCCGGCACTCTTGCGACTTTTCCTCTTGAAGCCGGCTTCTCTAGATCCGGCGTCGCAGCTCTAGTCGTCTGACCGGAAGCCATCCATCTCTGGGAAACACGAACAACGAGCCATGCAAAAATATTCAGAATGAGGAAGACGCCGACAACCTCTTTGGTCGGGGCTATAGAGAGGAGAGTTCCCCGGAGGGTCTCGGTCGTCATGATAATAGCTGTTACAGAGAAGGTGTTTTTGGACAAGGGAAGTATAGGTGGAGATGTTGCTTATTTCATGGATTCATGGATCCAGTCGCATACCTTGGGGCTTTCCGGTTAAAGCGAATCAAGAAGAGCAATATCCAGATAGTAGGATCAACGTATGATGGCAACGACTGACGATAACAATTCTTATCAGAGAAACAAGACCGATAACCACCGATTCTCCGTCGAGCTGCCCTTCTCGTTAGCCCGATGCGAGAGGGCCTCTTACTCCACCGAGAATGAGGCATAGTAGCCGTTTGGGTATCTGCGTCGCGGGGTCTCAAAAAGAGGGGGCCTCCCCATCGTCTAGATCAAGCGATTGGATCCGGGGCGGCATGTAACCAGACACTGTGAGCCTATGGAAGGCACTACTCACATATGGAAGGTATTACTGCCACCGAGAAACCAGAAGTTTGATTGGGTTATCTGCAGGGAGGGGTTGCTTATCATTCGGAGGGATTTCTTCTCCCGATCGGGTAACGCGAAACTATGGACTTGTTCCCCGGATTTCAGCCATAGAATGTGATGAATGAGTATATCGTTCATTTGTTACAGTCTTCACCTCAAACTATACTATCTAGACAATGGTGGCGTCGGCTCGCCGTTGCAGGAGGCAGTATTGTCCCCACTTCCGTTGGAACTGCGCGGGTATGAAAGGAAGGTTGGGAATCCAGATCAACCGACCCAGTAGTCCCGTTTCAGACGAATCGAGGAAGCTCTGACATGATACAGTCTCCCATTGGGACCCGTCGAGCACGTGATGAGGTTCCAAATCAGTCGCCGGGCGACTAGGAAAGTAGGTGTCCACCAGGAAAGAGCATTGTGAGATATCGGTCTGTTTGGTTGATTAGCACGGGAGAGAATGAAATGACAAGCTACACATACATATTTGCTGGGATCTTCAATGTTCAGGTCGTTCATGCCAGATGGAATCTGGGAGGCACCGTCTAGCCGAGCAAGATAGCTCGGCGCATCTGGGAACTCACCAGGGAGAAGACCTCGGAACTCGCTTCGGATAAACTTGGCGCGCATATCGTGCGGGAGGAAATATGAAGACGGGAAGCGATACCATTCCTTGCCAAAGCACACGGAAGTTCCTGTTTCAGCCACATTCACCTGCTGCAATGGCTCGAAGACTTTCAGTGGCGCGTTATATGCGGTCACCATTCCCAGAATACGCAGTATACCGGCATTGAAAGCCACCAGGATGACCGCCATGACTGCAGCGAGTTTCAATTTCGCCGGCACACGACCAATAAGTTCCTTGGGGTTACCAGAGCCGAGATAGCTCAAGATCGTGTGGAATGCGAGGGCCGCGTTGAGAGCCAGGAATGGATATACCGGGTACATGAACCGCTCCTCTTTGTGAGGCTGGATGGTGAAGATGGCAAACCACATGTAGAACGGCGCGACCAGCGTGATCGAACGGAACAGCGCCTGGAAAGACGTACCGGAAGAGCGGAACACACTTTGGATGAGAAGAAGGGGAGCGGACAGCATGGCCAACACAAACCAGACATTGAAGTTCAAGAGCAGGTTTCGGATATAGAAAGTCCATGGCTCTGTGCCAAAGATTTCAGGTCCTTTGTCTTCGCCACCAAACACATTATAGGCGACAATGTTCCAGGGCACCAGAGCAATCTTGTTGAAGAAAGCGTAGTCGACCGCAACTTCGAGGACCTAAAACTGTTTAAGCAGAGGTACGAACAATCAACGTGGTTACAAGTTTAGTCCTCACCATGATGGAAAGACACCTAACAGCACCATCGAACATCTTGACAAAGAGTGATCCAACGGACCCAGAGATCAAGCAAATGATGATCTCCTCGGCAAGAAGAGGCACGACGAGGGCACCAGCAAATGGCCAGCCAACAATTGCACCAAGGCCAAACCACATAATTCCCTGCGCCGTCCTCGGTCCACCTTTGAATTCCAAGAAAGCCGCCAGACCAAGCATCGATGTGTACATGGTGAAAGTGGACGGCAGGAAGGCTGTCGAGGCGTGGAACACACCCGGGCTGAACACCGTGATCATCAGGAAGATGAGGCCGATGCGGGGGTTGAGGGATCGACAGATCGCAGAATACAATCTGGTTTGGCAGGCAGCACAGAAGACAGCAAGGAAGAACCGAATCGTATAGAATTCAGCAGCCTTGGTATGAACCATCAATGATGCTAGCTTCCCCACTACGGCATGAAGCGACACGTAGAGCCAGCTTCGGATGGAGTATGTGGGCGAATACTCCCATGTTTGCAGGCCGTATCCATGATCCAGATAGTGTGCAGGTTCCCAGAAGTTGAACACCTCATCGCAGTCCTGGATAGGCGAGAAAAATGCTGCTAGGCCATTGGCGACAAGACAGAGGTAGAGGGCGACATTCAACGGGAGGTAGAAAGGAGGCGTAGGAGGGCTAAAGAGAAGTATTAGCTATAGACCAATTCAGTCCCAGCCCCAATCATCTCATAACATACCGAGCTTTTGTGCGAGGTTGGGCAGGCCCCGATGAGACTCTCTCAGGTTCGGCCATCGTTGCGTGTTGGAGATGTTGAAGAACACGATAACGCGATAACGCGATAACGAAAGCTTGTCCGGCGACCGCAACGGCAACTTTGGCAGATCCGAAAAAAAGTTCCCGCGCCGCTTTTTTCTCTGGCTTCTCTCTACCGCAACAGTCCTCGAAAATTTCTCTTGGTACTCCGTTGTCTACATAATGAGTGATCATCAGAACCCTTCGAACGGGTCTGTGGACTCTGGCGACGCCCCTCCATTCAAAAAACCCTGTATGATGGATACGCCACCCGTCGGCACTTCCGACGAGGCCAGTGATTTCTACAACACTCCCGTGGGGTCAGGGACTCCTGTGATGGAATCGAGCGACCTTGCGAATGCGACTACTACTGAAACTGTACCTACCTCCGAGCCTGCCCCGACGATCCCCGGACTCGGCCTTGTCAGTCCCGCCGTTCAGTCTACAAACGAGCCGATCATGCAGGAAACCAATGTTTGCGCTGCCAACCAGGGAGGCGATATACCCACAGAGCCCGAAACTGCACACGCAGAGGCTAAGGACTCTGCTGCTACTTCCGAAGCCATGGACGTCGATATGAAGGACGAGCAGACCAAAACCGAAAATGCGAATGAAACCTCCGCTGCGCCAGAGGATAACAAGAAACAAGAAGAGGGGGAGGAGGAGGAGGAGGGGGAACATCCAGAATGGGAGGAAGACTCTGACCCGTATGTTTCGTCCTCAGACAGCTCGTCCTCAGACTCCTCCGACAGCGACGATGAGGACTACCCCATTCTGAGCCCCGAAGAACAGGCCCGCATTCTGATGCTTGCCGAAGGCGGATCTGATGATGAAGGCGACGGCAAGGGCAAGAGCGGCGGTGTCATTCGTTCGACTAACGAGGTTGTGGAAGACGTCCTGCCAATTCCGGAAATCACGATTACTCCCGAGATGAAGGTTGTGCTGCTTGGAAGAATTCAAACTGTCATTGACAATGCGGTCCTAATTGAAGCCAATACCTCTGGAGAATACCAAGTCCTCGAGTCGGGCTCTTTGCTCTGCTCCGAGAACCGCGAAGTCATTGGCGTTGTGGCCGAGACTCTTGGCAGAGTCGAGAACCCTCTGTACACTGTCATGTACTCGACCGCCGAGGAAGTGCAGAAGCGAGGAATCGTCAGAGATATGTCTGTCTTCTACGTGGAGAGCGAGTCTACCTTCGTTTTCACACAGCCACTGAAGGGCCTGAAGGGAAGCGATGCCTCGAACTTCCACGATGAGGAGATTGCCGAAGACGAGATCGAGTTCTCTGATGATGAGGCCGAGGCTGATTACAAGAAGAGACTGAAGCAGAAGCGTCAGGAAAGAAAGGAAGCCAGAGGTGGCGGTGCCGGGAAATTCAAGAGAGAAACCCCCGGACCATCCAAACTGAGCCAAAGCGAACTCAACTATGACAATGAAGAAGGTGAGGATGGTTACACTCCTCTTGCTCGCCCTAAGAACCTGCACGAGATGATGGGTGCCCGTGAGGCGCCAATTGAAGGGAACGAGCGTGGACCTGCTTTCCGTAGCGAAAGAGGCCGTGGCCGAGGCAATGACCGTGGCCGTGGGGGTCGTGGAAGAGGCGGCAGAGGCCGCGGAGGCTCCCATGAAAGAGATCAGGACCGCCGCCCTCAACACCAGCAGAGTGGCAGCTCGAACTACGCTCAGCCAGCAGCAGCTCCTCAACATCAGCCTTCAGGATACAGCCAACCAGCCTACCCGCCTCAGCAGCCTCAGCAGCCTGTCTACGGAATGCCTCAGTCATTTGCGTACCCACAGTTTGCGCCGCAGCAGGGACAGTACCCCCAGGGTCAAGCCCCGACACAATTCCCCTTCCAGTTCCCCTTCCAGCCACAGGCCTTCTCTCAACAACCCGCCTTCCAGTCGGTCCCTCAGGGTGCGCACATAAACCCTCAATTCTTCCTTGCCGCATTGCAACAACAACAACAGCAGCAGCAGCAGCAGCAGTACCAACAGCAATACCAACAGCCTCAGCAAACTCCTGCTCAGGGCCAGGGGCAAAACCCGGCTATGAACTTTGATCAAGTCAAAGCCCAGCTGGATCTGCTGCGGAATTTGAGCAACCAGAACCAAAACCAGGGCCCACCTCCTTCTTAGGTTCTCGCGGTCGAGTTTCTTTTTTTTGTCGGCATGATCTCAATACCAGACATTTGCATAGGAGCGGGGTTAACGTGTTTTTCTACGGATTTTATATAAAAGTTATGGTTAGGCCTCTTATGAGATCTCAGGGTTCGTTATTGTATCAAGGATAGAGTACATATTGGTTGCATGAAATGTATGGATCGCACAAGGGCTATGAAGAAGAATGAGACGAGCTTTGGCTGATTTCTTGTAAAGCAAATCGGAATAGTAAGGCATAGTCTTAGAAGCATCGTGTAGTGTCGGGGTATATTAGAACTCGGCTGGCTTTGCGCTCTTAGCCATAGTCCAGAAATTCTCCATTTTGGATCGGGTGAGAGTCTCCCTAGCAGCCGAGTCGGATTCGCAGACTCTAGCTCCGAGCCATCTCCTGAAAGCGCGGTTCTTGGCCTGACCCTCCCAAAGAAGAGTGCATGTGTTGTGACTGAAGTCGCGTAGTTCGCCCTTGTCGTCTTCAGTAGACAGCCACAGGGGCTCGCCTTCGCTTTTCTCATTGGGAGCACCCGGCCCGGGATTCTCGGTCCAATCGATTCGGTTGAGCATCAGCTTGCGATAATTCTTGATGGAATGTTTACCGCCCTCAACAATCACCAAATTGAGCTTTGGATGAATGATGCAGATTCCTGTCAAAGCATTCTGCTCAGCGTTCTTGCTGATCTTGAAACGATTTCGGCCGCTCGCCAGATTGTCAATTCGGTAAACAGACGTGTGAATTCCGAGTTCGGCATCCTTCTCCTGCTGTCTTGCCAGCTTCTCGTGCCGTTGCTCGTTGGTCAACTTGCGTTCTTCGTTCATGATCTCGTGTGCCTCTTTGCGGTCCGCAATCTCCCTGGTCACACGAGCCTCCACGGCCGTAGGATCTTTGACGGCTTGTTCGCCCAGAACCCGCATCAGGTTAGACTTCTTGACCTTCGGGGGCGGCGCCGGCTCCAGACCCAGTCTGATCTTTGCTTGCTGCTCTTTCAGATCTGCCATGCGGCGCTGTCGACGAATCTTCGCCTGTTCCTTTGGTGTCAAAAACATGGGTTTTTGAACGGGCTGATGCTTTTCTTGCGGCGGATCGAGGAGCACAGGATGTTGGATATAGCGAGTAATGATAGTATCAGGGGTGTCGATCTTGAGGTTTGCCTGGTCATCAATGGCGGTATAAGAATCACCATTGACCAGACCCTCGTCCCACCATTCAATAGCCGGTGGAGCCGATACAAGATAGTTCTTTTCCACATCCATGTCCTCGTCAATACCGGCTTGGCGTGCTCGCTCAGCGATACGCTTCTTCATAGCCTCCAACTGCGCCTGACGGCGCAGGGCCGCTGCCTGCTGGATATATTTGCCCTTCTGGTTGAACACGAGCTCTCGGGTCTGACGAGGCTTTGCAACAGTAGCCTTCGGACCGAGACTAGGGTCGAAGTAGGGGTTGTTTTTGATTTCCTCGATTGATGGCCCGGACAAATCGAGTCGCTTTTTGTTGGACAAGTCCTTCCCTGGCTTGTATTGCTGGCGACCCCTCCCACTACGGAACTCTAGCGGAGCATCGGAAAGCAGCGCAGGATGAAGACCGACGTCGAGACCTCCGCGAGCCTTGGATAGACCATCATCATCAAAACCGGCGGGTTGCTGGGACGGAGGAGGAGCGGGCGGCCGTTGCGGTGGTGCATTGGCTCTTCCAGTAGCTGCCGCCACTCTGGCCTTCATTTGTTCCAGTCGAGACATCGCGGGACTCTGGGCCGGTGGTGTCGGGCTGGGACTCGCCT
Organism: Penicillium atrosanguineum; assembly: GCF_028827265.1. Classification (NCBI taxonomy): domain Eukaryota; kingdom Fungi; phylum Ascomycota; class Eurotiomycetes; order Eurotiales; family Aspergillaceae; genus Penicillium; species Penicillium atrosanguineum. The sequence continues at coordinate 3,439,940 of NW_026623133.1, read as the reverse complement.
CTGTCGGAGGAACGGGGGGTTTCGCGCCGCCATGCGCGGCTTGCAAGCGTGCGCGCACAGCTTCTGCCTTGGCTCTGGCTTCAGCTACCATCTTTGCGATATCGACCTTCCCGGAGGCAACTCCTCCTTGAGCTGGCACTGGCGATCCATCGTTGGAACGGGTCCTTTTCTGAGAATTGCTGCCATCATCCTCGGGATGAGGCCGCTTCAGCATATTGCCCAAGCTGTCCGCCATGGAACTGTAATGAGGACTCAGTCCTCTAGATATGAGTGACTAACAGGACAAGGAAAGTCGTGCAGCTGCCAATGATTCTTTAGGTGATGATTCAACGTTAGTCGCGGATACCCAAAATGAGGTGAGCGGTGGAGTCGGGCAGAAAAAAAAAGTTGCTCGAATAGTTTCGCTCATCCGCAACCCGCAACGTTGGAGACTTTTTACAGAAGTCGACTTCGCACCGCCAGCGTTTTCTGTCGCTCCCGGAGCTGCAGGACACAATGGCGACCTTCACCCGCCCAGTCCCCTCGAGTGTTGCCGGGGTGGATTTCACCGTTTACTCCGATGCAGAGATCAAAAAGCTATCAGTGAAAAGAATTCACAATACTCCGACTCTGGACTCTTTTAACAACCCAGTCCCTGGTGGTCTCCAGGACCCTGCTATGGGCGCATGGGGCGACCATATGTAAGTTCTTAGCTTTATGAAGACTTTTTTTCTCGTGCAATCATCTGACAACGATTCGTGATGATCAGTTGCACTACTTGTCGACAGAACTCTTGGTCGTGTACCGGCCACGCCGGCCACATTGAGCTTCCTGTGCCCGTCTACAACGTCACATTTTTCGATCACATCTACCGTCTGCTTCGCGCACAGTGTGTTTATTGCCACCGTCTTCAGATGTCCCGCGCAGATGTCAACCTCTACACCTGCAAGCTGCGCCTTTTGCAGTATGGTTTGACCGAAGAAGTCGCCGAAGTTGAACTCCTTGGATCTAAAAAGGCCGCCAAGTCTGGTCCTAAGAAGGGTAAAACAGACGACTCAGACGATGAGGAGGATGACGACGAGACCATTATGGAAAAGCGCATTGCCTATGTCAACCGCAGCATCTCAGAAGCCAAGAAAGACGGCCGACTGGAGGGCTTTATGACCGGTGCAAAGAACCCCATTGCCGCAGAGCAAAGACGAGAACTGGTCAAGACTTTCCTCAAAGATATCAACGGCAACCGGAAATGCTACAACTGCAGCGGGTATGTTCCCGAATAACTCAAAGCTTTTGCGATTTTCAGTCTTTAATTTGGAATTTGGTACAGAATTACTCCTGCCTATCGAAAGGACCGTTACAACAAGATTTTCCGGAAGGCTCTGCCGGAAAAGTCCAAGCTCGCCATGCTCACCGGCGGCTTCCAAGCCCCCAACACCTTGATCATGCTCGACCAGGAGAAGAAGCACAAGCCCGAAGTAAACGGAACCCGAGCTGGAAGTGTTGTGTCCGAGGTTCACGGCGCCGAGGAAGAGATTCTCCGTGGGGCTGCTGTCACAAAGCAGACAGCGCAAGCTGCGTCCGGCCAGGAATTCATGACTTCCTCGGAGGTCTACAGTGCTTTGAGACTTCTTTTCGAGAAGGATGGCGAGGTTCTGCAACTCGTTTACAACTCTCGGCCCGCACCGAAGGGGTCGAAGATCGTGTCTGCGGACATGTTCTTCATCAAGAACCTTTTGGTACCACCGAATAAATACCGCCCCGCTGTTCAGCAAGGCCCTGGCGATGTCATGGAGGCACAGCAAAACACTCCCTTCACCAACATTCTAAAGCAATGCGATCTCATCAATCAGATCAGCAAGGAGATTCAGAATGAAGAAGAGAAGGCCCTGTCTCGTGCGCGCACTTACAGTGATCTTCTTCAGGCCATCATTCAGCTCCAGGATCATGTCAACGGATTGATTGATCGCGAGCGAACTGCTGTGACCGGTGCGGCCATCGCAAACCTGCCCAATGGTATTAAGCAACTTCTGGAAAAGAAGGAGGGTTTGTTCCGAAAGAACATGATGGGTAAGCGTGTCAACTTCGCTGCCCGTAGTGTTATTTCGCCCGACCCGAACCTTGAGACAAATGAGATTGGTGTGCCGCTTGTCTTCGCGAAGAAGTTGACATTCCCTGAGCCTGTGACAAACCATAACTTCTGGGAGTTGAAGGAAGCCGTTATCAACGGACCTGATAAGTACCCAGGTGCTGCCGCGATCGAGTATGAGACTGGCCAAGTTGTCAACCTGAAGTTTAAAAGTCTGGATGAGCGCACAGCCCTTGCAAACCAATTGCTTGCGCCCTCAAACTGGCGCATGAAGGGCTCGCGCAACAAGAAAGTCTACCGCCACCTTACCACCGGCGATTACGTCTTGATGAACCGTCAGCCCACCCTCCACAAGCCTTCTATCATGGGTCACAAGGCTCGTGTGCTCCCCAACGAGAGAACTATTCGCATGCACTACGCCAACTGTAATACTTACAACGCCGATTTCGATGGTGACGAGATGAACATGCATTTCCCTCAAAATGAGCTCGCTCAAGCTGAGGCACGTATGCTAGCAGATGCTGACCACCAATACTTGGTCGCCACTTCTGGCAAGCCTTTGAGAGGTCTTATCCAGGATCACATTTCCATGGGTACTTGGTTTACCTGCCGTGATTCGTTCTTCGACGAGGAGGACTACCACCAGCTTCTTTACAATTGCTTGAGGCCCGAGAACTCGCACATTGTCTCAGATCGCATCGAACTGGTGGAGCCTGCTTTCATCAAGCCCAAGTATCTCTGGACTGGCAAGCAGATCATTACGACAATTCTCAAGAACATCAAGCCCGAGGAACATGCCGGACTCACCCTGAAGGGCAAGTCTTCTACCCCTGGTAACCGATGGGGAGACAACAATGAAGAGGGTGACGTTATCTTCAAGGATGGAGAGTACTTGTGCGGTATTCTCGACAAAAAGCAACTTGGTCCGTCTGCTGGGGGTCTCATTGATGCCGTGCACGAGATCTACGGCCATACCATTGCTGGAAAGCTGATGAGTATCCTTGGCCGACTTCTCACCCGCTTCTTGAACATGCGGGCTTTTACTTGTGGTATTGATGATCTTCGTTTGACCAAGGAGGGTGATCGCATTCGAAAGGAGAAGTTGAGCACTGCCTCTGCCATGGGTCGTGAGGTTGCTCTGAAGTACGTCACTCTGGATCAGACTTCCGTGCCTGACCAGGATGCCGAGCTGAAGCGCCGATTGGAAGACGTGCTTCGCGATGATGATAAGCAGAGCGGTTTGGATAGCGTTTCTAACGCCAGATCTGCCAAGCTGTCTTCTGATATCACCAGTTCTTGTCTCCCTGCTGGTCTTGCCAAGCCTTTCCCCTGGAACCAGATGCAGTCTATGACTATTTCTGGTGCCAAGGGTTCCGGTGTTAATGCCAACTTGATTTCCTGCAACCTGGGTCAACAGGTCTTGGAAGGTCGTCGCGTGCCGGTCATGATCAGTGGTAAAACACTGCCATCGTTCCGGGCCTACGAAACGCACCCTATTGCTGGCGGTTATGTCTCTGGCCGTTTCTTGACTGGTATCAAACCCCAGGAGTATTACTTCCACGCCATGGCCGGTCGTGAAGGTCTGATTGATACCGCCGTCAAGACCTCCCGTTCAGGTTATTTGCAACGTTGTTTGATTAAGGGTATGGAGGGCTTGAGAGCCGAGTATGATTCCTCTGTTCGCGAGTCATCCGATGGTTCGATTGTCCAGTTCTTGTACGGAGAGGACGGTCTCGATATTACTAAGCAGGTTCATCTTAAGGACTTCGCTTTCCTGGCTGAGAACCATATCTCCGTCTCGAAGCAAGTTTCGTCCGAGCTGTACCACAAATTGGCCAAGGAGGAGGTTTCGGAATGGCACAAGGACGCAATGAAGCAGGTCCGCAAGACCGGAAATCTTGATTGCAAAGATCCCGTTCTGGCTCGCTATCCCCCCGGAGGCAACTTGGGCAGTACATCTGAGGCATTCGCCCAGGATCTGAAGAAGGTACGCATGATATTTTTGTCACTTGTGGAATCTAATGCTAACAATTACATTTTCTATAGTATTGGGAGACCAACCCCGATGGCTTGCTCAAGGACAAGAAGAAGAATATCGAGGGTGTGGTCACCAGGAAGACTTTCGATGCTTTGATGAACATGAAGTACATGAAATCTATCATCGATCCTGGCGAGGCCGTCGGTATTATGGCCGGTCAATCTGTTGGAGAGCCTTCCACGCAAATGACATTGAACACCTTCCATTTGGCTGGTCACTCCGCAAAGAACGTGACTCTGGGTATTCCCCGACTCCGTGAAATTGTCATGACTGCTAGTGCCACCATCATGACGCCAACAATGACTCTCCTTTTGAACGAGGGAATCCCTAACGCTGATGCCGAGCGTTTTGCCAAGGCTATCAGCAAGCTCACTGTTGCTGAGATTGTTGATAAGGTGCAAGTCAGCGAGCGCATTGGCGCTGGCCTTGGCCACTCCAAGGCCAAGATCTACGATATCGACATTTCCTTCTTCCCCGTCGACGAGTACTGCAAGGCGTATGCCATTGAAACCAAGGATGTGCAGAACGCCCTGCAAAACAAGTTCATTGCTCGCCTGGTGAAGCACACCAGGACCGAACTGAAGAAGCGCAATGACGATAAGACCGGCAAGAAGGCTTCCACTTCTCAGCCCGAGATTGGTGTCTCTGTTGGCAAAGTTATCGACGGCCCAAGTGGCCCTGACCGCGAGGCTGAGCTTGCTGACGATGACAACGAGGATGATGAGGACGACGCCAAGCGCGCCCGCGGGGGTCAGAACCGGAGCAATCAGGTGTCTTACGAAGGTCCCGATGACGACGAACAAGACATCATTCACCGTCAAGACACGCCTGATGAGGATGACGACGAGCCTGAGAACGTTCAAGCCAGCCGTAATGTGGACATGGACGATGACTCGGACTCGGACTCCGACGACGAAAGCGCCACGAAGAGCAAGAATATCGAGGACGATGTCAAGAGCAAGTTCGAGGAGATCACCAAGTTCAAGTTCGACCCCAAGAAGGGTACTTCCTGCAACGTCCAGTTGCAGTATGACATCGAGACCCCCAAGCTGCTGCTCCTTCCTATCGTTGAGAAGGCTGTTCGCGAAGCCGTGATTCAGTCCGTTCAAAAGATTGGCAACTGTGTCTACGTTGAGGCCGACCCGCTGAAGGAAGAGCCTGCCTGCGTCATGACCGATGGTGTCAACTTGATGGCCATGCGTGACTACCAGGACATCATCAAGCCGCACTCTCTGTACACCAACTCGGTTCATGATATGCTCAATCTCTACGGTGTTGAAGCCGCGCGCGCCACCATCGTCCGCGAAATGGATGCCGTTTTCAAGGGTCACTCTATCTCCGTCGACAACCGTCATTTGAACCTGATTGGTGATGTGATGACTCAGTCTGGTGGCTTTAAGGCCTTCAGCCGTAACGGTCTGGTCAAGGATTCCACCTCGCCATTTGCTCGGATGTCTTTCGAGACCACTGTTGGCGCTCTCAAGGACGCTGTTCTCGAGAGAGATTCCGATAACCTCCAAGGCCCGAGTAGCAGAATCGTTGTCGGTCGTTCCGGTACCGTTGGAACCGGTGCATTTGACGTTCTTGCTCCTGTAGCATAGTCGGTTTCTTGTTGGAGTTGTTTCGCATTTTTTTTGTGCTCTATCACCTGTATATTTTCCTGCGATTGTTTGTATCCTGAGATCTTGTTCCATTTTGCCATCTTGACGTGTCGATGATCTGGAGTTCTTGTTCAGCGGAACACAAAAGTGCCTGTCCCTGTTCATATCAGCATATCTTCTAGTAAAATAGAGTTCTATTACTATTCACTTCATCGAGCTCATATTTCTTCAAGCTTGTAGGGTTATATGACCGTCCTATGGGGCCAGGTTCTTTATAATACAAATGAGATGTTTTGAGTAAGATTTATGGATTAAAATTTTTGGTCCGGTATAATTAACACCTCTCCATGCTATGTTGTTTCCGTATTTCCATGCCTTTTGCCCAAACGCCCCTTTTCCTTGCCAGTCCACCGCGGCGCCGGTATATACCCTAGAAAAAAAATGAACATGAAAAGAAGGGCGGTTTACTACGCGTCGAGCATCATCATGTCCTGATCAATGTCGTCGTCATATTCATCATCAACGGCTTCGAATGCCGACGAAGTGACAGCATCCATTTTGTGCCCATTGGTGTGTTCTTGTCTCATCATCCGATCTTCTTCGATTTTGCGTTTTGCCTCGTGACGTTCAATGTCGGCCAAGCTCCAGGTGGAAATACCTTCCTGGTCCTTGGACTTAAAAGGCTGAGCCATGGTGCGTAAGAAGTTCTTCGCATTCGAGACAGCCATGTCTGTGCTGAGATTTGTTTCGCTGTCCAACATTGCCTGATTGATCCACTTCGGCAATTGAGGTCTCTTTCTTTCGAATCGACGGTCTGCCAACACCATGACTCCGTAATCGTCTTTGCCTCGAAGCACGCGACCCAGGCATTGTGCCGCGTGTCGCATTGCGTCGAAAGACAAGAAATCGTTCTCTCGGATGCGATAGTTCTCTCGAAGGAACTCAAGGCGGGCCTTCAGAATGCGGGATTCTGTGTACTGGAATGGCACGCCAATGCACAAGACTGCACGGCCATAGTGATGGTCGAAATCGATCCCCTCGGACACCTTTCCCCGGGCGACACAAAAGAGAATCGCTCCACGTCCATTGCAGCAGGCGGTCCGGTAGGTTTCCAGGGCGAGTGAGGATTCCTGAGCATCAGGGGTTTCCACAAGAATCAATTTGTAGTTCCAGATTTGATCCAAAATGCCCATACCCTGCCACATACTAATGATGGACTCCATGTACAGGTAGGAAGGGAAGAAAACGACAACGCCATCAGGAGTGACGCGTGAAAACTCGGTGACAAGTGTTCCGTAGTTTCGCACCACACCAGGATCGTTACGGATGCCGAAGGAGGACGACACCTGAGCCTGATCAGAGCCTCTGGTAACGATCATCGGCAGGAATGACCGTCTTGCCAAGGTCATACTGTACGACTCCTGCATGACAGCCGTGAACCCGAGCATCTTCGGGTACATCTCCAATGGAGACAAAGTTCCCGAAGTGATAATAACGGAGCTAAAGCGGTCGAAAACAGGCTTAATGGCAATGGCAGCATCTAAGCATGTAAAATGTAAGATTGGATTCGGCACTGTTGCCGCTTCGGATTCGAATGGCTCGAGGATGAGAACGAAACCCTTTTCATAAGTTGCGACGAGTGTTGCGAAAGTGGCAATTTCTTGAAGCGGCTGATAATCCTCGATATTTATCAACTCGAGAGTTCGCACGAGTGATGTTAGGCGTTCTGCACAGAAGCGCAAGGGTTTTCGTTCGATGTAAGTGAGATCCTTCAAATGTGTCAAGAAGGAGGGCGGTGTTTCCGAGATAGTATGCGTCACTTTCATCCGAGTCTTCAAGTATTCAATGAAACGCTTTAAGAAGGAGATAAAGTGCTCCGCCCGGCGGATGTTTCCTGGAACCGCTTCCTTGAGCAGGTCATCTGGTAGCACCGGGTTCGAGATGAACTGATCCTCTTCGCGAGCTTGTTCTGCCTGCTGCAGCCCTTCCACGAGCTTCGAATATTCGTTTTGCAGTTTTTCGGCATCCGTGCTCTTCATATCTTCAATTTTGCGTTCTAGGTTGGATGCGCCTCGAGTAGCTCTGCGGAGAACATCCTCGCTGATGTCGATACTAAGCGACTCGATGCAGACGTTGTCAATATTGTGCGCCTCATCGAATACCACGATACAGTCCTTTGAGAGTTCTCGAGATACTCGTTCGGCGATTTTCGGATCGAGAAGGTAGTGGTAGGAGTAGATGATGATGTTACAGTAAGGCATCTAGGCGATTGCGTTAGTACCGAAACAGAGCCGTTTGTCATGCCAGCAGATACCATACCATCCGACGGACAGAGAAATAAGGACACTGCTTATGTTCCTCTCCATATCGTAATATACCGTCGAGAGTAAAGACGCCCGGGGGGACGAGATTATGCGGTTCGAGAAGGTCAAGATTCTGATGTTTGTTAGAATACTTCAACGGTCACGGAAACGGCAATACAAACGTCATGGTAAACGCAAAGGTCAACGTCTTCCCCGCGCTCCTTCTTCTCCTTCACAAAGCCGGCTGTCAAGCTTCTGCATCTCGCGTCGACTACAGTACCACTCTTCTCTCGTTTCACGGAAGGGTGTAGACACAAGTTCTTTCGACTGGTCAGTCCGAGGCCGCGAAACTCTTCTTCATGTCCAAGTTCAGTTGCGCGGTGCTTCATCAACGCCTTCAACTCCGCCAACGCCTTTTCGATCTCGGACATCGTTCGCGAGCAGTAAATGAGCTTCCTGTGCTCCGGATAGTGTTGTTGGTAGGCGACGATCAGCGAGAGAAGAGAAACCGTCTTGCCTGTTCCAGAGGGCATCTCCAGAACGCAGTGACCCCCGACATCGAGGGTCTTCTTGAGATCGCACATGTAGGCATATTGCTCGGGGTAGATGCGCGGGTACGGGAACAGCACCGGAAGATCACTGAGAAGACGCAGAGGTTAGTTGGGAGCTCAATAATAGGTGCGCGCAAAAGGATGGGGCCGTACTCGATGAAGAACTTCATGGTGGCTGATGTCCCCGAAGAAGCAGAGCGAAGAAAAGACAGAGACGAGCTCCGATTTGATCATTGCTGTCCCAAAGGGGAAAATACATGAGTCATGTGATTTCTCTATCGGGTGTCCGCCCGCCTTGATATCACTTTCTCTCTTTGTCAGTTCTCAACATTCACTGTGACGAGAGGTATAATCAGATCACCGAGGGATTGCTGCATACTTGTACACCCTGTCCAAGATCAATTTCTCTCTCCGGAGTTGGGCTGGTCGAATTTCGAGGCTCCCCCGCTATTCACAGTGACCTCATACCCCCCATGAGCAAAAAGTTCAAGTCGCAGGCCTCCAGCAGTCGTGCTGCTGCCAGCGCCTTTGGATCTTTTGGTGGGTTCTCCAGTGCATTTGGTAGTGATGGCCGAGAGCCGTCTGCCCTCACATACATTGCGGAACCGCCGGATCTCTCTCGCATTTCGGACCAGCATTTGGTGATCGCATTCAAAAACCTGTCGAAGAAAGATGATATCACACGAACAAAGGCTCTGGAAGAACTCAAGGAGCATATTGCTTCCGTGGAAAAGAACAACGGGACTCTGGATGATGGCTTTTTAGAGGCATGGGTATGTGCCTCCTCATCTATAGCGGCAGCGGAAATTAAAGCTCATATTTGCAGGTGAAAATATATCCTCGAGCTTCAATTGACCTCTCTCGACGGGTCAGACAATTGGCTCATCTTATTCAAGGCTCAATTGCCAGTCTTGTTGGCAAACGAGTTGCGCCTTATCTACCAAAGGTTGTGGGAGCGTGGATCGCAGGACTCTACGACAATGATCGACCAGTCCACCGCTCCGCGTTGGAGTCTTTTACTAAAGTGTTCTCGACCGAAAACAAGAGAAGCAATGTGTGGAAGGTGTTCCAAGGCTTTATATTAGATTTCGTGGACGATGTCCTTCTTCACCAGACGGTCTTGACATTGAGTGATGAACGGACTGTGAAAAGGGATGATGCCGAGGCAAAATATGCGCGTGTCGTGGGAGCTGCGCTTATGCTCTTCAATCGCATCTTAGGTATCTCCAGCTATCTTGTCCAGCGATGCGACTAAATAACTGACAATATTGTCCAGGCAATTCCGCAGATGAGGAATTACAGAAAAACCTTCCCGAGATAGAGAACCTCCTGGCTAGCAAATCTCTTTGGGCTTTCTGCAGCCATGAGGATCCGTTTGTCCGCCGATCTGCATATATTCTGCTGCGATCAGCTGTGTCCCGAGAGCCTGCTTGGATAGACTGGAAGGCTGTTAGTTCTGCTGTCATCGGAAAATCACTTTCCATTCCCCAACTGGGCTCAGCCTCTGAATTGTCTGAAACCCTGCTGCTTTTGACCTCATCAAGACCCTCCGTGTGGACAGACGATTACTCCGGCAAGACTTCTGCATCCAAGAGACTTCGACAATACATCCAAAAAGGCTCCCAAGGAGGCCATGCAAATTTCTGGTCAAACCTTGATCAGTTGCTCCGAATTTTGCCCCAAGAGGTGCTCGCCGGAGCTGACAAATCATCTACTGCTGAGAAATTTACTTTTGGCAGTGCAGTGACCATCACAGAAGCCCTCCAGGAAGGCCTCAACTCTAGGGAAGAGCCTCGTCAAAATCTCACTGTTGGATGGAAATCTTACATTGAGATTGGGACCTGGCTTGTATCTCTTGTGCCCCAGGAGCAGAGAGCAGAGTTTATCCAGAACAGGCTTTCCCCATTGGTTGTACAGTATGTGCGCCCTGAGTCTAATCAGGCCCAGTGGTCACTTCCTCTCCAATCAGGCGAAGGTATTAGTGCTGATTGTCTTGCCCTTTTATCCTCCCACGAGCACACCGAGGAGTTACAATCCATGTGGACAAAGCTTTCGGACGAGCTACTCGAAACTGTGAAGTTATCATCACCAGAACAATCTAAGGACTTCCAGTTATCTCAGGACGCGATCTGCGTGCAATCAAAGCGTCTCTTTGCTTTGGAACCTGCCCTTCTCTCGCGGGTTGCAGAAACCAAGAATGAGGCACAGGTGCAGGCGATCTTCCAGAAATCAAACTTGTCCCTTCTGGAGGGTTGCTTGCAGGTCCTACGTTCGCGCAATGGCAAACCCTATGGCGCTGCTGGAGTTGTACAGGAATGCGTTCGCAGCGTGCCCTCTGTTGCCCAAAGCTGCGAAGAGCTTGCTAAATTCGTTGAAAAGGATGCGCCGGAACTCCTGTTTTCGCCCTCAGCAGACCGCCTCATTGCAATTATGCTGGCATGCCGAGAGTGGGATGGGTTCGCTGCCAGCTTTGAAAACGTCGTCGAGCGGGCTATGGAGCTGGAGCCAGAGCATTCGAATACTGAGGTTCTCCAAAGTTTGCTCTCTGCGCTCAACTTCAATGAGATTGGGGATAAAGCTAAACTTACTTCCGTCGTCATGCGGGCTTTGAATGAAGCTTGTAAGGGTAGTCAATCTCACTGGCCGATTATCACTGCTGTTCTTCAAAACCAGACATCTCGAGGTGAATTGATGGATGGTATCTTCCTGTCGATCATTGATTCGCTGTCCCTGGATGAAACAGTGTTCAATGCCTTGGATGGGCTTTCTCACCTTGGAAAGACGGTACCTTCGGCCGTGCGTGAATTCCAAAGTGGAGCACACGGCTCTAAATTGACTGGGAAACTGTTATTCCTCACCGAGTCTCCCTCTGAGGAAGTGGCGCAGATGGCCGAGTCTATCATGAAGACATTCAAGGAGACTGTCGTTGGCGATACCAGCAATAAGTCGAAGATTGAGATCCTCCACCATGGACTGACCCATGCAAACGAGGAGTCATTATCGTATGTGATATCATACCTCCCGTGATCAAATTTTGTACTGACGACTTGCTAGAATCGAGTCTCTGATTGCCATTGCGGAGGAGCTGCTGCAAGGCCTTGAGTCGCACGAGGCTGCGTACAGCTTGAAGGATGTTTTGCCATCTCACCATGCATGGGAGGATGTGCTAGAACCCTTCCTTCAACTACCACCCCGGCCCTCGACAGCCATCACAAGTCCGCTGGGTGGTGCAGTCAGTTTGGTCCAACGCGATCTCTCCGATTCCTTCAAGGCCCTGTTGCTTGCTATCCCCCGAGACTCGGCACATTGCTCAGCTGCATTCCGTTTGGCAAGTTTCACGATTAGAATTATGTCCTCCGATGTTACCAAGAAACTGGACCAGGAGAGCCTTGAAACACTATTCTACTTCGTCCCCCTAGCCGTTCAATTAATTGATGATGACCTCAGTATTGAGAGCTCCAATGGAATTACAGGCCTAGAGCTAGCAGACCAACGTGAGGAATACCTGGAGGTTGTCTTCAAAGGGCGTCAGTTGGTCAGCGATTGGATTCGCACAAAGGAGTCAGTGGCTTCTTCAGACTTGACTGTTTCTTCTCTTCTGGTTTCCTTTTGGGAAAGCAAACTAGAGGCACTTAGCATGACCGCCTCCATCGATTATAGGATTGGAGAGGCATTTGTCAAGATCATGGCATCCGCAGATTCACTGGACAAGTCCAAGTCTGTTGATGACGTTGCCAAAATTTGCAGAGAGGCACGTACTGCCAACAGCATCCGCTCGGCGTCGTGGTTTGCTATCCTGCGAAGCTCGATACTATCCAACCCCGTTGGAAACCGAATCTGCAACGAGCTGATTGCTGATTCGACTGGGCTTAAGCCCCAAGATCCTTCCCCGAGTGGTATGTGTCCAAGGACAATCTACTTACGTCCATTTACTAACAATCCCTAGGATTGCGAAAGCTTGCACTTCTCAACATTTTGCTGTCTGGAGAAGAAGATGTCATCTCGACCATTCCAGCGCAGCGAGTGGTTTTCCTTGTCAAGCATCTGTTGGAATGCCTTCAGTCTGGCATCGAATCCTTCGGATTAAAGGCTGAAATTGTTAAGACACTAACATTTGTTATCCCTGGTATCGCTGAGCTCTTTGGATCCCATTGGGCAGATAGCATGGAGGTCTTGAGCACGATCTTGGAGGAGACCAATGGAAGCGAAGATGGGCTTCCACTGCTCGTGTCCTCTTTCAGACTTTTTGCTCGTCTTAAGTCCATGGCCGAGGGTGACGATAGCAACGATGATCTTCAGGATGCTTGGTCTGAGCAAAAGACTGGGTTATTCAACAAGCTGGCTTCCACCATTGGCAAGTTCGGTAAGAGTTTTAATCCAATTCTGAAGCTTTGCCATAAGAATTCTAACGCGGACCAGACTCATCAACCACGTTCCATCAACCTCGGGATGTCGCTGTTGACATTTTGCAACGCCTGATCAATGTTATTCCCATTGAGAAGCTTGAGGAATTCAGCGGAGTATTTGGTCTCTTGACGGCGCACAGCCGCGCTGTCCAACGCACCGCATACACTCTTCTTCATCGATATATCCCCCAGGTCCAAGAACAGGTATCCTTTGACGTGGCCCTATCCAAGACCGCAGTTAGTCTACCCGATGAACTTGTGTCTCTCCTACTTGAGACACCAACAATGAAGGGAGTATCGATGTCTTGGGGAGATGATAAGATGTGGACAAGTATGAGATCGTATCTCTTGAGCTGGAAGATAGTCTTTGATCACTTCTCCAATGCGGTATGCTATTCATTTCTCTCCAGGCGCTTGTTGGACCTCAAGCTAATATTTTTACTAGTCCCTGCCCGTCCAAGAGTACTACACAGCTAGTATCAAGGAGAATGACATTCTGATTCCGCTTCTGGAATTTACTTTTGACTTCCTTCAAAAGTCGCATGGGAAGATCGCAGACGCATCCAAGCTTGATGTGCTGTCCTTTGAGCCTGATCAGTCTGAAACCGCGGAAAAGGAAACCGAATGGCTTCTGATTCATTTGTACTACCTTTGCTTGAGACATTTGGCCAACATGACCAAGAATTGGTGGATCGACACCAAGAAACGGATCAAGGGACCGGTGGAAGCCTGGACCGAGAAATATGTGAGTGAAACCCTAGCCTTGGATAATCTTCATAACCAACACCATTTCCAGATCTCGCCCCTTGTGATCGGCGACTCTCTTCACGGTGTCACTGAGTGGGTTTCCACCCAAGATCCTGACGAGGAACGGGCTTTGAGCGTAAGAATTGCGCCCAAGACAGCTGAAATCATCGCCAGCATCCCCGTGGATGAGGAGTCACCGCCAGTCTCCATTTCAATCTCCCTCCCATCCGCGTACCCGCTTCACCCCGCCATTGTCGTCGGCCGCAGTCGAGTGCTTGTAGATGAGAAAAAGTGGAAGAGCTGGTTGCTAACCATCCAGGGCGTCATCATGTTTGCCAACGGCAATCTGGTTGATGGCCTGCTAGCATTCCGTCGCAACGTCCAGGGTGCTCTGAAGGGACAAAGCGAGTGTGCTATTTGTTACTCGGTCATCTCGACGGATATGCAGACACCGAACAAGCGCTGCGCTACGTGCAAAAACACCTTCCACTCGGTGTGTCTGTTCCGCTGGTTTAAGAGCAGCAACCAGAGCACTTGCCCGCTTTGCCGCAACAACTTTGTATATGTTTAGTTGCATGTGTTTAGTCTATAGATGATAGAACATTCAAAAGATACGACTTTATGTATGAACTATTACCCAGTGGAAACTTTTGAGTAGAGACACGAACTTTGGCGTGACGACATTCCACCGCGGGGCTTCCCCACCGAACTCCGAGCTTCCTCCATCTCACGTCCTTCATGGCTGCGCCTCGAATTCCCAACCTCAACACGCTCCGCCGAGGACGAGGCCGAGGTCGCGGAATAGGTAGCGCTGAAAATGGTCATGGTCACCCGACTAGCAAGGATCGTGTTGTGCAGGGCACCGACAATGACGCCAGCGTCTCCAGGATGAGCGCTGTCGAGCTGGGATATCTCGACGACCCATACGCAACAGCTTTTACACCTCCCGAATCCGCAACCAGAAGGTTTCCGATCATAAACAGAGGTCAATCCACCATAGAACCCCTCTACGGAGCAATTGCTGACTTGGACATCGGCCACACAGGGACTTACGTTCGCACCACCGCAATCGACCAGCTCGTCACCCGCTTTCTGGGTCCCTACTCTCCAGAATCCCCAACATGCAAGAAACAGATCATCTCGCTAGGCGCTGGCTCAGATACACGAATCTTCAGACTCTTCTCCAAACGCCAGCCCTCAGACATAATCTACCATGAGCTCGACTTTGCCGTCAACACGGCCACGAAGATTCGTGCGATCCGATCAACACCTTCTCTACAACGGGCACTCGGGCTCGATCCCTCTGTAGACAGCGTGACAGTCTCTGAATCAGGCAACGAGCTACACTCCCCTTCGTACCACATCCACCCTGTGGACTTGCGATCGCTGTCGGCGGGTGGCTCTCTTTCAGAAACACTTCCAGGCGTGGATACAAAACTGCCAACTCTGTTGATCTCAGAGTGCTGTCTGATATACCTTTCCCCAACTGAAGCTGCACAAGTAGTCTCTTTTTTTACCGAACATCTTTTCGGCTCATTGAATAAACCGACTGGAGCTGGACAGGACGCGCCACAAAGCTCGCAGACTCCTCTTGGCTTGATCCTATACGAACCAATTCGCCCGGACGACGCGTTCGGTCGCACCATGGTTTCTAACCTCGCGACACGAGGTATCCAACTCCAAACTCTCCATCGATACGCCTCATTGGAAGCACAGCGAGCACGACTACGCGAGCATGGGCTCGACAGTGGCCAGGCTACAGCTGATATCGATTTCATTTGGGAGCGCTGGGTCAGCGACGAGGAGAAAGAGCGTGTTGCCAGTCTTGAAATGCTAGATGAAATGGAAGAATGGCGTTTACTTGCGCGGCATTATTGCATTGCTTGGGGATGGCGGAATGGAAATGATGCCGAGGCGTTTGGTGGGTGGACAGCTATTGAAGCTCAACCAGGTCATTGATGTTTGAATGTCAATTTCATGAAGATATGAACATTTTTACCAAATCAACTTCCATGTGAACAATATAACACTATGCTCCTATCGCAAAGGGTCCTCTTGCGAAGTATCTAGTCTCAAGCGTCGCATCGTGTGAGCTAGTGGGAATTTTGTGTAAAGCCTCATTGTCTTTCCTTCAATAGATGATACTGTAAATAAAATTATCGAAATAGTGACTTCGACACCCAATGATTTCAAACTGAAGCGGATTGCATAGATCAAAAAATCAAAAAAGAACTCTCCCTCGGGGAATCGAACCCCGGTCTCCCGCGCTTATCGGTGTTAATGACAAGCGGAAATCATGACCACTAGACCAAGGAAGATGTGATAGCCGAGTTACTGCTCGGCCACTTGGGTGGTTGATGAAGTATCCAGAAGCGTATCATCGAAAATATCCCAGTAATAGCCTGCAGCAGCCATCTCGGGAGAAATTGTTTCTATGGAAAAAGGCCTTAGGAATAGTGTTGCGGCATCTGTGCGTTTACTTTGAGTACCCCACCGATCGCATTTGACGTAGGTAGCAGGCGTCCTGGCGAGTTATACTCTCACCTTCTCTTTTCATCATTGCGCGAATCCGTTGGCTAATTACTCGCAGCTGGGTGCGCAGTAAGAGCGACAGTAGTAACCACGATTATCTAGACGTTGAGCGATTTACAACAGGGCGAAAGACGTGTCTCAGGCCGTGAGTCGGGGGCGCTAGCACGAACTCCTGATTCATGTTATAGTTATATGCGTGATTTTCTCATTCCACTCATCTTTTTTCGCTTGAGACCTATCTACCCACTAAATACGGTACGACAGCAGTTGACAGGATGTCTGATATTGCGCACCCCCACATCGGAAGCACGCCTCGTGGCCGACACATGGTCAGTGGCGCAGACGGACTACCTTATATGGGTGGACTCGTTTTTATTGGCTGCTCAAAGTCCCTCAACCTCGTGAAGGTGCCTTGCGCGGAAAATGGCCGACCTTGGATGATTTGAGGCTGTGACAATTCCCTTCATATGAGGGATAAAAAGCCTATAAATGGCCTCCTAGGCGCAATGTGGTGTTTTTTTTTACTTGGCTCATCTATTCCAGCTTATAATTACTCGATTCTCTTGCAATGGCGAAGCCGGTGGCATCTTTGTGCTGGAAGGACGCTGATGAAGAGGCTGCCGATCGTATCACGATAGCACCCGGTGGCATTGGAAGTGACATGAATCGGGAAAAGAAAGTCGATAGGCATTCGAGCCAGCGAACGATCGATCCGAAGTCTGCCATTCCTATTGAATATCGGAGCCTGTAACGTTCATCTTCATCTCGTCCTTATCGTCACGTCCAACTGATTTGAAATAGTTCCTTCGAAATCGAGGATGACGGTGAAAGAAAGCGGCGGTTCAAACGCCAAGGAGAAAAAGAAAAAATGGCTGAAGGTGAATCGCCTTTCCTCCGGGCAAGATGACGACCTAATTTGATATATCTGATCAGAATGGCAAAATATCGATTGGCATATAGTACCTGCTGAAGAGATCCAAAAACGCCTCAACGTCGATGCATCAGCGGGCATCTCCGAAGCCTCGGCTAAGGAGCGACTGCAGAAGTATGGTCTGAACAAAATTTCGCCGTTGCCAAATCCCTGGTTCTGGAAGATCGTCGGCTACTTTTTCAAGGGATTTGGATCGATTCTGCTCGCTGGTGGAATCTTGGTCTTTATATCATGGAAGCCCCTGGGCCAGCCACCTGCAGTTGCGAACTTAGCTTTGGGTATTGTCCTCATCGCGGTATTCGTCATTCAAGCCGTGTTCAATGCCTGGCAGGACTACTCTTCCTCCCGTGTGATGGCCTCAATCACAGCAATGCTTCCGGAATCCTGTCTTCTTCTTCGCAGTGGTTCCCGGGTAGAGGTTTCTGCTACCAATATTGTTCCCGGGGATACTTTGATCATCAAAGCAGGAAGCAAGATTCCAGCTGACGTACGTTTTATTGACGTATCACATGATATGAGTGTGGACAGATCTGTGGTCACTGGTAAGTATACTTTCAAGTCACTCGCTGGAGGTCGTCTGAGTACATGCATGCGATACTCACCACCAACATAGGAGAATCAAAGCCAACCAAGGGTAGTGTGGAGTCGACATCTGACAATTACCTCGAAACAAGATGCATCGGTCTACAAGGAACTCACTGTGTTTCTGGTAGTGGGACTGGTATTGTCATTGCTACCGGCGATTCCACGGTCTTTGGTCGAATTGCCAAGTTGGCAGGTGAGCCAAAGACAGGTCTTACTTCTATTGAAAAGGAAGTCCTTCGATTTGTGGCTCTTATATTTATCATCATGGTAACATGGATCATTATCCTGGCTGCTGTCTGGTATGTATCATCTCATTTTCTCTTGATTCCCAATTGACCGTGTTCTGGGCAAACAATGGCTAAGGTCTCTTCAGGGGTGGTTGGCTTCACAAGGCCCATCCCGACTACATCAATGTGCCTACACTCATTGTTGACTGCGTGAGCGTTGCAATCGCCTATATTCCCGAAGGTCTTCCGATTGCAGTCACAGCTAGTTTGACAATTACAGCAAACTTGATGAAGAAGAATCAAGTTTTATGCAAGTCTCTCAAGACCGTCGAAACTTTGGGCTCGGTGTCAGTCATTTGCACTGATAAGACTGGCACATTGACCAGAGTATGTGGGCATATTATCTATGACAAACGACTATTTCTGCAGTTTCCAGGTGATACTAACCTGCATTCGTAGAATCGAATGGCTGTTACAGATTATGCTGTGCAAGTAACGACATCCACATTGGATGCCACGGGTGACCACACAGCTGCAAGATTGGATCGCTCTGTTCTTCAACAACTGCAGGCCATAGCTGGCCTTTGCAATGCTGCTGAGTTTGAAAATGAATCGATCAAAGGTCCACTCAGTGAACGACGCATTTTCGGCGATGCCACCGACCAAGCTATTCTGAGGTTTTCAGAGAGCCTTGGCTCCGTCACTGAGCTGCGCAAATCCTGGCATACGATATTTAATCTTGCTTTTGACAGTAAAAACAAATTCATGATAAAAGCCATGAAGCCAGTCAGCCCTGAAGCTTCTGTCACTTGTCTGTCTCCTGGAGAATCCATGAATACTGACTCTATGTATGTCCTGTGGCTTTCATAAGTGACATTGATGCTGATCTCGTTTAGCTTTCTTACCATCAAAGGAGCCCCGGATATCTTAATCGAACGATGCTCGCAAGTTTTGTGCCCCGATGGCGAACTGAGACCCCTAGGCAATGACGATCTAGCGGCGATAAAATCCTTGAAAGATCAATGGTCTTCCAAGGGCAAACGTGTGATTCTGCTTGCGCGTAAGCTTCTCGCCCAAGACAGCTTACCGGCTGGGCCTAGCTCCTTGGAGTTTGAGTCCCACATGCTGCGCGAAGCTGGAAAAGGTCTGACATTAGTTGGCTTGGTTGGCTTAATTGATCCACCGCGGGCTGAAATATCAGAGGTCATTCGGATCTTACGTCAGGCCCAGATACGAGTCTTCATGGTTTGTGTTTTGTTCGAAAGCATGAGAGTTCAATATTAACCAAGAGGCATAGGTCACCGGCGATTTCGGACTTACGGCCTTGGCTATTTCCCGTCAGTGTGGCATTGTCGCCACCGATTCGGTCCATGATGCATCCGCTCTTCGGAAATATCCGACTACGAGCGAAAAGCACGTGGATGTATCCCAATCTGCCTTGCTTGTTAGTGGCCCGGATTTGATGACCCTGAACGAATATCAATGGGATCAGCTGTGCAGGTATCCTGAGATTGTGTTCTCTCGTACTACTCCTAACCAGAAGCTACGAATTGTTCGTGAGTTCCAATCGAGGGAAGAAATTGTCGGCATGACAGGAGACGGTGTCAACGATGCCCCTGCCCTTAAAGCTGCCGATATTGGCATCAGTCTCGCCAGCGGTTCTGACATCGCTATCGAGGCTGCTGACATGGTCCTGCTCGATTCTTTCGCAGGAATTGTTGAAGCCGTTCGATATGGACGTGTGGTTTTTGACAATCTCAAAAAGACTGTCGCCTATCTTCTGCCGGCAGGTTCATGGTCCGAGTTCTGGCCCGTGTTTTGCAATCTAGTTTTCGGAATCCCTCAAATCCTGTCATCTTTCTTGATGATCATCATTTGGTAGGCATACCCTCGAGCAACATTTGAATGCGCAGCTAACATGACTTCCTTTAAGTTGTTTCACGGATTGTGCCGCTGCCGTGGCCCTAGCATACGAGGCTCCAGAAGCAGACGTGCTCTTCCGCCCGCCTCGGCATCCAACCAAAACACGACTTGTCGACTGGAAGCTCCTGTTTCATTCATATGCTTTAGTTGGCATGATTGAGACAGCCCTCTCATTTACCATGGCTTTTTGGTACCTACAGAGGAACGGAATTCACTTCTCTGAGCTCTGGTTCAAATTCGGTGATTTGCCCCCGGGGGTTGATGCAGATTACTACACGGCCAAAGTCAACGAAGCAAGCTCGATCTACTTCATGAATCTCGTCATCATGTGAGTATTGATTCCTTGAAATGCAAGTCTTTCGGATTTTGCGCTAATTCTTCATAGGCAATGGTTCAACCTGATGGCAGTCCGCACGCGCTTTCTTTCGATTTTCCAGCATCCTCCAGCATTGAACAAGTTGACGCAGAACCTGTATCTGTTTCCTGCTATTGCATTTGCGCTGGGAATCTCGGTCATTTGGCTTTATGTTCCTAGCCTGCAGGTGGTCCTTGATACCTCGGCTATTCCTGCTGAGCACTATTTCCTCCCCGCTGCTCTAGGCCTTGGGCTTTTGTGTCTGGATGAAGGAAGAAAAGCTGCTGTTCGTCGCTGGCCTCGGGGGCTTTTGGCCAGGATGGCGTGGTAGTCAGCTCTGCAGGAAAAGCCAAACGAACCTGGCACAAAATAGCTTCTATTTCAAATATTGATGAAATATATCCAGTGACAAGTAGATGAACACCTGCAATAGTTTGGGGATGATACTATAGTTACTTTATTTCCGAAATTATATTTTACTACTTCAAGTTTGGTATATGTAGTTATAGGTAGAGCTACTTGGGCCTGTTGCTCACCGGTTTCTGTATAAAGGCGACCATCACTCAACTGTCGCAAGTAAGTGGAGCCGCTGACGTTTATTTCAAAACAGCATAGGCGGATGGGGTTGGAGGAAAGAGTAACAAAAAAAAAAAACGTAAAAAAAAAAGAAACAAGCGAGCGACGCAGGGATCGAACCTGCAATCTCTAGAACCGAAATCTAGCGCCTTGCCATTAGGCCAGCCGCCCACTGATTAGTAACAGGATCAAGTTTTAGTTATATGATGTCCGATCATAGGCTTGGATCCGGGCTCCCTTTCACTTCTCTCTCCCTTTTGCATGAGTATCCATTGCTAATTTCTAGTTATCTAAAATGAACAGGTGAACGCGATACTAAAGGATTCTCTCTGTGGAAAAAAGGCACGCTCGACCTTGCTGGTAGACCGCTATAGAATGGGAGAATATGCAAGCTACCTCTGAGAATGCTCTTTTGCCGCTAAAGAATTGGTCAACAATGGGATTCCACGTTGTTTAATTTCTTCCCTTTGACGCAGATTCTCATTTATGCTCATATCTGTTGTTTTTAACATAGGCCATTCATTAGGGCGACTACTGTCTCCTAGACCTCGACCTGACCCGGTTTACGTCATGAACGGTCGCTCTATACAGCGGAAACCAAGTTCCATACATAAAGTTACAACCTTTAATTCGTAAGCCTTTTAAATTTGCCCCGTGGGTATCATCCATATGTATTGCCAGAAACTCCCGCTAGTTATCATGACGTGAAAAAGCAAAAAGAACGTCCAACAACAACGTTCATGGAGAGGAAATTAGATCTGCACGGGATTGTCAGTAAATTGATAAGTAATCGTGAGTTAGTATACTGACCAGTCGCAATGGAAGACGAGCAGGTATGCGGGCGTTGTGGAGGAGCATCGCCACTGATTTCTGAGGCGTGGCCTGGAGCTTGCGATATGCTTCGCGAATGTGTCGAGGTTCGATCGGAGTGCGGCCTTCCTCAGGCGGATCGAACAGGCCAGTCTCGCGCTTGCGCTTCTTGGCACTGTCGCCGGCGTCAGGGCCACCGCGATTCTTCTCGTGGTCTTCACGCTCCTTGACCTTGAGCGCCTCTTCTGTAAGAGTCTGGACAATTTCGAAAGTAAGGAAACCCAGGATATCAACGATGTCGTCGTTGGGCTTGGACTCGGTCACAATGCCGAAGCCTGCCCACTCGCGGAAACGTTTGCTCTTCCGGTAGGTGAAGGAGGCCTGGCGACACTCGGACCAGAAGACGTATTCCTCTTTTGTCATGTGCCTGGTGCGCTCGTCGGCAGCAGCCAGGCGCTGCAGAGTGGCGTAATTCTGCTCTTCTTCCTCTTCGTCTTCTTCATCTTCGCGCTCCGGCACCTGTATGGAGAAGAAGCTGTTGGGGTCCCATGCCAGCCCAACCTTGGCTCGCTTGTTCTTTGGCTTAGCGGCGACATCCTGGGGGCCAGCAACCACACCAGCCGCATCATCGGCGGCAGCAAAGTCAGCTGCATCGCCGCCGCCCTTGTCATCAGAGTCCTTGACGTTTTTGCGGACATCCTTCCAGGATAAGAAGGTTCGGAGACGTGAGACCTTGGCCTTGTCGTGCCGAATCAAGAAAATCAGGTCATCGGTTGAGATTGATCGTGATCCACGCCTTGTAGCAAGTGCAGTGCTGCGGGTAAGCTTCAATGGGCTGTCAGCGATGAACGATGCGTCAAGTGGGAGAGAGCCTTACAATCTCGATCACCTGCTGGCGTGTAATATCTTCAATTAACGTCGTACTTTCAATGGATGGTTCGGCAGTTTCTCCAGAGACAAACATCATCTGGCGTATTAGGTCAGTAAGAGTCCATTTGAACATAAGCTCGGTCTCGTAGTTTTCTCTCAGTTCAATGGTCTCGGTGTCTTCCAGGTCCTCGGACGTAGCTACCGAGGTAGGAACGAGGGATTCAGAGCTGGCCACATCGGAACACTCGACCCCACCGTCGTTGGTTTCGTCCTCCGTCTCAATCCTCAGGTGTCTGACATAACCAGGCATGACAGATCCCATGGTCGAAACAGAAGAATGACTCGGCGTAGACAGAGTGTGTTCCAAATTTGATAGACGCGCAAACGTCTTTGAGGGAGAGCTTTCTAAGTCCCAAACTGACTCGCTGTCGGCCTTGTAGTCCATGTCTCTAGCATCAGGGCCACCAAAGATGCGGCTTTCCAAGCCGTCCTCGGGCTCTGAAGGGTTGTTTCGAACTCTATTGAAGACCAAGTTGCCAAATTTCCAGACCCAGCGAGGCTCGTTCTCGGACAGATTTGATGGAACCAGAGACTCAGCCGATTCGGTAGTGTCATGCCTATCAGGCGCGATGCGAACAATGCGAGGATCCGGTTGGTTTGGATCAGAGGAAGCCATATTTGAGTGACCAAGTCGAGGCAGAGGACCAGAGATAATCAAGTATCAATGTGGCAGTGAGCAGCACAGTATCACGAAGAAAGGTACAATGGTCTGTACTGGGGGCCAAGAAAAGAGCAAGAAATGCGCGATGCAAAGTGAGAGGTCGAGATGAATGGGAATGTAGAAACGTAAGAGAAGTGCAATGCAGGGTCTCAACATGGCAGCCGCCATCTCAACTCTCCCACTTTCGCATTGTGCAGTATACCCAACTCCATCTTATGATGAAAGGATTCCGCTGTTTAAGGCCAAGCGCCTCAAGGCAGTGGCGTGTAATTCCTGTCATGCCCTATCATGCGCCGCATATTGTTCGAGATATGTCCTCATGCCTATTGCGGATGCGGCTCAGACCCGAAACCCTATAGACACCGCGTTTCCAATGCATAGACAGCCAACGGCCCAGAAGCCACCAGAGAAACAAAAGACACCCAAAGGACCAAGAGACTCACGCCGCCAAAGAATGAGACCGGGAGGGGGTAGTACTAACCTGCTGGATCTCCTGCCGATACTTCGGCTGGCGTTCGGAACTCATAGCGACAGCCCCAAAAAAGAACCTAACACAGACACGAGGCGAATTATAAAGATACAGATAGCAAAATATTATGAGAAGTAAGAGAGAAAACCAAATATGAACAACGTGACGCGGAATAAGAGCAGGAGAAGGGATTCCGATTCCAATCCGGGGATTTGATAGCGATAGTCGGACATTCACTTCCTCCGCATCCAGGCGGTGGAGTCATTCTGCCGAAACTATTCTGCCCCGCGGTGATTAATTTCTCTTTCTCGATATCAGTCGTTCTCATCCATTCATTTATTCAATTCGCCATGTTGCACCTTGTGGGTCTCGGCCTTGCCGATGAGAAGGATATTACTGTCCGTGGGCTGGAAATTGTGAAGAAGGCGGACCGGGTCTACCTTGAGGCATACACTGCTATTCTGCTTGTGGATAAGGCCAAGCTTGTAAGTGGGCTTCTTTATGTTGCCTTAATCTTGCATCATGTTATTGCAATTGGCATCTCCGTGTGTGCAAATTAGTAATTGGAACTTTTACCTAGTAGGAAGCGTTCTATGGCCGCCCTGTCATTGAAGCGGATCGTGAATTGGTAGAGACCGGCAGCGACGACATCCTCGCCGGAGCTGATAAGGCAGATATTGCGTTCCTGGTTGTTGGCGATCCCTTCGGGTACGTTCTCAACCTCTGGCATTCAAAGGTTCTTCCAGGTTACTGACAGAACTCAGCGCAACCACACACACCGACCTCGTTCTACGCGCCCGCGAACTCGGCATCCAGACAAATGTCGTCCCTAACGCTAGCATCATGTCCGGTATCGGATGCACCGGCCTGCAACTATACAACTTTGGCCAGACCGTGAGCATGGTGTTCTTCCTTGACAACTGGAAGCCCTCGTCCTTCTACGACCGCGTTCGCGAGAACGTCCAGATCGGCTTGCACACCCTCGTGCTACTGGATATCAAGGTGAAGGAGCAGTCTATGGAGAACCTTGCGCGTGGACGCAAGATCTTCGAGCCCCCGCGTTATATGACCGTTGCGCAGTGTGCGTCGCAGATGTTGGAGACCGAGGAGACCCGCCAGGAGGGTGTTTATGGACCTGATAGTCTTGCTATTGGTGCTGCGCGGGTTGGTGCTCCGGACCAGAAGATGGTTGTCGGTACACTGAAGGAGTTGGCTGAGGTTGAAATGGGTGAGCCGCTGCACAGTCTTGTGCTGCTTGGTCGGCGGACGCACGATCTGGAGCGCGACTTCATTCGGCAGTTTGCTGTCAATGAGGAGACCTTTGATGCCAGCTACGCTAAGAACTATGGGGCGTCTTCATGAGCTTCCTTACATGGATTAACGATTTTTAAAATACACATTATTCTTTCTGGACTCGTGGTCTACATTTACTGAATGATATCCGATATAGTCAATTAATGGTCTACTATGAGATATAGCACAAGGACGCTGTCCCAATAGACTGTCATTGTTCTGTTACGTCTCGACCATCATCATCAGGTCAAAGACCCGAGCTCTAATTTCTAACGACCACAGATGTCCAATCCCAAATGGAAAAGCGATGGCGATAGACGAAAATATATGAAACAAGAAAAAAGACAGACAACGCCGCGATACATTAAACGAACATAAATGTTGCGAGAAGATCACAATGCAGGCAAGGAAATGGTATCCAAACGAGGCAAAAGGCAGGGCAAAATGCAGGTAGGCGGGAGAGGCCTAATAATCCAGGCCTCTCATCTTTTTGTCGCGAGTGCAGACATTCAGCGGATGGCCTGCACCAGCCAGGGCAAACAAAACAAAGCAACAAGAAGAAAACAAAAACCCGCGACCAGACCGACACCGAATGGCATGCAAAATGAGTAAAAGCAATGTACAGTTCAACCGGAGATGAACGAAAAGACACGTAACACATCACTAATGGCCATGGTCGAATTCGTCCTCCTCGCCAGGAAGAAGGATCTCGTGACCAGAGCCCTCGTACACGAAGATGGCAGCACCGCAGCCAAAGATGGAGACCAGGGCAATTAGCCACCAGGCAAAGCCAACCATGCCAATGTCCAGACCGTAGCCGTACCATGCACCCGAGAAGATGGGGCCGATGGTTCGGAAGGCAGATGACACGGACTGACCGATACCATGGATGGTGCCCAGGACCGAAGGGTGCGGTGAACAATTGTTGAGGAGAATGATGGAGGTCGGGAGGGTGAAGGTTCGGGCGGTGACCTGGCAGAAGAGGACGACGATGATCCAGAACCAGACCCAGGGTCCGTTGGCTTGTCCGGGAGGAGGGATAGTGGACGGGGCCAGTGCGATGTATGGTGCAAGGGCGTAGGCCAGCGGGAAGAGAGAAAGGAAGTATTGGTAGCTCTTGGCTGTACCAAGACGACCATTGATGGAGGGATAGACGGTGAATTGGAGGAACATGCCGATGACACCCAGGATAGCGGTAGCAAAACCAACACTCTGAGGAAGCATACCAAGACCACCAGTGAAGACGAAGGGTAGGCGCTGGGTGGGGGAGGCGGGGTCGTTGGCGTCGTAGCGGGGAGTCGAAAGGAAGAGAAGCCAGAGGTTGTTGAAGGCGCCCATCTGGAAGTCGAAGAAGGCCTGGGCGATAAGTGTACACAGTACGTTCTTGGTCCAGATTCTGCGGAAAGACAAGACACGCTTGACACGCATGGGCTTGGCCTTCTCCTCGAGCTCGTAGCTCTCCGCACGATCCATCTGGCCGGCCAGAAGGGGACCATCCTCATCGTAATCACGGAACGGAAGACGAGAGTACAGAGGGGAAGAGGTACCAACAACCTTCTTCACACCGCGGGCGAGGAATTTCATAGCGAATGAGCCCAGGCCAGGCTTGCCCTTGCAGGAGAGCAGGGTCTCTTCCAGACCGTAACCGACCAGGCATGCGCAACTGGTCAGGAAAACGAAGTTGGCCAACATGGGCAGGGAGTAGGGATACTTCTCCAACCATTGCACACCATCCGCGCCACCAAAGGACGAGTTAGGTCCAAACAATCGAGGATAGGCCTTGACGGGATCGGCGAACATGCCACCCATAACTACAAAAGTCAGTATGACCGATGTCGGACTCCACCAAGATAGTAGAACAGCTTACCAGGACCGAAAAGCGAGGCAATATTAAAGCCAATAGGGAGAATCAAGAAGGCGCGCGAGTGATACTTCTTCTCCTTGACATTCTCCGCAATCATGGTCCGAATAATACCAACGGTACCGTTGATCGCACCACCGAACGAACGCCAGAACACGGCCTGCGCGAATGACGTGGAGAAAGCAACACCAAGACAAGAGACAGCAGTACCAACCAGGCCGACCAGCAGCACAAATCGGCGACCACCCCACTCTGCATCGGCGACACGGCCCCAAGGAATGGCCGTCGCGAACTGGGCGGCGGTGAAGGCACCTTGGAGAATACCGGCCTGGGTCGCAACGTCGGAGTCCGAGAGGTTCTCGTCAAAGGACTTGAGCTGGTAGAACATGTAAGCCTGTAGCGAGGCGATCTGTAGGAAATCGAACACACGGCAAAGGCCGAGGAGGGCTAATTGGCCCTTTCGCGGAAGGGACATCCAAGTGACGGGGCCGGGACGGGCGACGGGCTCGGCGGGGAGCTCGCTCCCCTGCATCGCCAGCATCTGCTGCTGACTCTGGGAGCGCGAGCGCATATGGCCGCTCTTGAGGGCGTGGGCGTCCAGATCCATGGAGGTGTTGCGGATCATGTCGGGGGCATCGGGGCCGGGGGAATCTGGGGAGGAGGGGCCCTCGTCGACAGAAGCGAGGGATAAATTAGATTCGCGACGGCGTCGTTGAGGAACTTCGGAAGATTCGCCGCCGGTGCCCGTTATATGGTGATAGCCACTGCTCCAAGAGGTCGTACGCGCGTGGCGGGCATTATTCGATTTATGGTTCTGGGACCTGGCAGGCATGGAGGAATGTATGAGGTAAGCGAAGGATGGAGACGTATTGGGTGGGATTCACGACGTCAGGTTGCGCCCCCTTGGGTTTCACGTAATTTATGCGTAAGGGTTCGGATACCACAGAGGAATGGAATTGAAGGAATGGAAGGAAAGGAAGAAGTTAGAATGAAAAGAGAAAGAAAGGCTTGTAATTTTACTGCTCGGCTTGGCTGTCGATTGCTATTGAGCTGAAGGGAGGAAATTAAGAATTTATGCGCTTGGGGGTTTCCATACGAGGTGTACAATATCCTTGAAGGTTCCACTGTATGGAATGCGCTTGTCTGTCTTCTTTGATCTAGTATAGCTAGAGCTAGAGCTATATCATTTCATAAATTTTCTATCTGAATTCGACACCATCATCTCCAATTCTAGCCATCGCTATATCCTCCGTCGCATCTTCCCATGCTCGTATCCTGTAAGAGAATACGGAGAATACGACGTCGTTACAGATCGACAATGACGGGCTTGCGACGACCGCTCCACCCTCCCTACCGAGTCCACCGTTTTCCTCCCTGCCTTGGGCCATGACTCGCCAGTCCAGCCCGTGCGTGGCCGTGAGCCAACTCTTGGCATTCTATCGAGGAATCGTGGTGGAGGACCTATCATTAGCCGCTTCTAGAATTATCATTTCAGACCTTTTTGTGCTGGTACCCGCCCTACGTAACTACTTCCCCTTCTTGGCCTTAGCGCTGGCGGCTCTAGCGGGAAAGTCCTAGTGTCGGGATGTGAGAAGTTACTAGCCTGCTGTACAGTACGTACCGAGTAGAGCCCAACAGGCGAAAATTGACTCGTTTCTCCTCCCCCCTCCTGATCTCTACTAGGAATGATCTTCCGAGATACTACACCATGTAGCAGATTCTGGTACCGTTGTGGTGGTTCACGTTTCAGCCCCAAGGTTGCGTATCAGCTACATTAGATCCAGGATTTCGTTTCTGATTTGTTTCGGGGAAGGTCTTGGCTTTGACTGAGTGCTTGAGCTTAGCCCGAGCAAATGGCAAATGGGATGATTGACAGGGGCCTTGTCCACTTTTTGACCCCCCTGCAGTTGCTGCGGTCCGCTTCTAATTGCGGTAATGGATTCGCGTTCAACGACCCCTCGATCTATCGCTACAGCTTATTTTGTACACTGCGTACTGCGTACTGTATGGCCGAAGATCTCCACTTATACACGAATCTGGGTGAGAAAATCTCTGCCACCACAGCCGGGACGCGTACGTTTGCAGCGTACTGGGAAGAAAAGGGTAAAGCGCCGGTTAGGTCGGCTTTAAGCACCCTCGGGCCTTGACCTCGGGTATGCGTATTTCGGTATCGTTACAGGTATTAATTTCACATCTTATCTTTCGATCTTTTGTGTCTAGATTGAGATCCATATCCAGTAGGATGCAAGTTATGTTATGTACAAGGCTGGGCGTAGCCAGCCTCCCAAAAATGAGAATAATAATAATAATCAGCCAGGCAATGCAAAGGTGGGAATACACATGAGAAAAGAAAGTTATCTGATCCAAAGATCATCAAAGAGAGAGAGAGGGCCATTCAGTCCTCTCGCCCGTGTTCTTGTGGACTGCGATCTGCGAGCGCGAAGTATTTGGTATCTGAACTTCCCGCCCACCGTCGCCAATACCACCAGGGACGATCGGAGCTCCGCTGTGAAGGTTTCCGTTCCGCCATGCCGTTCAGCGGCTCAGATGACTCGTCGTCTTCACCCAGCCGGTCCGGCCGCCGTGGTTGATAGAACCGCCAAGCGAAGTACGCTCCAGCGAGGAGGGGGAGAACCACGGCGATTGTGGCACCTAAAATTACTAGTCCTGTTTTGAGTAGGTGAGCGGGAGGCGTTGCAAAACAGAATAAAAAATGATAAGGATAAGACTTACGTCCGTGTCGCCATCTGTAGTGGGCAGCCAGTGGCTCAGTAGTGTGTGGGAAGCCAGAGGGATAGGACCAGATGGCCCCATCATGATCAGGGTCGACCCACGGCACTGTATTGACGCCCACTGGCGGGATGAACGGCTTAGCAGCATCCTCACCGGGAAATCCATATCCAGGTGCGTCCAGACAGGTCTCGTCCTGGCAGAACTCGCGGAGCTCTGGCGAAGGAACAAAGGTGTACTTGATTTCGGACTTGCCAAGAACGGCACCCTTGCTATCAACTGCCTCGGCACGAGTCCAGAGGTAGAAGCTGGTGTGGGTATACTCGGTCTCGAACCCGGTCTTGTTCACCTGGTCCAGGAACACGTAAGGTCCGGTCATGTTGTGTGCTCCATAGAATCGCCAGCTCTGGACGCGCGTTGCGCCATTCCAGCTGACATAGAAGCTGGTGGGAGAATAAGGTTCGGAGGTGCGAGAGTAAACCCAAAGAGCTGGAGAATCGGTGGGGTTGCCATCCCACTCGAATTTCTGGGCACGATAGTTCATGACTGTGTCTTGGGCAAAGGATGCCCAAAGCAACAAGTTGCCCTCTTCATCGTGCTCGGACACGAAAGGATTGTTACCCCATCCGATGAAAGCGTTCTTGTTCGGCAGCCGCTGCAGGTTACCCTGACTGGAACTGATCAGATCATTGATACGCGGCTTGTAGTCACGAATCTGCAGCGCAGTATTATCCACATGGTCGATAAGAATGATCATACCGGCCGAGTAAGAATGCGTCTGGTTGTATCCGTTATACCCGTTGTTGTACAGCGAAAGAACCGTATGTGTCGCATTCTCATACAACCACCGCGCATCATGCTGCTGCGAAAAGCTGAAGTTGATATTGCGGAATGTCGGGTTTGATCCATGCAATCTCCAAATCACCGAACCGTCCCTGCCCGAGATCTTGTAGATGGCGCATGTGTGGCGCGAAGAAATGAGATAGTCACCATCATCGTTCTTGTCGATCGAGTTGATATGGAAGTAATCCCAGGGCTCGTGAACATTCAATCCAGTTCCCGACGTATCTGTGTGCGCAGGCCAGGTGTAGCTGGTTGACGGGTCGACATGATCGAGGGAGCGCCATTCAAAAATCACTTTACTGGTCTCGGTATCAATCTCCTGGAAAACACTCTCCATCAACCACCCCACGCCGGTTTTGATGTTCCATGGGGTCATGTCGAATTGGCGCTGCTGGTATACGGTCATGAGTGCGGTTTTGCCGTTGCCGATCGGAAGGAATTCGTGCATGTCGCTAGAAGCCATTCCGCCACCCGGCTGCACGGAGCGCACGATGCGGTAGGTGTTGTCCAAGATAACGCCATGCCCGCGGCAGTATCCTTTCTGCTGGTTTCCCTGGAAGAAACATAGGTGGTCGGCGCCGTTGTATTTGCAGACGTGCATGCCATGGGCATTCCCCGGCCCCGAAACGCCCCAACCGCTCCACACCAACTCCTATTCAAGTCCCAGTCAGTATTCCATTGCGCGCGCATCGCCGGATTTTTCCCAATCATACCCCTGAGTTGTCAAAGATGTAAGGACCCGGATTTTGAGCTTCATAGGGTGTGATGAAGATGTAGCCGGGCGCGAGTTTGCTGGGGTCGCTATGCTCGATATTCAAGACTAGGGGGTATATGTCGGGTCTCTTGCAATCGGTGTTAGATATTGAAAATCGTACTCTCTTTCTCTCATGGTGAGGGGACACTTACCGATTTGAAGAAGGAGACCTGCTCCGCGGCCACTGCCCAGGCGCACAGCAGCAGGCCGAGGAGCAGTGAGGGAGAACTCCTCAAGGAGTAACGGAAGGCCATAGAGATCGACCTTTACATCACAAGAATGGGACAAAATGTCTGAGTTATGCAAGGAGAGGAAGCCCAGAAAGAATTCCATGTGCGGGAAAAGGGTACGAGTACGGAGCCTATTTCAGTCAATCAGTCAAGATGGCGGAGACTGTAGCGGGGCGCCGCGTGCAGCACAGCGGCAATTGGCCGATAGCGCAAAGCATTGACGATTCAGATTCAACCCTCAATTGCTTGGTCGTCCGCTAGTGCAGTCTGCCAAGAAGGCGTATGCGGGGGCCTATCTATCGTCTATGAACTTCTACTGACCATCCTAGCTTCTCGGTGATCCTTGAATTTTGGCCTCGTGGGCTGTCAAGTTCACTAGTCCGTCCGACCATCTTGTGCTCCAAACAAGGTTCACCCTGATTGAGACTTCGTATGACTTCGGTAACGATGGTACGGTATTGGTAATTCGGCCTGCCCAGGCCACGTCATGGCTCGCGGCTAAAGGCCGGAGGCGCTCAGACTGGGTCTGAGTCGGTTTGACTGAAATTACCATAAAATAAAGAACGGGGCAGTATGTATAGTCTATGCATTAGCAGGAATTAGTATGACCTATCGTCGAAAAGGTGTACGCAGCAACACACGTACATCGTGAAGTTCTTGGCTAAGATCCGGGCACTCGCCACGTGTATGTGGCTCAGCGCAAATGCACTTTTCACTCTAGGGAAGGGTCCGTATTCCTTTGTACGCGCGGACAGAGCGGAGCGCAGACAAATACATTATTTTTCATTTTAGCTTTTCCAGTTTCCAGATTCTACTTCCCAGTTTCCGAAAACCCTTGTTCCTACAGATCAGATGAACCGTGTAGAACCAAAATCACGGTTACTACAGATCGCCCGACGCAAACAGGACACAGGTGGTCACTTTGGTGTAAGTTAGTACAACACCGGGATGATTCACGTAACACCGTGTCGATCAGGGTGCACCAACATAGCCCGAGAATATCCAGGGTAAGGTGCATGGTAACCAGGGTTTACATATCGGCCATAAGCTAGCCCCCCTAAAGAAGCTACAGTATCTTGATAGATAAGGGTTCAGGATGTCTCATTTGCTACGCAAGCTGAATACGTAGTCAGACGGAGAGGAACCGTTTGCAGCGAGGAACCGCCACATCCATCACGCCAAGCCGCTAACCAAGCCAAGCAATCTCCCTGGCGTTTGACATGCACACTACGAGTACGAGTTCCGTGGGTCTTCTTCAGGAAAATTACTCCGGTATCCTTCAGGGGTACGACCCCCAGCTGATTCACGATTCACGATTCATGATTCATGATTCATGATACCGCTTGCAGCCCTCTTTAGATACCAGATCCATGAGTTACAACTCCTTTGCCCTGTGGGATTCCATGCCAGTGGCAAAGCTACACGGAACTCTTAACCGCCCCTTGCTTGAGTGTAATGCACAGTAATAGAAAGATGTAACTCCTTTTTTTTCCCTTAGATTTCTGGCTAACTATGTCGCCATTCGATCTGAATGGGTCATGTATTTCCATTCCTTCAAGGTTTCCAAGGAAGATGCTTCAATGTGGCTTCAATGTGGCTTGAAATCGAGTCATGCAAAAGAAGGGTGTGCCAGGAATGACAGAAGGAAAAGAAAACAACCCCAAGTAATTTCCCAAAAATTTTTTCCAAGGACCAAAAAATAAAGAAAAAAGGAATCAAGTATGTACCACGAAAAATTACCAATTGCCAAAAATGGATATTATAAGCTGCAGTGGCCAGTTCAAAATGAAAGCAGAACGGGGAAATGGCCACGACTGCCGCTCCCTTCAGTGATGCCCGCACGCACTGGGGAGCGACGGATAATGCAAGGGTTCCGGAATTTAGCGGGAGAAGCGGGTGAAGTGCTTGAAGGCCATGGTGGCAGCGAGGCCAGTAGCCAGGAGAGTACCGCCAACGGTGACGGCCTGGAGAGCGGCGTTCATCATCTGGTGACGGTTACGGGTACTGCAGCGCTTGTAGAAGTCGGCCATGTCGTTACCACGGGGGAAGGGGGTGTCGGGAGTCTCCTCCTCGAGGAACTCGCACAGGGGACCCCAGCCGTCGTTGATGTTGTACTCCAGGAGACGCTCCTTGGGGACGAGGCTGCGGACCTCGGCGACGTGCTCCTCGTACACCTGCTTGCCCTTGCCGGGGAAGTCTCCGCGGAAGAAGGTCTCGAAGAACTTGTTGAGCATAGGGTAGTACATGCCGGCGGCCCAGCTAAAGTTCGACACAAACTTGTGCTCAGGATCGCTGACGCGCCAGAAGACGGTCTTCATGACAGACGCGTGCCAGGGGTCGACGTCGCGGGTGGTCAAGATGACCTTCGCGTTGGGGTAAGCCTCAATCAGCTCCTTAGCGAAGGCACAAGCAGGCCAGTCACAGACGGCCTGGCAATCTCCCAGAAGCTGGTCCCACTCCTTACGGCCAAACTCGCCCTCGCCATTGTACTTGGCGTTCAGGGCATCATGCCACATGAGGCAGTCCGGGGGGTTCTCTACACTGGCACACATCATGTGGTAGCACTTGGTGTAGCCCATGCGCTCAAGGGCCTTGCGGAGGGCTAGAAAGACAATTAGCTTCGTAATTCGACCGGGCTCGATAGAGGCTTCTACTCACAGGCAGTACCGGTACGGCCGACGCCGAGGGCCAGCACCTTCATGGGCACAGTGCGGTGGCACTTGCGACGGTCGATGTTGGTGTCATCGGTGAAGATATCAGTCATGGGCTGAGGAGCCAGGTTGTCGGAAAGAACAAGAGACATGATGGGCGTATAGACTCAAGTCTTGGAATAGTAGAGTATAATCTGACAAGATGAGGAAATAGAAGAGAGTGGATGTGCAAGAAGGAGGAGCACTGGGTGGGTATATAAAAAGAAGGGACAGACAGTAGAAAAAGTCTAGAAGGGGGGAAGTGGGTTGTAAGAGGGTTGGACGATACGATACGGTGATAAGGGGGCGGGAATTCACAAGAGAAAAAAAATACCAGAAACAGATCCTCACTCAGATCGATTGAACGGATAGGTAGGAGAGTGGACATCTGTCAGAGGCTTTGCACCAATCATTAGAGACGAACCGGACTTTCACAATTCAAGGGCAGCGAGACCCCGCGAGTGGCAACGTTTCCACTCGTTCTATCTGGTCTTGGCTCTGTCAATCCTTTCCCTTGCAATGGCCTATTGTAGTCTCTCATTGACCGGGGTATTTTTGGAGGTGTTCTGTCACATGGTTCGGATCGACGCGAGTCAACCAACGTCGCCTGTCTCATATTGTGTAATGGCGGACAGCTCGGCGGACAAGTATAGAGGTGAGGCGCAGATGGTACAGACGTCACAGGCTGACGCAGGGGATTGTCAGGGGGGGGCACCAATGGTGGAGGTCCGGGCAAGCCCAGGCGTGTAATTAACATGCCAAGCCTCGATGCGTACGCAGTTTCGAAACTCGGGGATCATCCTGAATTTCTGCCGGCTCTTTGGGGACGATCCGTGCCCATAGTGGGCCTGATTGGTGGGGCTCGGCAGAGGGCAACGCGTACATCTTGAAAGGTGGAGATTCCGATTTGGTGATTTGGTGAACTTGGTGAACTTCTGAAACTCAATGCGCATAAATCACATCCGGCTCGTCAGCATCGTACCTGTGTAGACTTCGTTTGGCATTTGCATGTGTCAACCTGATGGTAAAGATCCGACGGTCGCCCGTGGGCAAATTGAGGCAAATTGAGAAATGCCGATCAGCGTCAAGAATCCCGGATCCAGGGGCACCTGGTGCCTCTGGATCCAAGGTCGGCTCCCATGCACGGGTCAAGGCGGACAGCTCCACTCAGCTCCGCTGATTGATTGTTTTGAGTGATTGTGCTCGTGGTCGAGACCAGAGCGGGACGAGTTCCACATGCCAAGAAACACAATATACCCTCAACAGATGATCAACGCGCTCCTGCTCAGGGTTTTGTCCGATAAAGGCCGTGACTCGGGTCTGCTCGATACGTTCAGGGCGCGGAAGACGCTCGACCGAAAAAGGGCGCGCCGCCAGCGCCACAAAACATTTGGCGAACTCGGTCTCGGAGATTGTACCGCTGGAAAGAGGAAGTGTGGCCCGGCCAATAGTTCCCCTGTTCTGATCGTCCCATCCTGCTCACATCGGGATTCATTTTTGGAAACTACCTCAAGGTAGGAAGTGGAGGGTTGATCATGACAAAGGTTTGATGCGGTGTGTGCCGAGTACAGTGTAAGTTCTCAAAGGTAGAGGCTGTGGTGCGGTCGTAGTACGATTGATGTCTGGGGTTTGAGTTTTAGTACGTCGTCGTGACGCGGGGTGTCATCTTATCCGAGCATCATCATTCTCGATCCCAAGGTAAAACTGTAGTGTGTGAGCATCAAACATCATTAGTGGAGAAGCAATTGTAAGCGAGAAGGAGAAGAAGAGCAAAATCTGACTCAGGGTCCAGTAGGGGGAACAGGGTTCAATATATGGAGTGTGCCAAGCCCACGATGTCGGGCTCGCCATCGATGAGCACAATCACCTCACACGACCTCACGACCGTTTGGGACATGCTATGGGACCTTGATGTTGATTTAAACATTTCGATCTGATCTGAGCTTAACCTGCGGTCCGTTTGGACCAGCCTTGGGCATCGTCCCCGCTGGAATGTGCAGACGGCAAAGATTTCGGCAGTTGTTGACTGCAGCCTGGTGTAGCCCTAAAGGAGACCCTGAAAATGTCAGGGCTCAGTGATTCAGGGTCTACGCTCTTCATGGAGATTCAAGAGAATACGAGCCTTGGCAATGACACCCAGTTGGCTGAAGATTTCGACATTGGTCCCCAAAGTGGTGGCATTTTCCATATCTATGACACTTGCTCTCCTGAACGCCCCAAAGCACGGAAAAATTACATTCATTTCGGCGACAACTGTGGCCTAGTAACCCCCTGAACTCCATGCAAATGACTTGTGTGTTGATGCCATCCGCAGTGCATCAATGTCCAGGTCCATTCTGGTCAGGACTCTGAATCAGGCCCCCCGTGGGCCTTATTCCAACTTATCCAAATGTTCGAGTCGCGTGAGTACAACCTGCTTGCTCGTCTCTTCGATCTCGCCTGCGAGAAAGACCTCGTCGAGAATCGCGTAGACCTAGATCCGAAAAGTCAGTATTGGGGAAAGATTTTTGTTGGCCCAGCCACGTGCTGTATGCAGGCAGACAGCAGTCCATCTTCTTTCCGTCCAAGCACGCACCTTGTAGAAGTTGAACACCAGATCGAGTTCACACACATTGCCGAAGAACTGATCTAGCACTTCGACGAAGAAGTGGATAGCTTCGAGGTACGCCAACTCGTTGTCATTGGTGTCCACGCAGACGCAGAAGAACAACCCCGCGTATCGACGGTAGACAACCTTAGTGCTTCTGCGGAACTCGACGAAATTCGACTGGTATTTCTGATCTCTCGGTGCGACAAGACGATGGACCTAGGGCGGTCATTAGCGGGTTGCGAGTCGGGCAGTCGGAATGTGGGCACGAACCTCGCCTTTGAGCTTTACTTTCTCCTCATCCTGGACGCACAGTTAGTACTTCGTACTTGTAGATTAGAAATTGCGATACTCACGCTGTACGGTGCGTACCACTTCGCCAGGCGCGTTTTGCCCCTATACCTGCATCAGCACTGTGGACGCCCATTGCTCCCCGAACATCACTCACTGGCGATTCTGAACAATGATAAATGAGAGAACCATCTTGTGTACCAGGGATTTACCTGGCCAGCATCTGTATGACCCCGCGATTCAGTGTTGGGGCGTAGCTCTGGATGTTCTCCGCAGATTCCGTTATCGCGAAGCTCCCCTCCGTCATATACTGCCGTAGTTCACCGCCTAGTTAAGTATTAAGGTGAAGCGCGTGATCGGTTGCAATAGGAGAAGAACTGGATTTTCATTGAAATAAATTACAATCAAATGGCACGTTTGACTAATGATTGCCTCTTCCAGACGATTGTAGCCAGAAATAATCCTAGCGGCTATCCACTGGCTGGTAGACGATCTTTCAAGAAAAAAAGTGTGCGCGAATCATGGAGAAAGGCAACGGGAAAGTATAGAAACAGGCATTAGGCGTAGAAGTCGTAAACTCAGTCGTAGCCGGGTTAGGTATAGGGAATCGTTCGGTACAATGGCCCAACCCGGATTGCGTAGGGGTGGCATTATATCCGGCAGCGCATATGGCACGGGAAACACACGATTGGCGACAGGCCGGAGGGTTATGAAGTGGTCGTGCTCATGCGATTGAATAGACTTGTCAATCGGGCCTATGCAGAGATTCCACATTAGCAAGATACCTCGGAGAGAATCCCATAGGGCATACATACCGTATAGCTCACTGGGGTCGCGGGCGTCGCGGGTGTCGCGGGTGTCGCAGGAGTCCCGGGCTCGGTGGCGCTCTGTTCACTCTGTTCACTCTCTGCCACATAGCTCTCGTCATCGTCATCGTCATCGTCATCGTCGTCCTCTTCAGAATCAGGATACCACCTATCCGGATCTCCATTATAAACCATAAACCAGCCGATATGTTCCCCGGGCGCAAGACGATCGCGCAACGCCTCCAGCGCCTCCGTCGCGTCGTCCGTCAAGCCAGAGCCCTGCTCGACAACGTCCTCAATATTCATGCCCGGCCCTGCACTCTCGGGCGTGCCGCCATCGGGAATGGTCACGACCTTGGTACTGACATAGGCAAAGGGCTGAGAAACGGTGGTGCTGGACTCGTCGGCGGGATCGTAGTACTCGACAAAGCGCAGCTCCGGTAGCCGAGGCATGAGGTCCGATTGTGTCCGTTTCAGCGACTCCGTTACCAGCTCTGTTGTCAATGGCTGCTGGAGGTATTCGGCGGCGGCTTCTTCTAGATTGTGTAGCACGACGTACACACGGATTCCTGTGAAGCCCTCTCGGGGCCACCGGAATCCGTGGAGCATGTAGACAGGCATGGAGGATAGGGACTAGCGAGTGAGGGAGATCGGACCGGATTGGCAGAGTTGAGGGACATTCGTATATTAGATTGGCGGCATAGTTGGGAGGACGTAGAAGTGATGTATCGAATGTGCAGACTCGTGTTGGATGATGGGTCCCACCTTTTTAGTCTAACGGCCCGACCGTTGAACGCAAAACAAAACGCTGTCAGCTCGACAGGGGCTTCCCGGCTTCTGTTTTGTGCCTTGGTTTGACTTGCATAGCAATCGGAGAGTTACCTCGGTTCGGAATGGACCACAACCGTACTCAATCCCCGGTTGGGAGGTTTAAAGTTGTGGAATCTGAGATCGCGCCCCGATCCCCGATCGAGTGGGCGATCGAGATCGGTCGTGAGGCTTGAGGCTCAATAACGTCTCGGGTTTGTGAAGAATACATCATCCAGAATTTCTAATTTCTCGAATTCAATAGCTACATGACCCACGGTCCTCCAAGTCGTGAAGTCGCCTGTCATAGAGGAAACATGCATGTGGCTGGGGACGAGTTCGATTTTCAATCGGATGAGCTAAAGGTAGCGCAGGGGCCAAGACCAGGGAAAACAAACGCCCGTGCAGATGCAGATGCAGATGCAGATGCAGATGTAGATGTAGATGTAGATGTAGATGTAGATGTAGATGCAGATACCCCGAAAAAAAATTATCTTGATCAATTTCATGTGTCCTCAGGCACAAGATACTACACCGAGGCAGCCAGACACAAACACGGGGCCCTACAGATTCACGGTTTTCTCTTGAGGTCTGCAAATCTTCGCGTCAACTCGTCAAGTTCAGGGATCCCGTTACTGTTCTTTCTCGGTCCTGCTTGGCCTTGGGCTGATTTTGTATCTCCCTCCCCGGGGATCTTGACATGCGGGTTGGGATTATCAGTTCTGGGCGCTGGTGGCGCGACACTAACGGGACTTCGGCCGGCTGCGAGTCCGCGTGGGGGTGTGGCTTTGTTCAATTCACTAGTCTCTGAAGCGCGCCTCGCTTCGCTTAGGTCCGGTCGAGATGAAGTCTGTTTGTTCGGCGTCGCCGGTAGGTCCCCGCCCTCGTCGGCACCGCCTTCATCTTTCGAGTCCACGAATTCCGGTGGCGCATCGCCGAGCTCTGCCTGTACATCCAGGTCTTCTCCACCTTGTGGCCATGCAACACCGTATGCTCTTGCGATCTCCTGCAGATAGCTCTCGACAAGCTCTTGTCCGGGTGGTCGGACGCGCAACCCTTTCAGAAGTCGATCCGGGACCTTGATGGAATCCACTTTGTTGTCCTGAGCCAGCGTCATAAACTCCTTGCCATATCGTTCACCCAGCATGGTCCGAAGCATAGTGAGCTCGCGCAACTCGTGCGGGAAGCGATGCCAGGCGTAAAAGATAGCAACGGCGGCCTCATCTAGGGCAGTGTCCATATAGGGGTCTTCCTCACCCGTAACCGGGTCTCCAGAGACCTCGCCAGGACTGGCAGAAGCTGCGGGACTGGTCTCCTTCTTTTGAGACCCCCCAAGCCAGCCGAACCCGAATCGCGAGCCGCTGCTCTCTGTGGGTTTCACTCCTGCAGCTGCGCCAGCTTGTGCCATATTGTGTTTCTTGTATTGTTCCTTAGCGCGCAATCGCGCGCGTGTCCCCGACTCTCCGAACGCGAGTTGATCCAACACATTGGCCCGCGCAAGTAACAGCTCACAGTAGAGCTCCACCATTTCCATCACCTCGACTGCAATATCAGTCGCGATAACATTCTCGACTCGGATGCGTGCGGAGGCTTCGCGGCCTTCGCTGAGGAGTTGGGAAAGCTCGCGACGCTGGACGACGGATGACGCGGTGTCCTTCTTTTGGACTAGGCGGAGGCGGGGGATGAGGAGGCGAAGAGTAGATACTAATCTAGTCTGTGATTTCGTAGTATTAGCGTCTCAATGCTCGTATAGTCTGCGCATTCGTTCCCGGGAGTTCGAGGTGGCGCGGCATGATGGGGCAATGATAACAGTGCGGGGTAAAGTTCTACGTAAAGAGCTTCGGGATACTCGTCCAGGCGTGCCGGAATATGTAGAAGACAAGGTAATGGTCGATTTTGAGGGGAGACTCACTGTTTGCGCCGAAGGAGGCATTTTGAAGAGTGTTGGCTGAAGGATGAAGGGGGAATGTTGGGGGTGAAGCGGGGGTTGGACTCAGGCTCCCGTTAGATCCAGTCCGCTTCCAGTCTTGCTTTCTGCGCTCTTTCTCAACATGACTTCAGATATATGATCCAATTTGTACTCATTTCAGATTTCTAGTCTTGTAAAGTATCACATTCTTTTAACTTTGACTAATCCATGCGTAGGTCTACTCTTGGGGTGATTCCTAACACCTGAATGACTGGAATATGGAATGGAACATCTCCTGGAACATAAAACCCAATACTAACTGAATACTAACTGAATTATCATTGAATATTCAAAGTCTATCATACAGTACTAAATTCTAGAGAATACATGGGACTTTCTAGGAAATAGGGTTCTTCCGAGATTGAGCATCCGCATCTTTCATCTCACCACGCTCCTTGACCTGTTGCGCGATATATGCTCCCACATCCGAACCTAAGCCATTGAACCCTTCAATCACGCCCTGGCGATCACCCTCTCCCGATTCCTGACTCATCTTGGCTTTACCTCCAATACTCTCAATCGTGACTTCAATGCCAATGATAGCCTTCTTCATGATATCAATATACCGCTCAGGAGCCTCCGAGACACTCCAAGGTTCGGGCTTGCCGTCTCGACCTGTATACCCCATAATTGAGGTTTCACACATCTTAGAAAGATCATCGATCTGTCTCGATAGGTATTGAGCAGTCTCCTCTGCAGCTGAGTCGTAGTAAATAGTAGCCTTGCCGTAGACCTGGGCAGCAGCGTAATTCCAGGTCGGTACGACCTTGGCAGTCACCGGCTTAGTCTCGGTGTAGAACTTGGGAGTCACATAGTGATGGTATTGATTTGTGAACAAGATCATCACGTCCTGTTCTAGCTTTGTCGTATTGGATGCGGACTCGATCATGGCTTTGCTTTGAGGGTTTGCGCGGGCCATGTGGCCTCGTAGTCGGCCTTTCACTGGTGCCTCCGGGTCATCGCTGATCTCATCTAGTACCCATGGGATATGGCTGGATTGGATGAATGGGTGGGATGGTGATGAGATGGCGGTCGTGAGGACACCCAGGGGATTGGCCTTGATGAATTCGAAGAGAGCCTGAATGGAGGACTCTGCGTGGACTGCGCGCAGATACATGGCTGCGATGAGGTGAACACTAGATTGAAG
Source organism: Penicillium atrosanguineum (assembly GCF_028827265.1). Classification (NCBI taxonomy): domain Eukaryota; kingdom Fungi; phylum Ascomycota; class Eurotiomycetes; order Eurotiales; family Aspergillaceae; genus Penicillium; species Penicillium atrosanguineum. The sequence goes on along the minus strand of NW_026623133.1, from coordinate 3,398,222 downwards.
AATGCGTCAAAGTTCTCTAGGGCTTCAGGACCTTTTATGTACAATTTGGTTCTCGGGCGAAATAAGACGATTCATGCAGGCTATCATTGGTTGTCTATTGGTGCGGGGCTTCTTGTTGGCTCCGTTCGCCGAGCTCTGGTCCCTTTTACAGGTACATAATCGAATCATCAGACTCCATCGCACGCCCTATGACTATCTAAACCCAAGGAGGAACTCATAACGAGATTTGGACTCCAAGTTGGCGGGCTGTGACTACCATTGATGTAGTGACCAATCAAAGCCGTGGATTAAAGTCCGGTTTAGGAAGTTATTGGGAGTGGGGCATCTGAAAGACGAACAACGGGAGTATAACTGTACTTCGCCCCCGAGGTGTTCGTGAATTTACTCAATTTTTATCAAGAGTCTAGTATAATGGCGCCCTTGGAAAACAGCCATCCAGCGACCCAGGCGCTTCATGCGGATGATCGCTTGAATCTGGTGACGGACGTCGCGCCTCCCATCCACCTGTCCACCATCTTCAGATACTCGAATGATCCAAATGAACTAGTCCCATCTGAGGATCCAGTGGTATGTAATGACCTCTGCAGTCCAACTCCATGGGACTGACACTCTCCAGGCCGAGTTCAACGGAAAGAATTACGTTTATTCTCGCGAGTTCGCTCCAAATGCAACTCGATTCGAAGCTGTTCTCTCCACCCTCCTCAAAGGGAATGCTGTGGCCTATGCCACGGGTCTGGCTGCTTTATATGCCGCCTTTACGCTCCTGAACCCGCGCCGGGTATCTGTCGGCGAGGGGTATCACGGCAGTCACGAAGTAATCTCCGTCATCTCTCGTCTCTCGGGACTGGAAAAGCTCCCTCTTGACTGTCCCACCGAGAGCTTGAATGCAGGTGATGTTATTCTGCTCGAGACACCAGTCAACCCCCTCGGAATTGCTTTCAATATCGCAGAGTATGCCGAAAAGGCACACTCCCGAGGAGCATATCTCATCGTTGATAGCACGTTTGCTCCTCCTGGCCTACAAGATCCATTCCTATGGGGAGCAGATATTGTGATGCACTCTGGATCCAAGTATTTCGGAGGCCACAGTGATCTCCTGTGCGGTGTCCTTGCAACAAAGCGAGACGACTGGACAAAGCAGCTGTTCGAGGACCGATTGGCTTTGGGCAATGTGCTTGGGAACTTGGAGAGCTGGCTTGGAACTCGCAGTCTGCGCACAATGGAGGTTCGCGTTCAACGCGCAAGTGAGAACTCTGCCAAACTAATTTCCTGGCTCCACAACGGTTTGAATGCATCGTCTCCGGCTACTGGATCGGAAGAAGCTACCATCCAGGCTGTGCTACAGAAGATGTATCACGCCAGTCTCCAGGACGAGCCGTGGTTGAAGAAGCAGATGCCCAACGGATTCGGCCCCGTCTTTTCAATCATCTTAACAAGCGAAGACTTTGCCCGAGCATTACCCAGTAAACTGAACTTCTTCCAGCATGCGACGAGTCTAGGCGGTGTTGAGTCTTTGATTGAGTGGCGCGCACTGTCCGACTCAAAGGTAGACCGAAAGTTGTTGAGGATCAGTGTCGGACTGGAAAACTGGGAGGATCTCAAAAATGATCTGCTCCAGGCATTTGTGGCCCTTGCAGGAGCGCGATAAGTTTGAAGCAAAGAATAGAATCAAAAACAAATAGCACGGCTATCTGCTTCGTGTCACAAATTCATATCCAAAGCCAGTCGCGCCCAAGGCGACCGATATTGAAAATCCAACCCGACCGGTTGTCACCCGGTGAGCTTTCTTGCTGCCAGTACTCTTGCAAGATGTTTGTTGCGTTGACAGCATTCAAACACCTAGTGATATCCCAGAACCTCTCCATGCAGCCAACGAGAAAGTCTCTTTGGGCCTGCCATTGAGACTCCAGACCTGCAACAAAGATCGGCCAAAGAACACATTTAAACATGGCCTCGTCGTTCTTCAAGGAGTCGGCCATGCCTAAGAGCTCAGCGACCTTATCATCCTGCTCTGTGAATTCTCCTGTCACAAAGTCGAGGATACGTGTGCCGTATAGAAGGGCGCCGAGTCTGTATGCCTCGGATAATGTGCAGAGATTAGCAATTTCCTGCGGCGAAGAGGTTCGTGATTGTTGGACTTTCGATGCCCAAGCATAGCTATCAAAATTTCGAATGAGCTTGAGTAACGCTGTGGTATTCTGAACGTGAATTTCGACAGCATCGGCGTCGAGTGGCCTGGAGCCTGCAATGCTGTCTCTTTCCATGGAAAGTTGTTGAATAGCCATGAGAATGTATTCAGAACATCCAAGGAATGATTTCTCGATAGTCTCTTGAAGCTGGGATTCACGCTGATCGAAAGACGGAACCTGAGATAATAGTTTTGGGCGTAAGAAAGCTGCACCAAGTGTTTCGATTCTATGGAAATGTCAGCTGGTTCAATAATCAACGAAACTCAATAAACTTACAGGTAAATTTGCTTCATAATAAAATCTCGAATCTCCCGCACTGTCTCACCAGGCCCGTGATTGATCACGGCCTGATCCTCGGAATGTTTATAAGTGGAAGCGATCAGATTCTTAGCGCCTTCCAGGTGAAAATTCCACCCGTCACTTCCGGACTCCAAAAGATCTAAGAAGATCAACAAGAAGATGCTAGCCACAGTACTATCTTGATCCGAAAGGTTCTTGTCGCGCAAAGAATGCGACAACGCTTCCATAGCTTGATGCTTAAAGAGAAGCGCATCGCGGTTCGCATTGATCAGGCTGGGCGACGTGGGATTGTCGAGTTGGTTAAATGACTGGCCGGTATTGGCATGGTGGCGTGCTGCCATCGCCAGAAGAGCTTTCATCAGCACGGGATCATTCATGCCAAGAGGGATGAGGCTCCTGAATGGATTTTTGTCGCTATCATATACAATGAAGAGCTTGCAAATGCGTTCATTGTCTGCCGAGTCCGTCAGTAAATCGAAGTGATTGGGGCAAGGATAGGAGGAAACGGGATATTCACAATAGTCAATGTAGTATTTAGATGCTTGATCCAGGTTCAATAGGGATGGATCTTCCAAGTTTACAGGTATACTCGGGGAAGTACCGAAAGTGCCTGCATGGTCATGAAATAGTTGGTCAAAAATAAACCCAAAAAGGTATGCCAAGGATTCTCGAAGTGAAGGTAGAATGATATCTATCAATCATAACCCGTTGACTCAACTTACCATTAGATCTGCCGAGACGACCTTGAGAAGAACGAATCAACGTGCGCCTCGACTTCGCCAATACAGGCGCGTGTTCTGCCGTGAACGAAGGACCCGCATTCTCATATGATCGACCTTGCATCTTCCCGCGGATAGCGACGCCTTTGACCCATCGAAAGGGCCGTTTGTCGAGACATTCCAACCCGGCTTTTTCGCACTTGCCGCAGGGGACGCCAGTCTGGTCGCACTGGATGCGCCGATTGCGGCATGTGTAGCAGGGGTCAGGGACAGATTCCATCGTGCATTGTGCTGATGGCAAGTCTTGATGAGGCAAAGGTCGCGCGGATGCTGGGATGCTGACTGAGCGGCATGCGGGGCTGATCACCGAGGCATAAGAGAAGCGATAACACTGGGGATACAACTTTCCCTCCTTATGCACATGGATCTCTTAAATGGTCTCTTCAAATTGATTTCTATCTTAAATTAGTGATGAAAAGTGCGTAAATGATCAGCTTCAAACATTCAGATGATTATTCCTGCTGCTGAGCCTCTCCCTTTACGAGCACAGCGTGTGCCTCTCACATGCCTACAATCTTTTCTCTCCCGTCCAGATTGCGTAAATCTCCGCGGCGCGCGGTACACGACCAAGTAAGCCTGGTACAAATGCAAGTAGGCTGGATATTCCCTAAGTTGGATCTCGTAAGGGTTTCCGCAGAGCGCGGGCGAGCGCGCCTGCTACAAGTGCGTGTAGCCTGGATTGGACCTTAAATTATCTTTGAGTGTGTTACAAGCTATGATCTTGGAAGAACTGCATGTTATAAGCCAGAAGCTGAATCTCCTGGACACCGCTGTCTTTGAAGAGTGTGTACCAATGGTCTAGCCTGAACGGCGGGTATGCCGATGTGTTATGGAATCGACTCGGAGACTCACGAAGGCTGGAATCAATTCCAGGAACGTTAATGATTCATAGAGCCTTGAATATGGGAATTTAATGACACTGGCCGCTCATCGTGACCAAGAAGCCGTCATTAAAGTGTTGCTCGAGCTCGGGGTCGCTATGGGGAAACCCACCGATAAGTTTAAGAAAACACCCCTGAATATACCGACTAGAGCTGAAAGTGTTGCAGCCGTGGAAAGATTCCGACAGAAGGGACTAAGAGAAGCTACCCCAGTCTGGAACCACGATGGTTGCACAAACAGCACAGAAGCTGCATGGGGGGGATATGAATGGTGAAGTAGCTTCTGGAGGGAAGCTAAAAGGTCGATCCTAACATCCTGGAATTTGAACAGTCACTATGCTCCGCGTTATTTGGGTCAGCTGTGGCGCTGATAAATCTCCTCTTTGAGAGAGCATTAGTGGGTAGCTTATCCGCGATCCGTGGACCCATTAACCCACTCGTGGAAAGTAGATTGCTTGGGGTAGTCAAGTCACGGCATAAAGACCAACGGGCTGCCGCTGATATTATAGACGCGTTCTTCACGCCTGGTATTGGGATGAATTCCAGAGAGTTGCCTTTACACCGGGTCTTCAAGACGAGAGGAGGTGAAGACTATGATCTCCTAGAAGACACAACCAAGGTTGGATTCCACAGAGCGCCGTAGTAGCGATGGGCTGTTTGACTGCTGTACCGCTCTTGCAGCTTGCCTACGAGCGGAAGAAGTATTCTGTTCAAGGGTCTCTCTATTGAACTGGCCGGGCAAGACATCTCAAACAGAGATGGGGCTACATGAGAGGGAGATTCAAACACACTGAATTTTGGTCAGACAGAGGCTGCAGCCCAGGAACAAAAGCCAAGACACGGACGGCAAGGCATGCGCAAGAATGCTGCATACCACGAAGAATCCAACGCGTCGCTCCGCAGTGCTAGCGCGGCGGCAGTGGGGCTTAACAGTGCTTTTTAAGCAGACCCAACAGCCAAAAATAGTAGCAAAAGATATAGGTAGAATTACTACGGAGATGTCCTGGTGATATGGCCTTGTCTATGGTGTTCGCAATGCCGAATTTGGCCCCTTAGGCCGACATCGGATCCAATTATGCAACAGCGGACGTAAAAGAGGGGCCTTGCAAATATTTCTAGCGAGCCAAGCCCTTGATAACACCTACAGAAGGGCATTAAGGAATTCTATTCAGCTGGCGATGGGGTAAAAAGGAAGAAATCTGTCTACCAGTCGAGTCGAGCCCTAATGTACTGTAAGGGACCCACAGTTATAAGAGCCTGCGATTGGCCGGCTCGGTTTATGACATCATAGGCGGCGGCCGTCAGACACGCGATTTCCCTTTTGGGAAGTATAGAGCTCCCTAGTCTGATCGTGGTTCATGGTTGCATTTCTGTCGTGTTTCAGCTCCCCAGTACTATCTTTGGATACAGGGACACAAAATCTGGTAAGGTTAGTCTATCGAATTCCCTATATTTACCTCGTCCGCACAGTGGCTGTTTATGTACCTCGTCTCTTACACTCTTTCGTCCGTACACACCTTCGTTCGTACACGCTTCGTCCTACACGTACATTCTTTCTATATACGCCCTTGATAATCCATTTCACGCCATATACCTACATCTATTCCACATACACCTTCGCTTAAGCGCTATATGCTGTGGCCTAAATGCCACCAATCACCATCAAAGCTGTATCTCAAATGTACGTCCACCACACCACACCGAAGCCCCATCAACACCATCCCAAGTCACTAAAACTGACAACTATAGACTATTCTCACGCTCTAATTCTATCAAAATGGACGCCGCACCTACCCTTGTCAAGCGCGATAACGCCTCCGACCGCTTCTCCCTCTATGTCTTTGCCATTATCGTCGGCTGCATCGCCTTCGTCCTCATTGGATGCGGTATCTACACAATGTACAACGGAAATGACGAGGAGGGGCTCAAAGATGTCCCATACGAGCAAAGAAAATACATGCATGAAGTGCGACAGCGGAATCTCAACGGACTCGCGTGGACGGCTAGACGGCCAGAAATGATTGTGCCGGTTGAAAGATTGAATGCTTGAGATGGTTTGCTTAAAGATTGGAAACATTGGCGTTTTATGATGAGATGGGAACATTATATACGACCTCGGGAATGGCGTTAAAGATAGGGATTGGAAACATAGCATTTAATTTACATCGTGGCATCTGGATAGTTAGCTTGCATACGAAAGTCATTCAACATGTGAGGTTCCAAGGTAATGGTGTATTGGTAGAATTAGATTAATCTGTCGAAATGTGCCAGGCATCGAATGTCCGCAAGATATAAATGAAGAAATTAATCTACAAGAAGCTCCCACCGGAGATTCCCAGGCCACATAAAAGATGTGACTTAACAGAGCATGCATCTCGAAAGCAGAACAAAATCTGAAGAAAAAAAAAAGTAAATTTAAAAACCGTTTTCCTATGTCCAACCAACAAAAAAACCACCCGAACTCGCTCGGCTCCAACAAACGTAACCGGTCGTCGAATGTAAACAGAAAAAAAAAAAAAAATAGCCCAATGCATATCAAAGGGAAAGGGATATCCAGGAAGCTAAAGAAAATAGTGCTGAGGAGCTAAAAAGTCGTAAAGCTGGAGACGGCAACATGAGACGTCGTCATGATAATAGGCATCCGCGCACGGATGAAAGAATTGTAGAAGAGGGTATCAAGAAGTTGAAATATTGCAGAAAGAATCGAATACATGCATGCCTGCTGTCCGGGTTCCCGCGGACAGGAGTTCCGTTGAATGCCAAACACGCCATTTATACACTTGCTTACATTCTCACAGCAAGGACATTTGACGGGTCGAGATTTAGAAGTTCATGAACATGGCGGCCACGGCACCAAGGGCAACTGTCATCATGGAGGCGGCAGTGCTGGTGGCGGCGCCGGTACTGGAGGCAGAAGCCGAAACGGCACTTGTGGCAGAGGACCCAGAGCTGGAACCGGAGCCCAAAGATGAGATCTCGGAAGCTCCAGTGGGAGCAAACACGTGAGGACGGTAAGTGTAGCTCATGGAGGGGCTCGACTTGGGCAGACGAGTGCTGCTGCTAGACGAAGTGACAGTCGAGGTGGGAGTCACAGTGGAGGTCGAAGTGGAGCTGGAAGTGGAGGTAGAGGTAGGGGTGGGGGTAGAGGTAGAAGTGGGAGTGGGAGTGACAGTGGATGTGCTGGTCGAAGTAGGGGTAGGAGTCTCCGTGGTGCTGGTGCTGGTCGGGGTGGGAGTAGGAGTGCTAGTGCTAGTGCTAGTGCTAGTGCTAGTGCTGGTCGGGACCACAGTGCTGGTGGAGGACTCGGAGCTGCTGGAGCTGGAGCCGGAGCTGGAGCTGGAGCTTCCATCAACGTCGAAGACGATGATGTTGGCCTTGGAGCCCTTGGGGACAGTGACAACACAGCCAGTGGCGCCGCCAGCGCCGGTAAAGACATCCTCCGCGCTCATCTCGTTGACATCCATGGTGGAAGGATCGATCTTGCAGGGGAGACCGTTACAACCACCACCCTCACACTCAATCTCGATACCGAAGGTGGGCTTGGTGTTGCGGAAGGGGCAGGTGGTCTCCAGGTAGATGGGGTTCCAGCCAATCTTCAGGTAAGAGCTGCCGTCGGAGACAGTGTTACCGCCAGCAGTGTAGGGCGACCAGTTACCGACGGGCTTAGCGTTGGTACCCCAGACACAACCTTCTTCAACGGAGACACCAGGAGCGTTGATATAGTACTGAGCGGCAGTCTCACACCAGTAAGACATGCCAGGGACGGCCAGAGTAGCGAGCTCCTCGACCAGGGTGGGGATCAGCATGGCCTCGTTACCAGGCAGCACAGTCTGGCAGAAAGCCACAGACTGGGAAGCCTTGTTCTTGGCAGACATGGCACCAGTACCATCCTCACAGTAAGGATTGTTGGGGAAAGGCTTATGGATCTCGCCGTTCTCGTCACAGTAGAGACCGCCGTTCTATGATAGGGTTAGCGATCCGTGCGCCCCTTGCATTGATTGCATATGACAGGTAAATCCGGGGCAAAGGTAACTCACCATGGACATAGGGTAGGAGTAGGAGGTGGCCTCCGGATCCCACTGCATGGAAACCTGACCGGGAGGACAGGCATAGGGGCAGTAGTTGCCGGGCTCGCAGGGCTGGTTGGGGCTCATAGCCCAACCGGCGTTCTCCTCATTGGGGGTGACAGAGACCAGGCCAGCATCGGTAGGGAACTGGCACTGTCCACTCTTCTTCTGGAGAGAAGCGTTTTCCGGAACGGAGCGAGCTTCCTGGTGGCGAACATGGGAGTGGCCATGACCATGACGCGCAGCCTCAGCGCTGGCAATGAGGGCGATAAGCGCGACTGCGCGGGACGAAGTAACCTGGAACTTCATTGTGTTGAAAGATTGTAAAGAGCGAATGGATGAAACGTATCAAACGAATGACTGGCCAGTAGGCCTGGGAGGACACAGGACGCAAAGCTCGCAGAGAATGAGGTCGAAGGAGGGAAAGTCCAAAAAGAGCGAGGACCAGCCAGGAAAAGGAAACACAGCCCAGCCCAGTTCCAATGCAGGCACCAGGGGAGCAGCGACGACACTAACTGTAAGCAGTATGAGATCGGGGGTCTGTTGGCCCCGGAGCAGGGCACCAGGGACGGAGAGGCAGTGGAGAATCGTGTGGAAACAGTGGATCACAGTGGACAACCATGGACAGCCGTGGGCTCCGGAGCAGGAAGAGGCCCCAACTCTAAGACCCTAGAAGATGAGTGGCTCCTCGGGCGAACCCTGCTGAAGAGGAAGCCAGCGCGATAGCAACGAGGGAGAAGCCCCTGACCCGCGAGACCAACCATGTTTCCTGTAATCTGCTAGCGGGACGCCATATGGAGCTACCAGAGTTAGAATGCCGCTAACCACGGTGTAAACACGAACTAAATATGAACTAAACATGAACTAAACGGACTAGCGTCAGGGGCACTGCTGATATCCGGATATCCTCCAATTATGCGACTACTTTCCCCGGCGGTTCCTGCTTGGCATGGGGCTGCAAAGCCAATAAGCTCATTTGTTTGGTCCCCATGAACCCTTCTCTTCTAGGAGCCCTGCTCTTTTCTGGATGATTATAGGCGAGAAAGGGCTGACTGTTCTCATTCCCTGCTCGTTTACCTCGTGTTATAAGACATCAGACCGTGCTGTGTGACTGAGACGGTGTGACTTGGCGAAAAGGAGAAGAACTTAAGAAATTTCCCGCCCCACATACACTTGAGGCATCGGCAACATCTTTCTTTCTTAGGATCGCCGTTCCACGGCCCTACAGAGTCTTAGCACGTTGGCTTGTCAATCCTCATCAAATACTTCTGTCGGCCTGTGTCGGTAAGGTCTAGATTGTTGATCATGATAGACTCCTGATGCGATCGCCCATGTCCCGGCCAATGATGACCCATTGTACCCCCCGGTTACGAATCCCGGCTCCTACTGTACGCGCCCAACACTGAAGAGGTTACCTCTGTTCCCTTTTCCGAGTGGAGTTCTCACCGTCTGCCAAGAAATGTGAATACCGAAACCGCCGTAGCCATCTTGTAATTCTGATGCGCTCCCGGCTTGTCCAAAGCTTGGCTTGCCGATGAGTGGTGACTACTCTTGGCAATGAGATCAAATAGTATAGATGTAAACTTAGATATAGAGTCGGATAGTATCATCTGTATCGAAAAACAAGCAAGGATGTTAAGGCTATTGCCCGAGGAGATCCCGCCCGAGGCAGTTTGATCGGTCTTCCGTGCATCCGAGCGGCGTCGATCAACCCATTGGTGATACTCTTGCTTCTAAGAGCCATAGCCATTCAATCGACATTTAAGAGCTTTGTGTGTATGTTATATGTTGATTCATCTATCAATGTATACAAATCCCCCTTAAAAAGGGAGTCTGAAACGAGAATAGTTTCCTCGCTTAGCCTCTTTCTCTATGGGTTTAGCTTGTTATGCCAAGCTATTCGGCTTCGGTCACGGATCATTGCTGAAATAAGAAGGAGTTGTTTAGCTGGCCCCCAAGCTACAGGTAAGATTCTCAAGGCCAGCGGAGCGGAAAAGGGATGTGCTAATTTGATACTAAGCCAACGTCGGTGCATAAGCAGATTCAAACCATGGCGAAAATCAGCACAATGCCTATGCTGTCTCTATGAAAACAATAACCATTTCCTTCAGCCTCCAAACACAAGAGTTATGTTGTCCTAAACCGATAAGGCTTCGCTGTTGGTCGCATAAGACATTGACAGCATAGCTTTTTTTATAGCCCACTTTGCTCATTCAATGGCAAGGTAGCCATGATTCAAAGGCCCCCGAATTAAAAATACAGGATGAAACCAAGCCAGGGCCCCCTATTTAGTGATAGTGCGTTTATTGATTGCCGGATCAGTGGCTTCGAGAAGGATCGGCAAGTGATAGATCCAGGTGCCTATCTAGGAAGCCAAGCACGCGTGATTCATGTCCAAAAAAGAGTATCACGATTCAGGAAGCTCTTGACCAAGAGATCTTCTTCAAAACTACCCAGTGCATCGGCCAAGGGAAGCAATGACAGCAACGACGTCGTCGCCCGAATCACTTGCTAGACATGGAGACGGCTGAAACGTGTTTAAAGCATTCAAAACAACCATCACCTCACATGTCCGCTTCATAATAGTCTCTGCGCAGATTTCTGCCCATCGGATTCTACAGAAGAAGCACCTCTAATTCTTGGTCATCCTTGCTTCAGCTTCGTACGCGAGTCTGCCACTAGAGCGACAATTCGCAAAAGTTAAAAAGCCAGTACGCCTCGCATGCTCAATGAAGGCAACTTCTTCCGATTTGCTGCAAGGGCTGTAATCTTGGCTTGGAATGCGGCTCAATCTCTAATATTGATGTGGGGGCCATGCATCTGACATTTGACAGGTCGCATTATCAGTCAACGCCTCACCGCTACACTCAATTTCTCCAACTATTATCAGTCTTATCGTGAAGCTGCGATGTGATAGACCGCCACATAGGTAGATTTGAAAGACGAGGCCTCTTACCTTTTTCTCGGTCTGGCTGAACTTGGAGTCAGAATGGATTGTACAATCTATTAAAACTACAGTGGAAGAGGCAAGGAAGATGGTTTGAATCATGTTGGATTGAAATACTGAGATGACTTGGAAGCATACCAAGCCACGCCATGGCGCACTGTTTCGCCCGCAACCTGTACTTAGAAGAAGGCCAGTGCGGCAATTCCCAGTGTGTTGAAAGTAATTGGAAGGCCTCCTCACCTACAAGCCTTGAGAGCCTGCAAGTCTCGAGACGGTGGAAGGGTGGTATATGGATTGTCGAGTTTGTTGTCGGCTGTGTAGACCGTAGTAGCGTAGAACATTTTGAAAAAACCGCCAATATACCCTACTCCTCTTGAAACTCGAGGACTTCGCCCTCACTCAAACTGACTGGCTTTTGCCAGCCTTGAGAATGCTTACAAGCATTGGTGCAATAGCAGATGTTCATCTTCTTATCCTACTTGTATTTGCTGCAAGCAAGCTTGCCAGAGGCTTCTTCGGTCTGCTGACTGAAGCTATACACCTTTTTTGTCAAATCATTGGGTGGATTCGATTAGAATTATCTCGTGAAAACTAATCCTGATCCACAATGACTCGCTGTCGAATGTACATTTGCAGAAACAAATACCTAAGTATAGTCTAGAGAGCCGATATGGTCATTGAGTTGGTTAACATCAAGGAGCATCTAGCTTGACACGCTATAGAGTTCATTGATGGATTTGCGAAGATCTTCAGAGAAAATAAAGAGCCAAAATGATTGCTCGGGTAATACTTCTCCTTCCAGGTTTGTAGCTCGCGGTGGGTATGGCCTAAGGTGTAGGCCGAATAGATATCGTTCACTTTCAGTGATAGGCCCTTGGTATCTTTGTGGAAAGATCAAAGCTCAGACTCAGGGCTAATTGTAGAGCCGAGAGAGAGAGAGTCCAAACGTCTCCTGAAGGAATGCATTGACACGGCCCTCTTCGAAACATATATTCGGGTTTAGATCTTGCCACAACGCTAGGCTCTGATCAAGATTACTATCATGATTGACAGCCCAGGCAGGGTCAAATGATTGAAATTTAAGCATAATATTTGGCATCAAATCTAGCCACCATGTGAGCGGATAGCTGAAACGACTGTCCATATAAACTCGCGAAATCCGGTAATGACCGGATAATGTTAACCGAAGCCAAATTAGAGGATCGAATGTTATGAGTGGTAGTTATTTGAGACAGTTTCCCATTCAGATTCCCTCCGACATAGCCTTGGATTCTTGTGGATTTGAAACCCTTGTTAGATCATTTTTTTAATTATTCGAAAGAATATCCCTCGAAAAAAGACATACTGTGCTTGAGGTTCACGCCGTTCGCGAGTGCTTGTTCCCCCGACAATTGAGAAGCTGTCTCAAAACTTGAAACTCCCATAGGAAGTATAAGCAAACGCTCGGCTGGATAACCGGAAGGATTGTTATTCAGCCATTTCGAGTTGGTTGAAATGAGGGGGCCTGCCTCGTACAGAGCCAAATACGCTCTACGCCAGACCGGGAAAGGATAGATTATATGTGCGAGGCCCCTTTCCTGTACTCCGATACATCTCTAGGCTCATCCCAGAGCATACTTGGCCGGCCGTGGATCCCAGGAATGTGAAAGTAGGAGCTCCGACCGCGTAGAGAGACCTCTTGAGATCGGCCAAGAGCCAAGATAGACATATTCATTTACTATCATTGGGAGGGTAATGGCTCCTCCAATGATCAAGATTTGGACGTACAGGAACCTCAACCTTGGGGCAATCTGGGTCCATCTGTGCAGTCTTGACGGTGACGGAGATAATAGACCCAGCTACAGGAGACACTGGCTAGCTGAACAGACCCAAGGAGGGCCTCTAGGCTCGATTTCATTGGATGTAAGCTATGACGTGGCAACCACTCAGCGCATACCGATCGAATGAAACCGAATACGGGGGCCAACGAACTTCTGTATTTAGGCTCCTGCAGGCTCGTTCATGGTGATGACCCTGAAATCACCGTACGTCTCCTGCATATGAAGTGGGCCGAACAAGAATCCCCCCTTAGTTCAAGGGCCAAGCTCCTTAACGGCCCTTGAATGGGCTAGCTAAAAGCCACTAATTAGGGAAACCAGACGTGGATAGGCCAATTCTGGTTCGGGCTGCTTTGGAATGCACAGCCTAAACATTGTGGTTGGTGGGTTAAGGATCCACGAAGGGGGCAAATAAAACCAGGTGTTTGCCCGGCTTCCTGCTCCGCAGACCAATACCCCGTAATACTAATTACGACGGAGAAAAATAACGACTAGAAGTATCTCTTTCGGAATAAGCCAGCGCAGACTTGATGAGGGTTCTGCTCACCACAGCCATCAGCAAATGCCCTATTTCCTTGAAAGGCTTCGGTGTTCAAGTGCTACCACGTTTCAAAGGCAGGATGGCATGCCGTGGGGCTATTCCTGGAGATCATCCGATACTTGGATTATCAGTACGATGAGTCTGGCACTTTTCACCGGTAAGTGGCAAGGCTTGAGAAGGAGATAGGATATTGTGTACGTCGGAAATTGCCAAATTCTTACTGTGAACTCCAGATGAACTGCTCTTCGCCTTCATGCTACCTTTGCTCCCTACGGTGCTAGAGCGTCGAATCGGCTTGGAACCATCTCTCACCCAGAGGTACACGTCTATCTTCCTGACCGAAGGCGCCTTTGTGTCTGTGGTTTCAAGTCCATTTATCGGGTCAATAGCCGACGCAGTCTCTAGTAAAAAGACACTGTTATTGACAATCCTTGTACTGGCCCTGATCAGTATCGCTTGTCTATCACTGACAACCAACTGTACGTAAACTGGGACATTCTCTTTCGCTAGTCTTTAATTGGCCCGTCCCGAATCTGACTGACTGAATGTGCAGTGGTGTGGCTATTTGTTGGTCGCTTTTTTCAGTGCATTGCTAGCAATGCCTTGTGGATTGTAGGCATGGCAACGATGACCGAAAACATTGGCTCAGAGCACATGGGCAAGATTGCTGGCCTGAGCTCCACACTCACAGCGGCGGGAACCACTGCCGGGCCTGTTGTCGCAGGACTATTGTTTGAAGTGGGAGGCTATTGGTGCGCGTGGGCAGGCGCGGCCAGCTTTCTCTTCGTGGACATTATCATGCGTCTCATAATGATGGAAAAGCCTGTCAAACCCCAGCGCATGGCTGGAGACCAGGAGCGAGAGCCTCTCTTGAATGATGATCTGCCCGCTACCAACGGCGAACAGCCTAATCGCTCAGCTTCTTCAGAGGTGCGAGGATGGTACTTTTACGTTTGTCTGTTTCGCGAAATGCGTTTTTCTGCAGGAATTTTCTGCTATTTTGTGTTTGCTTTGCTAATTGGCTCTTTCGAAAGTACCCTGGCGGTACACGTACGGTCGGCATTTGGTTGGAGAGCTCTCCATGTCGGATTGTTATTAGGATTGATTCAGGGACCCGGCATGTTATTGGCTGCCCCAGTAGGATGGATGAAAGACAAGGTGGGATCGCGGACTCCGACAATGGTGGGGTTTTTTAGTCTGGTACCGTTTATCATTCTTTTGGGAGTCCCTGGCGACAGTCGATTCCGGTGGGAAGGAGGGGTTTCGGAAAAGAGCCTCTACGTTGTTTGCATGGCAATGATCGGGTGCCTGATGTGCCTATTGAACGGGGTGGGATCCATGGAGGCGACTGGTAAGTGAGCCGCAATTGCAAGGCCAACACAAGCTAAGTACATTTCCTGCAGAAACAATTGACGCTCTTGAAGCCCTCGAGCCTGGTAAATTTGGTTCCAATGGAGGCTATTCTCGCGCCATTGCCATGACTAGTATGACTTGGATGGCTGGTCTGATGACCGGTCCTCTTTTGGCGGAGTTTGTGGTGGAAACCTTTGGATACTTCGAACTGCAATGTTGTCTAGGTAAGTTATCTGCAAATTCGAATGATATGTTTATTAATTTTACTAGGGGTCGTGTCCTTTGTAGCAGGCTTCGTTGCTCTGATTTTCTTGGGTGCTCGGTCGAATGCTCCAGAGCAGCAAAGCACATAATATCGATGTGACTCGAGATCTACATTTGTAATATCACCTGGGCAGTTAAAAGAGTAACCAGAGTCGGCTTGAGCAGCTGAAATATAATCACTCTTGCCTGAGAGCCCTCTGACTTAAATACATTTGTGTACGCTGAACTTTTCCACACAATCATCATGACCACAGCACGCCAAGAAGCAAGTGCGACACCAGTCTGGTGATGAGGCGTCTATCCCACAAACAAAACACCAAAGCGGAAGTGTCTGTTGAATTTCGGCTTCCTTGGCTAATTCTTGTCGATAAAACTTACTCTCAGACCCCATTAAATACCGATCGAGTGCCTTGCGATTTCCCGCTGCACTGTCGAGCTTGGGGAGCCATCGGACCCAAGGGGAGCGACGTCGGATTGCCGCCATAACCCGGAAATGCGTGGAAATATCCCTTTTTACTGCTATCATAGCGCCTAGGCCACGTACCGGTTCGTTGTCTTCACAGAGAGTCTTTGCGTGATCACGTACAAAACTCTTGATCACGTTCTCGATTTCACCGCTGCGAGCTGGCCAATCTTCTGCTTGGGCCATGTTCAAGATTCCCAAGGCTTCAATTAAGACCGGGAGAGCCACTGGACGGCTAGTTAGAGCTCTCCAGAAACGAATACTCCTTAGCATCTGAGACTTCTTGCCAAAGCCGAGGGATTTCATCATGGCACCATCAAAGTTGATGGAAATGCCGCTGACGCATAACCCCTTCCCAAAGACAACCAGGTCCGGCTCTAGATCACTTTGGGAGTATTCGGGTCTTTGGCATGCCCATGGTGCACCACATCGGATCGCCGTCATGGCTTCATCCACCACGAGGAAAAGATTCGCTTGATGGCAAGAGCGTTGCAATAAAGCGAAGTCATCAGGGGGGAATACTGATCCATCTGAAGTGCTAACCAAGTCGACGATCACTGCTATGCAGCCTTGCTGCTTTGCAAAAACGAGCTTCTCTGGGAGAACATCTATAGACAAGTCTTCTTTTCGGATCACCACCGGAGCTTGGCCCGTCCCAATGATATTGTATTCCCATTCGGACGACACAAGGGCCTGGAAATATCAGTGATTAGGACTCAACGAGCTTGAGAAAGAGAAGACTTACTAACGGTCCAAACGCCCCACCGTAAATTCCGTCCACAACGGCAAATCGGGGTGCTGTGACATGAACATCGGTCCACCCCAGCAAGTTCCGAACAAAATTCTGTATTTTCTCCGGCTCCGGATCTTCCTTCAACATGGGAGAGAGCTCGGGCGACTCAATTACTAAAGGACTGGTCGATGCAGTGTTCAGAATCAGTGTGGCCATGGTCGTAGGGACCAAGACATCACTGACATGAGCGTGCAAAGAGATGGGCCAATAACCCCGGAAGAAATTATGGAAGTTTTCCGTGTATTCACTCAGAATTGCATGGTATTGGCGCTCAACAGAGCCAGGATTCTCAGAGTATTGCTTCCAAAGCTCACGAGCCCGATCATCAGCGATGAAGCCGCGCATTGAATAATTTGAACCCCAGCCACTGTGGAAATCGTGATCCAATGGCGCTCCGCCATTACACGGTAGAAAGCCATGTCCATTCATGACAACTAGGTTCCTCGGAAACTTTTTGGAAGTGAAGTAATGAATAATAATTGAACCGAAGGGCATTTCAAAAACCAAGAAAGAATGGTGACTCGACTTGTCTATGACAGGGGCCTCGAGATTTGGCGTGCTCCATGTTGACGAGCACTATGCCTAGTACGACTCCAGTGCGGCAAGGAGAAACAGTGGAGTCGATCCTAGTGGACGAACACCGTTCATGCCATGGTACAATACCTGACAGAATACACGATACCGTGAATGATACAAGATGCATACGAGCCACTTGGCACGAACCACAAACCTTCGCATCATCACTGAACAGCTCTAGATCCCGTAGGCTTCCATTTCCCCTGTTCTGTCCCGTTGTCCTGATCGCCACATGGAAGTATCAGTAGTGTTTTCTCTGTTTTCATTTTGTACTGTTTTCCTGACAGATTGCCAGGATTCACCCCCTCATGTAAGATGTGACATCCCCAAGGGATTTTCGTCATCCAAGGGATTGCCCCAGCAGAAGCGCCTGGTTCATCGGTGAGGAGCTGCAGGCTAAGCTCGTCGCCCCTTGGCGAATAGGATTGACGGGATTTGGAATGTGTCGAGCGGATCTGAGTCCATGCACGAGGTGTGGAATTTACTGAAGTACCTTTGCAATTGCAAGTTACATCGAATCCCCACGATACCCATCAATTGCCAGGATCAACTCCTTCCCTGCACTGCGAAAGCAACATTCGACCTCGCCTTATCATCTCTTGCACCTTTTACACCAACTCATGAGGCATGGCTCCAAGTCTGGCGGAACTGGTTCCTCCCCCTGTGGACGATGTTCCTGGCAGGAATGCTCTAGCTTTCACCAAAACGGCTGGTTCATCTGAGGACGCCAGTGAACTTGACTTGGGTCAGTTTTGGTGCTCACATGAGAGTCTAGTATCGCAATCGATCGATAAATCAACATTTCTGAAGGCTGCATGGATTCTCACTCTTCGTTGCTTCCAGCCAGAGGAGGTGATAAGCATAAATTATGATGAGGGATCCGCTCTGAAATTCGATCCGAGCACTCCGATGGTGTACACGGTGCGAGTGAATCCAGAATGGGATGTACGGTCGCTCCTGAAAGCTCTAGGGGCCACAGAAGCTTTCGCAGTGTCGAGTTCCTCACAATCCTATGGCGCCCAACTTTCGCAGCTCCCCCTTTCCCGCCATGTCTGCACTTCAGCACTCAGGTATCTGGCCACTCCAGAGCGATATCCTGTTCCATCAAGCTCAGATAATGGAGCCCTCGAGGTAAGCTAGACTTTGAAACGTTTGTGACATTGCTTGAGGCATAGATATTCTATTTCTGACGTTCTGTCCTTGTTCACTATCCAGCTCATCGTCATTGAGAACGAGAAACAAACAATTGCTACTATCCAGAATATAGAAAGAGGCGCCAAATCTTCCAATCAGAGTATGCTACGGACCTTTCAAGCCGTTCTACAGCAAATCACAACCCACCCAGGGAGTTACAAGCTCGAAGATATTGACTACTGCTCGAAATGGCACTACAATATAATCCAGAGCCTCACGTATACCAACGGAGCCTCACATTCTAAATGCCTACACGATTTAATTTTGGAAAACTGCCAACGGTATCCAACCAAACTTGCAGTGCGCTCATTTGATGGAGATTTGACCTACCAGGATCTGGATAATCTCTCTCTCCGACTAGCAAGACATCTCACTCGATTGGGTGTGCGGCCTGAAACATTTGTCTTGAGTAGCTTTCAGAAATCAACATGGGCAATAGTAGCTCGATTGGCCATTCTGCGCGCAGGAGGAGCGTACATCTCGATCCACGCTAGCAATCCACCTGCCTATCTCAACTCGGTGATCCGTCGCACCAACGCCAAGATCATGTTGAGTGATCCTGTCTTTGCAGATCAGTTCCGCGATCGTATTGATACGGTCATCGCGGTCACCCCTGAATGGCTACATAAATGTCCATTGAGAAATCACCGAACCTCTTGTGCATCCGCTCAGCCATCTAATGCCTGTACGGTTTTGTTCACTTCTGGGAGCACAGGTAGGCCCAAGGCCATTGTACAAGAGCATCGGTCCTACGCCTCTGCAATCAGGGACTATGCGCGGAACCTTGGCCTGAATCAAGACACTAGGTTCCTGCATTTTGATGATTACGCTTTCGACATCAGTAATTTGGAGTTCTTGGTTCCTCTCATCGTAGGAGGCTGCTGCTGTGTACCAGGGCCGATGAAGACTGTTCAGGATCTGGCCGACAACATTCAGATGCTCAACGCTAATATCGCTTTCTTAACACCTACCGTTGCCATAAAAGCAAGCCCAAAAGCTATGAGCAATCTTAGAATTCTATGTGTCGGTGGAGAGCCTCTTCCAAAAGATCTTCTGAGCAACTGGGCTGGAAGCTCGACAACGCTCATCAATCAATTTGGTATGGGCGAAGCAGCCGTCTGTTGTGCCTATAACGATGATGTACATGATCCTAACAGCTCACCGGCAACTATTGGAAAGCCATCAAGTGGTGCGATCTGGATCGTCGACCCGCTGACTCCTGCGAAGCTGATGCCCATTGGCGCTGTGGGAGAAATCGTGATCGAAGGACCCCATCTTTCACGGGGCTACCTTGACCAGAATCACCAAGCATCTGACCGCACGAAGCCAGCTGGTTTTCTTGAAGGGGTACCACCTTGGTTGAACAAGCTTCATCCCGATCGACAGTCCGCCCGCTTATATCAATCAGGAGACCTGGCACGATGGACGCATGATGGGAAGATCGAGTACATCGGCCGCAAAGACACGATTGTCAAGCTTGACGGATGTCGAATTGATGTGATTGAAGTCGAGCACCTTGCAAGGAGATCTCTTGCGCCCAAAGATGCCATTGTAGTGGACCTTCTCGGCGTGATTGATGGCAAAGATGATCCTTGTCTAGCGGCGTTTTTGTACCTCAGCGACCATCCAAACAACTCCGAGACGGCAGAGATTTCTTTGAAAGACGCAAAACAAGATCGAATGGCTTCCGAAAAGGTAACCCAGATCAAGAAAGTACTTGCCGATTCCCTCCCGCTCTATATGATTCCGACGTTGTTCTTGCTAGCTACTCGGGTGCCGCGTACACCTTCAAAAAAGACCGACCGCAGAATGATTCGAGTCTTATCAACAAGTTTCTATGCTCAAGAGCGCGAAAGAAAAGGTAGCGTTTCATCTAGTCTTGGAGACGCACAGCTTCTTCCTCCTTGATGTTTCTGCCTTGGCTGAGAACAATGAACCATGGATAACAAGCACAGTATATAAAATCTTACGAGAAAGAACTTGAAACATTTAAAAACATATTTGAAAAGAAAAGAAGGAATGATCGGGAATTTTAGATAAAATGTTCGTCTCAAGTCACTGTCCTGGGTTTCTCCGAGCCTTCTCGGTCCTTCCTATCTGCTCGATTTGTGCCTGCGCCAAATTCACCCAGTAACTAGATGTAGGTACCCAAATTAGGTAGGCGGGAACTTCCCTTATCCAGCAAGCTCATACAGCTAAGCACCATTACTTCTGCAGATTCGAACTGCGGCAGCCCCTTCTGGTCTCACGCTGCCTATTTAGCATGCAGTCCTTCCCCAAGCTTCCAATCTTAGTGACAAAAAATCCCGACCTATGTGCGAGATTATATGACTCGCATGAGGGATTTATCAAAATTATTTGAATCGAGTTGATTGCCCTTTGAGCAAGGCTGTGGTGGGGTTGCGGAGGCGGGGTGCTAGCAGTAATAACACAGGGCCATGCTTATCATTGTTAGAGGGCAAGAGCCAGCGAGACCAGAGACAGGGCCCACCCAACCCCGCCCATGAAAATTTAGAGGCAGACTATAAATAATGCAAAAGAGAAAAAAGGTTGAGAAGCCTTGAGAAATTGAAATCTAATCAAATATCGTAAAATGAAGTTGCCGACCAGATTATTGCTACTCATTCAAGCTGCAACCGCTCTCAATGTTGGAGTTGGCTACGAGCATCCGATTGAAGGTATATTATTGTGAGATCATACTCTAAATGACACAGAGAACTAACCTTGAGTTCTGCTCAGACCTGGATAAAGATCTTCCCTTCTCTCAACCTGTGACTTTTGCCCATCTTCCCTGGGAACGATGTCTAGCCGCCGACCACGAACGTGTTCGTCCAAAATTCCCACCACATCTACTATATACGATTAACAGAGTTAGTATAGCCCCTAGATATCGCCATTCTCGGCTTCCCATATGACACCAGCACATCATATCGACCCGGCGCACGTTTTGGCCCCCGAGGCATCCGCGCCGGCTCCTCTCGCGAGAAAAAAGGACGCAGCTATAATCCAGTTTGGGGAATTGATCCATTTGAGGAGGGTCTGAGCATTGTGGACTGTGGCGATATTCCCCTCACACCTTTCGATGCAGCTCATGCTTTCAAGCAGATGGAACAAGGTTACCGCCAGGTCCTTCACCATCAGACTAATACATCGGGTGGGTGGTCGCATCCACGAATTATCAGCTTGGGCGGTGATCACTCGATAGTGCTGCCGATTTTGCGCTCTTTGAAGACTGTTTATGGTCCCATCTCGGTTATTCATCTCGACTCGCATCTTGATACTTGGGATCCGTATGAGGGGTATACAGGTATCTCGTCCGAGCAGTCGGCCATCACTCATGGAACTTTCTTCTGGCATGCGAGTAGGGAGGGATGTGTCAATAAAGGAGCAAGTGTTCACGGAGGATTGCGCACCAAATTGTTTGGACTCAAAGACTATGAGATCGACAATGATGTTGTTGGGTTCCATCGTATTGAGGCTCGTGAGATCGATGATATTGGAGTGGATGGAATTGTTAAACGGACGCTAGATGTTGTTGGAAACAACCCGGTATATCTTTCTATTGACATTGACGGTATGTGGTCTACAACAACATTGTGATCAGGAAACTTCCCTGCTGACAATCTGAATGCAGTTTTGGACCCGAGTATTGCGCCTGCGACTGGAACTCCTGAGTCTGGAGGCTGGACGACTCGTGAGCTCAAGCGATACATCAAGGGCCTCGAAGGGTTGAATCTGGTTGGCGCCGATGTTGTCGAAGTCAGTCCGCCATATGACTCGGCCGCGGAAACGACTTCAGTGGCAGCAGCTGATTTGATTATTGATATCCTGGCTGCGATGGCTAAGAAGATGTCTCCTGATTTTGAAAGACAAGGAGACAGTGGAAAGGATGAGCTGTGAATCTGGGTCTGGCACCGTGTCGTGAAAGCCTCACTGTTGGCTCGGTGTATTTTATTAAAGCAGCTTTCCCCCGGAAGCGCGAAATGGATACATATGGAATCTTAAATTTGAGGGCTATGCACTTTCAGTTCACGTTCATGAACTGATTTCCAATAGTTTCCTCTGTCTGTCAAAATGCACTAATCTACATCTGGCTAGGCCGTCAGCAGCCCTTGACCCTATTCTCATCGAAAATGCGGAGTTGATCGGGAATTGTTGCCTAGCAATAATCATGGCAGGCCTGTTAGACCTTCCCAATGAAATCATTCTGTTCATTGTCGACTACCTGCAAGCAGGCATTCAGGAAGCCGAAGTGCAAGTGCCGTTCTATAGGCTTGGGGACGCCTACCGTGACGCTATCGACCATGACCAACCACGGATGACTGGATATTTGCGCTCTTTGATACTCCTTTGCCATCGCTTTCATGATCTTCTAACGCCAATAATGTACCGTGACATCCTTGTCCGCGATTACAATTTCGGTGGAAAGAGAAGACCACTGGACCAGCTCAATCGGACCCTACAGCAGAACCCGGGTCTCAATGAATTCATTACTTCGGCATCCATTTCATGTGGAGACTCCCTAGCCGATTGCTCCATTCTCCCTCTCGTCCCCTTCTTCTGGTACGCGAGCATGTACACACTCACCATTCACACATTCAATGACTGGTCGCCCCTGGAATTTGAAGATGACTCGCATGTTGGCACCTCACCCGTTGAGTTCCTGAGACTTCTAGGATGTGGAGCGCATGAAGAGGCTCTTGCATCTACATTAAGCTGGCCAGCGGTTTTGAAATCCCTTCATTACGATGTTGAGCAAGGCGAGTGGGACGGCCATGCTGAGGGTGAACCTGCCAAGGAGTGGACGACTACTGCTTTTGTGCGCGCACTGCAGTCACAAAAGAGCACACTGGAAGAGCTGATCCTGACAAGGCCGCGCTGTGTGCATGAAGGGCTATATACTGGGCCTCATATCATCCTCAGCGAGTTCACGGCCTTGAAAACACTTCAAATCTATCATGCATTTCTCCGTGGATGGGATGAAAGTTTCAGGATTTGGAGATGCTTACCTCCCAATTTGGAGGTGTTGGAGGTGTTTTATGACGATACAGACCTCTATCGATTCCAAAATGACTGTGAACCTGATGGATATGATAGCTTTCTTCCTGATTTGATTAGGCATAAGAGGACACGCCTCCCGCATCTGCACACGGTGACAATCTACTCGCCTGAGAACCGCTATGATTCTGAATCCGAAGGTGAAGATGAAAGAACAGTGAATGTACCGGGTCTTTGGGAGTTGCCGTCTTCGCTAGCATCTGAGACTGAAGCCGCTGGGATAATATTAAATGTTTGGCTGGGAATCGACGAATGGTCTTTTGATAGTAAAGGATTACTCTAGTCTCACCAAAATGACCAGCTCATATCTATATGTAATGTACGAATGGCATTCGCTAAGCTGCAACCGAAGACTTATCTATGGGATGCCTCGTCTTATCATGATAACAGTCAACGCTAGCGCTGATCTCCTGACATGAGCAGGTACCAGCGAGGCTCAATGCTCCAACACTAGTAATCAGCCTTTAATAACGGGAGACCCCTCTTTGCCTATTTTGAATGAGGCAAGTCGGAGCGAGCTTAGCCATCAATCCTTGCACGCAGGTCGAGACGTTATCGTGGAGGGAAGAGAATATCATAACTTGCATGTAGGAAAGTATAAATACTTATTAGCTAGGCTTTCCACTGCCGATGGCATCCAAGAGTCTGAGTCTACCTCAATCAAGTAATTGCCAATATGCACCTTGCGTTGCCCCCTCCTCCAAAAAGAAAGCCCAGCCAAGACAGAGGATTCAAAAGTTTAGTATCGAATTCGTCAGACAGAGACAGCGATATGGCGTCCGGCTCAGCGGAAAAAACTGGACGCAAAACGCTTCGGTCGTTCAAAAGCCTCCTGTCACGAGGACAAGCAACGAGAACGCCACCAAAGTGGTATGGGTCCATGGTTACCATCCAGTTGTTTTCTACTAACACTTCTTAGAGAAGTTGGCGGAAATCAATGTTATAAGCTACTGAGTGGAATTGATTCATCATGAAGAAGTTCTTATCCAGATCATCGGCCATCACAAGCCTAGCCCGGGAAATTTTATCTTTATCTCAAGTAATCATAAACACGGGTATAGAATCATAATGTCATATAACTTAAGATGACGCATGTGTTCGGCGCCCTGTAATCGATCAGTATGGAGCTACACAAATCGTTAAAGTCAGGGTACTCACACTCAGCCAACTCCTCCGCGGTTAATTCCCGAATGCTGTTAATATCGGGGACATTGCCCTGGACAGCACCCTTAACGGTATCGACAGCACGGCCGAGAATTCCCTTTTTGGAAGCAACGTGTGTAGCCAATTTGGCCTCCAGCTTGATGACACCAATACGAGGGTCTGAAGGGCCACCATCGTGCACACCATCACCCATGTCACCGATCCATGCCTTCAGGGCTGTCGAGTAATATTTCTGAACAGTTGCTTGGTCGGAGACGACGGTGGCTGTGCCGGAAATAGAGGCCCAGGCGCCAGAGATAGGGTCCAGGAAGGACATGTTGACTTCCTTAGGGTGGGCAGTGAGGTCCATAGTCTTTCCGGAGAACAAATTGGTGTGGAAAATTAGGTCAATACCGCCATGCTCCTGGATCACACTTGAGTTAGCTTTTTCGATTCCAAAGGATTCGTTTGAGCCATTACGAGTCACTTACCTGGGCGGCAAGGGCCATGCATCTTGAAGCCAGGTATTCTCCCTCTGACTGGTGGGTAGTCAACATGCCAAATTTGATCTCTGAAATGAAGTTTGCCAGGTCCTCAATCTTCTGAGGGAGAGGCGGGTCTTCGAAGCTTTTCGACTTGTAGGGGTCCACGGGGTGGTTGCCCGTTGCGGTATTGATGGTTCCTTCGGCAGACATGATTGTATGTTTTAAGGTGAATAGTTCAGTTTTCAGAACCCTTAGTGATTGAAGACGAAGGGATTAAATAGTAGTTCTATGCACAGTATACGAACACGTCGATGTGACGTCAGCGATAAGATAATCCGGATTAGAGCTGGACCAGGGACCAGCTGCAGTCTGTACTGTACAGGCTGGTCCAGCTCGCAATTATTGTTTCTTCTCCACTGCAGTTTGCCGATCCTGGTTTTGGCTGGTGTAGGGTGACCTGATCTGGCCCATCCTGCTGCCGCCGTGCTCCCTGCGATCTGGTTGGTTCATCTGCGCTGTACATTACAGCATTGACATCAACAGGTCATTCAATTAGTCACATGGACATGCAGGTGAATGTGATCTCCCTTGTTTCTCTGCGGGGTGGACTAAGGGAAGCTCTCCTGGAGCACCGATGGCGGTGCAAGATCGCTTGCAATCGTCGGCACACTTCCGATGTCTTCACCGAAAATGATCAATTCTGGATGTGCAGGACCGATCCACTTGATCAAGTGAATCGATACCGATCGGGGAGCTTCATTGCGAAGTAAGTCAGTGGGCTGTTGCTCCGCTTGTCTTCATCGTAGGTCCTGTGGGTATTGATCAGAAACTTGGAAGACGAACATGGTCCACAGATGTCCTACCTCTGCACCATATTCCATGCAAATTCCATCAAGAATGCAATAATGCAGATTATCAGAGCTGAGTTGAAGGGAATAACCATTGTCAGCCTTGGCCACAGAAAGAGCAAAACAATCAACAAACCTTCACGTCCCCATAGTGACAACCTCGTGGTCACCTTCCGGGGACCTGACCTCTTTAGCCAAGGTATCAAGACCTTGCGACACGTTTGACCATCCACGACGCAGCAACCCCCTGGTACTTGGCGGCATTCCAGGTGCCATCGTCGCCGCTCCATGATCCGGCGGATACGCCAGTTGCAGAACTGTTCATCTGTGCGGAAGGAGCACTTTTCCATGGGGCACTCGAGCTTGCGCTCGAAGCGCTCGACAAGCCAGTCGACTTTTAAGTGAACGCCGGTGTAGACCAGAGAGTTGAACTTGAAGCTGGTATGTTTCAGTGCCAGAGCGTCCGGGTATGATAAATAAGAGGCAATCAGGGTATGAAGCTCCGTTGGCAAGCTCATCAGACCTCTGTGAGCCCTGGATTTTGCATGGTCGGGAGTAGGAGCGTGTTGTCCCTCCATTTTGTTTGTTGATGAGGCTCAAGTGAGGGACGCGGCTTCGTCTTATGTTTCCCTAGGTTTCTGCTTACGGTGGCTGATAAGCTGTTGCCTCAAGTACTTGCCACGTCGACATTACTCTCCGAAATGGAACTGATACTCTTGTTAAATTTCAGGCAGTAGCAATAGCGACACGGCACGACAAATAGCAAATAGCCATTGCGCGATCAATCGGTGTGGGCATGGCGAGGATCTCAGTACTATAGACACCTCCACAATTTGGAGTACCAATTAATTATCTCCTACCACAAATACAGGCTCCGGTTACTTCAAATATCTAAATTGATCCTTTAAAGAGCGGTATTACAAGATATAGACCAGTTCTACACTAACCTAACAAGCCGCAGCTCTACGTGGAACCCCCATGGTTGGGACTCCAGACCCGCTTACTAACACCGCCACGGTCCCATCAACCTCGATCTTCAAATGGTCGCAAGGAAACCTCCACCTTTTCAACACCCCAAACCCACACAAAATGTCTCAACCGAACGCCACCGGCACCCCAGCCTCGGACACGGAGTTCCGCAAAACATGGGACCGCGACGAATACGCCAAGAAGGCAGCCGACCAAGAAGCGAAGCGCAAGGCTGAAGGCAAAGCCCGATACGAAGCGAAGCTCCTGGGCAAAAAATACCATGCGCCAGTTGATTTCTCCTCCCTCGAGGAAACAACTGCACGTGCCAAGCGACTAGATGTCGCGTCAATGGTGGGCAAAACGACGATCGTGCCCGCCGGAGCCTCGATGGGCAAACGAGGCGCCGGAGCTGGATTCTACTGCAAAGACTGTGACCTTACTTTCAAGGACAATATTCAGCTAGTGGAGCACTATAACAGCAAGCAGCATTTGATTGCGACTGGTCAGAGCGGAGAGGTGAAACGTGCTACCGTGGAGGATGTGCGGATGCGTCTGCGCATGTTGTCGCACAGGAAGCGAGTTCGGGAGGAAGAAGAACGGAGGGCATGGCAGCTTGATCTTGGAGAAAGATTGCGGGAGCGAGAGGAAATCGATGCAAAGGAGAGGGAGGAGAAGAGACGCAAGCGGAATGAGAAGCGTCGGAAGGGCAAGGATGATGTTAAGCAGGAGGACAGCTGGGAAGGAAGACTAGGAATCATTGCATGATGAAGAACTTGAGGGCGCACAGTCTACTTATGATACCCATGGCGTTTGGGGGCCTGTTTTTCAATTCGTTCATAAAGAGGCGTTCTTTCGTGAGGAGCATTGCATTGCAAATGTTGAAATATTAAATCATTCCATGACTCCGACAAACACCTGAACCCAGGACCTTAACCTTCCAAAAACCGAAAACACCACACAATGCTCGCTTAATCCATGCACTCGATGGCCTCGAGCCGCTGCATGGCCCGGCCACCCTCCTTCTCGAACTGGCTGACGAGCCGTTCACACTCTCTCTTCAGGTGCTCCTCGCCGTTCTTTGCATTCCACACAATCCACTCCTCTACCGTCATCTTCTTCTCCGGACTGGTCAAAGTTCCTTTGACGTTCTTGAACATACCGACCAAGTCGGCATTCTCTTTATCACTGGCCTCCCCGAAGAGAACCTCATCAATATCCACAGGCGTCCAGGGATGTCCGGATGGCGGGAATCCAGCATTGGCATTGCGCTTCGACGGAGACGGGGTGCTGGCAACCAGTGGGGTTCGGGGCTTGAGCTCCTTGGATGCTGACGGTACAGCCGGCCCGGTTGTTGAAGGACGGGATGAAGGGGGATGGTTTTCAGCATCAGAGGACTGTGGCGACATGGATGGCGTACTCAGACGAGCTGTCGGAAGTGGTGACACTGCTCTGTTGGATGACTCGGAGGTACGTTGAGGCTTTAGCCGTTCTTTCCTGGCCGACCCTTGCGATTCAGAGAAGGACTGTGCAAGATGCTCCTCCTGAGGAATGTCACTAAATCGTTTCGTCGTCTTTACTGGCACTGGTGTCCTTTCGTGGGCGACAGGTGGCTCCGGAGAGGGTGCATGAGGTGCTGCAACCATCTCGACTTGATCGGAAATATCATCTGGCGTTCCGAATACGTCGTCGACGTCTCGAGATGGCGGTCTGAAGTCTCTTTGTTCCTGGACCGGCTCTGGGGGAGGTGACTCTTCCGTCTTTTTGGACTTTTTTGACTTCTTTGCCTTGACATCCTTCTTCGAGGACTTTTTCTTTACGACTTTTTCTTCGGGTTCTGTCTCAGGCTCTCGTTGAGACTCGGATTCCTTGTTTGTGATTTCCACCGAGACAAAAGATTCGTGGCGATCAGATTCACGTCGGTCCTCGGCTGCAGATTTGAATTCGGACATGTCTTGAGTAGCTGGAGCCTTTGAAGATTCTTCCTTCTTGCTCTTCTTGCTTCCCTTCTTTTTAGATGCCTTTGCTAGCTTCGACTTGAGAACTGGTTCTTCGGGTTCCTCTGGCTCCTCCGGGACTTGGTGCTCCTCCATTTCAGGCACATGCGGCTCCACAGCAGCATCTGGCTGCTCGTCTTGGTCGAATTCGGGTTCTTCTGGTTCCTGCGGGGGTTCGGGTGACTCGGCAGCAGCCTTAGCTTTCTTGCCGCCTTTGTTCTTCTTTGATGGGCGAGGCTTTTCAGGCTCTGGTTCCTGTTCTTCTTCTTCTGCAGGCTCGGGAACATCTGCGTCAAGACCGGCTTCTAAAGCGGCCTCCAACTCTGAATCGCGAGGTACATGCGCCTTGGACGTAGATTTAGAAGCAACAGACACATCGGAGGCCTTGCGGCTTTTGGATGTGCCCTTCTTCTTGCGACCCTTCTTGGCAGTTTCCTCCTGAGGTGCTTCATCCACTGAGCCCGTATCCGCCATGATATGGTCATAATCGAAGGCTTGGGAAACGCTGCTGCGTGTTTTTGTCGCACGTCGCTTCGCTGGTGGTTCTGGAGGAGGGGGAGATTCGTGGAAGTCTTCTTGAACTGGCTCCGGCTCGTCATTGTTCATCTCTTCACTGACTCGCTTCTTTCCTTTGGTGCCACGCTTGGGCTTCACCGGCTCAAGCTTAGACTGTACAAGCTCGATCTCGTCGACATCCACCTGGCTTTCTACCTCCACATCCTCCTTCTTGCTCTTCGAGCTTTTGCCCTTGCCCTTAGTTCCCTTCTTGGAAGTCTTCGGCTTGACAGTCGCTTGGGACATTATGCTCTGGTCCATTGATTCATCGACATCCATTTCAAGAGCTTCGGATGTAGTAGTGGCAACGGATTGGGTCGAGAGTCGGGATGATGCTTTGGAAGTACGGCCCTTCTTTGATTTGGATCCTTTGCCCTTTTTGGCAGGAGGTTGAGCGAACACGAAGAAAGAACAATCCGAGGAGCGGCGATAGTGTTCATCACTAGACATGTTAGTACCCTCCGCATTAGGCAAAGGCGGGGCTGTAACCTACAAAGGATCGTCCTTGGGCTCCCAACCATCGAGCGAGAGCTTGCAGTAGGGACAACTGGCCAGGTCATCGCTCTCTTCACTCGGGCAGAAGTACCATCCACCCTCAACCATCTGATGTCCTTATTAGTATGATACCCGATGAGAAGCTCATTCATCTTACCTTCTCCGATTGACAGACCCATCCGCGTTTTCCATCATGCGGCCAGGCCGCTCCAAATGTCGCGATTCGAGCTTGGGTGATACGGTCACCGGTCGGGTCTTCGATAGTAGCCGGGTTCGAGCTTCGCTGCTGGATATCCATGATGATCGCCCAGCCGCAGTCCGGCGAGTGCTTGAGATGTTCTGTGATCGGATTATCTTCCTCCTCCCATCCATCCAATGCGCGGTTGCACTGGAAACATGTTGTGTTGTCGGGGTTTGTTTCGTAGGGTTTGTAGTAGAAGCCTGCATGCGCCAACTAAAGAACCTCTGTGTCAGTATTGAGTCGCTACGATTTTGATAGTTCCAGATCTTACCTCGGCTGGTGAAGGACTGTGGTGAGGCCATCCGATCGTTTTGGAGCTTTTCGTGGTCGAGGACCGCCTCTCGGGTTTAAGCACGGTGTCAAAGCTGGCAAGGCGCGCCGCGAATGTATCCATATCGGTGCTCATTATGCAGATTTGCAGGAGGAACTATCGGTCCCTGAATCTGCGTCAGACACAGGGGCTCTGGTTGTCGTTAATTGGCGAATTTGTCGATGTTGATTGCGGAGTGTTTGGCGTGTTTACTTCCGTTGTTATGCCAAACGCGCATTCACGTGACCAATTTAGTCAGCCCCCGGGCGACGTCAGACCCGCAAGTGTTCGGAGCCAGCGTGAGACGAGTTCAATTCAACGTCTCCCTGCCCATTGAATTTTGTAGACGCACTCCATGGTGGGGAGCGCTGATTTTTTTTGATCGTCCTATTTTGAGCCCGCGTGCTCCGCTCCTTCTCTTCCGCTTCGCAGACATGCGCCCAACTGTACGATTCAGAACTCGAAACACTATCTGGCTGGATTTCCGTGCTGATAATTGTGTGTCTTTCTAGATGGTTTCCCCTCGGACTGCTGGCCTCAGCTCTCTCTGGCGGTCTCGTGCCCGCTTGTCACCTCTATTGTGTCTGCCCGCGTCAGCTCGCTATGTATCAATTCCATCTTCTCCGACCTCCGACTCTCCTTTCCGCCAATCTGCAAAATCCGACCTGTCTACGTCAAATTTACTATACAATGTCCCCTCTGGACGGCCTTCTTCCGCGTCATTCTCGACCTCTCCCTTGCTGTCCGAGTCGGACTGGGACCATAACCCGAACCTAGCGATCTCGAACTTCTCCGAGCTCCCGTCGAAGGACTTCGGTGTAAACCAGCATATGATTATCAACCAGGAATTTAAGGAAGCTCTTCGACAGATCCTTTGGCAGTTCCGGGCGCCTATTCGATATGCGTTTGCCTATGGATCAGGTGTCTTTACACAAACCGGTTCCGCCGCAGCCGGTTCAACACATCCATCGCCCCCGGCAGCCATCAAAAACATGCAACAGGGCTCCGGGAAGATGATTGACTTTATCTTTGGAGTTTCATACACACAACATTGGCATTCATTAAATCTTCACCAGCACCGCGACCACTATTCCGGACTTGGGTCGTTCGGATCATATCTGGTCTCTCAAGTGCAGGATAAGTTTGGGGCAGGCGTATATTTCAACACTCACATCACTGTTAACGGAACCTTGATCAAGTACGGTGTGGTCAATTTGGATACCCTTTGTACAGATCTGACCTCATGGAACACTTTATATCTTGCGGGTCGGCTGCAAAAGCCGGTCAAAATCCTGCGCGATCACCCCAAGGTCCGCTTGGCGAACCAGATGAACCTGTTGTCTGCTTTGCGAGTTGCCTTGCTGTTGCTCCCGGAACGGTTCAGTGAGTTCGAGCTCTATAGCACTATCGCGGGCATTAGTTATATGGGCGATCTCCGGATGGTGCTTCCAGCGGAAGACCCCGGGAAAGTGCGCAACATTGTGTCCAGCCAGATGGCACATTTCCGAAGACTGTATGCGCCTCTGATCAACAACTTGCCGAATGTCACTTTCAACGACCCTCGCTGTAATCAGAGCGATTGGATCGATGATCCGGATGCTATCTTAGCCATGGTGCAGGATATGGACCCAGTGAAGCGTGGGAATATGGTCCGCCGGCTTCCAGAAGCTTTCCGTGAGAAGGTGTATTTCCAGTACCAATCCCGGTACCAGATTCCGCGGTTTGAGTTCAATAAGATGATGGCAGAGCAAAATGAGAAGAACTCAGAAATTGTTCGTCGGCCCGAGGGAGGTCCGTTTGAACGTCGGATTGCCGCTGATAACCACTTGCAACAAGAAGTGTCAACATCGATTATGAAGACAATCCGCTGGCCCAGCACAGTTCAGACGATCAAAGGACCCTTCACTGCGGGTATTCGCAAGAGCTGGAATTATCTGATGGAAAAGCGAGAGAAGCACAAGAAGGCGCGGGATCTAGAAAAGAATCCGATTGAAAAGCCTGTCACCAAGGGCACCAAGAAGGAGTGAACGCCCTCTTGAAGTATCCCGGCGCAGAATGGTGTAGCCCGGACAAGGCATATGCCAGCGTTGTGTGGCACATGTATTAAATCCATGTATTGGATAACTATGCATCGTTAAAAATATAAGTTTCATTTACACCAATTTCATCACCGTCTGTCAGTGGAGGTTGGAACCATTGGGAAGGGAAAAGAGTATACACATTGAACTGAGAGGTCGGAGAGAGCGCCGACGCCAACATTTGGAGACTCAACGGACCAACTAACAAAAGGCCTTGAACACGTCATCACGCCATATACATAGTTAGTTAATTTAATCAATTAATAACTAACTATTCTCAATGCAATTTCAATTAGCGAGTCTGAGTCACGCATTCCTGTACACCGTGAGTCAACCTTGGGAGCGCTTCCGCTTTCTCTCCGATAAATTCCCCGCCACCCCACCAACTTTGCTCCTCGACATCATCGTGCTTTAGTCCCCGGCACCTAATTCACAATGGCTTCAAGGACCTCTCCGTTTGATCTAGCCACCTGTGCCCGTCCTAATATCTTGAAGTTGCAGCCCTACCGCTGCGCAAGAGAGTATGCTTCCATCTCCGATGCGGCTCCGATCTCGCGCTAACGAATCAGTGACTACAAAGACGACGGCACGAACGTGCTTCTCGACGCCAATGAGAATGCCTATGGCCCGGGATTGGCATTGAACAGTGAAGGCGCATTGCAAGCATCTCAGACTGGCGATGCGACAGGTGCCTCCAAGCCCGAGATTGACTTCTTGGGCTTGAACCGATACCCCGATCCGTGAGTGACTCTTTTGATCATAGGCTACGAGCGAGATGTTCTGACAAGCAATGTTCTGTATAGTCACCAGATCGAACTTAAGCAGCTCTTCTGCAACCTCCGTAATACTCACCACCACACATCCAAGACCCTGCGACCCGAGAACATCTTCGTCGGTGTCGGATCAGACGAAGCGATCGATGCCATGCTCCGATGCTTCTGTGTCCCCGGCAAGGATAAGATTCTGACATGTCCTCCGACCTACGGAATGTACAGTGTGAGCGCACAGGTTAATGATATCGATATCGTCAAGGTGCCGCTGGACGTGAACAATGGCTTCCACCTTCAGCCGGATAAGGTCAACGAGGCGCTGTCCGCGGACCCGTCCATTAAACTAGCATATATCTGCTCGCCGGGTAACCCGACTGCCAACCTGATCCGCAAGGAGGACATTCGCAAAGTGCTGGAGCACCCGACATGGAATGGAGTGGTCATTGTGGACGAGGCATACATCGACTTTGCCGAGGAGGGCTCCAGCTTGGCCGAGTGGGTGAACGAGTGGCCCAACCTGGTCGTGATGCAGACGCTGAGCAAGGCGTTCGGTCTCGCGGGTATCCGTCTCGGCGTAGCCTACAGCAGCCCCGAGATCACCAAGCTGCTGAACAGTCTGAAAGCCCCTTACAACATCTCCAGCCCGACGAGCACTTTGGCATCGGCGGCGTTAACGGGTCCCAACATGGCCGTTATGCGCAGCTACCGTGAGCAGATCGTCGCCCAGCGCGACCGGCTACTACGTGAGCTACCGCAGATCCCCGGCGTAGGCCGGTTCTTGGGCGGATATGACGCCAACTTCCTGCTCGCGCAGATCACCGATGCAGAGGGCCGACCGAGCAACGTCACCGCTCTGGCAGCTTACGAGGCGATGGCGGAGAAGCGCGGGGTGGTGGTCCGATTCCGAGGCAAGGAGCACGGGTGTGAGGGATGTCTGCGTATCACGGTCGGCACGGAGCCGGAGGTGACCAAGTTCCTGCAGGAGCTACGGACCGTGCTGGCTGGATTGCACGGCGGAGTCGGCCTCCAGTCACTTCGGGATGAGGCGAAACGGGAGGATGCGGCGGCTGCGGTGGTTGGGTAAGCTTGGATCGCGATGCTAGAACATAGATAACAAGTCCAGAGCCCGGATTACGGAGATGAACAATTCTCCGAACCATGAATATAAGAATGGGACCTTTTCACAGAGCTTATCGCCGGTAATAATTGGTTGGTCACAAAGGCAGGGTGGTTTATCACGAGCCTCCGGGACTGGGGCTGGGCTGGGGCTGGGGCTAGCCCTCACTCCTGGTCCTTGGTCCTGGCCCTGGCCCTGGTCCTGGCCCTGGTCCTGGCCCTGGTCCTGGTCCTGGTCCTGGTCCTGGTCCTGGTTCGAGTACTATCAGTAGCGGGGTTATCTCGCCAGGTGGCAAATTTACATCCTAGAACCTTGTATGCTCGAGCAAGTCGAAACCGAGGGGGTGGAAGGAGTAAGGAAGCGGTCATCAAGTCTACTGTGTTATCTATACTCTCGAACTGACTCGGGCAAATGGCGAAAGTCAATCCCCATCCACGCTTGATTTAAAACTCCGTGCCTCTAGGCATCACTCCCAAGTAGAGAACCCCATTAGCTAGCGTGAGTCTAACCCGGCCACGGTACCTAGCTCGTTTACGGGAAGCATGCACGTGTGTTGCTCGATTAAAATTGCCCTCGAGCTGTCATTTGTACCCTTGGACTCTGATAAATTACACTTTGCCCTAGGAAGCTCAAGCCAATCTCAGAGAGTATAATGTGATTAGCGCATCCTTTCCCACTTGACGGTCAAAGCTTCCGGACTCCGTTGGCCCGCGATAGTTCGGGACCTACACCGTACCCCGTACACCGACCGAAGGAGGGGGCCAAGATACAGTCGACTCTCCCAGGTGGCGCGTATGTTAAGCCCTAGCCATATATCTCTCGCTTATGCTTGACCCAAAGCTGTTTCTGACGGGGCCAAAGGATGAGATTAGTGGGAAGCATGTCACTGGCTGCTGTTATCATCATCTAATCCTGTCCAAAAGGTTTGCTTTTCCCAGTCGACCCTCTTCAAGCCGGGTTTCATATTTACCTTTCGTAGTCTCCGGGACCGACCGATGCTTCGATGTTCTTTTCTCCTCCCTGGAGTACTTCAAACCGTTCTCCCCTTTGACGATCTTAGTCTCCGATCGTCGTGCATCCACTTCCCCACTGTTCTACCTCTCACGTGCGTCATGTAAAGACATCGGCTTCCCTCGAATCGACGATTCAACAAACCTCCCCCCTCCCTCGGCGGAGGCGCTGGGATCATGGAGCCGAGAGGCCTCTATTCCCCGATTGTCCCCGACTATGAGTCGCGATCTCAGATTAACCCGACTTTGTTGATGAGCTGGTGGGCAACGGGCTTCTCGCTAGCTATCATCGTCGTCCGATTATGTGGCCGCTACGTTCGACTCGAGCGCTTCTTCCGCGAGGATAAGATGATGGTGCTCAGTATTATTCCACTGACCATTCGCATGGTTTTGGTGCATTTCGTCTTGATCTATGGTACCAACAATGTCAAAACAGACGGGTTAACGGCCGAGGAGATATCCAAGAGAGAGATCGGCAGCAAGCTGGTGTTGGTGGCTCGGATATTTTACGCGATCTTGTAAAACCTCCCCCTGACCCTTATTGGCGACCGACAGCTGTGGTACTAACAAAATGTTCAGTATTTGGATGGCCAAATTGACCGTCTGTGAATTCTTTCAACGAGTCACCGGCATGGTCTGGCGCCGCTCCGTCGCCATCTTCCTACGCTTCATCCATTTCTTTCTCTTATCTACACTGATTGCCGTGGTCATCGCAACTCTAGCGGAATGCCAGCCCTTTTACCACTATTGGCAGGTTGTCCCTGATCCCGGGACTAGCTGTCGCTCGGGTTACGCCAACCTCATTACAATGGGTACCTGCGATGTCATCACCGATCTCCTCCTCGTTGCCTTTCCCGTTCCGATAATCCTCATGGCCCAAATACCAATGAAGCGCAAACTCGGCCTCGTCGTCCTCTTCTGTCTCTCTCTAGTGTTAGTCGCCATAACCTGTTATCGAGTCCCAAATGTCATCAACCACTACGGTGCCCAACCCTACCGATCCCTCATCGCATCTCTCGAAATTCTAGCCGCAACAGCGGTCTCGAACGCCGTCGTGATTGGCTCCTTTGTACGTGACCGCGGCGTTAAGAAACTGAAGTATAAACGCACCCAGGGCTCTGCATCCGTCAGCGAAAGCATGGATTCCAGTGGTGTCCGTCGCAACACCGTTATGCAGCACCAGTGGGGTAGCGACTCAGATCTAGCTGCGGGCATGGGTATCCGCTTAGATCCCAAGCTCTATTCGTCCGTTACATCAGTTGTAGCTCCGATACCTGCCCATACTGTTCCCCTCGCCGTGGCACGGACAGGATCTATAGACCCGGCATGGTCATTCCACCAGAGCCGTTCTTCGGACGACCGGATATCGGCAGACGACAGCCTCGATGTCAAAATCAGTCCGCACGAATATATCAAGACGAATAAGCCGCGCGAGGCCCCTCCAACACCGGCATCTCTATCCCGCCGGGTATCCTTCTTCGATGTGGGCGGGTTATTGGCACAGGACCAACCACAGCCCCATTCAAATACAAGGCACTTGAATACTACCTCCCCACCCCCTAATGCCGATACTCAAAGGTTCCGTCGTGGAAGCAGAGCTTTTTTCGAGGATCTTGGTGTCCTCTCCCCCCGTACTACTACATCTCCCCCGTCACGCCTTACATCACCCGCGGCGTCGAGTGATATCCCATCTTCTCATATCCTTCCTCTCTACCGAGCTTCGCCTGACGTCTCACTTGATGTGCCCTTGGACGTACACGTCGAGTTACAAGACGTCGGTGGGCTTTTATCATCAAAAACTACTTCGAACGTCTGATCTAGACGCAATGACTTTAATTTAATCATTTAACGTGAACGGGTTTTCCGACTTGGGGTTGGGTTTGGATTTGGATTTGGGTTTGGATTTGGATTTGGATTTGGATTTGGATTTGGATTTGGATTTGGATTTGGATTTGGATTTGGATTTGGATTTGGATTGGATTGGATTGGATTGGATTGGATTGGACTTGGATTGGATTCGGATTGGATTTACGCACTGTTTCTTTATTTTCCCGGAGTTGCTCATACCCCACAATGTTGTTTCATTTTTCTGCTTACATCGGCTAACATGGGCATTGGCGGTGTCTCCCTTCACATTCAGCATGGAGGTGGACTTTACCTCCGAAGCTATGTTGATATTGTATACCACATATACGAGACCATGAGAAATGTCTACCACAGAGAAGCTACCTATCAGGCTACTTTTCAAACTGATTGTAACAAAGTCTACCCGGAACACGTAGTATAGACATCCAGTGTATTTCATCTAGCTTGAATAGCAAACACAACGGAGAATACTATGTAAAATCACAGATCAGAAACCCCCGCTCCCCCCGGTGGATGTTGGAGAAACTTCGCCTGTACGCCATGCTGCCCATAATACAAGGGGACCGACTTTTTTTTTGTTCGTTTATGGTGCAAGAAAACTCCGTGTCCAATCCCCGGAGCCCTGATCTATTGCAACCGTAGTCCTCGATATTCTCTCAAACGGAAACGGAGTAAGACATGGCAGCAGCAGGGAAACCGTCGGAA
This sequence comes from Penicillium atrosanguineum, assembly GCF_028827265.1. NCBI lineage: Eukaryota > Fungi > Ascomycota > Eurotiomycetes > Eurotiales > Aspergillaceae > Penicillium > Penicillium atrosanguineum. The sequence goes on along the minus strand of NW_026623133.1, from coordinate 3,360,414 downwards.
AGGACTTGATGCGCAATTGGGTATGGGGTTCTCGATACCTCTCAAAAGAGAGAGAAGATTCCTTCGGAACGGAAAAGAGAAATAAAATAAAACCACTCCAGGCCCCCTTAAATGACCCAGCGGTAACTAGCGTAACGACCAGCCGTCTCGGACTTCCGGATAATCTTGACGACCTGGCCACGGCGCAGACCCAGGTATCGTGCGACAGGGTCGGAGACCTGCATGCGGGGCAGCTGGGACTCCTTCAGACGGTACCGCTCCAAAAGCTTGCCCTTCTCTTCGGGGCTTAGGAGAACGTGCTTAGGCACGAGCTCGTGGCGGGTGATGTTGACCAGCAGATCCTGCTCCTGGAAGTGTTCGCAGATGCGACCGGGCACGCCGCTCAGCAGGCGCACGGCAGAGGGCGAGATCGGGGTCTGAGTGATGAAGACACCGGTGTGGAAGTTGCTCTCATCGACGATGTGGTTGAAGGCGCGCACCTGCTTGGTGCCGACGCCAGAAGAGTCAGGGCAGAAGTCGACGTAGATCGTGCCGCAGTCGGGCTGGGGGTCCGGGTTCGATTTGCTCGGCAGAGGAGTGTACTTCATCTTCATGAGCTCCGTGGGGCGGGCTTGAATTTTCATCTTGGTGCGACTGTTGGAAGGGAGTAGAGGTTAGTCGAGGACGGCATTGGGAGTGCAGATTACTCTCTGCATTCTTTCATGCGAAATCTTCGGAGCTTGAGGATCACATACTCAGGGTAGCCCATAGGGTCGGCATATTTGTTGCGGAAGTCGTTTAGTGATAGCTGGAGCTCCTCGTCAGACACCTCGTAACCCTGAGTCCAGCGCAAACACCGTTAGCTTCCAATCATTCAATCGTGAAAGGCCCGCCATGATCAAGGTCTTACTCGGTCTGCAAGCATCTCGTAGACAGTCCTCCAGGTGCGCCACAGGCGCGTCATCTCCCGGTCAGATTCTCCGCCATGCTGAGCGATTTCCCCGTCCATTGTTAGTTAGGTGGAGGTGAAAGGGCGAAGTGAAAAAAAAGTTCAGCGGAGGTCGGAAGATAAGGTGAAGTCGAAAAATCGGCGGGAACATTCTGCCAGGCGACGCCAGGGAAAGCGGAGAAACCAACCGAACCATTTTAATTATTCTAATCGTTTCCCCTTTCCCCTCGTGGGCTTTTTCTCTTCCCGTTTTCCCCTTGGTCTCAATTCTTTACTTCTTTCATTCGTTCTTTTTGCATATCTCACAATGGCCAGCCCTGCCCCCGCGGAGCTCAAGGTGAAGCCCTCCAAGCCCGATGAGGAGGCCTACAAGACCAGCCTTGCCCAGGCCGAGAAGGAGCACACTGCGGCTCAAGAGAAGTTGGTATGCAACATTAACTTCGCACTTCTGAGAGCGGCATTCGATTTTGAGTGACATTGGGATGATTGCGCTTTCTCTCTTCCGGACGGAGGCGTATTCGCCTCACATGCCACCCACGTGTCTACTCTCTCGATTCTATATCAGTCAATCGCTAACATGCGCAACAGAACCAAATCAAGTCAAAGCTCGATGTCGCCAAGCCTAACAACTCGGACTCCCCCACCGCGAAGAAGCAGCAGGAGCTTCGCGCCGAACTCTCCTCCATCCGTCAGAAGCAGTCCGGCTTCAAGTCCTCCCGCTCCAGCACCCAGGAGAAGATCAATGCTCTCGAGTCTACCTTGAAGTCCCGCATTGCGGAGCAGAACGCCTCGCGCGGAAAGATGTCCTTCAAGAATGTTGAGGAGATTGACAAGGAGATTGTCCGCCTCGAGAAACAGGTCGACTCCGGTACTTTGCGCCTGGTTGATGAGCGCAAGGCTCTGTCCGACATCTCTATGATGCGCAAGCAGCGCAAGTCCTTCGCCGGTCTTGACGAGGCCCAAAAGGGTATCAACGACCTTAAGGCTCAGATCGCCGAGCTTCGCAAGACCCTGGACAACCCCGAGGCCAAGGCTCTCTCCGACAAGTACACCGAGATCCAGAAGCAACTCGATGAGATCAAGGCCGAGCAGGACGGTGTCTTCAAGAACTTGAACGCTCTGCGCGACGAGCGTACCAAGCTTCGCAACGAGCAGCAGGCCAAGTACGTCGCCATCAAGGAAATTAAGGACACCTACTACAAGGCCCGTCGTGCCTACAAGGAGCACGAGGACCAGATGTGGCGCATTCGCCGTGACCGCCAGAAGGCCGAGCGTGATGCCTTTGAGCGCGAGAAGCGCAAGAAGGTTGCCGACAAGAAGCTCGAGGAGGCTTCCGCTCTTGCCTACACCGACGAAATTCTGACTGCCCAGGGTCTTATCCGCCACTTCGACCCCGCCTACGACTTTGCCTCTCTGGGTCTGGATGACAAGAAGACCGAGGGCAGCAACTTCCGTGCTGGTGTCGGCCGTACCGTTGACGACTCTGCTCTGAAGGGCATGAAGGTTGTGAAGAAGGATGATGAGGAGGACTACTTCGTCGGCTCCTCTGGCAAGAAGGGCAAGAAGGGTGGCAAGAAGGGCGCTGCTGCTGCTGAGGGTGGCAAGTTCAACATGAACGTCGGCATCATTGAGGACTTCGCCAAGGTTAAGATTGACCCCCCGATGAACCAGTCTGATGTCCCTGTTTCCGTTGAGAAGCTGGCCTCCAAGATTCAGGAGTGGAAGAAGAACCAGGCCAGCAAGACCGAGGAGGTGAGTTTCTACTTTTCAATGTCGAGGTGTCGATCCCTGTCAGCTACTAACCCACCTCACAGAACATCGCCAAGGCTCAGGAGGAGATCAAGCGCCTTGAGGATGAGGAGGCCAAGATCGCCGAGACTGACGGCGCCACTGACTTGAAGAAGAAGCCCGCCCAGGCCAACGGTGCCCCCACCGCCGAAGCCGAGCTCGCCCAGGAGAAGGACGCCGCCAACGATGCCGCCGAGGAGCTGAAGAAGGCCTCCATCGAGGACCAAGCATAATCGCTCTATTGGAATTTTAACCTGAGGTTGTTTCTTCCTACTACCTCCGTACAGTGTGAAGTCTAGCACTGCGTCTAGCATTTTTTCTTTTGCTCTTGGCTCATTTGCATTATCCTCCGCGTTTTTACATGGACAGCGTTTGCTCTGTTTCCAAAAGCCAGAATTGAGAAGTTCTTTTAACAAGCTATTCCCATAGAACCCGTAGTTCTCTCTAACTATAGATTGATCAAACCCTGTCCGAGGCAGATGACTCAGCTGCCGAGACCCCCGGACCAAGGAACTGCGCCACACTCCACCGTACTGCAACGGGCATCCGCGCGTCTCTACAAAATCCGGAAGCGCCCTCGGCCTCAATCTCTTTTTCCCATTATTCCTACTGCGCAATCCTTCCCAGAGCCCATTCTTCCAATCGGGCATCTTTCACTTCATATCCCATATTCTCCCCACAATATACACTTTACCCCAGATCGACAACTTAAAAGCATATCCACACCCGTCAAGCACGAAGATGTCATACAAGCCGGTACGCCTCCGTCATCCCGCTTTCTCTTACTATGCTTTGAGCCAGTGAATGTTAATATACATCCAGACCAGCCCACCTCCATCCTACCACCCCCAGGCCGGCTACGCAAGCTCCCCGCAACCTCAAGGCCAGGGCGCCGCAAACGAATACTACGGAGGCGGAGGCGGAGGCGGCCAGGGCTATTATCCGCAGCAGGGATACCCTCAACAGCAAGGATATCCCCAACAGCAGGGCTACCCTCAACAACAGGGCTACTACGGACAACAGAATCAGATGTACTACCCGCCGCAGCAGGGTTATCCTCCTCAGCAGGGCTACTACCAAGGCGACCGCGGAGGTTCCGGCGCCGGCGGCCTGTGTGCCGGTATCATGGCTGCGTTTGCCTGCTGCTGCTGCTTGGATCTCCTCTTCTGAGAGCGCTTCGGGACTCGTCCGAACCAGGCAATCTTGCCTTCACCGAGGCGCTATAATGCACCTCGGGCCTTGAACATGCGACAAATGACAGGATTTTTAATTGGGGGCTTGGCGCATTGAAGGGACCCTGGACCCAATATATGATATGGTCTTCTTTCGTCGACCGGCGTTTCCGAGAACTTGGATTGCGACTCGAATCTGGATTTGTTGGTTTTCTTCAAAGATGTGGTGGTGGTTACTCCCCGCTCGTAAATATCCTTGGTTTTTTTTTTTTTTTTGGTTATCATCGGCGCAAAAACAAAACAGGACTTGGCGTTGAGGACTTCCGCCTGGGTTGTTGTACTTGTACTTTTTTATGTGTGCAATTGTACACTTCACTCCTTCTGTTCATTCAAAGTCATTAGATGTTACTTGAAACTCGATATTGTCATCTGTATCATGAATATACCGCAGTATAACTGGTAGACATCAGATCGTAGTGCGCAATATTATAGACATCACACATGTAAAAGGAACGCAAAGCATAACACATTAGGGTATCGCAGATGCAAAAGAAAAACTTCCAACCAAAGCAAAGCCAGTATACTTCAAAAAAAAAGACCATCAGTAGTCTAAACTACCATGCGAGCTGCCACCACCATATTCATGAGGATCAACCCTTCTCACTCCAGAGCGATAACTCTTCGGCCTTCGTGGCGGCGACATCGTCGATAATCCAGATGACTCCTCTTCAACAACCTCGATGAAATCTCGTGAATCATGTGTCATCTCCGTCCCAGTCATGGACTCCTCAACGACGATACGATCAGGAGCGCGCCGATGACGGTACTCATCGTGTCGATCCCGCTCCTCCACAACTTCAATCATGTCGCTGCGTCGCGATGATCCTCCGCGCCGACTGCGCACGACTACCTCCTCTTCATCGGTGATCGAGGAGGAGCTACCGCGTGCAAAACCACCTGGATTCAGGGAGAGGAAGGTCAAGTATAGAATGAGGCAGACACCGCCGACGGTGCCGAGGACGATGCCTGCGACTACACCTGGTGCAGGACCGGAGGACAAGTGGCCGTATGTTGCGGGAATGGAGATGGTTGTGTAGCGTTTTTGGAGATTCGAGGAGAGGATTCGGTCGTCGAAGCCGAAGGGGGATGTTGCGACTTTTGTTACGTCGAGGTCTGCCACTGGGAGTGGAAGGGAGTTCATGGTGTCGGTTATGATGTTGTCTTCGGTGGGACAGTGAGGTGGAGGCGTAACAAGAAGAGAGTTCGATAATGGAATGTGGATGCTCGTGCGGAGCGGTGTAGGGGAGATGGCATGGACTTGAGGAGAGTTGGGAATTGAGGTGAGATTGAAAAAAAAGCCAGGGCTGGGGGGGGAAGGCCGGGGGCTGGGGATCTGTGGAGCCGCGTTGACACCTGAGATGAACATCGCTTTCTTCAAGATCTATTGTGAAGTCAGGTATATGTTAGCCGTAGGGGATTTTCCAGCTATTGTTCCATAGTTAGATAGACTGGCTTTGTTTACTTCATAGCCCGATCTCTAGGACTGACGGCTATCTGGGTACCCAAAATCATGTAGGTGCAGTAGCATCGAGGTTGAATACCTAAGGATCGCCTAAGCCTTAGCTCGGGCAACTGCCGAGTCTTAGTTCGAATTGGAGGGTCCCATAGCTTAATTAGAATCTGTACTCCGTACTCCGCCATCCATAGTCACCCCGGCCTTTGTATCTTTGGTGGATACAGTCACCTATCTCGGAGTTGAGCCCCACCGATAACACTTGGTCTATACGATAACCTATCTGAGGGGTTCTCGACAATTAGACTTGACAGAATCACTAGATTCCAAGGTTGACAGATTCGCAGATTCGCAGACTTACAGGCTTTGCCTTTCCACGCACTCCCCATCGTATAATCAATCTTTGCTACGCGGAGAGCTACCGAAGACCTGCGGGGAAATGCGCCCCGGATTCTCTCCGTCTCGGTTCCTCGCATCCTTACCTGCTCTGCAATGAGACTGACCTCGAGAATGCCTGTCTCCCACGCTAGCAGAGGTGAATCTTACCAGCCATTCCAATGTATTGTTTGTCAAAGTCGTTTCACCCGACACGAGAACCTCAAACGCCATGCTGCCCTCCACTCTCGCTCTCAGAAAGACGCCTCGCTTCCTTGTGAGTTCTGCCACGCTACCTTTTCACGCCCTGATCTTCGACATCGCCATATGAAGAGGAAACATCCCGAGTATGAACAAAAACGCTCAAAGCGGCTTCAGTGCGACCCGGCTCATCCCCGATTACACTCTGTTTCGCCCGCAGAGAGCCCAGATAGCATCTCATCCCCCCGGTCAGGGAACGCGAATGTACCGGATCAAGCCTTCTCTGATATGCAAATTCAGCCGTCTGCAATTGAGCTGATGGGCGTAGGCCGAATCCTGCAGGATGCGACGGGACTGGAGCGGAGTCTGCTTCTAGGAACTTCTTTCCTGAAGACCACCCAGTCACTTGAGACTCAATTAAATCCGATATCCGTCCCACGGCAACCTCCCTTTGACGTGAGCTTAGCCGACTTCAATTTCAACCAGGACATTGTGGACCGTTTATCCCCAAGTGATCTCCCTCTTCAAGACGGCTGGTACCCATCAACCCTACAGGTTACTCGGGGCTGCCATCTCTTTTTCTCTCACATCGCACATTTCGTCCCTTTCCTCCACCAATCAACCTTTGACTCCAATCAAAGTCCCTCCTATCTAATTGTCAGTATATTATGTCTGGCCTATCAGTATGGTGAGGATTCAGAATGCGGCGAGCAAGCAGGCTCCGGTGCCGACTTGTCTATGCGGTGCTTTCACCGAGCCCGCAGTCTCATTGCTTCCGAAGAGGGCAGATCAGACATATTGCCAGACAAAATCCCAATAGTTCAGTCATATGTGCTCCTCCAAATTTGCGCAATGATGTATCTATGTGGGGAAAGCTCTGCCTTTGGTCTCAAGATGCACTCTAGCATGATATCTTTGGCTCGAGCCAGCGGGATGATGCAGCCTCTCGCAATTCAGTCTGCGACACCCCAGGATTTAGAGTCATTGTGGCGCGAATTTGTCAAAGGCGAGTCTCACAAGCGAACTGTTTTCGCCGTTCATCAAATTGATGCACTGTGGTACCAATTCCTATCAGTTCCTCGCTCGATCTCACATCTTGAGGTCAAACATGATTTGCCTTGTCCAGAAGAACAATGGACAGCGTCTTCGTCCGCAGAATGGGCACATCGACAGCTGGTGATGAGGAGTTCAGGGCCCTCCGTACAATACGCAGATGCCGTCCGACGATTCCTTTCCGCTGAAGATCTTAACTCTATACCTCAATTTGATCCATACGGAGCCATCAACATAACTCAGTTTCTCATCTCCAGCGCACGTGAAATCTCAGGGTGGTCAACGATGACAGGGATAGTCAGCATGGAGAGATTCGGCGCTCTGCGATCATCACTCGTCGCACTCAGCCCTTTTATTCGCCCTCACGCCGACGCGAACCTTATACATGGAGCTCTTTGTACGGCAACATGGGAAACTGCCATGCTCGAGCTTCAAATGTGGTCACCATCACATACGGGTGGCATCGTCGAAGGAAGCATTGATGCCGTGCTAACTAAATCGACTTACTTGGCTCCTGATTGCGAATTTCTTTGTGAGAATAATGCTGCGAAGGCGATCCAGCCTCATGTCGATTGGTTCCTGCGCTATCTTGATTCTACCCTTGACCCTGATACCGAGGCTCCCTGGATTGCTTTGTATGCGTATAAAGCCTTCTTGATCGCCCTGCAGCTTGTTCGAAAGGGGCTGGTTGGTGCGATGCAAGTGGTTGGTATCCGGGATGGAGACGTCCAGGGCGCTCTCATGTGGGCGAGGAAAGTCTTCCAGCGCAGACAGAGATGGCAGCTCGGCAGACTTATAATTTCGTGCTTGGATGAATTAGAGACATGAGCTACGGCCGGATTATATTACAATTAATTCTTGACCCTATTAGTATTATTCAAGTGTTTCTTGACGAACACATTAGACTCTTTATTGTCAAATTCCCAATACTAACCTCAACCAGACTTAATTCTCCACCTAATACATCTCATAACGCCATTTAAGCTCAACCATTTCTTCCGTGACACCACCCTTGATGGCCTTCGCAATCTGCTCCGGCTCTCCAGAGTCCAAACGTTCATTCTCGCGCAAGACGAGCCAGCGATAAACGGTGACCACAACGCCCAGCAAGATACCACTTCCCATCAGCGTCCCAAACGCAGCATAGAAATGCGGTCCCGCGTAGTACAAGTATGAAGCCCAAATATTCGAGGTACCTCCAATGGCATTGACCAAAGCAGAAGCTGCAGCACGTTTGGAAACTGGACGAGCAAGATGGAGGTTGATTGTCTTGTAAAGAAGGAGCTGCGGGCCAACGGATGCAAAGGGTAGCATAATCATTGCGAAGTAGCGCGCACCGACATTCATCGTTGTCATTGGTATGATGTACATGATCACCGAGATGGCGATACAAACGAGAATAATCGGGTAGACTGTGTTTTTGCGGTCGGAGTAGAACATGATCACGTAGTAGACTCCTCCGGCTAGGACGTACGGCGGGGCCGTCAGGAGCAAGCTAATCGTACTCGAAAAGCCAAGAGAGTCAACGAGGGTAGGGAAGTAATTTGCAATAGAGCCTTGCACCTGCGACAGCATGTTTGCGAGAATCAGCAGAATCAGCTTGGGATCAGAAAGAGCCTTAGTGAAGCCTTTCAAAACACTTTCGTTTTCAGTTCCCTCTGCTGCGCCGGCTTCGGACTCAATACGCCATACGGCGAGATCTCGCTCGAGCTGTGAGAGGAACCTGCTATTGTGCGGGAATTCGGGCATGATGCAGGCACATACGACGCCAATGCCGACGGTGGCACTGCCTTCGATGATGAATAGCCATTGCCAGCCGGCGATGTTGTGAACTCCGTCAAGTTGGAGAATGGCTGCAGCGAAAAGACCGCCGAATGCATTGCCGACTTGTTGGGCTATGTATAGACCAGCGATGCGCTTGCCCAGTTCAACCTTAGTGTACCAGGATGAAAGATAGTAGATAGCACCGGGGAAGAAGACTGCTTCGGTGGCACCAAGAATAGCACGCACAGCAAGAAGCTGGCCATAGGTTTTAGCGGCGGCCGTACAAGCTGAAATGCAGCCCCAGATCGCCACTGCGGCACAAATGTACATGCCCGGTCGAGACATTTTGGTAATGAGGAGGTTGCTTGGGATTTGGAAAGGAAGATATCCGACGTATAGAATTGAGACCGCTGTTGCAAATTGTTCGGTGGACATATGGAGGTCCTTGGTGATTCCTTGGAGCTTGGCTGCAGCCAGGTTCTGACGGTCGATATAGTTCAGGATGTATAGGATTCCAATGGTCGGGAGGACAACAAGGTCAACCTTTCGGACGATCTTTTTGCTGAGAATCTTGATCTCGTCGTTGCCCATGTTGCGTAGTGACGCTGGCATCCGACGGTCTGCTGCGCTGGCGACATCGAATTGGCCTTCTGCAGAGGAAACATTGTCTTCGGAAAGACGTTTCTTAGTCTCCATAGTGATATGGAAGGCACAGATAAAGGCGATTCTCAGTATCGTCTCTCGAATAGATGGTAGAAAATTGCTGAGATGAGATGGTAGCCCAAAAGTTCCCCTCCCAGGCTGACTTGTATAAGAACCCAAGGAGGATAGTGTTATCTTCCCCTCTCTCGTCGAAGTCTCTCGGCTCGTTTCTGGCTTGGATATCTGAAATGCCCGACTAATGGTCAAGCCTCCTTTACAAAGGATCGTGACTCATTGATTCGTTGAGATAGGAGGCCCCGCCTAAGCCACAGATAAGCGGGAGGAGCGCACACGCGCATCAACCTCTTGAAGCTATTCCCCAGGTGACTTGTAGATCTGGGGTACATGAAGGATTGGATGGTCCGAGCGACGTTGGGAGGAGCTCCTCCTGTCTCCCCGATAAGCTCCGAACTTGGCCCTATCCGTATCTGAGCCTAACTGTATAGGGCATGGGAAACATTCATCATGGAAATGAGGAGGGACAAGACAACTATCAGAAGAGGGGCAAGAGAGGGGAGGAGAAGGAAAAAAAAGTGGTACTTAAATGCATCTGTGAATGTCCTCGCTATACTGCATCTTCAACTTCAACTTCACTCTCAACACGCCATCATGAGCTACACCACGCCCCAAACAACCACAATCCAAAACTCTCGGTTGAGACTTCTCAACAAAATCAAAGCCAATGAGTTCCCTCTCCTCACATTCATGGCCATCCCCTCGGTGCGCATGGCCCAGATCGTCGCATTGACTGGTCTCGACGGCATCATCATCGACTGCGAACACGGAAACATCGGAGACGACTCAATGCACAACGCCGTCGCCGCCATCTCAGCCCTCGGAGTCTCTCCCGTAATTCGCATCCGCGGCCCTGCCCACGACATCCTGAAGCGAGCTCTCGACACCGGTGCACATGGCATTATGGTCCCGCAGATCAACACTGCCGAAGAGGCTCAACAAATCGTTGCATCAGCCAAGTTCCCTCCCCAGGGTGTGCGCGGTCAAGGCTCTGCTTTCCCTGCCATCGGCCACGGTCTTACAACTCCCGAGTACATGAAGTCAGCCAACGAGACCATCATCACCATGATCCAGATAGAGACGCGTGCAGGTGTTGAGAACGTCGATGCCATTTGCGCTGTTCCTGGCGTAGATCTCGTCTTCATTGGCCCTAATGACCTTGCGCAGTCTCTTCTTGGGTATACTCCTGCTCGTGGCGATGAGCCTGAGTTTGTCGCTGCCGTGGATAACATTATTGCTGCTGCGCGGAAGCATGGGAAGTGGGCGGGTCGCATGGTTAACAACGGTACTACGGCAAAGGAAGCTAGGGAGAGATATGATATGGTCGCCGTCACCGGTGACACAAAGGCTATTCAGAACTGGTATATGGCAGAGTTTGAAATTGCGCGGTCATGAGATGAAAATCTTTTGTATAGAGCTCCATTTATTTAGACGGCCTAATCTAAGAAAAGATTTGTTCTCTCTATTCTGTAAACCACAAGCAGGGGTAGAATTATAATTGGATCAGATACATGGCGTATCAAAGCAGTGTTAAAAGCAGCGTCAAGGCATTGAAACTTTTTGTTGAGTTATCACCACTCCAGATACATGATCATTCTAGCTCAATATTTTGCAACTGTGCTCTCTTAAGAGTTGCAAGCACCATCAACACGTTGCAATAGATCGAGCCAAAGGGGCGGTTAACGTAATACCCAGTCATACATTGCTAACACCTCTATTTTCAACTTGATTTAACCCAGGTACAACCACTCTCGTCGAAAGATTGCTCAATGTAAGCACTGCCTCCTAGGTGAAGTGAAGCAACCTCAACCTAGATGCCCCTTTGTCCCATTTGGGGGGTCTTTGGGGGCCCAGGTCGAGATACCCTAGTTTACAAAGCACTCTAGGCAACTTTTCAAAGGCCGACTGTCCATCATGTGCGGTTCTTTGTATCCCGCCATCCTCGAAGTTCCCTGGTGATTGCGAGAAGTGAGCTGATTTCTATCTTGTGTTTCTATACAACTAAGCTCTCGAGAAAAAGGGCAAAAGATGCTTCACAGCAAGTCTCTTCCAACGCTCAACTCCCCACCATTCAGTCGGTGTCAAGGCAAGATTGATCTTTATTCAACAAAAGAATGGGGTTCAACGTTTGGTACATAAGCATGAGATGTTCTACAGGGCTTCATTGGTAGACAACTTGGTCATTGCAATAATTATCCATCATGTTCTATTGGCTTCTATTATTATAAAGAGAATTGGCTTAAGCCTGAGCAATGCACTCAATCTCAATGACAGTACCATCACCCGGAGGAACGGCCTGGAGGCACGAGCGCGAAGGCATGGGCTGAGGCAAGAAATCAATATAGACCTCATTCATAGCGGCGAAATCTTTCATATCGGCCAAATAAACATTGTATTTGACCACCTGTTCGAGCGATGAGCCGGAGAGCTCGAGTACTTCCTTGAGATTTTGCAGGACGGTTCTCTGTGGGTTGTAGTCTATGGTCAGCTAAGACGCTTGGGTTATGGATCCATGTACAGAGAGAACCCACCGTGGCCTGTTTGATCTCTCCTGTAGCTGTCTGTCCAGCGCAGAAGACGAGACCGGGGACCTTAGTTGCCGGGCCTAATCCAGTCAGTTAGAGTCAAGTAGTCACATTTGACAATGATACTATGTTCGTCTCGACACTCACAATTGTGCGGCTTAGTAGGGAACTTCTCGCTGGAGATGAGTTGACGCGACATTTTGGAGCAGGTAGACTCTAGGTTGGATTGATAAGAGGCTGATGGTCGAGAAGTGGGAAGTTCGGATATCTCAGATGAAGAGCTATGTGAGCTGGAGGGTCCCGTTTAAATTATCCGTCTACCCCTCTATCTTCAGGCTTTACTAGGAACTGTAGCCCCGCTTGCATATTAAAATGAGGGGTATCTCCAATTGCGGAGGAGCTCTACCTGAATCAAATGATGTTGATGGTCGCAGATAAACTATAGTCTCAATGCCAAGCCTCGAGAGGAGGGATGGGAGGAGCTCCTCCCGCCCGCAGCCTAAACCAGCCGATCTTATCTCTTTACGGCTAGGCTATGCTATCTAGATTAGACTTTGCTTGGCATCTGTAGCTTTTCTATCTCATCTTCATCAAAGCAGAGGAGCTCTTTCGAGATAGGCAATGAAGGGTCCAAGAAGACAACGCGGTGCCTTGGCTACCCCGTGATAAGCATGAGAAACAGCAATCAGATGATTAGATTGAAATAGCCGACGGACATGGATATCGTACCAGACAAGGGGTTATCTTGCTCCGCCCATCTGAGACGGGAGCTCGTCGGGCAAAATGAGCACAGCGGTGACGCTCGGATAGAGGGCACCCTAGTGTCCCGGGGGCACCATGGCAATGGAATTATAAAACACAAGTAGAGAACGGCACTTTGTCATTTTTTTTCAACAAGCACAATAACTAGTGTAAGCTGCATATACATTGTCAATCATCATGGCTCCAGCTGCCCCATTCAATCCACCTTCAGCTGACCTCCCTGGCAAGCCCTCTGTCCCAAAATGGGTTCCTCCTCCTGCTACTCAGGAAAAGCATAACTTTGCACAGCTCAAATCTATTGATCTGTCTCTGCTTGATTCGGATGATCCGGCCGTGGTTGAGGAGCTCATCCAGCAAGTCAAAATTGCCATTCGGGATGATGGCTTTCTATTCCTTGAGAACTATGGAGTCTCCCTAGAGCAGGTAAGAAATATTGATCGACTATCAAAGACACCACTAATCGGGTATCGTTCTCCTACAGCTCCATCGCCAGTTTTCTCTTGCTCAGTACCTCTACCACAATATCACCGATGAGGACAAGGAACGTCTTCTGTTCAGCCCTGAAACGGGTGCTTGGTCTGGCTATAAGCATCCTTATGGATTCAAGGTGAGCTTCTTCGCTTTGCGGGACTTTTGAGCTGTATTGATCCTCTTTTCCCTTGTTAGCGTCACCGCGCTCAGCCCGACGGTATTGAACAGTTCAACTGGTACAAGCCTGACTGGGAGGACCAGGAGAACCGCGTACCAAAGTGTCTACTCCCTTTCATGGACGAGATTGAGACATTTTGCAATTATCTCACCAAGTCCGTCAACCGCCGACTCCTCACTCTCTTTTCTCGCGTCCTCGAGTTACCAGATGATTATCTCTGGAATAGCGTGCAGTCTCACGGTAGCCCTACCGGTGAAGGCTACTTTCGCCACGCCCTTTTCCGGCCGGTTCAACAACAAACCCAAGAAGCGTCCAAAGGCCTTCGCATGCACGGCCACACGGATTTTGGCTTGACCACATTGTTATTTTCAGTTCCAATCTCATGCCTCCAGATTTGGGGTCAGGATGAACAGTGGTATTACGTGCCTTATAAGCCCGGGGCCCTTGTTATCAACATTGGTGATACCTTGGAGATCGTTTCCGGGGGCCATTTCCGAGCTACACGCCACCGTGTGTATAAGCCCCCACAGGACCAGCTGTCCTATGAGCGCCTATCGCTCGTGCTTTTCAACTCCTCTCTCGGAGACCTACGGATGATGCCTGCTGCTGGTGAGTCACTCAACATATATTTTACGTTAGTCAAGAGACGTGCTAATTCATGCTACAGAGTCCCCTCTAATCCAGCGCGAGGGATGTGTGGAGGAGCAGGGCGTTTACAAGGAGTTCAAGAAACTCACCTCTCAAGGGAATGTGGTGCCTACAAACCGTCAATGGCGCGAGATTCAAATCGCTACTTGCACAGACCCTACGGATACTGTGCGCAACAGAGTCGGAGCTGACCAGGTACTTATTGACGGCAAAGTCATGCACCAGCGCGAATACATGGGCGTTAAAGTTGTTTTGCCTGTCTAAATAACATGTATGAGAGGCTCGGCTACATAGGTTGGCTCAGAGAGATAGGCTGTACCCAGACTGAAGCATAATGATTCAAGGCATGAAGAAAGTAGGAATTCGACGAGATGAATTGAAATGAAACACTTCCAATCCTGCTGTATGATACTTCGCCCGGGATGTAAATATTGCTATCTGAAGATTGGACGGAGTTAAAGAACCAGGTCTTGATTGCCTTAGGCCAAAAGTCACGGTGCACCGAATTCCACCTTGGATGGGGTGGGATAGTTAGTTATCCCATGCAATGCTTAAATGATTATGTCAGCAGAAGATTCAAAATGATTGAAGGGGACCCATAAACAGATGAGTCAGCAACCTGGGGAAGTGGGTCTGAGTGGCACCTTCCTCAACTATACCAATTTCGACCTCTCGGGGAAGGACAACTCTCCTTTGCAAGGGTAATTGGTACCTCCAGGTGTGAGTGGCGTAGCTGGGAAGCCCAACTGCTGCATTAAAGCGAGTGCCTGGGTTCGATTCCATCGCGGTCGGATGAAAATACCTTCGGGATTTTATAGTCTCTGATCCTGGCCCCGCCAGAGTTGAAGTTTCTTTTTGCTCTTTTTGATTATATTCAAAAACCTGTTGGCCCTTTTCAGGTACGCGCCAAGTGGAGTTCTCAGGGTCCGCTTTTCTTTGAAGTGGGGCGTGGTGGAGCGAGGGCCTGTTGACAGTGAGGTTATTCCCAGGTGTCCAGGGCTGTAATTTGGGCCACCCCTCCACCTCCAGTAATACGAATAGTATTCTGGGCCCCTGTCCGCAAATGCATTCACGTTTTTGCCTCTTGAATCATTATCTTGTTGACAGATCTAGATTTGAGACTTCCGACAGAGAACTGAAAATGTAATTAGGACTGCACAAAGTCGTCCTTCACGATATCAACAAGACTCGACAGTAATCATGTCCCTATGAAGCGAACAACTGCTGTAGCTACATGAGATTGTCGTGAACTTGACGCATCGTAAGATCTCACTCGGGTCGAACCAAGTTGAGTCGACTCGAATCGAATCGAATCGAGTTGCTGCTCCGATCCTTCCCTCACTCTTCTAGGCCGACCGTCACACGACTTCTCTTCACTCACATCTTTACTCTCTCATTACTTTATCGCTTCCACATTTCTTACAGTCAGTATGGCCCCTGCAGACACCCCCAAGAAGGGTACCTCGGCGAAGAAGACCCCACCCATGGGCACTCCGAAGAGGATGAAGACCCGGTCCAAGGTTACTGTCGCCGATCTGTCCAGCAAGAGCACTGAAGCTATCACCTTCCTTTGGGCTGCTCTACAGCACGAGCTCGGAAAAACCGGCAGCTCCGTGAGTCCCTCTCGAAAGACATTATGCCCGCTTCTGCACTTTCTGAAGTGAAACTTGACATGAGTTATTCTGACAGCCCCGATTACAGGTGGACTACCAGGCCGTCGGCGATGCTCTTGGGATCACTAAGTGCGCAGCAACCTTCCGTTACTATCGTATTCGTGATGCCTTTGCCAATGACGCCGAGAACGCCAACAGCCCCGAGCAGGAAAGTCCCCAGGACAATAGCCCCAAGAGATCGCGCGCAAAGATTTTCAAGGCTAAGAAGAAGAAGAAGGATGATGGCGATGGAGACACTGAGGTCCCGGCAGCCGAAACCGAGGATTTCGATCAAGGTATCAAGATTGAAGAGTCCGACATTAAGATCAAGACGGAGGAGGAAGTCATGGAGGAAGTCATGGATGAATATCTTGAGCCCCAAGCTGATATTCGCTACGTCAAGATGGAGGAAGACGTTGACTTCGAAGCCTAGGTGGATTTCGATGCACATGCCTAGGGGAATGGGAGTACGTTTCATGTATGGTCAAGTACGACCCTCATGGGCCACTGCCTACCAAACTTCATGAGAAGAAACGATGTTGTCCATGAAGAGCATGAATGAGATGTCCTGAATTGTGAAACATTAATCACTTTTAGGCATAGACGTGTTGAAAGGCAAATCGAAGCACGGCCCAGCATTCTCTCGACTAGACATAATCTTCTCCAATCCCGGTCGAGACATCTCGCGTCGGATCATGTGTGCCAGCTCATCTTGGTCCTCAATTGCAGTGATGGTTGCACGTCGTCGTATCGAAGCTCTTGTTTCCTGCTCCATATCCGATGCTTGACTTGTTGGGGTCTCTTGGCTCATTTCTTCTCTCGTCAACGAATCCTCAGTCTGCTCTGCAATAGCCGCAGAAATACGATCCTGGAGCGCTTTTTCATCCATTTCCTGCTTCAGCACTGCGTAGTGGGACCGGCGATAAACTCCGATTGTGCTGAGTACCAAACCAAGAATTTCATAGACGAACAAAACCGGCAAAGCGTAATATAATTGAGGATTGCAGCCTCGTGACCAGATGTCCATCAAGACATTGAAGACACTATGCGCCGGCAAGGCATAGCCCCATTTGTAGAATCCCGGCGACAATTCAAACGGTAGCAGGATGGATGTGACATTCAACACGACCCAGGTTATAAATATCATAGGCACGAAGGCAGGCGGGACCCAGATCGTAAAGACGTCGAGAACGAGAAAGTTCAGATGCGCAAAAAGCCACAGGGTCATCCAGGTGATCACATACTGTGAGCCACCGACATGCCAACCAGCTCGGAATGCCCATATTGCACCAGTCACACACAGCGAGCCCACGAATGTATATACGCCGGAAATGATCTGGCGGACGATCGCAACTCGGTGAGGCGTGACGGTTGTGTAGAGTTTGAATTGTAGATAGAGGCCGTTGACAATTCCCAAGTAGAAGAACTCTTGGATCAGAATTAAGATGATGCATAGTGTGTTGTAGATCAGTCGAGAACCCTGCGTCGTGGGTTGGAAATCGACCGAAGTCAAGGTCCATGGATCGGAAAACGCAGAAACGGCAGCGGAGTCGGAGCTGTTTAGGCTCTTGATAGCCTGCGGCGCGGCTGTTTGGGAATAAATTACTCGTGTAGCTTCCGATAGCTCTTTCATGTTTTGGTAAATAGCAGAGTCAACCACGGTTGAATAGCGCGCTTCATTCCACACCACGGTCAGAACATTCGTCTTGTTGTACGAAGACGCGTCCGATCCACCTGCAAATGCAGCACTTAAGCGATTCGAGGCATTGGCGGTCGTGTAAAACCCACCCCAGAACTTGATGTCGCAAACCGCATTTTTGATGGTGCGCGGCTCAGGGTACGTTAGTGAAGACCGTTCGAATAGGGTTGGGAAGCCGGGTCTCTTCAGCTGCTGATACGCATCTCGGACCGCGGCGCCGATGGCCCCACCATCGTAATCAACAAACAGAATGTCAATGTTATGGATGTGCGTGGTCTGTTGGAAGAGAGAGCCGAACAGGTAGCAAAACAGTCCTAGGAATAGGATTTGGAGCAGAAGAAGGTTGACGGCCGCCCCCTTCAAGAAAGCCAGTCGAAGGGGCCGAACAGAAGGGTCATGGATGCTGGGCCGGGGCTGTCGCGCCTTCTCATAGAACCCCATCTGATCGGTGACAAAGGTTTGCAAGGCCCATGAAGAATTCTGAGGAAAGGAAGCGCAGGAAGTAGCGGATCGAGACTTTTTTTTATTGTTTTATCAGTGAGGAGTCTCCCTTGGGATACGAGATCCAGAAAAGTAAGCAGATCCCCCAAGAGGTGTCAGCTCGGTCAGGCCCATAGTCCTGGCGTCAGATTAGGAAGAAACGGCGTGTCGATTTATTCTGTTTTTTTTTTCCCTTCTTTTCTGAAGTCTACAAGTCACGGGCTCGGAAGGTCGGGGAATTCCTTTCCACGGTTCTCATCATTATTGCATAGCGTTATGAGTGGTTAACCACAAATGGCAGAGTCTTGACGTAGGGGGTGGCCGAGGTATGTGGGGGAGACCAATGCACGTCGGTGCCAGACTGTTCGCCGTGGATTACTAAGGTGTTCGTCTTTTATTGATTCTTATTCAACTTTGGTCCCGTCTCCATTCCTAGGGGCGCATCAGCACGGCTTGTTACTATATTTATGCCTAGCGCTATGCGAGCAAACACGCTAGCTATCCGTGCAATTAGCGTCTTTCGAGGTGACCGAATGGAATTGAAACCCATTCAAAAGGCACGTAATGTCATGGGGGAAAAGATGTCTATCTAGGGTGGAAATCTGTACTAAGAGAACAAAGTGTAGGCTCGTAGATTATCGCCTTGGCCAGGCTATGAAATCCCATCTCCTCTCTCCTCATCTGATAGCTATGAACAAACATTTTCCGTTCAATACACTCCACTGCGAGCTTTGTACTTGGGCTGATCCACCGACTCAATCCCACTCAATGCAGTAAGCACAGGAGTGGTGCTCACCAGCTCCAGGCTATCCAGCTTAGCACCGTCGTCTCCCTGGGCCCACAGGCTCAATGCAAGCCAGTTGGTACCCTGGTAATTCAAAATGCCCTCAGGAACTGGGTAGCTCATTTGAGGGCCAATGTTGTTCACATACTTGCCATACTGGTATCCATTAACGTACAGTTGGACACGATACGTAGAGGGAGGAGAGGTTGAGTTCGCGAAGTTGAAGTACAACGGGACGTCCCAGCCTTTCGGCAGATCTAAATCAAAACTGGTGCTATAGAAGCGGATACCAGCGTTGGATAGACCGTCGAGTGGGCTGCTGGATTTCCATTTCTGGGTTGGGGGTTGCGGCTGGTGGAACCCTTGACGTTCGGCGTAGAGACCACCTTCATTGAGAGGTCCACGAACTTTGTCCCGGTAGTCCTCTCCACCCAAGTTGCCGGTCAGCTTCCAGGTGATGGCGTTGGCGGAGTGTCCAGAGAGCTCATAGTTGAGGATACCGCGGGGGTCCTTCATCTCATCTGAGCCGACGGTCCAATCTTCGTCCAGACCCATGTTATCGACAACCACAGTGATGACATAGGACTTTCCAGACTTCAGACTTGGTAGTGTGTAGGTCGCGTTATAGCTGCTGTCCACGCTGGTACCGGCCCACGAGCCCACGTGGGTCTCATTGATCCACACCGAGCTGCCGAAGGCTGTGCCGCCTTGGGTTTCCAGGAAGAAAGTCTTCTCATCGCCATTGGCGACGAAGTACCCCCGGTAAATGAGAATTCCGGTGTGGAATCCATAGTCGGACGAATACAACGACGTTGGGGTTTTCAGTGGGCTTCCGATATTGTTGTTTGTAGATTCATGGCTGGCCACGGTCCAAAGAGAGTCGTCATACGAGTTCTGGATCTCGGGGAGAGTGTCCAAAGACTTCCACTTCAGATTCTTCAAGGAAGGAAGGTCAATCTTCGGTGCGGTGTATTTGACGCTAGTTGACCAGATGCCGTTCTTGTCAACCTTGACAGAGGCCTTGTTACCGTTGATGACCAAATTCTTGGCCTTGGAAGGAGCACCGATAACCTCGATTGAGGTCGTGGCGTTGAAGTCGGCTGTGAGGTGAAGGTCGCTTCCCTGCAGGTATGCAGTACGCACAAGATACCCGGCCTTAACGATGATCGACGAGGAAGTGTTCTCATCAGATGCAAACCCGGGGGTTGCGCCCGAGGCTGGCACTTGAGGCACCCAGTAGTTGTAGGCAGAATTACGATCTGGGTATCATCAGTGACATGGGTTCAAATTAGGCTGGTTAAATCTTTTGAGACTTACCGAGCAAGAAGATCTTCAGGTCGCCAACCTTGACAATGCGGCGAGTGGATGAAACATCCCAGCTGATGACAACAGCATTGCCCTTCTGCTTGGAGATTATGCCGGAGGACGAACCCTCGACAACAGAGACACTTGACTTGGAGGAGACAGCAAGCTCATGGTGCTCATTAGGGCCACCATAGACAACGAGAACTTTCTCATTTCCGAAGTCCTTCCAGGTGAAGACCTCGGCGGTCGAGTAAAGGATATTAGTACCAGCCACGTCATAATCAACGACATGGATCTTCGAATCACGACCACTGAGGGTCAGGCTTCCGCCAAGCTGAGGAATGGTCAGGCTACCAGCACTGGTGGGAAGTCTAAGCTTGTAGCCGACAGAGTCCTGGCTGGAGTAATCAGTGTGTCTGATCACAAAGAACGAGGAGGCCGAGCTATTGCTACCCAACAAGGGCGTCACGGTCAAGTCGGCAGTGCTGGTATAGGTCGAGGTAGTCGCGTTCCCGGGAGTTGCCACCAAATAAGAAGGCGAGACCTTGGCGAAGTTTCCAAGCAGTTTGAGTTCGCTGTACTTCTCGCGAGTAATGTTACGAGATTCAGTGATTACCGAACCATAATCGTAAGATGTGTACCCACCCGGGTGACCCAGGTTGCCCCAGTTAGTACCACCGAAGATCTAGGCATTTTATTAGCTTCGTTTGATTCAGATCAAAAAAGATTCGACTCACCATATACAAGTTCATGAAAGCAACTCCGAAGCTAAAGTCATTCTTGTAGAAGACCCGTTCAAACTCGTTATTCAGAAGCTCGGCGCAAGAGGCAAAACTGCTTCCGCCCCAAGGATCAAAGGCTCCGCCTTGGAACTGCGATTCGTTAGAAGATATCACCATTCTGTTGATCATAACGTACCTCAACAAGAGAATACGGGGTAGTTGGGCTCTGTTCCAAATGAAGCTGATGAAAATTGGTGGGAAGGTCACCGCTGGGCCACGTCGAGGGATTGGCACAATCAAAACCCAGAGGGTAACTATCATGGCCGTAGATATCGACGGCTCCTTTTCCAGAGCCGGGGACATTGTGGCCAGAGGGAGAGGCATCATTGCTGATCAAAGGCACAACGATACCAGCATTGCGGGCTTGGTCTTCGACGTACTGCATATAGGCGGCATCGGGGAAGTCTTCGTATCCACAGCAAGCACCACTGTACTCATTCTCTGGCTGGAAAAGAATGACAGGTCCACCGTCGGTAATCTGGGCCTTGGCAATGGTCGAAGAAACATGGGACATGTAGCTATAAAGGGTGTCAAATTTGATAAACTCCAAGATTCCTCTGTGCTCGAAAGCTCATACTTATCGGTTGCTTTCAAGTATTCTGGGTCACTGGTTCGCAGTGTGGCATTGATACGCTGCAACCATCCTGGGAAGCCACCTCCAGAGACCTCAGCATTGATATAAGGCCCAGGACGAGCCAGAAGGTAAATTCCAGCTTCCTTGGCAGCGTCAAAGAATGGGTCGAGGTCGAAAATGCCATCAGCGCGGTACTCGCCTGGCTTTCCCTCCACAAGCGCCCAATCGACATAAAATGAGACACAGTTGAATCCGAGGGCCTTGACCTTCTGGAAGATATCGATATAGAGCGTTGAAACGGGCAATCTGCCATAAATCTCATTAGACGCGATCTTGATTGTTCTATTGAGAAGCCTAAGTACCTGAACGGATGGAACTCTCCGCTAAACAGCATTATTCTCTCGCCCTTAATAAACAACGAGTGCTCATCCCAGGTCACCTAATTCGTTCGCGTCAATACCGGTGGGAACTAACCGATGGGTGGACCGCTTACATATTTCTGTAGGAGAGCCCGCTTCGCAGCATTTGGATGCTCACGGATAGTCAATCCGTCCAGCTTGTGGCTCAAAGCAGCACCCGCCGCCTGAGCAGCCAAACAGGCCACAGCCCAGGTAGACAAGAGCTTCATGATGAGCTTAGTTTCGGGGAGTAAAAAAGCTGCAGCTTGAAAAAGCACATTCCAGGGATCGGCGCCCTTTCATATACTGTACAGTCTCTTTGGAGAAGATCGACAAGCGAATCAAACAAGGACCGGCTGGCATGCCATATACTCCGAGGCGCAATTCCGGAGGCGCGCCATTTTCCCCTGGGTTTGCAGCCTTGGCCTGCACTATATTTCGTCATCTCGTCACGAGTAGAGGAAACGGAGCGGGGAGCTCCAGTTTAGATGTCGCCGATACTCCGCTCGTGCATGGATGTCGCATAGCAGAGCAAGGTCATTGTAGGGTTAGTGGAGGGTATACTGGCTCCATCAGGGAAAGCGGAGTGACGATCCAGGGCTATGCGGGGGTTCCACCGCAATTTTTCCGCTTATCGTATGGTCGCTCTTTGGGTTTCTCCAAGGATATTTTGGAACGGTGCAATTAACGAGCTGGTGCCCCTGAGGCAATTGCCGATCGGCCTTTTGCTTCTTTTTTTTTTTTGGCGAATTTGCTTAGATACTGTACTTTCAAATGCAGGGTCCCTTGCGCAAACATCAACCGGAATATTTATGCCCATGATTAATCATGAAACGAATGCTTTGGCTGGCGTTCCAAGACAGAAGCGTCATTTGTAGTTGGTAGTTGGTAATTGAATCATCGAACAACTTAATATAAAGCAAGCTTACGCCTGCGGGGAAGGCGGTCCTGGAAATCAGCCGACACCAACGACCGATGATTCTCCGAAGAGAACTTAGGAGACAGATCGTGCAGGACTCGGCTAATTTCTGGTGCAACCCCGAGGTCCTACGCCGGAGCCCTCTGGATCTGTTATACTTCGGTATACAGCCAGACCAGGAGTACAATACAAGTGGTTCTAAATAGGCGGCCGTGACTGATTACACCAGAAATATGCTAAGCCAATCAGAGGATGCCCTGGAAAAGGAACAAAAGAGATCTCAAAAGTGGTAAAGAGCGGTCCAGCAAGATGTTGAGAAAGAGCTGAAAAACTAAGTGTAGAGGCCCTTTTAGAGTATCTTCTCGGGAGGGCTGTAGTGCAGCCCGTATGCTCAAAGCGGTAATTTTCCATTGCTTTTAGTACATTCCTTGAGCGCATGCTCCCGGTTATTGAAATCATGAATGTAAAATATCGATCATTGCTATATTTCCAAGTTTTAGACCGTTGTGTTGAAGCGGTCCTCCTCGTCCCCGTCTTTCGTATAGGTCTCGCGTGTTTCCATCTGCTCCTGCTCATCTTGGCCTACTTGGGCGTTCTCGTGCTTCATCGCAACATCCTCAGCATCGGCAGTGCTTTCGACAACAGGAGCGGGACGCTGGTTCTTGTCTGTCTTGTTGATGAGCGGGGTATCGTCGTTGAAAATGCGCAGCAACATGGCACGGCGCTCCTCCTTGGGAAGCATGAGGTTCAGTGAGTGCATCGAGCGCCAGAGAGGCAGCACCATCCGCTCGCTGTAAAGTGGGTTAGAAATTGTATCATTGGTTAGAGAACTGGAATAAGAAACATACGTGAGACCACCCTCCTTTCCATTGGGTTCAATGTGCAAGATGCTGCAGCCCATTGGGATATCTTTGACACGCTCGCCAATCTCGCCCAGCTTCTTCCAGCCGTCGTTATCAATTCTGGGGAACATCTCCACAAGGAGTGTGCGCAGAGTCTCCCGCTCGGTGAGAACCACGGCGCGGGCAGGGCCCAGGAAGGGCGAGATGATCTTCAGACCATCGGTCTGAATACGCCAGCGGCAGACATTCTCCCGCTGCGCATCCTGCTTCACAAACATCTTCACACCACAGTGAACGAACTTCATGCCACCTCCCTCGTTCATGGTAAGAATATCGCGGGCAAGAGCACTGGTGTAGTAGACAGTTCTTGTCGGGGTGCCCTCGGCGTTGCGCACCATGAAACGGTCCTTAGGGAAACGCTCCGACACCTCGTAGAATTTGTAGATAGGCTCGAGCTCTGGGTGGTTCCCATCAAGGTACTTGAACGGCTCCTCCTGGACAATCTTATTTTTCTTCTTGGGGAACTCAGAGCCCGGGGCGGTCTGCGAAGGAGTCGCAGTTGTGGCAGGGGTGCTATCACCGGGAGTGTCAACGTGCTCCGTTGCCACTGATGGCGCAGGTTGGTGGACGGGTCGGTCACCAATCAGGACCTCACTGCCATTGTCAAGCTTGGTCCGCTTGGCGGGAAGCTCGTCCTCCAAGTCATCAGCATCGCGCTTGATAGCCTCCGTAGAATCAAGAGTAGCAGAGTAAGGAAGTTGGTGAGCGGCCTGAGCGACAGAGGCGTTCTTCGCAATCTCGGCGTCGGCCTCGGCGTCGGGAACAACAAGATCGTCCAAGGCCTCCAGCTTCTGGTAAGGCTCACCATTGCTGTTCTTACGAGCATCCAGCTCTGAGGCAAGAGCGGCAACTGAGGCCTTGGGGACAGTGTTGGTGGTATCCTCTGGCTTGGCGCGGATCTCGGAAGTCTTCTCAATGACAGTGATGAAGAAACCGCCAGTATCCTGCATGTGGGGGTAGACACGCATGCAGCGCTCGAGTGGGAGGTCGGCATGTTCTCCGGTCTGCGGGAACATACCCTCGGAGAATCTGGCCAAGCCGGTGGTTCCCTCCTTCTCAATGTGCTCTTGAACCTCCTTCCAGCTGTCCCACATACGACCCTCACGGTCCATCACCTTCCAGTTGCGAAGTCCAGGGGCCCGCTTGAGGCCGGTCAGCTCTTGGCTGCAGTCAATGATCTTGACATTGGCAGAGCCACCACAGCGAGCGATAGCAGCAGCGACAACAGCCTCATTCTCAACGGGGTTAATACTGCAAGTAGAGTAGACTACACGTCCACCGACCTTCAGCATCTGGAGCGCGCGGACCAAGATACGGGCCTGGGTAACGTGGAGACCAATAGCATTGGCAGGGTTCCAGTCCTTCCAGACACCGTAATTCTTGCGAGCAGTCCCATCACCTGAGCAAGGAACATCGGCAAGAATACGGTCAAATTTCAAGTACCGGTTCTTCTTGCCATCGAGAGAAGGAAGCTTGATAGACGGGTACATGGTAGCATCGTGATTGGTAACAATCAGGTTGGGCGAGGCAAGACGCTTCATCTGGTGAATCAACATGTGCGCACGCTTGTAGTCGCTGTCATTAGCGATCAAAAGACCAGTGGTGCGGCCATCGTCGTTGAGACCCTCAGGGCCCAAGGGCTCGGGTCCGGCAGTGCCTTCCTTGATCTTCTTAGCAGCATCCACAATGGAGACTTCCTCGCCAGCATGGATTAATTCCATCAGCTGAGCAGACTTGCTTCCAGGTGCGGCGCACATATCCAGAACCGTCATTCCGGGGCGAACATCGATAACGAGAGGAGGAATCATGCTGACGACCTCCTGGCGACTGATGTTTCCGACATCGGTCTCGGCAACGAGGAACTTCTGGAAGTTGGCGAAGGGAGCGAAGCGGCGAATGACTTGCTTGGGAGTGGACATCGACCAAGCAAGCTGGTCGGGGTACCAAGAGACCGGACGAGGCGGCTCGACGAATTCGTCCTCATACTTGATAGCGGTGATTTCGGGGATGTAGAACTCCTTGAGGCGCTCTTGGACAGCGAGCGCGTGTCTATGCAGCGATGCGATAATTAGAATTGTGTAATATTTCCCAAAAAGAAGTCGCAATCCGACTGCGAAAATACAAAGACTTACCCACGCGAACCAGTGAAGCGGAAGCTGTTGGGGAGATCCCGACGCATATAGTCCCAGAAAGGCTCCAGGTCCTCCTCGGGGATAATGCCCGACTCAGTGTAGTAGCGCTCCATCTTCGCATTATTCCGGCTGATGTCCTGCCAGTTGTTGCTGCGACGGCCACCGCCGCCGCCGCCGCCTCCACGACCTCCACGAGTAAACTGTGAGGAGAGAAGTCAAGTTAGCATGGCAGGCACTTCAATTGAATTAGAGAAGAGCTCTGAATTACCTTTCTGCCACCTCTTTTGCCCATTGTGAATGTAGCTTTGCTGAGAGATGCAGTCAAAATCGTCTCTCCAAAAAAATGTCCGTCTCGGATCACTTAGTCAGCACGATCGTGGGGCTGATACTGCATCTTATCACCGCCTTTGATATCAGGTTGACAGTATTACGATGACTGCTCAGAGTGATTTCTATTTGGACTAGACAGGTGATTTGCATCATGTGCAACTAAAGAAGTTCTACAAGTCTATACGACTGCGGGAGATCTATGCGGAACAGTACTATTGAAACACAGTAAAAGGTTTTGGCTGGAGACAAAAGAAACAAAGGAGATAAGTTTGGTCTGCCACACCCGGGGTGGCAGACTATATAGTCTACTATGGCAAACCATTAATTGCTATTTCACACACAAATCAGGGTTTAACAGAAACCCAAGGCAATGATTGATAGTACATTCAAACACGCCCATCCAAGCCCGGAAAGCCCCGAGCACCAGATGGTCGTCTATAACCAGCAGAATTTTTACGACAGGTTGCGAGACATGTCGTTGCGGATGCGCTGGTAGTCGAGGATACCCTCAATGCTGCCGACGGCGCTCATGGCGACGTCCTGGTCCCAGAGCTTGCGGGTGGCGAAGTCCATGACATCCTTCTCGGTGATCTGGCTGACGGTACGCTCGATGTCCTCGGCGCTGAGGCGGCGGCCGGTGGTGATAATCTGGCGGCCAATGTCCTCGGCAACGGCAGTGGTGCCGTCGAGAGACAGGAGAATGGAAGCCTTGAGCTGGGCCTTGGCGCGCTCGACCTCGGCGGCGGAGACACTGCTGCAGAGACGAGACCACTCACGGAGAGTGAAGTGGATCAAGTCATCAAGCTGGGTCAGGTTCTCGGAGACAAGGTAGATACCCCAGAGACTGTAGAGAAAACAAGTTAGTTATCTGTGTAAATATTCTACTGTACGGTCGCAAAACTTACCCAGTGTCGCTGTAGCTGGTGGAGAAGGACATGAAGCTGTTGGCGAGGTGGTGGTGGCTGACGTGGGAGCTGAGCTTGCTGCCGAGGAAGGGAGACTGGCCCATGGCACGGTCCCAGTTACCGACGATAGCCTGAGCAACGAGGGCAGTGAAGTAGTCATCATCCTTCCAGCTGACACCCTCGACGGCAAGGGCGATGTGAGCGGAGGGGATGGTGTCATCACGGAGACGGACCTCAGAGCCGATGAATTCGGGGGTGCGCTTCTGCTCGGCGGTCAGGGCCAGGGCAGCGGAGGTCGGGGGCTTGTTGGGGAGACCGCCGAAGTGCTCCTCAGCGAGGCGAACGAGCTGCTCGTGGGGGATACCACCAGCACCAACAAGGACCATGCGGTCAGCAGTGTAGTTGGTCTTGATGTAGTCGGTCAGGTTCTCGCGGGAGATGGTCTGGATGTTCTCCTTGGGGCCGAGGATGGTGCGACCGAGGGGCTGGCCCTGGTAAGCGGTGGCGTGAAGGTGGTCGAAGACAACCTCCTCGAGCTGCTTATCAACCTCCTCCTGCTCGCGCAGGATAACGTCGCGCTCGCGCTCGATGGCGGCGGGCTCGAGCTTGGAGTTCTGGAGGATATCGGAGAGAATGTCGACAGCCTTAGGGACATCGTTGTTGAAGGCCTTGGCGTAGTAGACGGTGTTCTCGCGCTGCACGATTCATTAGTGTTGTTCCGATAGAGGCATGGGTTGGGTTTTCCGGTCATACCGAGGTGTAGGCGTTAAGGTGAGCGCCCATGTTCTCAATCTCGAGTTCCAATTGGTGCTGCGTGCGCTTGTTGGTGCCCTGCAGAATGTTGTTAGAGTGTTATCGCATCGACTGGGAATGATCGGAACGGACCTTAAAGGCAAGGTGCTCAAGGAAGTGAGCGGTACCGTTCGTCTTGTCAGTCTCTGACCGGGAACCGGCATCGATCCAGACACCGACAGTGGAGGTCTGGGCCCATGGGGAGTGGTCGGTAGCAATCTAAGATGTGTCAGTGAGGGTGCGACGCAATTGATCGGATTTGCAGGGCGTACGGTGAATCCGTTGGTGAGGGTGGTCGACTGCATGGTGGACGGCAGAACCGGGGAGGCAAAGCCTCGCTTCACGGGCTGGATGGACTTGAGGGCCGCACGGCTCCGAAGAGCCTGGTGCAGGTTGAAAGCCAGTCGGCGGGAGGCCATTGCGGACAACTGGAGTGGGTGGGAGGGGTGATGGGGGATGGAGAGAAGAGCTGGACTCGCCCTGAGGTTGAAGTTCGGAAGTCAAATTGTTCGCCCAGCTCGCCAGCCAATCACATGACCCGCTTTTCCAACTGACCCATTTCGTCCCGATTACTTCCATGCGTCCTCTCGATTGACGACATGGCCCTTGTATTATTCCCCATGGAGGGCTTGTTCTTGTTACCATACACTTTGAACTTGAGATCTTTGATCGTGCCATGCATTTATTGACTACTATAGTATGAACGGTCCCTTCCGTCCTCTACACACAACCTCCGAAGTCGCTCCTATCATACAAATCGACTAGCAAATTGTCTGATGTTCTCCGTCATGGAAATATCGGCAGAGAAGCCAAGCTTGAACGCACGATCGGTTGAGAACTGAGGAGTCCACGACTGCACGATCTTGTCCGTAGCCGCATCATACTTCTCCTCCACCAACGCCCGTCGCTCCTTGCCACCAATCTCCTCCAAGGCATCCAGCATCTCCTGGACACTCACCTTTAACCCAGGAAGGTTGACCGACCGTGACTCGCCGAACGCTTCCTTGGGAATATCGCGCGCGTGGATGAGGTTCTTGATTATGGTGTGCGGCGAGCATATCCACATCTCGGTGTCCTTGCCGACGGGCAGAATGGCCTTCTTGCCATGGAATGGCTCACGGATTATATCACTGGCAAAGCTGCTTGCAGCCTGAGTGGGCGCTCCGGCTCGAACAGTCACTGTTGGTAGTCGCACGCAGCGGCCGTCCAGGAATCCGCGTCGGGAGTAGTCGTTCAAGAGCGTCTCGACAATAAGCTTCTGTGATCCGTAAGACGACGAGGGAACGGGCGGGAAGTTTGTCTCGTCTATGAGGAGTCCCGGTGGTGCCAGGCCGTAGACTGCCAGTGAAGATGTGAAGACAACTTTCACCCCAGGCATAGTAGCACGTAGTCTGTCAATGATGTATCGTGTAGAGTCGAGGTTGACTCGAATGCCCAACTCGAAGTTGGCCTCGGAGCCACTAGACATGATGCCATGTAGCAAGTAAACAGTCTCATATTGGCGAGAAGGGCTGATCAACTCGTCCACCTCTTTGGGAGACGTCAAGTCGGCGCGAACACAGGTCAAGCGATTTGCATGCTCTTTCGCCGCCTCAGGAACGCCGGGTTCGACAACGTCGGTAATTGTCACGGTTGTTGAAGATGGCGTGTTTGCAAGGAACGAAGATGCCAGCTCCTGTCCGACATAGCCACCGGCGCCAGTGATGAGAATAGACATGTCGTACGTGTGTCCGATAGTCAACAATAACAGCAATGATATATAAGGGTATCAAATAAGTATTAATTCAGCTGTAGTCAAAGTCCACTCGGGGATCTTTCCATTCCAAAGCCGGTTCCTGTCCACCATTTATAGTCGTCTTCTAGAAAGAACCCCGCGGGACTGCAGCGGAATACAATCCCCTCCCCCCACGCTCCGTCATTTGGGCTCGTTATTCTGCGCCAATGATAAACGTTGATCTAGAAGAGCCAAGAACGGTACACTTTTATCACGCACCAATTCCGAGCCTTTCGCTGAGACCAGCATCGCCGATGCTGAATCTCGGTGAGAAACCCGATTGCCGAACGGCCCACGGCGTTGGTCGAGGAACACGGGGAAAGTCCGAGACGTATGGTATGACCATGGATAAACACGTGAAGGCCGGGAAAAATCTCTACACCAGATATTCATAAACTTGAGTGTGTAATAAACTTCCAGTTGTCAAGTGCTAGTCCTTGAAGCCAGTAGAAGCACAGGTGTCAAAGGCATAGTCTTCCTGGGCATCCTCATCTCTATCCTTGTCTTTCTTGTCATCAAAGCTGTTGCCATGTCCTGTGCCATATGCTATTCGAGTGACCTGGAACATTAGAATAGATCTATGGGGTGCCCCAAAGCATACCTTAGGTACGTACTTGAAAGGTGCTACACGCGTGAACAGCATAGCTCACTCCAATTACTAGGCTGCAGTGCACCAAACCTGCTTCAGGCCTCGGGAGCTACTCAGGCTTATATCAGAGAACATCTACAACTACAGGCAATTAAGTGACATTCCAGTGTGTGCATTTTATTCCATAAGATGGAACCTAGATTTTGTGACGCAAGCAATCGTACATGGGCAGAGAAAACCAGTCACAGTGGGAAGAACAGTGGATACATCGCAGAACACGAGACGCCTGAGAAAAAAAAAAACGGAGCATCAAGAAGAAAAGACATGACCAAGAATTAGGCAACCGCTTATGAGCGGGTGTAAATACCACCGACGATACAGTGATCACGCTCGAAGGGCTCGAGGGTCAGCTGCTCCTTGGGCTTGATCTTCTCGTCACGCATCTTCTGGACCTCGCGGGAGAAGACAACGTCGGGGGCGGCTGTGCTATCAATACAGTTGGCCTTGATTGAGATAATGGCACCACCGCCATCCTTAAGGAACATGTGGGCGTTAAGACCAACGATACGGGCCTGGTCGGGCTGGGCAACATCGGCAAAGATGACATCGACCATGGGCACGAGCATACGGTAACGGAGAGGGTGACGGGCATCCTCAACGATGGGGATAACGTTGGTGCGGTGAGTGGCCATGCCAATCAGGTCACGACCAGAGCGGTGAGAGAACTCAACGGCGTAGACGTTACCGGTAGGGCCGACAATATCAGCGACGTGGGAAACGGAGGTACCGCTGGCAGCACCGATGTAGAGAACCTTGGCACCAGGCTTCATGTAGATGTTGTCCATACCACCAAGGATACCGGCAGCCAGCTTGGAACGGAAGGGGTTCCACACACGGTACTCGACCTTGGTAACGGTGCCATCCTCAACGGCGGGAGCCTCAACGGAAATACGCTTCTCACCGTAGACGGCCTCACCGGGGGTCAAGTTCTTGGTGACAAGCAGATCCTCCTTACCACCACGGGCAACGAAGACACCGGCGTGACGGTGAGGCTCCTGTGTAAAAGTGCTGGTCAGTGATTGAGATTCTCTCATGCTTTCGACTTTGAAAACTTACGATGATAACCTTAGCACCACCACGGGCACCGGCAGCACCGCCGCGACCACCGCGGGGGGCACCGCGTCCGCCACGGGGAGCACCACGGCCACCACCACGGCCACCGCGGCCGCGATCACCACCGCCACGGCCACCGAAGCCACCACGACCACCGAAGCCACCTTCAGGAAAAAAACCGATCAGCAACTGGACAACGCTAAATTTTTACAGAAAAGACTCATGGTCGGAGCAAGCATTCCCGCAGGCTCTGACCATCGGACTAGACTTCTGCAGTTTTGAAAAGATTGGAGTACAAACCTCGACCACCTCCGCGGCCACCGCGGTCACCACCACCGAATCCACCACGTCCACCACGTCCAGGGGGACCGCCACGGCCACGAGGAGTGAAGCCCATTTTGTTTGAAGGGTTGGTTGGTTTGTGTTGGGGAGAGATCGAAAAGGACGGGAATTGAGCTTTGAAGTGCTCAAGCCGAGTGCTGTCGAAAAATGGAGGGACGAACTCGAAAAGAGATCGACTCGAATTTAAGAGAGAAGAACTCAGTAATATGAATCACTGAGGCAAGCAGCTGGTGTAAGATTGACCAGAGATGCTTTGTCGCGTGCGGGTTGGAACCGGTACTGCTCGTTGATGCGGTCGAGATTTTTTTGCGCCTGCTGGATCTTTCAGAAAATCAGAAAAGCGCTAGCCCTACTCAGGCTTAGCTCCTACCGCCGAAGTTAACTGCTTATGTCACCCGTATAGCGAGATCACGTGCTTGTATCACGTGGGATAGTTAGCCCTGCATTTTATTGAGGAGACTTGAGGACTGCTACTAGGGAAGAATCACGCAGTACTCCTTTTATTAACGCCCTGGATATCCAGAAGAGATGGGTTATCAAGAATAAAATACTAAATGGACCAGCCTGACAATACCTCCCGTCACATCCGCCCGTGAATAGTGTTCGTCTATGTACAGAACAGTGAAACCCTCCTAGTTCCCAAAGAAATAGTAGTTCGCGGCATATTGGACCTCGAATGCAGATGGCATGCCCTTACAGGTGTCTGGTGGAGACCCAGAGGCAGTGTTGACTCGGTAGACCTTCTTGTACTCGCCAACGGTACCAGTGGTCGTGGTAAGGTACAGCCAGGCAACGGCCCCATTCTCGCCCTTGGCTGCACTCGAAGGAGCATTGAGCTGACTCTGCTTCTTCGTCATGGCAACACCATATTGCTTGATGGCGGTAGTGTCCAGATTGAACTCTGGAGTGGTGGAGTCATAGAAGAAGTGGTGGCCCATCAGCTGAATATTGGCTGGAGGCATTGAAGCATACTCGTTTGCCGGGAGAGCGATCTTGTAGGCAATGTTGGGTAGCATCTCCATGAGATCTGGGTAGTTGGCGGCAATGCACGTGGCATTATAGAGGCTGGCGACAGCCCCGATGGCCACCGGGGTAGAGCTAGACGTGGAATCCGCACAAGTGTAGTTCTGTGAGTGATTAGTGACAGGGCAACAAATAATGAATGATCCATACGTACTTGTGTGCCTCTTCCGAGTGCAACATACATGGGCGTCGCTCCATCCGGGCTGGGAAGACCCGAGGCAAAAGACGGCAGCGAGATCTTGGATGTGTCGCAGGTAGCAGATGGTGTCACATTGTGTCTCACATCGTCGATGTATTTGCTGACTTTGCCATAGAACTCTGCTAGCTCGTCTGAGAAGTCGTAGATGTTGTTGAAGATGTTTGACGGGGCAGCAGATGATACTGCCACCATCGAGAGTAGGATCGGAGCCAGACGCATGGCTGACGCTCTTCTGTCGTGATGGATGTAGGAGTGGAGCGTTGGTTTTGTCGGTAAGAATTGAAGAGAATAGGAATAAGTAAACCTCGAGCAGCACCAGGCTGTTCGTAAGGCTGAGGGAGAATAAGGGAATTAGAAGAAAGGAACGACGGTGGGAAGGATTGGCATGAAGATGATGAAGACGTCGGGTTAGGGAGTACTGGTACATATAGAGTCGGTGCTAATTGCAATCTTGCACACTTCCAAGCATACCTCAAAGATAGTAACACTGGGCTAACTTGAAACAATCTCGATTCTATAAAAATAAGTCATCGATGCACGCTGCAGGTACTAGCAGGGATCGATCGCTGACTGGGCACGTTCATTGGTGCAGAGAGCGCCCAGTGCTGCCGCCCCCAGCCTCTTCAGGGCCTAATTCGCTCTGCCCACAAAACAACTTTCGCCGGATCGAGATAGCTATGGCGCTAAGCAAAACAGCGGGCTTTTCGTTGGGCGGCACCGTGGAGGTGCTCGGTTCACTTGGGAAGTCTATGCGGAGACCCTTCCTATTTCTCCGGGCTATTAATAAATCGGACCCTAGCTCACCATGTGCTCGGGTGTGATGAGCGTCTAGATATGCATTGTGACTTGCCCTTGTGGGTTAGTGTGCAGAATGGGTGTTCAAGGAGTCTCCCTGAAGGAGCTGGGCGGCTGGGTGAGATTAGGACGAGTTGACAATCGACGTGTTCGATATTTAATTGGATGCACCGAAGCATGACTTGTTGCAAGTAGAGCTGTCTTTCTTCCGGGCAGCCACCCGAACAATCACCGCGGGGAGGCTGGGTGGGAGCTCCCTCTCCACATTTGTGGCATTTCCCACTTCTGGCTCACCCCGACCAGGTTACAATCACTGGGCGCGTAGCCAACGCCATCAACGCCATCTTACTCAAAGCGAATTTTTGAAGTCAGCCACTTAATTATCTTTAAACGATGACCCGCATCACTTGTGTTTATGGTATCTTTACCCGAATCAAAGCGGAATAAATGACTGAATTCCCATTGTGAGATCCATATATATCTCGTGAGGGGTAAGTGGCACTGGTCATCAAGCTAACTCCAAGGACATTAGCCTGAGAATTGAGGGTCATGTATACTCGGCAGGTGATGCGTCTAAGTTAATACTCCGAACTTCCAGGGTTATCATTAGGACTCGGGACTCGAGACTCTGCATCCCATCAGACTACCCAGATGCAAGTGATCTGATGTGCATTTCAGTGTACCAGAAATATTTGACCATATAGCTTTATTTTCTCCAGTTTCCAACAAGAAGCCCGGGTGGTCTAGTGGTATGATTCGCGCTTAGGGTTCGACCTAAGCACTCCTGCGCGAGGTCCCGCGTTCGATCCGCGGCTCGGGCCTTCTTTCTCTTTTTGCTCTCGTCTTTTTGGTTTCCCGACAAAGAGCTTTTTTCTATTTTTATTTTTTATTAAAATAAGAAGAAACCGCATGGTCGGGATAATAACAGAAGGCACAGAAAGCTCACCACACGTAGGATGTCATCAAGATGGATCGCCCTCTTTGATTGATGCATCAAAGGGTGTAGAGCAGCTATGATGCGCTCTCCCATGCTACCCCGAACCACTCTTCCCGGACATGTAAATTGCCTACCCCTCTTGTCTTTTCATTTATAGAGGACCGGGCTGTTCAAGCGCTGAACCTACGTCAGGAACCCTGTAAGATGCCAGATGACCCTGCGAGAGGTGACGATCCTGTCTTCGCTCTAGAAACCCATTGGGATCGGTGCACCCTCCTATTATGTGCCATTGGCAAATACTCAAAACCCCAGACATGAAGTAATGAACAAGTCCGATGCAAAGCTCGTTATTTTCCAGGTTCTAACAGACTGTACAATCTGGCTAACCAGGAACCCCCGAACAAGAAATGAAGAGCAAGACTAGGCCCGTCTGCCAGAGCGGCCCACTCCTTCCCAACGCCAAAAATCGATGACCAGACATAATACAAAGGAAAGATATGAAAACTCCTATCCATATGAAAACTCCTATCCATAGCGTTCGCTGTTAAAAAACTCAACAATCAACAAAACAGGTTCTTGTCCCGCAACTTCAGATACCAAGAGTTTCACCCTGCATGGTTGAAACCCTCCTGCTGCCAATCATCACCATGCAGCTGGCTGCCACTGTCCGTACCAGACCCACTGCCACTACTGCCATATGCAGCAGCAGCAGCGCTACCTACAGCACTCATAGCACTATGCTTCTCAATTTCCATCGTGCTCATCATGTAAAGTACGACGAAGAGAAGGATGTGCAGAGCAAAGCAGTAGCCTGCGAACAGGTTTCGACTGGTTCGATTGGCCATGATGATGCGCGTAAGCGAGAAGACAATTCGCTCGGGGAGACTCATGCGCTTGTACGCACGGGCCGATTCACGGCCCTTGAAGGCAGCGAACGGTGAGATCCGTGCCTCGTAGGCATTCTGATACCGATCAAGGGAAAGTCCGGAGGGGGTATCTGATGAGTTGTAGACAGATGTCGAGCTAGGTGCATTCGCATATGATGATGCAGATGTGGATGCTCCCTGGCCACGACTGTATGTGGAAACATACCGAGTCTTCTCGTAAAGGCCCAGGTTGTCCTTTTGAAGAGATGCAACCTCTGAACGAAGGGACTTGACTGTGGCATACGTCTTCGATAGCTCTTCTTCCAGCTCTGCATTCTTTTTCTTGAAACGATCACGCTGCGCTTGGATCATCGGAAGAAGACCGGAACCACCTCCCACGGCCTCTCCGGCACGGATAGCATCCATCGTGTTGGCGGATGCAGCACTCTGATCGAAGCCAGATATGATTGACGAGGTGGGAGATGATGCACCCCGACGGGCTGAGTGTGGGTATCTCGAGGTGAAAGTACCCGCGGTGGACATAGCCGACGATGGGAATGCGTTGGCTGCCTCTTGCTGCACCTGAAGGAGATCGTTTTCCAGGGTTGTCGACAGCCCTCGAGACTTATCAAGTTCGCTTTTAGTCGTCGCAAGCTCGCCACGCATCGTCTCAAGCTGCTCTTGAATCTCGCGTGTCGACACCCGTAGGACTGCTAGCTCATCGTTCAACTTTTTGTTGCGGGCAAGCAGAAGTTGCTCAAGCGAGTTCTTCTCTTGAGTTTTTGTGGCATCTCCATTAGCACCAACTGCACCACTTTGCGCGGTCTCTGCATCATCCTCATCGTCACCTGCCGTCAACTCAATTGACTTGATCATCTCCAACTCCCGACGAATGTCCTCGTAGTCAGCACACTTATCGAGACGCGAGCGCAGCTCATCCCTCTCGACTGTGATTTTAGTGGCAGTTCGTTCCGCTTGGAGGAGCTTCCCTTCCCAGGAATGTCGGTTTGAGTCCTTGTCAAATCGTGCGGCATCAAGTTTCCGTAGCAAGGAGGAGTTTTCGGCCTGAAGGCGTTGATATTCGGCATCATCTTCAACAGAGATCGGCTGATCAGGGTGCGAATGTGAAACCGCCTGGGCCAATTCCAGCCGCAGCTGCTCGTTGCGTGTTTCCACGTCAGCCAACCTCAAGCTGGTCTTCTCCAGATCAGCAGAAACGAGTTCCAGCTCGGCGGCAGTAGCACCATTGCGAGCTTCCTCATTATTATCATCCCCGTCCAGCCGCTGAGAGACCTCGTAGCTTGCTTTGAGCTCCTTTATCAAACGATCCTGGTTTTCGACCTTCTCCTCCAAGCTCTTCTCTTTGGCCTCCCAGTTGTTCGTCTTCTCCGTAAGGACTGCCTCCCAAGACGCTTCGATCTCCTTGGATCTGGACTCTTGGTTTTCTTCGAGTTTCTTCCTCGCAGCACGCTCCTCTTGAAGGCGCTTCTCGCTTTCCTCCTGTTGCTTTGTGAGCCGGTCAACAGATTGTCGCAATTGGTCGCGCTCCGAGGTGAGCTTTGGAACTGTATCTTCGGATAGAGCAAGAGAATCGACGGAAGCCTCCAGGAGAGGGTAGGGATCGGGTGCCTCGGACAGAGAAGAATATAGTTGCAGGAACGAGGACGAGGACGTTTTGCCCTGGTTGGTCAAGACATCGATAAAGGATTGATAAGCTTTCAACAATCCTTTGAACTCCGACAGTTTGGCCTGCTCCTCCAACTTCTTGAATTCCTTGGTTTTCTGGGCAAGGTCCTTTCTCTGCACCAGAGAGTCCCGCTGCTGCTCAACAATATCGGAAGCGGTTGTATCGAGTTTAGCGATGGTGCTGGCAAGGTCGATTCCTGTTTATACAATGTCAATCGCGCCGTGCTGGAGGATTCTATGCTTAGATTGAACCCGGTGACATACCTCGCCAGGCTGCAATTGCACGCTGGAACTTGTTTGTCTCTTCGGACAGCTTGTTATCAACGGGCGCAGATTGGCTCTCTTGCCGCTCCTGGGCGGCAAGGCCCTCACTAATGGCGAAGGAATCCATATTCAGCGTCAACCGAAAAATTCAGCACGGTCACCCCACACCAAATCGCAATCCGCCAAGTTAAGATGGGGAAATGCGCGGAGTTGGAGATCAGGACACGCGGCGTGCGACGGGCCGAAGTTGTTCCGCAATGTATGCGCCTTGTCGCAAGTGACAAGTAGATAGTGATTTCATGAATTAAACAAGTTGAACAGAGACTTGGACTCAAAGAAAGAACTAAAGGCTTTGCAAAATTCCAATGTCCCAGCCGTTGAGAAGCATCCCGTTCCTGACTTAGCGGCCCCTGATGGGAAGCTTTGGCCCCAAACATCTGACCGCCTTCCAGCCATCCTCCTAAGCTGGCGGGGAGATACCACCTTCAAGCTAGCCATGGCTTCGGATGACGGAGTCGGTCCTCGGAAAAGGCGGAGGATTGGTCCCCTTGGGACCGATCCCTATGTCTTGCGGTCCCTTTTCGATAATGTACCGCTGGCAACCGAAGACACTGCCGGCGTCTACATCACCTGTGTCGAATACTGGGGTAAGCTATGCCAGCGCGGTTGGCAGCCTTCGATAAGCATTCTTTTACTAACTCAGACTCCATAGAGGAAAACTTGTACGTTGGCACTTCTGCAGCCGAAATCCTGCACTTTGTCTGCCTTCCTGCTGCTTCCGACGAACCCAACGAGCCTACGTTTATACTGGCTTCGCGACTGCCTATTCCATTTCTGAGTGCTCCTTCGGACAGCGACCAAAAAGGTGTTCAGCAGATTCTTATACTTGCGTCCGTGAACAAAGCTTGCGTTCTCTGCAATGGCACGGTCACTTTTTACATGCTCCCGGAGCTCAGCCCGGCCTGGAACACCAAGGTTAACCACTGCCGCTGGATCGGTGGCCTGGATCTCAACCGAGACTCTGGGTCTGGAGACGACCCAGTGGTGATGATCGCCGTACAGAATAGAATCCTGCTGGTCCAGATCGGAGATGAGGCGAAAAGCATCAAGAAGATTGGATTCCCCGGTTGCCTAGTCGCGGCGCGCAGAGGTACAATTGCCTGTGCCGCTGATGGGCACTCATACTCGCTCCTAGAGGTGGAACACCAACAAAAGATTCCTCTTTTCCCGATATCTTCCTCGAATGAAGTATTCGAGTCCGGGCAGGTTGAAGATATGACGCCTGGACCCCAAACGCCGTTGAAACGGTCGCCTTCTTCATCATACCCAAGCTCCCCTCCGAATGAATCCCATGCACACGGAAGAAGCACCAGCCTGAATACCTTTGTCGGAATGTTGCAGCCAAATGCGCAAACACCCCAGCGGGAGAGATCACCGGGAACACCAGATCCCTTTGCACCTTCGGGAAGCTCTCGACGATCAAGCTCCGAAGAAAGAGAAGACAATGATGATGAGCAGAAGAAGACATTGGATGTTCCAGAAGTGCAAGCGTCCCCTCCCGATAGCTTGAAGCCATTACCGCCCATACCAGCGAAGCCAGTCACGAAGCAGCTTCTGCCTCATGTTGTCTCTCCGACCCCCTCTGAATTCCTTCTGGTGACTGGAACGGAGGAGAAAGAACCAGGTGTGGGCATGTTTGTAGACTTGGATGGTGAAGTCGTCCGAGGCACTATCAATTTTCATCGATACCCCAAGTCAGTAGCGATCGATGATGGCGAAGACGACCAATCTCTCCAACCAAGCGAAGATGCCAAGGAGGAGTTTGTTATTGCTGTCATTGAATTCGACGATGATGAACAACGAACCCGACTGGAAATTCAGCGGTGGGATGATGATCCCGCGGAGATTGAACGACAAAGGAGATGGCTCGACATACCGTCGCCTGGCGAAGCCAAGTCAGCTAGAGTCGGTCTTCGACACACTATAAGCCCTAGCCATCTCGAGCTCGACGACGTAGGCAAGCTTCTAAGAATGGTCCGCCTCAAGTCTCCACTGCTAGCTCCTCATGCACCAACAGCAGACCCGAGAACACAAGCATCTATCGAACATTTGCAAAAGGAGAAAGAACTCTTTGAATCCCAAGAGTTGACCGATTCTGAGGGTTCTAAGAAAGGAGAGAAGAATTGGGAGACCCAGCGGAATGCCGAAGAGGAGAAATTCGCACATAGACTCGGCAAACTCCAAAGCAGTCTCATCGTTTGGTCGGGCTCCCAAATATGGCGCCTAGTCAAAAACCCTCTTGTTGTTCAACTCGAGGATACTCTACAGAAGGCCCAACAGACAAACGAGGGCGGCCAAATAGCTCTGCATAGGAATTCTGTCATGGAGTTGATGCTGTCTATTCAGGACCTTGAGCCTCGGACTGAGTCCGAATTCATCGGCGTGGGCTACGTGAAGCAAAAGGCCTGTTTGCTCCTGTATGGAGATCTGCTCTCCATCCAGCCAAACCACCGTGGAGACCCCATGGTTAACAATACCGAGCAAGCGCTGCTGGCAGGTAATCTGGATCCCCGAATAGCTCTATTATTCATTCCTTTGCTCCGATGTGAGATCCTACAAGGGCCTCAGGGTATATGGATTCCTGCTGGACTCGCAAGCGTCGCCGAGAAGTACATCCAGCAAATTGAAAAGACGACCCAAGAGGCATCTGGGCCAGCCGTTGCCCATAGCTCTTTGTTTAATATGTTGAAGCGTTTCCTTTCTTCGTGGCAACAGAAGAGGGGATACGGTAGCATTCCAGATGAGAACTATGTTCTGGACAGCACTGATGCTGCGCTGATTCATCTGCTACTGGAGCAAGATGCCCATATGAACGCTCAGCAGCGGAAGTCGTCGCCTATCCGCGCCGAACTGAACAAGCTCGTCGACAACTGGAAGGGCAACTTTGAACGGGCAGTACAACTGCTGGAGCAGTACAAGCGACTCTACATCCTGAGCCGCCTGTATCAAAGCCGAAAGATGTCCCGCAATGTACTCAAGACATGGCGGAGAATCGTCGACGGAGAAGCTGATGCCGGTGGAGAAGTGAACGCCCAGGGTGTCGAGTCACAAATGCGAAAGTATTTGGTGAAAATCAAGGATTCTCAACTGGTGGAAGAATATGGCGCCTGGCTCGCTGGACGAAACCCGGCTCTAGGCATTCAGGTATTTGCAGACAATTCTAGCCGAGTACGACTGGATCCTGCAGATGTGGTTACCCTGCTTAAGGAGCGAGCGCCGAATGCAGTCCAGTTCTATCTAGAGCATCTCGTCTTTGCAAAAAACTACACCCAGTACGCCGACGATCTCATTTCCTATTACCTGGACGAGGTGCTCTCGGTGCTTGAGTCTTCTTCAGACGCACGG
This sequence comes from Penicillium atrosanguineum, assembly GCF_028827265.1. NCBI lineage: Eukaryota > Fungi > Ascomycota > Eurotiomycetes > Eurotiales > Aspergillaceae > Penicillium > Penicillium atrosanguineum. The sequence goes on along the minus strand of NW_026623133.1, from coordinate 3,319,672 downwards.
ACGTCTCTCTCTGAGTCCTACTCCACATATCGGGCCCTGCGTCCTCCCAAGCCCACATATCTGAACTTCATCACTGAAAACACACCAAGTGAGCCCTGGTGGCAGTCTCGACTTCGTCTGCTTCAGCTGCTGAGTGGCACCTCTGGAACCCAGTTCTCATCCACTGCTCTTCCCTCCGGAATCACATATTCCATCCCCAATGTGCTTTCCCGCATTGAACCATTCCAGGATGAGCTCGTCTCCGAAAGCATCATCCTCGATGGCCTACAGGGCCACCATCGCGCTGCACTGCGGCTGCTAACCCACGGCCTGGGAGACTATGACTCTGCAATCCGCTACTGCCTCTTTGGCGGTCCGCGCAGCTCAATTTCGTCTGCTGGTGCGCAGCCTGAGCTCGCTAACCACGATCTACAGTCCACTCTCTTCCGGCATCTGCTAGACGAGTTCCTTCAAATTCACGATTTGTCAGACCGGATCGAGCGCACAAGCGACTTGCTGGCCCGATTTTCGGCCTGGTTTGATGTGCGCGAGGTGCTCGATCTCGTCCCAGAAGACTGGAGTGTCGATATCCTGGGTGGATTTTTCGTTCACGTCTTCCGTACTCTCGTTTCGCAGACTCGAGAGGCCCGTATCGAGCGGGCTCTCAACGCTGGTCTCAACCTGCGCATCAGCGTGGATTATATTGATAGCACGGAGAAAGCTGGTGTCTTCGTGGAGGATGGAGACGGCGTGCGGCGATTGAAGGATGGGAACATCCAATCTGAAGCCCCCCCACCAGATGATATTGCAGGAGACGACGATGACTTTGGCGACGTGGTCACTGCGTCTGGGGAAGTGGGCCAGTAGATCGCTTTTAGTTTGTTTTGTACAGAGCCTCTTGCGGGCGTTTCATCTATGATACCTAACTAAGTACGAGTACTATTCGATATTGCCTTTTGTTCATCTTTGAATGTTTTGAATATCGTATTTCTGAGAGAGTAGGTCTTCACACCGTGGTGGTTCATCCGGATCCATGGTGCATGGCCATTATCATACATCATAAGTCAGGCCAAAGGTGAAAAAAAAATTTATCATGTTGCATTCGTTCCCTTCGTAGCTCTGGAAGAGCGTTGGCTCCAGCAACTAGAGAATGAGGGCGTATCGAATTTTGCACCAGACACCGAATGGTCCTCTATCAGCCAAGCCCATGGGACAAGCCGCTTGAATTGCTTAAAACAGATAGAATGGCAATTATTCCTCAGGCTGCACGAACGGGTTGGGGATCTCCTCGCTACCATCAGCGGGCGAGATCAGCACGATAAGGGTGCCACGAGCCACGATCAAGCCCAACGAGCGGGTGGTCTGGTTGCCTTCGTCATCTGGAGAAAGGTCAATATGCAGGAAGTCCCAGCAGAAATCAACGAGACTTACCGCGCATAGACTCCTTGACGTCGTCGAGGACGAGGTTCATGAGCTGGTCATAACCCTTCAGGGTACCAGTGACTTGTGGGGGTCAGCATCTAGAACATGTACATAGGTAATTGAAAAAAAAAAAAATCAAAGATTCCGACTCACCTTCGCGGCCGCCATTGAACTTGACCATAACCTCCTTGTCCATATACTTGTTCAAGTCGAGGATGTTTTCCTTCTTGGGCTTCTCCTGTGCACCGCCACCACCGCCACTTTTCTGCTGAGGCTGGCGACCACCACGGCCACCACGGCCCCCTCGGAACGAACCACGCTCGGACATTGGGGATTGATTGAGAGCGGTGAAGGGGGGAGAAGGAGTTAAACCCAGATAGGAGAAATGGAGGAAAAGGAATACAGTGTATGGCCCGAGGTCGCAGATTGTGGTGAAGGGGGCATGTATGAGGGATTTTCGGCGGGGGGTTCACAGGCTCAGAGTGGACGAGTGGACGAGTGGACTCGTGAAGTGTCCGCCTGGATCCCGCTGGTAAATTACGCCGTTTAATTACCGGGGCGGTGGGCGGAGGAGTTATCTAGTACGCGCGGACACCAGGCATCAACGAAATGCACCTCCACTAGGCAAAAGGCTTGTCTGGTGGGGACTATAGCCTTACAGGTTTGAATTTATTCCGAGAGTCCACAGGGTCCAGAATACCAACATGGGTGTTCCAACCAGGGTGCACCATCCTCATTAAACCAAGACTAAAGGTGCAGGCGGAGGGTGCCAGCGCATTCCAGCGGAAAGGGCCGGCGGGACTCCGCCGTGTACAGGTACCGTAACTAGCTGCGTGGGCGTGTGAAAGCCCCGAGATCAGGTAGAGGTACTTCTCTGTAGGCCCCGTTCGTTCCGGGGGCCACTTTTAGCACCTCCCCAAATCCCGACTCTTTTCCCCCTTCTATTTTCTCTCAAGAACTTCGTCTATGTTCACTCCCATACGGCTCCTTGATCCTTAGTCCCGCGCATCCTGTGCTCCCGCCCTCTTCCTTCCAGCCGCACTGGCTCACGGCCCCCGGTGCCAATTTCTTTTTGATCTGACTCCCTCGACTCCTATCTGAAGTACTTCCCTTTGACGAATTCCGCCATGGAGTCCCACGCCGGGACTGAGCCGTCTAATAAACGGCCTCGGTCTCCGACGGGTGAGCATCAGCAGCTACACCAGTCCAAGGTGCCCAAGACACACTCGAACCACCTGCAGATCAACTACCTCGCGCGCCAGTACCCCGATAACCTGCCTCTGGTCTCCGCCGAAGATACCATGCCCGCCATCGTCCACCTGATCGGCGAGTATGACGGCGTACTCCACCGCCACGAGAGCATCGCCGGAAACCTGGGCGCATGCCCGCTGGGTCCGATTCTGATTAAGCGCTTCGAGCGCCTATTTGATGGGCCCCCGCGCGTGCTCAAGTCACACGGCAAGGATGGTCCTACGGTTACCTGGCTGGATGTGGTCGAGTTCGCCAAGAGTAAACCCGAGCAGTTCAATCTGGAGAAGCAGCGCAACGGCATCCGGGTCTGCCAGTTCTATACCAAGCAATGTCGTGTGGAGATCAGCGAGGAGGACTTTGTTCTTATTGCTTCCGGCATGCCGCAGAAAATGATTCCGCCACAGCCTATCATCGAGGATGAGGAGAAGGAGCTGGGCGCACTGGAAATCCTAGAGAAGAACCTCCAACACATCATTCAAATGGCCGACCAAGGTAAGCGCTTTCTATGCCAATTCATCTTTTGTGATATAGTCTAATTGGTTTCGCGCATAGTGTCTGCCAGAGCCCGTCAGCTTAGTTACCGCCTGAAGAACCGCCGTACCGCAATCGTGAGCCGAAGAGAGAATGACGCTTCTTTGCAATCGCGCAGTGCGGCTGACGTCTGGCGCGATACTAATGGCCATGCATTGACGAATGGACGTTCATCCAATGCATCACCCTCCGGTTTCGTGGCCGTCAACTCACACCGGCCGGAGGCCGAGTCTGAAGAGAATCCGATATCGTCGCAATTCATGTTCTCCCATTCCAACACCGAAAACGTGACCATTATCAATGGGACCTCAATTAAAGGAGCCTCGCCGACCACTCGCACCGAACTTATGAAGAAGTTCTTCACCACCGCTGATCGCCACGCGCGCGGCTACGAAGATGCTGCGGGCGCAGTCAACCCCCAGTCTCAGCCTCAGCCTTTGTCCCTGCCACGAGGCTCGGATGCGGCAGATTACAGCATCATACCTGCTTCCACAACCCCGGTTGCCATTCCTAGTACACCGTCTTCGTTACTCCCACCGCCAAAGACGACACCCAGCGAGAAGGATGACGGCGGGCCATTCAAACTAGAGATGGTCGCCCGTATGGAAGAGCTGGGCCGCGGAGAACGAGTGGTCCCGCCCTGTGACCGGTGTCGCCGTCTCCACATGGACTGTCTCAAGAATTTGACTGCCTGCATGGGCTGCACTAAGAAGCACGCCAAATGCTCTTGGCGCGACATCAAGGAAGACGAGATACGCGCGGCCTATGGTCCATCCGCGCTCATTCCACGCGAGCCACGGGAGCACCGGGATGAAGAGTGCAACACCCTCCCTCCTATCCAAAGTCTTACCTCTCCGGGCGCGACCGAACCAACACAGGGAGAGCGTGCGCTGGAGGGAGCAGCATCCATGGACCCACACCACTACTACCATACCCGCCGCGAATCAGCACCTGGGGCTCCACACATCGGCCCAGGCTCTGGAGCTTCTAATAATCTTCCCCCATCCTCTGATAACTCCCCGCGGAGAGCCATGAGTGATGAAGGCAGTGGTCGGATTCATTACGAACAATCGCACCACGAGCATCCACAGCATGGACACCCACAGCATCGGTCTACTCAAGACGACGACCCTGACGCGAATCAGCGACTGATGCAGGCTATCTTGGACACTGTGGATCACCACGCCCGCGTAGCGGCTGCCGTGCAGGAGAAAGAGCGCGACGCTGAGCGGTCCGGGGATGGTGGGAATGATCGAGACGCGGACCGTGAGCGAGAACGCGATCGTGAACGAGAACGGGAACGTGAGCGAGAAAGAGAGCGAGAAAGAGAGCGAGAAAGAGAGCGAGAAAGAGAAAGGGAACGTGAACGTGAACGGGATCGAGACCGGGATCGACGCCTGGTCCAGGCCTAATTGAATCCCGCGAAGTGTATATTTTGCTATTTTGTTGTACAGTTGTGAGCGTTGGCGAACAGGAAGGGATTGAGGGATTTGTCTTTTAGTTTACACATGTGCATATTATATCCACGAAAGTTTATGTCCTATCCTATGTCTTACAGGCGCAATTCTAAGAGACCTCCCACCACTCCGATCGCGAAAGAGGAGGTTTGATATCCCTTCCCAGCTGGAGATCCAGGGCATTAACATACTCCTGCGCATCCTTCCCTTTGATGGCCAGTCTCTCAAAGGAGTTGATGTCCTCGGACAGCTTCCACTCAGGCAGGACTGCGTGCTCCGAGGACCCGGGGTACCTGAACAGATACTCGCAACCTCCCTCGGTCTTCTTCCGGTCGTAGTTGTCCCCCGTCAACCAGATAGGGCGATACCTCTTGCTTTTCTCATGATCTTTGGTCTTTTCCTCTCGGTATCCCACAATCGGATGAATCCGCTCAAATGTCTCGCCCAGCTTCTGACCCTTATCAAGGGCATAGCGACCCGGTGTACGCAGTCTGGATCCATTGACAACATACACCAGACCAAAGCTGTCCGGTAGATCGCCGAGTCCCCAGGTATAGCTGCGGTCTTCCATATAGGCCGGCTTGTCACCCATGGTAAGAGGATGTCTAATCGACGACACAGCCCACTGACCACTTCGCTGAAGCCACTTGCCCCACGACTCTGATTTTTGTCTTTCGAGTCTCTCATTATACCAGTGAAGGGCCGTATTGATCTTAGTGAGTCTGGCCTGTCGCGCCAATTGTTCTTTCCGCAAAGTCTCTTCATTGAGAGAGACAAAGCCCTTGATCTGGTCCAGCATCCAGGCGAAGGTGATGTTCGACATCTCTTCCATGTTTCCCTTGTTCTCCAGGGTCAGCGTGGAGCCACCGCCGATGTTGACGTGCACGCCAGGAAACCAGACTTGGAGTAGCTTTGAGCGCTCTTTGTGACTTTCCTCCAAGTCGAGCAGCTTTCGCGCGGCTTCGTTCTTGTCTTTGATCACGCGTTTTAGATCTTCGAGGGATGGACGCTCGGTTAATAGGAGATCGATCCAGGCTTGAGATGCGGCTTCACATGCCTTTCGTGCCTTCTCAGTCTCCTCAGTCGTGGCTTTCATGACAGTCGGCACGTAAAACAGAATCGGGGTGAATGCAGCACGGTGTTCATCCAGAGCCAGTGCTTGGAAGGCGTTCTTAATATCTGCGAAGTTGTTAGCCATTTGTGAGAATTTCGGGAGAGAAATCATACTGGGAGAAAGTCCGACATTATGCCATTCGGGCTTGTCGGTTCGCGAGATCCATTGAGGCACTTCATACCCGAATAGTTCAGGGAATCCCAGCGCACCAACAGTCTCAAAGACACCCACCACTTCAACATGTCTCGATTCCGGAGTCTGAGCCCATTCGCCCCGACCCGTAGCCTCCCAAACCACATGATCACTCTGCCTTTCCGCCGGCTGAGGATCCGCCGGCGTCCCATCATGCCAACCATAGTAAGCATCACTACCATAAAACCTATCCCCCGTGATAGCAGGATGACTCTGCTTATAAAGTGTCCACACCTCCGGGAAATCCTGAATATCAGTCTTCGAACAAATGCCCAGATCCGAAATCAACCCCGCAATAGCGCGCGCGGTATACGCACCACGCGAGAAACCGAAACACAAAACCTGGTCGCCGGGGTTCCAGTTCAAAACGCAGAAATTGTATGCTTCGATGACGTTCCCTTCGAGGTCTTTTCCGGCGGATACATGGCCGTCTGAGTTCGTGCCGACTCCGGAATCATACCAGACTACTTGTTGCCAGGGGAGGTGGTCGTTATTGTCGATGCCGACGCTGTTGATTGCGCGACAGAGGCGGGTTACGTTGGATGGGATGCTCTCTTCGCCGGAGACGGCCGATTGACCGCTTCCATCGCAGCAGATGATGATACGCTTGCGAGACGGGGAGAAGTTGGACTTGGAATTGTCGCCCATTTCAACGAGGCCGTGGCTCATTGGGGGTGGAGTAAGGAATCAGTATACAAGGATACAAACGCTGATCTTGTGAAGGGATACATGGATTATTTATGCCGAGAGCCTTTCAGCTGAACTCACATGGCTCAGCTGAGTGCCGTCCTGATTGCCACTGGCCTCTCTACTTCTTGTCGTCAGACTCGCTAAAAATGACCGATTTTCTACCGCGGCCCATCAGGCGATCGGGAATCATAGCCTCTTTTGGTCCCAAGTTTGGAATACCCACAGACACTCAGCTTGTCTAAAGTGATCCAGATGCCAGGTGCTGTTTTTATCTGTAGAATGGCGCTTTCATGAAGTCGTCTGAAGGGGAATGAGAATGACTGTGAAGCTACCTAGACAGAGACCGAGACCTGGCGATCATCAACAACTTGGGTGGGGCTTTTGTGCCACACCTACTTCAGACCGCGACGACCGCGAAGACCCGTGGCGCTCCTCAACTAACACTAATGACCTGGGCCGAAGATAAAATATGAATAGTTCGGGGATATTCACGTGGTGCCGCGTTGTTCACGTGGTGCCGCGTTGAAAGCGTACAGGCCAAACTAGGACGTGCATGAACATGAACACCACAAGAGTACTGCGGTGATTAGCGCCGCGGCCATTGCTAATAGAAGTGGCTGTTTGGCCACCGCTTTCTCCTGCGCCCTACTAAACCTAAGACTTCCGATCAATGTCTTAGCATGAATGCCGAATTCATGCTTTCTATTCTCAGCTGGTAGGTCGTACAAACTTCTTTCTTCTTAGGCTCACTAAAGCGCTCATCACTATCGAAGACTGGTATAGCTTTGACTGCTTAGCGCTAGTAACCTGGTCGCGAAAGATCATTAGAGAGAGTTGAGTATTCTAATCGATTTGTCTCGACTTGTCCAGCATCTGAGGTATCTACTCTTAAAACTAATTCATGTGCCAGGAGAGCCCTCAGGGTCATCTCCATCTGTCTCATTGATAATAACAATATCGTACGGTGAACACGGGCACCGATCGGGTTGAGGTAGATACTATTTACCCCGGATCCCCCACAAACGGATATAGAATCTCAAGTCCTAGAATCGGCAAAAGTCAAGATCGCCTGCCGAAAGCCCCGACGGATATACATCCATCGTTGCCCCACCAGACCGCTTAGAACATGATGACCAATGTTACTAAGGCAGGAATTGGCTCCGCGCGGAACGTGGAGAAACCCGGCTATATTCTCTTCCACTGCTTGAATGCTGGGGTTGACGCATGCTAGGAGCTGATTGAATACTGGTTCAGTTCCAGTGACTCCCATATCGGATATAGGGAACAAAAAGGAGGCATGTGAGGGCGTGAAGGAGTAGGGGGGAATCCCGGTGGTAGTAATTCCGCTACGCTGAGTGGGCGGGGAGGTTCATTGCGGGGTGAAGCTCGAGCTCATAATTCCGACCTTTCAAGTCAAGATACATGGGATGATGCATCCCCCACTCCCGCCGGAACTGCCGACGGACAGTAAATTCAGTCCATTGAATATAAACGCATACCCCGGATCCCTCTTAATTCTTCTCTCACCCCTCAAGACCCCATAAACCAGCTCCGTCACAATGGATCCCTCCAAGGTCAAGATCCCCCCCATGAAAAACCTCACGGTTGACAACATCACCGAGAATGTGATCACGATCAATTCCCTTTGCGAAGACCAGCGCATGAAATACGTCCTCGAGCGCCTCGTCACACACCTCCACGACTTCGCCCGTGAAACCCGCCTCAGCAGCGACGAATGGATGACCGGCCTCCGCTTCCTGACCGAAGTCGGCCAAATCTGCACAGACGTGCGTCAGGAATTCATCCTTCTCTCCGATGTCCTGGGTCTCTCTATCCTCGTCGACTCAATCGACCACCCCAAGCCCCCAGGCTCCACCGAGGGTACCGTGCTGGGCCCCTTCCACACCCATGACGCCGAGGAGATGCCTGCGGGCGACTCCATGTCGCACGACCCTAAGGGCGAGCCCCTGCTGGTCGTTTGCAACCTTCATGATACCAACGGTAAGCCCATCGAGGGCGTCAAGATCGATATCTGGGAGACCGACTCGACGGGCCACTACGATGTGCAATACGCCGGACGCGAGGGACCCGATGGGCGCTGCATTATGCGCTCGAATAAGGATGGTATATTCTGGTTCCAAGCCATTACGCCTGTGCCGTACCCCATTCCTCACGACGGACCTGTGGGCAGGCTGCTGAAGAAGTTGCATCGTCACCCCTACCGCCCGTCGCATATGCACTTCATGTTCCAGAAGGAGGGTTACGACCACTTGATCACGTATGTGCTAGTTTGCCCCAGATGATGTTCATTTGACGTGTTTGTACTGACAAAGCTATAGTGCCCTTTACCTCCGCAATGATCCCTACGAAACCTCTGATGCCGTCTTTGGCGTCAAGGATTCCCTCACCGTCGACATTGGCAAGGCTGGACCTGAGATCGCCAAGAAGTATAATGTCCCCGAGGGCCATGCTCTGCTCACCTATGACTTCATACTCGTTTCCGATGCCGAGACGAGCGCCTTGCGCGAGAAGAACTCCAAGGTTGCGCTTGATGCTCTTGGTCGGAAGGTGAAGATCGTGAATGGTTTGCCTGTGCCGGATCTGGATTAAGCATGGACTAGAATATTAAAAAAAAAAAAAAAACTAGGCTAGGCTAGGTACACGGGATGGCTGTACGAACGTGGCTATGAAACTATGACATGACTTGAATATCTTTTGCGTTTCAGATCTCAATGAATGTAAACTTGATGAGTTGCATGAATGGCCTGGCTCAAGTTCCACGTTCCGGTGCATGTGAAGTAGAAAATCTCATACATCACATGTTGCATATCATACTCTCGGATCTGTTGAGTTCCTCCCTGGCTGTGTTGTCACAGATGCAAGATGAGATTGTAGCACGCTTCAAATGCCCCGGGGGAAATGATTGGCTTCTGGTCTGATTGCCTTCTTGTGCGAGGCTGCAGATGAATCTAGTTCCGAATGTACAGACAGTTAGAGTTGTGCACTGTCTCATCCTTACCGTTGAACAAGGATGCAGTGCGACCCTGTCACTAAGTCGGAAGTTGGAGAACTTGTTTGAAGATGATAAAATCTCTCTATGGTTCTTTTAGAAGCCAGCAATCCTAGGCCTTCTAGCACAATGCGTTTTTATCTGTTTCTGTCTGTGGTAGCTTCTTTGTGCTCTGCTCTGGTCATTCCAGATCAAGAAACTCTTGCGGCCATTTCAAAGGCTTATCTACGTCTTCATGGGCATGGTTACTCTCAACCAGTCTCCACTGGTGCAGATAGCCATGATGATGAACCAGACACTGTCTCATGGTGGAGAGTGGTCTCGGCCATAACGAGGGACAGGCGTGGCTCTGCCACCAATCTTGTGTTGAGTCTTCTAGGGCTTGATTCTCGCTTGGATGGGGCTGTCGAGGTTTCACAGTATAGAGATCCCGCTGCCGACGGCGCCAACGACGACCGAGGTGGTGGAGGAGACGACGGGGGGGATGATGATGGGGATGGTGGGGATGACGAGAGACCAGACTATTGCTATCGAACAGGTCCAGGCGAAAGGCCAGGATATGGACAGCCCTTCACCGAGTGTGACCATCGAGCATGTCCGCCAGAGGTATTCTGTCCAGAAGACCACACCATCTGGGAGCTGATCAATGAGAGCGCGAAAACCTCACGACTCGCGAACCTCATGAAGAACACTGATTACCTGGTCAACGTGCTCAACAGTACCACAGCAAACTATACTCTATTCGCGCCAACAAACAGTGCCCTCGAGCGGCTGCTGGATGAAGAACCTCCGACCGAACTGCTGAAACAAATTGAGCACTACCATGTCATCCCTGGTCTTTTCAACACGAATAAGTGTCGACGCCATCAGACACTGCGAACAGCATTGAACGAGTCCTCCCTAGGCAAACACATGCCACAGCGAGTGGTAGTGAGGAAACGCCAAAATGCCCTGCTGCTAAATGGCATGAGCCGCATCGTAGTAGGCGATATCGTGAGTCAAGCCCCAACTCTGTAGAGAATCAAATATTAACAAGTACAGTCCGCTAAAAACGGTATAATGCACCAAATCAACATCCCTCTCTTACCACCTCCAAACACAAGTGCAATTATCGACCTTCTCCCAGCCCACCTCAGCACTTTCGCCCACGGCTTAGAACGCACGAAACTAACCACGCACTTCTGGAAAGGTAATCGCGTCGGCGGAACAACATTCGCCCCTACAAACGCAGCATTTGAGCGCCTCGGACCCCTGGCTACTGCATTCCTGTTATTGCCACAGGGTGAGCAATGCCTGCGGTCTTTGCTGCAGTATCATATCGTGTTGAATCAGACTTTGTACTCGGATGCGCTGTACTCGAAGGGAGACGTGTTTGAGTTTGGCGGAATTGAGTCGAGTGCTTCGGTCCATGTGGGATTGCTGACGGTGTTGAAGGGTCATGCTTTGGATATTGATGTGGCGAGGAGAGGGCCTGGGGTCGAAATTAGGGTGAATGGGTTTGTTCGGGTTGTTGGGCTGGATCTGTTGGCGAGTGATGGGGTACTGCATGTTCTGAATGAAGTGTTGGTTCCGCCGAGGAAGATTGGAGGGAAAGTTAAGCGGGATAATGGAGTGGACAGGATTGGGGTGGAATTGTTGAAGCAGCGGCTGGGAGGGTGCGTGGAAGATACGTCGGCTCGGATGGAACGAGTGTGAGATGCTACCCCTGGTCTACTTGTGTACGGGTTGAGATTGAGTTTCTTCATTCTTTAACTTCTGTATTTCCATGAGATATTGCTGGTAGTTGGCGTGTTTGGCAAAAACAAAATGTAACGGGACCAGACACACTGAAGAACCTTGCCGATGAAAGCAAAGGGGAAGACCGGATCCATTGCACGCCTGTTTATATATGAATCCTGGAGGTGTAGCAATAGAAGCTACCTAAAAACCATCGTAATAATAGCCATATCCCAACATTATCGAACTAGTGCATCCTTCTCGTCGGCTTCATCAGTGCCTGGAAGGAGGACTCGAGGGCCTTCTTGACTTCTTTGAAGCTGACGATGAAGCAGCTCTGCTCGTCACGGCTAACCAGGGTGACCTTCTCGTCAGAACCGGCATCGAGCTTGTTCAAACATGCGAGGATGTGTCCGAGATCAACCACTGGCTCACCCTGGGGGTCCACCTGGTGGAAGACATAGTCCCGGAAGATCTTCAAGAAATATCGCTCCCCGCTCTCGGACCACTGTCGGTCATGCTCGTATTCAGGTCGCTCGTTGACAAGGTTCAATTTTGTCATGAGACGCACGAGGCGGCCGTTCTCAAGCTCACGGCTGAGATCAGATGTGAGTTGATCGTCAAGATGGAGTGCTGAATCAAAGGTTGACATCAACTGCGACGAGATACCCGTAATGAAGATGTCGATTGTCCGCTCCGCATCTTTCTGAAGACCGTTGAGCAGCCAGAAGACCGAGTTCTTCAATTGAGGGCTATAGGCGCGAGTAAAATGTTCCATGGCTTTAGTAGGGTTGTGCATCACGGTAGGAGAGTTGGCCCCCAAAGCGACGATCAATTGCCCGAAGTTGACAAGATCCTGCCGTTGGAGGTCCACAACAGTCCGCTGAGAGTCAAACTGAACGACGTCTAATATCGAACAAGCATTGAGACGGATCCGATTCTTGCCGGTCAACAACACTTTACTGGGCTCTAGCACTCTTGCCGCGAGGCCATTGGTGTGAATTGCCTTCAACGCATTTGCAATCTGAGTCATGTAGCCCCAGATAACCTGCTCAGGAATGTGGGTGTTGTGCCGGGTTCCCTGGAAGCGGTTCCCGGCACCCAGATGCTGCTCAGCCAGCGTTTTGGAGAGAGGATGGTAGTCGGTAACGAAAATGAGCGAACTGTCCTGGAAGCTTCGGCTTGTAAATGCGTCATGGACGGTGACTACACTTCCACTGCACACGCGCTTCCAAGCTTGGACGGATCGAATGGCCTTCTCGTTGGTCAAACGGAACCCTGCGCGAGTTAGCTGATATTGCCTGGTAGGAACCGTAGGGTTTCATACCTTCAAGCCTTCGGAGGACGTAAAAGTTACCGTCCTTGCTCGATTGTGCTTTATAAACCCAGCTCGGATAGCCGAATGTCGCGGCATTCTTCTGATGGCTGAGGTCCAGTGGGACTAGAGAGTGGAAGTAGTCGACTTGGGCGGGAAGTGTTGTGTCTGAAAGAAGTCAGATCAATCTCAGATGATAATTGGTATCCGATCAACATACTAGGTAGGGTTTGCAACGTAGCCGCAGCCTTCTTTTGTAGTTCCTCGCGAAAGTCATTAGGGAGAAAGAGGTCGTGCACGTTGCGCTGGTAACCCAGGGTGTTCTGATTGTGAGGGCCGATTGGCGCATAAAGATGATACTGGACCTGCGCAGGTTGTTAGACAGTCCATGTCACTTCCAAATAGGAACCATACCGGTTGCTGAAAGCCTGTCTGGCTTGCAAAAAAGGCTCCACCCATTGCGGCAGCTCCATCGTGGGCGTACGGATTGCCCGCAACGGGTCCAGCTGCAGACATTGGGGCAGAGGCGACAAAAGGATCAAACCCAGCAGCAGCAGCAATGGCACCATTTCCATTTCCCTGCAGAGGTCCCTGGCAGTAGGAGTTAGCGGTGATCAAGTCAAGGCTGGAGCTGCGGGTTTTCGATGTGCTTGGTTCGGGGACGGGATCGAAAGCATCTGCCAGCGCACTCAGGCTCCGACTGGAGCGCCTGCAAAAAGATACCGGCATTGTGTAACTGAGCAAGCAGAGCACCAAACTTGCACCTTGGAAACAACCCGATCGCAACTAAGTAGAGGTATAACGGAAGGAGCAGCTTACCACGTGAGCACCTTCAAACCCGCCAGGCACAAACTCCTGCACCTCAGCCAACGTCCAGTCGGGGGTTCCTGGTTCCTGCCTCATTGTTGGGGTGCTTGTGTTGGAGCCTTGACTTGTCAGCATAGATACTCTGAGCTCGGGTCGATGGACGTACGCGATGTCGCAGGTCGGGGTTGGAAGGGAGCTGCATTTGCAGCCTTCGGGGAAATAGGATTGGATTTCTTGGGGCCGGTGCCGTTGCCAGAGAGGAGGGATGGGGTAAAGCTGGGCGAGTCCACATTGAATCGTTTCTTGTTACTGAAACTGATCATTAGCGTGTTCTTTTGAAGATACACGGTATGCCTTACCTATCGGACTGATTCGCAGGGTTAAGCTTATGGGGGTCATGGTTAAAAGCGCAACCTAGATAGATGACTTCCAGTCAGACTGAACTATAAAGTGCCACGGCTTTATTATCATTACCTTTATCTTCGTAGCGGCATCGGCCATAGATGGTTACATTGCGACATAATGTATCTTTCGCGTTCTCTGTTCCAATATCTCCGGTAAGCGACGTTCGCGGTTCGGTACCCATCTCCGACAGTTCCATCTAATCGATCTATCGAGGGTGATTCCGGGCGCGAGCTCGTCACGACACACTCACCTCGAGTCTTCATTTTTGGCGATCCCGTCGTGCGACGGGAATCGTCGAGTGGAGGTTTGGCGGACGAGGCCATAATGGATGGCTAATACCGGGACGAAATGGATCAGCGCAGAGGGATCTCCATTGAAACGGGTTTGAAGACGATGCGATTGAGGTGATCGAAAGGATGCCGCATTCCCTGCGAGACACCTATACACTCGGCGCGTTGATGGAAGGGCGAGTCAATGGATGAAACGACGGGGATCGGAGCGATATCAATATCTCGGGCAAGCACCATGCATGTAAGAATAGGAGGCCCAATGCCGGCACCAGATGTCCACCAAAAGCAGATCGGGGGAAGAGCCGATGAGAAAGAGGACGCGGGGCGAACTCGACCCAAGGGGCCGCGCACGGGCCAGGCGGTCAAGCGATAGCCTGGCACCGTTATCATTTGAGAATATGGGACATGGCCATTCCATGGTTACTTAGGTCGCTGATGGTGTTTCAAAAAGAACACGAGACATAAGATATGAGTCCCCAAAACTAAATGCTTAGATATTTCAGATCAAATTACATATCTTCATCGGTGGATGTTGTCTGAGATATATTTAGGCAGTGTATTGTCCATCTACTGCAACAGAATCATATTCTCTCTCCAACCTTGGAAGGTTACTATCTAGCGCACCTGGACATAGTCTTTCACCTGGGAATATTACATCACGATGGTAACCGCATAGTGAGGCCTATAAATATTCACATATCCCTCACTTCATTGATAGCAGGTCCCGGAAGTACCTTGCCTTATCGTGACAATCACCCCGGATGATGTAATTTGCCGATGGCGCCTCCAGGGCCGAACGGGCCATCGGGTCATCTACTTGTAGATAGAGCTGAAAAAGTGTAAATCAAAGTTGTTTAGTCATTCTAGACGCAGAAACAAAATAAGCTTCTGTATATATGTACAAATTTATTGCTAGCCCTGGACAATGAGCGTGGTCCGGCTGTATGCAGGGAAGGCGGTGACCCGGCAGTATACATGTCCTTTCAAGTGCTCCGACAGCGTTGACTTGTCACCTACCCACCATGTCCGCTGCTGAGCTCGATCTCGATCAGCTCTCTCCTAGCGAGAGAACGGCATTGGATACATATACCTCTGTCACAGGTCAGGATCTACCAGAGGCCATCCCGCTGCTGCGCCGATCACAATGGAACGTCCAGGTTGGTGCTCTTCTCGAGCTCCGAGGTAGCTTGCTCATCCCCGCATAGATAGCTATCGCCAAATTCTTTGATGGTGAGGGACCCGACCCGGTTGAGGAGGCTCGAGAGGCAATGCAATCCCCTCCACCTCGACCGGCTCGTCGAACTCAGAACTTGATGTCCGATGACTTTGTCGCGCAATTATCGCCTGTTGCACGCTCCGCAGACCCGGCCCCGCGAGTCGATACTCAACCGGAAGACCAACCCGTCTATCGCCCTCCCTTAATTCTCGCCCTTCTCTTCACCCCCTTTAACCTCGTCTACCGACTACTCTGCAGCTCATTCCGTCTTTTCGGGACGCTGTTTCCCTTCCTCCCGCGGCTGTTCAATGCAACGGCGAATCCCGCTCTACAAGGCGCACGGCGGAATACCACGGGTCGTCGATCACTCGGCCCGAAAGACACAGCGGCTCGTTTCATCCGCGAGTTCGAGGAGGAGTATGGATCGCCCTCGGTGCCATTTTTGGAAAATGGATACAACATGGCCTTGGAGAAGGCTCACCGGGACTTGAAGTTCTTGCTGGTGGTTCTCATATCACCTGAGCACGATGAAACGAGTGGCTGGGTGCAGGATACTCTGTTGGCACCAGAGGTCGTCGAGTTCATTAATGACCCGCAAAACAACCTTCTAGTGTGGGGCGGCAATGTCCGAGACTCCGAGGCATATCAAGTGGCCAACTCACTACGATGCACGAAATTTCCCTTTGTCGCACTGACCGTTCATACACCGAATGTCTCATCGACCGCCATGTCGGTTGTGAGCCGCATTGCAGGCACTACTGCGCCATCTGAGTTTGTGAACCGACTTCGCACAGCCATCTCGACGAATCAAGAGCCATTGGAGCGCATCCGCGCCACCCGTGCCGAGCAACAGGCGTCTCGCAGCTTGCGTGAAGAACAGGACTCGGCGTACGAGCGGTCGCTGGCGATCGACCGGGAGCGGGCTCGCCAACGCCGGGAAGCAGAAGCTGCCCGACAGAGAGAAGAGCAAGAAGCGGCCGAGCGCCAAGCGGCCGAAGAAAAGAGGGAACATGATATAGCCCAGTGGAAACTCTGGCGTGCACAGTCCATCAGCGCGGAGCCAGGAACCGATGTCAAGGATGCCGTACGCGTTAGCGTGCGCTTGCCATCTGGCGAGCGAATCATGCGGCGGTTTGCGCCTGAGGCCGACATTGAGGAAATTTACGCGGTGGTGGAATGCTACGAGGTGCTACAAGATGAGGCTCGGCCCACGGATGTCGTTGAACCTGAGAACTTTAAGCATACGTATGGCTTTTCTTTAGTGTCACCGATGCCCCGAACCGTGTATGGAGTTGCAGAAGGCGGATCAATCCGCGATAAGATCGGCCGGGGAGGCAATCTGTTAGTGGAACCGATCGAAGAGGATGACGAAGAAGTGTCATGATAATCTAAGATAGAGTATCAAATCCTGTCATACCTGACTCGTGCACGGCTAAACTATGCAAGGGGTCTTTTGTTCCGGCCACGGCTACGGCTATAAAATGACCCGAGATCAGATTGTTTAAATAGACCTGCCAGACCTGTCAGATTTCCGACGAGAACGGACGAAACGTGCAAGACACCCCCAAAAAGGACGAAATGAACGGACGTGTGTGTATATGAGTCAGCACGGATCGGAACTCCACCCTCCCGAAGCCACGATTCAAATCGAGTCTCGGAATGGATCTTCCCGGATCCACTTAAAACGTGACCCTGCGTGTCTCCGTGCCATGCACAATTCTACGATTCGGGTGTCCGACGCCACGCATTCCCTGCATGCCTGGTCAGCGGAACGTCGCTTAGGACTACATTAGATGAAGCTATGCCCGATTCCGTTATATGTACTCTTGGCTCAAAAATTCCACTCTGTTCTCCGTATTTTAGATTTTAGGCAGCTCCACGGCCCCGGTTGCTTATCACCGACGGAGACAAAACTTGACGCTCCCGGTCCTTGTAATGCTCCCGTTCCCTGTATTGCTCCCGGTTCCGAACAAACTTCTCCTGATTTTTCCCTCTTATTTATCTTTTCTTTAGTAAACTCCCGTCACTCTTTGATTTTCCTCCTTATACGCCTAATAACCTCCCTAATATCCCACCACTCGCTCTAAATCCTTTTCCTATCGACAACACGTCCTAGTGGATGGTCATCCCATAATTCGTCTACCACTGGGCTTGCAACCCCACTCTTTCTTTTTTTTTTTTTTTTTATATATATAGGCCCCATACTCTAATCAGTCCGGAGTGTGCCCATCATGTCGCTCCTAGGGACTATCAACCCTAATGTCGCCGGGACAAGCTACGAGTCTACGGCGGTCTCGACCGAAGTCCGTCACCATGACCCCGCCGACAGTGTTAGCACCGAAGAAACCTCGTTTGAGAAAACTGGCGAGATTGACGAGGAGACGATCGAGGCCGAGGTTACTAGCCTTGCCCGCAAGCTGACTCGGGAATCAACTCGTTGGGGTGAGGCAGAGAACACCTTCCTAGAAACAAAGGAGGAATCGACCCTCAACCCGGCCAGCCCGAACTTCAAGGCGCGCAATTGGATGAAGAACCTGCTCGCTGTCAAGTCTCGCGACCCCGAACGATACCCCGAGCGCCAAGCTGGCGTCGCTTTCCGCGACCTCAATGTGCATGGATTTGGCAGCCCCACGGATTACCAGAAGGATGTGTTCAACTCGGTCCTGCAGATTGGAGCTCTGGCTCGCCTGGCTACTGGCACTGGAAAGCAAAAGATTCAAATTCTGCGTGATTTCGATGGCTTGGTCAAGAGCGGCGAGATGCTCGTCGTTCTGGGCCGTCCCGGTTCCGGTTGTTCGACGTTCCTGAAGACTCTTGCTGGTGATACGAACGGTATCTACAAGGATGAGAAGTCCTACATGAACTACCAGGGTATCTCCGACAAGAAGATGACCAACCAGTTCCGTGGCGAGGCTATCTACACCGCTGAAACTGATGTTCACTTCCCTCAACTATCTGTGGGAGACACCCTGAAGTTCGCTGCTTTGGCTCGTGCTCCCCGAAACCGCTTGCCTGGTGTCTCTCGTGAGCAATATGCCACACATATGCGAGACGTCGTCATGGCTATGCTGGGTCTCTCGCATACCATCAACAGCCGTGTCGGTAACGACTTCGTGCGTGGTGTCTCTGGTGGTGAGCGCAAGCGTGTCAGTATTGCTGAGGCTACCCTTTGCGGTAGCCCTCTGCAGTGCTGGGATAACTCCACCCGTGGTCTGGACAGTGCCAACGCTCTCGAGTTCTGCAAAACCCTAAACTTGATGGCCAAGTACTCTGGCACCACCTGTGCAGTTGCTATCTACCAGGCCTCCCAGAGTGCTTATGATGTCTTCGATAAGGTGACCGTGCTCTACGAGGGTCGCCAGATCTATTTCGGCCGCACCGAGGACGCCAAGGATTTCTTCACTACCATGGGCTTTGTATGCCCTGAGCGCCAGACCACCGCCGATTTCCTGACCTCCCTCACGAGCCCTGCTGAACGTATCGTGAAGCCCGGCTTCGAGAGCCGCACTCCTCGTACCCCCGATGAGTTCGCCACCGCCTGGAAGAATAGCAATGCGTACAAGCAGCTTCGCAGGGAGATCGAAGAATACGATCAAGCTTATCCTATTGGCGGAGAGTCGCTACAGAAGTTCATTGAATCACGCAAGGCTATGCAGTCCAAAGGCACGCGGGTTCG
This sequence comes from Penicillium atrosanguineum, assembly GCF_028827265.1. Taxonomy (NCBI): domain Eukaryota; kingdom Fungi; phylum Ascomycota; class Eurotiomycetes; order Eurotiales; family Aspergillaceae; genus Penicillium; species Penicillium atrosanguineum. The sequence goes on along the minus strand of NW_026623133.1, from coordinate 3,300,601 downwards.
CTCCCCTTACACGTTGTCTGTCGTTGAGCAGATCAACCTCTGCATGAATCGTGGTTTCCAGCGCCTTAAGGGTGATGCAAGCTTGACCTTGTCCCAGCTTATTGGAAACTTCATTATGGCCCTTATCATCGGTTCCGTCTTTTTCAACTTACAGGACACAACTGAAAGTTTCTATTCGCGTGGCGCCCTTCTTTTCTTCGCTGTCCTGCTCAACGCTTTCTCCAGTGCCCTGGAGATTCTGACTCTCTACGCGCAACGTCCTATTGTCGAAAAACAAGCTCGATATGCTATGTATCATCCGTTCACCGAAGCTGTAGCATCGATGCTTTGCGACATGCCGTATAAGCTTCTCAACGCCATAACGTTCAACGTGACCCTCTATTTCATGACCCACCTTCGCCGAACCCCTGGTGCTTTCTTCACCTTCCTTCTGTTCTCGTTCGTGACTACCTTGACCATGTCCATGATCTTCCGCACTATCGCCTCATATTCTCGAACCCTCTCCCAGGCTCTGGTGCCGGCCGCCGTCTTGATTCTGGGTCTGGTAATTTACACTGGTTTCACTATCCCGCCCACTGACATGCTTGGCTGGTCTCGCTGGATGAACTATATTGATCCCATCGCATACGGCTTCGAGTCTCTCATGGTCAACGAGTTCCACAACCGAAACTTCGAATGTTCCGCCTTCGTTCCTTCCTACCCGACTGCCGCCGGGACCAACCGAGTTTGCTCTGCCAAAGGTGCCGAGGCTGGTTCAACTATTGTTATGGGCGACAACTACCTCCGCGACAGCTTCCAGTATTACAACAGCCACAAGTGGCGTAACCTGGGTATCATGTTTGCTTTCATGTTTTTCTTCATGGCAACCTACCTTATCGGTACCGAGTATATTTCCGAGTCCAAGTCCAAGGGTGAGGTTTTGCTCTTCCGTCGTGGTAACGCTCCCAAGCGCACCGAGTCCGATGATGTTGAAGGATCCCAGTCCGTGTCCACTGCCGAGAAGACCGATGAGTCGCCCAAGGGAGTTTCTGCCAAGATTCAGAGACAGACTGCTATCTTCCACTGGCAGGATGTTTGCTACGATATCAAGATCAAGAGTGAGGAACGCCGCATTCTGGATCATGTCGACGGTTGGGTCAAGCCCGGTACTTGCACTGCTCTTATGGGTGTGTCTGGTGCCGGTAAGACGACTCTGCTTGATGTGCTGGCTACCCGTGTCACTATGGGAGTTGTTTCCGGCGAGATGCTTGTCGATGGCCGTATGCGCGACCAGTCCTTCCAACGGAAGACCGGTTACGTCCAGCAGCAGGATCTCCATCTTTACACTACTACCGTTCGTGAGGCTCTTCGTTTCAGTGCCATCCTCCGCCAGCCCGAGCATGTCAGCCGTCAGGAGAAATTGGATTACGTCGAAGAAGTCATCAAACTTCTGGGAATGGAAGGCTATGCCGATGCTATCGTCGGTGTTCCTGGTGAAGGTCTCAATGTCGAGCAGCGCAAGCGTCTCACCATCGGTGTCGAGCTCGCTGCTAAGCCCCAACTACTTCTGTTCCTTGACGAGCCCACTTCCGGTCTTGACAGTCAAACCTCCTGGTCTATTCTTGATCTCATTGATACCTTGACCGCTCACGGACAGGCCATTCTTTGCACTATTCACCAGCCCTCTGCTATGTTGTTCCAGCGTTTCGATCGCCTTCTCTTCCTTGCGAAGGGTGGCAGAACCGTCTACTTCGGTGACATTGGCGAGAAGTCCTCCATCCTTTCCAGCTATTTTGAGAGAAACGGCGCACCCAAGCTGCCTCTCGAAGCAAACCCTGCCGAGTGGATGCTTGAAGTCATTGGCGCTGCTCCTGGATCTCACAGTGACGTTGATTGGCCTGTCGTTTGGCGGGATAGTCCCGAGCGCGTCCAGGTGCACGAACACTTGGCTGAACTGAAGAACACCCTCTCTCAGAAGCCTATGGAGGCATCCTCAGACGATCCTGCCAACTTCAAGGAATTCGCTGCTCCCTTCACTGTTCAGCTCTACGAGTGCTTGATCCGCGTGTTCAGTCAGTACTGGCGTACTCCTGTCTACATCTACTCCAAGGCCGCTCTCTGTATCCTGTCCGCTATCTACATCGGTTTCTCCTTCTTTCATTCCCCGAACAGTCTGCAGGGTCTCCAGAATCAGATGTTCAGTATCTTCATGCTGATGACCATCTTCGGTAATCTGGTTCAACAGATCATGCCTCACTTCGTCACGCAGCGTTCTTTGTACGAAGTTCGCGAGCGTCCTTCTAAGACCTACTCGTGGCAAGCTTTCATGACCGCCAATATCATCGTCGAACTGCCGTGGAACACACTTATGGCTGTCTTGATCTTCGTCTGCTGGTACTACCCCATCGGTCTGTACCGGAACACTTACGACACCGGCACCCTACACGAGCGTGGTGCGCTGATGTTCCTCCTCATTTGGTCCTTCCTTCTCTTCACCTCGACCTTCGCTCACATGATGATCGCCGGTATTGAGCTTGCCGAGACTGGTGGTAACCTGGCCAACTTGCTCTTCTCACTCTGCCTGATCTTCTGTGGTGTCCTCGCGACCCCGGACAAGATGCCCCGCTTCTGGATCTTCATGTACCGCGTCTCACCATTCACGTATCTCGTGTCTGGGATGTTATCCACTGGTGTGTCTGGGACGACTGTTAACTGTGCAGATGTTGAGTGGCTCCACTTCTCACCTCCGTCCGGTGAGAAATGCATCGATTACATGACTCCTTACATTAACGGCTTTGGAGGATACCTCCAGGATGGAACCCAGAATTCTACCACCGAGTGTTCCTTCTGCAGCGTCAGCTCGACCAACGTTTTCCTTAGCAGCGTCTCGAGTTACTACAAGGACGCCTGGCGCAACTTCGGCATCATGTGGGCGTTCATCATTGTCAACGTTTTCCTAGCCGTTTTCATCTACTGGCTAGCTCGTGTGCCCAAGGGCAACCGCACCAAGACCAAGAGCTCCTAATTTCACTTTCGTCTTTTCCGTTTCTCTCATTTCTGTTCCTGATACCATCAGGTAAAAACCTTGTTATACTCTTTCATGTCAAATAATTTCTTTTGATTGTTTATAGATGCCCATGCTTCCCCAGTTGCATATTTGTTTTCGTTTCTTGCATGAGATTATTTGGGCGTTCATTCCCCACTCTCACCAGTTTACATATTGGAAGTCTTTCTGACCATCAGTCTTAGAAGGCTACATTGGAAATATTAAATAATCCCAGCTCGACATTGCACTTATCAACATTTGAACGTAGAAACTTCAGACTATGAGTCAACAATCAAGACCAAACTTCATCTTAACAAGCTCATGTTCTAATCATATAGCCTCCGTATCCAGCATCTCAAACCAGAAACTACATAACTTCTCCACATCCGTAAACTCTCCTTTACACCTACCTATGCTCTACTTTCTTTCTAACAGTACTAGAAAGAAGGCTAATAATTAGTATATGGTGTAGAGGTGGAATATTGTATACTAACGCGTTAGTAAAGTTTAAATGTTCTGACCTTGCATCTAGTGCCTTCTTGGGTTACCTATGCGTGTATGATTGCGAAAATGTACGTGATATCGAAATTTATGCCCATACTTAACATTCAGGTCGAACCACAGATACTGAGGTATGCTCCTGATTGATCAAAGATTGCGATTTGACTGGACCCGCTATGTAGCCGTGGCCCTTGCCAGGTTGTTCATATTGATACCTACAAATAGCTACGATTAGGCCAAGTAAAGATAAAATATTCAACAATCCATTGATAAAGACATAATATAGACAAGCAAACCCCACTGACGCCAGCGCAAGAACGACCATGAAGGTCAAGAGACAAGAATATCTAAAAAAAGAAAGGAAAAAAAAAATCAACAAATCTACCATGTAAAAGCCTCCTCCGTAAAATCAACCACAGCCCCCTTCCCAATTCTATCTCTCGTAGCAGCGCGCACTTCATCCGCGAACGCTCCAGGCCCACAGACAGAAACGACAGTAGCGCCCACGCGTTTTGGAAGGATCTCATCGAGTACGACGTCGGGACGACACCGGCCCGATAGCATTTGCACCGTTGCAGATGGGGAGATGATATCTGCAGGGCGTCGCGGCTTCGATACAAATAATTTGATTACAAGTATATCGCGACGGCATGGCATGCGCAGGATCTGGTCCATCCACTGGCTGACCCAGGCGAGGTGATCTGTTGAACGGACGGACCAGATCAGGTAGATGCGTCGGGTGGCGGCGCGTGATGTCGAGGCGCGTTCGAGGAGGTCGCGGGTGTATAATAGGTGGTGAGTTATTCCTGCGCCAGCGGAGAAGAGCACGGCTGTCCCGTAGCTAGGCATGCTGACTGGGTGGCTGCCGTAAGGACCTTCGATGTACCCCGGTGCACGGAGGATTTGGCCTGGTTTGCTGCGGGCGAGGTCGTATAGGCGGCGGGTCATGCCTTGGCGGGCGCTGATGACGAGGGAGACTTCTGTTGTTTGGGAGGGTGGGTCGAAGTAGGCGTCTTTGTCGAAAGATTGTTTCTCTAGGGCCGAGGGTGTGACTGCTTTGGCATTTGTGCCGGGTTCGAACCAGGCTATTGAGAATGGGTGTGACATCCACCATGATACGCAGGGGATATAGGCGAAGACGTGGCAACCTGGTGAGATGTTCACGCGGTTTGGGAGATGGAAAGTTACTCGGCATGCTTCGCCGGGGAGAGCTTGGACGGTCATCTTTGTGCTGCCGTTGCGTGATGAGAGGTTCAGGTGCGCGAGCCGGAGGAGGCGCAAACAGCGCTCCGTGAGCCAGATTACGGCGATAGCGTTGGCCCAGCTCCGCTGCGGGAGACTGTCCAGGCTCAGGTGGGCGTATACGCCGAGGAAGGCCAGCAATGCGGCAAGCTGATGCAGATGAAGGAATGTCTCGTAGAACGCATGGCGAATAGGCGAAGGAGAGTGTAAGACCAGGAAGACCATTGCCACGGTTCCGACCATCCCCCAGGCGAAGAATGGCGTGTCTCTGATGCGAGCGAGCGCGGCGGTCAAATTTTGTTCGTCGCATGCGTTCACTGCCCAGGCAGCTGTGTGGGTGATGGCTTCAAGTACGACGATACGCCCCAGCCAGCGATGGATAAGGTTGTATGTATCAAAGCTGATGTGCAGAATGGAAATGAGAGGGTTGTTCCGGGCTGCCAAAAGGAACAGCGGTACCATGTTCAGGACAGCCAGTGTCCCCGAGCGCCCACGGAGCTCTGCGACCAGCGCAGCTTTCTCATTGACACCATAATCGAGGTATAGACAGTAAATCACCTGGCTCGCCAGATAGAAGCTAATCAATATGGTCTGGAACCGAGATGGCAAGGTCCCCATGCCAATTGCAGAGGAGAGCTGGACCTCCCGGTTGTGCCTCTTTTTCCCTAGGGGTGCATATATGATCTGCTTCTTGGCGAATGGCCACCATGATGATTGTTCTTGACTCCAAAAGGTCTGTTCTCTTTTGCTCGCTGACAAGGCGGTCATCTTGCGAAGGTGGGAATAGCTGATCTGGGCTATTCGGCTGCAGAATATGACGAATGCCAGGATGATGACCGAGGAATAGATGATTCGGGTGATGATCACATCGCGAGGCACATCGACACCTCCCAGTCCCCGAGAATACTCGTAGATGTAGGTCGCATTGATTCCGTAGGATCGTGCCGCAAGTTGCGGAGAGGGTGCAGCCATTGGTCTGCCCCTGACGCCTGTCGAGGGGCTGGAACTGAAGGAACGTGAACGAAACTTCCGAAACTCGTGGAAAAGATGCGATGAGCAATGGGGTATTCCAGATAGATTTCTGGCAAGTTAGTCACGGAGCTTCAACCACTGAATCTCATATGTATTTATGGGACAGATGTTTGGTTGATGGGAAATCGAAGGGAATGTGAAGATCAATCGTAGTGACGTTGGGGCAGATAGTATGAGATCACAGGTGAGAACAATGATCCAGTACAAAGGGGCTCGGCAGAAGCTGCTCAATAGGGAACAACGGATAGCTGTCTCTCTCAAAGGCCCATTTTGTTTCTGCCTATCGCTTGACAAGTGGTTGCAAGTGCTGACGGCCTAGGCGCGATAGATGACTGGAGAATCGATATTGCAGTTCACTTGATAGAACCCAAAACGAAGATCGCTAAACAGATGAATTTTGGAACCTAGCAAGAAGTTAGCAGATCGTCAGAGCAAACATCCCGTTGCTTCCCTCACACAGGCATCGTCTAGGGCCCGGGAATGCAACAAGGGGGAAGGGAGGGACCGCCCACGTGTTTTGCGTTCTGGTTTTTTTGCGGAGGCGGATAACAGGCAAAAAGGGAGAGGTAAAGAATGTATGAATCAATCAAGTCACAAAATGAAGAAGCTTCAAGCGATCAACGCTGTGCAGGAACAAAAAACGGAGCTGAAACGAGCGAGGAACCAGCCGATGGACAGGAAGGAAAATGTGAAGAAAAACAGCCTGAGACGAACACCCAAGACTCCTAGGACAGGGGCTACAAATAAGAAGGGAAAAAGGGAGGCATTCGACAGCACACATCCGACGCAGCTCTACACTGCAGCCACCTTGAACTCATTTCTTCACTACGCACCGACGCTAACAGACGTGACAGCAGCCTATCGGTGCGACTCCTCCGATGGCCAAGGGGTTCATCGGTGTTTCCAGCATGCGCACTGTCTCGGTACCTTGATTCCTGGATTGTGATTGGAGTTCGGGGCTGTGATCCCTGCAGATCTGCGACCGGCGTGACGCCGCTTGACCACCGTTCGAGTGTGGCAGCCATAGAGTGCCCAGGCATAGATGTCCTGGAGCTGGCGCCCACTCTCGCACAGTGCCTCAAACGGTGGCTTGGCGCAGGGTTCCACAACTTTCAATTAGAAACCACCATCTCTGTAGCTTGGTGGGTTCAGTCCTGTGGCGCGACGCAAGATTGGAGGAAGTGGTCATGTCCGTGCCGAGGATCGCATGATTTTGTTCATTTCATCTTTTGTGTGTGCTGAACTCTCTATCGAATGACTATGATTGTCAGCAGTGCATAAGCAATGGGTGGTTCTAAACGTAAACGTTCCAAATGTTCCAAATATTCCGAATGTTGAAGCGGAACTGGGAGATTGTCGCCTAATATCCTAGGCCCACTATTGACAGGTGATCCACAGCCCCCAGCCTCGAACGAGGCCCGCCATGAACATGGGCATCTCCGAATAAACCCCAGAAGCGAACCGAATGCGCATGGTGGAATCAATAGTTACCTAATTGGTGGCTTGTCACCAACCCATTTGGGTCTTTTCTCCTATCTTGGCTACCTAGATATGGCAATGCATGGATGGGGGTCTCCTGTTTCATATAAAGTTACCGATTGGAAGCAAAGATTAACCTGGTATTTGATTTGTACAAGTCCAGAATTTCTATTCAAGGCCAGCGAATATCTCGGACCGCCGCTGCATCATGTCCTGCGCAACATTCTATATACAAACATCAATCATAAGACTCCGGGCTTACCGGCCCATCCAGCCACCGTCGACGGTAATCAATTCTCCCGAAACGTAGCTGCTGGAGCCACTGGCCAGGAAAACAACCACACCCTTGAAGTCCTCCGGTTTGCCCCACCGGCCGGCGGGAATACGAGCCATGATACCGGCATTGCGGTTGGAGTCGTTGATCAGCGCAACATTCATGTCGGTGTCAATGTAGCCGGGAGCAATGGCATTGACGTTGATGCCCTTGGACACCCACTCGTTGGAAAGAGCCTTGGTCAGCTGGCCGATGCCGCCCTTTGAGGCCGCATAGGCGGGGACGGTGATGCCACCTTGGAAAGTAAGGAGCGATGCGACGTTGATAATATTTCCGCGACGGCCGGAAGGGAACTCGGATTCATCTCGAGACAGCAAATATGCGCCGAATTCACGGCAGAGGACGAAGACAGAAGAGAGGTTGACTTCGATGACCTGGATCCAGAAATTCCGATTAGTGCCATGTTCAACATACACAAGAAAGCTTGAGAAGTGACTCACCTCATCCCAGTCCTCATCAGGGAACTGATGACTCGGGTGTCGCCGTTGGATACCGGCGCAGTTCAAGAGAATATCGGGCTTGAGTCCTTGGCTAGTCACTGCGGGGACAATATCCTTGACGGCCTTGCGATCGGACAACTCTGCGACGTGAATGTATACCTTGCGACCAATACGGCTCTCAATTTCGTCCTTGGTAGCAGTGTTGGAGGCGTCTCTCTGCACGAGGATGATATCGGCACCAGCCTCCGCCAGGGCAAAGGCCATAGCCTGGCCAATGCCACGAGTGCCACCGGTGATGAGCGCGGTGCGCCCGCTCAACGAGAAGAGAGATAAACCAGTTGCCATTGTGTGATTTGTAGAAAAACAGAAAAACCGGAGGGGCAATCGATCCAAATAATAGCTCGCGATGACGGTGTTTTACCCCACGCGCGGGGCGCTGGAATCGGTCATTTCCGTTGCCGACCCAGTCGCCGACGGCTATTGACCTTTGACAGGATCTCGTGGCATGACGGGATGATCTTTGGAACATTATGGTCGGGAACAATTTACCAACTCGATCATGGAGATGGACTTGGAATGAACAATATAATGGATTCGAAAGTGCATAGTGTAAAACACAGTACTGTGTAGACCGAAGATGACTTCCCCACATTTCAAAACCTTAGTAAGAGCTCCTCCGAGGGCCTCGAGCTTCTACTGTCGGTGGGTCAAATCGGCCTTTGTGCTTCTCACCTACCCCGGGGTAAGCATGTCGCATCAATCCTAGCGGCCAAAGATGGAGTCTCCGTCTGATGCGCCCTCCAAGCGGGCCGATGTCGTCAAGCGCGTCTCTCGGGCCTGTCTACATTGCCGTCAGCGCAAGTCGCGCTGTGACCTGTACGCCCTTCCCCGGATCTGCACCTGTGAGAACCCGCTAACCTCGCGCATAGCGATACAAATGGCAATCCTGGCAAGCCGCCGTGTCAGCGCTGTGTGCGCGAACATCGCGAATGCGTCCTCGGCGGCTCTAACCGAGGCGGACGCCGCATTCGCAAGAACAAAATCAAAAACTTCACACCGGCGGCTGATCCATCACCTAGTAAGGACTCGGAGGAGACTTCTAGTCCTGCGGATTCTGAAGCGCGCCGTGCACCATCTGCATCTGCTATATCGGTATCCTATCCCGGACCAGTCGTCTTTATGCCCCCCAACCCGCCGGCTTCAACCACCGCGGTTGTGGAAGACGATGATGCTTCAATTGGATCTGTTCCGCGAAATCCATCTGATGCCTGGCAATGTCTGACAGGTATCGCCACCCACGGCGCCCCGGCTCCCGAAGTGCGCGGCCACCGTGCACGGTCGGAGTCTGGTGGATTCTCCACATTCAATGGCCTGCGCAACGGCGTTGTATCCGATTTTAATGCTCCAAATACCGGTATTAGAGCGTATCGACTGGTCCAGTCACGGTCTCTAGACCCTGGCACTGTTTGGCAGCTTGTTACTCGTTATGCGGAAAACTTCCACCCATACCTCCCATTGGTTCCACGGAGATATTTTGAGCGCACCGCACTTGACGATTTTGCCAACAATGAGAAATACCTCCTCACTGCTGTGCTTACAATTGCGTCTAAAGATCTTGTCGACCGACCCGAGATCCACGAATACTGCTCAAAATACATGCACGAGCTAATCTCAGGCATTGCCGCGGGTGCAGACTGTGATGTTGAAGCAGTCGAGTCTCTTCTGTTACTAGCCGAGTGGGAACCCCAAGGCCTGCGTCCTCGCATCGAGCGTGTGGGTCGTGGAGAAGAGGACCGAGCTGCGTGGATGCATGTTGGACTCGCATTGCGCTCGGGTTATTTCATCGGATTGGATCGAACATCCTTCCGAGGGGATCCATATGGAGACCAAGAAACTGAGTCTCGTCGAAGATTAGCCTGGGCTAGCTGCTATGTCTCTGATCGATTGATCTCTGTGCGTATTGGACGTGCTTTCTGGTCGCGGGGTCCAGGTCCGATGACTGGCCTTGTTAGCCAGGACTTCCCTTCGCTACAGCCAGCAAAAGAGGGCGATGAGGATTACTCCAAGATCTTCCAGGCTATGTTGGATCTGACGCAGCTGTACGGAAATGTGCATGAAGTCTTGTATTCTGGAATGCGCACCAGCAATCAAATGATGCTGATGGGAGACTACGTGAAGTATGTGGATGATTTCCGACTAGCTATCCTGCGATGGAAGTCTCTTTGGGGACCTTTAGACTGTAGGATACCCATTCCATGGTATTGGCGCTTCAAACCTAACCATATACAGGCTCGGCCCCTATGAAGGCAACATTGCAGCTGTCATACGAATATTTGCGGCTATATACGACTGCATTTGCATTCCAGGCTGCGATTTCTCAGACTTTGGCGAAGCCAAAGACTAGTGCAAACTCACACCGGGAGGAACTCCGATCAACATTCAAGAATGTGGCTTCGATGCAAGATTCTCGGTTCATCTATGAGTCGGTTGATGCGGCTAAGGCCTATCTGACCATTCTCGTGGACTCCGTAGATCCTGAGAGGCATTTACATTTCATGCCACTCCGGTTCTATTTGTGAGTTTCTAGCAGGGCCCATTGCATGGAACTTCGCTGATCAAGCTTTAGATATGGCATTTACTCTGCTGTCTTCCTCTACAAGGTGAGTTCGTCGATACCTAAATTTGCAGAGGTTCGCTAACCTTCCATAGGCTCGTTCCTTTGGAATGATGGTTCCTTCCGAAGAAGCCAAGGTCCAAGGGCTTGTCGCTCGAACCACAGAAGTCCTCAAACAAGCTAGTGCAGGCCCCGATGACATCGGAGCGCGCTACTCTCACCTGCTGGAGCTTTTGTGGAAAACAAAGCCGTCCATCTCGACGGCCGCCACAAATACCCAGCAAAACAGCGACTTTATGCAAACAGCTCTACCAAACTCAGTCTCTGACACATATATGGATTTCAGCCCTGCCAACGACTTTTCCTGGTTGGATCTGGAAGCCGTGGGTGATTATGTATCTGGAGACCCAATACCGGGTGGCCTACTAGGTCTGGATGCCTTCCATAATACGACCGACCCTTACCAGCCCGGACAAGAAAGGCCACAAGTTTGGCAGCAATCTGCGTGGCTGGGCGATATGAGTAGTAACCTTCTGTTTTAAGCGCTAGCCGATTTGATGATGATCAAAAGCCGCCGGGCGCTACGGCAAATGATGCGGGGCTGCGGAGCTCCTCTCGGAGAATACCCCGACCACCGCCAGAGGGGTAACCGAGGCCAGCACGAGCCCTTCTTGAACCACATCACTCAATCTTGAGTCTCAGAGAGATCATATTTGAACTCTTACTCCTCAAATATTTCTTCTGCAAAATGTCACTCAACGAGATCCGCGGGCGTCTAGCCCTAATTACCGGCGCATCTGGAGGGTAAGTCCCCGTAAATTGGTCTCCCACCCCCGCATAATACTATACCACCAAAAACAAACTTGCTAACATTGGTGTTTGACTCTTAGAATCGGTTCAGCCTGTGCGCACCAGCTCGCTCAACATGGAACCCACCTTGCCCTGACATACGCGACCAACCTGGATGCAATGAATGCGATTGTCGCAGATATACAGTCAAAGTATTCAGAGAACAATCTCCGTATATCCATTCACAAGGTTGATGTTGGATCAGCCGATCAGATCGAAACCATGTTCCAGCAGATCGACAAGGAGCACGGTCAACGGCCAGATATTCTCGTCTCCAACGCTGGTCACGGCAAGCGGTTCCCCAATATCTGGGAGATCGAACTTGAAGAGTTCGACTATACCCTCAATGTCAACCTCCGCGCTTCATTCATACTCGCCAAGGGTGTTGTGGAGCATATGAAGAATCAGCGCTGGGGACGCATTATTTTCATGTCCTCAATTGCCGCGCAAGGTGGAGGTATCAATGGATGTCGTGAGTTCACCCCTCTCTTCCGCGCTGGCTCAATTTTAACCCAAGAATAGACTATGCCGCTTCAAAGGGTGGCCTCACCGGCATGATGAAGAACCTGTCAACCCGCCTAGCCGAATTCAACATCAGCGTCAACGACGTTGCTCCTGCGATGATCGGCGACACGGGGATGATTCCCAACGCAGCGGCAATTCCCGAAGTCGCAGCTGGTATTCCTTTGCAAAGACTGGGTACGCCCGAGGAGACGGCAAATGTAGTCACAATGCTGTGCAAGACTGGGTATATGACAGGCCAGAGCCTCCTGCTGGCTGGGGGGTTGAAATAGGCTGTAATTAGCATTTCAAGTACAAACCAATATAATTACCCATCTACATACCAATTTGCGCCTTCACCAATACCATAAAGTAACTTCTTCGTAGACGGTATATTACATTTCATCCTAATGCATATACACAATTTTGATTCTCACTATGCACAACATTCCCTACTTTCACAATGGGTATTTTCAAGTCATCATCATCATCATCATCACAAAATCAATCTCCACAACACTTTACAAATGGCTCTGAGTCTTGTTCTCAATAATCACCTTGACAACAGGGTTACCGCTCTCATCAACGCCCTTTCCAGCGAGCGTGAAGGCACGCTCACCCTCCTCAAGCGGCAAGCGGTGCGTAACAACCTTCTCCTCCACGGTCTGCAACTTCCCACTCGCCAGTAGAGCAATAGCTGCCGGGTAGGCATTGCCATCGTACCGGAAGACACCGATGATATCGACCTCGCGCAGCGCGGCGGCGCCGACAGGAAGGGTCTGGATGGGGTTACCCATGCCGATCTGAACGAGGACACCTCCTGGGGCGGAGGCGTAGATACCAGCTTGAACGCAGGCGGGCACACCGGTGCAATCGTATACGCGGCTGAAGCCAGACACCTCAGGGCTACCTGCAACATTGGCAGCCTCTGTGAGGGTAGCAGCGACGCGCTGGGCATTTGCAAGCGCATAGGCTGTCTGGTCGGCGTGAGGGGCATCCTTGGCAGGGGGAGGGTTGGCAGGGTCGCCGCGGGGGATGAGGGCAGTCTTGAGGCCGAGGCCGAGGGAGGCGGCGATCTCAAGACGCGAGGAATCAATGTCTGCGACGACAATGGATGTGAAGTTCTGCGAAGTAGCGAGGGCTGAAGCAACAAGTAGACCGATGGCTCCTGCGCCGAAGACCAGAGCAGCTGTGCCCTCGCCTACACTGCTGGCGATTTCAACCTCTTCCTTGGTAGGCGGGTGTGAGCGGCGTACGGCGTGCAAGCAGACGGCCAGCGGCTCGACGAGCGCACCGCCAGCGTTGGAGACATTGGATGGCAGAGGGTGGCACATGGCAGCCGGGTGGTTGGTGCGCTCCATGAGGGTACCGTCCAGGTGGGGGAACATCTTTGCGCTGCTGCGGAACTGCATGTTTTTGCAGATGTTGTAGCGACCCTGCTTGCACAGGGCGCACTTGCGGCACGGCAGACCGACCTCCAGGGCTACACGGTCGCCGACTTTGAGGTCCGTGACTTCGGGGCCGATAGCCGTCACGGTGCCGGCGGACTCGTGGCCCAGACACATAGGCTCGCGCACGACGAAGTCGCCATTGCGGCCGTGGCTGTAGTAATGGAGGTCAGAGCCGCAGAGACCGGTTGCTTGCACGGCGACTTGGACGTCGGCGCCCACCGGCGCCGGCACAGATCGTTTCTCCTGTGTTGTTATTAGTCGAGGCTTTTTTTAGTAGAGCGAAGCTCGGAGCTTGGAGCTTACCAGACGGAGATCCTTTGCGCCGTGGAGGACGAGAGCGGTAGCTGATGTTTCTGTGGCCATGATGAAGATGTGTAAGAGATGAAGAAATCAATTCAGCAATCGCAAATTGTTAAAGGTCTTGAAATCGGCATCTGACTCCGAACAAGGCGTTCCCCTCTCCCCCACTTGACATCGTGGGGGAGATGTGACGCGCTGGTGGTTACGCCGGGACCCACGGAGAAAGTCCGGGGCGGCTTTTGATCTCAAAGTGGCAGGTTTCAATAGCCGGTGTGCTGGCGCGTGGGGGTTCCTATTGCATCATTTGAAGTCGTACGAGGAAGAGAGATGGAATGAATAAAACATGTACAGCATATAGTATAGCTAGACTAAATTATCTGGAAGACATTAGTATTGGAAACATCATATAGCTTCATTTGCAAAAGTAGAAAAATAGAAAGGTCGGACGTTGCTTTCCCACGTCTTCTCCACGCGACATTCGCCGCCGCGGATAATATGCGGGGGTTCAACTTGTTACGGAGCTCCGCCAGAATTTCAGGCTTTAGCCATTTGGCACTTTCTTTTTCTTCCATCTCTTTCAAATCACATCTTTGCCTCATAGCTGTCTACCCATCCTCAATTTCCTAGGTATGGTTGCGCTTCGCTACCTAGCATCATGGCTGCATCTGATCGCGTCACAGAATCTACAGAATGCCTTCCCAAGCTGCCCTCCTCATCGGAGGCATCACGCATGCGCGCAAAGAGTGGGAGAGCCTCTCTTCTATCCTCAGTCTTAAGGTAAGATCGATACGTTTACGCGATCATCCGTATGGTTAGCTAAATCCGTGGACAGGAATTCCCTACCGGCACCCGCGAAGAGTTCATCGCAAACTGCAAGGCGGGGCAATACGATGATGTTATCGCAATCTATCGGTCCAATACTTCTAATAAGGTGTGTAACTTGGATTTTTGTCGCGCAAACTCCCCGCGCTGACCTTCGATTAGTATACCGGCCCCTTTGACGCCGAGATGCTCGCCGTTCTGCCCCAGTCGTTGAAGTACATTTGCCACAATGGAGCTGGATATGACAATATCGATGTTGCAGCTTGTACGCAGAGGAATATTGCTGTGTCCAGCACTCCCGTCGCGGTTAACAATGCTACCGCCGATGTGGGGATCTTCTTGATGATCGGCGCTTTACGCCAGGCTTATGTTCCTATTGCGGCTCTGCGCGCCGGTAAGCTTGCATATTCACAGCGACAGCTGTTGAATTGGAATCGAAGGGGGAAAAGCTGACTGTTTTACTTAAAATAGGACAATGGCAAGGTCAGACTACTCTGGGAAACGACCCCCAGGGCAAGGTCCTCGGTATTCTAGGCATGGGCGGCATTGGACGGGTAGGCGATCCCATTTGAAGAAATTGAAAACCATCACTAATTAGAAATCTAGGAAATGGCTACTCGGGCCAAGGCCTTTGGCATGAAGATTCAGTACCACAACCGCTCCCGCCTCCCCACCGAGCTGGAGGCCGGTGCGACGTATGTCTCGTTTGATGAGCTTTTGGCCAACTCCGATGTGTTCAGTTTGAACCTGGCCCTAAACGCTTCCACACGGCACATCATTGGAGCCACTGAGTTTGGCAAGATGAAGGACGGTGTAGTGGTTGTCAACACGGCGCGTGGAGCCTTGATCGATGAGAAGGCGCTGGTCGCAGCACTCGATTCTGGAAAGGTAATTGACGCTCGTATGATTATTCAATAAATAAAATACTAACCAATTAATCACAGGTCCGCTCTGCTGGTCTGGATGTGTACGAGGAAGAACCCAAGATTGAGCTAGGCCTGGTTAACAACCCCAGGGTCATGCTGCTGCCCCATATTGGCACTGCGACCTTCGAGACTCAGAAGGAGATGGAGATCTTGGTGTTGGATAATTTGAAATTGGCGGTCGAGAAGGGTGAGCTGATTACCCAGGTTCCGGAGCAAAAGAAATAGATTTAGACTTAGAGTATACAGTAACAGTAACAGTACTTGAATAATGCGACTTCGAAGATTTCATGGTTCAATTTTAGCCTCAGGCACAAATGCAGAAAATAGCATGACTAAGCAGATCTATATTACGTAATACCATGTCACCCAAAGAGGTTAGTGTTAGGGCTCGCTTAGGGCCCGCGTGCCAAGAGCGAAAAAAACCGCACCAAACTTGGTGTTCAAGCGTTAGCGGTCGAAGACGAAAAGCGACAACATCAATCCGACACCGAGGACCATCGACTTCCCCTCGTCAACTCCTTCAAGATGGTGAGTTTTGCCCGCCCTCATCTTCAGATTCTCCGAAACGCAACCTGCAGAGTCCAGTCTCTGTCCAATTCGTCTTGAATCTTGGATATGCAAGATCTGCCGCTTCGACGAGAATCACCACCTCCCCGGCGCCAACATGATTACTGACGACTATCCTTCGTCCTACAGGTCCGTTACGCCGCCCAGGAGATTTCGAACGCTAAGAGCGCCCGCGCGCGGGGCTCTTACCTTCGCGTCAGCTTCAAGAACACCCGCGAGACCGCTCAGGCCATCAACGGTATGAAGCTGCAGAAGGCTCTGACTTACCTCGACAACGTCACCAAGAAGTCCATGGCTGTCCCCATGCGCCGCTACGCCGGCTCTACCGGTCGCACTGCCCAGGGTAAGTGCCCTCGAGAAATTTTACATGCTGGATTCGTTTGGTGGCAACGGTGTCAAGGAGTTCCGTGAGGGGCAACTGGAGGCATATCGTCGAATATTTCGAATGTGTGGATGTTCAGGAGGCCTTCCGTGTTGATTTAGAGAGGAACTTGGGGTCGTTTGGGGTGCCACCGTTGCCGCTAAAAATTTCAGTGTGGGATCGGACCGGGAACAAATCGACTGACAATTTCTGTCCACAGGCAAGCAGTTCGGTGTCTCCAAGGCCCGCTGGCCCGTCAAGTCCGCCGAGTACATCCTCGACCTCCTCAAGAACGCTGAGGCCAACGCCGACACCAAGGGTCTCGACACCTCCAACCTGGTCGTTCAGCGCATCCAGGTTAACCAGGCTCCCAAGGGCCGCCGCCGTACTTACCGTGCCCACGGTCGTGTACGTTTCTCCGACTTAGCTATTTTCTTTCCCTCTGAGCATCCACTAATCGGCATCTAGATCAACCCCTACATGACCAACCCCTGCCACATCGAGCTCATCCTCACCGAGGCCAACGAGGAGGTTGCCAAGGCTCCTGCCAAGAACAAGGCTGGTCTCACTTCCCGCCAGCGCGGTGCTGAGCTCCGTCGTGCTATCCAGGCATAAACGGATCGTCGGGATGGGGATTGAAAAAGGATTGCGGTGGACGGATTGACCGGAGTTGTGCGCATCTGTATGTTGGAACGGAAATGATACCGGATCATACAAGATTTTCTTAAGGTCATGGCACCAAATACAAAAAGTTTAAAGCGCGACTCCGGTCGATGGACTTAGGTTTCTGTACTGCCCGGTTCGATTCATGATACAACGTGGTTCTTCTTCTGTGACTTGTCCAAGTGTATCGTGATACCTCCAGATGTGTTTCATTGGCACCGGTCTGGCGTCTGAAATAATTTTATACGTTTCATGATTCAAGACGGATCGGTTGTTGTCCGTAGATAAAGCACGACACTATGCCCAGAATAGTCCCCGACTGTGCAATGGAGCCCCAATCCAATCAACATGGACGATTAGCGGGGGACGTGCGGGGTCAGATGTAGGATCTAGCTTAAATAGAAGGTGTCTGCTTGTCTCTAGGACCAATTCGCTTCCAAGTACACAATGTCTCGACTATCAGACTACCGTCTTCTGTGCTTCGATGTATACGGCACTCTCATCGACTGGGAAGGTGGCATCCTCGCCGCCTTGCAGCCGATACTGGCGCGCACCAATGCCCATTTCTCGCCTGAGGAGCTCCTCAGAGTCTATCACGAGTTTGAAAGTGAGCAGCAGCGTCTGACCCCAGACATGCCCTACTCGCAGCTCCTCTCAGCTATCCATCCCCGTCTGGCCGAGCGCCTTGGCCTGGATATACCTAGCGAGGAAGAAAGCAGACAGTTCGGCGAATCGGTGGGCAGCTGGCCTGCCTTCCCAGATACAGTGGACGCACTCAAACGCCTCTCGAAGCACTACAAGCTCGTGGTCCTCTCGAACGTCGACCGGGCCTCTTTTGCACAATCCAATGCGGGCAGTCTACAAGCCTTCCCCTTCGATCTGATCATCACGGCACAAGATATCGGCTCGTACAAGCCAGACCGGCGCAACTTCGAACATATGATAAGGGCCGTGCAGGCCGACTTTGGCGTTGAGCCGAGCCAGATCCTGCAGACAGCGCAGAGCCAGTTTCATGATCATCAGCCTGCACGGAAGGTGGGGATCAAGAGCGTGTGGATTGAGAGGCCCGGGGCCATCATGGGGAACCAAGATGATCCCATCTTTGATTGGCACTTCGACACACTGGGGGAGATGGCAAGTGCGCTGGAACAAGAATGAGAAACGAGAATGAACGGATTAGACTCTGGCCAAAGTGTTGCTGCCTGCGACTCAAGGGAGACGATGCTGCAGAGACGTGGATAAAGGGCTTGGCACGGTCAATTAGGCTGCCTCAGCCACACTGCTGGCATCATCACTTTGGTTTCACATTTTCACATTTTCACATTTTCATAGTTGTGCAGGCTCGTTCTATACAGATATTCATTCAGGGTAACTATAAATCAAGGGTCAAACTAGCACGGGACACTAGGACATTGGGTCGGGTAAATATAGATGCGCCGGGGCCGCGAGAAGAGCCGCAGAATGCGAAAAGGGAAAACGCTAAAATAGAATCGTGGATGATTGACATTGTACTCGTGTACACGGGACGACGTAGGCTCAAGTCATCCCTTGGAACTTTGCCACGCCTACTCTCATCTCGCATACAAAGCTGGCGCCTTCAGCCCATCTCCCGGTCGAAAAACAGCACTCCGGGCTTGAGCATAGACCCTGCGCTACTCTGCACTACTAGGCGAACTCACTAATTTAGACCCTACATCTTCTGGCCCCCGGTCTCTTCTGATTCTTTTCTTTTCTTTTTTTTTTTTTCCCTTACTCCCGACTCTACTACCCTTTGACTCGCATTATGAAGCGCTTTTTCAAGCGACCAGGAACCAGTGAGTGCTTTCTTCGACACACCCCCGCAAACACCGCTGACCGCCAGACTCCGGTGAGAGTACCCCGGACCATGCCGAGGACTCGCCTGAAGGCATTCTCCTGCGAGAGATCGTTTGTCTTCATATCGCCGATCGCATCACTCTCCGCTAATTTCGCATACAGGCCACTTTCTGTGAAGCTCCTATCAGCGGGCCTTCGGTACGTGAGCGGACACGCAATGACAAGAACCCTCATGACTGACCAATTCTCTACCAACAGGGCAATGAATTCGTCCACCTACCCAAGATCGTCGAGAGCGCCGAGTCGAGTCCCGCCGCGGCGAAGGAAGCTGCCGCCCGCATTCGCAGATACCTGTCCACCCCGAACAGCACTCCAAACAGTACCCAGTACAATGCGATCATGCTCATGCGCATTCTCGTGGATAATCCCGGCCATAGCTTCACCCGCAACTTCGATGCCAAATTTGTCGCCACCTTGAAAGATCTTCTCCGCTACGGACGGGACTGGCATGTCCAGCACTACCTGCGCCAGTATCTGAATACGCTTGAGGGTACCAAGGCCGACGACCAGGACCTCCAATTGCTTCTACAGATGTGGGCAAAGGAGAAGACAAAGAGTAACCGGAACTTTGTAAGGAACGATGACCAAGGGAAGGAGGGGTCGGAGTAACTGACCCGGGTTGGTAGATTGACCCATTCCCCCAGGCAAGCAACAACCAGGCACCTGCGGGATATCCACCTCAGAACAACCGTCCTCTCCATCCTCCACCCGGCAATCAATTACCAGATGCAGGCGAACTCGCAGCGCGTGTTGAGGAAGCACGAAACTCGGCAAAGCTGCTCACGCAGTTTGTCCAGACAACGCCACAAGCCGAGCTCGAAGAGAACGATCTCATCAAAGAGTTCGTCGACCGCTGCCGAACTTCTTCACGGTTGCTTCAATCCTTTATTCACGCCACCAACCCATCTCCTGACGAAGATACTCTCCTCACTCTCATCGAAGCCAATGACGAGATCTCCGTCGCCATGTCGCAACAGCAGCGTGCTATGCTAAAGGCCCGCAAAGCCCGCGGCGCCTTGAGCCCTACCTCCTCCAATGTCAACAGTCCCTCTCCCACCACCAGCGAAAACGTTGCTTCTCCTAGCCCGCGTCCCGCCTCTTTGGACCCGGGATATCGGTTATCCAGAAGCCCAGAGCAGCAATCTGCGCCGCTCGTCGAGCTTTCCTCCATGTCTGATACAGTGATGTCCGGCGGCCGGCCAAACGCACCGAGAACCAACACTACTGAATACGACTCTGCCGATTTCGAGGTGCAGAATCCCTTTGCTGATGACTTTGCTGCGAGTGAGGGCAATGAGCGGCGCCAGCATCCTTTGATGTCGAATCCGCCTGAGACACGGGTGTCTTTCCCGCCCACGGAGCATGAGCGTTGAGTTTAGCTGCTAGTATGTACTGTAGCTGGTGTTTGATACCCCGTTCTCCCTTCCATCATATGCTACATCCGTTTTTCTTTGGTTCGAATTTGATTGTGTGGGAGTCTTCGTCTGAGTACTGTTCATTCTGTGATACCTTGGGCTTCTAGTTATTTATGTCTGATTCTGAACCAACCGTGCTTTCAATAAGTAGTGATTAGGCTCAGAGTAGACAGGATTGGTCCTACCTATTGTATCATGCTTCTCTAAAGATATCTTGCCCTAAAGAGACCCATCTTAAAGTCGACTTGTGACTCACATCTATGGACTGCTTCTCTTGTACTTTTGCATCGCTAGTGTCTTTTTGGCCACAGAACATCTCTCTGCCTTCCACAATCTTTGCTAACCGAAATCGCCAATATATCAAGAATGATTGATCCAGACTATCAATCGAATCTGAGGTGACGCGGGCCGACACGACCTAGAGTCCATCACTGTAGGCCTGGAGCTTCTTAGGTTTCAGACTCCCAGTCTGCAAGGTCCGAACCAACCTTAATCAAAGTCGACGGGTCGGTTCGAGGCTGAAAAGGGAGAGGCGCCCGAGAATTAGCCGTGTTCGAGACCCACGTCGTTTTCCATGTGCACAAGCTTTTACTTCAAACGTTGTACATGACGCGCCCAGGTCGTTTGCACAGAACATCTAATTTTCAGGCACATCATCAGCATCTCTGCTAATTCTCCAGCAATCACGTTCTCCGGTACTCGTCTCTTTTTCACCGTGCTATCAACATGAAACTCGGACTATCCCTGCTCGGCGCGTGGGCCAGCCTTGGCAAGCCCTAACAGGAACGTCCGGATGCAGCAATTCACTGATCCAGATAGGGCCGAACAGCAAAATTTCCGAGGTTTTGGCATCTGGCAACACCGCTGGTCTCACCAGGCACCTCCCTGTGGATATATGAGAGGGGGTCAAATGTTTCAGAGTGACCACTAGGTGCATTTGTCCTCAATGACAGCTCCAAATGTGGACACCCACCATTCACCTGCCCTGACTCCTGTCTGTAGTTAATTGGGAAGGACTCTGGCAGAATCAAGATCGACAGATGCCGATGGCGTGCGGTTGTCTATATAAACAGCCCAGTCCCAGCGCTGCCGGGCCCTGACATCAAGCTGGCCTATCTCTTCTGAACTTCTTCTTTTCTCTTTGCCATTCTTTCTCTCCGGTCTGGGACCGTGCAGTCTTTTCCACACTCGCTATATACTTTTCACGGTACTGGTTTACCGATTTCCATTCCTTCGCCGGTCCTCTATACATCCTTCCAAAATGAAGCAGTACACTTCCATCGCGGCTTTTGCCGGTCTTATCTCCTTGGTCAATGGCCACGGCTTTGTCACCAGCCCGACTGCCCGGATGCCCGGTGCCGCCATGAAGGCTGCCTGTGGTGACCAGGTTGAGGTCAACCAACTGTCCGACAACTACGGCAACATCCAGGGCGAGCTGCAGGTCGCCGCCTCCCAGAGCGATTACAACGCCGAAGAGTGCGATATCTGGCTCTGCAAGGGCTACAAGTTCGCCGACAACAAGGACAACGTCTACTCCTACACTGCAGGCGAGACCATCGACTTTACTGTTGCCATCCACGCCCCCCACACCGGTGTCGCCAACGTCTCCGTCGTTGATACCGCTTCCAACACCGTTATTGGTGATCCGCTGATCTCCTGGTCTGTCTATGCTTCCGTTTCTACCGGAGTCGCCGCGAACAACACCGACTTCAGCGTTACCATGCCCACAGATCTTGGTTCAAAGTGTTCTACTGCTGGGTCCTGTGTGCTCCAGTGGTACTGGTACGCCGAGTCTATTGACCAGACCTACGAGTCCTGCGTCGACTTCACTGTCGGTGGGTCCAGCTCCAGCTCCGGCTCCAGCTCTAGCGCCGCAGAGGTCAGCTCTTCCGCTGCAGTCTCCTCGTCCTCGTCAGCGCCCGCTTCCACGTCTACCTCCGAGGTTGTCCCCACCACTGCGGTTTCCTCTGCTGCTGAGACCTCCGCTGCCGTGGAGACTTCGACTCCTGCTGTTGTTGCTACCACCACTTTCGCGACTCAGGCTCGTGCCTCTGCTGCTCCCTCAGGGCAGGCCGAGTCAGTCACCACTTCCGTGACTGCCACCGCTGTTACTTCCAACATGGCTATCCCTACCAGCGGCACTGATACTGAGAAGCTTGGCTGGGTCGAGAGTGTGTTCAAGTACCTCGTTAACAGCAACTAGGTGTGTTGAGAGACCCGCTTTTAAAGATATAGGTCTATGGGGGGTTATAGAGCTTTTCTAGAGCTAGAGATAAATCCAATGCTATTTCTGGCTTCGTCCACTCTGAAGATTGTTCGAGTATGGAGAAAAATAGCCTTTTGAAAGGTTCTGACTATGGACCCACTTGTGTACATGTAACGTCGCTTTTCGATGTGCCAAGGCGCAGCCAAGATGCAGGAGATATGCGGGCAAACCTTCCGGACAAGTGTTCGGGTAAAGCCTGTGAAAACCATAGAGATTTTCTATTTTTCTGGGGAGAAGAGAGGTGTAAATCGTAACTCGTCGGTAGGATTCCTATGGGGTTGACTTTAAGATGAGATAGTTACCGTCCGGTGGGAGATCTTCGCGATTCGATAAGATAAGCACAGCCACCCTCTAGTTTTTTATGTTCCTGTCATCTTTGGCTTCCCCTTTCTGTCCTTTCATCCCCCTTCATTCCCTTCACATACCGCCAATATGGAAGAACATCTACGCCAAAGTATCTCCAACCACCCCTCGGCGTTCCAGCTGCACAACAGCTCGCCCCACCGATCCGAAAGGATGGCGCGCTCTCAGAACGAAGGCACCTCCACAGCCTTGGAACTTCGGGAAATCATGCAGAACCGCAGTAGTAGCCCCGACGAAGAGGGCATGCCCCCACCTCGCTATACTGCTGATAGCGACCCGTTCCAGCTGGCATCCAAGCTGAAGACCGATGAAGAAATCCGACAGATCAAGGCCAACACCTCTCGGAAACGCGACCATGCCCACAGCGTCAAGGTGGTGGAAAAGGGCAAGCAAGCCCTTACCACACGGAAGCTGCAGGGCTTCTACGAGAACCAGAACGAGAACATTGAGCGCATGTTGAAGCCGGTTGAAGAGCATGTCCGTGCTGCCCGCGAGCTCAACAGCGAGAACAGCCTCAAGTACAAGATCGCCGTCTACGCCAGTTTCGCTGCCAACATTATTCTCTGTGTTGTGCAAGTGTACGGTGCCGCCTCTTCCGGCTCCCTGTCACTGTTCACCACCATGGCCGACGCCATCTTCGACCCCATGTCCAACTTGACCCTCCTGCTGTGCAACAAGGCCGTCAACCGTGTCGACCCCCGCAAGTTCCCCGCCGGCAAGGCTCGGATCGAGACCGCCGGCAACATCTGCTTCTGCTTCTTGATGACTGCCGTCTCCTTCATCATTATCGCCTTTTCCATTCGCGAGCTCGTCGCGGGCTCCGACACCCTCAAATCTTCCTTCCACCTTCCCTCCATCATCGCCGTCGCCGTCGCCTTTTGCACCAAGCTAGGTCTCTTCCTCTACTGCTTCGCCCTGCGCAACCAGGTCTCCCAGATTCGTATCCTGTGGGAAGATCACCGCAACGACCTTCTCATCAACGGCCTCGGTCTGGCAACCTCCCTTATGGGAAGTAAGATCCGCTGGTGGATTGATCCCATGGGCGCTATTTTGCTGTCCGTGCTCATCAGCGGCCTCTGGCTGCACTCGGCCTACGGCGAGTTCCAGCTTCTCGTCGGTGTCACGGCCGATACCAAGATGCAGCAGCTCATCACCTACATTTCTATGACCCACTCGCCCCTCATTACTGCCATCGACACCGTCCGCGCTTACACCTCCGGGCCTCGTCTCCTTGTCGAGGTTGATATCGTCATGGATTCCTCCGATTCCCTCCGCGCTACTCATGATGTGGCCGAGGAGCTGCAGATGAAGCTCGAGTCCCTGCCTGATGTTGAGCGTGCCTATGTTCACGTCGATTATGAGACCACCCACAAGCCGGAGCACTTCCTCAAGAAGGAGCTGTAAGCGCTCGTGGTGAATTCAGTTGTATTATTTCCTGTTTTAATAGCCTTGCACACTCATTGCACATAGCTAGTTTCTAGAGTTTGTTTGGCCACTTCGATTTCATTTCCTTTCAAATTTCTCTCGGATTACATCTCATCTCGTAAGACCAGTCAACGTGGATGGGAGTCCATTCCAGGACATCCCGGGAGTAACTTGATCCAGTCAAGAGAATTTAGAGCAAAGGTAAATCCGGTCTTGAGAAACGAAGGTGAAAGGGATCCAAGATTGCCTGCTCAGTGTGACGACCCTGACAATGATCACGACGTTGAGTCACTTCCAGCCTAGGCGACTGAACTGCTTGATCCTGCGATTGTAGACGGCGCGGTCAGTCATATTTGTCTCACCGACTATGTGATACATGATGATGTCGCTTATAATTCAAGTGATGAATACCATCGATCAGTGGTGGGGTTGAGCCTATGGCACACTGGCAGGACTATTTTTGGTATGGAAGCGGCCGGTACAGCCTAGGTCAGTGATACAAAATGGAGGGAGATAATGATTGAGTAGTTCTACTTCACCAATGCGGACTTATATTGAACAGAGCTAGCTTCTCCTGGTGATATCGGGGCGATACATTTGGGATATGTACCATCAACTCTCAAGAAGAAGCAAGAGCAAGACGACATCGAACTATCTATTCTAGTACGACTGTGAACATGTTCCTGGCAGTGCTGGAAAAGGAGTCAGTCGATTGACGTTCAGAGCAATTCGCGGCTCCAGGAAACTTAGGGCAAAAGTGGAGATCAGCATGGCAAGTGGCTAAAAGCCCCGTAGGAAGGAAACCTAGCTGTGCCTTCGTATTGTATGCGCTCGCGAGATTCGTCTGTCAAGTGTCGCTTAGGAGTCTCAGCTCGTACATACGGACCATTATCGAGAACTGACCACATTGTAGCTACCTTTGTCGGACTGCTTGCTCGAAGAACAGTCGATCTTATTCGGGAGGCGGCGTAGGGGACAGAAGGTGAAGATGCCTGGTCGTTTAAAAATCGTAGGTTTACTGCGGGAGGGAACCAGCTGATTACCGCCATATCCTTCGACTTGTGTCTCTTTCCCAACTTTCACCGTCCATCTTCCTACCTCACCCTCATGCCTCTAGACTCTGCGCGAGTCCCTCAGGGGAGCTACCGTACCCAACTACTGTGATAATCCCGTGCGAAGTCTTGAACAGGATTGGCATTTCAGATCTGTAAAACACCTGCGTGATGGCCCTATCCACCAAGCAATCTCCTGAACGAATGCCGAAACTCCTTCCGCCTCTAATTACGGCCGTCGAAGGTTTCCCCTCGTTTCTGGCCGGTGGCTGGGACTCGGAGAAGAGGACGACTCGATACAAATTCTCAGACCATGAAGAGACGATCGCTCATCAAGTCAGACAAGACCAGATATGGCGATTCTTCTTAGATTTCTATCGGGAGATCGATCGCCGTGGGTGAGAGAATCAATTCAGAAACTAAGAAAGCCCAGGACCAAGTACAAGTCCTCGACATCAAAAACATACACGCGCGATTTAAAATGCCTAACTACAAAAACGCTATTTGCAAGGGAGCCCGAAGGCAAAGAAAAGAACAGAAAAAGGAATACGAAAGATTTGGTATATACTCCAACACTAAGGGCCCCATATGGTTGTCATCAAAGTGCGTCATGGCCGCCGCAAGCTCATCAAGCAGCCACGTACTTCCCACCGACCAGCTTGCGCGCAGTCGGAACCTCCTCCCAGACAGTCGAGGCAGCTCTCTGTGCGGCTTCGTCGGCGAAGGGGTCGATCTCCTTCGGAGAGGTGTCGGTGGCTGCACGGCTGACGCCGAGTCGGGAGCCAGTTGTGGTTGTGCTGAGCTCGAATTTGGCTTCGACGTTGCCCTTGCGTGGACCGCTAGTTGAGGCTGAGAAGCGCACGAGGAATTTGCCGTCTTCGCTGGTGCCTGGAGCGTTCACTACCAGTTCGGGGATTCTCCAGGCTACGGTGGAGTTCTTGCGGCGGAAGGTGGCACCTTGGTTCGGGTGCATGACGGCGCTGGTGGCGTGGGCGACGGGCGTGCTAGCATCTTCGGCGGAGATGTCCAGACCGACTGTCAGGACCACGTTCCTGAGAATGATAGGCTCGCCAGACTGCGAGATGAAGAACGGGTTGAGGGAGTAGAAGATGATGGCGCTGGCCGTGGTGTCTTGAAGGTTCCAGGCTGGCTTGAAAATGACTGGGCAATAGGCGGAGGGATCATCCAGGTGTACTTGGTACTTGAATGCGACTGTAGGCATGGGTCGCGAGATACTGGCCAGCTGAATCTCATACTGACCTCGGTTCTCGTCGGTGTTTTCATGAACAAAGTGCGGGTTGGCGGCCACCTTCTCCAGCACTGGGAAGTTGTCAAGGCGGATGCGTGTAGATTCTACTGGCGCGCCGGGTGTAGGGTTGTGGGCCAGAGCAAGTTCTCCCACCACGAAGGATTTGGTAACAGTGCCTTCGGAGAACCAGGCGTTCACTGTTTCAATGATAGAGGCATTCAAGCCTGATTCATAGAGATCGGGGTGCATGGTAGGAACGGGGCCTTGCAAGGTATGTCCCGAGCGAACAGAAGTCGTGTCCGACATTGCTTGGTCCTCCATCACACTGCTGGGAGACGCAATGTGCCTAATAGGCGAGGAAGGGGTGTACATATCGGGTGCTGCCGAGGCTGTGGCCCCTTCAGAGGTGGGATTCGGGACAAATACTGTGTTTCGAACATCGCGGCGGCCACGGATGGTACCGGCATTCCGTCTGATGTTACCAGATTGCTGAGCGCGCTATTATTGAGTCAGTATGAGGGCTACTTGGCCGATGATATGAGACTGACCAGTCGAAGGGTATTGGCCATATCGTCCATGGCCTGCTTGGCCTGGCTCTCATCTTCAAAGATTGGCTGGTCACGGATTTTCAGGTTCATGCTGGGATCTTCCAAACTGCGTAAATGACTGTATTAGCAATCATTTCAGGTTAAGTCTTCGGGAGAAACGTACGCTGCCTCTCTCTGGGCACGAGTAATCTCATCGATTGTAGAGGGACGCTCAGTGAAGCCTTCCGAGTCGACATGTTCAGCACCATTACTAGCAAACCCACCCGGGGTCTCTTGGTAGTTGCCATTAGTGCCGGTTGGCTCGGGCTGAGAGACGGGAACTGGTGTGACAATGTCCGTCAAGGTGCGATCGTGTGATACATCCGGAGTGAGCGCAGGTCCTTCTTCCGTCATAGACGTTCCTGGGCGATCCAAAGGTGTTCCAGGAGGTGATTCGGGTATTTGCATGTCTCTCGAGGAATCGCTTCTCTTGAAGGGCGCGAAGGGACTGAAGTGCTTCTTCTCTGCCTTTCTGTCGTATGATCCGCCTGACGGTCCGACGACACTCTTTCGCCTGTTCATGACAGTGCCGAGTCGTCTCAGGCCCCCCAAGGGAGTCTGCCTGGGCTGGGCATCCGGAGCTGTGGATAGAAGGTCAGATTTTATGCTGTCAAATTTTGAAGGTTCGGAGCTTACCTGGGGGAGTTTGGACAGTGGTGGCCCTCTCGGATCTTTCCGATCGTTGGCTAGCCGCATCGTCCTGGATGTGTGGTGGAGGTGCAAGTGGTGCCGCGGTTGGGGCCGTTTGCATAGGCGGAGTCGTAACAGGAAGAGTTTCAACCTGAGATGTCTGTCTCCGAGAAGGCACAGGCGAAATGGGAGCACGGGTGCCAGTCATCTTTGCTGCAAAGGTCTTGATCTCATCGGCGGTCTCCACATTAAGGAGAACGTTCAGGCAGCTCTCTGCAGCTTGCCGGCCGCGCTCGACTTGGTCTACCTCGTGTGTCTCAAGCTGGGTGAGCACATCCCGAAGGTGGTTAAGCCGGCCCTCATCAACCGCTTGAAGCTGCTCGAAGACGAATGGGGCACGCGATTCCCATTGCTGGTTGATCTCCTCTGCAGCGGCGATCGCACTGGCCAGCTTGTCGGCGCCTTTCGCACCCTTGCCCTTAGCCTTCTCGACCTTCTTCTGAGCTTCTTCAACACTCTTAGCTAGTCCCGCCATGTTACTCTGAATTCCAGACATTTGCTGCATATCGCGATTCTTGTTGCTGTATTCCCTTAGCGGCCGCTCCACGTCCTCTTCGATCTTGTTCGCAAGAGTCTCGTGGGATACAGCCACCGCCTCGGTGGAATTGAGAATGCGCTGCCAGGGGATTTGGAAGATACTGTTTCTCTATCAGTTTGTTGCCCATTGGCAGTGAATCGGAGCTCACGGCTCTCGGGCTCATTCGACTTACCCGAGCGCGGCACCATTCTCGAGTTGCGGGCGATGCGCCAGCTTTCGCAAGCTCTGGGCATAAGACTCTTCAAGACGACGACGCTCCTACCACCGAGTCAATTCTATTTCTGCGTATTCAATTCGACATCAGGTGTCGAGAGAGTCACGACGGACGGTCGTACCTGGAGGAAATCCGCGATATCCGAATGGATCTTGTTGATGACTCGAATGCGGTCGCTCAGGACGGTTGTAGCTTGTCCAGGGTAAAGAGTGGCCTAACAATGTGAAAGAGCCCCACGATCAGTATGCGGAAGTCCACGGGGGAAGATCAGAGAGCATCATACCAGCAGCGCCGGGTATTCCTGCCGTGAGAGGTCCATTGTTTCAAGTTGACCGAATCACCAAGCGCACCAAGCGCATAATCCGAGAGAATATAACAACCGAGAAAGAGTAAGGTCAAGGCCGGGAAAGGTAGACCAAGACCAATGAATGGAATCCGGGGGTTGCAACGATCGCTGCCCTCGGCGATGACGATGTGCCCCAGTGGTCACGTGATATGATCCACCCGTCAGTTTCCACTGGGTTTCTTCGGTGCTTTAGTTCTTGAGAGGTGTCATCATGGATTGGAGGAATGGTCTAGGCTTTACTGATCGACTCAGGGTCATCCAGTCTCTGTGGGTAGAGCACTCGTTCTGTAGACTAAAACTGATCTGATCCGATCTCCTAGCACCACGGCCTACCAACAAGCTTCTTCTGCCTCTGCCTTCACGGAGGCACAAACACAAGCTAGGCGATATGAAACCGAGGCCTACGAAAATGCCGTTTCAAAGGTCCGTTGTTCAATTTTGCAAGTCCGGGGCTGCACAAACTCATCCCGTTTAGGAAGAGTATGACGGCATTTGTCAACAGGCAATCGATGCTGCCGAGACTACATCTGTAGCACCAGTGACCAGCACTGATGAACTTCAAGATGCACCTCAGGAGTCAGAGGCATCTGACGTCCCAGTAGGTGAAAAGTTCGGCCAGTATTCATCTTGTTTCCATCACTTTGACGGGCTGCATTCCACGATATATAAAGCGAAAGCCGCAGACGGTACCGTCCGCGCTGTAAAAATCACCATTCCGCATCTCATGACTGCTCCTCATGATGCTCAACGAGAGGCCAGACTACTTCGTGAAGCCCATGGTCCGCATACGGTTTCGCTGATCGAAACCTTCAGATTGGACGGAGGGAGACTGGTGCTGGTGTTCCCCTTCCTGCGGTATGACCTGGAACATCTGTTTCGACGGGACATGGTGACCGCTACTCAGACACGGTCAATATTGCGTGATTTATTCCAAGCACTTGCCCATATTCACAAAACCGGGATCATTCATCGGGACATCAAACCATCTAATATCTTGATGGACTCCCCCGATGGACCCGCGTACCTGGCAGACTTTGGCATATCCTGGAAAGAAGGAGACCCAGGATCGGAGCCATCTCACCAGAAGATCACGGACGTCGGAACCACCTGCTACCGACCTCCAGAGATCCTATTCGGCGACAAGAGCTATGGAACCGCTCTGGATCTCTGGGCCGCAGGATGTGTGGTGGCGGAAGCGATTGGGGTGGGACATCGGGCCCTCTTCGATTCCGGGCCCGTGGGTAGCGATCTATCGCTCATCGTGTCTATATTCAAAACACTGGGAACCCCGAACGAACAGAAATGGCCGGTAAGTGACGATATACAACGCCCCGACCAAAGGCCAATGCACCGGAATCACGAGATAACCCGTCCATAGGGAGCGCAGGGACTGCCCGACTGGGGTAAAGTGCAATTCTACGATTTCCCAGCGCAGGTCTGGGACGACATTCTACCGGGGGCCTCCTCCAATGGACGTGATCTTGCCCGCCAGTTGCTCTGCTACGAGAGTAGCGAGAGACTCACGGCCGAGGAGGTAAGTTCCTAGCGAGTGGCGGGTGTGTGGCGCGTGCAAGACGTTGAAAACTAATTTCCCACAGGCACTCGGACACCCGTATTTCTCCACATGTTAATATCAACAAGTATCCTGGGATTCGACCCATTGAGCCTCCCAATTAATACAGATAATATGCAAAAGCCCACATGGAGACGGGCTGTTACAGTAAACAGTAGACCAAGTGCCGATCGGACTTCGCTAGGAACCACGATCTAGACAACATGACTAGCGGGGGACCCAAAATGAGCCCGCGCCTGAACCTGAAAAGATCTTCGGGTGCGCCGGAAATTGCGAATAGACATATCAGGCAATGAGAATCGGGAACACGGTTTCATCCCGTGCCCCGCGTCGAAGCGAAGGAAAGTCTACCACGTTTGGGGCCACGCGCGGCGCTAGTCATTTAGTGAAGGGACCGAGGGTCTCCATTATCATCAAGGGTATATTGCTAGTGTTTTTATTTTTTATTTTTTATTTTTTTCTAGGGATGAATTCATATCAGGCTGGGGAAGTGAAACCGTCCAGGCTCCAAGGAACCCAAAAAGCAGACCGATTCTCAAACCCTCAGGGGGAATCGAGTCCCTTGGGTGAGTCCCAGCTCGTATTTGGGGTTCCTTTCGTAACTTACGAGACCCCTTGGAAACCAGGCACGGTATACTATGGGCCAATCGTGACATTCATCACGCTCAGATCCTCATCGAATCCGGTTAGCGTAGGGTAGCTCGGTAATTCCATACCACATCCATGTGGATCAAGGGTTTAATGGATGCAATCATTTCCCTGAGATCGTAGTTCTTCACGTTGAGCGCTGGTCGGTCTCTCTTTTCCCTTTTCACACTTTACGGCCTGGCAGTCGTTGTCCTTTCGTTTCCCTGATCTGGTTATCGGCGGTGCTCGATCTCCAATCGTCCATTCTTTCTATCTACATTCCTCGCGACCAACGACGCGGTCCTCGGAAGCCACTCGCGTTGGAATTCTGGCCTGGGCCCGGAATTCTACTCTCTTTAGGAGCGATAATCGCTCATCTATAACTCCCTTCTGTGTTCGACCAGACCTCTGAAGCATCACTTTCGATATGGTGCACGGGCATGCCCACGTTCACGAGCACCGCCCTCATGAAATTGAGAGGCGGGGCTTCCTGGACGAAAGATCCAACCCCTTTGAGGACGCCTACGATTCCTTGTCCAAGACCTGGGAAGACGCGTTTGGTGGCGGCGATGCTACTACCTCTGCCAAAGAAGACACCGCTACTACGACTGCTGCGCATATGGGTGTAGGTCCCGCAGTGGCAGCGACCAGAACGACCTCGTCCGAGACTACGGAGAAGACAACCGAGGCGGCCGCTACAACGACCAAGGATACTGAGAGGCATGAAGCTACCACTACCAGCGAAAAGGAGACCCCCACGGCCGTGACGCATGCCACGCAAACCAAGGACACTAGCACCGAGACTACCAAGGAGTCCACAAAGACTACAGCAGAGGCTACTGCCTCAACGTCTTCTGAGGACAGAAAGCCAGCCACCAAGATCGAACCAACGTCAACCACAAACACAAACACAAACGTCAGCTTTGTGACCTCGGTGACTTCTACGGCTGATTCTACTAAAGACGGTAATGTCCTGGTTGTGACCCACACTGCCTCAGCCACCAACTCGGCTGCATCAGCTTCATCTACTTCTCTTAACACGAGCTCCGAGGGCATGTCCTCCGGTGCCAAGGCAGGTGTTGCCATTGGTGTCATTCTCGGTGTCGGTGTGATTGCTGCTCTGATCTTCTTCTTGGTCCGCAAGAAGAAGCGCGCTCAGTCCTTGAAGGAGGAAGAGGAGAACGAGAAAGTAGCGTTCACTCTCCCGCCACCTCCCCCGGTCTCGAAGCAAATGGGTTCTTCAGCTGCTCCTCGACTTAATGTTCGCCCGATTACTCAGTTCGCGCCTGACCTGAGCGGCAATGGCGGTTTTAACCCCGTCTCTGCTGCTGGGGTCGCTGCTGGTGCCGGCGTTGGAGCTGGTGCTGCTAATGCTGCTTCTCGCAATCTTACTGGGAACTCGCCGCCTTCTACCCCTCCCAAGTCTGCTGCTGGCTCTAATCCGTTCAATGACCCCGTCAATCCCTTCAGCAGCAGTAACATTGTCGCTGGACACGCGCCTGGTGTTGGAGAAACCGCCGCAGGAGCTGCCGCTATGGGAGCTGTTGCTGGGGCCGCTGTGGCCCATGAACGTGCTCATTCCCCGCCTGGATCTTCCCCGAGCCCCGCCAGCCACGATGGCGAGTCAGTTTCATCTGCAACATTCGCTGCTGATGGTGCGGCTGGTATGAGTGCCGTTGCTGGTGCCGCTGCTGGCACAAGCCCTGATAATGTTCACCGCGTGCAAATGGATTTCAACCCCTCGATGGAAGATGAATTGGGTCTCCGTACTGGTGCGCTGGTTCGGATGCTCCATGAATACGATGACGGATGGGTAAGTGATTCTAGAATAACCATGAAGAAAGCAAGGACATTTATTGATTTTTCTTCCAGGCTCTCTGTACCCGCCTTGATCGATCTCAGCAAGGTGTTGCTCCACGTTCTTGCCTTTCTGCGCGCCCTGTGAAGCCTCGCTCGCGTCCTCCTCCTGGAATGCGCGGTCCCCCAGTCATGGTCCCCAACGGCCGTATCCCCTCGGGTCCCCCGCCTGGTCGTTTCTACCCCGGTGACGCACGGCCAAGATCCCCCGCTGGCCCTGGATATGGCCCCGGTCCTGGATATGGCGGTCCGCCGCCTCCTCGCCCATACCCTCAGAGCCGCTCTGCATCACCCGTTCAGTTCCCCATGCCTGGTCCAATGGGTCCTTCAGTCCGTCCAGTTCAACGTTCAATGTCACCCGGCCCCAGTATTCGACCAGTCCCTCGGTCCATGAGCCCCGGTCCTTACGGACCTCCTGGCATGCAGCGTCAACCCGTGATGCCAATAAACCAGCGACAGCGCAGTAATAGCGCTGGCAACTTCCCTCCTCCAAACGTCGGCTCTGCTCCACCCCAGTCCCCCAGCCCTCTCGCCGTAGCCGAGCCTGCAGCTCCAGCTCCCACCGCCGAACTACCCGCTATTCCCAGTTCGCCCACATCCCCCGGATCGCAGGTTAATAGGAAACCTCTTCCTTCGCAGAACTTCTAATCTGCAACCAAATATATGAAGATACCCCTATCCGAGTCTACGAGCCCCCGCAGAATGAGACAGCCGCTTGCGCCTTGTCAATATCCCCCTGGAGAGAAATGAGCCTGCCTCGTACGACTCGACTCAATCTCTACGTCCGTGACGAACGAATTCCCCATTTTCCATTTTCCCAAATATACCGTGTTCGGAGTGTTTATGCCCCCTGTACCACCCCTTCCCCTGCGTATGCGTCTTCCCTTCTCAACTGGCGACTGCTCGGCGAAGCTATTGCTTTAGGCTTATGCATTTTTACATTGCTTCAAGATTTCCACGCATTTGATCTCACAGATGGATGTTCGCGAATGTCACGAGGTGGATTTGTTGGAATACCCTGGATCTTATATTACTTTAGGTACCGCGGGATCTGTTAGATATCGAAATATACTCTTATGCTACTTGTAAACAGCCTGCTTTTGGATTTTCCTCCAGTGATGAATAGAGTAGAGTGAAAGAGAATCATAAATTGTCCGAAATGCGCGAAATTCATGAGTATGTCTATCGTGCACAAATCCACGCTTTTGATGCAAATTGCTCTATAAGATCCCCATCTCAATTTAGAGATGAGGCACACGCCCGCTGGCAAGAAGGAGATTCACAATACTCAGAATCCCCTCGCCTAGAATCAGACCCGATGCCAAGACGACAATAGTCGAAGAAGCGGCGTCTGCTTTCTCACGTTCCTGGGCTGACGAAGAGCCCTCCTGCCCACTTTGCACCTCTGCCGAAGCACCGGGATCAACTCCATTGATACCCTCGGCAGACACAGGCCGAGCAGGAGTAGCGTGCTTTCGAGCCCACCACCAAGCAATGACACCACCAATAGCCCTCGCCAGAGTGAAAGAGGGGACATTGAAAATGCCAACCGCCACAGCAATACCACCAGGGATCCAGTCCCTCCAAGCCGGCGGTTTACCATTCTGCGCAAACGCAGGAGACGCAGCCGCAATGCGGACGCCTGTAAGAACCATCCAGATAAGGCCTGCGATGAAAGACGCCTGCCAAGCCATGTCAGGCAGGCCTTGACCAGTGACCAGGCGCGCGGTAAAGATCCAAACATATGCCGTCGGCGTCTGGAACATGTCTCCAGGAATTTCGTAGACGTTGACGTACATCTTGTAAACAGCTGTAGATAGCACAGCGCCGAAAACACTACCGATCATTTGGCCGTAGAACTGGGCTTTAGGGCTTGCCCCGAGGAGGTGGCCTGTCTTTAGGTCCTGCATCATATCACCTGCTTGCAGTGCACCAGACTCGGAGACAGCCCCTGCGAGCAAATTCGTGACCAGTGCTGTTCGTCGGGAGAAGTGAGAAGCTGGTGTGGCGAGGGAGAAGAGTAGTTGGGTGAGCTTGCTGATTCCAGATACTGGGTTCAGATCTGTTTCGCCTAGGGCGCGCACGCCCATGATGGATAGAAGGACTGCGATGACAGTCGCGAGACTTGATAAGGCTGGGGATATGATGTCGCCGAAAACATAATGCATGCAGATGACGTTCAAGATTAGGGTTAACGGGAGGAGAATCACCACTGTGCGGGTTGAGATAAGCTGTGACGGAGGCGCATCCTCGTCTTCTTCAACAATCGTGGCGGGAGCCGCGTTATCAGACAAAGGATTGCCATTGGAGTCCAATGAGGAATAATTGATGTAAGAGTGCTGGTGGGAACTGGAAGACTGCAACCGCAATGCAATCCATCGACCGGCACGAGTTGATCTGAACCAAGCCATCCATGTCGGAGCGCGGTTTACCAGGGGCTTGACCACGAGCCAGCCGAGGCTGACGAGGGAGTCGGCAAGCATGATTGCTAAAGAGATCCACACAATCCATGCTTTACTACCGTCCTCCCAGCTGTCCACGGGTCCTGGCGCCCACCCGCGAGCCTTGGCCAGCGGAGAAAGAATACCCCATCCTAATACCGCGCCGAAAAGCATATGCATACATGTTGATGGGCCCATGATGATACCCTGACCAATGTATGCAGGCGATGGATTAAGGGTCCATAGCCAATTAGAGGCGAGACCCATGCCGAACAGAGGAATGTCGCGGACCAAAGGGACGAAGTATGAGAAGAGTGTCTATATCAGAGTTAGTTCAACTGCCAACAACCAAATAGAGAGATGTACTCACGTAAACACCAGACACTACGAAAGCACCAACTAAGAGGCGCATCTTCGACCTCCAATCCTTTTGATGGGCGGCTTGATCTTCAGTATCGACGTCTTTCATCAACAGACCTTGCTCCTCTTCTCGCTGGCGAGTAGTTTCGCTAGGCCCCTCCGCTTCAACAATGCGATCCTGAGGCTCGAGCGGTGTCTTCTCATCCTTGCCAGCTCCATGTAAGACCTTGAGCATCAACGCCGAAGCAGTACCACTCGGAAACTTCAATTTCTCCCGCACGATGACTTCTTTCCGGAGTGGGACGGCAAAAACCACGCCAAACAAGCAGACGCCCAAGCTCCAAACAACCAATTTCCAAAAACCCAGCTTGAGAGGTCCACCCTCACCTTCTCCACCGTCCCCATTCGGCCCATCCTCGCCATCTTTCAATAAGAACTCTAAAGCAGGAATCACACCCACAAACCCACACCCAAGAGGCATAGTCCCCACAGCTCCAGCAACAGTCTGAATCAAGACATTCTCAATCGGCGTAAACGGGAACGATAGATGGTTCGCCAGGACCTTGAAGACCGAAAACCCGATCAAAGCCGACGGCATAGCCATAGTACTAATCCATCCCGTCTGCAGTCCGAAATATGTATTGGAGAAGGTTATCAAGGCGCCGATTAACAAGCCGACGATGAGAGAGCGGGGCGTGAAGCTCTGTGCGGAGGTGGTTGGTCGCGCTGCGGAGACCGGATCGGAGTGGGAGCGCGATGATGGCCGGCTCCCTGTGTCGATCTCGGGTTCAGAGGCATCGCGTGCCATGCTGAGAGACTGGTAGTTCATCGGACCAGTGTTTTGGTCATGGAGAGTTGCTGAAAGTGAATGCCCGGACTGATAACCCCGGATGATTAATGCCGAGTCACTGATAAGGTCGCCTCATGTGACCCGCTTTGCCTCTTATCGGCGCTAAATCTATAGAGATCTTACTGGGGCCAAATTAAGCTATTGGAGGGTATAAAGGGTTGGTAGAATAGCTAGATGATCCCAATGGGCCTTTTACATTGCTACTCAAAAGGCTCAATTGGTATGACAAAATGATCGAACGTCCAGTGCCCCCTGTGACCATTACTGACACAGATATCAGTCTCCCAGGGACCTTTGGCACGAGGGAGTCTTTTTGGACTATGATTTTTCTATGTAAAATGTAGTCTCCAAACTCTACGCCCGAATCGAGGTAGGATGCTGACAGGGGAGATACGACTGGCAGCCCTACAGTTCTGATCTAGGCTAGGCCTAGTGTTGCCAAGGCTGGAGAAAAGAAACCTGTAGGTATAACCCGGCTTGGGTAGGGTAATTTCCTCAGCCCCAAACACCATAAATTGTCCCTATTCTGTTCCAATTTTTCCTTTCTCTCTTTCTTCTTTATCTCCATTCCTTCTCTCACACGCTCTTTCCATTTCACTTTCCTTACTACGCCCAGGCAGCATGGCCACAGCCACCGAGCTTAGATCTCGGAAAAGATCTGACAATGACAGTGTCAACGACTTCGCCAAAGAACACATCACCGGCGGATGGCGGCCTGGCATGGATCCTAAGGTCGACTACTCGGGTCACTTCGAGTTCGGCGGCTCGCTTGGATGTCTCGCTCTCATGACAGGCTTCCCTACATTGATGTACTACATGTGGATTGGCGCCACTTACTACGATGGGAAACTGCCTCTTCCTGAAGATGGACAATCTTTAATGAAATTCGGAAAGCATTTATGCCATCTTGTCTATGAAGGTGCCTTTCCGCACTTTAGGGCTTGGCGTATCTATTGGAGCTACATCATCTTCGAAGCTGCATGCTACGTTCTGATGCCCGGTTTTACATGCTATGGCAAACCGCTCTTTCACCTGGATGGAAAGCAGTTGAAGTACCACTGCTCGGCATACACTAGCTTCTATCTCACTATTCTGGTCATGACTGTCCTGCATGGAACTGGGCTATTCCCCATCTACACTTTCCTTGATGAGTTTGGGCCAATTCTTTCCGTTGCAATTATCTCTGGCTTTCTCGTCAGCCTTGTGACTTATGTTTCTGCTTTTGCTCGGGGCGCTCAACATCGTGTCACTGGCTATCCGATTTATGATTTCTTCATGGGTGCCGAGTTGAATCCTCGCATATTTGGAACCTTGGACTTGAAGATGTTCTACGAAGTCCGAATCCCTTGGTTCATCTTGTTCGGTCTGAGCTGTGCTGCTGCTGCTCGCCAGTATGAACGTTACGGCTACGTCTCTGGCGAAGTTCTGTTTTTGGTCATGGCGCACTTCACCTACGCTAATGCCTGTGCCAAGGCAGAGCACCTTATCACGACGACCTGGGACATGTATCAAGAGAAGCTTGGATTCATGCTGACTTTTTGGAACATCGCTGGTGTCCCGCTGTCTTATTGTCACTGCACACTCTACCTCGCGAACCATGATCCGTCCACCTATGCTTGGAACAAGTATGCCTTGACCTTACTCTTCGTCTCATATCTGTTCGTCTACTATATCTGGGATATTGCCAACAGCCAGAAGAATTCCTTCAAAATGATGGAGCGAGGAACCTGGTCCAAGAGAAAGACTTTCCCTCAACTCCCCTGGCAAGAGGTTCACAACCCCAAGACCATTGTCAGCAAGAACGGGGACGCTATCCTGGCTGATGGAGTCTATGGTCTCGCCCGCAAGCTGCACTACACTTGTGATATGTTCTTCGCTATCTCCTGGGGCCTGATTACTGGCTTCAACAGCCCTTTCCCTTGGTTCTATCCGGTCTTCTTCTGTATCATGATCGCCCACCGGGCCATGAGAGATATCAACAAGTGCCGACACAAGTATGGGGAGGCGTGGGAGGAGTACGAGAAGCAGGTCCCATACCTTTTCATTCCGTATGTCATCTAGGCTATGGCGGGAAGTCGTTGAGAAAGCTGTACATTAGGAATGTTAACATTCCCGGCAATTATTATCTAGTCATCATGGCTCAAATGAAGCTCGAAAGATCCCAAATAGAAACATACTGCTTGAGAGATAATTCAGGCGCCAGCCTCCGAATCCCTCATTTTCAAGACGGAAACTAATTGGGAAAATTCCTTTCACCTCCCGAGATCTTTGTTTCTCCATATCCCCTTATTTTCTCCAAAGACCGGGCTTAGATTTTATTCGGTGGGCGTGTAATGGCAATGGAGGAACCGGAGGCACTGGAGCTCTTGACCTGCTCTTCATGTGAGACGCTTAAAATTGAATTCAGAAGAAAAATTCGAGCCAAGAAAGCTCATATTGTCTCTCGTATTGTTTAAACAAAACATAGCACAGAATCAGGCGTGCTGGGGGAATCACAGAACGAACAGAAGGATACACATGAAAATAGTACAGGATAGGATTAGACAACAAGACCTTCTCACATCCTTGCCGCCCGAGTAGTCTTGTCATAGAAGTCCAAGGTCATAGCTGCCAAGAAGCAGGGAATGTCCTTTCTCTCCTCAACCCAAAACTTGATCAGGTGCTTAATCTCCAGAGCGAAGAGACTGTTCGGTCCACCAGAGATCTTCATTGTGCCATTCTCACCGTCGAACACGATTGAGTTCTCCCCGCCGTCGCCCATACTACCCGGGCCACGGGAATCAGAGGCACCGCTATCGCCATGACGGTAGGCGGAGGAAAGGTGAAACATCGATGTGACGCGGACGCGGCCGTTGGGAAGAAAGTCAAGCTTATAGCCGAGCAAGGAAGCGACGGCTTCGCGGAACTCGGAGGATTTGGCGGTCCAGATTTCCTTGAGTCGGCGCATGCGCTTCTCTTTGTCAGCGACAATGGCTTCCATATCCTGCATCTCAAGCTTGAGGCTTTCGAGTGTACTAATAGGGACGACCTTAACGCCCGTATGTTCACTCCGCAGCTGAGCCAGAAGGTCTCTGTTCTCGGACTGGAGCGTTTTCAAAGTCGACATCTTAATCTTTTCCGCTTCAGCTGTCGGGTTGTCGCGTAGCTCGAGAATGCGGGTGCGAGATTTGGACTTCAAGGACTTGATCTGAGACTTGGCAGCATCGAGCTCCTTGCGGGCAAGGGTTGTTGATTGCTCCGATTTAGACAGCGCTTCCTGCAGTTTACGGTTCTTTCGAGAAAGGACTGCCAGTCGCTCGTTCTCGTCATCGCTTTCGGCTGGTGATAGAGGACGCTTAGTTCCTCGAGCCTCGGCCTGAGCTTCCTCTAATTGTGGTGCCTCTCGCCTGGACAGCTCTTCGTGGGTTTGTTGTAGTTCCACACGATACTCATCCACGATCTTCTCGAGCTGCGCGATTTGAGCCGACTTCTGCTCGTCAAATGTGCCCTGGTCGGTGTTCATTGTCTCTTCTTCGGCGTCGAAAGTTTTCAGCTGAGCGCGCAAGTACTCAACCTCTTTGACTGCCAAGGCACGCTGGCGCTCTAGTCGCGAGCGAAGACGGGCCTCTACGCCTGCCGGTGCTCCTACCGAACCACTAGCTGCGCGAAGCTTCTCCAGTTCTTGACCAAGTTGCTTCTTCTCATTCTCAAGAACCTTGAGCGCCTCATCCTTCTCCAGGAACTGCGCGTCAACGTTTCCGAGCCTGTCGACTAGAGAGGCCTTTTCTATCCGCTCCTGGACCAATGCCTTCACCACTGCCTCCGGAGAATCGAACTCTGCGGGTTGGTCGTTATCCTGGAGCAGACTATTCCAAGATTGACGTTCGTCCTCGAGCATCTGCTTTTGGAATTGCAAAGTGCCAAGTTCTCCCTCAAGTCCCTTCATCAGCTGCAGCTGGTTCTCGAGAGATCTCTTTTGCTCCTCGACCACCTCAACATTCTTCTGAACTTTCCGGAAGTGTCGCAATTCCGCATTTTGGTCTCGGTTTGTCGACTCAAGCTCCCGAATATGGTTGACCTGATCCGAAAGCTCCCGCTTCAGGATTACCAATTCTTCAGCACCGCTCCCTTCTGCCTTCAGACGAATATTCTCAGACTCCAGTTCGGCGACCTCGGCCTCGCGTTCAGATAATTTCTCCTGCGTTGTTTGCTGTGAGCTGCGGGCCGCCTGGAGATCAATTTGAAGCTCCTCAATGGTCTTCTGTAGCGATGCTCGGACCGTCTCCAGCTCGTTAATTTGGTACTTGAACTGGCGCTCCTGGTCGGATAAATTGGCTTCAACGTCGCTGAACTCCTCTTGGATATTCTGCTTCTCGTCCTGCAGGCTTCTGATCTTCCGCTCCAGGCCCGTTTTCTCATCAAGAGCTTGGTCTTGCGCTTCTTTTAGCTCTTTGGCCAAAGAATCGCTCTTGTGGGTCGCGCGTTGGCTGGCAGCTTCGGCAGCCTAACAAGGAGAAAGTTAGCTTAGATTCACCGCGATTTGATCATGAATGCACCAACCTGCGCCTTTCGGAAATCCGCATCTGCTCTCAGCTGCAGGTCTCGTGTCTCTTTCTCGTGTCGAAGAGCCTCCAGTTCTCGCTCTTGCTTGATATTTTCCAATTCATATCTAAGCGTGCTCACTTGGACTCGTAGCTCGTCTTTCTCGGCATCTGAAGCTTTTGTTAGTATGTCGTGGGTCGTCAATACCGTTGAGAGGGAAGGGTAAGTCTGACCATGCACAGGCTGGCGGGATGAAGGCTGAGTTTGAGTTGATCGAATTGAGTGTCGCATAGCTTTCTGTGCACTGGCAGGAGTGGAAGGCGATGCAAAGCCAGCAATCAAGTGCGACGCCGGACGCGTCGACTGGCTGTTGTCCATGCTGGCGATGGGGTTAGTATCTGCATTTAGAGGAAAGCAAGTAAAGAGACTCACCCGAGTTTGTTCTCGAGGAAGCTATCAGGAGTTCCTCCCAACCAGCGACAAAGAAAACAACAACGAACGTAACCTTTGGGAAGTCCAAGGCGGAGATGGGAGTTTGTACAAACACATCGGGAGCCTTGACCGCCTTCCTACATGGACATAGCCCCATAGCTACCGGATCGGGACTAGCGTACATAGCGCCGAAATTTTATTGAAAGTCGATTATTGTCTTCTCTCTGCACACCTTTTTAAACATCCCCCCCATTTCCCCCCTCTTACGATTCCGACATAATGGGCAAGGACAAGGTCGAGAAGAAGGAGAAGCGCGCTGAGAAGAAGGAGAAGCGCGCCGAGAAGGACGGTGTTCACAAGGCCGGCAAGAAGGAAAAGAAGGAAAAGAAGGACAAGACCAGTCTCGTCGATGCAGTAGAGAAGGAGATCGCCTCCCAAGTCCAGGAGGACCTCGAGCAGGCTGCCTCAGTTGTTGACGACGCCATGGTTATCGACGCCGAGCGCCCCATTGGTGCCCTCGTGCCCTTCGCCAACCCGTTGGTCGAGGACAAGCAGGCCAAGAAGGTCCTGAAGAGCGTGAAGAAGGGTCAGTCATTCAACAAACACCTCAACCTCCCTTTTTTTTTCACGTGTTACACTCCGGTTGTCCTTCAATTGGAGTTAATTGCACAGTCTGCGCAACTTTTTTTTTTTTTTTTTACACGGCTGCGCAAACTCTTTTTTTACCTTTGTCTCGAATATCTCTCGAATCACTGTACTAACCACTCCACTTATAGCTGCCGTCAACAAGTCCCTCAAGCGCGGTGTCAAGGAGGTCGTCAAGGCTCTCCGCAAGTCGCCCATCCCCGCCGCCAACGCTGCCATCGATATCCCCAACGGCATTGTCATTCTCGCCGCCGACATCTCCCCCATGGATGTCATCTCTCACATTCCCGTCCTGTGCGAGGACCACGGCATTCCCTACGTCTTCGTTACCTCCCGCGCTGAGCTCGGTGCCTCCGCCGCCACCAAGCGTCCTACCAGTGTCGCTATGGTTGTCCCCAAGTCCGCCAACAAGAAGAAGTCCGAGGGTGACGATGAGGAGTTCACCAAGGTGTACGAGGAGCTGGCCAAGCTTGTGCAGAAGGAGGCCAAGGGCATCACCGTCTAAGGTGTTGCCATGTTCGTCCTTTTTGCTTCTTTCCCACGTTCCTGGTTGCTGTGGGTTTCTCGTATTGTACAGGTTTTTGTTCCAGTCTGATAGGACCGTGCATGTCTTTGGGGGTCCGGCCTATGGGTATTTATTTCTTTTCCATATTTTGCTCTGCAGTTTCGGCGTTTTTATCAACGGTGTATGAAAAAGGCAGGAAGAGTTCCAACGAGAAATCACCCCACAATGATCCAATTCGTACGAAGTAATCTACCTAGTAATGCGTGTGGCTTTCAAGTGGGCCAGCGACTGCAATTGCAGGCGCATGGAAATATCCATCTGCCTCGAGGTGGGCACTAAGCCACGGCTCACTTCGTGCGATGACTAAGTAGATGCGAATGACCTCTTAGTCAAACTTTGCAAGATCAACGATGGGTTACACAGCTTTCCGTATCTTCAGGCCCACGTCCATTCAGAGGATTGAGCACCATTGGTAGTTTCACGGCGAAACTGAGCAAAGATTGAAAGGGACGAGGTTGCCCAGAGTCCACCCGTAGCTGCAGATACAGTACCAGTTGCACAGAAAGCAATGGTCTGGATCGGTACGACAGGGGAAAAAACCTTAGGGACAAAGCGCAACTCTAGCCGATCAGCCTTGCATCAGACCGGCGCTATCAATGCAGTGGCGCTATCATTCCAGGGTGATCAGTCTGATCGTTCCCCTCGATTTCTTCAACAGGCGAACAAGGGATGCCTCTAAATACCGACCCTCTACCGACTGCCCTCGTAACCCAATCAGCAACTTATCTGACGTTATCCCACCAGGAACACGGGTCGTCTCCCTTGAAAGTCCCCTCAAAATCCTTTTGGTAGGTTGTACTTGGTATCTTGGACTTGGGACTTGGGCCCTTGCGGTTGCCCTACCTTAGAATGATATAAGATCGCTCTCACGCTGCTATGTTGCAACCAGACTTTCCCTAAGTTTTCTTTTCTTCCCATTAATTGTAGTACAATGCTCAGCTTCCACCCGCAGTACTGGTCGCTCATTGCGCTTCTGCTCGCTATTGTTCACCCTTCCGCATCCCACCCAATTCGCCCCCCCAAATGGATTAAGAAAGACCAATTCTCGGACGCAGCAGCGCGAGGAACATGGAAGGTCTTTGAGAATCATGGATACGATTATGAGCCTGCACTACCGCAGACTAAGTCTATAGAGGTCAGTACGTCATTTGTTTACATCACGGATCAGCAATTGACTATCTATAGACACTCTCTAATACCCATGACGAAAGCACAATTGAGCGAGGGCCTCCAGGACGCCTCTATAAACGCGATTCATCGTATGGGAAGTCAGTTGTTTCGGTCCTAGTGCCCGTGGCGCCAGACTTTTTACCACGCCCGCCACAGCCTCAACACCACCGCTACGATGCAAACGGCAAGCCTCAAGAACCATCTTCCGAAGTGAAAACCTATGCCAATAATAAGAATCACTATGGAGAAGTTATGAGCCATTCACAACCCCACGGCGAAAAACAGACAAGTCACACAACAGCATTCTCTTCTGCGACATTGAAATTGGCATCCGGCTATTCCATCTCGTTCTTCTCTTACCGAATCTCACTGCCTTTCTTGAAATTCGCACCTGCCAACTTCCCGCAATATCCACTTCCGGGAATATTTACAACAGTCATGGTCCTTCTTGCTATGGTATGGATTGCGATTTTCATGATCGGGCTGGTGGAACTGGGCAACTATCTATGGAAACGAAGGGCCGCGAGACAAGCCGAACGGGATGAATATATAAGGGAGTCATCATTTGATGAGCCGGAAGAATTGATTAAATTGCCGATGAGAGTTATGGTCATCCCTAGACCTGACGCGGATCATGATGAAGAGGCTGCTTTGCTGTCAATTGGATCCGAATCGGACTCTTCATCAGACTCTGAGAGGGATGACTATCGGTTTTGAACTACTCTTTTCATCCAACGCTTGTTGCTGGTAAATCCGGAGCCAAATCGGTCCTTTCATTGCAGACAAGCCTGCACATGTGGTGG
The DNA here is from genome assembly GCF_028827265.1 of Penicillium atrosanguineum. Lineage (NCBI taxonomy): Eukaryota > Fungi > Ascomycota > Eurotiomycetes > Eurotiales > Aspergillaceae > Penicillium > Penicillium atrosanguineum. The sequence continues at coordinate 3,255,630 of NW_026623133.1, read as the reverse complement.
GCAGTGTACAAAATGTCATTTACATCGCTTTTTCTTCTTCCGAACTGCCGTCCCGGCGTCACTTGTAGAATTGATCATGGGAGAAATATTTCTACCATAGATAGCTTGTGGTTTACCGTGGAGAGTGCAAATTACCCGATCGAGGGCCGCGATGCAACAAACGGGAAATAGGAAGATGGTATCATATATACAGAGTGGTAATGATTCACTATGCCGGTCGGTGTCACGTCCCCTATTGCCTATTACGTGGACCCCCGATAGTCACATGTATGTTACGAAAAGAAGATAAGGCATAATATTAACACGTATTTGTAATTGCGTGTCACTTGTGCATGAGCAACAATGCGACTCTACAGGGCCAATGAACAATTCGTATGAATTATACGTGTAGTCGCAGTATGGGACTAATTGTAACTATTGGCCTATCCTACCAAGCTCGACTTGGCGCTTAGGGTTTTCTGTCAATTTCATAGATATCAGTACCACCGACTCACAACATCCTTCCTACGCAAGGCATTTGGCATGAGTTTCACCATCTTTCCCGCTACGGACCGGCCGCTTACGTGCATGTTAATATAAGAGTGTTCAAAAGATTCTGGCCTTAATTTTCATAAAAATCTATAATACATAACCTCATTCCTTTTTCATGAACAAAAGAGGCGCTCGCTTGCTCAAATGATTATAATAGGATACTTTTGGAGCCCTTAAATACGCTGCTCATCAAGAGTCTGGAAGGGGTGCTGGTCCTCAACACCCTTCTGGCGGGCACGACCGGCATCAGGACCGCTCTCAGCATTAGTGCGCTGGAACTTGTTGATAGCAGCACGGGCAGGATCCTGGTCAGAGCCGATTTCGGTGGTGAAGCTAGCGTTCTTATCGTCGGAAGAGAAACCACCCTCGTGAATGTTACGGCCATCAGGCTTGGAGTGCTTGTAGCCGTCGGTAACGTCATTTATGTAAGAGGGAGCCTGGCCGGCGACATGGCTAGGACCGCTGCCGCTAGCAGTGGACTGCTGGCCAGCGTGCATACCCTTTTGCTCCTTCGAAGAAGTGGGGCCACCAACGTAGCCACTCTGGGAGAGATGGACACCTGGGAAGTTACCCTGACCACCGAGAGCCTCCGGGTACTTCTCCTGGCGCTCGCGATCGTCACGGAGGCCGCCAACAGGAGCAGAAGGAAGCTTAGTAGCGCTGGATGTGTCGGTGTTGTTCAAAGTAGACTTGCTGCCGGAAACACCAATGGGCTTGGCGCCACGGTTCTCTGAGAATGCACCGCCCTCGCGGACGGATTGAGCAGCGAGTGAGTCGCTAGCAACTGGACCAGCAGACTCCTCATTGGGCTGCTGGGAGGCAAGAGGATCGGTGGTGACCTTGGTGCTGCGGGCGCCGTGAGGAAGAGGAGTGCCTTGGAGATCCATGGTGGTTATTGTTGTGTGTAGAGGTTTAAGAAAAAGAATATGATAACTTTAGTGGAAGAAGGAAGACTTTCACGATTGGAAAATATCGTTTGAATGATTTTAAGAAATTATGAGCCGAGAAGGGAACTATATAGGATCGAGACAGGCGAAATATCAAACAGTACTGCAAACGATTGTGGTATCAAGAGGGGAGATATCATGGCAGGTGATGTCACACTTACGAAAACTTCCAGCAGTTTCAAGTCTAGAGTAACAAGATGGGCAAAGCAGTCACGTCAATCGCCCTTGGGCAATTGGATATTCGGTGGCGGAATGGAGACATCGAGACAAGGGACAGTGGAGTATCCCTGCTTCGCTGTTACCCTTCGTCCACTGCTTCAGAAGCATTGGGGTCGTCAGAGGGTCCAGTCCCACATTTTAATCTTGTCTTGATTCACCGAGTTCGTCGAGTCTCCAACGTTAGGTGCATAGGCAGGATGGCGAGATACAGTAAGTTTGATTTTGGTCAGACAGTGATGTCACACTTACGAAAGGTAGCGCAACAGATGCAAACACCCAATTTGTTTCTCTGGCAGATGGTAGTGTAGCATGTTCATTAGGGGAAAAGACCACGAATTATCTTCTAATATTCATTTGTTCGATTACTTCAGATTTCTCAATAAAATTGTAGAATTGAGGTGATCAAGGGTGATAGCAACTTTTGTTCGCCAATTTGATAGATCGACGGATCCAGACCGCGGTCAACTTTCCACCAATCAGAGTACGAGAACCGATCTGCACATCATTACCGGCAACGAAACCCAGCTAGTGAGCACACGACACTCATGAATCTACATTTATTGGTTTTACATGGCAATCAAATAGTGTGGTAGTATGGAATTATGGAATTGTATCATTCATTCGCTCATAAAATAATGACTATCATACAAAATGGATCCAGTCCATGGGAAAATGCATTTATCGAGTAGTAGCGTCAGAGGGCAGGTGATCGAGTCCCTCCTTGCCCTGACGGCCCACATTGCCGGAAGGAGCAGTGGGAACGTGCAATTCCTCGCCGTTCACGCGGGCACTGCTGGAAGCAGTGGCAGGGCCACGCAGAGCGCTGTCGCTGTCGCCGGAGATGGGCTCCGCGAGACGGCCGCTGCCGACATTAACGGTGCGCTGGTCGGCGGAGTTCCAGTCACTAGCCACAGGGGGTTCCTCGGGCAGAGGCAGATTGGTCCTGGTCTTCTCGATCTGTTCAGGCTTGTTGGTGTTCTGGTCGATAATGGACTACAGGATGGATTAGCGAGGGGAGTTTGAGATCGATTGAAGAAAAAGCAAACTCACCTTCATCTGAGAGACATCGGAATCGGCAGGGATCTGGCCACCGTGCTGCTGGGCAACGCGGGACTCCTCCTTGCGAAGGTCCTGGCTGGTGGTGTGGAAGGTGGAAGAAGACATGATAAGAGTGTCGAGGTATAGTTTTTTTGAGTATATGAAACACGGAGTTGATGTGTTACAATTGAATGTAGAATGTTTAATGAAAAACTCGATTGAGGAGGGGGTGCAAAGATTTCTTATACTCTTGGTGCAGTCCCAAAAACGTCACAGCCAGTTGGTCGATGCCCGGGGATGACGACATCGTACCATCCTGCCCCATGGATGTCCTTCTCCACTGCAACCAGGGACATACTTGAACGATGGTGTCAGCGAGATATTTTGATTCATTGTCTGTGCTCGAATTATGCAGATCTGTGGATTCGAATACTGGGGCCACACCGAACCTGGGTGGCGACGCATTATTCAAATGGCAGCTGGATTAGATATCCCTCAATATCAAGCTTGTTTGAGCAGTTCAAAATCTGAAACTTGATAGTGCCGATGTCATAGCCCCGCTGCAATCTGTGCATAATGGAGTCTTTCAACCTCAAGCAAGGTGTGTTACATCATCTACTGACGGGACCTACAACAAGTCTACTGTAATACCAGAAAGGCCATCGCCCGAGATCATGTTGTAAGATTGTCGTCAACGCCCATGCAATGAAAGTGGAAGAAAACACTATCTCGAGAGTAATGGGAATTGAATGTTCGTCTATGCCCAGCTTTACGAGCCTTCTTCTCACCGACCGAGCTTTTGTGGTCTAGCGGTATAGTCCTCATCGAGAATTTTGGCCTACTCAGGTCTCGATGACCAGTGCCATGTAAAGCCTTCGCCCAATGATGGCACATCCATCAGAGCTTCTTGTGGTACAAGACTATTAGCAATGGGGGCGAAATCTTCGGAGATGGTCAGCTCTCTAAATCGCTTCTCCTACCTGGCAATTTGTGCTAGGGTAAATGATCAGGCTGGGCAATCGCGTTCGAGCATCTAAACTTGACCAAAAAAAAAAAATTTCGTTTTCCCGCGGCTTTGAGATTATCCAAGTCTAGATCAATCACAGTCGATTCAGGTGCCCCGGTTCGAAACGCCCTTGTATCTTTCCTTTAATCTATTTTTTAACAGATTCATCGTACCCTACTAGCAATATCTTGACATTAACATGGTGAAGCCTTGGTGGCCTGGTCCCTGAATCGCTCTGTATACTCCGGCTGTGGCGCAAAGGCGGCCTTGACCGGCAAAAATTCTTATCGGACAGTCTCGATGCGCGTGAAGTTACGACATTGCGATTTCGCGACTGACTGCGTGAGTTTTTCTGTTTCCCCTGTCTTCTCCTAGCGCTTGCGACAATTCAGTATGCCTCGCGATCCACTCGTTGGCCTTGTGGGCAAGGTCAGTCTCTTCCCACCTTCTCACCCAACACTCCGCTGACCTGAGGGGCACAGCCGTCAAGTGGGAAATCCACGACATTGAACAGTCTGACCGATGCTTCTTCCAAAGTTGGTGAGTGAAAACGAATCTTCGATTTGTGCCAATCGTTAACCTTTGGTCTTACAGGAAATTTCCCGTATGTACAGCCCACTTGGGTATCCCCGCGTTATCAATGCACTAACACAATCCGCCAGTTTCACAACCATTGACCCCCAGCGAGCCATCGGATACCTTCAGATCGACTGCGCCTGTCAACGACACAATGTTTCGGATCGATGCCAACCGAACTATGGTGGCTGTCATGAGGGGCGCCGCTCCGTGCCCATCGAGTTACTAGATGTGGCGGGTCTCGTGCCCGGAGCGCACCAAGGTCGCGGACTAGGAAACAAGTTCTTGGATGACTTGCGACATGCCGATGCTTTGATTCATGTGGTGGATGTGAGCGGAACTACCGATGCTGAAGGGAAGGCTACCCGCGGCTACGATCCTTCTGTGGATATCGAGTGGTTGCGGTCGGAAATTGTGCGCTGGGTGCTTGGAAACTTGATGGAGAAGTGGTAAGTTGCAGGGAGGCAGACAGATGTGGACTGAGGGCAATGCTGAGGTTTGACATTAGGGGCTCCATCAAACGCAGACACATTGCGACAAGTCAGTGAACTTCTCTCCATACTTGAGATCGGCAACTAACGTCATTCGCAGAGGCAAACCCCGTCGACACACTACAGGGCCAATTTTCCGGATACGGAAGTACCTCAACGATCGTCGCGCGAGTGTTGGACAGGCTCGCTTTGAAAGAACATCTTGAAGAATGGTCAGATGATACCGTCAAGCTTATGGTCGAGACCTTCATCGACGAAAAATTCCCCACAGTGTTCGCCTTGAACAAGATCGATCATCCAGATGCGGATAAAGTGCGTCTATCCCGTTATAAAGACCTCGACTCTCCTAATCTCTCACAGAATATCAGTAAGATCGCCAAGATGCAAGACCCTCAGAGTATCGTGCTGTGCTCGGCCATATCAGAGGTCTTCCTCCGCCGATTAGCGAAGCAGGACTATATCAAATACGTCGAAGGCAGCGAATTCGTGGATACCAGGGAAGACCTGATTGAAATGGGTGATCCGGATGGAGGAGGCCTTAAGGAGATGGATGAGAAATTGAAAAGGTGAGTGTACCACCCGGGTGCTATTTGTTTCAACTAACCCGAGCCAAATAGCCGCGTCGAGAACTTAAAAGATATGGTGCTATATCGATTCGGATCCACTGGTGTGGTGCAGTGCCTGTCTCGAGCAGCAGAGCTTCTGGGTCTCGTTCCCGTCTTCCCAGTGAGGAACGTCGCAACATTCAGCTCAGGAAATGGCACCGCGGTGTTCCGCGACTGTGTTCTGGTCAAGAAGTGAGTGGTGTAGCATAGAGAATGAGAAACCCCTTGCTAACTTCCCGCAGAAACAGCACTGTTGGTGACGTAGCTCGGAAGGTGATGGGCGACGTGCCGATCAACTATATTGAAGGTATTGGCGGCACTCGCGTGTCGGAGGAAGATATTGTCGCAGTCGGGAAGCACGATGTAAGTTTTGTCTACCTTTTAAGGTCTTCGGATCCGAGACTAACATGACTGGAAGATCCTTTCATTCAAGGTCGGCCGGTAAAGCAGTTACATTTTATGTACAGTTTCGTGGAACGCCAATTGAAACGCCCTGACGATGCCATTCATCATATCCACTTTGTAGAATATAGCGTCATCTGCAAAAATCGACCGAATAGACAGGTCTTCGGAATCAATCACCCTTCTGCATGTTATAGTTGGATCAGCAATCTGGACCTAGAAGCCAAAGAGAAGAGTCTTACCCCCGCGCGCTCGTCATTCATCCCAATAATCGGTTCCGGGGCAGCAGGATGCTCTTGCTTAGCCTTCTGTGCGTGTTTGCGCCCGCCTCGCTCGGTAGTTCCCTGCTGTTTGGTGTCGTCGTTAAGACCTGAGCTTGCTTCTCGTTCCTTGAACGCGGAGGCTGCTGCATCAGATGGAGGGTCATTGGTATCACCCTGTTTAGCTCGCTTGACATTGGAATCTGTAGATCCTGATCCTTTCCACTCCTTGAGAAGTCCGTAAGTTCGACTGAATTGACGGGCTGTTGGCGGAGCAAGTATCCGGGTGCGCATATTTGATCGGACTGGCTGGGAGAGAAGCTTGTCGCGCAGCGTCAACCCAGACGTTGAAAGGCGAAAGTTCTTTAACATTGTGGCTTTAGGATGGCCGTGAGGATATTTCGAAGATTACCGATGCTCAGTTGATGAATCAATTGTAATTTTGTTCTTACTTATTGCTGGTTGGGGATACCCGCGATATGACGTCGTCATGCTGCAATTCACAGCGAAGCTACCCTGGAACTTTTGTCAGTGAATCAAGAATATCTTAAACCCTTTTGAAGTTAATAAATATGGGGAGACTATTTAGCACGAAACTCTAGTTATTCTCTGTGTGCTTGATTTGTTTGTGACTGAGCAAGAGTAATACAGTTGAAAAGTTAAATAACAAGTATTCCTATGGTCGCTGCATGATATCGTGCATTCATGATTCGACCAAAATACAAGTTTGTAACATACGTGTTTAACATACAAGAAGTAAGAAAAGTTCATAATACAGTCTCGAGTCCCATCCCAACAATGAATATGCTACTCTTAGCGAGTAGTGTCCGGGATAGTAGGCACATTCGCATCTGCCCCAGTCATAGTCTCGTCAGGTTGGCCCGCATCAGCCACATGTGCCGAAGTGCCCTGTCCCTGCCCCTTGTCAAACGAACCACGAATGATATTCGGATCGGCGGGGAACTGGAACTTGGAACTCTTCCACGGCTTGACCTTCATAAGATACATAGTATCGATCTCCTCCAAAGTTCGGCCCTGGCCCTCGATAACGGCGAAGTAGACCAAGCCTGCGGCTAAGAACAGACAGCCTGCAAAGACATATCCGTAGCGGAAGTCGATGGCGCCGACAATGAATGGAGTGAAGAAGGCTAGCAGAAAGTTCCAGAGCCAGTTGGACGCAGTGGCGAGGGACATACCGCGGGCACGGTACTGTGAAGGGAAGAGCTCGGCGATGATGGTCCATACCATTGGACCCCAGGTACTGGCGAAGCCGAGAATGAAGAGACAGGCAAAGACCACCATGGCCACACCGGCACTGTGTGTTTGTTCTGGATGGTCGCGGTTCAAGGAGAAGTGACCCACAGAGGCAAAGATCATGAAGCAGACGAACATCCACAAAGCACCGGCGATAAGAGACCGGCGACGACCGTAGTGCTCGATCAAGTAGAGACCAAGGAAGGTAGAGCCAAAGTTAACGCCGCCCAGAATCATCTGCGTAACGTAGCTGTTCTGGATACCAGCACCCTGGAACACTACGGTCCCGTAGTAGAAGAAGTAATTGGCACCTGTCAGCTGCTGCAGAGCTTGTAAGGTGACACCCACAGCAACTCGCTTCGCCATCGTCGGTGCTTTGAAGAAAGTCACCCAGCCGATTTTGCCGTTGCGGACTTCTTCCTCGTATTTCAACCTGATCTCTTCGAATTCAATTTTCAGGACACGGTGGTTTCGGGGGAGTCCGTAGATCTTGGAGAGGTTGTTCAGTGCTTGCTCCTCTTTGTTGTGGCGGTAATCGAAGCGAGGACTTTCGGGGAAGAAGATCATTCCCACGCCGAGGATGAGGGCCCAGAGGTAGGTGATTCCCATAGGGATACGCCAGGAACCAGTGTCGGTGCGTTTTTCGGTGCCGAAATTGATACAGTTCGCAACGAAGATGCCGAGGGTGATGAACAACTGGTACGTACTAAAATGAATGTTAGTATTTGCATTCAATGTGGAAATCCGGTACTGTGAACGTACCTAACCAAAGCTCCTCGAATGTGTCTTGGTCCTGATTCTGCCTGGTACATTGGCACAAGCAGGGACAACGCACCGACTCCAAGACCTGCTGTCCAACGGCCCATTGCAACTTGATACCATTTGTGGTCGGGGGACGAGATTTGCACAGTGACACCAGCCATGAGGATCCAGCACCAGCCACTGATAGACCACTTGCGTCCCACTCGATCAGCGATTGGGGCAGCAACTAGAGCTCCGATCAAGGTGCCGATGGAGAGCTATACGGTACTGAAATTAGAAAAGAAGAGATAAACAGGGTATAGTCACTTACCAGACCAACAATAAGACCCGAGCGCACATTGCTGAAATAGTAGGTCCCAGAAGAGTTCAGCTCACCAAATCGCATAAGGAAATCCTTCATCTCCAGGAACCCGGAAATCTGACCGGTGTCATAACCGAAAAGGAAACCGCCCATAGACACGAAAATGCCCATGATAAATGAACGCAGCGTGAAGAGCGGGATAGGAGAATCCACGGTATCGTCGTGGCCTTTCTCATGATCTGTAGTAGATAGAGATTCTCTAGGCAGCTCGCTATCAGCGTAGACATCCTGAGGCTTTTTCTTGAATATGTTTTTGAACATGATGCCGGTGACAAAAACGCGTCTGGTATATTCTGACGTGCTAGGGCTCTAGCCAGGTTTTTTTTCTTCATCCTCAAAATGAGCCACGACCAGTCATTTATACCTGGCCGATTGGCCAAGACCTGGACAATAAGCGCATAGGAGCGCGTGGTCTTGTGTGGAGAAGAAACCCCGTCATGTCGGCCGGCGGTATGGACCGAAAGGGACATGATGACTCGTTGATTTGTGAAGCGAACGTCCTCCCGTGGCAGGAGACGGTCATCTCCGTGTGAAAGCGAGAATCTGGGGAAGTGGGGAATGCTTTTGGCAGGTGGCTCCTAGTGTATCCGTGGGTTGCCGGGCTGTGTGAGAACCCAGACCTCATGGCCAAGCGAGCTCAGTGGCGTAAGACAAGGTGCCTCGTTGCAGGTAACGAATCATAATGTAGATAAGTGGCCGCATTTGGCACCCAGATAAAGGCGTCCGGTACTGCCAAGTGATGAAATAGGTGGTAGCCACGAGAAAGCTTGGAGCTACGCCTCACGGCCATTTATTCGCCGGCGGGCTCGGCCGGAACCTGCGGATCCGCCGTTCTCTACATGACTCGTCCGGAGTCGTTCTCCCGATCCAGCTACGTCGTGCCGATTGTATCGGCAGGCCGAAAATGCACTCGGTAGGCTGTGTTCCTGCCGAAAGGCCCTGGAATGACAGAAAATGCACGTAAGATAGAGAGGTATATTCAATTAACGAGGGTAATAACTTTAACCAACTCAGGCACGTAGAACAAAAGATAATGAAACGCCTCCCGAGCTACCCAGGTATCATCGTATTCACAAAAATCAATCATGTCATCCTCAAATATTGACACCGAAGAAATCCTTTAATCATCAGACGGCCAGCCGTCGGTCCCAGCCGTGAACCAAACCAAACTCATCATTGTCTTCCTTGAGAGGCATTGTCATGGCGTGGAATGGGTCGATAAAGTTCATATCGTCCGGACGGACCGAGAGGTCCGGGAACGGATGCATATTATCGTCTGCACTGCCCATGCTCTCGCCAGAATAGCTAAGAACACTCTGTGTGGGCTCCTGTATTGTGGCAAATTCCCCACTGCTCGCGGACCAAGCCTCGGGTGACAAATCGTTCATGTCAGGAGGGGCTGGTACCACATGTGAAGCATCATTGAGCGGCTTGTGATCGCGATTGTACTCGGCCGTGATAGAGGCAAATGGACCGGGGTCCTCGCCGCACTCCTTTCCACCGTAGATGCCCGTGAAGATGTTCGAATATCCTCGGTCCATGTCGCTCAGGACGTACTCCCAGTCAGCCATCGTGATGGGCCCAGATTGGTTTTCCGATGGGGTAGAGGTTGACATGGCTCGTGCATAATCATATCCCATGGATGAGGACATCATCCGGGGGTTTGAAGCAAGGTCCAGCGATGAATGTCCACGGGCGGCATGATATTGGGGGGCTGAAAATTGGTCGGGCTGCGATGAAGGAAGACTCGTCCAGCTTGGAGACCGAAGTGACTGAGCAGTTGGAGGAGTGCCACCGGAAATGGTGTTACGGCGGGAAGGTGAAGAAGCTTGCTTGGGTGATTGATCCCCGAAAGCCCCGGTGAGGCGAGACTTCAAAGACTGCAGGTGTTTCTTGGGAGACGAAGCAGGCTTGTGGGTTGGGGCCATCATTACCTGTGACTCGGTGCCGGTGATGGCTCCCCGATTCAGGTTGTCCAGTGAAACTAGGGTACCGGCCAAGATTCCAAATTCAGCCGCTGCCGTCGAGGAACTTTGCCCAAGCTGCTCCTTGACAGTAGAAAGAAGCTTCTGACTCTCCTGAGCTAGCTTACTGCCCCGCTTCAGACCCCAGGCTTGCCACAAGAGTCCCAGACCAGAGAAGAAGACCAACTCCTTTCGGTTGATGCTGAAGGAAAGGCATAGTCGTCGTTCATCCAATAGCTCGAGAATCTGCACAATGTGCTTTGAGGAATCAGAGAGCGCGAGAACGGATGGAGAGCGAAGATGTTCTTCAGCAAAGCATACGGCGGGGCGATGAATTAGAGACCGAATGAAGTAATAAACAAGAGATAAAAGTGGTGACCGGCTGCTTGTAACATTTGTACTGGGCTTGTCCTGAGAGAACTCAAGACGAAGATGCGGGGCCAATGATGACAGCCAGTCATCCAGCTGCCCTGCCAATGTATGCATCTTCGAAACATAGACGTCGTAATTTGACTTTGAAGGGAACAAGTCATCCAAAACCTTGTTCAGAATTCTCGAGACGGAGAATAGGGCAAGAGCACTGGAGATGCGAGTGGATTCACCAGGGAGAGTGGGCAAGAAACCGGTCTCGGTGACATTTTCGTCGTCCACATCAACGGGATACTCAGTCTGAATGTCATCCTCACGTAAAAGAGTAGGCATTCCAGTCAAGGCAGAAGAGAATCGGTCCAGTATGTATTGGCACCAGAAGACCTTCCTGCGAGTTTCTCCCTCTAACGGGTTGGAGGAAGTGTCCTCCCGGTTCTGGTGAAGATCCATTTGATGGCAAATATCCACACCAAGAGCGCGATAGCGAAGCAAGCTGCGGTAATCGGCTTTGGTCATGCAGTAGACCTGGGCCAGAACAAAGCACTGCAGACTTGCGACAGAAGTATCGCTTACGAATGAATCGAGAGCAGCGGTCCAGTTCTCCTCGAAGAAGGTGGGGTCCTGGTTGGTCCTCGACTGTGGCAAAGTTAGCGTCGTAAATTCTCCGGGGTCATGAATACTCACATTTGAAGACAAAGCAGCGATCCCGAAGATCAAATTCAACTGTGCCATTGCATGAACATCATTTTTCAAAGAATCGGTGTTGTTTAAGAATTGTTCGTAAGCTTTCAAAATGGTTGGGCGATGCACCACGGGGTACAGCGGAGCCCATTCTTGGAAGAAAATATTGATGAGCTGGTCCGACACCAGCCGTGGAGGTGTCTTCACGACTTGGTTGGGAGATCCGCGGGCCACAGGGGCAGACAATTTGGTCAATACTTTGGTGGGGATTCTCGACACTGACTTCCCCTGACTGACAAGCTTATCGGTAAAAACACCTAGTTTTGTAAGTTAACTTAATCCGAGCGAGCTGAGCGAGAAAATCAGACTCGACATACCGGCAAACCCTTGAGTGCTCGAGAGGGCTGTATAGGGGTTATCGGATGATTTCTGAATATGTGATCGCTCGACATGAACAACTCCCTCTCCCGCATCCAAGCCAGGAGATTTGGTCGTTCTGCAAGTAGGCGCAGATGGAGACCGTGAGGACATGGCGCGTTGGGAAGGCGACGAAAACGAGTGTATCCGTGAGAGAACGTCGATCTTCTCATCCTTTTCGTCCAGTAAATCCTTCAGATCTTTGACTTCTGTTTCCAGAGATCGTACACGTTCCTCCAAGGACTCAGTATAGCCACGGGGGAACGCGCGGCGGCTCAGTTTATCACTCGTTTTGCACTCGAACCCAACATTGGCGCATTGGGTACAGCATGGTCGGACGCCATCACAACGAATCTTTTTACTTCTGCAACGATCACAGGCCTGGGCGATCCGGCTTTGAGTGCCGGTGCCACCGACCTTGATCACTTTCATGGGCAAGATACCGGGCATTTCGGCTAGGCAGACGGGCACATCGGCCGCCCCGGTCGAGGTTTTGTTGGTTAAATTTGGGTTGCTTCGGAAATCGAGTTGGTGCAAACAGGACGAAGATCTCTCGAAGTTCAGCGAGATAGGTTGAGTTAAGAGTCCAGAAACAAGACAGGAGGGGGAAAGATCCCATGTGTCGGCTGAGTCAGGCTGTGGGGGGAGTGCTGACCTGCACCAGGGCCAATCATGATTGTATCAAAGTGTACCGTTCAATACGCTCGAAAGCTAAAAATTCTCCCCTTTTTCTGGTGCTGCGACCCAGATGATGTCGCTCTCCGTGCAGACCCATTTTATGGACTCGCTCGACCAGATGTCATCGTGCTTAGAAACCGCCCCCTCCCAGATGTCATCCTGCTTAGAAACCCCCCGTTTCAGAATTTTCAAACCTTTACTTGTAACTGACGATGATCTGCCCGATGCCCCCGGACCCCGCAAATCCTTGGCTATGGCTGTATTGATGGGGTACAGATTCCAGTTCCGCACTGCGAGAACGAAAACGGATGAACTTTGTTTTCTAAAGGAAAGGACTACAGGCCGTTTCGGTTGTGAACCCTTGCCGCTCCGCCGAGATTGTCATCTCCCCGGGTGCCCCGGATTTTCGTTGGAGACGAGACCCTTGCGCCACGGTTGCGCTCACTCTGTCGCCTGATCTACCGTGAGGGACCCATGGTTGAGAGATAGCTAGGTGCAGTCCGTCAAGAGACTCAAAAAGGAGACGGCACTAATGGTGCCCGACTGGGGACCCGCGCATCTGGAACTCCGTGCTGTCTGGGCTGATCTTCTCCGTGTCTGCCACTCCCGCGCTCCGATATTCGGCGCCGGATTCCCATTTCGGAGACTTACAGTAATACTTGTGTGATATGAGTGGCGAGTCCCTTTACGCGGGGATCCCGGCTCTGGAGATCCCAGCAGCCTCGGTACTGTACAGAACCCGGGACTTGGAAGAAGGAGATCACCAATGAAAGTGGATGAATTATTGAATGAAACAGTATCATATTATGAGGCAATGTCCGAATCATGAATAGCGAGTTTTGGCCGAGAGAATCGCGAGAATGGGTTGAACCATGGATACTACAGGATCCACAGAGCCCACCTTGCCGCAGCCGGGGACCCCGTCCTCGTTAGTCCCCGAGGTTTCGGCTCCCGATCAACGGGTCTCGACGGATCCTTCGACTGTATTTGGTGTCTAACGGTCCAGCTATGCTGCTGCGTTCATCGTACCGAGGTCCCTTCGTCACGAAATGCCCGCCTCTGCTTGAAAACAAGGATTCCTTGTACCATCCAAGAAATAGACCTGTTCTTCCGATCATCCCCGATATGCGGCTGTCGGCACCCCGCAAGTAGTGGCTGGTTTCGACTAGGGACCAAGGTCGATCAGTCTAGCATTGCAGATCTCAACAGATGGCTCCGTAAATTTGATGATCTCAAGCCAAACGTCATAGTATTCGCAATACTTGCACCCCGCTCTGCCCCCTCAAATGCCCCCGATACTATGGGTGGGTATGTAACTCTATTGGAAAAATCCGGGGTCTGTTCGCGTGGTAATTTCTTGTTGCGCGCGCTAGTTACTTGGCCAATTACATTCTTTCATAGCTATATTATGAGAAATCTTCGACTTCCTCGGCTTGTTGCTGCTGGGCGAGATACGCAGTGACTGTTTTGGATGCGATCAACTCCTTTCTCTGCCAGCATTTGTCAGTAAGCATCTTGGCCGTGAATTCGCTTCTGGGCAGTAGTATATACTCACCTGCTTTAAGAGGTCACCGACAGCCTGCTCCAGTAGCTCTGCTTCGAGCTTTCGTAGTCGGGTTACCAGGGTAAATATCTCGGGTCTGAACAGGTTATTGAAAAGTGTCTCATTCTCGCGAAGGTTGTTCAGGACCTCCTCTGTCTCCTGGAGAATTGAGAGTTGCGCTTCTAGTCGTTCAAGTACCAGCATAACTGCACGAAGCTGGAAGATTTCCCACGCCGGGTCAGTGGCTAGGAGATCTCGAAGTTGAGTCGGCGCTCGGATATTTTCGCCCTTCCAGATAGTTTCCAGCTCTCTTGTTCCCTCTGTAGTCTGGGTGACCCCAATTTCAAGACCGTCTTCCTCGTTCACACACGCCCACCAGACAATGGAGCTATCCCAAATCGTCTGATGTGAGTTTTCAGATGTGTCCTGAGCCATGGATATCCGAATTCCAGGGGCCTCCCGACATATCATGTTCTTGGCAATAGCAAGAGGATCATCACTTGGTATTGTCATATCTAAGAAGACCTGCTTTGCCTCGGTTCTGTTGCTATCGAGGAACCCGTAGGAGAAGATCATCTCGGACGCGGGCTTCTCCTCGCCGTATCTAACAGGGGTTTAGTTCGCCGACAAAGGCCATAATCCGTTTGATCAGAGACTCACGTGATAGTCACTTCATCGCCAGGTTGTACACTCTTGCCCCAACGCAGCTGCAGAATCGCATTTCCATCCGAGTCAGCCTCATACAGCGCATTCACTTCCTCTTCCGAGGTGTGGTTAGCCATATCGACACAGGGCACCATGGCATGTCCACTTCCGGGTAGATCCACCATACGCGACCGGTACGCAGCATCGGCATATTTCAAATCATCAAGGGTCATCTTGCCCGTACCTTCGTCCCACCAGCACAACTGACACCAGTCTATGTGCTCCGTAGACTGCCTGAGATGCTCAAACTCCCGCTCCAGAGAGCTTTCCTTGGCTGCCACTGCATCTCCGAGCGAAGTTCCCCTCAGCAGCTCTTGCTCTTCGGCTGAGTAAAATGTAGGCAGTGGGAAACATGGTGGCATGAATTTGATGTATTCTGTCCACGGACTTGAAACGCCTATGTGCTTGGGCATTTCCAGACACGAATGTGTGAATTGTACCAGAAGGAATATCATGATTGCACCTCTCGGGGTCTGACACAAATCAGTAACATATCAAACAATGATTTTAAGATATAAGTATCGTACCCTTCCGAAATCGCCGACAGCCTCCAATACCTCCCGAAGATGATGATCGGATTTGGAGTAGTCATGAACGGTCTCCAACGACAGTACCAAGCTCGATGGGACCCGCAGGAGGACTTCTGGCGAAGCATCACTTTCACCGCTGGACTTGTTCTCAATTGCTACAAGAGCATTGCCCTTATCTGCTCCGCTCTCACTTGAGCCAAGTTGCTGGCATGCAACGCCATTGGCATCGATCCCGTTGAGCTTGAGCCAGGCCGGGAGTGAACCCAGCTGGAGATATTCCCGCTTCATGAGGGCTGCCACTCAGTTTCGAACGTATAATGAATTATGAAAGCTTTCTAGATCTGTCATTCAAGGGATCAGAGCTGGACGTCATTGTTCAAGTTGAGATATGCCAAGACCGGTCGCGAGACAAATGTGCTTAGTAACACTTCGAAGCCTGAGGCTACAACTCATGTAAAGAGCAGGCAAGTAAATCGCAGGTGACCAAGATCTTCCTAATGAAGATGCAGCATTCGTATCAGAAGTGAAATATGAAATTAAATATGGGGGACTTGTATCGGAGCACTGCAAGTGCACAGAAGGTTTCAGGTAGTACATGTTTCACATTGTCTCAACCTCGCAAGTCGATCGCTTTTTTGTCGCTTGGGGGTTGGTACTGCATCCTCGGAGAATCCTACTTAATGCTTCATCCATAGTCTAGTAACAAATAAATCAGTCAGCTGACTCTGGTGCACCAACTGGTCTCAAAAGCCGAGCTTTATGCTGAAACTCTCCCATCTACCTAGTCACCATTTCGGGGTAGACGGGACTGCATGAAAACTTCTTCGAGCCATCCCAAGCAATCAAAGACCTAAAGCCAAAGATAGATCCCAGCGTTAAGATAAGCCCCAATACCGAATGCACGGGAATTATGGACAGGGGTGTATAACGGCCTCAACTCTTCAAATAGGCGATAGATGGTTTGTTACCTTTTCTTCTCCTCATTCAACATATGAACTCTTCCCCCTTCTCTCTTTATCAATGACATGACCCTTGCAAAACTCACGTTCCTCGGTTTAATTTTGTCCTCGCTATCACAAGAACAAAAACCCGTATAGATCAACTAATACCGCTAACGACATCCTGACACCAAAATTGAAAAAGCTGCAAATGATATTGATTTTCTTCTCCCTATTCCCTTCTCATATAGCTCTACCTTTAATGCCCTACTCCTCAGTCACGACCTTGATCAGAGCACCGTCTAGGTAGCGGGTCATCTCATCCATATGTTCCAGCTCACCCACCCAGCCAATATACTGATCCGGTCTAACAACCAGCATCAATCCACGCATGCGGTCTACTCCCCACTTCTCATATCCTTTGCCATCACAGTCCCGATCCCATATGCATGCGTCATCACACCAGATCTTATCATATCCCCAGCCCAATGTGGCGTCCAGGTCACGTAGGATTTCGGGGAAGTCGAAGAACTCTGTCTCCTTCCAAGATGCGCTGTGGGCCGTCACCACATCGATCGGGCTCTTGAAGCGGCCCGGGATCGCATTATATCTGCTCAAAGGCGAAGCTTTTTCTTTGAGCTGACCAGACAGAAACCGACTAAGAGTGTCAACCCGATGTTTCTGCATTTCATTACGGACATCTCCAGCAAGAATGACCAGTCGGAATCGACCGTCACTCTCGAAAATTCTTGTCGTCCACTGTGTATTTCCATCTGCCTGCTTGCGTAGCTTGACCGGTGGGAATCGCTCACCCGGAACCAGATGATGGCCCGGGTTAAGCTTGTCCTCATTGACAAACTTGCAGACCAACGGGCTAGCACCATAGAAAGCCTTCAAGCCATCCGCAAAATCTTCAAATGTCTCAAGAACCTTGATCATGTTCTC
This sequence comes from Penicillium atrosanguineum, assembly GCF_028827265.1. NCBI lineage: Eukaryota > Fungi > Ascomycota > Eurotiomycetes > Eurotiales > Aspergillaceae > Penicillium > Penicillium atrosanguineum. The sequence continues at coordinate 3,238,408 of NW_026623133.1, read as the reverse complement.
CGTCTTATCAGAACCTCCTTCTGGGATTCCCTTCGATGGCTTGTTATCGGTGAAAAGACCAGACAAGTGACGATCAAAGTCAAGCAACATCTCAGCCAAGTGATGGCGCTCAGCATTATACGTGCTAAGAATAGCAGGACTAGCCACCCCTGCTGCAACCAAAGCAACCTTCCAGCCGACATTAAATCCATCCTGCATACTCATGTTCATGCCGAGTCCCACTTTAGGAGAATGAGTGTGCACTGCATCTCCGGCGAGGAAGATACGATCATCTTTCGCGAACGTGGGCGCGATTCGCTGTCCGATCTGATATGCAGTCCACCATTCACAGACTTTGTAATCGAATGTGTACGGCTTCAAGATAGCTTGGACTCGCTCTTTGATCATCTCTGGAGTGATTGACGAGCGGTTGAAACGAGCGTTTCCATTTTTGGCGACATCGACAACTTGCACGGGCACGTAGAGGCGTACCAGTCGTCTTTCACGAGGGATGACGAGAATTGTGCCTGATGCGTTGGTCACAGTGCCCAGGCGACGGATGTCCGCTAACAATTTAAAAGTCATTTTAAGATCTATGAGCCCGGTCCGAGAACTCACGGAAGTCTGTGATGGGGATAATATCGATCACACCCCTAATGGATATCAGCTTTGGCTTTTTCATGGACTAATTGCACACTTATCAAATATGATCTGTACTCGACCCTTCCAGTGGAATATCGACCTGCTTTCGGGTCCAGCTGTGGGCACCATCGCATCCAATAAGATACTTGGCTTTGACAATCTCGGTCTTCGTTTGCCGACTCTTGCTATCTTGAATCAAGTCATCCAAATCATCTGGATGTAGATCACTATCTTTGAGCTTGTCAGGAACAGAATGCGACCTTCCTTCACCAGAATTGTTGGAAGGAGTCACTTCGTCCTCACTGAGAGTTCGCAACTTGAGAGTGATGGGGTATGCATTCTGGTCATCTTTGACAATTTCATCGTACTCAAATGACTCAGCGATGACACCCCTTTCAACTTCGAGATTCGAGTACTGCTTAATACTATCGAGAATGAACCTTTCAATTCGTCCTTGACTCAGAAGCATGTTGTGAAACGGAGACTCGTTGACTTTAGAGCTGCAGAATGGGCCCTGACGAATCAAGGTTCCATCTGGACCAGGCGCCTATTTGTCTTGGCGTTAGTTAATATACCAGGCGTTAGATAAAGCCATACCCAGAAGTTGGCCTCAACGGCCACATGGCCTTCATGCTGGACCCGGTGTTGGAAGCCAATGCTATCGAAAATTTCGAGAGTTCGCACTCGCAACCCATCTGCTTGACCGGTGAACACCTTGGTGCTCTTTTTATCGATGATTCGGGCTCGCACGCCGCAACGGGCCATCCAGTAGGCTGTCATCAAGCCAGAAGGCCCAGCACCTATGATGAGTCTGTTTTGTTAGAATTTGCTTTGCGTCTGTGCAATTTGAACGATATCTTACACGTCGGTCTGTGATGCCGAGGCATAACTGGCTTCGGCCATGGTGAATATTTTACTTCTGGGTGGTCCACAATTGAACTTGAGGGACTTGAGGGATTTGATGGTGTGGTACTTTGCTAATGGATGGATGCAGGTGAATATTTTACTTCTGGGTGGTCCACAATTGAACTTGAGGGACTTGAGGGATTTGATGGTGTGGTACTTTGCTAATGGATGGATGCAACGTTCTTATATTCTATCATCTTAAGTCTCGTAATTTATTCCCCGGTATTTCGCTGTTATACAGAAGTAGGGTTGCATGGATGGTGCATTGCACATCTGCAAGCTGACATCAACTGCCTCTCCTACCAGCTACTATAGTTGAATAAGGTCCAGGGTCTCTCGTATAGCGCTGTCGGGGGATCTCCACGTCGGCTTGCCCTGCAAGTGGAGCCCTAGCTTGTGGAAAGGTCCCGAATGGGGTACTTTCAAAGACCGCCCTATTTCTCCTCATCTATTTAAAGTCCACTGAATCACGCGGTTTCCTTACAAGCGGGGTTCAATTACCGACCAGAACAGTCTACTTAGTTTGATATAGTTCGGATCCACCAACTATTTACCCGTGACTTCGGTCAGGAATTTCCGCCAATTGAAACCTAATTGCGATTATTTCCGCTCAATATAGCTCTATTGGACCTCGAGTATCAAAAGCATCGCCATGTCATATATCCATGTCATGCTAGGAAGATCCTCGAATTTCATGCAGCAATGCAGGGGTCTCTGTTACCCAAGAAGCTGCTAGCAAAGACCGCTGAGTCAAAGCTGACGAGGACAGTGAAGCGGTAGCACAGCTTCATACTAGATCATTCAATTGATAATCGGACTCCTTTCAGAAAGCTCTAGATCTCCATAAAACCGGAGGACTGCCACCCGTCCAATGTTCAGATGAGTAAGCGCCCCCCAGCGGCTACGCTGTTTCTGGCACACCGGGTCCCCCAACGGAGTGTAGGATTTACCCCTCCAATGCTGCAAGCCGACATCAAATCGGATTGGCCTAATCAGGGAAACCGGTGCAATTACCATGTGCTCTTTTTGCTACTTAGAATAGGTTGTTGGGTAGACAGGCCCGATATATAAAGCGGCTATGGAGAGATCGGCTAATTTCGTGGTCCCGGAGCAGCGTCCTCCGAGACGGGCCCCGGTGAAGGTGTGGACATAGGCCAAACGGTTGGGAGCCCGACACTGCTACGGAGACTTCTCATCCCACCGCAGAACTCGTAGGAGCGGTAGTGTACCCTAAACGAAGAGATTGAATCCGAGGAACAATACTTGGCTCGTGCTCCCGGAAGCTACGGATGGGATGTGATGCGATGGTTTTCGTTCTCTGCAGTAGCCCTTGACACGTAAGAAGTAGGAAAAAATAGGAACAAGAGCCAAAGCATTGGCCTTGGCCGTTCAAAAGCTCCGGGAATGAAAAGCGATGAGTAGAAGGCGGCCGGCAGCGGAGGGACTGGCTTTCGCCCCACCACAGCGTCATACCCACTGCCCCTCCCCCTCCTCATATTTTGAAAGCCATCTCTCTTCTTCTTCTCATCTCCCACATATTTTGAAAGTGAGTATCTTATCCATCAACCCCAATCCACTAGCTAATAAACAGCTAGTATCTGCCAAAATGGGTAACACTGATCTGGACCAGTTGGCGATCAACACCATCCGCCTTCTCGCGGTATGTCCTCTCGCCCCGTCTGCTAAGGTCTCTCAGGTGCAATTGGAGGGGCTATCCGCCTCATTTGCACATGGGACCAGTAGCATCACAAAATTCCAGATGAATACGAGCTTACTGACGCTCTCTTCCAGGTTGATGCCACCTCCAAGGCCAACTCGGGCCACCCGGGTGCCCCCATGGGCATGGCCCCCGTGGCTCACGTTCTGTTCAACAAGTTCATGAGCTTCAACCCCCAGAACCCCGACTGGGTCAACCGTGATCGCTTCGTTCTCTCGTATGTGTCTTTCCTGATGCCCGTATCCCTGGGATTGCCTGAAGCCCTGCCTTCCGGAGCATATCTCCATCACAAGAACACCCGTCCTGACAATCGAATAGGAACGGCCACGGCTGCATGCTGCAGTACGCCCTGCTGCACCTGTTCGGCTACAAGCTCTCCATGGATGACCTGAAGAACTTCCGCGTAAGTTCTCTTAACCCAATGTAGCACAGGAGCCCCGCGCTGATCTCCCTTCGCAGCAACTCGACAGCATCACCCCCGGTCACCCCGAGGCTCACGACACCCCCGGTATTGAGGTTACCACTGGTCCTCTTGGCCAGGGTTTCGCCAACGCCGTTGGTTTGGCCATTGCCCAGGCTCACACCGCTGGTGTCTTCAACAAGCCCGGCTATGAGCTCGTCAACAACCACACCTACACTTTCTTCGGTGATGGCTGCGCCATGGAGGGTATCGCCTCTGAGGCCGCCTCCATGGCTGGTCACTTGCAGCTCGGCAACCTCATTGCCATCTATGACGACAACCACATTTCCATTGGTAAGAGATCAACCCAATGTCTCCCGCCAAGAGGCCCGATCCTTAGCTAACACATTCCTAGACGGTGACACCAAGTGCGCCTTCACTGAGGATGTCATGAAGCGCTTCGAGGCCTACGGTTGGCACACCGAGTGGGTCAAGGACGGTGACAATGACCTTGCCGGCATTGAGGCCGCTATCCGCAAGTGTCAGCAGGTCACTGACAAGCCCTCCGTTATCAAGCTCACCACCACCATCGGTTTCGGCTCCAAGCTGGCCGGTACTGGCGGTGTTCACGGTAACCCCCTCAAGGCCGATGATGCCGAGAGTGTCAAGGCCCGCTTCGGCTTCGACCCTAAGCAGAGCTTCGTCGTTCCCCAGCAGGTCTACGACATGTACCACAGCCACGCCGCCGAGGGTGCCGCTAAGGAGCAGGAGTGGAACCAGCTCTTCGAGAAGTACCAAAAGGAGTACCCCACCGAGGGTGCCGACCTTGCCCGCCGTCTCTCCGGCAAGCTGCCCGAGGGCTGGGAGAAGAGCCTCCCTACCTACAAGTCCACTGATGCCGCCGTCGCTTCCCGCAAGCTGTCCGAGGCCGTCCTGGAGAAGATCCACTCCGTCATTCCTGAGCTTCTGTCCGGCTCTGCTGATCTGACTGGCTCCAACAACACCCGCTGGAAGAACGCCGTCGACTTCCAGCCCCCTCCCTCGGCATTGGTGAGTGGTCTGGCCGCTATCTCCGCTACGGTGTGCGTGAGCACGCCATGGCTGCTGTCATGAACGGTCTCGCCGCCTACGGCACCGTCATCCCCGCCGGCGGTACCTTCCTGAACTTCGTTTCCTACGCCGCTGGCGCCCTCCGCCTGTCGGCCCTGTCCCGCGTCCGTGTCATTCACGTCGCTACCCACGACTCTATCGGTCTGGGTGAGGACGGTCCTACTCACCAGCCTATTGAGACTCTGGCTCACTTCCGTGCTCTGCCTAACTGCATGGTTTGGCGCCCCGCTGACGGCAACGAGACTTCCGCCGCCTACTACATGGCCATCACCTCCAAGCACACCCCCAGTGTTCTCGCCCTTACCCGCCAGAACCTGCCCCAGCTTGAGGAGTCCACCATTGAGCGTGCCATGAAGGGTGCTTACGTCGCCGTTGACACCCCCAACGCCGCCGTTACCATCATCTCCACCGGTTCCGAGGTCGGCATCTGTATCGAGGCTGCCGACTACCTCCAGAAGAACCACGGCATTGCCGCCCGTATTGTCTCCGTTCCTTGCTTCGAGGTCTTCGATGCTCAGGACAAGGATTACCGTCTGTCCGTCCTGCCCGACGGCATCCCCGTTCTGTCCGTCGAGGCCTGCTCCACCATGGGCTGGGAGCGCTACTCCCACGAGCAGTTCGGTCTCAACCGCTTCGGTGCCTCTGGTCCCTACAAGGAGGTGTACGCCGTAAGTTTTCTATTCTCTTTTGATCTATTTCTCCAATTACTAACGACCGCCAGAAATTCGAGTTCACTCCCGAGGGCATTAGCAAGCGCGCCATTGCCACCATTGACTTCTACAAGGGCCACAACGTCCGCTCCCCCGTCAACCGCGCTTTCCAGCAGATCCTGTAAAGCGTGGCTTAATGCTTTAAAATTTTATGATTTACTAGTTAAGGAGCGACAGCCCTTGAAACCAATATCTAAGAATGCGATAGAGCGTCTGTCGATTACCACCAATGCCTTGCATCGTAAGATCACATGGTACTAAAGTACAAGGTGTAAATGAGATCCTATAGTCATAGGCTATCTATCTTGGCGTACTGAAGAGCCTTTAGAAAGGAATACTTTGACAGAAGAATCTAAATTCGCCGTGGCGATGTCAGATGTCATCATACCCTGTTCATTCGGCATAGGTTAGCCTTCGGGACAATATAAATGACTCTGTTCTAGACGGTTGATCCTTGCAGCTATCACTAACAGATTAAAGCAAGAAGTATAAGCGCAGCTTCGTCGAAGAGGCGACGAGAATTATAATCGAGGGGCGGCCGGGACGGATGTCCGGGCGTGGGCTAGGAGAACTGGCCCGGTAGAAAGGGATGTCGATAGCTACGAAGAGAAATGGGACTATGGTCAACTGCTTTTCAATTGCGTTCGAATGTTGCAACCTTTGCCTGTTTTGCCCCAATGTGACTATTTTCGAGGTGGTTACATGCAGACGCATCACACACCCCAAATACCAATGAATAGCGCAATATAATGTGTTTAGGCAGTTTACAATACGTGCCCGACCTCTGTGAGAATAGAGATCACTCCTTGCTCCAGCACTGCTTCTGCATCTCAATAGTCCCCCTCAACATAACCTCCTTTCTCTGCCGCGTTTCTTCCGAAGTACGAGGTCCATACGCCTCCTCCGTCTCACGAACAACGACATCTCTCCACTTCTCATCGCCTCCCTCTGTCTGAATATCAATCTGCCCCAAATCTCCCCAAACATCCTTCATGGTCGGCGCCAACTTGTCCAAAAACCCCGCAATCCCACCCTCCCCACCACCAGCATGATAACTCTCAAAAACACCACTGCCAGCCCACCTCGGTCCCAGACTAGAAGTCACAATAGAATCCAGATCTCGAGCCGATACTACCCCCTCCCCAACCAGATAGCACGCTTCCCGCATCAGCGCAAAAGCAAGCCTATTGCCCACGAACCCAGGTACCTCTTTATGCAGTATAACAGGCCGATAATGTTGTCCTTGGTCCTGAGAATCCTTCGAACCAGGAAGATGCGAAGGACCAGGCACAGCCTCGAAATAAGCCTTCACGAAGGCCACTCGCTCAGGTCTAGTCTGCAACCCAGGCACAATCTCAACGAGAGGCATCAAATGAGGCGGGTTAAACGGATGCGCAACAACCAACCTCTCCCTGACATTCTCCTCACACTCAGCAACCTGCATGGAAGCCGCAATCCCAGAAGAGCTACTCCAAAGATGAGCCTCCGTATCCGCAAACCTCACAACTTCCTTCCAAAGAGCCTGTTTCGAGTCGAGTTTCTCCGGCGTCTGTTCTTGGATGATAGTCGCGCTCTGCACGGCGTCTTGGATGGATGCTGCCAATGAGAGGCGGGATGATTCGATCAGAGCGGTGATTGCATTCTGTGGATCGGAGTGTGATCCTGTTAGGGTCGAGTCTATAAATGAGGGGAGCTGGGCGCGCAGGAGGACTTCGTAGTCTGGGCGTGGGTCGAAGACTGTTACTTTTGTGTCGGGGCGGCGGAGGTGGAGGGCTAGCATTGAGAGGCCGATTGTGCCTGCGCCTAGGAGGGCGATATGGTGGGTATATTCGGGCATTTTTATGGAGTGTTCAATGTTGGAGACTTGCTTGGGGTTTGTAGAGTTTATAGAGATGTGGTAGTATTGGGTGGGGTGCGGGGGTGTATAGTATGATGTTGGACCTCGGGATTTACGTAGGCCTCAAAAGTTCCTATATGCCCTTTAAAAAAGATTGAAAAAAAAAAGCATATATTGTCTCGGCTCCCCTTGGTGCCCGAATCGAGTGAACTACGACAGCTAAATGGAAGTACAACTTTTTTGTGAATAGACATTTGAGAAAGCTCGGCTGTTGGTGCCTGGGGTGGGCTTTACGTCAAAACCCTACTAATACCGACTCACGGATTCAAAGCCGCAGAATTTTTGGAATCCCTTCTTTTTAAAGCTTCTTTATACATGCCCTAATAGATATCACAATCATTATAAATGCGCAAATCTTTATACGAGATTGCATCGTTGATTGAAGCTTGTGGGGTGGGATGGAAGTCTCGGAGTTGGACATCCTCGAGGGCTGTATAGACTCACTTGGAGCCCTATTAACATTTTGTAGCTCTTCTAAAGAGCGCGGGTCCAAATCTAGTTACTGGCATTCATCTTCTTTCATCTCGTTTTATTAATGCTAGATGAAACCTCCGCGTTGGGTGTTACTCGCTTTCTGCCCCAAGTCCTTCAAAATGTTTTACCTGGGTAACCATGCTTATAGGAATATTGATGGATTCAACGGCCACATCTTACAGTTTGAATGCTACTACTAGTTGAATCTTGACTAGACAAGAAAAGATCACACCGGAACGAGTTTCATTCATCATGATATATTCATCTCTCCATTTTATTTTCCACCCATGTTTATCTAAGCACCAAGAGCCTTGCGAGCAAAGTTAGGCAGGACGAAGCTGGCGCGGTGGATGTCCTGGTTGTAGTAGCGGCACAGGCGCTCCTCCTCCTCGCGGGTCCAGGAGCGAACGGGCTCACGGACGTTGCGAGTGGCGTCCTTGCAGCAGACCATGAAGCCGATCTGGCCGGAGGGGTAGGTGGGGATGGTGGTGTAGGCGTACTCGGCAACGGGGAAAACCTCACCGCAGGACTTCTTGAGGTCAACGATCAGGGGAAGGTGGAGCCATTGGTTCTCAGCTGTTAGACAAAAGCACAGTTCCGCGAAACCGAGCCCGTAGAGCGGGTTGGTTGGCGGCGTAGTGCGATCAAATTAGCCAATGTTCTTTTCAAGGAATATAATAAAACAAAACAAGACAGACAGAGAAAGAGAGAGAGAGAGGTGGATGGATTGATGAGTATAGGGGAGGAGATGGGCAGTGGGCAGGATGGAACAAAAGAAATGGGAACGAACAACCTTGGGTAGTAATGACACCGCCTTCGCGGAGAGCGTCACGGAGAAGCTCAAAGTAGGGCTTCTGGAAGAGGCTCTCGGCAGGGCCCTCGGGGTCAGAAGAGTCGGTAATGATAACGTCGAACTCGTTCTGCTTGGCCTTCAGGAACTCGAAGCCGTCACCGATGTGGGTGGAGACCTTGGGGTGCTTGTAGCTGACGGACATGCCGGGGAGGTACTTCTTGGAGAGACGGATGACGGCCTCATCGATGTCGCACAGAACAGCCTCCTCGACGGACTCGTGCTTGACGACCTCACGGAGGACACCGCCATCACCACCACCGATGACAAGGACCTTCTTGGGGTTGGGGTGGGAGTTCATGGCGAGGTGAGTGATCATCTCCTGGTACGAGAACTCATCGCGCTCGGTGCACTGGATGACGTTGTCGAGGACGAGAACGTTGCCGTAGTCGCTGCTCTCGAAGACGAGGACGTCCTGGTACTTGGACTTCTCGTGGTGCAGGACCTGGTTAACCTTGAGGCTCATGGCCTGTCCGGGCCACATGGAGGAGCGCTCGGAGAACCAGCCATCTAGTGGAGTTAGCGATAGAGCTTCAAAAAATTGAGGGTCCCAAGGAGGGGTGACGGCGGAAGTGGGATGTGGGATGACGAGGCGGGGCAGGAACAGCTGTGTAGCTGTGTATTTGACGTGGACATGGACATCGAGACGCAGATGGAGATAGACATACCCTGGATAGTGGGGTGAGTGATCTCGCTCATTTTGTAAGATAGACGAGTGTTAATCGATAAGGAACGTAGAGAGGAGAAAGGACGAAGAGTTCGAAGCATGCGAGAAAAAGTAAAAGCTGCGCGAGTTTGCCTGCTTTGGGCGATTTTTCCCAAGTCCCCACTTTGACCCAGACAGGCAACTGAGGGGAGATTTCACGTAGGGTAACTCTTGGCTCTTGGGCAGCAATCAGACAGGCCAACCGAAATAGAGAGAGGGAGAGAGAGGGAGAGAGGAGACGCTAAGCTATCGGAGCTTGTTGCACCCGTGTTGCACGATTTCTGGAGGGGGGTGCCTTCGGGGCCAATAGAAGCTATCCAAATCACGCTTACTGGTGACCCCCCAAGATCTATAGATCGTGAACTACATGAAACAGTCGGAACATCCCTCTAAATCATGGTGAAACCCCACAGCGAGGCCAATCGGCAGACATAGGAAACTCAAAATTGTCGATTGCTTTCTAGTTACTGTACAATTGATACAGCTGCGACAGCACGGATTGTCATCTCGTGCCCCGATATACCCTTTTCCATCCTCAATTCGACTCAGTTCAATTCAATAAGAGCAATTTATTCCTCACCACTACCACCCTCGAGCATGCGGCCGGGCTTGGAGTTAAGGTACTCGTTGCTGTGGAATGTGTCAGCCTCGCCCTGGGCACACAATCCCAAATTATGGGTCAATCTTACCGCTCAACGGCCCAGTTCATAGCAGCGTAGGCAATGATGAAGGGAGGGGCGACGTAGAGGACCTGGTTGCGGAAACGGCGGAAGACGTTGAAGATGGCAGCGTGGAAGGCACCGGCGAAGGGGCGCTGACGGTTAGACGAGACAGCGTAGGTGGCGATGCGCTGGGGGTCGGGCAGCCTGCAAGTCAATTGGGTTAGTGTCGAGTCCAGTTGCAAGGATTCCGCTCGTCGTGAGAGCCCCATTCCACCAAGTCGAGGTGATCCGTGGTCGGTCGGTATCTCGCACGCGCATTCGGGAATTCAAGGAAGGCTGGTCAACGTACCGAACTCGCCCCAGGTGCCGATGAAGCTGCAAATCGTTGTTAGCACATGAGCTAGTCAATATCAACTCCAGGAATTGAATCGCATTGTTGGAGTCTAGTCTGCTGCCGGGTCGTGCTCGGTCGCTCGAGCGGGTGCATCCGGGCACAGGCACAGGCTCGGGCGGCCACGGACAGCAAAGAGTCGAGGGAAGCACTCACTGGCCGTTCTTAGGATCGACAGAACCACCCATTGTGGAAATGTGTAATTGAGTGGAAGGAGAACGAGGGTGTAGAGGTGACGGGGGATACGGAAAGGGAAAAGACGGAGTCGGGCAAAGTTGGACTACGGGCGTTCTCAGCGGCCACTAGGAAAAAATGACTAAGCACATTTTCGACATCATCCATCAGTTTGGTGCTATTCTGCCTCAAGGTGATCTCTCTACCCACGTTATTCATCATGGCCAACGCCCTTCAAAACATCTACCGGCTGGCCGGCCCCGTGGCCGTCGGTGCCATGCTCTTCAACGCCTCCCTCTACGATGTCAAGGGCGGTTCGCGGGCTGTCATCTTCGATCGGTTGTCTGGTGTGCAGGAGCAAGTCGTCAACGAAGGCACACACCTGTTGGTCCCCTGGTTGCAGCGGGCTATTATCTACGACGTGCGGACGAAGCCGCGCAATATTTCGACTACCACCGGAAGTAAGGACTTGCAAATGGTCACATTGACGCTCCGTGTGCTGCACCGTCCGGATGTGCCGCGGCTGCCCCAAATCTACCAGGTAAGAGCTACCACTGAGAATCTATCTGGTGCAGAGCTAACATAGCATTTCACAGTCATATGGTACCGATTACGACGAGCGTGTTCTCCCCTCCATCGGAAACGAAGTACTCAAAGCCATCGTGGCCCAGTTCGACGCCGCCGAGCTCATCACACAGCGTGAAGCCGTCTCCAACCGCATCCGTACCGACCTCCTCAAGCGCGCTGCGCAGTTCAACATCGCCCTGGAGGACGTCTCCATCACCCACATGACCTTCGGCAAGGAGTTCACCAAGGCCGTCGAGCAGAAGCAGATCGCCCAGCAAGACGCCGAGCGAGCACGATTCATCGTCGAGCGCGCCGAGCAGGAGCGACAAGCCAACGTTATTCGCGCCGAGGGTGAAGCCGAGTCCGCCGAAATCATTAGCAAGGCCGTCGCCAAGGCCGGCACTGGTCTGATTGAGATTCGTCGTATCGATGCCAGCCGTGAGATCGCACAGACTCTGGCTTCTAACCCCAACGTCACATATCTGCCTGGCGGCGAAGGCAAGGAGGGTGGCAAGAGCACTAGCCTCTTGCTGGGTCTGCGCTCTTAGGAGGTTGATATAAGGAAGTGAGGGCTGGCGGCGCCCATTACTGAAATGTACCATTTAATCGCTCGCCGTGTCCGAGGGCGTTCTATCGACTGTGCATGTTCCCCGAGGCGCGAAGTGGCTTCGTCCACGTCTTTTTTCTGACCTGTAGCAATAACAATACCTCTACTCCAAATACTTCTACTCCTTCGTATGATAGAAAATGTACTCATGAATCATTATGTACTCCGGTATCCTCTATATATGATCCTATCTAAGCCAATCGCTTGTACAAATGCACCTGATATCGCATATCCTCCAAACCCGCCCCCTCACCAACCTCATATCTTAGCCTCGTAGCATCCCTCCTCCACCATCTCGAATCCTGCGAAAGCACCCGTTCCCATTTCCCCTCCGCAACAGAAAGCAGCGTGTGATCAAGCAAGAACTTCATAGGATAATTCCTCTCCTGCGCAACCCCATCCTTCCCCAACTTCAAAGTCGAGTAACTGCCCGGACTATCGACAACAAGCAACACCGCCCCGGGCGGAAGAATCTCAGTCATCCGCAGAAGCCAACCAGTAGTCTTCGCCATGGAAGTAGAAAAGAGCTCGTTCAGCGTGAACATGAGCGTCACCAGCAGAGAGGGCGGAGTAGTCGCTGGAGCGGTCCCATGAACGACATCTTTCAGATCAGACTCCGAGATAGTAAGGACATCAGTCCTAGAAAACGAAACAGAAAGGCCCCCTTCCGAGACATTAGACCCCGTCAACGGCGGCTGATGCTTCGACGATTTCGGAGTAGGCACGTCAGATGAAACCATCGTTTTCTCGAGAAGGTCAATAACACTCGACCAATCGGCAATATCAACAGCCACAACATCAAGAGATGCAGGTTTCGATACATCTGTCTCATCGCCACTCTTCAACGAAACACTCTCAAGACGTCCCCCTAGCCCCTCAACACCTTCATGCAAATCCCTCCAAACAGCCCCAAGCGCAACGATCTCGGCCCCGGCACCACCGCCAATAGATACCACCCGCGTATTGGCATTCAAGCCATGTTCAGCACGCATGTATCGAAGAACAGCCTTGAGAATACCCGCATATCCAAGCGCGCGTGCAGCACTCCATCGCAGCGCGTAAACGCGCAAAAGAGAATCATCCGCGTCCGTAAAAGCGGAGTCGAAATCACGCTGGTACAGATGTGTTTTGATAGTCTGAACGAGTGACTTTGTGTCTAATTGGGCTCCTTCAGTGGGCTTTAGCTGCTCATTGTCTTGCTCTGCAGCGGGGTCTGAGGAATTTGTAGATTGGATGGATACGGGTGACCGGGTGAACAGGGCGGTTTTGAAGACGTCTAGCAGAAGTTGCTGGAGGGAGATCGGGATTGTAGTGGAGAGGTCGATTGCATGGTTTTCATGGTCGGGTTTGCGATCCGATTGCTTTTTTTGTTGGCGGGTGCGTGGTGCAGCTGGCTTGGGCTGGTTTTTCGGTTCGAGGCCTTGCAGTCTAGGCTGGTAGGGGGCGTGGGCCTTTTGCGGTCGCTTTTTGCCTGGGGCATTGCTTCTCTCGGAGTATAGACTGTTTATACTCAAGGTCTCGGTGATGACTAGGGAAGTGCTGTAGTGCAGAGCAAATGTGGGGGAAGGGAAACTTTTTTGCTTATCGGCTTATCAATGTCAAATTGCCACTACAGCAAACCAAATACATACTACATACAACAGATAGATACAGCCACGCCATGGAAAAAAAGGAATAAATATTCGTCTGAGACGAGATGAGAATAAGATTCTGGCGTTGTGCAAAAGGAGAAGAAGTAAAAAGGGAAGGTCCGAAGACAGCGATCGTAGAGAAGGTCAATCAACCCGGGCGTCTCACACACCGGTACATAAACGATGGACAAGAATAGAGCATATCATACTCCGGAGCGGGCTATTGCAACCTGAGTGTAAAGAAAATTCGTAATGACACGTCTGCAAAGAGACGGAAGGTAGCAAAAGCCGCCGAGAAAAGAAACAAAAGAATCCACAAGAAACCGGAGCCAAATATGTACAGAACCGGAAGTGCCCAGGCAAGTGGGGTGAACAGCAACGGAAGAGAAGAGAAGTGAGGGAAACGGGACTCTGACAGGATATCGCTATGCCGAGGTTTTTGCGCCGGGAATCAAATAAATGCATCAAGACCAAAGAGTTAACTCTTACATCGGTCGTTCGGAAGACACCGCCTCATTGTCGTGCTTCTCCTTGTCTCGGATTTTCCAGAAGTGCATGAGTCGACTAAGTCGTCGACCTTTCTTCTTGGAATAATCGGGTACATCACCAGGGGGCTTCTCTTCTTGGTGAAGTTTGCTGCGTTCAGAATTAGGACCACCGACTAGTTTCGACAGACTGGCCAAGCTAGATCTCTTGGAAGAGTTCGCTTGACTGGAGCGCCGGTGGACAGCAGCTGAGAAAGATGCAGCTCGATCGGTGGAAAGACGAGCACGAGGGAAGAACGAGGAAGAGAAGCGGTGCATGGTGTTGGTCATGGTCGATGCGCTGCTGCTGAGAGATGGTACATCCTCAACCGAAGCGTAGGGATATTCCGAAGGGAGCTGATGATACGAGTGACTCGAAAAGTTACGGTCATTGAACGAACGTGGTGCATCTGGGGATGGGAAGGAGGAATCCGAGGGTGAGACCCCTGCAGACAGGGAGAAGGGAGGGATACTGGGCGGCAGCTCGTGAGGGGATGTGGCCGGCCGCTTGTCAACAGCAAGGAACCCGGGAGAGACCTCAGGACTAGGAGGAATTCGTGGTCTGGGAAGGCCCTCTTCGGATTTCAGAATCTCGATAGGGCTCCGACGCGGACCATTGAACGGATTCCCGGACTCATGCATCGGATCAGCCAGGTGTCGTTCCAGCGAAGGAGTTTCTGGTTGACCGGCGACCTTATCATTCGCTCGGATGCCCAGGCCAGCTTGCTCCGGGGAACTCATGGGAGAGCTTGCCTCGGGTGCCCTGGTCATAGTATCCGCAGTCTTCGCGGTTTTCGCAGTGCCCGTAGTACCTACGGTGCTTGCTGTGTCATCGCTCTCGACGGATAAGGTATCCTCTTCTGGCACTGCACGTGCACGAACAACCTCGGCCGGTGTCGCTTGACCACTTTGGGCGGGAGTCGCTCTGCCACTCTGGATTGGGGTCATGCGGCCCCGGGGAGACTGGCTCGCGGCCAGGAATGCATCCTCTTCCTCCTCGTAAAAGACATCCGGCGCTTCTGTGGTCACACCCCCAAGGCGGAACGGACTCAGAGAGCTGCGATCAAATGGCTGCATGACAGGAGCACTCTCAGTGCGACGATGATATCGCATCTCTGGACCGACAAATTCTCCACGTCGTCCACCACTATACATTCTTTGGGTTGCAAGAGAGAACTGGCTGGGAGCGCCAGCATTCTGTCGCATATCGGGGGTATTGAAAGGACCAAGGGCAGCATCAAGGTCAATGATCGGGCTGCTCAACGTATCATCCTGTGCGGTCTGTTCATAAAAGCTTCGCGGTTTCCATGATGATTCAAGACTGGGAGCAGAAGCAGGTGTAGGTGATGGTGGCTCTTCGCGGACAGACCCGGCGGTTGCAAATGTACCCTCGGGGTTGGTTGGCGTCCGAAGAACAACTACATCGTCATTATCGAAGTCCACATCCAAGACAGAGCCAACCTCCGAATTAGTTCGCGTCAGCATAGGAGGCGTTAACGCAGGTGGCCTCTTCTTTTCATCGGTCTCTGTCTTTGTATGTTTCTTGCTTTTACCGCGAGTCAAGATAGCGCCTGCCCATGAGCGAACACGCTTCTTCGCCTTCTTCGATTTGCGCGGTTTCTTAGGAGAGGTTCCATCTCCTTCATGTTCGCTATCGCTTGACTCCGAGCCATCATCAGAGTAAGAAGGGCGAGAGGTATCCGTCGAGTTTGCATCGTCGGTCCCATTATTGGTGAGCATGGCATCCAGGTTCCCAGTCGACATGCTTTTGCGGGATCGAGAGTGCCCAGTCGATTTTGAGCGCTTGACGGCGGGTACATCCGGTACATTTTGGCTTTGTATCAAATCAAAAGCCAGGGATGCATCGGCAGTTTTCGGTCGCGGCTTGGAGCTGCGATTCTGTGTCGGTCGCAACTGGACAGGCGGGGGATTCTCGGGCTGCTCAAATCTGACTGCTTGGTGGTTCGGGGAGTTCTCGTTAGATGACGCTGAAATGGCCGAGACGGGGCGTCCGATCTCTTCATCATCATTGCTCGGGGCCGGCTGGACGTGAATCGCAGCCGGGATAGGAGGCACAGGGGGCACTGGCGGAACAGGGGCGAATTGAGGGGATGAGGGAGGGGTTGGACGACCCAGGCTGCCAGCGGAGTACGACAGCGGTCGAGAAATGTCTTCATGGCCATTGTCGAAGTGCCGGTCACCAGGAGTGCAAGGTGCACTTCCCGCTGTCAGATTGGACGCGAGCGCCTTGTTGATGGCGTTAATATCGACACCAGATACTGCCGCTGATCGACGGTGTGCATGACCACGTCGACCCGGACCTCTTCCAGGAGGCGGCCCTGACGGAGCGCTCGGCTGTGTCTGAGATGAGGGTTCTTCCCGTTTATCGTCCCCGGGGGTGTTATCAATTGGTCGCCTCCAACAAATTCACTATGTCGCCTCCGATGACCACCCGCTCGAGGATTATGTGCCTGTGTAGGTTGTAAAGTCTGATTGGAACCGGGATTGAATGAAAATGCTGGCAATGCGGGTGGCGCTCGACTCTCCAACGTCTCCGCTGGAGAATCGACCATATCAGGGTCTCGAGCGGGAAATACAAAGTGCGGATTAGGCAATGGAGCCGGCATGCTCATGCGATGGCTGGAATTGACGTTTGCTGGGGCTGAAGAATCGAAATGCGGCGGAAACCCAGACTGGGACTGCGGGGGGAGGGAAATGGATGCCATGACTGCTGTGCTGAAAAGAATATAACGAAGAGAATATCACGGTGGAAAAGATCCAGATGGACGAGCAGACCCCCAGACCGTTCGACTTCCCCGCAACGACTGTGGAAAGTCTCAAGAATCTGGAGGTCTCTAATTACCTCGAGCGAGGGTCATTTGAATCTTCCGCACCAGGCAGGATCGAGAAAAAGGCGAGAATAGAGGCGATGATGATGGCGATGGCGATGGCGAAGGCGAAATAAGGAACGGACGGCCACGACGAGGGCCACAGAGGGGGAGAGGGAGGAGAGAGTCGTGAGGGTTTGGAAAGGGACGAAGGTGAGAGCGAGCCTGGGAGAACAACAATCCAGGAGGGGCCCTTACCGTACACGGTATTACCCGGACCGAGCGGGCCTCTGATGGGCAGGGGGGAAATTACTCTTGCACTTGGCTTTCAAGGCAGCGTCGTAGCCTCTCTGTATAGTGCCGAAGTGCAGTAGTGCGCAAATGTGTCTAAGGTGGTATTTGAAGTCTCGAAGGAACAGATCCTGCCCCTGCGCCCTTGACTCTTTACACGACTATACTGAATTTCCACTTTCCGCCTTCCACTTTCCACTTCCCCCACTCCCCTGGATGACAGGAGTCCGATGAAAATTTCTGAATTTCTGACAGGGCCATTGTGAAGGGCCAGATCCTGTCATAGAACCATAAAAAATTAGTGTGGAATGTGAGATCGGCTCGACTATCCCCGGAGTAGAGGACGTCATGACTTTGGTTGCCACCTAGAAACGGATCCCAAGGACCCAACGCAAGCCTGTGAGTAGTTCGTACATTAGCACCATCCGATGGGGCCGTACGGTGCCTGTTACGGGACAAGACTAGGCAAAATCCAGGCAAATCTTCGCCCAGGGAGGATCCTGGGGTCCAATGCGCGCCAATCACCACCGTCACGCGTCCGGAGAAAAAGTGGACTGCAGGCACCAACATCTTCTCTCCACGCCAATCGCGGCGCGGCCAAATCTCGCTTGACGCGGTGGGTCAACGCCACGCTTGGGATTTGAGCTGTCATAGACTATGCACACTTGCGGAGTCTGAACAAGTATATCTTTGGCTTCAGTTCTGTGGCTCGGGTCTTCGTCGTTGGGGCTGGTTTGGATCTCTGGGTCCCATTGCCCGGGAGATTACCAGTTCAGGTAGTAGGTTCCAGTGCGGGTCAATGTCTCGCAACTTGCAATCGGATATAAATAGTTTGACAACACCATTAGCGCTTAGACAAGGGGGGGAAACAATAGCGACCAAGCCGAGCTGAAAGACTCCCCTGGGACTAGACTCAAGGCAATACTGAAACAGTGTTTTCTCCCCCCTAGCGTCCGACTGGGGGCTGATTCACCTGTCTGCCAATTAGAGGCCCGGGTTGACCTGCACAGCAGCGGAAGATTGGCCGTGGCGCGGCATCGGGAGAACGGGCGATCCGAGATACCATTACGGTTTCAGAGACCATGAAAGATACCTGCGCACCATCTTGTGCTAGGTATAGTTCCAGTACACTTCGGATTAAATATACCCCGTCAGTTTGGCCGAGTGGTTAAGGCGATGCACTAGAATTATCTACTGAATTGATCACAGTTCGGCAATGCATTGGGTTCGCCCGCACATGTTCGAATCATGTAGCTGACGTTTCATTTCTATTTTTTTTTTCAATCCTCAATCTATTTGTCTCCTTTGTATTATTGGACCTACCATGTCGTGCTCTCACCTTTTACAGACCCCCCTGTTCCCCCCTGAGAAAAGAGAAGACAAGAAAAAACAACGTAGCAAGGTCTCTTGGCACTTGACGCAATCTGGCGCTTGGGAGAGCCTACACCTAGCCAAGCTCCCACAATAATACCGGTAAGCTACGGGTAGGCGTCGGCATCCCGGGTCTGGACACAGAATAGGGGCTGAACAAGTTCCGATCGGCACTCTGTAACAGATGCACAAGTACCTGATGACGAGGCCTCCTGAATGATTGGAGGGGGCAATTGCATTATCATCAGCGAATCAAATCCACTTGAAGCTGTACGTATTTTGTACAGTAGTCGGTATTGAAGCCTTTCTGCTCATCCTTGTTTCTTGTACTGTAAACAAAAGTGATCTATGACATGCAGTGACTGACCACATCTGACAGGATCGACTACCCGGGAAACTCAATCACGGCCTACTGTAGGTACAATATGATCTATGTTTGTCGTGAGAGACCGTGCCTATTTACCATGCCCAATCGGCTGGATCAGGGAATAACTCTTCGTGGAATTGACTTCCTGCACGCCGGTTGACAGGAATAATGGCCTCATGATTCCATCGTCGCTGAAGAAGATATTTGGTCGCTCCCGTCGGTAATAATCCACACTCGGTCCATCCGTAAAATGAACAGTTGTATTGAAAGCAACCGTCGCGTTATTGAAAGTCCATTTCCCATTCCATGACCTTGCAAACGCATGACGGCCGACATTGGGCCCATCCCCGAACCCACCATCCGGAAGAAGTGAATGAACTAGCATATGATAGTTGCCACGCTTGTCTGTCCAGATGAATGGATCCTCGCTTGGTTCCTGAAAGATCGGCTTCTGAGGGTGGAGACGCTTGTAAAAGCTAGTGGGGTCGCCGGCGGATGCCATGTTGATCAGCTCTTCTCCAGAGCAGTTGTACGGGCAACCACGGTAGGCCAAGACCACATCGCGCGTGCTTGCAGAAGATCCAGAGGGAACATGGAGTGGCGCAGGATTAGTGACGTCGGCGTCCCAGCTGCCATCGTTGGCTCCTTGGATAACCTGGCCGTGGGCAGTCCAGTCGCGGAGGTCTGGAGAAGTCCATACACTTATTCCACTCTCCCCGTTCAGAGTGTTTCCTGGTCCGCAGGAGTAACTCAGACTCTTGCAAGTGGTGGGTACTTCTGTCCGACACCCGATGGAATAAAGCACATATTGTTGTTCTGCTTCGTTCCAGACAACCGACGGATTATGAGCAAAGGATGGCACAATCTCCTGCTTGAACTCATAAGGACCGACAGGATTGGTAGCCTCGGCTCTGATGATGCGACTAAACGGTGCCCAGTAGTCAAGCCCACAGCGGTGTGTAAATTCAGACACAAACAGGTGATAACGGTCATTTCTCAAAGGATCCTTTACAATTGAATTGCACCATGATGATGTCCCTATCTTGTTCAAATTATATCCGTTTTGTATAGGACCGGGGCGTAGATCCAATTTACCACAGTCTGCGCCCAACCATCCAGTATCACAGTGACAGACACCGCCTGTGCATACGCCATTTAGATCGCAATCTTCGTCCGTTATACATGCATTGGCTTGCAGGAACCGACCAAGGAGTGATATCGACAGTAATCTGTAAAGGGAAATTCTCATTATGAAAAACCTCGGTGAGATCTTCGTAATTGGGAACTGAAAAAGCTGCGAGGAGTCAAGTTATACGTGGGTGTTAAAACCAGAGAATAACATTCAGATAAGAATGTCAGCTCAAGTGCGGGGGGACAAAAGTCGGGGAGAAGTCAACCGGAATGAAGATCAAAGCATAGCGGAGATTGGAGCTTAGAGGGTAGGATGACAGCCGTGAATGCTACCCTGTAGTTTTACTTTTTTAGCCTATTACCCGATGGGTACTAATCATTTTCCGTCTTCATGGCAGCTTAGTCCTCGATAAATGAACATTCTGGCCTAGTTGGAGGCGTCTCATGTCAATAACTGAGGAATCTCGCCATTCTGGCCAGGGCTTGAAATATTACAATGAAGGATGGCAAGGTTGGGTTGGGGTGGGGGGGTTATACATACAACCTTGGATTTATATTGGGTGCATCATCTCCGGCAAAAACGACCATTTAGGAATTCCCAGCCCGCTCTGTACGTTGACTCAAGATGTACAGATAGAATGCAGCCCATCTTGAAAATTCATCTATATGTATGCACTCCATAAATATAAAAGTGAAAGTAAAAGAGTTAATTCAATCCGATCGTGTCCAGTGGCCCAAGCCACATGGCATCCAACCCCCACGTCACGTCACGTGGCAGCGACGCAGCATTCGAGAAATATCCAGACCTTCACGTTAGATCCGTTGGACTGGTTGAGTTGAGGCGCCGATCACAAAACTTCGTCCCAGGTTGTGTCATTTCGCATGGGCCATCAACATCCCCAGAAGGAATGCGCTCATACTCCGGCTGGTACGTGCATGATCCTCCGCTGATATTTCCCATCGCTTATCCGCTGTCCCAGTTTGACATGCAAAGGCCGGAAGTTGAAATGCGATGAGGCCAAGCCTGCTTGTGGGAACTGTAACAAAGCCTCTCGGGAGTGCACTTACGGAGAAAGCTCTATTTTCCGTAGCCAAAAAATTGGTTCAACACCCGGGCGCAAGCGAAGGAAAAGAAACCTGCGGGAGAATGTGCCACCCACCATCGAGGAGAGTCCTACTTGGGTAGATGTTCCCACTGAACGTTAGTGTGAAGCCTCGATAAATTTCACCATGCTGATATTCGACAGTTTCGTTTGTACAAATTGAAGATCCGTGGGCACCTGATAGCTCAAAAGTTGTAAAGGATGGTGAGACCGCCATAGGCACAGAAGAAGCTCATGTAGATGGGGAGCAATACCCTACAGGAGCAAATGACCTTTCTGTCCACCATGAAGCCCCAGAGAGTGTACATTTCGAGCCTTCTCCACTTCATCATGCACCGATATTAGATCACAGCACGCCTCGGGAAGATACCTCTACCGTTCAGGTTGGCGAAGAATTTGATATTGATATCTTCGACAAGGTCCTTGTGTCATACTTGTTGCGGCATTTTAAGCAAGGTCCAGGACAGTGGTACGTATAAACGAACATGGTATCTACATTCTGCTGTTAACGATAACCAAGGATGGATCTTTTTGACTCGTCTGCCTACTTCTCTTCCAAGGCGCTTGTGATAGCAGCATCAAACCCTCTTTTAAAGTCCGCAGTGTGTGCTCTTTCTGCAAAGCATCTCAGGCACATCTGTCAAACCACGAGCCAGGCTGGAGAAGGCCCTGGAATCATATCCAGATACCCTGGTCTTCCTTGGACGAACGTAGAAATTTGGCGATACAACTCGGCAAAATACTACGACCAAGCTCTTGGTCACCTCAAAACCGCCGTTGACGTGGAGTCATATATGAACAATCTCTCGGAAAAGGAGGAAATGCTCGCTGCCGTCGCAATATTGTGTGCGTTTGAGTTAATGGACGCCCCTGGTAGTGCGTGGAGGGCTCATCTGAGTGCATTACCTCTTTTTAATGATAGGACTGCCTCCATGTCAGACCTATCAACGGTTGTCATCCCTAGGACCGCTGTCAAGGGACCGATATTCTGGAGCCTTGCAAGACAAGACTTGTTATGTGCCTGTAAGCTCTTACAACCCCCCATGAAAGACAAATACAGACTGACAAATCAGTCATAAGCGAAACCCAGACTCGACTGGACCTGAAAGACATTCGTCTCTGGCAGAATGCAGGCCTAGCCACCGATGAACACGGAGAGCTCCTACCCTACAGCCCTCTAGATGTGATGGAGAACCAGAACTCTTCTGGGTTCGAAGAAGACATGAAAAGCAACGAACTCACATGGATTCTCGGCAAGCTTGCAAACCACTTGACAGCCGGAGATGCTTTGACTCCCGAGCACAACGCACTGCCACGCCACCAGCGGCTCTCAATCGGTTTAAACCAAGAATACCTCCTGGAAAGATGGAATCTACTGATGACAGACTTAGGGAGATGGCACGACTCCCTCCCGGCATCCTTCTGTCCGACTGCTCGCACAAGAAGATTAGGCCACGCAAGCCCAGGGCTTGAACTAAGCTTCAATACCTTTGAGCAGATCTGGTTCGACCTGCCCTTATGTGCCGCAACAGTACAAAGCTACCACCAAGCGAAGATATTGCTATTGGCGAACGAGCCACAAGAGTCGACCGCTATTCGATCGACTGTTTCCGCACGGTTGAGATCATATCGACATGCTCTCAGAGAAGTCATATACCATGCTAGAGAAATTTGCGGTATTAGTCTTGCAAATTCGACTGATCCCTTCCGGGTCAACTCTGTGCAGGCTCTATTTGTTGCCGGACAGGTCTTTCAGGAACAGCATGAACAGGATGCGGTCATCGAAATACTTTCTGGCATTGAGCGAGATCTTGGTTGGACTACGAGATATCATGTCGCCAAGTTGAATGATGAATGGGCACGAGGGAGGGAGGGTAATCATATCGATCGGGATGAACAGGGTCATGACCGCAATTGGTTCATTTCTTAGGGATGTACTTGCACAGCTGCATGCACTTTCGAGGATTTAAGATACCTAGTAGAATTTTGATTGACATAAAAAAATGTTTCGGCGGTTATGAAAGGAAAAGTCTAGGAATATCCAAATAAGAGCCTGATAAAGAAACAAAAGAAGAACACTTCTCGACCAGACAGACGTTGTACTATTTTCACACCGACGCCTTCTCAACCTCTTCTATCTCATGGATCACATGGGAATCAAGACCAACAGGTCTATCTTGCTTTTCAAGCAAGCTACCACATTCTCGCAAATTGGACTCCTCTGCATTGGAATCTTCAGTAAACTCGAGCTGTCGATATTCACAATTCCGATAGCCAGTACCTGAGAAGAGCCAGCATTAGCAACGAAGAGGCTAGATGGCCATTTCACACAGCAATCATACCTCGAGCTTTTTCGTAGCCCGTCCAGTCCTCGGTAAAGTAATGCAAAAAGGCACCATGAGTCACGAGTGCGATGTGCTTCTCCGGACGATTGTATATCCAGTTCCGCATGGCAGCGGCTCTTTCTCGAACTGCTCTCAAAGTGGGGGCATAGATTCCTTTCTGTGAAAATAATCAGTATGGGAATTGAGTCAAATATCATCTTCGTCAGAAAATCCCACCTTTGAGTTCCAGGACTCGTCAACCAGAGTCATATCTAAGTTCGCCAGATCATAGGAAGGTGCTGCCTCAGCGATCAAGTTTGGAGCCTCGCTTTTGGTGATAGTAGCCTCATAGCCAAGATCACACGTCAAATAACTGATTTCTTGTGCATTGGGAACCAACACAATGGGTAGCTGTCGCGCCTCCAATTCAGGTGCGAACACGTAAGCGGCTGTTTGAATGGTGCGCCTCAACGGAGATGCAAGTACAACATCCACATCTTGAAGAAACGGGAATTCTTCTTGAAGCTCTTTACACTGAGCCTTGCCAGTTTCCGTCAAAAGAGGATCCCGAAGATGATGAGAATCCTATGGAGTAAGTTAGATACTTCATTGATAACAGAATAGGGTGAATGGTAGTGTTAAGTACGTTGACATTGTGTTCGCCTTGCCCATGGCGAATGATATAGACCGTTGGAGACATTAGGCAAAGACAAGAAACACAAGGATAAGGTTGATGGCTCAGAGGAGTTAATAATGACTGCTGGAAACTCGAAGAATCCCTTTATTCAAGCGGTTGTCTCGTGAGAAAATTCGAGACCGTTTTTTGTGGATCTTGCCTCAAATCTTCAAAGTGGCCTTAAACAATTTCGCTAGCTGTACACAGATTTCTCTTGATGGTTCTCGAAAAGGTACTTGTAGAAGGTGGGGCCGTGATCTAGAAATGGAAATGTTATCGGACTTGGAGATCTCGGGTCTCTTTCTGCATGAGAAGCAAGGCCGTTGTACAGTACTTTTATTCACTATCTGACGAGTATATTCTACAAGAGAGGTCCAAGGCTGACTGGCTACCAGAAGGGAATTTGAGCCCACATATCAAAACCCCTTCCCCCCCCCCCCTTCCCCCCCCCCAAAAAACTACAGCCGTATCAGGTGGTAGTGTAAGAATGTCTAACTGGGGGACATGACTGTCCGTCCGGACATAATTAGGACAGACGGAGAATTATATATAGAGAGAAATAAATAGGAGTCAAAAGACATTTGAAAAGCTATTCATAGGGACATTTAGTAAGAGGAAAGGACTGCAGGAATTACTTCAGGCACTTCTCGGCTTGACTTCCGTTCTTGGAACCGAGCATATTGACCCGTCTTCCCCATAGAATAAGTGGACTATCCACAACATCTCTCGGCAGGCCTTCCCCTCTCATTTCAGCTCGGTGAAGAAAGGCCCGTAATCTCATCAGAAATGAAGTAAAGGGTGGGACTTTTTTCAAAAGCTGACCATCGTTACTATTAGTTTAGATGGTGGTCACAGACCCTCCCAATGTACAGTAGGCTTGACTACTGTGATCACTACCTGCAGATCAGCAGTAACTATAAGAAGAAAACAGCCCCCCTCTTCGGCCAGATGGCCGATTCCATTCTCCAAGCCTCCCATTTCTCTCGGAAGAACAACATGACACAACCACTGCGCCTCCAAGATAAAATCGCCATCGTAACTGGTGCATCTTCAGGTCTCGGTCGAGCCATCGCCGTCAGATACGCACAAGAAGGCGCAAAAGTAGTCTGCGCCGACTTGACACCAACAGCCCGATCGCAAGAAGAAGCGGAGATCCCAACACACGACTTGGTAGCCAAGAATGGCGGGTTTGCGATTTTCGTGCAAACCGACGTTGGAGATGCGACGCAAATGGAGAATTTGGTTCAGGTAGCCGTGAAGGAGTATGGTAGGCTTGATATGTAAGAGCCATACGTTGGATATTGGAGACCGCCTATACTCAGACTAATTGAATGTATAGTCTGGTCAACAATGCTGGAATCAGCATCGAGGCACGGACACCAGCTGTGCTACATTTGACCGATGAAGCTACGTGGGATACGACGATGCGTGTGAACAGCAAGTCTGTGTTCCTTGGCTGTAAATATGCTCTTACGCAGATGCTGGTGCAAGAGCCGCATTCTTCGGGGGATCGAGGATGGATCATCAACATTTCATCCATTATGGGCATGATCGGAGGCCCGGAGAACCGTAAGTTGGACAATCAATCGATAGACTGTCATGACTAATGTCGAGCGCGTCCAGCTTCTTATTGTGCATCTAAGGGGGCTGTCAGCCAACTGACGAGACAAATGGCTCTGGATTATGCACCTCATAGAATTCATTCCAATGCGATCTGCCCTGGATGTGAGTCGCAGAACAAAGGATCCAATGTTGATCCAATATTGATGCTGATATCGGCTGTAGATACTCAAACTGCCATTTTCAAGGAGACAACTACTAATTTAACTCCCTGGGCGGAGCTGAACCGCCGACACCCGCTAAAAGGCCCGGGTCTTCCAGACGATATTGCCAAGATGGCTGTCGTTTTGGCAAGCGAAGATGCCAGCTGGGTTACGGGAGTTTGTTTGCCGGTGGATGGAGGTTACACAGCTCGCTAGTGTTTTTGAGGTTGAAAGCCTTTGCTGTTCAAATGTGCAGAGTTGACAGCAGCTTCAATGCTCTATATAAGATGCTTATTTGTATAGAAGGAAACCGAACTCAAACAGAGTCGTCTTTTTCTACCACGTGCTCCTCCAGGGTTCCAAAGAAATGATTCAGCTCGGTATAAAAGAGTAGAACTGTAGACGAGAGCAGGAGTGATTGAATAGTCGCTAAAACAACAAGAGAAAAGCCACCTGGGCAAAGCATAAGCGTTCACACCGTTGGTCTATTCGTCACTTTCCGACTCGACCTGGTCGTTCTCGAGGTGCTTCTTGCGCTCCTCACTCAGTTCTCGGTAAGTGCTCCAGCTCAAGAGGAAGAATGCGACCATGATAAAGATGCCGCCAATTATAGCGGCCCAAGAAAGTGGCTGTCCCGTGCGGAACCAGTCGACGATTGCGACGAGGAAAATCGTGAGGAGTGCCGCGACGGATGAAAGGACGGGTGAAGTAAGGGAGATGAGCACCAGGAATGACCCGGAGAATGCTACATACGGGATTAGCTTCGGTTCATGAGCATCGTGGAGAACGGTACTTACTGGCATTGGCACAGATGGAGACGAGGAGCATCCAGCCCGCCTCACCAGTGGGGAAGCGGAAGGTTTCCCAGCCGAGAACGTGTAGGATTGGAATAGGAATCCACAGCACTAAAAGAGTAAAGCATCCAATCATGCTGCCAAAAGCGTTGGCAAAGATGGTTCCCCGGCCGGGGCTAGTGCCCTCTGGAGGACAGGCAAAGCGCTTATACAGCACCTCGTAGAGTCCGTAGAGAATGCTACCGACGCCGATGACAATGTTTCCCAAAAGCCGACTACTTGCTTCTTGGTCATCTTTGGTTGTGCCTCCCTTGGAGACTTTTTTGTCTGGTCGATCACCATATGCAACTACAAGCACACCGACGATGGCGATGCCAACGGCGAAGACCTTGTCAAAGCGCAGTTTCTCGTTGAGAAGAGGGATTGAAAAGGCATAGGCAAAGAAGGCGGAGCAGTTGTAAATCGCAGTCAAGTCACTGGCCGTGGTCAGGTTGACGGCGACATACCATGAACCACCAGCGATGGTAAGAGCGGTGGTCACGAAGGCGGTAGTTCTCAACATGTATGGAATGGGCGAGCGGCGGGAAGAGCGGGAGCTGAGGTGGACCTCTTGGGCTTCTACCATCTGGGCAGTGGTCTTGATAAGAAAGACGTGTCGGCGCCAAAAGGCTTCCCATGATAGCTTGCGTTTTTGGATTCGGAGAATGAGGAGCTGGACAGGCCAAAGCAGTGACCAAGAGCCGTGAGTGACATATCTATAAGGGAAAAGAATTGGTCAGTCATGATTGTTGGGAGGAAACGGGGTACTTTAGGGTTCGATCTATCCAGCCCCATCCTGGTCAAGTCCAAACTTACAGCATGCAATAAGGCTTGTTCCAACCCAGCTCGTGCTGAATATATACAGCCGTCTCCGTTTGGACGACGAAACTAGCCAAGCTGAGTAGGAGAAAGCCTGCGGCAATCATGTACTTCTTTCGAGTTGCTTGGGCAGCATCGTATTCGCTGTTTCTACTCTGGATGGTAGGACGGCGCGTGTGATGCAACATAGGCCGGCCCTCTGTATCCCCGTTTCCAAAACTAGATTGCGAGAGGCGGCCATGGCGGTCATCTTTGAGTAACGGTTGCTGCGATCGGCCATCCGTTGGACGGTGCAATGGGGGGCGGTTGACAACCATGTCGTCGTCTGAATCCTGAGAATAGCGACCCGGCTCCGGGGTGGTAGATTCCCGCGATTCTCCAAGTTCGATATTATCCGCCACAATGTCGTTCTCCTCGATGGGTCGCTTGTGGATCTCACACGCCTCCTTTTGCGCTAAAAGGTTCTCGTCTACCCTAGCCCTGATAACAGATAAGAACAGGAAACTCTGGCAAAGTTCCACTCATTCAGATATCTAGATCTGAGCTGAAAGTACCCGTATATCTAGTCCCCAAGATCTCGCTCATATAACCAGAGCACCGGTCACTGGGCGGTTCGCATGCGGCCAACTTTTCGGAGTAGGTGATATTGCGGCCACGTAGGGGGAACAGCGGTGCAGGGGCCGAGGCGATATCGGTGGGTGACGTGACCAGATTCTTTGCCAGGTGGTGCAGGTGGGACAATCTGACTATCACAAGTGAAGAAGAATCGGGAGTTAATTGGTGGCAAGCCGGGGAGGCTTGCGATGTCCAGGGAATGGACGCCTTCGTCATCACGATGTTCCGCTTTGGGGATGGCGTTTCCACGTGACCTGTCCCTGAGCGGGGAGCTAGTACCAATCTGGACCAGCGCAAACTTAGATAATAGCCATGCCTGCCTCAGGTGCTGATGGAATGTGACCAAAATTAGCAGCTGGTGAGACTGGAGGCCTTCTCCATGCTGATTAACCTTGTTTGAGGGCCCTGGCACCAGACAATCAGCTGATCTAGATGTGTCACGTCGCTTCGTAACTGCTGCTTGCTGCAGCTCCCTAACACGTGAAGTATGCCGTCTACAACGTTAAGATCAGGCCAAGAACATAACTCGCATGGACCTTAATACGCTATGACTTATCCTCCTGTGAGTATTTTGGTAACAGTAAATTCTAGTATTAGCCGATCCTATGTACTAGATGCATAACAATTAACCCTAGAAACTTCCTCTCGTGGCACTCCTTCAAGCCTTCGACTTGGGCTTGAACAGGGCCTCCTGGGTGTCATATGTGTACTTGAGATCCAGGTGCCAGTAGTTCGGAGACGTAGGCTTCGTAATCAACCACGCCTTGTCAAGAACCTCCACCACCTCCTCCGGGAGTGGACCCTTCTGCAGGTCTCGCAGGTTGGCCTCTAACTGGCCGAAGCTGCTAACTCCGATCAAGATACCATCCCGGCCACCGTTGTCGATGTTGAGAGCCGAGTGGTAGCGCACCCAGCGCAATGCTGTTTCCACGAGAGTGAGACCGTGTTTCTCGACAACGGGCTCGATAATTTTCAGAGCATCAAAGTTCGCATCCTTGAAGTAGCGCTTGCGATAAAGGGCACCTGTGGCGCTAGCATCACTGTATCGCCCCTCAGCAGGTATGTCGTGTGTCTTAAATTTTCCGGAGAATAGACCACCGGCAATGGGATTGTAGATGACAATGTCGAGGCCATAGCGGCGGCAGGCGGGGATCAGCTCAGTCTCAATATTGCGAGCTATTTGGAAAATTGTTGTGAGCGAAAGCTTCAAAATTTTACGGGAACCACGGCAGGGAAATGGTGCGAGGTATTCAACCTACTGATGGCATTGTACATGGCCTGGAATATTGTAGGACGCACCCAGCCCTTCTGAGCGCAGAGAGTAACAATCTCGGCGACCTCGAAGGCCGTATAGTTACTTAGACCCAATTCGACAAACTTGCCCTCCTTATGAAGCTCATTAACAGCCTCAAGAGTCTCGGCAAAAGGAACCGATCGATCTGGGGCATGCAGATAGAAAATATCAACCTGGTTGGTATTCAACTCCTTGAGGGATAGCTCGAGCTTCTCACGTAGGACGGCCGGCTTGTGCGCGCCGGGCTGGTGCGGATACCATTTAGTCGCGAGTTTCAAGCCTCGATCTTTCCAGTTAGCCTTGGCAGTGAATGCTTCCTGCTCTCCACCCACGTAGACCCGTGCGGTGTCGACCTCGTTGAAGCCTTGCTGCTGGAAGTGATCGAGGCAGCGGTTATATTCGTCAAGTGAGGTGATGCGGGCACCTTTGTCCTCGCTGGGACCAAAGGTCATCAACCCGAGGATGATTCGAGGCTGGAGATTCTGGGCAATGAGAGGCATTGTGACTGTTGAGGAGTTGGAGAAATGAAGGCGGGGGGAGGGGCTGCGGAGTCAACCGATAGCGGGAGCTGCCATCGCGCAATTGCTTTGCGGAACCGACCGCCCTACACCGTGGGCAACCTTCATAATTACTGTCTATCTCTGTTTCTTTCTCACGCCACACTCGACACAATGGCGGCATCAGATGATGGTGCATTCCGCATCTTGGTGATCAATCCCAACACATCTACGCATATGACAGAAGCTTTAAAGCCCATCCTGGACCGACTCAACTACGCCGATGTTCGTTTCAACTATTTCACAGCTCCCGACGAGACGCTTACAATCAACGGAGCTGTATGCGAGCCAATCGCCAGCATCAATAATGGGGACGATTCTGCCAAGTCGGCGCTGAACTGCACGTCCGTTCTTGAGCTCGTGCCTCAATACGATGCTTTTTTGGTAGCGTGCTATTCTTGCCATCCTCTAGTGGGAATGCTGCGACAGCACATCAGAGAGCTTGAGCAGACCACTTCATCACGAACGAAATATGTGACGGGCATTTTCGAAGCTAGCGTTGTTGCTTCCTTGTCCCTGATCAGTGGATTTGATTTTGTGAGCCCCGGAGCTCTGAAGAAGAAGCAGGTGGAAGAAACATTTGGCATCATAACCACCGGCAGTGCATGGAAAGATGAGCTCAGCGGAGCCGTGAAGGAAATGTTGGTGGGTCAGGGCTCATCTTCGCGCTTCGCCGGTGTTGAGACTACCGGGCTTACGGCAGTTGAATTACATACAACTGCATGGGATGAGGTGAAGCGAAGGCTTATCGGTGCCACTCAAAAATTACTGAAGAGTGCACCGAGTCCAGTTGGTGCAATTTGCTTGGGCTGTGCGGGCATGGCAGGCATGGAGGAAGCAATCCGGGAAGGTTGTATTCAGGCCTATGGAGAGGAAGGTCGTCGAGTGAGGATTGTGGATGGCGTTGTTGCAGGAGCTGGAAACCTGGTGACAGCCTGTAAAGCTGGATTTTAAAGAGCCCAAAGGCATACTGAGATTCAACAACACCTCGTTCATGCTTCTAGGGTTCTCTTCGAGGAAGATATCCTCAAGGAAACACATGCAATACCCCAGTGCTCAAAAATTGCAGTCGCGTCACTTTGAATGAAAACAAATTTTTTTGAACCGCTATCAATGCCAACCCATCCCTAAGAAATGAAATAGAAATGACTTTCGATGCCCATTGTTGATGTCCAACCATACTGATGCCTGAGGCTAACAAATGCCGGCCAAAAAGTTCCCCGCGCCCAACGCGGTACGCGTGAACCAAACCCCATCGACGGCAACTGGCGACAACGATGCCTAGGTACATGGCCCAAGAGATCTGCGGTCTGGCAAGACCCTCTCAGAAACCATACCGCTGACACTCTGCGACCCTTAGGGAAATCATCACGATCCAAGCCGGCCAGTGCGGCAACAATGGTATGTGGACTCCGCAATGCTCGCCCGATTTCAGCTTCACGATCACCTATACTCCTGTGTCGACCTTGTCGAGCCGATTTTGCAATTGTGAATTACGCAAGTGCGTCGCTAACCTCGAGTCTTCATAGTCGGCAGTCAGTTCTGGCAACAGCTGTGCCAGGAGCACGGAATCAACCAAGACGGAAACCTAGAGGAATTTGCGACCGAGGGTGGAGATCGCAAAGATGTTTTCTTTTACCAGGTAAGATTTCAAAGATTGAGCAGGCTATATGGTCAATTGCTCGACTCGGTATAGGAGCCGAAGCTAATGGACCTCTCCGACAGAGCGACGACACCCGATACATTCCCCGAGCGATCCTCCTCGACTTAGAACCTAGGGTATGGATTTCAATCTTAGCAAAAGAGCGATGCATGACCTAGCAGTCCGGACAATGACTGAGAATTCGATAGGTTCTCAATAACATCCAAACCGGCCCGTACAAAAACATCTACAACCCCGAGAACTTCTTCGTGGGACAGCAAGGCATCGGTGCAGGTAACAACTGGGGCGCCGGCTATGCGGCGGGAGAAGGTGTTCAGGAGGAGATTTTTGACATGATCGATCGAGAAGCAGATGGAAGTGACTCACTAGAGGTATGAACGTGCCAACCCGGGGAACTATGTTTGAGGCTCACTTTGAATGCAGGGATTCATGTTGTTACACTCAATTGCAGGAGGCACAGGCTCGGGATTGGGCAGTTTCATACTGGAGCGGATGAACGACCGATTCCCCAAGAAGCTCATCCAGACATACTCCGTCTTTCCGGATACGCAATCGGTGGATGTGGTTGTCAACCCTTACAACAGTCTACTTTCGATGCGGCGATTGACACAAGACGCCGACTCTGTGGTACGAACCCTTGTTAAAAATCATTGAGTGATCGAAACTAAAGCGCGCCAGGTTGTTCTCGACAATGGAGCTCTCTCAAGAATTGTGGCCGATCGACTTCATGTTCAAGAGCCCTCTTTCCACCAAACTAACCAGCTTGTAAGCGTCACTCCAAATTTGATATGCAAAGCTCTGGGCTGACTGGCGCAGGTTTCAACGGTCATGTCGGCCTCCACTACCACACTTCGATACCCCGGCTACATGCACAATGACCTCGCAGGAATCATTGCATCGCTGATCCCGACGCCACGCAGCCACTTCCTGCTCACCTCTTACACACCATTCACGGGTGATAACATTGAGCAGGCCAAGACTATCCGCAAGACAACCGTTTTGGATGTGATGCGACGCCTTCTACAGCCAAAGAATCGCATGGTCTCTATTAACCCCAGCAAGACCAGCTGCTACATCAGTATTCTCAACATCATTCAAGGTGAAGCTGATCCAACCGATGTACACAAGTCTCTGCTACGCATTCGAGAGCGTCGCCTTGCATCATTCATTCCCTGGGGCCCTGCCAGCATCCAAGTGGCGCTCACAAAGAAGTCTCCATACCTACAGCACACCCACCGAGTGAGTGGTCTCATGCTGGCAAACCACACCTCCGTCGCAACTCTTTTCAAGCGAATTCTGAGCCAATACGACCGACTGCGCAAGCGCAATGCATTCATAGAGCAATACAAGAAAGAAGCGCCTTTTTCCGACGGTCTTGGCGAATTCGACGAAGCGCGCGCCGTGGTCATGGACCTGGTACAGGAGTACGAGGCCGCGGAACGAGCCGACTACCTGGACCCCGGTGCCGGAGAAGGACAGGAGATGGGGGCGTGATATGCTAGATGCTAGGAGAGCAGGTCTATTTTCTTTCATTCATGTTTTTGCTTTGGCAGGGCAAGGGGTTCGGGCGCATAAACGGGTGCGTGCGCAGGGCCGGCGTTCATGTTCATGTTCATCTTTGTCTTTGTCTTTGTCTTAGTCCACTCAGGAGGTCAATCCCATTTTCTTTGATGAGTCTCGTGGTCATGCCAACACATAGCTCCCTGGAACACGTAGAGTGGAAGTGGAATTCCGGGTGATCCGCAAGGTGCGACGGGCCGGCGATGTGCATTATGGTAGGTAGGTAAGACGCATGCAGGCCGGTGCTTTCCCCCCCTCCCCCCCCAAAAAAATTATATAAAAAAATTTGGGCTAGATGTGAAAGGGTGGGAACGCTTTTCTTGTGCTGGCGCAGATGGGAGTGGAAGCTCACTACGTGGTCCTAGGATGCGCAATGGCTGGTCGCAGATCACACGTGCTTCGCTAGGGCGGATTGGCTGGGAGACTCGTCCATTCCTGCGGAGGACAAGTGTCGCGGGCCATAGCTCTCTGGAGTTGGGTACGAGAGCAGTAGCGGTGGGCAGGACCCCGATTTGCCCTCTGGTCTTATCTGTACTCGGAGGAATCTCTCTGGACGAACTCGTCTGTCGCCACTCCGAAGGGTGGATCTCGGGTAAAAAGCATTCTAAAATGATAGTCTATCCAGGTCATGCCGTACTATACACGTGATAGAACGGAGTCAAGTGAGCCGATAGCTCCACTCGATTCGATAGCGGTAGGCACCTATAGACGGAAGTAGTGCGCACGTATAATCGCTCGAAACACGACGTGCACGGACTATGGCTACATTCCGATCATTGGCATCCCTGGCTGCTGGGTCGCGTGTGCCGACGCAGATGGCGCCTAAAGGGGGCTAACTCCATACTCGAGACGCACCTGAGGAGATGGAGGCCTGTAGGCAAAGAGTGTACGTGGTGGAAAAGCGCCACTCCGAAGTTCGGGGTACCCGTTGGGACCGGCAAAAGGGGGCTAGGCATGTACAGATGGGTTTAAATGGGTTGAAACGGGTTAATCAAGTGGCCCGAATGGAGCCTATCGAACCTTTGGGGACCCGCTCGCCTCCACGCCCAGCGATGACTGATTCCGTCACTCCATGGACTTCTATGGAACTGACTCAGCCATTAGACTCCGACCATTTAATCTGCTGGATCCGGATCTTGCATCTTTGACTTTTTGCCTCTCTCCGTCTCTTCCGCTCCCCCTTTATATAGCGAGTGTCCAGCCCCCGGTGCCAGGCCATCGTCTTGTCTCCCATCTTCCATCTCTCATCTCCCCATCTCCCCGAGGTACGTACTCCTCCTTCTCCGCTCATCCCTATCCAACTTGACTCACCATTCTCTCAGCTCCTGCTTCTCTGCCCCTATCTTGCGGACCTCATTGATCTCGCCACTATTTCAATCTGCACTTTTCGGCGGCCCGTCCTCGGCGCTTATTCTTCAACTCAACCTATTGCCACTGCAACGGTCACACCAGTGATCCAGCACCTGTCCACGCCGATCCTCTTCACCGCGGCGTCTCCTTCTCAACCACCCCACCCCACACCTTCTACATACATCATGGCCCCTCGCAAGCCCCGTTGCAACTTCAAGGAGTGCAAGGAAGCCGCCCAGCGGATCGTCGGCGATTGCAGCTTTTGCGCCGGCCACTTCTGTTCCAAGCACCGCATGTTGGAAGCACACTCTTGCAGCGGCCTGGAAGACTGCAAGAAAGAGTCGCACGCCCGAAATGCCGACAAGCTGAACAGCGAGCGAACAGTAGTCGTCAAGGGGGTATAAGACATCTGGTGTGATCGGAAATCGAAACCCTGATGGTTTGTCGCCATTCAGCTGGTTGAATTTAGCGCGGTGTTCCTGTTCTGTTCAGTTGTGACCATCTTTCTGCCTGGGGGGGTGTTTGCTTGCCTTTTTTCTCTCGTCTTTGGCCATGGCCCTGTTTTCTCCTTTCTCTTCTCTGGAGGGGGAGGCTCTATTCTCTTCTACCATCTACACGGCGTTTTGTTTCATCCCTTTTTTTTCTTTCTCTTCATTCTACTCCTTGGGAATCCTGTTCTGCATTCGCCTGGCATGATGCTTTGAAACCTGCCTAGTCTTTGATCTTTTGGACTTTCGGGACTGCTTCATAGAGATCCTGCGGGACTCCCATGGACATAATCTTCGTTCTAGCCGGTTTATTTGGAATTTATATGAATATACCATTTCGAAGTGTGTCATGATACTCTGTTTCCTGGAAACTCCACGCTGGAAGCTGTAATTTGTAATTTGTAATTTGTAACCTGGAACCTGTAGCCTGTGACCTGTGATCTCAACCAGGTCCAATCTTCGGCCTGTGCATGTGATTAGCACAATCTCGACCAAAAAGGACACAGACACGTACATGTCGTGATGCTCACTCAGCCTGCTGAGATACTTGTTCAGCTCCTCGACACGCTCCTTGTGCGTCTTGATTCCCTCCTTCTGGAGCCTCTCATGCAACTAGTCTCGTTAGCCCTGGAACACAGACTCAGTGACGCCATCGAGCCACTGATCTTCAGACATCAGGCTCGGTACATACTCGTTTTCGCCTGATTGCTTCATATTTCCTCTCTGCCTCGGTTTTCGCGGTTGAGTCTTCCGGTTCATCGTCCACCTGAGGGGATTTGGTCTCCGCATCTGGTTCCCGGGTTGGTTGATCCTGCTCCGCCTTCTCTTTCTTCTTCAGGCTCTTCTTCTTTTTCTTCTCCACGCGTCCATCGCTCACTTTGCTCCCCTTGAGCTTGAGCTTACCACCCCCGCCAGTGGAGTAATCATCTGGCGCCATGGGGTGGGGAGAGTGTGAGAGGTGATTTGCGTGCGGAGTAAGAGGGGAAAAGACCGGCTGGGTTGGGGGGGGGGGGGGGGGGGGGGGGGGGGCTGCTCCTCCTGTCCACTGGAATCTAGCACGCTAAACTTCCAAGGTTGGAAATGACACAAAGGATTTGGGAGAAGTAGACTTGCGGTAAGCGAGGCAGGAAAGGCAGAGGCGCAATTGGAGAAGGAAAGTTGAAGTCGGGTCGAGGGCGGTGGGCCAATCAGAGGCGGTGGCGGAGACTATCTTGATTTTGGGCAAGATGACAGTTGGACCTGGTCACATCGGGATAATGGGACGTGATACCAATCATGTTCCATGGATCTCACAGTGTGGCACTTTCCAGTGCCCAGGCTGTCGTTCTCTTTTACCTCGCGTTCGGTTGAAAGTGTCGGTCAGATAGGCGTACGATTTCCAGGTAACCGCGCCAACCGACCGATCTATAGCTTATCTCTTCAGGCTTTGAGTGATAGTTCTTTCGTGTGCTCATTAATTCGGATCTATGTCGTTTGTCTCTTTTCTTTTCTCCGGTTTACTAGACTAATCAAAGGGGATCGGGCGCAGTCCCGATCCACCCATCCGCTTGCGCATCTCCGCACCTGCAGCTACCGTACTGGGTACCTTGATACCACAGCAGTCGCCAAACCAGTCGGCGTTCTGATCGTGGGCATGATCATGAGCATGGTCATGACCATCCGCGCCATCTTCCTCTGTGAGCTCGCCCATGCCCTCGGCTGCGGGCAGGAGACTACCGAACAGGAAATGCTGCATGATGGGCAGTTTACCCAGTACCTCCTTGACAAACATCTTCTTCATGCCGCTCTCGACTTTAAACCAGTTCTTCGCACCCGAGATGTCATCCAGCATGGGGCTGTGCCAGCGGAGACCTTTCACAGTCTTGACGCTGTCCACCCACCGTACCTGGTCTAGGTAGAGATACCTATCTCCTTCTTCATCCAGCATGGCGGTATTGTGAATGCCCAGAGGGGTCACGTACGGATGATCAACCAGCTGGCTCGCACCAAACAAGAACGGGAGGAAATGGTAGTCATCTAGACCCCAGACACCATGAGATCCCGCAGGCTCCAGATAGTAAATGGACTGGATATCCCGCATGAGATGCAGGTACTCAGTGTAAACCTTGCACACCACGGCGGGGAAGTCCGCAGCCGGAAGTCGCCCCAGCTGATAGAGAGATAACAGCCACATCATAAAATTCAGCTCGTGGCCCGAGCCGTAGTCCAGCCGGTCTCGCGAGCCCAATGAGTGGATCAGATATGCCGATACCTCGGAGATCGCTGCAGTATCCTTCAGTCCCAGAAGATCACTGTGCCACGATGCGCTCTGAGCGGCGACATCGTCAAATAGGGTACGGAAAGCAGGGTTGCCAAATCGCGATCCACCCTGATCGATTGCCGGATGCTTGTCGATTAGGGACCGAAGTTGACCAATGACGGAGGATATTCTGGAGATGGCATCGGACTCGGGTTTCTTTTCATCGGTAGTAGCTCGACCGCGCACGGAGTCGGAGAGGCCGAAGATGAATGCAAGCACTAGGTTGTATGTAGGGGAGGAAGTGAAGATCTCATGGTCTTTGGGGGATAGAATGCGGCGAACGGGGCGAGAGTACTGGTGGGCGGAGAGGTCTGGCGGCGTGGGCAAAGGAGGGGTCTTCGGAGTCGCGTCTCGGGCAGCGGTCGATGATCGGCGGTTGCTCGACCGCAAGTCTGATAGCTTCTTTGACAGGTCCACCTTGCCTGCTTGGGGTGGTAATGAAGTAGGAGTCATTTTTGAAGAGTGAGAGATGGGAGTATTAACAACAATTAAACGACAGATGATCGCCATATAGGCAGAAAGGACCCCTAGAGGCCACCGCCTTCTCCAAGCGGCCAAATGATGAAAATCACCGAAAACGGATTGGCGCGGTGGGTATCCCGGCATAGAGAACATGTGATCTTCCCCGGAAAACAACGATCAGATCTCCCTCGCTCAGCTGAGGTCACACTAGACGCACACATGATATATCAAGCCTCAAAATAGACGGGAGGCAAACAGAGACAGAGGAGCTCCGTCACAGCTCGCAACAAGTCCAATCTCAGCCATCTCAACCGAGATATCTCGACAAACATTCAATCTTTCCCACTCCAGATTGGTCCCTGACAGCCCTGAGCTGCATAAGCCTTATATTTTTAAGGCTATCTATTGGACAGTAGCCTCAAGTGACCTACAAGGGCATGAGCACGCCATCATGAATACCACCGACTCATCGGCGACGTCTCCGACAGGCCCCAGCAACGTCGGCCTAGGCCAAGAGATAGGCTCTTCATTGTCACGCTCGTCTACTCATGCAGATTCGGCCCTGCCATCGTCTGCCGGCAGCAGCGGGTCCCGCTCGAGCTTCGGATCCCGAAAGCGTGGCGGGAACCAGCAGACCCAGCAACAGCTTTTCAACGAAACCACTAACCTCTTCAACGTGCCTGGCTCCTCGGCACGCAACTATCAAGCCACTGAGACGCCGGCCCCGCTATATGCACAGAGTGACCAACCCAGGAATGATACGACGAACCATCCCGCACCAAGCAATGGTGTGAACCAAATTAATGGCAGTAGCTGCAACTGCAACTGCAACTGCAACGCCCAGAGCCAACCGACTCAGACGCCAAATGAGCCTGAACTGTCCTGGAAGAGCCGTCTGATAGATATATTTGGCTCCCTGGAACTAGAAAATAAGGGCAGTGTTGCTCGTGACCACCTGGCATTAGGTATGCCACCCAATTCGATACAGCCCAAAGTATACAGCATACTAACGAAGACTAGAACGAACGTTCCTAGCCTGGATGCGCACATCCCTTGCCTTCGCATCAATAGGCATAGCAGTTACCCAGCTCTTCCGTCTGAACAGCGCAAACGAAACAGCAACTACAAAATCTCTCACCAACCCACCTTCCGTGCTCCCCCACTACTCTTACGGCATCCTCGACACAGCCACTACCCCCTCAACCCAAAACTCCTCCCGCCTCCGCAGCGTCGGAAAACCCCTCGGTTCAACCTTTATAGGTGTTTCTATCCTAATTTTGATCGTGGGCTTCCACCGCTACTTCGAGAGCCAGTACTGGATCGTCCGAGGCAAATTCCCTGCTAGTCGGGGCAGTATTGCTCTGACAGCTTTTGTGGCGGCTTCGCTGATTATTGCGGCGCTTGCGGTGATATTGGCGGTTTCCTCCGGTGCTACTGAGACCTAGCTCACTAATCATATATGTCTTCTTACCCCTTGGGTGCATTGCTTTGCGTGATTCTTCATTTAGCTTCGTTACACTTTTCAAATACAAACTACGCCGCAGGGCGGGATGCATTCTTACTCAATTTTCGACACTGTCCAGCAGTGATAGTTTGTCATATAGGACGTTGACTTCGTCCAAAGTGCTATTCAGTAGGTATACATATGGGACCATCAAAGGCTGTGAGGCTTCCAGGGTTAGAGAGATGAGATACACAATAAGAGATGGGGGGCTCTATGGACAATGATGGTTGAGTCAACTGATGGAGTTTAGCAGCCATTTATTGTTACACATTTACGCCTACACAAAAAGACCAACGATCGATAAAAGATGTTTCTTTCTTTTATGTCAACAGCCCCAAATCCACCCGCACCAGACCAGTCTAGGCACAATATAGAGACAGGGAGACACTGCAACAACGGGGGTAGGATATCGACAAGAGTGAAAGGGAAACGACACAGAAGAAAGGGGCGAACACGGCTTGCAGGAATGCGGAAACAGTGGGCAAACGCAAAAAGGAGAAACGAACTAGATATAACCGCTTATCGGGGACCGAGCTTGGCCAGCGCGCGGGCGCCCTGTTCCTGCCACTCCTGTTTAGATACCCACATGTCGTCCTTGTCGGCGATCTACAGATCTTGGTTATTATTTTGAACTGAGAGATATGAGGAAAGAGACTCACGAGGTTGGCAAGCACGGCACCACCCAGGAAGACCATGTGTCTCCGTCGTGGGGGATCCTCAATGCGGACCTTGAATTTCTGTGACGTTGTTAGCGGTTTGTCTAGTCTGTGAGGGGGTTGAGAAACTCACGTTCAGCCGCTCGGGGTCACCCTTCAGGACCTGAGTAAGCCAGAGCTGCTTCAGCTCCTTCTCCAATCGAGAAGGCAGACCGGGATACATGCTGCTACCGCCGCTGAGCACGATAGCCTTGTATAGACTGGACCGAACGTCGACATCTGTGCCCTGAATAGTGTTGAAGAGCAATTCGGCCATACCGGGCTGGTCAACATCCACCAGGTGGGGCTGGAAGAGGCACTCGGCGGCCTCGAAGCGCTCGCTGCCGACGCGGATCACGCGGCCATCGGGGAGGGTATAAGACTCGACGAGAACAGTAGTATCCTCGGACAGCTTTTTGTCCAGCTCGAGGTCGTAGGAGACGTAGCAGAGCTTCTCCTTGATCTGGCGGACGGTCTCGAAATCGGCGGTTCGGTTGAGCGCGTAACCGCGGCGCAGGAGGAGGGCAATCAGGTTGCGGGTGACGTCGCGACCCGCAACATCCAGTCGCTTGATGTGGTGGTTCAGCACGGTCGACTCGTACACGGGGATAACGTGTGTAACACCGTCACCGGAGTCAACGACCACACCGCTGCTCAGACCTAAACAGACCATCAGCATTTCCTCCAAATTGTGTATACTCGTCCGGAAATCCGTTCGTACCCTGGGCATACAGTGCCAGCACCGCCTGGATCGCAACATAAACGCCTCCGAAGTTGTATCCCTCGAGCATGACCTCGGCCATCTGCTCGCGGTTCTTGAGTGGGTTCATCGGCGGCTCTGTGAGGAGGATCTTGCGGCCCGTGGGGTCGATCTTCATCTTGTCGTAAAAGGTGTAGTTCCACAGGTGTTGCATGTCATCCCACTTCTTGACGATACCATTCTCCATCTAAACCACCCGCCAGGAGCTGCAATTAACACCACGTTTCTGTCTGCGGAGAGGGCGGGGTAGGAACCGGTGAGGGCAGACGCCTCGTCCGGAACAGACGTACCGGGTAGCTGATCTGAAGCATCGATCGAGCAGCAGCAGCTTCATCTCCGCACATGATATCCTTCACCACGATGTCGCCGGCCTGCTCCTCCGTTCGCAAGATGGGCCGCCCCACTATCGAGGGGAACTGGTGCTCTGGGAAGTTCTAAGGGCGCCGGTCGAGTTAGAAGAAATTCAATCGCAGAATAGCTATGTGTGACATACTTGGGCGGCATAGCCGACCTTGAGGAAACCGGTTCCTCCATCGAGGACTGCGGGCTGTTAGCTTGGGAGCTGGGGGGGTTGACACGCGGTCGCCTCGGGGTGGGAGCAAGTACCAATGGGCATTTCCGCCATGGTGGAGGTATGGAAAGGACAATGCTACCAGAAGAGATTCTGTGCAGGTCCGATCAGAAGGTGTGGAATTGGAGGTGGAGTGGAGGGACGCGGGGAGAGTTGATGTCGGTAAGTGAGGTCTGTCGCCTGGCCATCATCATCGTTAATTACGTGACCGTACCGTACCCCCTGTCCTCCCCGCAGCTGGGGAGCGAGCCGCACTCTTTACATGACGTGACTGCAGCAACAGCGCCCATCACACTCAAGCTGTTAAAGTCAGTACATATTGAAATAGTATGTCTCCAATTTGCTTTTAAAACAGATATAAAGCTCTATGATTTATTGAACTGTGTGGTTGGAAATACCTATACAGGAGGGAAGGAAGAGCCCGGCCAACAAGCCATGAACCAATGCAAAGCAAATAAGCATTGAGATGCATACAAAGTTCTCAATTCAATAGCATGTCAATTGAATATTTCGATCGGCCCGGTAGCAACTAGAGACATCTCTAGAGCCCCTTTGGTAGAAGGTAATGTACCCTATCGGCCGACTCCGATATCCTCGGGAAACGGCACGCGCTCCACCAGACTTCTTCACCTCTCTTTATACCAAAGAGCAGGTCATATCATCTTAAGACAGACCTTTCCCGACACCCACGTCGAGTGACT
Organism: Penicillium atrosanguineum; assembly: GCF_028827265.1. Taxonomy (NCBI): domain Eukaryota; kingdom Fungi; phylum Ascomycota; class Eurotiomycetes; order Eurotiales; family Aspergillaceae; genus Penicillium; species Penicillium atrosanguineum. The sequence continues at coordinate 3,196,436 of NW_026623133.1, read as the reverse complement.
GCACCATTAGCATCGAGCTCTCCCGAAACTGTCCGGGCGTGTTATCAGCAGAACACGATAACATCACCTTTCCCTGGGCTACCACATCTCCAGGCACAATGACACAGATCGGCTGGGTAAGCCTTGCGCCAATCCATCGGACTCAAAAGAGTATATCTAACAAGTTCATAGTATGGCCTCGGCTCCATGGGCCTCGCCATGGCCAACAACCTGCAGCGACACCTTGCCGCAAAGAATGCGCTAAGCCTTCTGTATAACAACCGTACAATGTCGCGCGGTGCACCACTGAAAGCACTTGGCGGTATCGCTGAAAGGAGCTTCGACCAGTTGGTCTCTCGCAGTAACATTATTTTCACCATGGTAGGGACCTGGACTCCCCTGTGTATTATCCGCAGAACACTGATTTCTCCAGGTTGCAAATGATACTGTGCTGCAAAGTCTCCTCTCCTCAGCCATTGGGTCAGGTGTTTCCCTCAAAGATAAGATCTTTGTGGACTGCTCAACTGTTCACCCGCACACGGTTAGCTCCGCTGTGGCTCAATTGAAGGAGCAGCAGGCCTCATTTGTGGCGGCACCTGTCTTTGGTGGAAACCCTATTGCCGTGGATGGCAAGTTGGTTTTTGCTATTGGAGGTCCCAGAAGTGCTACCGAGACTGTCAAGCCGTTTATTCAGGATGTTATGGGTCGTCGTGTTATTGAGTGTGGAGAGGATGCTACAAAGTCCTCCTTGCTGAAGATTGCTGGGTGAGTCGCTTGGGTATATTGCCATTTCTTCGAAAATCTGTTGCTGACTTGGGTATAGAAATATCGTCACTGTGAACATGATGGAAGCTGTTGGCGAGGCTCAAGTCTTTGCTGAGAAGACTGGACTTGGAACTGGTCCCATGGAGGAGCTAATTGGCGAGGCATTTGGCCCTGTGGCTGGTGGATACTCTAAGAGGTATGCCCTTGAACTGGCATGAGACAGCAGATTTTAACACTCCCAGACTGACTACCGGTGCCTATGCGCCGCCTTTGGACTCACGCCCCGGATTCGGCGTGTCCCTGGCTATCAAGGACGCCAGACATGCTATGAATATGGCCGAAGAGCAGGGTGTTAAGCTCCCTGGCCTTGCGCTTGCTCGCAAGAACATGGAAGATGCCCGTGACTACGCAGGTGAATGTCTCGACAGCAGCTCTATGTACGGAACCTTGCGGCAGCAGGCTGGTCTCGAGTTCTGGAACGAGAAGAGCCGCAAGGCTTGAACTGTGATTCTTGAAAATTATCAAGCTTGGCGAAGTAATATTAGATCCATCAAGATAACTCTTGACCTTGAAAACCATCCAATTCAAAAGAAATCAACCAATGTTCCAATCGGTGTATCTATTCCAAGCTTCCAAGACCAAGACTGTGTCGAGTCTTCAATATGAACAAATGTTTGGAAGAAAAAAAGGGGTTATCACGGAACCCAAAATGCTGGCTTTTCTCAACAACAAAGCAGCTAATAAAGGCGGGTCTCACCACACCATTCAAGAGGGTGGTAAGGGACACGGTGTTGATGGCTTCTTGGTCACCTCAGGTCTGATTCGCGTGGCATCGACCAAATTTGGATAGGTCTCTGCGAACAACGGACCCAGAGACCAGTTATTCAGATTTCGCATGTGTCGCTCAAAAACAGGATTTATGAGTAGCTCGTCCGAGTCACCGGCTGACAGCAGGCAGTCGGTAGCTTCGTATGGCCAATTAACAGACAAGCCACGTGTGAAGGGAATGAACCAATTCTCAAACGGATAATCGTGGTGACTTGTGGAAACCCGATCACGCATTCGGGGCCAAGGTATATAGTCGACCCAGGCCGGATGGGCCTCAAGAAGTTGTGTAGGACGCGGCGTGAGCCATTCTGGTAATCTATCATAGTTCTCTTGGGTAGGGAAGATCTGCCACCGCATGAGAAGGAACATGGTGTAGAGCACGGCAACTTGCTCTGGTAGTGAGGAGATGTCGGGGAACGTGCGAAGTATGTCCGTGAACACTTTTGACACAGGGTGCGAATATGCACCCTTCTCGGGGTTCAAAAGTGAAGAAACACTCGGGTATGGTGGTCCAACGAGCTTCTGGCGTGGGATTCCCTGCGCCGCCTCGCGTTGCCGGTTATGTAGGAAGTCCAGCAGGATGCTGTCCAACGGACATACAGGACCGGTGTTTTTGATGGGAGTAGCAAATGCACTTGGAGCCTGGTTGGATGTGGGGTAACCCAGTGGTTGCAAGTAAAGTGGTGACGGGGTTGTTAAATGAGTAGCCCGGATATTCTCAGAGCTGCTGCGCCGAAGACGGTCGACTTTGGGAACATTCTGGGAAGGATCCAAGAGAAAATTGAAGCCTAATCGTTCCTCCACGCTGAAGTCTAGCCCATGGGCGACGTGATGGCGCTGTGAATCCAGCGCATTGCGGAATGAAGACGTCTGTAGGGTTCCATTGCTACTGTTGCGGCGACTCCCTGGGGCGGAAGTTGACCGTGCGGGTGAAGGTGTGTCATGGCTTGCAATAGACTCGTCATATGACCTGTCGGCTGGCCCTCCAGCTTGGCTACCAGGTGTCAAGTGTTCCGAATCGAGGAAGGGAGGAGTATGGGCCGGGGGTGGGATGGATGTCGGTAGAGAGAGAAACGAAGGTAGATCTATGGGTGTCAGCAGGGGTCCACAGCATACAGGAGAGTTCCCGACTCACCACTCGGCTCCGGTTTTGCAAGTAAAGGTTGTATGATATCCATCGCCGCCTTGAGCCCCTGGCGTAGCTCTCTGTTCTCCGACCTAATGCGCTCATTGTGTTGAACGGCAGCCTGCAGATCGAGGAAGGGCTTTTGAGACGAAAGATCCCGAACTTGCTGCTCCAAAGCTTCAATGTGCCCCTTGGTGCGCTCGCGGATTGCGCGCTGCGCCTGGCGATCATTGGCACGTTTCTTCGCCAATTGATCGGGTGTGAGGTTGTGAACGCCTCGCGATGACGTGCTGTTCAGCTTGCGCTTTCGCCCGACAGTCGTTGACACCCCATTATTCTCGATGCTGTCTGTAATGACCGATTCTAGTCCAAGCGATGTTGAGCGCGAAGGAACGGGCGAGCCCTCTTGCTTGGCGGTGAATTGGGAGCTACCCTCGATTGCCGTGTCGATGGCCGTCGAGGGCGCGGCATAATCGCAGTCGAACGGAGCGTGGCTGGCCATGGCCTCCCACAGGCGCTAGCGAGTGACGAAAGCCATACACGAGAATAAGAGGGGGGTATAAATCAGGAGCTGAGCATGTCAGACTAAGTTATCAGCATTGGTCCTGGGGTGGGTCGAGGTCGCAGTCGATGGGGACGGGGAAGAGAGTTTCCTGTGCGGAGGGGCCCTTCTGGCATTCCCGAACCTTAAAGAATTGAAGCCCGTTGCCTGCTGTCGTTCAACATCCCAAGTTCATCTTCAGTTAAATCCTTCATTTTCCAAATTCTTTAAATGCGACCATCACCGAGGTCTTCGTGATCTATGATCTACAAGGCTTAGACTCTCAAGGTCCACTTCCCAAGGTGTTTCACAACTCCATTGATCCCAGAATAGACAGTACTGTATGTATGTGTGTATGTAGTAATTTTGCAGGCGTATTTTTGACGTAAACCAAAAGACCGAGCATTTTCGTAAAGGGGGAAAAGTTCATGTACAAGTCAAGGTCATGAATATGCAAGAAAAAGAATGGTCATGTCGATCGTACAAGGTATAGACAGGCCAAAGGCTCCTGGATTGAAAAAACACATAGTAACGAGGAAGTTATTGAATCATATGGCCCATTTTCGAGATCTATGGGATCAAAGTTAGCACTGTCTCTCGAGCTCAATAAGTCTGCACAACGAACCTTGGTCTGTAAGTAGCCCTCAATCTCGGAACTCTTGATACCCCGTTCACCACCAGTTCGCCAGGCCAGGGGGATCATAGGTACTCTCTCCTTCACCATCACTTCTCGGTTGGGCCCTTCAATAGCTCGCACCTTATCAGGGTTATTTGTGAGCAAGCGAATTCCGTCCGGGTTGGTATCCGCTCCACAATCAAGATCCATCAACATGGCCGTGGCCAAACCATAGCTTCGCGCATCTGCCGGATGCCGCAGCAAAAGATTGGCCTCAACTGTATCAGACCCGAGGTCCTGCAAATTATACGCCTTCAACTTCTCTCCAAGGCCAATGCCTCGACCCTCCTGTCGTAGATAGATAATAACACCACCTGCAGACTGTGATCGCAGAGACTGCAGTTCCGGTGGTGCTTCAGACGAAAGATCTTGAACAGGGAAGGACATCAATCGTGCGGCTTCATCTAGCTGCTCACCACAATCGCATCGGGCCGACCACACTGTCTCTCCCGTATAACACTCAGAATGAATGCGCACCAGTGGGGGCTCCATACGGCGCGGCGATGAATTTGATCCAGCCTTGTCGTCATCATCCCAGCTGCTGACTCGACCCGGGTGCAACTTCCCCACATATGCGCCTCGGATCATGCGATCCATCTCGGTCTCTCCCGGGTGAACGCGATCGAGACTGCGACTGCGGATGTTATTTCCAAATACAATAGCCAAGTGCTCTTTATTATCCAGGTCATTGTGGTAGAGATGCAGGAACATCTCGGCGCCGTTAGAGGTCGGAATTCGTGCCCGCACAACGCATTCTACCCGCGGGAGCTCCTCCAGTAGCTTCGGCGCTTTCGTGTGTTCATCTCCATGCTGGATTGCGGCGGATTGACTCTTATGGAGGAATTTTGTCGGATTGGTGGCAATGTCCAATGAACCGCCGGGAGTTACGGGTGGAGTGAATGCAGGTGATAGGAACGAATCCGGTAGCGCAGGAGTTTGTTCGCCCGTTACAATCCCGTCTTCCTGGCTCACATTGCTGAATTCAGGGTCCGTCTGGGTAGGTACGATAGAGTGCGGGGCGAGTTTCGGAGAGGCGTGCGCGGGGAGGTTCGCCATTGCGACGGTTGAAAACGCAAAGCGTGAGTGAGAAGAGACCGCGTCTTATCTGCTCTGGGTATCGTATTAAGAATATCGAGGAGGAATGTGCATCTGTGACAATTTGGGAAACATTATGTCCGAGAAAGCCATGGCGTCAATCCGTCTCCCTCGGCCCGCGAGGGGGGCTGACTCATCGCGCTGTCAGTGCTTACTCTAGCAGCTTCCATCGCTTATGCGAATCCTGATAAGCGCGATTCACAAGAGTGGAGGTATACAGAGGTATAATAGCTTTTAAAAAAAAATATCACAAATTCATTGCTTATTTTCAATAAGGGATGGCCAGGATAAATACCTGTTTAGTAGCCACGGGTCCCTCGAACTCCAAGTAGCGCCTCGCTAAGGGTATATCAATCATATCAGATCATGGGAACGTCGCTGTAAGGCCCAATCTACTTGTTTGGAATATCCAAGACGTAGCGACGGTCAACTTCCATCTCCTTGTCATCTTCCTCCCCCTCAAACTTGAGGCGATAAGCTTCCTTCTTCGCCCCCATCACCTCCGCGCGGTAGAACGTGGTTGTGTCAGGGTACCTGGCAAGGACCTGTTTGCCGACTGTAAATGCAGACATCGAGGATCCCATCTGCGGAATAGGAATGAGAGACGATGCGGTTGTCTTGTAGACAGCACCCTGCTCGCCATTCTCATTCGGCTCGGGGTCTTGGACCTCGTACCACCTACACCGACGCTGTCAGTTTCAGGATCCCATTCACTAGTTGGAACCAACCGTACCGTTTCTTATGTCCATCGCCAGATATGTTCTTGATGATACACTGAATACCCTCCCCTTCCACACCCTGCTTGTTCTTATTGTGCTTGAATACAACCTGTGCACCAACCTGGAGAATCCCACTGCGCTCAGCCGCAGTTCCCTTAGTTCCCTCGCTTCCTTCTTCAATCTTGACTGTCACGGGGTCTCCGCGGCTCTCACGTGCCTGGGTGCTTGACACGCTCGCGCTACGCGGGACCCCACCCTTGGAGCGACTTGACTTATCGGCGCCTGAGGCACTCGGGGAGTCGGCAGCTGAGCTATCCATGTCGGACCTCTTTTTTCGAGACTTGGAGAGGGCGTTTGAGCGACCGCCGGGGGCTTCGGCTTCGGACGCTTTTCGAAGCGCGGTGAGGAGTTCGAGATTCTTGATCACGTCGCAAGGCTCGTCCTGCATGATTGACCGCTCCTCTTCGCTGAGTTTCTGGCTTTGGCGCAGCCATGCATCGAGTTGGTCGTGGTCGCTCATGGTGGGTTCTTTCAGGGATAGAGTCTTAGCTACCTGGTATGTGAAGACTCTCGCGTGATATAATGCGGGGGAGGTAAGATCGACCAGTTGGATTGAGCTGGCGCATCAACTAAAAGGGTACACTTACTACCATCACGGGTGATCCTGTCTACCAGTGTTTTAACCTGCACAGATAAGGAAGCTTGTTGGTCGAACTTCTCTTTGGACTTGCGGATGTCCTGGCATATGCGAGTCCACAGCTCCATTTCCTCGTTGTTCCCTAGTCCATTGTCGCGAGGTCGAGGGCGGTTTCGAGACATATTGTCCGGTCTAACAAGATAGTGATAAAGGAGGAGGATGGGTGCAACTGGCCGTAATTGGCGCGGGGAATAGCGCGATCGCGGTCGTGAAGCTGGGGGAAGTCGAGCTTCCGTCACATTGTCTCGGGGATAAGCCAAGGCGGTCGGGTTAAACGCGCGCCTAATTCTTGGCAGACTCCCCAAGCCCTTGTTGCTATATTGCACAACTGTGATTTAGTACGCAGTAGCTACATTGTAGTGTTCAGCAGACATTGCCATTGTTTCTAGATTATATATGAATTCCATGGTTCTTAATGCGGGCTGTGCACGAAACATGTCGCGGATCCCCAGTTGACGGCCGCAAGCGGCAGCATTTCCACCTTGGGCACGGCATAATCGGGGAGTTTAAATAGCAGACTCGGCTTAAAAAAGAGGAGAAAAACCCACATCGGTCCGATTGACAGTGCAGAACCCTTGTTAAATCTCCGGACCCTTGCAATCACCTTTACCGAGAGTCTTGGCGTGGGGATTCTGCGTAATAGAAAATCACTGAGGCGCCCCTCACTTTCCCAGGAACAAACTTTTCAAGATGCAGGTTCCGTTGCTTCGTTTGCAATGTGGTAAGTTGACTCGATGTTTCTAGGTTTCCTTGCACATCTAATCCATTTCTGCAGGCGTTAACAGCTACGACTGGGGTGAGCTAGAATCTGTCAACTTAAACGCCCCGCACTAAACCCCGTCATAGGCAAGGTTGGTCAGGAGTCGGCTGCCGCCCGATATGCTGCCACTACAGCCTCATCAGATTTCTCAATCGAGGCTGAGAAGCCTTACGCAGAGGTGAGTTATGATATGAAGCCTTTGAGGGACCAGTTGGCTCATCTATAGACAGCTATGGATGGGCACCCATCCTAGCCTACCCTCCAAAGACGTCGAGACACAGCGCACCCTACTCGATCTCGTTCAGGACAACCAGGCTCTGATGTCTACAGAGATCACCGAGCGCTATGGAGGCCGTCTCCCCTTCCTGTTCAAGGTGCTGTCAATCCGCAAGGCGCTCAGTATCCAGGCCCACCCCAATAAGAAGCTGGCGGAACAGCTCCATGCGCGCGATCCTAGAAACTATCCCGGTCTGTGCAGCTTTCAAACCTTCAGGCGGATTGAACTCCGCGCTTACGATATGTTCTCAATTTGCAGATGACAACCACAAGCCTGAGATGACCATTGCCGTGACACCCTTTGAAGGTCTGTGCGGATTCCGTCCTCTGGCCGAGATCACCCACTTCCTACAGGCACTCGAGCCCCTCCGAAAGCTTATCGGATCCGAGGTCGCGGGCGAGTTTGAGCAGGCTGTCAAGGGCAATGAGGACTCGGAGGATGAGGTCGTTATGCAGCGTAACAAGGATGCGCTACGCTCGGTATTCACAGTCCTGATGGAGTCTTCTCCGGAGGATATCGAAACCGCCTGCAAGGAACTAGTTGCGCTGGCTGAGACTTCGCCGGCGAGCTTCGCTTCCCTACCCGGCGATGTTGAGACCAACCCTAGCAACCCTACAGAGTTGGCTGAGATTATCAAGCGCCTTGACGGCCAATTCCCCAACGATGTCGGCTGTTTCGTTTTCTTCTTTCTCAACTTCATTAAGCTCGAGCCTGGTGAGGCCATGTTCCTCAAGGCTGATGATATTCACGCCTACGTTTCCGGCGACATCATCGAGTGTATGGCGTCCTCGGACAACGTTGTCCGAGCTGGCTTCACCCCCAAGTTTAAGGACGTACCCACTCTGACCAAGATGTTGACGTACTCCTACGCCCCCATCGAGGAGCAGAAGCTGCGGCCCACTGACTACCCTTACGCCATTCTTAACGCGACAGCGTACTCTAGCGCCTCGTCTGCCATGCTCTACGATCCCCCAATCGAGGAGTTCAGCGTTGTCAAGTCTGATCTGAACCGGACAGGCGCTAAGGTGACCTTCGACCCAATCGCCGGTCCTAGCATCATTATCTGTACCCGCGGCAAGGGTAAGATTACTGTTGGCAACAAGACCGAGGAAGTGCAAGAGGGTTACGTATTCTTCGTTGGTGCCGAGGCTGAGTGTATCATCGTGAACACTGGCAGTGGAGAGGGCGAGGATGATGTCTTCACGACCTACAAGGCGTTCTGCGAGCTGACCGGTAAGGAGGACATGGTCAACGGTCACTAGACCACCAATTCTAATTCCGGTCTACTAGGCCATTCCGACTTTAGTGCCAACCTATGATGTCCGTCGAAGGTGTCTCGCATACGAATGTGCATGTATTACGTTGGGTCATATGAATGTTACCTTGCTTGAGTGGGCGGCTCGAGCACCATGGATTTTGCTATAGCTCTACTATGTAGACCTGTAATAGGCTCGAATATCTTTCCCCTTGATGTCAAAAAACATAGCTTCTTCGTTCCTGGATCGCCAAACAGCCGAGAACGGCTGGGGCCCCACAGGAGCAACCGAGGCTAAGACCCAGATCGGCGATCTGAGGAAGCGGGGAAATCTAGTGTATGAATCAGGACCCTGAGATATTTCATGAGCAACTTGGTCATTTTTTAAGACTCAACTCGTACTCTGGTACACCAAATTATCATGGCCGACTCCAAGAACGTTGACGTGCCCGACTTGGGCTTCTGGGAAAAGGCAGATCTCTCTCTCGCCCAGCTCACCATCGCGACCAACGCTCTCCTGGCAGCCATTACGGGCGTGTTTCGAGGCCAGGCCAGCCCGAAGAAATACAGCCATCATGTCATGGCCGCTGCTATCCGCCGAATGTGTGATCGCACATCCGATCGTCAGAAGCAGTATGTTCCTCGAATCTCCGATGAAAGGACTTGGAGAAGATCCATGAAGATGGAGAGAATAGAGATGAGGGAAACTGACGCTTCCTCATTAGGACCATGTATCCCCCGACAACCTCCGTATATAACTCCGTGATGCAAAAGCGCGGCCTGCAGCCAGCGATCGTCTCTCTCCCCCACAACACAGAGGGCTTCTGGCTCGGTAACAAGAACGCAAAGAACGTCGTCGTCTACTATCACGGTACGTCAGGAGCAGCCAGTAGCGAGCTTTCCAAGTGTAGTGCACGCTACACAAACCACGCTTCCCCACAAAGTCAATCTCTAACAATGTCGTACAGGCGGCGGCTTCGCGATGGCAGCCGTACCCCCACACTTCGAGTTCTGGCTTGACCTGCTCCAAGTTGTCAACGACAGTGGCCACGATATTGCCGTCTTCTTCCCCCGATACACCCTCACTCCCTACGGGACATACCCGACACAGCTGCGCCAAGCCACCGGGGCCCTGCGATATATTCTCAACGAGACAGGTCGGTCACCAGGTAGTGTGGTAGTGGGCGGCGACTCGGCTGGTGGGAACCTAGCCATGGCAACACTGCTACACCTGTCGCACCCACACCCGGAAATCGAGCCCATTGTGCTCTCGGAGCCACTAGCAGGCGTGTTTGGCTATGCGCCGTGGGTCAACTTTAGCCATGAGGGGCCATCATTCAAGGAGAATGAGTGGAAAGATATTCTCACCTCTAACGTGCTGAATAATTGGTCTGCCTCTTACCTTAGTGGTAAAGTGAGTGATAATTGGAATGAGCCGGATAGGGCGCCTGCGGAGTGGTGGCAGGATGCGAAAACGGAGCGTATCTTGATCTTGGCTGGTGGTGATGAGATTTTGCTTTCGCCGATCGAACAGTTTGCGAAGAAGATCAAGGTATGTTTGATTCTTTGAGCCTAAATGTGATTTCTTGGTCGCTAACTTTCTTTTTAGTCTGTCTTCGCGCACACTACCTTTGTCGTTGGTTACGACGAGGCCCACGATGCGCACATCTACACCGATGCTGGGTCGAAGGAGGGAACACAAACGAGCAGGGAGCTGCGCAAATGGATCGCTGCTCGTTTGTAAATCTTCTCTCATGAGGAGTGGCTTACCCTCTCTCAATTAGGAGTATCCGTGGGGGAGAAAGTGGTGCCGTTTGGAAAGCGTAAGCATAGGTATCCGAGGTCGTGAGGCTAAGATCATTGAATGCATAACAACTCAAATTCTTCAACTTCCGACAAAGTTCCAAGCCTCGTAAACCAGTAAAGTATCAGTTCTCGCAGTAGAGAATGAAAGTAGATTCAAGAATTGTAATTTGGTTGTAGATTAAGACCAGGGAAGGGGTGACGGGTTCTGTGGTAATACAAATTCTACGAGGATACCATACGCAGTTTGGCTGACTGTTCATATCAACAGGTCCCTTGGATTAGTGGTCATATCGTTCGGTTTTGACTCTAACCTAAGATCATTCCGAAAGGTCGCCGGTTCAATCCCGGCAGGGACCTCATCTTTTTGTTTTTGTCCCACCTTCATCTTCCCCTTCAATTTTCCATCAACCCTTTTTTTGGGATATTTTTGGATATTTTGTTTATTCTTTTTCAATCCTGATGGCGAAATGTTGCCCATGATTTACATCAGTATACAGCCTTATCATCATGAAGTAATCTCAAATGTTCTGTGATCTCCGGAATATATCACCGCAACTCCCCCATGTGATTTCACCCCACTAGAATGAATGGAACAAATATTCATCATAAACTTAGACCTCTGGGTCATAAACATACTTGAACATTCATCCATCGGATGACTTTGTTTCAAATTTCAAAATTTTACTGGTGCTCTATGTGCGTACGGAATACGCTAATGACACAATGTAAGAAATATTGCTCTGGCTATTGCACTAACAGGGGTCGTGTCAACTCATAACAAAGCAGGATATTAAGCACCCTGGCTCCAAATAACAGGCTTCACAAGCAGAAATTACACAAATCTAGATCGCTCGTATTCCTCGTTCCTCTAAGACGACACCTTGGGCGCGTACTTGGACGCCGCTGCGTCGAAGAAGTCGCTCTTCTCCTGAATATCGGCGAGAAGAGCATGCGAGGGTTGGGTCTGCTGCAGCCGACTACAAAGTAAGTGTTAGCGCATCCGGTTGAACGGGATTATGATGAGTACGGGACACGTACGACTCCAGGTCTGCGGTCTGCTTGCCTGCCAACACGTTCAACACGATGGAGTTGGCGATCAACTCGGCGTCCTCGGGGTATTTCTCCAACGCGGCGGTCAGAGCGGCTTCAGCCTCGGGTATGCGGCCCAGGTGGAGTTCTGCGACGGCCTGGCCGACAATGGACAGAGGGGCGGATGTGCTAGGGGCGGAGGCGAGTTCCTCGTAGACGTAGAAGGCGGATTGGTACTTCTCACCACCCTGCGCAAGACAAACCCAGTTAGTTCATGCGTATGAAATGACCGTGAATTCGAGTAGGGAGGCATACAACTCTCAATCCAACCCACGACTCGGCAATGTTGACAAGGAGCGAGTCCTGGGCCCAGCGCTTGGCAGCCTGGACCTCTTTCAAAGCGAGGTCGGTGCGGTTCTGCTGGAGGTGAATTTGAACGATCAAGGCAACACTATAAATCACCAACCAGGTCAGCGCTTTGTGCCATGTTGCGCATCTGCCACGGTGGTCAACTCACGCCTCAAGGCTACCCTGGTGCTTTGCCAGCAGCGCAAGGGCATCCTCACTGTGGTCTTGTGTCTGCAGCACCGTGGCGCAAACGAATTGAACAGTGGCATTATCCGGGTAGTTCTCGGCGAGATCCCGAGCGAGCTGAAGAGCGGCGTCGGTCTTGCCCATGGCCTGCTGGGCCAATGCCTTAATGGCGGCGAGATCGGGGGTGTCCTCTTCGCTGGAGACGGCGGAAAGAACCTCGGCGGCTTGACCTTGGGCGATCTGGGCGCGCAGCTTGAGCACGCGGGCGGGAAGCTGGTTCTCGGGGGAGAGGGCGGCGGTGTCGAAGTCGATCACGAATTGGTATTGGCCGGAGTGGAAGGCATTGTGGATGTTGAGGAGCTCTGGAAGAAGGATAAGTGGACTGGATATGCAACTCTGGGACTTTGATTAGCTTACCGCCCTCTGCTGAAAAGGGATCCATCTTGTAGTTAATTGGGAGGGTTGGAGGGGAAGTGGGAGTGTCGACGTTCCTGGCAATTGTTAGCTGGCGTTTCGGCGCACGGGCAACTCGGCCGACCGCCTTTTGTATACTTCGCCCTCTGCTACACCAAAGAGATAATAGTATAATGCAAATGGATTTTGATGCCTACATGCTTTTGTTCTTTCTCAATTATCTTCCAATATGTTTCGGTGTACACTTCTTTCATTAACATATATAAGTCTCCCGCCTTATCAAGGTATTCTTCGACAATATCTTCGGGGACTCTATAACCTAAAGTTCGAGGCCGCCTATCAAATTTGATCCGGGCATCTCTTTGGACTGGCTGCGCAGAGTTACACTGGCCGCATTTGTCCTAGCCCAGACCATTTATAACCGCCTTGAAGTTCAACTGAACAGAAATCATCTTTTGATTGAAGAGATTTGAAGACCATTCAAATGGTTCATAGAATACAGGATTTGCTCCATCACAGAAATGTCACAAACAATATAACATTCAGTCGATCTCTCCAAGTGAGATCACATAAAAGGCCCTTAACAATGCATGCTACTCCGTACCCTCGAGTACAAATTCTTGGCACTAATCATCTTCTTCTTGAGTTCCTCCGCGATCAGCTTCCGCACATCATTTTCCTCCACTGTGATAATGTCGGGCTCGGACCCGTTGTCGGATGATTCGAGCACTGACTGAACAGGGGAGCAAATCCCATTTTCGATGTAGGAATCAAAAGAAGTATCAGCAAAATTGCCAAAGGGGCTGAAGTCTTTCTGTTGTGGTACGCGGGTGGTCGAGTCGTATGAGATACTTCGTGTCTGTTCTTGCGTGGTCGAGAAGGGAACAGGAGAAGTGTCGCCTCGAATTTGAAAGTGAAGCCCGGGAAGAGAGTTGTCAGGATCCTTGGCGGGTATGATAGGAACCGCCTCTAGTGAAAGAACCAGCTGAGGTGGAGTGGAGGATTTGGGCTGGACAAGCAGGCCATTGTCGACGGTGGAGTGGACTTCAAACAAACGCGGATCAAAGTACGCCTTGTTCCTGGAAAAGGTCTCCAGCAACGAAAAAGATTCGTAAACTGGTGCCATGATCGACTTTTCCAATCAAACTTGGGAAGCTTTGTAGTATAGACGGGCGTAGTGAGGAGAGACTATTGAGATGTGCACAAATGTGCACAAATGTGCCTTATATCTGTCTGTAATAAGACGAATATATGAACAAAAAGTGAGGGTTGATTGAATGTCCAATGAGATGCGAGATAAGAAGAGAAGAAGAAGAAGAAGAAGAAGAAGAAAAAGAAAAAGAATAGACAAGGGAGAGACTGAACAAAAGGCAGGGCTTCGATAGAAGCTCCCTATATATTCTAGAGTCGGCCACCACCTGAAGGAAGTGAAGTTAAGGGCTTGTGTGTATTCTGTCCGTACTTTCCCTGATAAGGGTCCCAATTCAGGGACATCTATGGACTGCAAGATTTGACTTTACCCGCCGCCATTTCAAGCACCGCAGACATCAGAACCCAAATATTTTGAAAATGAACTATGCCCATCTGGCAAAGCTCGATTTTCATCCATCCTTCATATTTTGGACTGTGTCCCAGAGAGGTTTAGTTGATACGATCAGTAGCAGGACTACGGGTGCGCCCATGTTGGTACCTTGGAACCACCTGACGCGTTTATTGGCGAGAAATTTGCTTACATGGCTTTTAGCCCATTTCCCTTCGCGTACTAATTCCATTTCAGCCCTTTTATAAGGATATGGAAGAGGTAAAAGAGTATAACATCTAAATAAAATGAATAAATAAAGTAACAGGAATAGTAATTTGCCCTTTATAGCTTAAATACGTCACTCTTAAATGGTAAGGAAGGCTCGGAGCGTACTACGGGAATAGACGTTACTTCTCGTGACACTACACCCCCTCACGAAGCTACAACCCCTTAAGGAATGCCCCCACCCCGTTTATCCTCATGGAATTATATACCCTCTTGAAAATCCGATCTTCCGTGAGACTGCAAGCCCCGTGGGAGTCACGGGGTAACCTAGACTCGATAATTTCAGGTCTCACGGCGGAGAAGTAAAATCGTCGAGTGTGGGCTAAGAGTATATAAATCAACAAAAGACGGTCTCTAAAGGTCTTTACCAACCGAATTCAGTATAGTGCAATCAGATCGGGGCGGTGGGGAAAAAATGCGAGCGTCCAAGGAGTAGTCTGCTTTCGAATTCTACTATATCTTGAAATGACCAATGACCTGCTCCTGGTACTAGAACAACCGGGGTACTCCCCCGAAAGTATTTGAAATGCCAATCGAGGGGATTTAGAGAGAAATATTCGTCTTCAAGATCCCAAATGACTAAAGCTGGTAATTTGTTTCGCCTCGTGGGCGTAATCACCTTATCTTCATTGGGAGGCACTGGGTAGCTTTTTTGTAACAACTCAGCATTCCATCCATGGTTGATTTATTAAGAACTTTCAATAGTGAGTATCAAACAAATGTGATTAAAGTGGCCTCAAGAAACAGACTTGGAGTTGTAAGTTAGAAAGAACGTGGAGGAAAAGGGAAGCGCATCATAAAGAATGTCAAGAATATCAATCAATGTGTACAAGAAAGTTTCAGCACCAGTTCAAGATTTCTTTTGTTTCGGCCAAAAATCTGGATTGAATGAAGTAATGGGCTCCTAGTTTTCTATTTAGAAACATAAGATCAAAAAAAGAATTGGAAAAAGGTCGCCCCTTTAACCCTGCCATCTGAAGCGTCCTTCCTTCAAAGTCTTCACCACTCCCAGAGGCATGAACTCCCGACTCACAGCGGCCAAGCCACCATAAGTGCTTACCATCTCATCGGAATACATTTCTGCCACCCAACGCCAGTATGGGGTCATCGAGCCCCAATTAGATGAGATTGGGCTATTTCCCTTGCCCTTCAAACCAGCCTGGTTCTTTTTGAAGCTTGCAGTAGGAGAGACACTCTTCTCTTCTGGGACCTCATTCAGCGACTTATATGCATCCAAAAGGTTGAAGCTGTATGTCTCAGGGTACTTGGTGAACTCTTCCAGGGACCAGAAGGGGAGGGGCTTGCCATCCTTTTCTCGCGTGATAGAGCTGGTACAGGAGCCGCGCTTTTCAAACTTCTCCTTTGCTGACTGGTAGAGCATCTCATCCTGCAATGATGCTTTCTGGAGACGTCTTTCGGGTGTATGTTTGATGTTCTCACGCATGGCAAGCAGTCGAACGAACGGATTGAGAAGCCCAAGGCCGCCCAGTTCAACGGGGTAGTAGAAGAAACCCTCCGGCAGGCCGTGAATATCAAACCGCTCCGCAATTACCCCTCGCAAGTAGTTGCTAACGCCCCCTTTAGCCTGCTCAGTTCTCTTGGAGAACAACGTTTTTTCGATACGGCTGAGTGTGCAAATGGCCATGTCGATATGGTCCCTTCCGAAGCACATGGCAGGCTTTGCGAAGTTGTTGGTGAAGAAGCGTCCAAAGTAGCTGTTCCATGCCTCTACCCAGGAGAATATGGTCTTGCAGGATGAGAGCTGCAGGTCAAGCTCTTCGATGTGCTGGTCCACTTGGGCCTGGTCAATGACGAATTTGCCCTGCTCAGCGTCCATGACCAAGAACCCCCAACGAATATTTCCGACAGGAAGAACCGAGGAATTTTCCACTTTGGCCTTGCCCATGAGCACAGTGCCAGTCTTTTCATCATTGAACCGCAGGCCCATCACGTTGGCAAATTCAGTCATCCCCAGCCAAGCCTTCTCACAGGTTATTTTGGCGCCCCAGAACCAGAAGTCATCATGGAGTCGATACAAAATACCACCATTGGTGCCTTGATTGACTGCATAGTCCATGCAGAAAAGGATTGATTCTCCGAAGCAGTCCGAGAGGGTGTGGCTCATGGGAACACCACGTTTGCGGACTTGAGTGGAAGCAGATAGACCATCTTGAACAAATTTGAGAGGAGCTTCTAGAAAGACCTTGAAAAATTTGAGCCACATCTCTGGAACACCGAAGTATTCCATCACCGTGAGGATTGTCGCATGAGGCAGACCCGGGCCAAACCACTCATAGTCGGACCTAATAGCAGTGAACTCGCCTCGTTGGGTTTTGTGAATGAGAGATTCGGTGACCAAGAGGTGGAGGAGTGAATGCTTTGTATCAAGAGCATTCTTTGATTGCGAGTCGTCATCGTAGCTTTTAGTCCCATCATCGGTTGATTCTGGTAGCTGGCTCATGAAGTAATCGTTGTAGTAAGTCTCTTTTCGTAGTTCATTGATGCTGTGGCCCTGAACCTCAGTATGAAACCTGCTACTCTGGAAATACTTGCGCTTGTCTTTGTGTTCGTCCGGCACGTCATCATTCATAGGACTCCATGCATAGGAGTTTAAGAACTTGGTGAATACTTTGCGCAGCATAACAGCCCACCTCGATCCGAGGTATTGTAAAAACAAACCGTCGAGAAGATCTTCGTCCATGAAGACTCGATACTTTCCGTTCAAATGGCGGCGCATTTCAATAGGAATACCATCACTTCCCCAGTCCCAGCTGTCAAGAGATGCCAGGCGCATGTTGAGAACGTCGACCACTTCCTGCGTGACCTCCTTATTCTGCATGAACTCTTTGAGAATGGTGGACTTTTCGGCGCTGAGAAGATCGGCCTTTATCAACGCCTTTGAAACCCATTTGAGCTTATCGACATCGAGCCACTCGCCTTGTGAGGCTAAGTTGTTCGCAAATTTCCTAATGCTCTCACGGAGCTCTTTGAGGGCCTGTTGCGACAGCTTTGTCTTGGTAAACAAGGTTTCAAGGTAGGTCCAAACAGAATTTTTGTCGACGTAGTCGGGAGCTGTGAAGACCAAAGACTCCCACTTTGCTCGCTGCTCATGCATCTCTGCTCGACCCACGTTCTCAAAGCTGGTATCGGATTCTGTGAATTTATCGTCGCCGCCCTTATGCCCAGCAGAAGACGTAATTTTCTCGTCCAAATGCGTCAACCACTCAGTTACCAGCCTGCTGTAGAAAGCTGCATGTTCATGCTTCAGCTCCAGGTAGCGCAGTTCTTTTTCAAGAAGCGCGACCCACCCAAGCAGGGTAGCCTCTGTAATAGAGGGGTCATATCGACCTTGCAGAAGAAAGCGGCGAATGTTTGCATGATTTTCTGGCCGCATTTGGCCCACAATGGGCGAGCTTATTTCTAAATCGGAGTCATCGTCTGATGAAGTTGATGAGTCGATATCCAGATCCAGGTCGTCTATGTCCAGCGAATCCTTAGAGTATCCTTTCAGGTGAGAAAGTCCATCTAGAAGAATGCGGACTCTAGCAGGTAGATCAGAAGCAGAATTGGCATTTGCAAAAATCTCCTCTTTGCGCTTATCGAATAGCGTTCGCTGCTTAGACAGTTCCTTGATTTTGGTGGCAGTAATTGATTTGAGGGTTTGAGGAAGTGCCCCGAGGCTTGACATGATGGATTTGATAGGAATAAAAAAGAAAAAGGAGCTTCAATCTAACTGGAGGTATGGTAATGAGAGAATGTCAAAGAATGAGTGAGGCTGGTAAGATAAGCTAGACATGCAGTTCTGATGGTTTAAGTATCGCGGGAGTCGATTACAACCAAGCCTCAAAGAGTCGCCGCTCTTGTGACTCAGTAGTGTATCTATCAGAACAGGCGAGCTTGATGGCCAAGCTGCGAGCGGGGAACTAAATGATGTTAGCCTGATTGTTGTGTCGCGAATGGGTGAGGTTTACTGGTGAAGATGTGAGAGGCGGTGATGCCGGGAACCCAAAACGGTTAGCTGTGGACACGACTCAGCCTCGCCCCACTGTTCATAGGTGTTTCCCACTGTTCATAGGTGTTCAATGCTGATCTAGTTACATGTTTTGGGAAGCACATGAGTAGAGTAGTTGGAAATCATGATGCCATAAAGAATACATCTTTCATCATCTATTAAAACATCTATAAACCGTATTTGATGGATATGTACGTACATTTACCAGTAGATGTTTGGATGGACGAAGTAAAATAAAACTTTAGAGACATACCCCATGTCGAGTCACGATGTATGCCTAGGAAAGAATAGTTACGTATTCAAAGTCTTCAAAGAATGATTAGATGGAATTGAGAACCGACTTGAGTGGATCCCACTATTAACTTGATAGCCAATAAGTATGTTCTCGCAACATTTGAACGAAGGATCGATCCCGAGCTTGTTGATCTTCCAGGCCAGCGTGAAAATCACATACCACCTCGTGGAGACAGCTGGCGAATGTTACCTTGCACTCAAGGGTGCCGTCACTTGTGGAAGGTAGTTCTCTTCACTCGGCTGAAACACACTTTTCACACTGGATCATCGAGCAAAACAGATTCAAAGATCCGCAGTAATGATTTGATTAGTAAAGCCTATATACTCGAGCCCATTCGAACTCAATTGTAGCTTCTACAGCTCAATTGCCAGTGACCCATCACGTTAACTGTGAAACGGGGCCTCTGATGCGATCTGCGGATCCCTAGAGTCGACTCTCTTCAAATGTAAAAATAAGCATAAGTAACAGGCATATTCGTCCAATAAGAATCTCTATTGGAGGAAAGTAAGTCTAGCCCCTAAGCACTACTTCGAACCAGTGGCTTGCT
Source organism: Penicillium atrosanguineum (assembly GCF_028827265.1). NCBI lineage: Eukaryota > Fungi > Ascomycota > Eurotiomycetes > Eurotiales > Aspergillaceae > Penicillium > Penicillium atrosanguineum. The sequence continues at coordinate 3,177,274 of NW_026623133.1, read as the reverse complement.
GGGTGGAGCTATCGCCGCCTAGTAAACGCCTCTTTTTCACGATCGACTCGGAACCCTAGATATTTGTCCCTCTGAATTCGCTGATGTTAAACTATTGCCACTTTTCACAAGTTTATGTTCCCTGGGCTACCATTGCTTTGTCAGATCATGTCGATCTGGCGCTTCACGCACTTCTATCTAGGCCAAAACAGTATATAGACCATGGGCATCCACTGCATATCGCAGCGAGCAGCTGAAAAGGGTCCGATGCCAAGGATTTTCATATGATAGATAACACTAATTTTAGAGCTGAAATGACAGACAACCAACCAAAGTATACCTAACAGTGTCGTCACGTCAAGAGATCTGAATGTTTACTGGAATGAGGTCCATCGTGTGGCAGGATACTTTACCGAACCGCGTGAAGCTTTAGAGAGCCAAGTTCAATTGCGAGCCATAGTCACAGGAAAGTGAGATACGTATAAACATAATTTGGTTCCAGCAGTCATCTTTTTGGTTGATGTGACTTGCACGTAACTTGTCTACCTGTTCTTCCCTGAAAAGTCGTGAAGCATCCCACGTAGTCTCTCTTTTTCCAGCTCGCCTCCGAAAATAACATCCACCGATCCAGAGCACAACTTCAGCAACTCAGCACGGCCAAGGAGAAAATGCTCGGCTGCAAGAAGATACTCATTCGAGACAGGGCTACAGAAGAACCCCACATCATCAGTCTGCAAAGACAAATGATATTTGCATCAGCCAAATATAAACAAATTTCTTCAAGAGAAAACTCACACATAGCACAATGGGACATTCCCCATGTCTCCAATCTCCGAAATGGTGATCCAGAAAACTCCCCTCAATCAACTTCGCATGCACGTTACACGACATACAAAGTTCCAGTCCAAGCCTCCGCCGCGCAATCTCCCTTTTGAACTCATCAGGCACATGGATGACGTGCCCAAGCCGGTCAGGCTGGAACGAAAGCAACGCAGCAAGCTCAGCCGGGTTGCCCGAGGCTGGTGTCTCGGCAAAGTGCAGCGTCAGGCCAAGGCCATAAGCTTTTGCGCGGGCGAATGCGTCGCGGTAGAGTGTGACGTCGCCTTCCGTCGGGTTGCCACAGAGGTCGACGCCGACAACCCCGCGCGGCTTGTTGGTGATTGCTAGGTCGATGATGCGCGTCGCCTCGGCAGGGGTGGTGTTGCCGCGGTCTAGTGCCAAGATGAGGAATACGGACATCTCCTGTGTTCTGGATTTGAACTTTTGGATGGTGTCCAGGACTGTGGTTAGATATTCTTCTTGAGTGATGTTTGATTCTGGGGATGCTCGGGGAATTGTTCGGAGCTCTAGGTAGCGCACTCCATCAGCAAGAAAATCTTCGAGGACGCTGGTAACGGCGTATGCAAGACTTTCTAGGTCGTTGCATAGTTGGTATATGAGTTTGGAGAAGACTTGGAAGAAGCTGTGGCGTAGTGTTAGTCACTAGTAGTTGGAATTGCGAGTGACTTGCGTTTGGAGAGTGTAATCGACCTTGCCTGGGGGCATCAGCACGAGAGGGTCCTGTATTGAAAACCGAGTGTCGTTTGCCTTCTTGCGTTTCCATATCTCGTGCAAGCACTGGCGACTGATGCTTCCACTCAGATGGGCGTGTAGCTGGAATGGAAGAGCACGCGATAAGCTTGATACAATGTCGAATCATGAACAAAGAATCACTCATACCTCAACCTTGGGCAAAGCCTTAGTGAAGACGCTGTCAACTGGAGCAGAAAGATCCATGATCAAGTTGTTGGTTCTGGTACAAGTAAGTGGCGATGAACGGGGTTCTAAGCGGGGAAAGTACCGTGGGACACGGAAATCCGATAACCTATCGTCGTTTGTAGAATACACATCGATCTACATCCAACATCTTCTCTATTTTCCTAACTGTTTGGATATCACCGTTGAGAGATCTCCCAGATCTACCAGATCCACCATCGAACCCCCCCCAACCATGGGTCTGCCCTCGTATCCGGGCACACACACTACTGCGGCCGAGGGATACCTGGAGCTAAACGTATCGTATCTTCCACTCCTCGCGCCATGTGGTAGCGAAATTAACGGTCTCTGGAATGCGAGACATTGACCCCAGAGTTACGAGAGGCACTAAGAATAGGACATAGGCATCTTGGCATCGAAAGCCACAGATGCCATTTTACGAGGGCGACAGCCTGGCCACAAAAGAAAAGCATGATGGCACAGCCAATTTTACCGGGATGCGAGCCATCCAGTTGGCACTCTCAAACCTGATTTCCGATGGTTTATGCGTGTGTATCAGGGTTTCGCATAGATTGCACCTCGGGTTCCAGATAACGATATGAAAAGTGGAGCGGGCCAGGTCAGGAGAGCAGCGGAGTTTTTATTTCTTTACGAGGTACTATCTGATCGCACCCTTAACAATATTTTCTTTTGATTACCGTGGATACCACGGTTCCCTTGATTACTTGATCTGTGTTATACACGACTTTTGCGCATAGGAGCCGGTAAATGGAAACGCGGTTCATCTTGACGACCCGATTTCCCGGATCGCGCGTTTCAGAGATGCGAACAAGACTCGAACCAATGCATGCAATGGATTTGACAGGGGATGACTCGCACAGATACTAAGAATAGCGATCGGGGCTTGATTGCCGTGTATCAGAGACCCCTGTACGAATCCTGGTCAATACCCGTATTTAAGAGAAGAACCTGTTATGGGGGAGGGGGGCGCAAGATCCACTGTTGTCTGATACGGCTCTGCCCTCGCGGGTACCGTTGGAGGTTCCAAGATGGGATCAAGCGAGGGTTGCCAAGCCTAGCATTGACAACGGCCTTAAGGAAGCATCCGACCCGTGCCGTGTGCTTTGTTTCAAGGATATTCCGTCGAGAAGCGCAAAGCAATAGATTTGAAGCCCAGCTGAGGTTGCTGTTGATGGGCTTATGCATCTTGACGTCTGGATGATGCAGTTCCTGCAACCTGCAAATCAGATGGGGTGAGGCTGAATCTTTCGATGGAGATTCTGGAAGCCACGTTGTGCCCTGCGAGATTTTGAGTGGGTGTGGGTCGCGCATATGTGAAGTCCACTCAACTGTCAGCCCCAGATCCACGATGGGGTCCTAGTGTCCACTTCTACGGATGGTAATCCCGGCCCCCAGTAAGAAGCCATGGGCCCGTACCGGTATAGTAGTCGAGTCATGTAACCATTTCAATTATACTGTCGATCATGGGGATGGCCTGAGCCTCGGATATGTCGGATTCCAGACGTGGCTTGAGGTGCCGCGCGGGGCAGAGATGAAACGACTTGGAAATGCCGTGTTGCTCCATCACTTGCCTCTCCATGAATGTGTAAATCTGGCTAGATCGGTCCTTTTGGATGATTGCGACGCTCATGGCTAGTTGAAACACCTGTTCTTTTGGGACTGATACTGCTTGAAGGTTGCCTCGCGATATTTCCAAACGCTGGTGAGAATCACCTAGGTGCCCCGGGGTAGCTTGCGGGCACAGCCCTGTTGAATTCCACATCCAGCAATGCCGAAAGAGCCGCTGAGCCAGAACGGAGGAAAGTGGATAAGTTCGGATATCTGGGTCTCACGAAACCCCTCTCGCAGATGGGTCCTCATTTCAGCCCTGCCAATTGCGCCATTGCTTCGCTGGCAGGTTCAATCGGGCAACTGGCATCACGCGCCATGCCCAAGACGGGAGGAGCGTTGTGTTCCCAAGCTCTCGGTTATTTACCTCATTGTAGAGTCATATGTGCGCTGGGCAGAACAAGGCTCCTGAATCTGATGAATGTCCGAGTTTACGAAGCATCCCGTCTCTGGTTGCATGATCGATGTGCGAGAGCTCCGAGCTCCGAGCTCCAGCGTCTGGGGAATGCCAGAGAGCTGCTGTAACTAGCTCACGTATGCGATAAAAACTTCTAAAATCATCCTCATAACCAGGCTTGGCGCTTCTCTCGCTGCCTCCAGCGGTGAGATGGCAGCTGATGTCCTCACTCGGAACTTTGATATGGGATGTCAATTCAATCAGGGCCGACAAGGGTCGCCCAATATAGGGTACGCACCGTCGACACGAATTATACTCCCCTGCAGAGTTGCATCGATCATTTTAAACAGGGGAGTCTACCGTGAGTCACATGGCCACACAGAGCTCAAGAAGCGCTCCTGCGCTATTGCAATTCGGACTGAGCCACCCCATGCTATTAGAGGACGGCTGGACGGGGCTGCGGCATTCACCCTGGATGACCCTCTTCGGGAGGTGATAGTGGATCGCGGGCGTGTATATTAGGCATCGAAGACGCATCGAAGGATTCGAACGGGGCTGAACCGAGAGGTGACTGCAGATGAGACAGGTTCGGACCGCCCGAGACGTGTCGGTGTGTAAAGTCATCGCTTTGCGACTTTGCTCACCTTGCGTGGAGGGGCGTGCGGCAGAAAAACTGGGTATTTACAACTGTATCTGTGACCTAGTGTGGGCCAGGAGGTGAGTAGAGAGGGTGGGTAATATCCATGGAAAAAGACTAGCAGGTTATTATCCCAGGGCGTATCTACACCGATTGGTCACTTCGCCCAGTCACCAAGGCAATAGAGTCGCCCAATGTGTACCCTGAGTAGACCTCGGGAGACGATCAGAGGAAGCACAAAAATATACTTCGAATCAATGCAGCCCGCCGTGGCCCGAATGAGGCGCAACGGTTCCATTCAGTTGGGACTCTGAAAGGTGTACATGTAAGTAATTTTAAAGCAGGGGTGAAGTGCCCTAGAGATGGTGCTAAGGCCTCTTCGAACACGTCGGGGCAATTTTTTTGGATTTGCTTCTGAAGTATCCATTCCACAGCGAGATCGGGGCGAGGGAGGCCACAAAAAATCTCGTTGGAATGGAGATGATAAGCCCCTTCTTCCTTCTCCTGAAGATCAGACCCATCGGAGACCCGGATTAGTGAATTCTTTTTTTTTTTTTTTTTGGTTTATTTAAATTCTTTTTGCCTCCCACTAATTGAATTTCCGCCTCGGTTGAGCTAGGGATGAGTGTACCCCTGAGTTTCAACGGTGAGTGGCTGACATTGGATCCCTGTGTCCCATTAGCTCGAGCGTTTCCTAACGTTGTGCCATCGGACTGGATGTACCTGGTGTATTCGGCGAATTTGAATACCGTGCGGTTACCGGTTTGGTATGGAAACGGCACACGGCTCGTAATCCTGTACTCCAGGTATTACGGGAATAAGGCTTTCGCGTGCACGTCTTCATGATGTCATCGAAGCACTTGAGTGCCTCATTCTTTGCTCGAGTAAGACATTGACTTTATTAAAAGTAAGGTGTAGATGATGAAGGCGTCTCGAAGAACAAAGTGTTTTTGAAACAAAAGTTACGTGCGAAACAACCTCAGCGGTGAAAAATCGGGACTACGGTCCTAGTTCGCGACGAGTGCATCAGCTGAGTCCTCGCAGAATCATTAGAAAACGAAAGGGGGGTCTCTTTTGTCTTGGCCGAAAATGCCGTCCCATAGGGCAGGGGCTAGAGAAAGCGGGGGTTAATCTAGGGCTGCTGATCGTAGCAAGGTGCGGATGCGAGATTGAGTGAGTGGTATTACCTACATGCTCATCAAATTGCAGCTCGGCTTCTCTTTGAGCGCGCTCGACGTAAGTTTCCATGGTGGCAAGATTTGTGATTGTGCAATCCTTAAATTTTACCTTTTGAGTTTGAGCTTCTTGCATTTCCTGGCCTTCAGTGATTGTAATTCAGATAATAGGTGAATTCCGAGTGTGATATTGACTAAAAAAAGGCATACGTCTGCCCGATGACCAGCTAGCCGTGTTGGGGCATGAATACGTAGGCACGTAGGCACTCGATGACGCCCAGTGTAATTTACGATACAAATCTTGAGAACCCTGTCAGAGTGGGTCTAGTTCACGAAAGCGCAACGTTAAGGACCCCCACTCAGGCCAATGGAAGAACCCAAGAACCTTGGAAGAAAACCATCCTAAGACATTCCCTTAGGGCCGTAGACTATCCCCAACTAGGCAGCTATGGGCTCCTGGAAGTGGGCTGTACGGGGTGGGCAATATGTAGGTCTATTTCTTGCGACCGCTTTTTTAAGGATCATGGTTGGATCTAGCTGTCATTTCTTGCTGAAACCGGAAACGAAGGTCACGGGAGCGAGCGCCACGCTCACCCCAAAAAGAAAAAAAATAGATCAGGGCACGTTAGAGTCGGGGACTATGAGATTTGTGGAAGCCAACTTTAGGGATTTGAGATTTGGATAGACAGCGATAAACCTATACCCCTCTCTAATTTTCCCTCTGCCGCGATCATCAGGATTGTCGGCGAACATCCACTCGCTTTTCCACTTATCCTTGCTGACTGGCTGAGCATCACGAAACGGAATAATTGATGAACAATAGGGGCGGTCTGAAAAAAGCACACTGACCTCAGCACGAGCACGCGAGATCATCGTGCGGACGGTTTACGAATGCCCGAGCCCTTGCGGAAAGCTCCTCCCTACTGGGCGCCCTCCTAGACAAGTAGATGAAAATAGATGAAAATGACGATATATGATGAGACGGTCAACAGTGGTCGCTGATAAGGTCTAGGGATCCTGGCCGTGATTTTATCGAGTTGCAAACCGCCACAACCGCCCACGATAGCGCACGGATCGATCGGAAGTAAAATAAAAGGCCTTTGACACTGGGACAGTGAGCCACTCGGCTCATCTCTAGCACGTGCTATCTACGGAATAGAGGTATCGTCCTGCCATCTTGGGATAGGCCATCCCGGAAGTTCCAAGGCTACGGTCACGTTGCTCTACTGATTGCTGAAGAGTTTCGGTGCTTGCTGCATGTCTAATGCATGGTGCCTGCTGATGAGGTGATTGGTATCGGGTTGGCCTGTTGCCTGAGAAGATGCGCTAATTGACACGCTCTATGCAGTAGAGAGGGGACTCGTAGATAGTCGGAAAGACGAAATCAGGGAACGCTGAGCAGCACAGCATCGCCAACGCATCAAGTAACGCGGGGCTGACAGCGACCCCGCAGAGGTTCAATTAGTGCTATCTGCGAGTCGTATACATTTCTAGCCCTAGCCCGTATCGTGAGATGTACAGGTACAGGTACAGGTACAGGTACACCATTAGGTATAAGCCGGCGGCCTGGGGAAGAATAGAGAGTTCTGAAACATATCCAAAAGGAAAAAAACACCCGAAAAACAAGAGTTCAGACCGCTCATTTTACGGAAGAGAAAAAGAGAGGGGACCAGAATGCACTAAAATAGTTCGTCAGAGAGCGGGCTCTCAAACATGCGACGATCTCTCGCGTTGGCTCATTGCGGGGATCCACCAGCCCCATTTGCACCGCCCAAAACGTTTCACTGCCACTGCTCCAGCCTCAGGGTTTCGTTTGGGTTAGGTATTTTCGGCTTTGGGGTCTAGGAAAATGACGGTGTAGTCCTGATCCGGTCTTCTTATTGCGGTGTACGGGGTATAGTACACCCCACCGACGGAATAATGATGTGCATCATGATCGACCTGTGGCACACGCCTATCTCCCCAGGGCATCGACCGTTGAACAAAGGAGTGCATCCTTGAAGATAAGCAGGGATGTTGAACCTTGTCAGAGTTCGTTGAGTACTCTCAAGAGATCAAAACGCGAGAATCCGAGAGCTCCGCATACTCGAATACTCTTTTCCCGGCACCCAGCGTGTCGGTACAAAAATACTCAGAATACCCAGAATACCCAAAAAAACTAAGTGGGCCACGGTATGTAATGTAGAAAAGTGCGACTCTACTATTGATGACCATGACTAGTATGACTCAAAAACATGGCTGTGGGGGAACTGGAGCCCGGCACGATGTCAGACTATGGAAGTCTGAATAGGATAGACTGTCTTCCAAGTCTCCACATCGTGCGAATTAATCCTCCGTGAGCTCCGCCAAAAGAGGTTTCCCCCCTTATACCGTGTGCTCTGTTCCCCGTCGCCCTCGTGTCGCTCCTTTCTCGCATCTGAAACATTGATCGGCTCCCGGTTGGCCGATAGCATTCCCCAGGAATTAGAGGGATCGTCCAATGACACGGATAGATGAGATCTACCCATACGGGTGTGCCATCATTCCACATCGTCATCCCATCTCCTACCCAAGCCGTTCTCTGTACCGTGATAGGCGGCATAGAGTCGTACCTAATATTAGCCGGGGGTAATTGCATCTTTGAGATTGTGATCCTGTCCAAGGCCGTTGCTATGCGTTGTTCGCGCTCACCTACCAGTGCTGTCTGTATTTAATTGGGGCCATTCTTTCCCTCCATGCTTCACTTTGACTCCGTGTCTACTTTTCTTTTAAGACTACGTTCTGGCATTCCCTCCCACCGTGAGTGCCACAGACTGAGATTAGGCTCTTCATCTCTTCACGGTTCTACCTTACATCCAAAGTCTCGAACGTTGGTTCCTTTCACTCAATCCCAGTTAATATCGAAAGTCAGCCACTTGTGGCTATCACGCAAAGGAAAACAAAGGAAAAGAAAGGGGAACGAAAAAGAAGAAAAAGGAAGTGAAACGGGGATACGATCCACTACGTTACATGACACGTACTCTGTACCGGGAATACTGTACACAATACACGAATACGCCCATTTACACCGTACAAAGTCCCCACTCCAGCTTCAATTCCAACCCGGAATCGCTAGGATTGATTCATTGATTTAATTATTTTCTCCCCCCTTCTTTCTTCCACACTTTGCATCGATAAAAAGGACGACGCTGGCTCTTGTCCTTGTTGCATGATCATCGCGATTTCCGCTGCAGGAAGTCTCCATCCCGCCTCACATATTCTAGTGGCCACCACGTAACCCTGCAGCAAAAACTGGATCAGCTCACGGCGACGACTAAACGACACTAAAACCACAAAATCCAACATCAGCGAGTCGCCTTGGATCTGTCGCCCATTCCTTTTCCGTTTTGGACCGCCTGCATTTACTGCGCTGGCAGTGTCGCAATCCCCGATCTTCAAATCGCATTCGCCCTTCTTTGCGCAAAAAAGTTCCCTGCGCCGTACCAACGGGTACTCCCATCGCCCACTGCATCGCTAGTTCCAGTCGCGGCCAATCGAGAGCTGTGCTTCTCGCCTCAGATCATACCCCGGTCCCTCTTTTCTTTTTTCTAGAGCCCTCGTCGCTGCCGCCGCCTATTTCCGAACACGCGACGAGACCACTTTTGGGGCTCTTTCCTGAACCACCGGGATTGAAGCCGCATATGCGCCAGTCTCCGGCCTCTGACCTGCGTCTCGTTTCCCCTCTATTGCCGAGCGTAAGAGAACTGCTGCAGTAACCCCTCCCGGTTTCGTCTTGGTTCGCTCACTGGCTGCGCGAGATCAATTGGTCCATATCGCAACAGCCACCTCCCCCTCTCCTTCCGTGCAGGAGCAGCAGCTTTCCCCACGGACCGGCAGATCGACAAGTAGAAGAGAGGTGTCACATTGTGGTATCATTGGAACGTCCCTTCCCGGCAATCAGCTCGGTTCCAAAAGAAGAAAGTGAGACTTGCGGACCGGAACCTTGGAGTCGGAGATCATCTTCCCGTTTGATCTTCCCCCCAGAGTGTGACGTCTTATCACCAGTATAGTGGCTAGCATCGGAGCAAGCTTCTCGTGCAAATATCCGCCCATTGCACCGGGCCTTTGTCCGTTGCAATTGTTATCTGGGACTCTCGACTTCCCCTTTTCTTTCCTTGCCTATCCTCCGTGAGGCGCTCTCCGGCAGGGCTCTCCGTATTGCATCCTAATCAGGCCAAGATGCAGAGTTCAAGAACGGAATCTCTCTGCTGAGGACGTGGCTGAACCCCAATCATCGTTTTCTTACTGTGTCGAGCTATTCCTCTTCCTGTCTTCTGGCTCGGATCGCTTTGAAAGAGTTATCCTTGCAAACCTTCAACGGCTGGCTGGTCCTCTGTGCTGTTACCGATTCGCTATTGAAAGAGTCCAGGTGACTCTGACGTTGGTACCGATTACGACAGGCTGAACTATTGTTCCTATCGATGACAGCTGAGCTGCCCGATAACGAGATAGCCGCCATGGCATATGCAGCAACCTCACCTCAGGCTCTGGATGCCGAGACCCAATCCAGCTTAAAACTTTCTTCCCTCGCCCGCTCTACCTCTTTACATCATGTCGTTACCTCTTTACCTCCAGGACCTACTCCCTCCTCCGCGCCTTCTTTCACATCTTCACCCTCCTCTACACCTGTTTCAGCTTGCCCTGGTCCGGGCACACCATACTCCTTTACTCCCGCCGGCACTCCCTACCAATTCGCCAGCGAGGGGCCTCGTGGTCGAGGAACTGGTTACCCTCTCCCAGTCCCTGGCCCCCTCGAACTCGGCGAGGCTATTATGGCGGTCCCCGAAGCGCCTGGTATCCTTGATCCCTCCGCTCCTAGCAATAAAGCTCCTGGTCTGATGCGAAGGATCTCGCGTGGTGCTGCCAACAAGCTCACCCGGAGAAGACAATCTGCTTCGCAAAATGACAAGCGAGACCGTAGCTCTGGTCCTGTGATCATGCGCCGACGCAGCGACAGCAAGACTGGACCGCAGCCACGAGACATTGCGTTGGACTCGAGCAATGAGGATGACACCAGCGAAGCGTTGGATGGCCTTGGCGCTTGGGCTGGCTCCGAACCATCAAGCCTTCGCAGCGAAAGCCGAATGATGTCGGCTCGCGAGGTGGCTGGTACCGCTGGCGTCGCCATCGCTCCTAAGGTAGATTCTTCGTTACAGCGTGGAACTGTCTTGACTAAGGTGACCAAGAAGCACCGCAAACAGGTCCGCTTTTTCCTGGACCTTGGTGCTGCGAAGGTCTTCTGGGATCTTTCAAATCCTGCCAAGCGCTTCTACATTGACGATATCAAAGAAATTCGCGTCGGCGCAGATGCGCGGAACTACCGTGAAGAGCATCAAGTTCCAGAAGATGTTGAGCGCCGCTGGTTCACCATCGTCATTGCTGACTCGGAGCGCTTCAAGGGTCGAGCGGTCAAGACCCTGCACTTGATCGCTCCCAGTGATCGCGTGCTCGACCTCTGGACTACCACCCTCGAACACATCTCCCGATATCGGATCGGCCTCATGGCTGGACTGGCTGGCTCTGGTCAAAGCGAGGCGGTCCTTCAAGCTCACTGGCAGCACGAGATGACTCGACTGTTCCCCTCAGGCATGCGACCCGGGGAAGAACCAAGTCTTGATTTCTCTGCCGTAGAGAAGGTCTGCCGCAGCTTGCACATCAACTGCTCCAGGAACATGCTTCGCGCACAATTCAGCAAAGCTGACGCTGCCCGCAATGGAAAGTTAAATTTCTCCGAGTTCAAGGACTTCCTCGGGCGACTGAAGGAGCGAAAGGATATCAAGGAAATCTTCAAGAGCAGTACCGCGGACCATAAGTCGGGTATGACCCAAGAAGAGTTTTTGACTTTTCTTTGTGAGGTTCAAAATGAGGATGTTGATTCCGACCGCGATTACTGGGTTGCCATCTTTGACAAGTTCGTTCGGCGATCTAAGCGCATTCCTTCTGATGCATCAGACATCAATATTCCTCCTCCGGCTGTAATGAACTTGGATACCTTCTCTGGCTTCTTGATCTCCCTCAACAACGGAATCTATGCCTCCCGCCCTCCCGAGTCACGATTTGATCGGCCATTGAACGAGTACTTCATTTCGAGCTCTCACAATACCTACCTGCTGGGTCGCCAAGTCGCTGGAGCTTCGAGTACCGAGGCATACATTAGTGCCCTCCAGCAAGGATGTCGGTGCGTGGAGATCGACTGCTGGGATGGTGCCGATGGGCGTCCAATCGTGTCTCACGGGCGAACCTTGACCACTAGCGTTCTCTTCGCCGACTGTATCACTGTCATCAACCGATACGCTTTTATATCCTGCGACTTCCCCCTCATCCTTTCTCTCGAGGTGCACTGCAACCCCGAGCAGCAGTTGGCAATGGTCAAAATCATGAAAGAAACCTTCAAGGATCAGCTGATTCTTGAACCTCTCATGACCAACTGCTACATCTTGCCGTCACCAGAGGAATTAAAGCGCCGTATTCTGGTCAAGGTCAAAACCTGTGACGAGGTTTTATTGAACGACTCTCGCACGGACACTTCCAGCTCTGTCGGGACTGTCGGTACGCATGGCCGTAAGCGCAGTGCCAGCACACCCTTCGTTCGCCCGACCCCCCCTATCGACATCAATCTCAACACTCCACTCCCCTCACTTTCTAGCCCGCCCTCGATCGGACCCGTTGACGGAATCGGACCTTTGATTTCACAGGATCGACGTTCGCTCACTGCCACAAGCATGAGCAGCGGCACCGAGGACAGCGATGGGGCACTTGTTTCTGCGTACAACGAAAAGAAGAAGCGTCGCCGCCAGAAGAGCAAGATCACCAAGCCCCTCTCTGATCTGGGCATTTATACCCGTGGCTACAAGTGGCATAGCTTCTCTTCTCCCGAGAGCCGCAAGTACAACCACGTCTACTCCTTCGCAGAGCGATCGTTCGAGAGCATCTGCCAGGGCCATGACAACAAGGTTGCGCTTGAATCTCATAACCGGAAATACCTCACTCGCGTTTATCCCTCGGGCTTCCGGCTCCGTTCCTCCAACTTCGACCCAAACAAGTTCTGGCGCCGTGGAGTGCAAATGGCAGCCCTGAACTGGCAGACCTATGACATCGGCATGCAGATGAACCAAGCCATGTTCGCGGCTGGTACTGATCGCACCGGCTACGTTCTTAAGCCTGAGAGTCTCCGACTCGCGCCGCCTGAGTCAGAAGGCCCGAAACGTAAGATTGAACGCAAACTGATCAGCTTCTCGGTCGATGTCATCTCAGCGCAACAGCTTCCCCGTCCTCGCACCATTGGACCAGATGATAATATCAATCCGTATGTTGAGATTGAGATGTTCAGCGCCGACGACCGTGGCCAGAGCTTGGTATTTGGCGAGGGGGGCATGGATGCTTCTGCTCGGAACGGTATGTCTGGCATCGGATACCCCCACCGCCGACGCACCAAGATCGAACAGAGCAATGGCTACAGCCCCGTCTTCAATGATCGCTTCAAGCTGTCTTTGGAGACCAAGTACCCTGATCTGGTGTTTGTGCGGTGGACCGTCTGGAGCTCCATGGATGGACGCAGTGCAGGCAATAACAACAGCGTGCAACTGGCAACCTTTACTGCCAAGCTCACCAGCTTGTCACAGGGTTACCGCTACCTGCCTCTTTATGATGGCAGCGGTGACCAGTACTTGTTTTCGACGTTATTCTGTCGCATCTCCAAGATGAACCCCGTCCCTGTTCAACGTTTGGACCTGGAGGAGCTTCGTGCCGAGCGCATGGGTATCCTTCGTCAGATTGGTCAGACCGTCTTCAAGCGTTCCTCGTCCACTGATCGCGAGAAGGAGCTGCAGGATCGAAGTGATCCTGTCAGTCCTGAAGAAAAGGACAGCTCTCCAAATCTCACACCAACAGTCTCCACAACCTCAACCTCATCATTCGTGCAATGATAGGACTTCTCTTTACCTCACCTGCCGAACCTTCCCACGGTTTAGGCAAATTCCTCTCCTCGGCTTTTGCAAGGCCACTCTTTTCTTGCATTCGATGACATTCTTTCATCACGTCTCTGCCTGTTTGATTGTTGCCATTGCTATATCCGTCGCAGCGATACCCCCTGTTTTATTTTGAATCATGTGTATATTGCTATCTGTCATATTTCCTTTGTACCAGCACGGCTCGGTTTGCTTTTTGTATCTGGCAGGGTGTTCAAGTTCGTTTCTTTTGATTGGTTTATCATTTTATCGAGGCATGGGAAACAACATGTTGGACTTCGGTTTCGGAACAGCCGCTTCACATTCATCGCCCATTGCATTTGCGGGAGTCAAATTTTCTGGGAAAGGTCACCGTGGCTGGTTCACCGGAGCACATCACATTCTGGCATCTTACGGCATGGACGGACATTCATACGGAATTCATCTTTCCCATTCGCATTCGGTTTCGGTCTATTTCCTAGGGTCGGGAGGCGCCTTATCTCGTGGCTTTGCTACTTTTACCACACTGCATAGCCAATTTTCGCTTTTTTTATTTTATTTTACTCTATTTTTGTCATGAAGGCAGAAGCTATGTTACCTTAAATCAGGGTATTCTGACTTGCCTCTTACTTTCAATCGATTCAGTATGCGGGTGCCGGATTACACCCTATGTCTGTCCTTTGAAGTCTTTTGTTCTCCCTTGCATGTATTCCATATTGCCTTGTTTGTATAATAGATAACGCGCTGGATCGCATGCATGGGTTCATACTTTCGATGGGTTCTTACATTCATTCGTCAACTGGTTATAGAACAATCTCAGCATGATTCTCTCGTCCATGTCAATGCTCTACTTGTATGGCGTTAGAAGACTCATATTTCGCACACACTTTCTCAAGAATTTCACAATGTTCAGAAACGTATTAGACTTCATCAGAAATCCCCAAAGAGAGTTCCGAGTCTCAAAAATCATAATATTGCAGGTCATCGCGTCATTAAAGGTCCGAGTCATCACCCTTACTACTGTACATCGTATATATGGGGGTATCCTCGCTAAAAGAAAAGAACAAATCAAACCCCATCAACCGCATCAGACCTTCTTAGAGGCAGTGCTCAACCCCTTCTGATCATCCGCGGCCAACGAATCCGTGGCCCAGCGATTCGCACCAGTAGCATGTTCCTCATCGCCGATCTCCTGTCCATATGCAACAAGAATATCGGTCTCGGTATCAATATCAACCTCATTCCACCGGTCACTTGTGGCCGGGATAGGGAATAGCTTCGTCAGGATCCAGTACATGCCACCTGAGACAATCACGCCGGAGAAGTAGTTCACGTTATAGACGTATTCTGCTCCGATGGGGACATCACAGCCGACGGCGCCGGCGAACCCGACGATGTTAATTAAAATTCCACTGAGGTACGCGGCGTAGGCGTGCCACGAGAAACCCATGTTGTAGTAGTACGGGTCTGTCTTGCTGGCACTGTATAGGGCTTTGATGTCTAGGTAGCCGCGGCGGACGAAGTAGTAATCGCAGATCATGACACCGGCGATGGCAGATAGGAAGAGGGAGTAGGCCGAGAGGTAGGTTGTAAATTGGCTTGAGCCGACGACTAGGTTCCACTGTGAAGAAAGTTAGGATTTGTACTCAAGTTGTGCAAGCGAAGGTAGAACGTACAGGGCACATGGCCAGACCGATGGCGGCACAGATGTAGCTACCACGTCGGATATTCAGGTATCGAGGAAGTAAGGCAGTCAAGTCCGTGCCAGCGGAGACTGAGTTGGCGGAGATGTTGGTTCCCAGTTGAGCGAGAGTGAAACCAAGGGCGATGATGAAGATTCCGAAGCGCTGCCCTGAGCTAGCTCCTTCTAGGAAGTTGCCTAGCAAGTCCAGCGGATTCCAGACTGCTTCACCGTAGATGACGGACGAGGACGAAGACACGATAATTCCAATGAATGAAGTGATTCCGAACCCGATAGGAATGGTGAGCAGCTGAGACCACAATGCATCCTTGGGGGATCGGGAAAAGCGAGTGAAATCGGGATCGTTCATGATCAAGGCTGCGAAGTTACCGATGCAGGTCATGATAGCCTTGACGAATGCCCATGCCAGGGTGCTTCCGTGGGCAGTGTTGGGCTGGTGAACGATCGGGCCGATGCCGTGAGCTCGCGAGATAGCCCAGCCAAAGAAGGCAATGGCGGCAATAGGCGAGTAGATAGCCTTGACGGTGAATAGGTGGCGAACTTTGTGAACGGGGAACCAGAGAGCGGGTAGAGACCCGAGCCAGAAGAGGAAGAAGCTGAGGAAGCCCTTTGTATCAACACCGGCACTGGCAGACAGACCATTGTGTAGATTCTTGTAGCTAGGCCAGATTGCCTCAATCATTAAAGTCACACATTCACCTAGAGATTGTGAGCATGGGTCTCGGTCGGGGGGGGGGTTGATGGGAGCATACCTCCAATATAACTCTGCACTCCGTACCAGATGATAGCCATAACGACTCGGTTGATCACTGGCCAAAGAGAGCCCCAGATTCCAAACGAAGCTCGGGCTGTCACAGGGAAAGAGATATGGTAGACGGCACCGATGCGACCGGTCAGGCAGACGAATCCAGCCGCGATGAAGTATCCAATCCAGACACAGATCCATGCTTGCCACCATGAGAGACCGTCAACGATCATTGAGGAGGAGATCATCCATGTATTCTATCGCATGGCGGTATTAGACTGCGAACTATATTCAATATTCGGCTTGAAGACTCACAATGTTGAGGGAGTCGGCAATCCAGAAAGTGACATAGTTCCACCATTTCCATTGGCGACGTTCGGGATCAACTATAGCATGTGAATTTCACCGGTCAGTCTCAACCCTTTTTTTTATGTTTTCCTATTAAGCTGCCGACAAAGGGTCGTACCTGGTCGTAAATCCTCGTTTGTTAACATCAACTGGGCATTGGAGAGCCCGGGCTCGTGAGAGACGGCGGCTTTTTCGAGAATCCATTTAAGTTTCGACATGACGCCGGGCCGCACGGACAGATGTAACGGCAAAGAAAGGGAAAGAACCCGGGGTCAAGCTGGGGAGGTAGGGGAGATGGAGAGGAGATGGAGAGGAGATGGAGAGGAGAGGAGAGGAGAGGAGAGGAGAGGAGAGGAGCGGAGAGTATAGAATATTGAATTTCATGAGAGTTACGGGAAGGGAAACACGGATCATGATATAATTCCAAGGAAAGTCAAGCCATAGACCCGGATCCTGATGCGCCCTACCCCTGCTGGACCACTCATGAGATAACGAGAATAACCGGAGTGGCCGCGACGATCGTACTATAATCGGGCCCATGTGCGATATCGTTCCCCGACTTTTACGAGGCCCGAGCACCAGAACCAGCAGCGCCAGCGACAGCCGCAGGGCGCCTATCACTTACTTTTGACTGAGATGCTCGAGTAAGACGACTATCGCTGATAAGAATGGTGTCCCGGGGGCCCACTTCCACGACCGTGATTGGCCTGATACAACTGTATCTAATCATGGTGGGGTTGCAGATTTGTCGTTGACTCGATCCCATCGAGTAATCCCTCCGGCCGGTCACGTGCCCGGGCCTGGGGTATTCCTTCTTCTCGAGGTAAAGCTACTTACAACGCTCAGGAAGGTCTTTCATGACCACGTGAGCCGCTTCTATGGCGTGGCCAAGGGTGGTATGTGCACTAGAGACCTGAGCACATCTAGGCTCTGTTCTTTTATAGGATGCTACAGATGCTACAGATGCTACCCTTGCAGCTGCCCACTACCCTATCTTCGGTGGTTTATTGCTGGATAGTTTCTTTAAGCACAACCAAGGAACAATTCATGAATTGGATGACACGAAGCTAAAGAGAAAGGAAACGCTGCCGAGGGCACCAGAAGACCTCCATGCTGCTCACTGCATTAGAAAATCTAGGCTCATTCTTCAGGGTCCCATTCACCAATCTCCCGACTCCTGTACAAATATCGTACACGATAAGCCGTGGCACATTCTACCGGCGGAGAGCATCACGGACGGGCGAGTCGCCGCGACGGAAGGACGCTAATATCGTTGGTTAGTTGACCGTTCTATCGGCAAGGATGAAACGCTTGGGGCCTAGGATTATCTCGAGGGCACTGTCCCTAGGTGCCGGGCGGAGTTTACTTCCCAGAGATGTCAAAAGGCACCCTGCATGAGAAGAGCAAGCCGGTCAAAGCTATAGGAAGCTCAAACCCCGCCCGGTAACATCATGGCCAGGTATAGACTCCCCGAGAAGCCCCAGTGGTAGCAAAATTCAAGGCAAGGGCAGATGTAAACATACAGTCAGCTTCCTCCCAAGCACGTCC
Source organism: Penicillium atrosanguineum (assembly GCF_028827265.1). Taxonomy (NCBI): domain Eukaryota; kingdom Fungi; phylum Ascomycota; class Eurotiomycetes; order Eurotiales; family Aspergillaceae; genus Penicillium; species Penicillium atrosanguineum. The sequence goes on along the minus strand of NW_026623133.1, from coordinate 3,159,395 downwards.
AGCACCGAAGCCGAGACCGACCCAGGCAGGCCAAGCGCGGCGCTTGAACAGAAGAACGGAGAAGACAACACCGAAGGACAGGCCAAGGGAAGACTTGATGATCATCGAGGAAATGGCACGGTCCCACTATGATTAAAAGTTGGATTAGCCGACTGTTTCCGATTATTTGGAGCTGTACTCCAGGACATTGTCTGTAATTATAGTCGATTCCGGACAGAGCCTAGCATAACCTAGACGGAGCTTCCTTCAGTTGTTCGTACCTTCTCGTTAAGCAAAGCCTCACTGACGGGCTTGGTGACCCGCGCGACGGGCCGGGACTCGCTGGAATCGGCCATTGCGAAGGGTCTAGGAACACAATGGGTTAGCGCGAGGGCAATCAAGAATATTACTATTGACAGGCAGCTCACATATGAAAGACGGGGTTATGGAGGAGGGAGAATAGGACAATAGTGAGGAGTGCAAGGAGTTTCGGGAGTTGCAGGTCAAGGTCGGGCAAAGGCGGTCGGCCGTTTCGCCGCGGTTTTTTCTCTCTTTGGTCTCTTTGGTCTCTTTTTTTTTTCTTGTACACCCAAACCCCTCACGACAAACCGCCTGGTTTTAGAATGCCTTTCATTGCGGAGGTAAGTCTGAATTATACCGAGACAACCCTGTGATCGTCTACAATATCTAACAAAGTCCTTCAACAGCGCTCGGGCGCGTCGCAAGAGGCGCTTCTCCGCCTCGAGAAGGGCGGTGATTCACCAAGTGCTCAACTACATGAAGCAGCGAAGATTCTCGGCGTGGATTTGACGCTTTGTGAAAGTCACCCGGAGACTCGCCGCAATGGGACAATGCAACTGAGCGCGACTCCAAAGGCCGAATGGGCGCTCCGATGGCTACTGAAGCGACTGAAAAATGGCAAGAACTATCGCGTGGAGCCGGCATCCTTCCTTTTGCTCCGACAGCTCATCGACGTGATTCCCCCAAAGAACCTGGCGACAACTTTGAAAGAGCAAAAATTCCTCTCTATTCTGTGTGATACCGTTGCGGACCTAGAAGCCGACATCTTTGCGACGGTGGGAAGAGGGCAATCAATTGCCAATTTCGACTCCGACTCGAGCCATACACTGGCCAGCTCTCCGGCTCAAGAGGACCAAAAAAGTTCCAAGGGAACAAAGAGGAAGAGGGTGGCTCCCGAGAATAGCGGGGATGCTATGGAAGTGGACGAACAGCCACAGAATCCCGCCTCGTGCTTCCTCGCCTTTATCCGCGTTCTTGATTGCCTGTATGGGGTCGTGACCCTGGCACAGCAAACCCTTGGAACGGACGAAAACGCCAATTCGCACCTGAAGCTGACATTGAGAGGCGAGCCGGCTACCGTGGCTCGATTGTTGGGCAGGTCCTTCCAAGTGGCTGCCGTGGCTATCACGCAGTTCTCCCAGGCTGGCAAAACGACCGATCTACAGCACTTGATCTTCGTGCTCCCGGCAATTCTAGAGCTGTGGGAGTCAAGATCTTTCCGCGAGGATGATACCCACAACAAGACAAGCAATGAAGCTTTTGCAAATTCCTGTTTCGCCCACGGGCTGCGGCTTCAACTCTGTCTCCGAGATACTAAGCTCGATACTGATGAGAGAGCTCATCTTCTTCATGCGATTGAGCGAATTCTTGCACTTCACGTGCTCCTTCCAGCCCGTGAGGCGTTCTTCGAGCGTGGTGGCTCCGGTATTGACTACTCCAAGGAAGAGCCAGATTGGAGCCCTGTTCAGCCAGTGACGGATGCCTTCAAGCCAATCATCCGCGAATCTTCGGTTATCCAAATGTCTCCGGGTGAATCCAAGGACGCATCTTTCCATTCCTCGTGGCAATCGATTGAGCTTCTCCCCGAGTTGTTCGATAATGCAGTTCGGGCGGTCCCAAGAGACATCTACCGTCGACAGACCCACGAAGGTCCCTGGCTGGAGACATTGTTTGTGGCCGTCGCAGAATTGGCTTATACCACAGCAAAGGAAGAGGACCCTGACACCCATTCTACTCGCTTCGTCTCGGTTCTGGAAGAGCTTCTTCGAGTGGCTCTTGCCCGCAACGTGGGCCTTTCTTTGCACACTGTTCTCACCCATGCTCGTTTTACTGGCCTCTACGAGGAAGGACTGGACCAAGTCCAATGGAATGTGACTGCTTTGGCCATCAGTCTGGGTGTCGATATTTTCCTGCCAAACTCTGGCCTATCTGATTCCCGCAAGCTTCTGGACGCATTGCTTGAGAAGATCATGCTCCAATGGCACCAAGACTTCCCCACGAAGTCACAAAAATACAACATCATCAAAAATGAAGTCGCCATTCCCCTCATGCGAGGCTTTGCGGCAGCGAGAGACCTGACAACTTTCATGGACGTATGGCGCAGCCAGCTGATTAAGTTGGAGGACGCTCGTACGCAAGACGACAGTCTGTCAAAGTTTTCGGTTTGGGAAGACGATGATTTATGTGATGCCTACAGCGAGTTGATGCGAACTTCGCTCACTGGCACCAGTCTTGCGGAACAGGCGCGCTCTGCTGCCGCAAAGCTCCGGGCTGACAATGGTACGGTCTCTGAGTCTTCTGAGTCGTATGCCGAATTCGTTCTCATGGAGGCTGGCTTCCGAGGAAGAGCATTGGCTGCGGACGACCTTGAGGAAACCCTGATTACTCTCATTGAGACACTGTCAGTTACACTGTCCTCAAAGAAGACCCTCCACTGGCGTTGGCGCTTGTGGCGATTTGTGCGAGTTCTTCTCGAGAACAACACATTGGCAACGGATGGCAAGCTTGCTCGGGCAGTCAACCCTCTACTAGGCTCTGTCGCAGGAATGATTCGTCGCAATCATAAGAACTTGGACGGCATCCCTCTTGCCGCGCTCGAGGCCTGGGAGGCCTATCGGTATGCCTTGATAGCTGTCAAGGGCAAGCCCTCCGTTGAACAGCTGGAGGCATTCACCGATGTCTCCAAGCGTGTCACAGACTTTATTGTATCTGTTTCGACGGAAAGTGCTAAAAAGTCCATGAAATCTCCCTGGGATGGCCGAATTGATACATTGACCTCTTCAACGACTCTTTGCTTGGCTTACTTCATGGCTCTTGTGAGGGTGCCAGAGGCCTGGGAGCATGTTCCCTCGGAGAAACGCTCTCGTCAGCTCGAGCATATTCTTTCCATGGCCGCTGTTCAATACCGGACATCGTCGCCGCCTCTTGAGGCCATCGCTGATGACGCGCGGTTCCTTCAGGCGTGGGCGAGCGTTGTGTGTCATGAATACTTGCTCAGCGTACCGTTCATTGTCTCAGACTTGGTACAGATTCTAAACCAGACTATTGAGAACGACCATCACAACCGTCATCTCTGCGTAGAGAGCATGCAGAGAATCCCGACCGCTTTGATCACTCGTGGTCTCCGGACAGCCATTCTGAACAAATTCCACAGTATTCTGCTCCATCAAGATAGTTCTCCGGAACTCACTGTCGGTCTATTGACTATGATGGCGAAGCTGGCGGCCATGCCCAAGTGTGATGCAATCGTGACGGCCGAATGGGAACCGGTCTCCACTGTTGCCCGAGCTATCAATCTTCAGGGTACGGAGGTGGATCTTCAGATCATGAAAGCCTTCCGGAGCTTCCACCGTGCGGTCATTGCTAAGTTATTGGTGTTGAAAGAGGACAACCGGATCGAAATGACCAAGAAGGTGTTTGCGAGAACATCCAAGCAGGCGTCCAAGTTGCGACAAATTGATCGGAAGTCCATGGCCGACTTCCTCCTCCGTCTGACCTTGTCAGAGCTGTGGAGCCACCGTAAACAACTGCACGAGGCATTCCAGGAAGATGAGCTGGCCGCCTGTCGCGAACGTGTGTTCGGTCTGATTCTGGCGGACATGAAGTCTGTTAAGGAGCAGTGCAAGAAGCATAAGTTGGAGGAAACCATTACCCTTATCAAGACCATCGATGCTCTGGAGGACTTTGAGGACCTGGTGACGAACAACATTGAGGTGGAGAAGTTTTTGTCCAAGATTGAGCACTACATGGAGATGTCTATCGACTCAGCCCCATCTAGGTTGATTCGTCGCCGTCTCCTTGCCAGCAAGGGACCCGAGAAGAACATCACAAAGCCGGTATTGAAGTGCGCCGAGACTCTGACGCTGCAGTCACTCTACGCTGAAGACCAGCAGCTATTCATGCGGGCCACTACCGAACGTTTCCGTTCTATGGCACCGGAGAAGATCAGCCAAGCAATCCGTGAAGTTCGGGAGCTCGGCTTCACTGGTGACAATGCCGGTTACACATTGCTGGTTATCTACCTAGCTCTGGTCTCGCTTCCTCCAATCGATGACAAGGAAAGCTCAGCAGCCCAAGAGCTGTCCCAGCTCGGCCTTGATCTTACAACTGCTCTTCCTAAATGCACCTCCATCACCCAGTTCTGCTTGATGGCCGAGTGCCTGTCTCTTCTGTTACGCACTCACACCCGCAGTCTGGGGCAGTGCAACGTGGATGGTATCCTGACGTCCATCGGATCGTGTGCCTCTAAGGTCGGCCCCCGCATCTCCCCCGAATACGCTCCTGCCATCTACACGCGTCTCTGCCGCCTGATGGGACTCGTCCTGGGACTGCAACGCCTCAAGATTGGCGGTCGCTTCCACCTCGTGGTCAACGCCATGCAGCGCCTTTTATCCTGTCTGTTCGCAACCTCACGCAAGCGGTCTCGGACGAAGACACAAACCAGCCTCTCGCATCCCTTCTGGCTTGCCCCACTCAGTGCCTCGGACACCGCCCACTATACTCGCCTCCTCACTTCCCTTTGCGACCCCACTGTCTCCGCCGTGCTCCGCCCCCAGGCCGGCGCGTCTCGCGAAGCCCTCACCGACGAAACTAAGAAGGCGAAGCGCATCGCGGGTCAATACCTGCAGTACGTCGTCACGGCATACACCAGAGTATCTCTCAACGCAGCGCTCCAACCGGACGTCAAGGCCGCGCTGATGCCTGGTCTTTACGCTGCACTGGACGTGATGTCCAAGGAATCAATGCGCGCTCTCAATGCCGCACTGGATATGTCAGGCCGCGCTGTATTCAAATCGCTGTACGATGACTACGTAAAGTTCGGAAAGTGGAATAAGGCGTGATCCAGATGTCTCTTGCATGTTACCCGGTGTCGGTGTACAGTATACTTTTCATTTATTAGGACTTATGATATCCCTGAATTGCATGATGATTCTATCATCTCCAAAACCTTATGGTATTTCTAAGCCGTACTCAGACTTCTAGTCAACTTTAATTCCGTAAGGCCGAGATCCATGATCCACGCATTAAATCCGGACCCGGCCCCATCACGGCTGTCAGCATGGGGGTCATCTTATGTCTATATGAGTCATTCGTATCCGCAGCCTCGTGGCACGACTCATGGTCTCGCGTGCCTAGATGGTTCGGGGAGCCGCTAGCGGCTCGAACTAAAATGATAAAACGGGGTTGAGGCCTCAGGCGTGAGTGTGGCTGATGTTGCAGCCTGAGGAAGGCATCGCGGATGCCAAGACGAAGTATACAGCACCCAAGATATCCTACAATCCAAAATGCCATTTCACGCCTCTGCGAAAAAGAGTAAAAGCCTTCACTCGAGATTGGCTTACCGGAGAGGACCGCCCACCCTCCGCTATCATAAATCACGCCGAGATCAGGACCTTTCAAGGATTGGCGTCCTATTCAACTTCCAAGCGGCTAGCTGGACAGGTGGTCAAGCCACGAAGGTAAATGGGAGATGCGTTACAAATTTAGGCCTGCTACCATTCTGCTCGTACGGGGGTAACTTGGCCATTCAATTTCTGATGATAAGATACGTAAAATCACAAATGTAGCGATAAGAAGATACATTAGAATATCCTACTGGAAGATTGTTTAAAAGATGAAGATAAGTAGATGGGGCACGACATTGGAGACGGCGACAGAATCGCAACAGACGCCGGGGTATATGAGGCGTAAAACCCTCGAGGCACTGGAAAAGAGAACACCGCCTGGCTCATCGCACTGTCAAGCAAAACGCCATAGTACCCGGTTCAGCTCATTGACGTGGCACACTGAGATGAAACCACCCAACATAGCCGAGTGCAGATGCAGAAACAGGAGGAAAGTGGAAACATATTCGAGACCATTTTGTGAACGCCAACAGAATGCAAGTAAATCAAGTTGTAGAGAAGAGAATCAGTATTGATTCGGTATTGTTGACATCAAACTTGGGGAGCGGCAGGCTCGGGCATGGGGGGCAACGAGATGGACTGGGACTCGGCGTGTCCGGGCTGCTGGGGAATGGCCTGCTGCAGGCCGGCGACAATGCGCTCTAGTTCTTCCAGGCGGCGATCCTTCTCCTGGACCTCGCGGCGCAGTCGCTTGACCTCATTGTGGAGCTCAGGGCCGGCCTCATCTGACTCAGGAAGGTCGCCGTTGGGCGAGTCATGCTTGCGCTTGATGCCGGTGGCGGGAAGTGAGTTGGCCCGGAGGCCTTCCAGCTCATTGGCACGTTCCCAGGGCAAATCGACCATGACTTGGGGGGTTCCATCGTCAGCATGCATGTGGCGACGTCGAAGATGTTCTCGAAGGTTCTCCTGGCGCGTGAACCCGTTGCCGGTGCTTCGGTTACAATCGGTATAGGGACACATCAAAGGCTTCTTAGCGTCAGTATTCTTCTTGTGGACCTCGCGCTGGTGGCGCAAGAGACCACCCGAATAGGTGAAGCCTTGAATCTTGTCGCAGCCGGGTTCGAAACATTTGTAGGGGCGATCGTGTTTGTCCATATGTTTGCTAGCGAATCAAGTTAGCATTGAGCATTGAGCGCGATAGCGACGGTGAGGTCAACTTACTTCCATTCACAAGGACGGCGGAAGGTAGGGGGCGCATTCTGGCAATCCGGATGGTCGCAGTAAATCTGGCCTTCGGGGTTCTTGGGGGGATCGCGGGCGCGTCGGACGGAGAGGCGCGGGCGCGTGCCCTCTATGTAGCTCATGGACTCATTCATTCTGGCAATTGAGGACAGAGTCTCTGTAGCAGAGGCAAGGGCAGAGGCAGCAGTAGCCCCGTGCGGAGCTTCACTTCGGGGACTAGGATAGTCAGATCCGTCTCCCATATCGCGTCGACCCCACACTAGCTGAGGGGGTTTGTGATGGAATGAAGATACCAGCAGGACGCGTCAAAGATCAGTCAAGCCCACACTGACAAAGATACAGGGTGGAGATAGAAGTAGAAAGAGGGATCTGGTGATCAAAAAAGTGGGGGGGGGAAGAAATGGCGATGCGACAGTTGAAGTAGATGTAGATTGTAGATGGAAGAAAGGAGGATGCCTTGGAACCTGAAAAATTCGGCACCTGCGGCTTCCTTTTATACGCGAGCGCTGATTCCGGCTTTCCGCCACTGTGGCGCAGGCGCTCCTAACTCTGCTGCAGACGCGCTTCTCCGAGCTTCTCTTCTTTTGTCGCGGCGTTGCCGAGCTGACCTGCAGATACCTGAAAATCTTTGCCATACTATGCAGGGACAGGCCATGATCTTATACTCTTGATCCACTGTCAAGCCTGACAACACCGCGTTTTGGCCACCGACTCCGACGCTACCATGACTCATAGGTCCAAATTTACCAATGAGAACATATGGATACGCCGGGTCTGCCTGTTTTCCGCAACTGTGCATTAGGTACCCAGTCTTTTCTGAGTCAGGCAGCAACTCTCCCAACTTCCGATGTTAATCGCCACTGACAAATCCCTGTGGCGGTGAAGTCACGGGATGCGGATCGTCCAGTCACGTGTGTTATGTCAGCATCGTAGGGCTCGAGTGAGGCCGTACTTAGGCTGCACAATATTGACCCTCTTGTGTGGGTGCTTTCTGCTGGCGGTATGCAACACATGGACCCAGTGCAGGTTACTTGCAAATATCCAGGCTATGCTATCTATTCATAGTCAAAGACGCGTTGCATGTTCTAGAAACACATAATGGTGGCTGTGAGTATAGTTCAACCGTTGGACTCAAAACAGGCCACAAGATTCGAAAGATCTGCTCATTAAACTACAGTAGCGCGGGGCGATCCAAAATCACAGAATAGTACTTTGACAACAAATAAGGAAATTTTTCTAGAGCTTCGTATCTTCCCGATCTGGGCTATGCAGCTGGTCCAGCACCCACTCGATTTCCTCCGTAACCACGTCAGGGCGAATCAGATGGACATTATGTCCACAGTCGGGCAAATGCACCAGCTTTGTGTTTGATGACAGCTTCAGCTGCTCCTCTTTCAGCTCCTGATCGATAGTATCCCACTGATCCAAAAGCACACGAAATGCCTGTCTCTGCTGAGCTGTTCCATTCCCAGCCGCCACACCCTTGTCATAGATCCGCTCATAGTCCCTTGCACCGTTACAGCGAATCACACTCAACGGCTTGTTCCCCATCGCTTGACGCTGCAATTGTTGTTTCTCTGCCAGTGTGCGACAGACCTCCACATAAGAGTCTGCCTCCGCCTGTGCAGCCGCCACACCACGAGCAATATCAATCGCTCGCTCTCGCCACTCATCCCGGGATAACCGTGAATCCTCTCGTAGACCAGTAACGTGTGCCCATTTCAAATCACCGAGTACCGCGATGATATTCTCATCAGGAATGATGAAATAATCACATTGCCTCTCCGTCGCCCCATCAGCCAGAACCATGCCGACAATCTCGTCAGCATACAAGTGGAGAAATTCGCGGGCAACAATAGCCCCGTAAGAGTGCGCAACTAGTAAAAATGGTGCTTTCAACCCCATCGCATCGAGCAGGTTGTGTAGTTCCCGCGCATGGTTCACGGCCACACGCCGTCCTGGACCGGGCTCACTATGCCCGAGTCCCGAGCGATCGTATAGTAAGACCCGAGATTTCCGCGAGACGAGGGAAACCAGGGCTGTGTAGGATGATGCGACGTCGCCTGCACCAGCGATCATAATGATTAGTGGGTCCTTTGGTTTACGAGGAGGTCCACAGATTGAGGTGTATAAGCGGTGCGTGCCTATGGAGATCATGGCTGATCCTGCGGGTGCAGACCGGCATGGCGGCTGTATTTCCATTTTTGGGCCTTCTTCGTAGGGCGAGTGAAGCGGGAAGTGAGATGGTCTATTTCTGGTACACTATAGATCTAGCGGGGCGCGGGGCGCGGAGGCAGAAATACTAGTTGGTCTAGGTGGAAAATTGGGTTTACTCTTTGAGTCTCAGAATAGGATATTCGGATATTGAGCAAATTAAGATAGATAGGTCTTTGGGATTGTATCGATCATTTGGAGAAAGATCAATCACGGGAAAGAGGCCGAGAAGGTCCTAGCTAAACCGATCGTTAGTGGTGTGTAGAGAGTAATCTGCATGATAGTTTATAGGTTATCGCCTAATGCTCATTCGGCTCTCTGGAATGCAGAATGTATGCAGTTACATGTGAGTAGTTCGATGGTGTATCTAGGAATGACTGCTCGGTTCTATGGCTTTTTCTTACATGGGAGCTTGTGGTGCTTTCCTAGGCTCGGGAACACGATGTGGTCTCGAACCAGAGCCTTTTGGCTGATGACCATAAACTTGGGTATACTCCATCATCTTGAACTCAATTCAAATATGCAACAGTACTGACCCAGCAGGGTCTTAGAAGAGTGTTCGCGTGCTGAAGTAGGAGAAAGTTTGTCAACCCCCCCCAAAATCTGGGAAATCCTTGGTCCATCTTTTTATACCTTTCTTGCCCTTCCCGACTAATCACTACTTATGGGCCATTCTACAGTCTAAGTCGAACTCTTTCTATAGGAAAAAAACAAAAGACTACAAGTTTACATGAACAGCAATTCAATAGGCATAATAGTCTCGATTCAAAGCAACAAAATAGCTAGACGTCTGAGAGAAAGACCGCTGGGAGGGATCGAGCCCAGGTGGCAAAGGGTAAACTCTAAAGGCTGCCCGGTAATTTGATACTGGACTCATTGGGGCCGAAGATCGATGACTAGCAATTACCTTTTCAGGCTTGTATCCTGGAAAGAATACCTGAAGGCCAATTCCAGTCAAGCAAAGCCCGCTGACAACGCATGATAAAGAATACCACGGCGATGATGATGATGTTGTAAGGCCACGAGGAACGCTTCTTCAGAGTGAGGGGCGTACGACCTCGACAGGCAGTTCGGAAGAACTCAAGCGCCCCGAGAGTAGCGGATCGACCCTAGCCTCACAGATCTGATCTCCCGATCGATGTGAAAAGACGGACGGGTAAGACGCTGGTGGAAGGAACTCTGACATGTCGTTCGAGACTGCTTCACCGCTATGATAGAAAGGGGCAAATCTGTTGGAGAGGGCCCTAGCATACAACGTATGTTGTGCGTGCCACTCAATCATAGTTTCCGCCGACCTGGCTAGCGAACGCAGTGGAAACACTGCGCGCGTCATCATCGTCGTGAATGTTGTGGCCCGGAGGGCCGCGAGGAGTGACGCGAAGACTGGCAGAGCTACCTCCGAAGATGCTACCGTTGTCGGGGACGCCAGGCCGATAAGGTTCACGTCCACCAGACTCCACGTAGCGCTTCAGACGGTCAGACTGGCTGAGACTAGGCTGCTTGTTCATGTCGTGGATGCTCAGGCGGTTGAGGGTATCAGTGAGGCTAACGCCACCTTGGTCGACGCTACGTCCGTCAGCGATGCTTCCGTTGATGTCAGACTCGGTAGCGGCAACGGACTCCCCAGCAACGCTAGGGGCGCCTTTGGCACGTCCGCCATTGGGACGGCGACCGCCAGAGATCGAGGGCCACTGGTCAGCAAAGTTCTGGAACATCGGTGGGTATCCGGACGGAAGGCCAACACCGCCTAAAGCAGAAGAGTGGACCGAAGACACGTCGTCGGGGATGTAGCCAACCACGGAGCCTGAGTCATGATACTCGTTGCGGTGACCATTTCGGCCGTTCGTGGTGCCGCTAGAAGCGTTAGAAGCTTGATTGAACGACATCTGGAAGCGCTGGGGACCCCGATAAGCCTGCTTGGGCCTGCTGAACTGAATCAGAGACTCCTGCAGGTTAGACAAAGGTCCCTCAACGAGACAATGCGCCTCTTTGAAGTGCTGCAAGAGGCAGTTCCACAAGGGGTGCTTGGACAGGACCTTCGGGTTACCGAGAATAACTAGACCATAACGAGCTCGAGTAAGAGCCACGTTGAGACGACGGGGATCGCTCAAGAAACCAATGCCCTGGTGGTCGTTGGAACGAACACAAGACAGAATAATGTAGTCCTTCTCTCTGCCCTGGAACGCGTCCACTGATGCCACTTCAATTTCTTTGTAGTGCTCCTTCTTGAAGGTGCCATTGGCCTGCATGGAACTGACGATGTAGCTTCGCTGTCCCTCGTACGGAGTGATGATACCAATGTCCCTGGGCTGAACACCAGCCTTGAAGAAACGGGTAACAATCTTCTCGACATTTGTGGCTTCGGTACGGTTGAGGTACGAGGTACCAGAGGCGGAGATTTCCTCATTGCCTAAGTTCGACCAGAACATCATAGGCATGTCAAGCACAGGCCATGGGAAGTCCACATCACGGCGAAGGCGATCCTGGATCGTGATACCATTCTGCAGAGAGCCCTCGTAAAACATGTTCGATGGGAACTCAGAGAGACACGGATGCATACGATACTGGACGTTCAGACGAATTGGTGCGCATCCCAGGATAACTAGACGCTCGAAGAGAGACTGGTTCAGACCTGCCTTGGCTGCCTTCTTATTCATGATGACAGGGCCAAGCTGCTGGTGGTCACCAACCAGCACGACCTGCTTGCAGCCGAGAACAAGGGGGATCATGCACTCTGGCTCCGCAGACTGAGTAGACTCGTCAATCAGAACCGTACGGAACTTGAATTTGGCAAGGCGAGGATCACCCGCGCCAACACAGGTGCAGCAGATAACATCCGCGTTGTTCAAAATCTCGCGCTCAGCGGACCGAGTCAGCTGCTTCAGGCGCTTTTCATCCTGACTAGACAATTCGCCCAGTTCACCCTTCAGCAGGTTGAGCTTTGCAAGTTCGACATTGCTATCGTTCATGCGCACTTGTTCATGCAGAGAAAGGAAACCAACAGGGGATTCAACATCCTCGCGAGACTTGGCAGTTACTCGTACTGTCTTGAGGCCGGTACGGTGTATGCGCTCACAAAGCTGATCGACCGCAACGTTGGATGGAGCACACACCAACACCTGTCCACCGTTGAGCTTGGCAAGATGGTAGATGATAGTGGCCGAAGTCACTGTCTTACCGGTACCAGGAGGACCTTGAATCAAGCTCAATGGGCGCTGCAGAACGCTCTTCACAGCATTGATTTGACTACTGTTCAGATCTGGGAGACCGGGGACACTGTATTTCTTGGGAATTTGAGTCTTCATAGGGGCCGCGGCAACTTCGTGGCCTAGAAGACGGTGGAAGATGTAGCCCGAAACACTCATCTCATCCACAGCGAAGGTCTTCATGGCAAATTGCATGCGATCGAAGGAGGTAGACTTCCAAACATAGTCCGCGGTGAAGTTGTGGGTGCATTCGGTCGGCACCGACTTGTGGTCGCCCTTGGAGCGCAATTCAATGGTGACTTCGTCAGACTGGTTGTTAGGGATTTTGATGACATAACCAACTCCTTCCCATTTGGAGCGCAGTTCACCGTTGTACTTTAAGCGCATCTCATCACCGACAGCCAACTTCACATCTCCAAGTTCAAGTTTTGGGAGAACGAAGCTTGCCAGGTGTTTGTTGTTAAGACCGAGATCCCAGCGCACAATCAGGCCATCCTGCGACTGGGATTCTTTCAATTTGCGGTCGTAGTCCGCCTCAATCTTGACAAGAGGGCCGAAAATGTTCTGGTATTGGAAAGCATCGTCGTAGCGCAAGAGGACTGGCGCAGGTTCATCATCCACGGCCGTAGCTTTCTCCAAATCTTCCAAAGTTGCTTGGGAGTTCTCCTTCCACATTTCCTCCAGCTTCGCAATTAGCTGAGGACTAAGGTGGCGAGCGCGGAGCTGTTCTTGATCAGTGGGTGCACCAACGAGCCACGGCAGGAAGGAGCGGTCCTCGATCAGCGGCTGCCAGCGAGAAGTATCCCAGTTCATATCCTTCGAAGATGGCATAGCGGCGCATGGCTGTCGGCAGAGGAGAACAACGACTGTATCCGACTTTGCAGGAATGAAACCAAGTAGGAAGACGTTCTTTGTGCCGCAATTGTAGCATTCGAGGATGGTATCACCGAGGGACGAGGCAGGGTGCAGCTGGACTTCCTTGTGACGAGCACGGACAAGATGATTGACGATATGCGAAGAGGATGTGTTGCCACGCGCGCTGCAGAACCACTTGTTGCACGAAAGACATTTCACAACGCTGCTGGGGTTATGGATGCCACAATACCTAGAAAATCTCTCAGTTAGTAAAGCGTATAGGAAGTCGGCGATGAATACTTACGCGCACGCATGAGCAGGAAGCTCCTTGTCTTCTTCCGAATGTCCGCGGCCCTTTTGGTTTCCGTTTGCTGGGCCACCGACGGTGCTCTCCAAATCGTCGTCCTCCATGTACTCAGATCCGTCATCTTCATCATCATGCTGTCGAGGTTGAGCTCGGCCAAGAGCACTCGAGGGGTGGTCATCCAGCTCTGCCATCACCGAGGCATCATCTGCCAGACCCGGAGGATAGTTGTCCATGATTAAAGCGGGTTTGTAAAGTGACCGACGGGCCAAAGGTGAGGGGTTAAATCACAAGCGTAGTCCCTTAGTGCCAAACATGCGGGTTTAACTAGAAAGAAGTTCAGGCCGTAATAAAGAGCGTAGAGAACAATGCAGTCCTCCTGTGCGGTTCTTCGATCGCCCGAAGTGTGTGCCTGAGGGGGGGCAAAAGGCACGATGATCTGCAAGGACGAGATGCGTTAGAATAGCCAGAGATAAATGGCAGCAGGATACTCACCAATCCAGCTCTTTGTCACAAAAGACCGACTAAAGAGAGTGGAAGAGTTGGGGAGGACGAAAAAGTGTCTCCGCATTTGCGATTCTCTATCGGTGGGATCCCACTACGGTGATGTTCGCGAACCAACTACGCAGCCCCGGAGATTAGAAAAAAAAAGTTGCCCGCCATCAACTTTGAAGATCACCTCAGTCTACACTTCCACAAAGATGCTGGTAGGTATCCGTCATTTCTAACTGGCTTCTTCAACCATGCTAACGTACAACAGCGCCGTCAAAATCGTGAACGTCGCGACTACCTTTACCGGAGAGCTTTGCTCCTCCGCGATGCCTCTATCGCAGAAAAGAGAGCCCAGCTGAAAGCCGCCCTGGCCTCTGGCAAGCCCCTCGATCCTTCAATCGCAAATGACAAGGCTCTTCGGGAGGACTTCAAGTACGATGAAACGAAGGAACAAGATGCTGATATGGACGTCGACGACGAATACGCTTTGACTTCCGGCGTTATTGATCCTCGCCCGCTGGTCACCACATCCCGCTCGCCATCTGCTCGTCTCGGTGCTTTCGCCAAGGAAATCCGTCTTCTCCTGCCCACCGCTATCCGCCTCAACCGTGGTAATCTCGTTTTGCCCGATCTGGTGTCGAGCGCCACTTCTGCTGCTCTGACCGACATGATTCTGCTGCACGAGCACCGTGGTACACCCACCGCCCTTACCATTTCGCATCTTCCTCACGGCCCGACTGCGAGCTTCTCTCTGCATAATGTCGTTCTACGTGCGGATATCCCCAATGCTGCCCGCGGCACTGTTTCCGAGAGCTACCCTCACTTGATCTTCGAGGGCTTCAAGACCAAGCTGGGTGCCCGCGTGGTGCAGATTTTGAAGCATATGTTCCCTCCTCGCGAGTCTGGAAAAGTCGGCAACCGTGTCGTGACTTTTGTCAACAAGGAAGACAGCATTGAAATGCGGCATCATGTCTTCGTGAAGACTGGTTACCGGGACGTCGAACTTGCTGAAGTCGGCCCCCGTATGACCATGCGCCTCTTCGAAATTCGAGGAGGCACTCTCGAGAAGGGTTCCAGTGGAGACGTTGAATGGGCCCTTACGCAGTACACAAGAACCAGCAAGAAGAAGGATTACCTTTGATTGCTTTTCGGAAATTTTGCATCACGGTGTCGGATATAGGTGTGGATATCTATGGGGCACTCCACTGGCGTATTGGTGTTTCTAAATCGACTAAAAGGCTTTTTAGCCATTTCATGTTATTTTATACGTTTAAATATTCACACTATACCTTGGTGGCTTTGATGGCAGCCAGAAGAGAAAAATGTACTACGAAAGCTTATCAACCAGCATGACTTGAAACTTCTTCTGCCTTGTAGTGAATCCCTCTAATCCATCACCCTTAGGATCATTCCTATCTATTATTTTCAAGATCAACAGCCCCTATGTAGGATAATTCAATGTAGCGAATTATCTACCTCCAGGGCTAAGTTGCACCTACGCTCTTTTTTTGATCGCCTTGAGGGTTTGAAAAAATAGATCGATTGAGACTTGTTAAGTGTGTCTTGGGATGGATTTTGTTCATGTTTCTTTCAAAGTGTCTAACCTTGGTACATACTAGTACTCTAACTTGGAAAGTAACCCCTTTTTAATCGTTTTTTCAGGCTTCAATGTAGTAGTATATTTCCCCAACTTGTAAGAACTTCCTATTCATCAGTTCCGCTATATCCCCTCTCATGCACAATGTATGCTCATGATGCCTCGCAGATTAATAATTAGCCTTATTCCTCCTTGTCAGATCCTTCGGTTGGAGGAGTTGGAGGCTGGTATGCTTTGATCCAGTTTGAGAAAGGGCTGGACGTGTCCTCGTATGTGTACCAGCCCTCAAGTGCAGGATTTCCATCCTTATCCGCCTTAGGGGCCGGAATCTGCCCATCAGATCGATTTCCCCATTCTTTCCCTGTCTGTGCAAGGAAGAACTTTTTGAATGCACAGATAGCAACGTCCTTATCCTTTCTCGGCAATGCTAGTTCGTCCACGTAAGAAGTGCCCAGCTGGCTGTATTTGGCGTATGTTGAATAACACGGGGGCTTCGAAAGAGACTGAAAGACCTACAAATAATCAGTAAATCTTTTAGAAAAATGGTACATTTTGCACTTACTCCGATTCGGAATTTACATCGAGGGCGTGGAGCTACATTCTGTCGCACGATTTCTGCATCCCAGGTCTCGCCAGCGGCATCGGTGAATATCAGGGGTTTGGCTAGATTTGTAGCATCGTTAGCCAGGAAGTATCATTCGCCAGGAAATGTAACATTGACGCACGCATGGTTGCACCCTTGCCCTTTCGGCGTGTGGTGTTTTTGGTGACCCTGTTTGTAAAAGGATCTTCTACGATTATAAGATCAGCCACATCAACTCATAGAGTCTTCAGGGAGACTTACTCGTCGTCTTCTTCCCTTTGGCATCCTTTCGAAGAAGTGTCGACCATAGAAAAGGTTGCTCCGGCTTGGGCCGTTTGGAACGTGACAGCAAGGAGTCTTCCAGCCAGTCAAAGGACACAATCTTCACTTTGCCGGACCGTTTTGCTTTATCAACTGTGATAAAGTCAGTACTGCTTA
This sequence comes from Penicillium atrosanguineum, assembly GCF_028827265.1. Taxonomy (NCBI): domain Eukaryota; kingdom Fungi; phylum Ascomycota; class Eurotiomycetes; order Eurotiales; family Aspergillaceae; genus Penicillium; species Penicillium atrosanguineum. The sequence continues at coordinate 3,142,840 of NW_026623133.1, read as the reverse complement.
GAACACCTCAAAATGGTAGGCTCACCTTCTTCTCCATTTTTGAGATAGACTTCTTCAGATACAATGAGGTGGGTTACCTGGCTGTTGAAAGATCGGTGATATTTACCGCCGTTGGCTTTCATCCACCCAGATACTTTGTCTGAGTCTTCAAAGGACCCAATGACACGGACTTGAATCTTTTCAAACGGTTTTCCCATCTTGTCGATGTGAATGTTGGTGTCGATACGAAAGGAAAGCCTGCAGGATAGATATGGGATCGATGGGCACACTTTAATCGAGTTGAGAATTGATATTCGGAAGTAAAGATGTATTGACTGAGAGGTGTAAAGTAAGAGAAATGTAAAACTAGATGGACCAGGTTCGCTGGGCTAGCCGTATGAGATTTGCTACGTTGAATTGGAAATCCGCTTCATTCGTATTGGAGCTCGGTGGGCGTAGAAATAGGTGGTGGAAAGGAATAATGAAAGGAGCGCCGGTGACTGTAAAAGAGTCTTGAGATCTGGTTCTCAAGAGTTGCACGTTGACGAGGACTTCCTGGGCCACGAACAGGGCGTTCTTCTGCATAATCCATCTCCGAATCACCAAATCGCGTGTATTCCGTTTGATGAGAATCGTGATCACTGATTGGACCTGCCCTTGGGAGCCTCGCAACCAGTTTTCGGCGTCTCTGTGAAGCTGTGCATTGGATTCTGACAGGGCAACTTCAATAGCGACTGTAGGGTGTCCTCGGGCTGCGAAGGCCACGGGAACAATAGAACTGTCGGCCTGTTTGTAGGTTGTATTGAGATGTTGAGTCCTACCGCCTTGGAACAGTAGCTCATCAGATATACCGAGTGAGTTGGCAGTCTCAGTGATGATTTGAATGAAAGTCAAATGTGCTTGTTCATGTGGTCCAGAGAGCATTTTGACGAGTAGTGAATGAGAAGAGGAAGAGTACTCTTTCCACGATTGTGAAAAGGTCGTTTCGTCTGAGTGGAGAAAGTCACGTTGGAATTGATGATCGCTGATTGTAAAGAGAAGGACGTCGTTCTTGGGAAGGGGCAGGGACAATTCGTGTTCCATAATGCCCAGAAAGGCGTCCCTTCCTCCGTACGAATACTGAGGGATTCTCATACGAAGCCCCTCAATTTCACTGTCGTCTGTCATTTTGACTAGGATGGAATAAGTTATTATGTGAATGGCTGTTTGTTTTTGATACTTGAGTAGAATAGGAGAGTGAGTAGGAGCGAAAATTATAAAGATTACGACAGACATGATCATGACAGACGTGATCATGACAGACGTGATCATGGAGCAGTATAAAGTCACGTGTCGGAAGAAGAGGGAAGCATTCATATTGAAACAGGCATGTATTTATGACGTCGTGACTGTTGTTATAAACCCGGAATATCTGAAGCGAAGATGGAGTGAGAAGAGAAGTCACACCATCGCCCGAAAACTATCTTGTGAGAAATGAATCAAAATTCATGAACAGATCATGCCCGGATGCTCTTGACAACTCTCACGAAAGCACGAATCTTGTCCAAATCCTGAGAACCGTTGGTTTCAACTCCGGAGCTGACATCCAATCCGACCACCTTCGATCCCGACTCGCCAAGCTTCTTCACGGTATCGACCACGTTATCGGAGTTCAACCCACCGGCCAAAATCACTCGCAAACCCACGTCGCTGTCGAGGACTTGCTGAACACTGGCCTTTTCCAGGAGCTCGCCCGAACCACCAGCGCCAGAGTCCAACAAAGGAAGATTGTGGTATGCCCTACGTGCAATGCCAAGGTCACCAGGTGCAAATTTGTGAATGACGGGAACAGGAATCAAGCTAGCCCATTCAATAGGCTCAGAGCCGTGAAGCTGTACAATGTCGAGTCCAAGCTTTTGTTGCTGGTTAAGAATGTAGGAAAGAGGCTGATTCATGAAAACGCCCACAAGCAATGCGCGAGATGGGTGCCGCAAGACGCCAGCGGAATAATCAAACCACTCCAAAGTAGTAGCATTAGATAATTGCTCCGATGTCACATTCTGTTGGGCTCCAGGACGAGGTGTTGACTTAATAGTCTGAGAGATTCGGAGAGCCACATCATCCGAGACTGTTCTTGACCGCCCGGGAACTTGAATAATACCGATCATGTCGGCTCCAGCTTCGATGGCGACCTTGGCGGCCTCTTCAGACCGAGTCCCACAAATCTTCACCAATGGGGGATATGTTGAAGTCGATGTAGCCTTTGACCCGCCCAATAGCTGCGCCACAAAGGAAGAGGTGTCGGGGGCCCGCATCAAGGCCTCTCCCACAAGAATAGCTCTCACACCCTCCTTCTTGTAAGCCTCCACATCCTTAGGGCCCATAATACCACTGAGAGCGCACACGATGGTGGACTCGGGGACTTGATCCATAAGGCGGCTTGTAGTTCCAAGATCAACCTCGAAACTAGTAAGGTCGCGGTTGTTCACACCAATGACTTGGGATCCCAATTCAACTGCAATTTTCATCTCCTCGGGCGTGTTGACTTCGACAAGGGGCTCCATTCCAAGGCTCTGAGAGTACCGGTAGAGGCGTGTAAGAAGTTCAATATCAAGCATCTTCACAATCAAGAGAACGGTGTCGGCACCAGCCAGTCGTGCCTCGAGAATTTGATATTCATCAAACACGAACTCCTTCCGCAAGAGAGCTGGACGGTTGGCCATACCCTCCAAACTTTGACGCACTGCTCGAAGATCGTCAATTGTTCCCTTGAACCACTCGGGCTCGGTGAGAACAGAGATGACACTGGCACCGGCTTTAGCATACTCGCGAGCTTGAGCCGGAGCACACACATCTGCCGCGATGATACCCTTAGAAGGGGATGCTCGTTTGATCTCCGCCATCAATGAGAGGGGATAATCCGACTGTCTCAACCGCTCAGGGAAGGATACTTGGGGCGGCGCGATATTCAAGTCATAAGCAGCTTGCAGGGCCTCTGGTCGCAAGGCGGGAATCTTCTTCTGATCAGCAACGGCGTTCCTGCGATGAGCGTAGATTTTATCTAGAATGGATGCTTTCTTATCAACCGGAGCGGGAACTTGGGGGGCAACCGTCGCACTCTGCTTATTCCCGTTCCAAGTACCTGAAGTCAAGGTGAGGAAGTTCCTGAACATCTTCCGTCCATACTCAGTCAGAATACTCTCAGGGTGGAACTGCACGCCTTCCACAGTAAGCTCCTTGTGCCGGACTCCCATGATAATGTCGCCGCTGCCGTTCTCGAGTTCGGCCCACGAAGACACTTCAAGGGACTCCGGGATGGTCGAGTGAGTTCCCGCAAGCGAGTGGTATCGAGTGACGGAGAGGACAGTGGGTAGTCCCTCGTAGACGCCCTTGGAGTCATGCTTCAAGACCGAGGTCTTGCCGTGGAGAATCTCGCCGGTCACATCGACCTTGCCACCAAAGGAGGAGATGATACATTGTTGACCCATGCACACACCAAAGACCGGCACTTTTCCACTGAAGTACTGGATCGCAGCGTTGCTAATTCCTGCGTCTGTTGAAGGGTGACCGGGGCCGGGACTAATGACCAGCTGAGTAGGCTTCTTTGCAATCAGATCCTCCACAGTAACTTCATCATTGCGGAATACAGTGACTGTAGCTCCCTCAAGAACCAGATATTGGTAGACGTTCCAGGTGAAAGAGTCGTAGTTGTCGATCAGAATAACGTTGGATGCGCTGTCTAGCTTCGTAGCTTGGGTGGGATGGTGGGGGGAGTGGTCAACGAGGTCCGCCATGACCGTGGAGCTTGCCGGAGGGGCCGGGCTTCGAGATTGAGATAGTGAAGAGTATTAAGAGACACGAATCGCAATTGACTGCACCGTTTCCTGTTAAGAAAGTCGAAGTCACAGCCAGATTAGCTCGAAGTGACTCAGTGACAAAAGAAACAACTTTTGTCATGCTTCACCGCCCAGCGCTAAGCCAAGATAGGAAGTGCGGATTGTTGACCGCTGAGCGCGCGAAAGAAGTGAAATCTTCCTGGAGCTTTCCAATAGCTATAGCTACCTGTGAACCCTTTCTACTTTCTTCCCTCCGAGACTCTTCCTGCCCTGGTATCTCTGAATTTTATGATGTTCTAAATTGTCACGCCAAATGGCTCCCATCCCGGAGGCCTATTTTCCGTCCCTGGACAAGTGCTTCTCCGGGGACGTCCAACTTCTGTACGTTCAGCTCAGCCATCATCCTAATTTGTTGTTAACTTGTCGCAGGTCCTGGAGAAGAGCTTTCCTCTATACCAACGATCCCGAAGGTCATGCCGATAATGGCGGCAATGTCGCAGCCTTCCTTTCGCATCCCGAAAGCACCGAGTTGCTATCCCAAAGTGTGATCCCTTCGTCTAGCCCTTCCGCTAAATCCAAGTCCGAATTTGAGTCTAGGACCGCGGCAATCCACGTTGAAACGAATTCCAAAACCTCGTTTGATCTCAAAGAGATCAAGTCGGACGCGCAATGGCTCAGCGAGAAGGCACAAATTGACGAGATCGCGGCTCTGCGCATTGCAGTTATTGAATGGCAGAATCGGCCTGCTTCGCGCTTGACAACGACTTTTTCGGCGGAGGAGGCCATGAGCCTTCAGAGCGCTGCGGGTACGGACAACCTTCGTGTGTCGGTGGCTGGTCCGAACCTGGCGAGCGTTCTGAGACAAGCTGCGGACAAAGAGGACGCAGCTACTTTCGACACAGAAGTCAACCGACGCTTGCGATTGCGGAGTCTTTATATCTCAGAGAGAAGTCATATTTTGAAGACTTACCGCAAGCTTCTTATTTTATCTCTACATGGTCTTGCTGGCGAATCCACCAATAACAGCATCAATGAGAGCGAGCGCACTCTGGCTTTGCGTAAGCTAGGAGAGACGCTGTTTCAGAAAAATTCCGACGGAGAGGGACTGAATACACTTCTGACTGATTGTATCACCGGAATTCGCAACCGACTGAGAGATCTGGAATCAGATGGCGGCTGGTTAGGTGCAAGCGATAGTAGTCAGGAGACAGAGGATATCTGGAGGACTACTCTCGTTGAGGAGATTGTTCATATCCTACAGATTATGTTCCATCGACTTCAGGCGTCAAGTGAAATCCCGGCTGCCGATCTTGTAATATCTTGGGTCAAACTCATGGCCGAACATTCCTTCTTGGAGCCGTTGCAAGTGGTAAGTGGCTCCCACATACTTAATTGGCAAAGACTGACCAGCATGCTAGCCGTGCCAACAACCTTTGGAAGTCTTATTACCGCTTCAGGCCTTTACCTCCCTTGTCACCCTGGCTTTCCTGAGATTCTCCCTTGCCATTAACCATATCCTCGGTGGGAACGAGCCGACGGCCTTTCCCCCGGGACAGAAGCCTTACTATCTCTCCAAAGAGGCTGTATCTCAGGTCACTGAGATCCTCCTGGGTGCATCTATGAACCTGAACCTGAACACCGTCAACTCGGCTGCATTGCTCTGGGGCGTGGTTCTTCAAGCATTTGCCGAGGCAGCTAGTATATCTCGAGACCGGCGAGAACAAGAGCAATCCAACACAGCCCGAGCTGCATTCCTGGCAAAGACAGAGAACACAGGCCTTTCTCGAGGGATGGAGCCATCACTTTATGAAGATCTATTCGACTGTGCTTCAATGCCTCAACATAGTGCTGAAGATGTGATCGCTCGTTTATGTACTGATGAGCTCGTCGAGTCGGTCTTAAGTGTGGTCGTCACATTGTCTATCAAGGCTGGATCCATGTCAGCAATCGATGATATCTTGACAGATCAATGGGTCCGATTGCATCTTTTTGATATCATTCGAGTTGCTATTAACCGTGTCGAATACACGCCTGAAATCCTGGAGGCCACTTTGGCCATATTGACTGGCACTCCCGATAATCTTCGGTGGGACAAAATGACCTTTCTTGGTCCTGCCAGCGATCCTAGGTCTGTGTTTGCCAGTGATCGTAGGTTGATGGCAGGTATTTTCGAACTCGCTCGTTCTCGATTCCCCTATGAAACAGTTCCTTTCCTCAGGCTCTGCCGCGCGCTCGTGACTCCACACGAGATGAGCGAGGACGGCTTACCCCTTATCGTCGAGGAACTAGACAACATGAGCACTTTTACCCAAATCGTTTCTCCGGGTTTCCAGGGATATGAAACAATTCGAGAGGATGAAAACGCGAACTGGGTCTCTCTGATCCAATCGCTCCCGATGTTTCAGTCTGCTTCTCGCAGCCTCCACGACACTCAGACCAATAATGCTTTGATTGTAAGTGGCTCGTCAGAAATCCCAACTTCAACGATCGGCCAAGTCATTTCCGAATCAAAACCTGCAATCATTATGTGGCAGCATCAATATTCATGCTTGAGCTTCCTTGGAAGCTGGCTAGAAGAATGGAGTGCGAGCGGTGGATACTGTTCGGATTGGAATGCTGCGCCTTGTACAGAGATCATTGAGCTCCTGGCGGATCTTGTTGCCGGCGCTAGGAATGCCCAAGCCCACGACGCTGCTGGCACGGGAGCCACGAGAATATTGGAGATGGCTAGCGACGGACTGTCTAAACAAGGCGATATCATCTCCGTGGTATTGGACATCTTCGAGCGCAACCTGCAGAATATCGGGTCGCGAGGTGACCCAGCAAATGCGTTGGATCCCATCATGGCCTGCCTGCGATTCATCCAGGAGGTCATCAAGGTTCTCCCCAGTCGAGTATGGCCATTTTTCAGCCGCAGTAGCTTCATCGGTTCGGACGGCAAAGGCGGAATTATGACTGCCATCGTTTCAGCCATGGAGCTTCCATCTGGAGAATACCCATTCCTACTCAGCTGCGTGAACCTCCTGGTAGCAGCTATTGATGACGCCGCGTCTCGAGCAGTGCTCAGGAAGAGCCCCGGCAGCGTTGCAGGCAAGTCGACGATCGCATCTGACTGGACTGCCGGCATCCCTTCCCATGTTATGAGAACCATTTTGTTGAATTTCACCCGAACTATGGTTGAGATTTTCAATAGCAATGGCAATTGGCGATTCAACCTCCCGGAACAGCAGTTCAAGCTCAACGCAACGCTCGCTTCTGCTTTCGACCGGATTCTCTACTATGCCTACGGCGTCAATGATTCTGCGAAACCAGAAGCCAAGATTACGGGTGTCTTCTCTGACTCCGCGACGTACATCCTGGATCTACTGCGACCTCGGTCGTCCGCCGATCTCCCCTTCAACCCACTTCTTCGATTAATCTCCGATGGTCTGCAGACCCCACCTACCGTCCATCTTCGCTATCTCACATTGGTTGAGAACCAGGTCAATGCCACCCTGGGCCTGTGCATCAAGCTCGTTCAAGCAGCACGACTTACTCAGCAGCCTGGCTCACTTCTAGAGGAGCAGCTTTTCAAGGCTACGCCTGTCCTTGTCAAGCTCTATGCGCTTCATGATGCGTATAGGTTACCTGTTGTGTCTTTGCTTGAAATCCTCATTTCTGTTGCCGCTTCGGATCCGGATAATGAACCCCCGTCTCTTGTTGGTCATCTCGGAGCTGAGGCATCGTGTTTGTTCCTTGACGTGCTGTCACAGCTTGACAAGCCGCTCAATGACGAGGCTCTGCGCCTTGCGAATTGGAAATTGTTGTCAACATTCGTCAGCAAGCGTCAGCAATGGTTGGCAGTCTTCATTCTGACCGGGGCTTCCCCTCGACAGACATTGAAGAAGTCTGGCAAGTCTGGAGACCCAAGCATGAGAGGCGTGCCATTCTTGCAAATGGCGCTTGACAAACTTGCCAACATTGAACAGGAAGAGCCTCAGATGGCTCTGGCTTTGCTAGAATTTGTTTCTCGTGCCCAAGAAAATTGGCCATGGGCAACTCCCCACCTGAAGAAGCATTCCCAGTTCTTCAACAGCATCGTGAGCTACGTCTCCAAGTTGAAGATTTCTTCGTTGCCTGTGATTCAACAGATCTACGCGACTCGCATTGCTGCTGTTGTCGCAGATATCTGCGCTGTTTACCTGCACGCCGCGAAGGAAATGGGAGATTTCAGCTTCGTGAAGACCCTCATTCCTTTAGTACAATGGTACTCTCAGGATGCTGTGGAGGTCAATGCTTACAATTCCTCCCTGCACGCGAACTTGAAGAAGAACTTTGAAATGCGATACACCGGCTGCAAGGTTGTTGACTTCAAGAGGACGCCCCTCGTGCCTCGTGCATTGGGACGTGATTACTATTATGATCTGGGAATGGGAGAAAAGCTTTTGTCCTACGATTTCGCCTGGTCTGGATCTCGCAATCGGGGCTTCTCCGAGGAATTCGAGCGAGCCAACATCAATTTGTCGCTTGTAGAAGCGCAGGTGGTAAGTTCTTATTGATCCTGCATCTACCAACCCTTTTCTAACACCAAAACAGACACTTCTCCACAGCTGGAAGTTCTTTGCCATCGAGCATTGCGCCGACTTTATGCCCGACTTTGCTATTCAGAAGTCCATGGCTGTTGTGGCTCAAAATTGCCTCGAGGCAAACACTCGCAGTGTTACTCCAGAGGCCATCTTTGAAGAGATTCAGCAAGTCCGCGTCGACTTTGCCCAGGCGCTTTGTCAAAGACTGGTGCAGGTTGATGCTCGCGGAGCCGAAGCATTTGCTTTACTCGAAGCCGTCTACAAAGCGCTGCGGGATCGACACTCGACTTACGAAGATGCGCTCATCAGCAACGATATTGAATACTACCGATCGCTGCTGAATGTGCTGTTCCTGGCCCTTCAGTTCCACCTGGATAAGCCATCACGCACCAGCCCTGAAACCCTGAGCAAGCCCGCCAAGCTTTCGAATGACCTCACTCTCATTGTGGAGATCGTCAAGATGGTCGTGGCGCAAGGCTTCAAATCGCTCACCACCTACCTGCACGAGGAACCGGACAAGTGCATGCCCAAGGATTTCGCCATCATCGTTGCTATCCTCCAGAGCTGTCTCCAGGTCAAGAACTCCGAGCGTCTCTACGAGCATATCACATACCATATACAAGATAACGACGTCGCTCGACATGCCACAACATTGTTCTCTTGGGCCGACCAGCTTGCAGTGGCTGGTGACCCCATCTACGGCGATCTCAGTGTCTCAGTCCTTGTCAAATTGTCCACCTTGCCCATGTTAGCCGAGCACCTGGCCGTCGAAGCCGTTCTGATGAGATTGTCAACATGCCGCCTGTCCAACGGCCTCCGTCAACCCAAGGGATTCGGGCCCTTCGATGCTGTACCTCGATTGTATACAATTTGGACCGGTGGCTTCCTTCCACTGTGTCTGAACCTACTATACAACGTCATCCGCGCGGCACCAGAAGTGGCCGCATTCCTCAACCAATTCGAAGGACAGCTCAGTCGGGCATCTGAGTGCTTCTCAGTCGGCCACCCCAGCGCTAGCGCCGGAGTCTCCCAGCAGTGGATCAGTCTGAGCATGGCCTCTGAAGCGTATTCACTGGCTCTGATCTCTTTCATGCTAGACCGGTTCCGCGAAGCCGGGCCCAGCGCCGGCCTGGATGCGCAATCTATTAAGGAGCTCAAGTGGGACAAGGCACAGGTCAAGGAAGACATTGAAGAACTGCTCGGTCGCCGATCGACTCTGCGGGGACGCATTGTGGCTACGACTGAGAAGGAGGCCGAATGGTCGCGACAGAAGCCACTCGACGCGGCCTCTGGGACTGAGAATCGGTTGGAAGAGAAGGTTGTGGCAGAGCTGAATGCAGCGGTTGCTTGTTTGGGCGGCGAGGAGGAATCATGATACTCATGTCTTTTTACTGTATTCTGGGCGGATCATTAGGTGTAGGTAGTTGATTATGCAATTCGCAGGTCCAATTGAGATGTTCTGTCAATTTGTCTATTCCAACATTCATGGACATGTGTAGCACGGACTTTGTTCAGTTCAGTTTCCGACTCTGGGTAACGTATGACGTTGCTGAAGACTCTGAGGATATAAAGTCCGACACATGGGCAACACGGGTCGATGATACCTTCCGCAACCCATTCTTCCGAAGTCAATTCTTTCTTGTTTTGGGTCTCTTTTTCTCGTCCTTTCTGTTCACTGGAGAAAGGGGTCACTTTTCCCACCATCCACGTATGACCAATGCTCGGCACACTTCATCCGAGGCACTTCTTCTTCCCCGCAAATGCATAACCGATTTATGCGGGGGAAGCTCCGATCTATGAATCCACCTTCCAAGGCTGATTAAATGTGCATGGGCTATATGGTTATATGGCAAATAGCGGGGGTTCTCCCTTCCAAGGTTCTTTATATTCTCGAACCAGGACCGAATTCCTCGCAACATTGAACCTACCAGATAGAATCATGCCATATAAATCTCGCTGGACGATCGACGTCCCCAACACCCACCTCGCTACTTTGCTCCTCAAATCCCCTACGGCCGCTCTGTCCCAGACACAGCCATGTTTCCTAGAAGCAGCTCGCCCAGATACCCATTACTTCACGCCGCATGACTTCCGCCTCTGGAGCCAGCGGTTCGCAGTCGGTCTCCTCAAATCCGGCCTTCAGCCCGGTGACCGAGTCCTTCTATTTTCAGGGAATGACCTATTCTTCCCCGTCGTTTTAATGGGCATCACCATGGCGGGCGGCATCTTCACAGGAGCGAACCCAACATACGTGGCCCGCGAGCTAGCCTATCAGCTCCAAGACAGCGGCGCCACATATCTCATCTGCGCGAACATCAGTCTGAACACGGGCATTGAAGCCGCCAAGCTAGCAGGTCTTAGCCGGGACCGGGTGTTCATCTTCGACAATGCCATCTACGACGGCGCAGGCCAGGCGCGATCCGGATGTCCATACTGGGGGGATCTGGTCGCATCGCCAGAAGAAGGAGCCGGGTTCGCGTGGGAAGAACTCTCGACTCCAGAGCTGGCTGATCAGACTCTCGTGCTGAACTATTCTAGTGGCACGACGGGTAGACCGAAGGGCGTGGAAATCACGCATAAGAACTACGCCGCCAATATGCTTCAGTATACGCATCTCGGCACACTGAACCCCGACTATGAGGCGCGGAAGGCTCGTGCGCGCTGGCTGTGTTTCTTGCCGATGTATCATGCGATGGCGCAGAATATTTTCATTGCGGCGGCGCTGCATCGGGGGACGCCGGTTTATATCATGCCCAAGTTTGATTTTGTACAGATGCTGGAGTATACGCAGAAGTTCCGGATTACGGATTTAATTCTGGTTCCGCCGGTTGTAGTTATGCTGGCTAAGCATCCTATTGTCAAGAAATATGATCTGAGCAGCGTGGAGGCTGTTGGTAGTGGCGCTGCGCCGTTGGGCAGGGAAACTTGTAGTGAGGTGGAGAAGTTGTGGCCGGAGGGGAAGATCAATGTTAAGCAAGGGTGGGGGATGACCGAGTGAGTGTTCCCTTCTTTCCTATGGTAATAATGCAGAGCTAAGTGGTTTAGGGCAACTTGTTCTATATTGGGATGGGATCCGACGGAGAAGAGCTATTCGGCGTCCGTCGGAGAGCCTAATGCCAACTGCGAGGCGAAGATCATGGCTGAAGATGGTGTCACTGAGATCATGGAGCGAAACCAGCGCGGAGAGCTGTGGGTACGCGCGCAGAATATCATGAAGGGTTACTGGCGGAATCCCAAGGCCACTCAGGAGACTAAGATGGCCGATGGATGGCTTCGGACGGGTGATATTGCCTATGTGGACGACCAGGGCAAGTTCCATGTGGTCGATCGGATGAAGGTATGCCATTTGGAAAAACCCAGAGCGAATTGAACAAAAAGAAAAAGAAATAAAAGATACAAAAATCTAACTCGGCTGCAGGAGTTGATCAAAGTCAAGGGTAACCAAGTGGCCCCTGCTGAGCTTGAAGCACTACTCCTGGAACACCCCGCGATAGCAGATGTTGCGGTGATCGGCGCTATGGTGTGAGTTATGACCCTTTCCCTTCTCTTTCTTCCGATCGATCTGGAGGCGTTTCCTTAATAAAAAAAAAAGGATTTAGTTGGGACACATACTAATGAAGAATAGAAACAATGACGAGCGGCCGCGCGCCTACGTCGTCCTGAACCCGGGCCAATCTGCCACGGCAGAGGAGATTGTTGGATTCATGGACGGGAAGGTCTCCGCCACGAAGCGGATTACTGGCGGGGTTGTATTCCTCGACACGATCCCGAAGAACCCATCGGGAAAGATCTTGCGCAAGGCGCTGCGCGATCAGGCGGCGGCGGAGCTGAAGGGAGCCACGGCCAAGCTTTGAATCAAGTTTAGAGACGGGTCGTTAGTACCTAGGTACCTTATCATATCGTCCATTTTCGCCGATTCGAAGTAGGATATTGAGTTGTATGCAGGTGGCGATCCCTCGCGGGGATCCGTGGCCTCGGGAGACTAGTTCCAAAGCCCAAACCGGATATCACTAGACACTCACGTAGCCGAGCGGTGCATCGTGTAGTGTGATTCGCCGCGCGGACTGAGTTAGCGCGAGGCCCGCGACACTAGCCCGAGTCGGGGAGTACACGCCCAGCTGAAGTCATCGATCGGTGATCAGAACATCGGTGAAGAGTTGACTCGTTCCACATGGGACATCTCCGCAACTCTACCCGTGGTTTTGGGTCGATATCCCTGTCTTTTGAGTTGTCGGGCTTCTTGGGTCAGGACGAATAACTGGGGCCCAGATGCAGATCTCGGCTCTGTTTGGGTGGCGTCTGGAGGCTCCAGCTGAACATCGTGGCTGGTTCATGTGTAGCTGGAATCTTTGTTTTAGTTCTGTGGGGTCCCTCTTTACCCACTTCATTTCATTCCTGGTCAGGAAGGGTGAGGGGCAGGAAATGGGCGAGAGAGTGTAGGAGTGTGAGCGTGAATGTGTCAAAATGTGAAGGTGTGAGAGCCGGAGTACGTGGACAGTGGGAGCGCACAATAGCCACCCAGTAGTAAAACGCCTTGACCGATTTTTACTTTCCATTCCAGATTCATTGTTCGCGAGTTCTTGCATCTCAAATACAGTAGTACTTTAGTACTCGCTTTGTGAGCTATCACAGTATCAACTTTGAGGTCTTGTTACCGGGGCTTCGGGAATTCCACGAACTGCAGATGTGTCGCGAACTTCGGGTGCACGTATAGATCTCGAGCCCCGCCAGTCTGACGGACTTCCCGTCCATCATAGTCTATGTCCTTAATGCTAAGGCCCCCCCTCAATATCCCTATATTATGGCCGCGGGGCCCCTTCCGTGGCCCTAAAGTATTTGCTATTTCTCTCCTGTAGTGCCTTAGTGCCTCAGTCCTTTCAGTCCAGTCCGCTTCAACTGTCCTATTTCGCATACATACAACCTCTTCGAAGAAACATTCCCCATCCCGAGGCTTGAGTTCAGGCTCTACAACGTCCGTAGCACTGGAGGACACATGCAAGACGGTGGTCCTCCACCCGAACGCTATGATATCAGCGGGACAAGGATATACTCGATCTCCAGCCCTATCGCCATTTCTCTCGTGGACCCTATACAGTGGAATCAGCCTAGTCAGCCTGTGTCTATTTTTGGCCATCCATTACATCAGACGCCGCCACCAACAAGCACATCTCGAACATCTCGAACGCCTCGATCACCTCGAACCCAACCTGTGGTCCCCACCCTTCGACATGGAAAAAGCAATGATCAAATCCCACTCTTCACCCTCGGCCTGTGAGATCCTCACCCCACTATCACGGAACGGCACCTTTCCAAGCAGCGGAGTTGTCGCCGCGATAGCGCGACAGCAAATGCAGAACGCAGGCGCAAGTTCACCGGGGACCTCAAAGGCCGAGATCCCGGACCAGTGTGAACAAACCGAGGCTAGTGGATCGGTGCAGAGAAGCAACGAGTCTGTACAACAGGTGCATGAGGTGGACACCAGCGGGGCGCGGACCTGGAGGCGTCTGATTGTCGAGTATAGCTAGTTGCATGCTTTGATGCATGTTGTGCATGTCTTTGATTCTTTGTCCTGTTTGCTTAGCCCGGCGGCTTTTATCTGCTTTTTTTTTTGAAATGTTTCTGTGGCTTGTCTTTCGTTCCTTTAATTAGTTCAATATTCGTTATCGTTTATGGAGTGTTTTGGTTTTGGTCTTGTTTAGGTACTTTGTAGTGATCTTCAATTCGCCTCATTGGGCGCTGAGTCATCGATGACGGGCCCGGAGCGGTGGCATCTTCGTTTACTTTACTTCCGATCGCATCTACACTTCGCAACCGTGTCGCAACCATGGCTGTCGCTACTTTTCCCTCGGTGGGGGAGTCTCCCGATATTATGCTGCTGAATGTGGCTCGTCTGTTTACTCGCCTTGAACATAACCTCCTGTCTCCCGGGTCAGAACTCCGCACCTTGCGCGGGTCCGAGTTTCAGCGCATGCGAGTCACCAAGGTAAGATAGCTCTTCATCTTTCCCCGATATGAGTGATGGGGGGAATCCATCACTGATAAAGCTGCTCCATAGAATGTCGAATACGCGCGCACCCTCCTTTCCCAGCTTGAACGCTCTCTCCCGCAATTGAAACAACCGGATCGACGACACGAGGCGCAGGTCGAGATTGCGCGTGATAAACAGCTCTTGAAGCGAATTCAGGGTGTTCTAGATGAAGAGGATGCCCGTGCAGATAACGACGCCGAAGCCGAAGATGTCGAGGCAGACGACGAGTGGAAGGACTTGTTCTCCCAGCCCATCGAGCAAGTGGTTCCAGCACAGGCACAATCCGAGGTCCGAATAGACCAGAAACCGGACAAAGATATCAAAGAAACCACAATTCCTACAATTCCTACCACAAACGCATCACCGCCAGCCCCCGCAGCAACAACACCCCCCTCAACACTTCGTAACCGCCGCAACCAAGATACCGCCCAAGATACCGCAAAAGCAACAGGCCGCAACTCCTCGCCGAACAAACTCGAGTCCACCGAGCAGGCACTCACCACAGACCGTATGGAACAAGAAGACCTCACCAGCTCGCTGCTATCACTAGCCAGCCAACTGAAAGCATCATCGCATTCGTTCCAAGCCACACTAGAGAACGAGAAGTCCGTACTCGACCGCGCAGTAACGGGCATTGACAAGACGTCAACGACGATGGAGGCAGCGGGGCAGCGGATGGGAATGCTGCGTAAGATGAGCGAAGGCAAGGGCTGGTGGGGACGGATGATGCTGTACGGGTGGATCTTCGGACTGTGGCTCGTTGCCGTTTTGATCGTGTTTATTGGACCGAAGTTGCGGTTCTGATATTCTCTGCATTGTTTAGATACCCAGAATTCATATATACGCATACATACACATACTTCTGTTCTTGTGCTACAATGGATGCAATGGCAAGTCGTCGGAAACCCGAAGATTCAATTCCTGAATTCTGACTATAACCCAACGACCGACCTGGCATGACACATGAGAAGAGACATGATAATCCGTGTATCCTGTCCACAGTTCCCCGTGCCCATTGCCCAGATGGTCGCTCGAGGCTTCCAACGGACGCGAGACTAAGGAAACGATGGGGGTGACGGTATGGTTACATACAAGATCGACAAAAAGAGATAACGAGGGGGTTAGGGGGCAAAGCAAGAGATGATAGGATATCCAGCATTCAATCAAACAAAAAAAAAATAGAACAGAAAAAAAATGAAAAGGTGGAAGATAGGAAATGACAAAGAGAAGAATGGCCACGGCTGTGTATCGTGGCAAGAAAAGTTCCTGTTCTGCATCGTCGAGAGCAGAAAGAACCGGCTAGTGATCGTGTCCGGAGGCGCAATTAGAAGACACACAAGATGAAATGGTAGCAGAGAAAGGAAATGTTCAACGCCGGAATCTGGGAACGAGGCTTTTGATCACATCCCGGCGAGATCCGATTAAGAAGCCGAAAAAAAGAAAAAAACACATGCGATCTAGATTCAACTGTCGACACCCGGGGAATTCATTAGATCAAACCGCAGAGACGGAGGTTCTCTTGGATGATGATATCTGGATGGAGTCAGTTTTGAGTGGTATATTTGGGGAATCAGAAGGTGTCTTACCGTTCACGGCAGCCATGACGAAGCGGATCTGGGTAGTGTCGGTGGCACAGGTGAAGTGGGTGTAGATCTGCTTCTGCTCGGCCTGGTTCAAGGACACGAAACGGTTGAGGATGTAGTCGCAGGCAGCGGCGTAGTCGGCACCGCCCTCGTAGTCGGGGAAGTAGTTCTTCATCGGGCTGACGGGCAACTTCTCCTTGAAGCGATCGATCTTGTTGAGGAAGAGAATGATTGAGGTCTTGACGAACCACCTCGAGTTGCAGATGGAGTCGAACAAGGTCAGGGCTTCTTGCATACGGTTGACGGTCTCGTCCTCGAACAACAGCTGGTCGTATTCGGAGATGGCGACGAGGAACAGAATGGTGGTGACGTTCTCGAAGCAGTGAATCCACTTCTTACGCTCGGATCGTTGACCACCGACGTCAAACATCCGGTAGGTCAAATCGCCGATGATGAAGGTAGTCTCAGTGATACCGGTAGTCTTGACACGCGAACGGAGGACATCCTGGTCAGTGGGGAGGTAGTCGGGCTGGGCAATGCGGTCAACGGCATCGAAGTAGCTATAAATGAACGATTAGCACGGTCATCGAAATTCCGAATTTATGGCAGATGCGACTCACTATTTAGCCGAGTCGTTCAGCTGGTATTCACGCGAGCGCTTGAAGCACTCCTGAACACCAGTGTCGCGCCACAGAGCGCCAATAGCGTTGCCAACCTCTGGGGGAATGCTGTCACCCTCGATTTGGGCAGGCTGCAT
Organism: Penicillium atrosanguineum; assembly: GCF_028827265.1. Taxonomy (NCBI): domain Eukaryota; kingdom Fungi; phylum Ascomycota; class Eurotiomycetes; order Eurotiales; family Aspergillaceae; genus Penicillium; species Penicillium atrosanguineum. Next base: position 3,126,113 of record NW_026623133.1, on the reverse strand, counting down.
GAAGATGGTCTGAACGTGGTACTCGTTGCGCGCATCCTCCAGGGGCAACTCGAGGGACTCCATGGCCTCGAGGATGACCCGCATCGACTGAACGGTGTTGCTGTAGATGATCTCCTTGAAGGACTCCCGCTCGTCGCGCGAATAGCCGCCCTCGTGAATGAGCTTCATCTGTTTCAGGATCGTGGACTTCCCAGACTCTCCGGCACCTATAACCCTATTGTCAGCCGACCGTTCTGGGATTCGCGCTAATATCGGCTTGGGTTGAGTCTCATACCGAGAAGCAGCATCTTGATCTCGTTTCTTTGCAGCATCTTGTCGCGCTTGAGCTGGTTCTCAATCTCCTCGTTCCGCGCCTTCCCCTCCTTATCCTCAGTGCTCATTCCGCAACCCATGATGACGGTAGATGTGTAAAAACGAAGGTGATGCGGAGGTGCGAGCCGATCGACTCGTTAAGGTTCGGAATCAAATTACAGGGACTGCGTATAGAGCCAAGTGTCAGCAGACTTTTTTTTCTCGAGTGAAAGATGGTGACTGTGTACTGGGGGGGACTTTGCGGACAGGTAGTACAGGGCGCAGAGAGCCAACGTTTCAGGATGCGTGTCGACGCAAGGGTGAAACGGAACCACGAGAGCAGGGGAGTCAGATATGCACGTACCGAGAATATCCCTTTGAAAGAAAGTAAAGGAGTGAGGTAGCAAGTAGGATAAGAATGAACCCGAATTGGAGAGAAAAGAAGGGGAGGTTTAAGGTCGATGAAGGTAAGGGGGGGGAGGGGGGAAATTGGAAGTTTCAGCAGGGAAAGGGGATACACTGGTATTACCGAGCCACCACCGGAGCCGCCCTTTGTTCACGCCGGCGAAACTAAGACGTGACCATACGGTGACCACAGGTCAACTCTAGCATCGCGTTGGGTGATCTTATTGGTTTACGGATAGAGTGGAGAAACGGGGCCCATCGACTTCCCCTTTTTTTTTTTTTATCTTTTTTTTTACTTGAAATCGTGTTGTTTTTGTGTTTTGTGTTTCTATACTTTGGTCAGGCCCATTATTCAGTCGTCCCATATAGGTATAGCTGGTGTACTACCACTACCTACTTCCGTTGAGTCTGTCTACTATACCATTCCCCCTCTCTTTAATAGGGGTAGAGAAGGAAAACCGGCTCTGCAGATCACGGTGGATCCAAATGTTATTGTCCGTGAGAATTGTTCACTTCCGTCACCACTGTATGTACTCCATACTCCGTCACTATGATCATCCCCGAGACCATGCTATTCTGGGTCTCGACCCGCCAATGCTGACCGTTGTTTTACATGATGCCATGTTTCCTCACTTTCTGACATGCGGCATGTGGGATGCGATATTCTCAGCCTACTGTTTCGGCCTGGAACAGGCTGAACGAATATCACTGTCACACTCGGACTCAACCCGGTGCAGCTGTGGCGACACCGTTCGAAGCCTGATATCTTTGGTCTTTGAAGGCTCCACATGGAGTCTGAGCACTACTTGCCGATCTCTTTGGTTGCAACACATGGCGCCCTTATCCCCGTAGACGTAAATCACCCCTATCCGGGAGCCGAAGTGTTGTAAATGTAATGGGCTCAGATGGGGGCCCCAGTCCACCAACGCCGGTCGCAGTGGGCACATGGGGCGCCTCGCATGGGGCCCCTGAACTGATGGAATTTCTGGAATGTCTGGAATTTCTGCCTCCCACACGCTATCGTGCCATGACCCACAATCTAGTGCTTCTAGGCGAATTTTGCCGCGCGCCATCCCCTGCCCTGAGTTCCTGGGGAGACATGGGGAGACATGGGGAGACATGGAAATTTGGGGATTCTTTGGTTCCGATGCTTCGAGAACATAAAGCTAAGACCATTCATTACCAATGCTGTAAATAAAAGAAAAACTTGAAACGTGAAATTCTCTGTTACAAAGAAGTTCATCTCGCCAGTGCAGCCATAGCGTGATCCTTGGTCATCACGAGAGCTTCTTTGTGTAGAATATGACTGCAATGCAGTCTTCCATCCTGTCCTCAGCTCGCACGTATGAGTTTGACGCCGTGTCAGAACATTGTATTACCTCGTCTGCCGTGGAGACTGTTTTGGCATCTCGAAACTGTTGAAGATCGCCCTCGGACTTGACATGGTGGCGTATTTGACTGGAAATAGTCGAACAAATAGACAAGAATTAGAGGCGGTGCGTGCACATGTGGTCAGCTCAGTCTTCTAAAGCTCTTCTTCAGCCGCATGAAGTCGCCCAGCTCTATAGTCAACATTGTCAAAAGGCTATGACCGTAATTTCCACTAACTGAGAAAGCCGAAATACTTTCCCTCCAAATCCTATGGTCTAAGGGGGTTATTAATCAACAAAAAAAAAATCCCAGAAAGAGCGAGAAGGAAAAAAATTGGCTCCCACGTCTGACCAATGTCGCAAGGGACGATGGAAAGAGATTGAACATACTCCCCACGGTGATCTTGAATCCTGCTGAAGCGACTGATATCGAGAAGGCTAGTTCCTGAGCTTGATCATAAACCTACGAATCGCGATGGATGAGATTGCAATTATCTATCTAACATGCCATAGTCGCACACTCTTCTGTGTATCCGTGTACAATCCCGCGACCGACGACCCCACCCCAGTCAGATCATATTGCGGATAGGTCTGCCTTGCATACACACTAGCGACTCATGAAACTTGTGGATCCGAGTGTATACAAGCGTAGAAGATTGATTGACCGCGGACGCAGGGAAACTCGAGGGCTTTGACGTCAATAGACACGGGAGAGAGATACCCAAGTCCTAAAGAGGTTGTTAGCGTCCATGTTCGAAATGGTTTAGTGACGAGACCGCCATGTGGCTGGCGTTTATATAGTGGATCGAAAGGATCCCCGAATCCACCGGACTGGCAATAGCGCGAAAATAGCGCTCTGGTCCGCGGTTCACTGGTCACCGCTGGCGCCACGATACCTATCGGCGGAAATTAGACCATGGAAAGAGTTTGGCTATTGGGTCCCTGTCCTGTTTCTGTTGATTTCTACCGTATCCCAGTGTGGGAAAAGCTTGCCGGATAAAGTGAAGTTGGGCAGAAACCAACATGTGGACGAGAAGAAAATTGTAGATTACGACCCTTGGATGTTTGAAAAACCCCACGTCCACTGAACAGTTCAATCTGATAAGAATTAAGAAAGAATCGAAAATCGAAAACTTACTGTAAACAGAGATAGGTACAATACACGGATACAAGGAACCCTTCGACCCACGGAACGAGCGATCGGGGCAAATCGAATCGCAACAATCGAATCGTGATCTGATTTTTCGGATCCCTGGTCCCCACTCTATCTCTCCCTGTCCATCACCACATCTCCGAGCAACACACCATGTCGCACGAAATGTCCCATCTGGGCCCGAGGGGTATGCGTCGCAATTCAATTATCCCTACCTGAGCTAATGGATTAGCCTTCAACCACGACCAGAGCGGTGACGCCGAGCAGGAGTACGATCGCCTGCGCGACCTGGCGCGCCAGGAGGCCTCGAAGCGGGGACAATGTTTCGGCAGGGTATGAGTTGCACGCTTTTGGTCCACTTGTGGTAGAGCATGGCTGACTCGGCGTAGTCGAAAGATGCTTATTCAAGCGGTGATGGCGCGGCCGCGAAGCAGCTCTCCGAGGAGGGCAAGGCGCATGGTCGCAAGATGGAGGAGTATAACAAGCAGGCGTCCGAGTTCATTTTCCGCGAAAATAACGCCAGCGGACGCGTCGCGGAAGACACCATCGACCTGCATGGGCAGTTCGTCGAGGAGGCCGAGGAGATTCTGGAAGAGCGCATCCGCTACGCCAAGTCTCACGGCCAGAACCACTTGCATGTGTACGCCGAGCACTATCTACCACACATCCCTTTCGAAAGACCCAACTAACACACCAATTAGCATCGTCGGCAAGGGTAACCACTCCTCAGGCCATATCCAGAAGATCAAGCCGCGCGTTGAGCAGGTCTGCCGCGAACTGGGTCTCCAATACGCCACCGAGGACAACGCCGGTCGTATCTACATCAACCTGACCGGCGGCGAGGCTGTCATGCCTCCCTATCAACCTCATCAGCAGACCCAGCATGGCTCCCACCAGCAGTATCCCGGCCAGCAGCAGCAGACACACCAGCAACAGCAACCGCAGCAGGAAGACAACATCGAGCAGGCTGTCAATGCGCTGTTGCCCAAGATTATGCGCAAGCTCGAAAAGGCTTGCTGTGTGGTTATGTAAAGCGTTTTTATCTACGGTGTTTGGAGGGCATATACATATTGCAAATAGGGTAGTGGCCCGTACTGTTTTTTAATAGATAGGTACCTGATAAACCCATAATAAGCTAAGTACAAGGCAGAGTGTCAGCTACCTGAAGTCAAAGCTTTAAAGGTAGCGTGGTTGTCACGCACATTTGTGAGACACTCATGGTTTCGCCGCCGCTGCATGAAGTTGCTTTTACAGCCCGATCGAGACGATAATGTAAAGGGGCTTCCACACCTGATTCTTCAGTCATTTTCTGTGCATCTCTTTAAAGCTCTTTCTAGAGCTATTTTTGTTCCTTTTCTAAGATGTTCTTCTTCGTGACTTCAAATCCGTCTGAGGAAGTAACTTAGCCGCGGCCGCCTATGAGGAAACCTTATATTAAATTCCTGGCCCGGCTGGATCAAAGGTCAAGCTATATATAGCTCTAAGCGTGAACTATAAAGGCTCGAATGACATTCTTAGTATAATCGTTACTTCGTATGCACATCACCGGACATAGCCGTCTTGAGGACTTGAATGAACACAAGGGTATCTCAGAAATAAGCTGCTAACTCCGCTCCCCGTCACGGCAAATTCATACTTCTCTACTATTAGAATCCTCGTCCGATAGCGTGGTCTCAACAATTTTATGCAAGACTGCACGCACCATTGCCCCGTCCCCGGCACCGTTGATGCGGGGCGTAGCGTCAATCATCTCGATGAGATTCAAAGCTCGATCGCGGAGCTCGGCCACAGTTTGCTGCGTGTGCGCGAAGCTGCCCGTGCTCTCCATGTAATGCATGGCGTGGCGCTTGACCTCCTCATCCTGGGTCTTCTGCTTCAGGATGCTGAGAAGCTGATGATTGGAGGGATTGGCGCGAATGCTGTGAATGATTGGAAAGGAAAATTTACCCTCGGTCAAGTCTTCACACAGACCCTTATTTTTGGTGTATGTTGTGTTGGATAGGTTGAGGTAGTCGTCGCATATTTGGAAGATCAGACCCATCACGTTTACTAGGCTCACGCAGTCCTTTCCAGTTGCACTCTCGGCTTGCATTAGCTTTACCGCTAGGCGAAAGAGACCGCCGGTTTTGTTGCCGACCATTTCTAGATACTCGTCTTCGGTTGGACAGGTGAGGGTATCGCGCCAGAAAAGATCCATCCCTTGGCCGCGGTGGAGGTTCAGGAGTTCCTTCACGTAGATGTCGATAGCGGCGGGATTATTTAGTTGTTGAATCTCTTGGAGGGCGAGAAAGTAGACGTAATTAGCGGAGTTGATAGTCTGGGCTGTGCCGAAGATATTGTGCGCGACGGGGACTCCACGGCGGAGAACTGAGTTGTCTTCGACGTCGTCAATTCTACGTGAAGACAGAGGTGAGTGATAAGTCTTGCAGAAAGCGAAGATAGAAGAGCTTACAGTAGCGACGCCGTATGTAGCATGGTCACCACCTTGGAGATAATCGCCAGACTCTCCGGGGGAACCTGAAGCCAGGAATTGAACGCTTCGATCAGCTGGCGGCGCACGTCCTTGCCCGGATGTTGGTGCATGTAGTCATAAGGGCCGATGAGGATCTTCTCATTCTTCGAGGACCACGTTCCATCCTTGTATTTCGTGCCATCCACGCTGGACTTGTTCCGTCTGTGTTTGTGCTTCGCCTGCCCCGTGGAATCGTCCACGTGCGACGTCCTGTGTCGGTGGGCGGGCGGACTGCTCGGACCATTCGTAGCCCCCGTAGAGCTAGTTCTGGGCGGAACTGGGTTTGGTGGTTGAAATGAAGAATTCATGGTGCTGCGTAGAATACGGGTGAGGGGGAAGTTGGAGGGGCTGAGGGGTTGTTGATGCCGAGAGCAGATGACATCAAGACTAGGCGCCAACGCCAAGTGACAATTTTTTGGTGAGGTCCAACTCGTACCAGGCACGCGTATTACGAGTCGAGTCAACCTTTTATTTTCCCATGCCCCGCGTTCTCAGCATTCGGAGCTGAACCAGCTCGAGCTTGGCTCCTCCGATGACTAATCGAGCGTTATGAGGCCGAAAGGCCAAAATCAATCGATCACGAGGCGATGCAAGGTAAAGCGGGGTCAACGACAATAAAATGACATATCACATTTGAAACCCTATGTAGCATCAAGGGAGATATTATTAACGAGAAATAGAGTGATGGCATCCTGTAAGGTGATGAGTTTGCTACGGCAACAGACGCCGGGGACGCCGAATTTCAGCTCGCCTGGTGAAGACCAGAGGACTAGCGGCCAGGAGGACTTCCCCGGGGCGTAAACCGGCTTTTTAGTAAGTGTCAAAAAATAAGCATCTATTGACGCCATGGTTTGATCTGCGCCTAGAACACAAAACCGATCTGAAAACCGGAACTAGCGGTGGCTCCAGGGTCAAAAGTGCATGAAAAACAGCGGGGTCGTCCGGGGCAACCGTGGGCGTTTGCCTTTATTTACGTTGGGAGCGGCCCGACTGACCTCATCGGCTCTCACGGACCACTTTCGATCCCGATTTTGTGTGCGAATCCCTTGATATGTTCAGCAGCTGGCTGTTGTTCTGCCCTGGTCAACAGTTCCATTTATTCTTGCTTTCTTCTCTTTCTGATTTCCTCATTATAACTCTTTTTTTTTCCATACATCCTCATGGAGACTCTGTTGGCTCATTCCTTCGACTATCTTTCCTCATACGAACCCAGCAAAGTCCGCAAGGGCCTGCGTCAGGTCGAGGGCCTACTCGCACAAATCTGTCTCTCCAGGTCAAAACCCCCCACCGACCGACGGAAGTCCTATCTGGCCGTCGAAGCGCAGCCGGTGCCGAAGGAGCTATCCGAATTGCGCGATGATCCAGCATTTAGGGAATTTTTCAAATTGCAAGAAAGCTTCCAATGGAATGGTAAGTTTCATCGACCTGTTCAACTTCTTTATGTCGACCTTGAGAATCAATTCTGATCTTTCTGTGCAGTCGCGATGCGCTTAGTATCCTGCCTTGAGCACCTGCTCGGCCGCGGTAGCAATGGCACCAACGACATGCTCATCGTCTGCACCCTCGACCTAATCCAAGGCGCCTTGCTCTTGCACCCACCATCGCGCTCTCTCTTCGCGCGTGAAATTTACATGAACCTCCTCCTCGACCTCCTCGACCCGATCAACTGCCCGGCCATCCAATCAGCTACTTTGTTGACGCTTGTCACCGCGTTACTGGACTGCCCCGCAAACACCCGTACCTTTGAAGACCTCGACGGTTTGCTCACCATCACATCACTGTTCAAGCAGCGTGCCACTTCTCGCGAAGTCAAGCTAAAGCTGGTCGAGTTCTTGTATTTCTATCTCATGCCCGAAACACCCATCCTGGCGGGAGGCAGCCCACCGGGTCTGCAGCGCAGCCCCAGCAAGCTCTCCAACCGCCCCCAAAGTTCACATGCATCCGCGGCTGGCGGGGCCAAGATGATCCGCGATACGCGCACTACCGACGAGAAGCAGGCATTACTAGGTCGTTACCTGAATAACGTCGAGGACCTGGTAGAGGACCTCAAAGAAACCGCGCCGTTCGGAGCAACGGTGTATTGAATGAATTTATCTGAGGCGATGACTGGACTTCCGCCCACGACAGAATGTGTTTGACGACCGCATTGATGTGGTTGACTTTGATTCTTTTCTTTTTTTTCCAGCCAATTTTCTTTTTCTTTCTTCTCTTCGTTTCTTCAGCCTTATTTTTCGATTCCCACGAGCTTTGTTTTCCGTCCGGTACGGCGTGATTATGTGGTCTAGCCTGATGCTTTTTCCCTCCTGGTTTCTTGCTTCGATGTTTGACTCTCCTCTTTTCCTGCCTTTTTTCCATTTTAGTTCTTTTTTTTTTTTTTTTTTTTCAGGTGATTTTCTTTTCACATCGGTTTCCTTGCCTCTCCAATTCTGGAATTGTGTCGACCTCCCCATAGGCTTCGTGCCTCGTTTTCCTTGTGTGTCCTTGATGGCGACATGATAGTGTATGATTCTTCTCTGTTCCTATTTCACTCAAATATCACGAAATTGAATACTCAATCCATGCACCCTATCGTAGAGTTTAGACTTTAGACCACTTTGTAAACAGGTCAAGCCGAAGCCATTATATTTGTATGACTCGAGTTGACTCATCTCGAAGATGACTCAACGCGGACTTTAATCTCGATGCTAGACCGATAAGGTGGAGAAGATCGGACCATTGACCTACATGTATCCACACTTCCTCTCCCGATTCAGATTTCGAGACAAATCGTGGACTCCGAAACCATTCCAGTCCTATCCCCGACCCTTTCAACAACATGACAAAGACTATTCAAGAACAGCTAGCCGAGCAGCCTCATACTGGTGATCCTCAACTCGTTCAATATGTCGGGACGGTGGAGGCGTATGATAAATGGGCGGAGGTATGTTCAGGAGCGAACCCTCGAAACAACTTTTCAAGCAGTGTAAATACTCAGCTTACTGACACTATGAATAGGTCTACGACACAGATGGAAATTTCCTTCAACGCCTCGACACCTTTGAGATGCGGGCTCTGCTTCCTCATTTCCTGGACAGAGTGACCGCGCGCTTCCCGACTCAACCGCAATCATCTCCACTGAAGCTAGTCGATTTGGGATGTGGCACTGGTAGAAATACCATACAGCTACTTGAAGCGCTGTCCGCGCGTCGACAGAGCAGCGAGGCTACTTCGTTCCAGGAGGTCGTGGGTCTTGATGCCTCACCGGGGATGCTCGAGGTAGCGGGAAGCGCAATTCAGGCTGCTGTGAGGGAGAAGAATCTCGCAGATACTGAGGTGTTGTTGGGAGTCATTGATCTTCTGCAAGGTGCATCATCAAAGGCGCAGCTACCTCCGTCACTGCAGGCGTCGGGTGCTGCGGGTCTCATTTCTACTCTCGTGCTAGAACACATTCCCGCAAAGGGGTTTTTCGAAGCAGCGTCAGCAATGATGCTACCTGGCGCCTATCTACTGGTAACCAACATGCACGCTGATATGGGTGCGATCAGCCAGGCGGGGTTCACGGATCCGCAGACTGGGGTCAAGATCCGACCCACCAGCTATTGTCACTCCGTTCCCGAAGTGCTAGCGGCGGCCGAGAAGGCCGGGTTCCAGGTGGAGAATCTTCTTAGCGAGGAAGGAGAAAATGGGGTTTTGGAAAGAGAAGTTGATCAGCAGTTAGGCGAGGCGTTAGGTGCACGGGCGAAGAAGTGGGTTGGAATCAGGGTCTGGTTTGGGATTTGTTTCAGCAAAAAGTAGTAGGAAATCTCTGCCTGACAATCAGTGGAGAATATGATTTCTATCCCTAGGGCGGGTAATTATACATTTAGAAAAACTGCAGGAGTCTGTCCCGGTGTTGTACAAGATTGGGGTTTTCTCGGAGTAGTTGTGTCAGTCTGTTCTGCTTCCACCCCATGCTCTCGTCCAAAATAAGATGTGTGTAGGCGAAGACGCTGGCGTCGAAGAGACCGGGCTTGGATCTGCCGAAGAAGTGCTCGTCCTCTCCGAGCAAGGCGGACAGAGCCTCGAAGGCGCTCTTCGCGTCTCCTTCCAGATCAGCGGCATCGATGTATTTTGATGTCTTAAGAAGCTCGTCGCGAGCTGCTTGTTGAAGTTGGATGCCCAGGGCTAAGCGAACGATAGTATTTGTTGTGGCTGGAATCACGTAGAGTCGGCGTGCGACGGCCTCAAAGTTTTCGCTGTCGAGATACAACATGTACAACTGAAAGCATGTTAGCAAGGGTGTTCCGGTGATCGCTCAAGGTCTATACAGGGAGAACATACCCAAGCATTGCGTAACCGGTGATCCAGCAGCGAAGCGTAGACTTCGAAGCGGAGGTTTAATTGTTGCTCCTCTTCGCAGTGGACTTGTTCAATGGCCCACTTCTGGAGCTTATGCGAGGGGATGGGACCGGGTGCGCCTGCGGGGAGAGCGGGAAGGAGAAAAGGCAAGGCGCCGGTGGGCGATGCATGGTTGTTGGAGGGGGTAACCTCAAAGTCGATTCCGACGAATTTCAGGTAGGCCTGCGCGAGATCAGTATAACTGCTCCGTGGACATGCTGGACAGGTCTCCTACCTGCCACTTGAGACATTGTGGGTTGAATGAAGGGCGGCCGTGGCGCGCGCTCTTCGCGTCACTAAAGACATATAACTGGTTGTCTTGTCGCCGGGAGGGAGACCGCTGCGGGAGGTCGTTGGGGGGATACGTGGTCAACGGAAAGCGGTCAAAGAGACGTTTGATGGGAGCTGGAACTGTAAAGAAATCGTGTACAGCATTGGGACCAGCGGAGCTGGTGCTTTCCGGCTGAGGACCCTCACTGCCTTTGGGCGGCATCGCGACTTTATGCAGAAGGCTCGGAGCAACAAGGGCCTCGGCCACTAAACCGTGACGATTAATAGGGACGGATAAACCTACAAGGCCGAGACCCATCGCCCCCACTAAATGACACATGATCACGTGCATCCGGAGGTACTCAGGCTCCGATCGCCCGCTTATACTTGAACCACTCACTTCCAATGGGTCAATGGTTGCGTAACCGCGATTAGGTAAACCCTCCCCGCATCGTTTTTTCCTCTCATCTTTTCTATGTTGTACCTGGAACTCTCGGAATTCGTCCCCTTACTTCGCCCTCCTGTCGTCACCTCGCCGATGCTCACGGCTTATCCCACTAGGTCCGGTCGGTTTCGGTGAACCTTCTCAAACCCCAACTCTTAGTTCCGGTCGACCCCGCTTCCAATCTCGACCTTTCGGGTCACGAAAAGGACGACATCTCTACAGAGAATTATCCCCAGGAATATTGCAAGTAATCGGCTTTTCATTCGAATTACGGCCCCGCGCCACCTGCGCTGGCGGACGGCGTTTGCGACACTGAGTTCTCGGTCGTCATCATTCTCATTCGACGACCATTGCGGCTCTCGATCACATCACCCACATCTTCCGGCTGCGGTAATGCCTCTCGACGAAGAAGGTGCGAAGTGGTCTTGGTATGATTATCTATATAAACAGTCAGTTGCGCATGCGCTAACATTCTTTCTATAGCGAACCATGCATTCGCGGCCACCGATCTTCAAAATGTCAACACTTCGATAGACTGATGATGAAAGTACCCAAGGCTGGACGCCCCCTAGCCAAATGTCCCCATCCAAAGGGGACTTGCAGTTGCCAGAAGACATTCGCCTTCATGGTCCGAATCCCAAAAGGTGAGCAGCCCATAACGTTTCCTGCCGGACTCCACTAATGTATGCCCAGGCTCGACATGTTTATGCCGACCGCTATACAAAGTCCCTGCCAGTACAGATGATTCATCCCAGTCTACTCCAGCGCCTGTACCCTCGGCCTCATCATCTGCCTCGGCCAAAGTTCAGAAATCGGGAAGACGACAGAGCCATCTTCAAGCCGCACCAGGAAACCTTGCGAAGGCGCTGGAATCTGTGCCCGACAATCTCAAACTTGAGGATGGTGTGGCCAATAATGCGGCAACCGCTCCTCATCACTCCGAACAGAATGGCTCTCTCTCGGGTATAAACTCGTCCAACGGCTTCCCACCTGCACCCGTATCTGACGGAGATACCCCGAATGGATCTGGCTGTTGCTCCAAGAAACCCCAGGTCCCACCGGTGGCTTCTAACAGCGGAGGTTCTTGCTGTTCTGGAAAGTCTAATGCGCCATCAGCGTCCAATACTCTCTTCACTGGGAACGGGTACAAGACGAGCCCGCCTCCTGACTGGAACGACATGTCATTTATGAATTTCGCTACGCCCCAGATACCCGCTTGGCAAAATCCGATGCCCTCTACCCAGACCCAATTCATGCAATCTTTGGGGATGCATAGCGCTCAGTCCCAGCCACTCTACATGAACGGTTATGCTCCTCATGTTACTTCAGCACCATCGTACTCGAACACGATGAGTGGGCTTGGGACAACACAAACGGCCGTAGCTCAATTCGCTGCGAATCACCCCCAGAAGTCCGCCTACACCCATTCTCATACCCATCATGATGCGGAATCTTGTCATGACTGCAAATGCGGAGACGATTGTCAATGCCTAGGCTGCGCGGCCCATCCATTCAACAACACCACTCGCCAGCATGTCCAGGAGATGGGCGTCATGATGACCTTTGATGGTGATGAGCATACACCTGAAACCATCACCAACGCCTACCAGCCCTCTCCCTTCCATAGCACTACTCCATCGACTCCGATGAACTTTGGCTTCATGCAGCACAATCCCCCCATGGAAAACACTGGTCAGCAGAACAACTTTGACCCATACTCAGACCCCAACTCCACCATGTCTTCTGGATACTCCTCTCCTCTCCGCGCCAGCCACAACTTGAACCAGCAGTTGATGCATCCATCTGAATACTACACTTTGGAGTACCCGGTGGGAATTCCCTCAGCTTGTTCGGATGTGACTGGTAGCTGTCAATGTGGCAACGACTGCAGTTGCGTCGGTTGCCTTACACACAGCGGCCATAATGGCGTGCCTCTCGATGCACCTATTCCAGAACCCTCTATTGCTACCACGACAGAACAGCACTCTTCATCACATCGCCATACCCCGGTGACATCTGTCAGCCATAACTCGCATATCACTGTGCTGGACAATGTCTCTGTGCCGTGTCTGAGCCCACGCACACTTGAGACATCGATGATATGAGTCTAACACGATGACCAACTTCTCTTCTGCCCCCCCCCCCCCCCCCCTTTTCCCAACCTTTTTAGTTACACGATTTATGATGTACAATGATACCCTTAGATATCTCTGCTCTAGAAAGCCGGCTGCAATGCACGCTTGCTATGTGGAACGAATTCGTTCAAATCGCTTGTTTAATGTCCTTATTACTACACCCTCTGATTATCTTTTTTCAGACACATACAATCCCTTTGAAAGGCTTCATCTCATAGGGTTGATTTCCTTCCGCTTCTTCAAGCCCTGTGCCCCATCACATGATACTTGCGAGATAGTCACATAGTAAAGTACCGTAAATGAAATGTCCCTACTAAGAATACCTTTCATCAGAGCAAAGCAGCAAACGCATGAACTTGGTAAGTATGGTTGTGGGTCTAGAGTGGATTCTACCGCGGTTTCGGAAAGCAGCGCTGCTACATTACATAATCTTGTCGACTCTATTCCAACCTCTCCTTTTTTGCCTGCGGTAAACTTGTTATCGCCAGGAATTGAATACCGCTTCAACTGCTTCGCGAGCTCTCCAGTTGGGAAGGAAGCGCTTTGAAATTTCTGGCAAAGTGCTCCGAGCTCGAATTCGATGGGAATGGCCGCTCGTCCTTGACGGGTTATTTCCACACATGAGGCGGCGCACATCTCACGGCAATAGTGCTGGCGCGAAAGGTATTACCCTCTTTTCATAGAAACCTGCCTGTTTCTTTCTTTCTTTGGAGAAATCGAGTATCTCATCTGAAGCTACACGATTGATGCGCATGTACGACATGCCCGAACTCTTTTCAACGGGCGAGGCACCAATGTCTCAGGACATTCGAGCCCATTATGTCCGCACGCAGGAATATACGTCGACGCCAAAGTATCCTCCCGGGTCCGCGATCGGCTCTGCGATGGGGTATTTTGGCCACGAAAACTATGAAGAGGACAATGATACTGTCGTCGTTGACAATAAGATCTTCAACTCAGCCACACATCAGTTTTGCGAGGGCGACTTCATTTGCCCTAACTTCTTCAATCTTGCAAATCTAGACGGCTTTACGCGTCGCTTCAAATGTAACCAATGGTCTTACGAGATGCGCCGCCAAGCACAGCCGATCTTTCCATTTCTATCCTTAGGCCCTTCATCTTGCCTCAGAGACCGCGAGTTTCTTTGTTCTCAGGAATTCACTCTTTTTCTTGCTATCCGCAACAGCCAGTCTGCTCAAGCTCGTCTGGTGTCCGGAAACAAGGCTGCTGCAGAACTTGGCGTGCAAGCTGACACTATTGATGTCCTCGACAACCAAGAGCTGATATCCGCTTTCCCCCGCGCCATTCGTCGCATCAATGATCATCTCGCGGGTGTGGATACCGATGCCTCTGGAAAGACGATAGAGTCTCAGACTGGCCAACCACCTACCAAGAGAAAGGTCTTCGTCTTTTGCGAATCCGGCAACGAGCGATCTGCCGCGGTGGTCATCGCCTATATTATGGCGATGCTCAACATGGATTCAGGACAAGCCCTTCACTTGACTCAGCAGCACCGGTTTTGTGTCTCGATCGAGGATCCACTGAAGCGCATTCTCTTTGCGTTTGAGTCTATTCTCTCGGCGAAGCGTGACGTTGAGCGCGCTAGGCGCTTAAATACCCAGACTGGAGCGGCAACACTTGCTCCTCCACCAGTGCCCCCTGTTCTGCTCTCCAAAAAACGGAGTTTTGCGGACCGTTACGATGATGATATCGATATGGCCGATGGTGATATGGAAGTCGATAGAGATGGGGACTTCTTCTCTGAGCGTAAACCCATTGCTCCCTTCCAGGACCGCGTGGTTTAGAAACGAAAAGAAATTAGGGACGCATTATGGCTTGGCTTCCTGACTTCATCTGAGTCTAAATTACCCATTGACCCTTCGATCTTTGCTTCCAACATCCGTTTCCCGGAAATATCCTGTCAATGCTGCTAGTTGCTATATAGATATTGCTCTTTGATATTTAGCCTTCTACACACTTCAAGAAATTTCCCGTACGTTTGAGGAGTATCATGACATCTACGTAAAGCTGGAACAAGAATACACTATAAGTGTTTCTCTAGGGTCTCTGAACAAGATACCTTGAGGGAGTCAGATGATGTCAAATGAGAAGATTAAGTAAAAATGACTAGGCAGCGGCCGAGAAGGTCCGAGAGGACATTTTGTTTAGCTTTTGCAATATCTTCCTCATCAACTCTCACTTCAGCCAGTCCCCCACCGTCTCCCCTATCGACACTCTCTTCCAAGCTTCTTCATCCCAACCTCACACTTTTCCATATGGTTTTCTGATTCCTCATCCATGGGACTAGTTGCCATGGATGACACGGATGGGTACGACGCGAACATGGACCCGGCGTTCATGACAAGTGAGGATGAACTTGATGCTGGACAAGCCAAGCTCAAATCCTGGGAGAGTACCGATCAAATTGTAAGCTCAATACACTCCTCATCAACAAGCGCTATTGAAGAGAATCTTGCTGACAACAAGGTCATGGACATTTAGGCTCGTCCTGGCTCCCTTGTTTTCGGTGACCTGAAACCTTCTATCCAGATTGAAATCGTTCACAACTTACGAGAGCAGTTGGACGGTGCCATCGATGCTGCATATATGAAGCTGAAAATTACTCAGGAAGAGAATATCAATCTAATACTGTACAACGAACTGTACAACCACAGCCTTGAGGCAGAAAATATCACGGTTCTGCAGTACAGGAAGAGGCAGAGAGCAGCCTTGAAGAAGCTTGATCAAGGTGCAGCCAAACATCTTGTTCAGGAAGACTTGTCCAATATCTTCAAGACCACTTGTCGGCAGCTGTCCTACAAAAGGCTCAACCTCGGCGCAGAAGATATCATGCATGCCAAAGCATCAGATGTCCTGCTGTCATACATGTTTTTAGATCGCCTCGATCTTCCCCGAAGTCTCGCTGGAACCTGGTACAATGGCATTGAAACCCGCCTCGATGGTCACTACGGATATCCCACCCCTGAGTCTGAATCTTGGGACTGGGCTGAAAACTTGTCCAAGCGCCAAAGCGACCTGGGAAGATTTGGCGTAACGCTGCCTGCATCCTCACAGGAAGAGCCAAGATATCCGTTTGTGGTGAAGGGGTCTGGTACCAAGAGCCCAGTCAAACAGGTAGCCACGTTTACCGACAAAGGCAAAGGGATTGGGAGCACCTCCAATGCGGAGATCCCCTTCTGGCATATCCATGGCCCCCCTACGAATGTGACGGACTCCGAGGCTCGTTACCTGTGGAAACTGACTCAATTTGAAATCGAACTGCTTCAAAAGGAGAAGGCATTGTTTGAAGCTGAGGTGAAGGGGACCAAGAACCAAGCCGAAGACCCTCATTATGGTGACTGTGATAACCCCGAAGACCCTTGGCACTTCCGCTGTAGATGAGGACGACGATGTTCCTGCATGATCGATGATCTATTCTTCAACCATCTATGCCTTGTTTTATGCACATGCCACACCATACACGATTTTGATGATTGTCTTGAGATATAGCAACTCGCAACTCCATCTGGGCACCTCTTCCCTGCAAAATGAATGCCCCAAACAAGAATGTATTCTAATCAATTTTGATTCGAAAGAGGCCTGGATAAAGCGATTCTGGTTTGAAATATTTGGAATTTTAGTGACTCTCACAGATAGCATGGAATACCATTTCAATGTATAAGTGTGCATGTGAAGTAGAAGAGCAAGTTGCAAGTAGAAAGGCGTCTAATATAAAAGTGGCCCGTGCACCGACGCGAAAATCCGCGTCTTAAACACGTGCCGTGCATCCTATGCGTTCCATCCTGTGGACAGTCTACAGCAGAGTCAACTCGTTCGCCTTATGAGGCTCGGGAATATTGACCACAGAATAACTGTGCAGAATTGGTCGGTTTTTTTGCATAGCTAAACCTTGATTTGGTTCCAAGCCTCATCCCTGGGAATGACGTCTGCGCTATTCGGACCCTGATCGATCGCACCTTCTTCTGTCATTCATTTCGCAAACCCCACCAGGCACGATGTCTGCCATAAACTCACCGATCACCTCGACTGACTCACGGGCTGACACCCTGCAGCCGGAGTCAACCGTGCCGTCTTCGCCTATGACCGATCTCACTCTTCAAGACACCAGACTTCCTTTGGAAGAGACGAACGGCGAAGATGAAGAGAATAAAAACAACGGCGGGAATGAGCCGTCAGAGTCTGTTGATGATATCGAAGGAATGGATACAAAGTCAAAGGCCCTGATGCATTTGTTGAAGACCAGCTCGGTAAGTTGCAGCCAGTGTCTGAATGTTTGCTTGCAAGAATTCTCTAATTCTAGTCTTCCTGCAGGTGTTTGTCGCTATTATGTCCGAGAAAATGCAGAAGCAGCAGGAAGAGGCTCGTCAGCAAGCAGCCAAAAAGAATCAGCTTCCCGCAGAATCAAAGGCCAAGCCTAATGCCGCAGCCGCTACTCGTCGCCAGACTCGAACTCAGGCCGCACAAGACTCCACTGCCGAGGATAAGTCTACTGGCAATGAGTCTACAACCAGCAGGAGGAGAGGCCGACCGAGGAAGAGTGCTGGGAAGGGCAACACCATCTCGAGCTACTTTCAGAGGGCCGACGTCGACGTGACCGAAGACAAACCCACTGTGCAAGAGGCTTTGGAACAGGCCGCGGACGAGTTCGAGGCAAACCCGACCGTCCTCGGCGAACAAGAGCTTGTGGCAACTCAGCAGCCGACATTGGTGACAGGCGGTCGTATGCGAAAGTACCAGCTGGAGGGTCTTGAGTGGCTCAAAACACTTTGGATGAATGGCCTGTGTGGTATTCTTGCCGATGAGATGGGTCTTGGCAAAACGATCCAGTCCATTTCGATGATTGCTTTCTTGAAAGAAAATAACGTCTCGGGGCCATTCCTGATTGCGGCACCCCTCAGCACTCTGAGCAACTGGGTCAACGAGTTCAAGAGATGGACTCCAGATATTAATGCGGTTCTGTATCACGGATCCAAAGACGAGCGCGCAGCGATCCGCAACAAACATTTGAAACTACGTGACCAGATGAAGATGGATTTCCCCATCGTTTGTACATCTTATGACATCTGTATCAATGACCGAAAGTTTTTGGCTCAGTATCAGTGGCGATACATCATTGTGGTATGTGCTCTTATCGTTACTTTCAGCTCGTCTTATGCTAACCAAGTCTGTAGGACGAAGGACACCGCCTCAAGAATATGAATTGCCGTCTGATTAAAGAATTGATGTCCTACAACTCGGCCAACCGACTCTTGATCACCGGCACTCCGCTCCAGAACAATATTTCTGAGTTGTGGTCATTGCTGCATTTCCTCCTTCCGGATGTCTTCAACGATTTAAACAGTTTTGAGAATTGGTTCGATTTTTCCTCTGTTCTCGACGACAATGGACAGGCCGAGCTCATTGAACGACGGAAGCGAAACTTGGTCTCTACAATGCACTCAATTCTCAAGCCCTTCCTTCTTCGCCGCGTGAAGACAGATGTGGAGGACTCTCTGCCAAAGAAGCGAGAATACATTCTGTATGCTCCGATGACCCCGGAGCAGAAGGAGCTTTATCGAGAGATCATCAGTGGAACCGGCCGTCAGTATCTCGAAGGAAAGGCGTTGGAGCGTCTGACGGCCAAGAGTCAAAGTGCCTCACGCTCCTCGAGTCGGAAACGTCGCCGCGAAAGTGACGAGCCGGATTCTTCCAATAAGAGTCACAAGTCGAGTGAGACTTCTACTCCGACCAGAGAGACCAGTGCTCGTAGTAGCCCGGCCCGCCGGCGCCGAGGTGTGAAAACTTACAAGGAGGCCTCCGATCACGAGTTTGACGCCAAGCTGCGGAGACTTGAGCGCGGAATTGAAGATCAGGAGGAGACAACCGAGCCTAGCGAAAATGAGCTCGAGGAAATTGAGCGTGCCAAGAACCTAAAGCTTGCCAGTACGTTACGGCTTAACCTATCACTACGAACGCCATGTCGCTAACACATTTAAACAGAGAAGGAAATCAGCCAGAAGAAGATGCAAAACCCGGTCATGCAAGCCCGTCTAGCGTGCAACTCTCCCCACAACTTCTACTGGCCATGGACAGACGTATCATCTGCCGTGGATGAGTCTCTTGTATCAGCATCTGGCAAAATGCTTCTTCTCGACCGACTGATACCCTGCCTCCTCAAAAAGGGACACAAGATCCTCATCTTCTCCCAGTTTAAAACCCAGCTCGACATCCTCGAAGAATGGGCCACCGGTTTGCGTGGTTGGAACTGCTGTCGCATTGACGGAGCCATCGCCCAAGCTGATCGCCAGGAGCAGATCGAAGCCTTCAACAAGGACAAGCAGCACAAGATTTTCCTCCTCAGTACTCGTGCCGGTGGCCAGGGAATCAACCTCACCGCGGCAGATACCGTTATTCTGTTTGATTCCGATTGGAACCCGCAGCAGGATCTGCAGGCCCAAGACCGTGCTCATCGTATTGGTCAAACCAAGCCGGTTATCGTCTACCGATTGGCTACCAAGGGTACTGTTGAGCAGACTCTCTTGGAAAAAGCAGATTCCAAGCGCCGTCTCGAGCGTCTGGTTATCCAGAAAGGAAAGTTCCGTTCCCTACTGGACTCCAGTGCCACCGCTCAAGACATGGAGGAGCTGCGGAGGGCTCTTGGCGAAGACGAGTTCGAGCGCTTTGAAACCGGTGCCGACCCCGAGTCTATTTTGTCTGATCATGATCTTGATATCTTGACAGATCGCAGCGAAGAGGCTTATGTCCGTGCCGAGAAGGGTCTCGAGCAGAGCGGTCCTGCTTTCGTTGCCGTCGAGTCCAAGCGTGATGGTGGTGAATCCCTGATGGCCTGAGCTCTAATCTTTCTGTTTGCAAGCATATTTTATGGGAATGTCCGGCGTTGCTGCTGTATTAATATTTGTGATCTGGCGTTGACCACCGACCTTGGGGTGTTTAGATCATTTCATGGGAGATCTAGATGTTCTGGATGAATTTGCGTGCTCTCGGCTCTTTGGGCATCGAGCAGTTTAGATACCTGCATTACGTGGGTGTTAATTTGCTAGAACTGCATACTAGTCAATGCAAAAATAGGATTCCATTATGCGCCTGCGAGCTCCGTGCCAGGGACATGGCTGTACAAACGGACACAGGATAGATCCGACAATTAATCAACATCCGCGCTCACCGTCGAGCTCGCTCGTCTTCGATCTCCGAGCGCAAGTCCGCAAGAACACCCTTGCGCTGGGCTAGATGATTCTTCAAGCCCTCAACTTGATCGCCAACGGTCTTAACGTCCTCCCTCGCACGCTCCAGGTCCTGTCCATCCTTCGAGCGGCCCACACCCTCTCGCAATTCACGAAGCTCCCGCTCCTTATATTCCAACAACTGCAGCGTCTCCTTCTTAATGAGAACCCAATTAGGACGACCATCGTTGCGAGGACCATCACGCCGGTTCTCCGAAGCGTCTCTTGCAGAATGAAGCTTCGTCTCAATCTCCGCCAGCTCCCGACGCAGACGGACCTTTTCCCATTCTTCATCCTGGATTGTCTCGCCGAAATCGGTTCCCTTGGGCTGGTACGAGCCTTTGCCGCCAACCCCGAGGCGGCTAAGATATGTGTCGCCGAACTTGGCCTTGCGGCCCGTTCGTGTCTCTTGGTTTCCGTCCGCACCGTAGCGCTGTGCGGGAGCGTTATCAATTTGGTAGTCGATCTGGTTACTCTCGAATGAGGAACGCAGCGATGCGGGGATGGTGCGCGGAATGCGGAAGCCTTCATGGCGGTAATTGAGAATATGCAGGAATGCTAGGGTAGCATCTTTGTTGATGGCCTGGCCGGCGGAGGGGTTGACCAGGTTCCATGCGGAGCGGATGTCGGTGTCGGGGACGTCGAGGGATTCGTAGAGGGGTTGTAGGGATTGGACTGGAGCTTGAAGGTTAGCTGCTTGCTTCGGGATCACGGAAATTCGTTGGGCGAGGCGACTGACAGGTAATTTGGCCACGGTGGTCACGGCTAGAGCTGTAGATTTCTTCGTACTTGGACTTATCGGCGGGCTTCATATACCAATCAAAGCCGTCCTTCAGCCCGAGGGTATCGTCCTCATCTTCTATCCGCTCGAATTTCTCCGAACCACCGGTCAACGCGCGCGTCGCGTGAACGAGATGTGACTTTGACTCTGGAACCAGCCAGTCTGGCAAGACGGATGGGACGTCTTGTAGTTCCTGTGTTCCGCAACGTCAGGCCCTGATCTTGGATCGTTCCAATATTTGGAGGGGTATACATACGCCATTGACGAGATCGAATACTAGGCGCATGGCGACGCAGAACTCTTCGAAATCAAGCTCACCATCGCCATCAACATCCGCAATGTCCCAGACCTTCTCGAGTTGATCATCGCGGAGTCGACTATTGCGCAGCACGGAGGCGGCTTGGGAGCTGTTCAGGTACTGCTGGCCGTTTGCTAGCGAGGCGAAGATTTCCCAGTAGCGCTCGATCTCCCATTGCTCGATCTTTTTGGCGGACATGGTGGGATTGGGGGGTTGTGATGAAGGTGGAGAGGTTGGAGAGTTGGGGCGAGGTCAGATTTACCCGCTGTCCGCTTTCAGGGGACCTGAGGTCATCGTTGTTTACCCCAATTTGTATACTTCATATTATTACAAGGCCAGTCTATTTTTTTAAACACAAATATCTATTGAATATGGTTCTGCCAACATATGAGGCTATGGTACATCAACTGTTGGTTGAGTGAAGTTGTAGTAGGATACATTCTATCAGCTTTCTTCTCCAAGACCACGATATCTTATAAGTTCTTCTTTTCGTCTGAAGAATTCGCTTCCTTTTCTTTCTCTTTTTGAGCCTGGAGCTGCTCACTGATTTGAACGATGGCGCGCTCAGCCTCCAATGCCAGCTCAGGAGCATCCAGTATTGTGGCAAGCTTCTTGGCGTCGGACATCTTTAAGAGCACACGGTCCTCGCTCTGTTCAAACATATTGACCATTTCTGAAGCTGGGGTATCAATGGGGGCATTGTCAAGTGTGCGAGATGCCCTTTTGGCATATAGTTGCTCTAAAGCCGGCAGGGAAGTAGGCTTCAGAAGATCCTTCTCTACCAGAAACTCGAGGTGTCGCGAGCCATTCAAAGCTGGCAATTGATCATTAGCACCTCAAGCTAGTCCCATGAATGAATATTGACTAACCTCGCCAATGCGACCAGCCTCGATAGACCAGGTAGAAAAATGGAATGTTAGGGACACTGCAGAATGCTCGTCAGTAAATGAATCTGCAAAGGGCTCAACAATGCCGCAAGAGCATACATTGGGATTAGACCCAGAGGTGCTGTGATGGGCGCAAACCCGAAACTCCACAGCATCTTCTTTCGATGGAATTCTTGTCGGTCTGTAGCAATAGCGCGCAATATGGTCGGAATCTTCTCCAGTCGCACGGAATTTCCTGGGAAGAGCACCTCAATCTTCTTCTTGCCATGATCTTCATCGATCCGCTGCTGCGAAGCGAGCGACGGTATACTCTTGAGACCCCATTCTTCAAAGGGAATCCGCTGCTGGACTCGATTACCCCATGTCACCAGGTGCTTCTTCCAGCCCGATTCGGCTTCTTCCCAGCCCGCCCAGGTCTGAGCCGCCTTGCTTGTAGCTCGGTCGAGTAGTGATAGCTCTTTCGGGATGTCTTTTCGGAGAGGTCGGGCGTAGATTAACGCCCGTCGAGTCGAGATGGGGATCAGGAAGAGGCGCATCGCCGCGGGGTCAGGTTGGAACGTGTTTGAAAAGACTGACTATCGCAGAGGATACGAGATGAAATGTAAGATGCGCAGCATGGAGCCCGGAGCCCAAAGTACCGAGTGTTGTGGGGTTTATCGAAAGGGAGGCACAGGATGGAACACGGGCAGAGATGGTAAGCAGGGGGAGACGTCATTCCGCGCCTGGGCGAACCTCGTTTTGGGCCGGAGATAACCTTGGACCCATCATCTCTTCTCTCCACTTTCTGCTTTTGACCCGTCAGTTTCGGGTTTCCTTGCTTCGTGCTTGGAATTGGGCTCTTGTCTGGCCTCAACCCTTCAAGATCTTCGTCCCCAGGTGATGCGCATTTCGAATTGACTCCTCCAGCCAGCGCTCACTACCCTTGCTTGCCATGGATGCGACGAACAGCTTTCAGCCCGACAGCGGTACAGGGCGAATTTTCAACGAAACCTTGTCTGAAAAGGTGCCCTCGGGCTTTGAATCATCGACTCTACATTCAAACCATTTGACTGTTGACACGCAAGCCGGCGCCCTCCGCAACGCACATGCCGATTCACCAGCCACAGCACCACGAACACCAGATCGCCAGCCACACGCAGAGCCTGCCAAATCGCAGCACTTTACTCTGAGAACGCTGCCCCGTATGTGAAAAGCTCTTTTGCCGGGGGCTCATACTTTGCTGACACAATCTATAGCTTGGATTCGATCGGTTGAAGCGGCTGCAGACGACGGAGAAGAAGCTCAAGCTAGCGACCGCCTATTACCCTCCGAACCAAACGATGCACGTGTGGCTCAACATAATTATGCTCCTCATATAACCTCCCGGCAAGAATATTCTCTCTGGGGAGAGCGGGCTCTTTTCGATGGAAGCCGGACACCTTCGCAGGCCCGTGAATCCCGCTGGAAGACATTTTCGCGCACTATCCAGTATCCCCGAGGATCTGAAGGGGAGATCAAAGAGGTTACGCCAGAATGGATGAACGACAACCTTGGAGATTACTCGGGGCTATGGCGAGGCAACCTTCTTGAAGGAGATAGTCCGGAGTACCCATTACACAATCACGGACGCCGAGAAATCTGGTTCAAACGCTTCCACAGCCAGTTGCTTAGAAGCCCCATTGTGCCGTTGATTCTGCGCATGACAGTTTGGAGCTTCTCACTCTCGGCCCTGGCTCTAGGTGGATCAATTCAGCATATGGCTAGCAAGGGGGATCGCAGTGAAGGTCCGTCCGCGCTTATGGCAATCATTGTCGACGCCGTAGCCCTGGTCTACCTCCTCTACATCACATTCGATGAGTATACGTCGAAGCCACTAGGCCTACGATCTCCGTCAGCTAAAGCTCGGCTGATTCTGCTCGACTTGTTCTTCATTGTCTTCGACTCCGCCAATCTTAGTCTGGCCTTCGATTCTTTATCGAATGTGACGGGCTCCTGTACCGAGGCAGATATCAACTCCAAAATCAATCCTCAAAATAACGCCATCTGTGGGCGACAAAAGGCCCTCGCGTCTGTTCTCTTGATTGCTCTCCTCGGCTGGCTCATGACATTTGCGCTCAGTGTTCTACGGTATGTCACTGCATAAAATAGTATAATAATGGACCTGACTAATATCATTACAGACTTGTCGAGAGAGTGCAGCGGTGATATCAATGGGTTGCTTCCTTCTCGGAATACTAATTCCTTTCGGTTCGCAAACTTGTACTCTCCTTTTTGCCGAGTCATATGTGGGTTTATAGACAATTTTCTACACATGCAGAGCAGGGCCATCTTCTCCATACAGAGGGTCTTGGTGGAACCACTCTAATTTCTGAATGCCCTGCACTTTTGCTTCTTCGCCTGGCCGTCCATAACACATGTCCCACTCTTTCTGCGGAGGGTATGACCCAACCATTTTGAACGGCACATCTCCCTCGTCTTCCAAAAGGCGGTGCCCCACCCCAGCAGGCACGATGATCAAGTCACCGCGCTGAACCGTCGGCTCGAACCGCTCGGGGTTCTCTTCACCTCCGAAGCACAGGCGTGCGCGTCCTGCAACGACACCTAGAACCTCGTGTGTGGTGGAATGGAAATGGGTCTCCCTATACATGGTAAAAGTCCATTGAGGGATGACTTCCCCAATCGATTCCAGGCGGCGCGTGAGCTCCGCGGCTGTGGCGTCGAAGGCGCCATGGTATATCATGAGGGGTTTTGATCGGATTGAAGTGTTTGGAATCAGATGCCACGAGGGAATCTGACGACAAGTCACTTGGATATCATCTGCGGAATTGAAGGCCATGGTTGTTGAGAGCATGCTGGGAGTTTACAGAGTGATTCGTACGACAACACACGTAATGACGTCATTTTGGATCTAGATGCTTCTCAAGGTTTGGTGCACATCGGTGTACACCACACACACCCCCTATACTTGACTGAAAACGATCTTCCATCAGTAGCAACTTCTTGAAGCGGTATTTACCTTGGAGCTCTTTTCTGCAGACATGCTAGGTATTCCCTAGATGATGTTGTGGGAAGGTTCATGAAGTATTGTGAAACTAGCGGATGACCATTTTGGAACATATTTTTTCAGCCATATAGATGTGATTAAATGGATAGAGATTAAGAGCTAGCTCAAATATGAGCAAAAATCAAATGCGAAGAAAACAATCCAAACAGGCTTGGAAGTTAACTATGTATAATCACGAGAAACTTTGAACAAAAAACGCGGCATTCTCGACAAGTCGGATACCCTCACCGCTTTCTGCAATCGGCCATCCCCACGCTCGCCCTTCTCTCAGCCTCATCTTGCCGCCACACCTGCCTGATCTCTACACTCTCGCTTCTCCTCTTCCGGGCATCGTCTTCTCGTCTCTGTTTCTTTCCGGGGTGTTCCTTTGCCCACCGAGACACGGGTATCTCACTGCCTATCTCTGGGCGTGACTTGTGGCGCACTTATCTCCGGCCTAGGAGAATCGCGGAAGTACGTGACCTTTGGTAATGACGAGGATGGCCCTCTCCCTTCGATGAATCTCGCTGACTGTCGGCTTTCTCTAGCTAGAAATCTCACGCCTTCCATTTTCCGCCTTACTTCGTCTTCGCCCCTTGACATCATGCCGCCTGCGGTCCCACAGACTCCTCACAAGGATGACCTGACAGAAACGTGAGTTATTGGATGGGTAAATACTGGGCAGTTGGACTGACGCCGGCGCAGATGGTCGTTCTTGGAGTCGGGTATTGATAGCGTCATGCTGAAGCTTGACGAGGGAGTTGACATGAAGACTGTGAGTGACAAATGGCGGCAGCTGCACCTGAAGCACGCTTTTTCTCCAAAATACGCCAGAAACTGACGTCTGCTCTGTTTTTAGTATATGGCTCTTTACACGTTTGTTTGACCTCCGATTATGTAACGGTCATCCGCTTATAGCTCATCCATAGGGCCGTCCACAACTTCTGCACGTCACAAAAGGCCGTCGCCAGCAACCAAGGCCTGCAAGCTCACCGCGGAGGTTCGTCTCTCTCTGCGTCCCCTACTGGAACCCCCTTTTCAACCCCAAGTGAAAGCATTTTCACCGAGCAGAATGGCAAACTAATCAGAGATCAAATATCATCAGCGCACCTACTTGGCGAGGAACTCTACAAATTACTGGGCGAATACCTCTCACGTCACCTGAGTGCGGTACACAGGGAATCCCAGGGTCACACCGATGAAGCTCTACTAGCATTCTACATTCGCGAGTGGACCCGTTACACCACCGCCGCCAAATACGTGAACCATCTGTTCAGTTATCTCAATCGTCACTGGGTTAAACGCGAGATTGACGAGGGCAAGAAGAACGTGTATGATGTCTACACTCTCCACCTGGTAAAGTGGAAGGACGACTTCTTCGAGAACGTCCATGGCAAGGTGATGGACGCCGTGCTGAACTTGGTTGAAAAGCAACGAAATGGTGAAACTATCGAGCAGTCTCAAATCAAGAGCATCGTTGATTCTTTTGTATCTTTGGGCTTGGACGAAAACGATAGCAAGAAGTCGACATTGGAGGTTTACCGCCAGTACTTCCAGCGGCCGTTCATTGTCGCGACCAAGACATACTACGAAAACGAGTCCCGGCAGTTTGTGGCAGAGAACAGTGTGGTGGAATACATGAAGAAGGCAGAGGCTCGACTCGATGAGGAGAAGGCTCGTGTGGGTCTGTATCTTCATCCGGATGTCACCAAAAGCCTCACGGATACTTGCTTGGATGTTCTTGTCACGGCTCACTCCACCCTGCTTCGCGATGAGTTCCAAGTCTTATTGGACAATGAGCGTCAGGAGGACCTTGCGCGCATGTACCGACTTCTGTCGCGCATCAAGGAAGGGCTAGATCCATTGCGTACCACTTTTGAGAACCATGTGAGGAGGGCCGGCTTGGCTGCCGTTGAGAAAGTTGCATCAGAAGGCGAAAACTTCGAGCCCAAGCTGTACGTCGATGCCTTACTCCAGGTCCACACCCGGTACCAGAACCTTGTCGACGATGCTTTCAATGGCGAGTCTGAGTTTGTGCGTTCTCTCGACAATGCCTGTCGCGAGTTTGTCAACCGCAACCGCATCTGCAAGACGACCACGACCAAGTCCCCTGAGCTTCTGGCCAAGTATACCGATTCCTTGCTCAAAAAGGGCTCTAAAGCTGCTGAAGAGTCCGAACTCGAGGAGATGCTGGTGCAGATCATGACTGTCTTCAAGTACATTGAGGACAAGGACGTCTTCCAAAAGTTCTACTCAAAGATGCTTGCGAAGCGACTGGTGCATGTCAGTTCAGTGTCTGATGATGCGGAGACTTCTATGATCAGCAAGCTGAAGGAGGCTTGCGGTTTCGAATACACCAATAAATTGCAGCGCATGTTCCAGGATATTCAGATCTCAAAGGACCTTAACGCCAACTACAAGGACTACCAAGATAAGGTCCTGGATGATGATGACCGGAAGAGAATGGTCGATGCACACTTCCAGATCCTGGGCACTGGAATGTGGCCCCTCAACCCACCAACCACAAATTTCACCGCGCCGCCAGAGATTAACAAAACCGCCGAACGCTTTCAGAAGTTCTACTTTGACAAGCACAGTGGCCGTAAGCTAACGTGGCTGTGGCAGCTGTGTAAGGGTGAAGTGAAGGCAAACTACATTAAAAACACCAAGGTGCCATATACATTCCAAGTGTCGACTTTCCAGATGGGCATCTTGCTTCTGTTCAATGAGACCGACACACTGGGGTATTCTGATATCCAGAAGGCCACCAACCTTGCTTCTGAAATCCTAGACCCCAATCTTGCCATCCTCTTGAAGGCGAAGGTGCTGCTGCCAAACCCTGAGGGCGGCAAGCCTGAGCCATCCACCTCATTCGGCTTGAACTACAACTTCAAGAACAAGAAGGTCAAGGTCAACCTCAATATTCAGATCAAGTCCGAGCAGAAGGTAGAATCGGACGATACACACAAAACGATAGAAGAGGACCGGAAGCTGTTGCTCCAGGTATGTATCCCTCTTCACTTCCAACAGTTCTAGTTTACTAACCTTGCCCACTAGTCTGCTATCGTTCGCATCATGAAGTCTCGTAAGAAGATGAAGCACGTCCAACTCGTGCAGGAAGTCATCCAGCAGGTCAAGGCCCGCTTCCCGCCCAAGGTCCCCGACATCAAGAAGAACATCGAAGCCCTCATGGAGAAGGACTATATCGAGCGTCTAGATGGGGACGAAATTGCCTACATTGCTTAAAACACCTCCCACTCGTTCCTTTCCTCCAACTCTCATCGCATCATCACATCCTCTTGCTTGAGTCCTTTCCATTTCATTTTTTCTCGTTTCTGCCTTGCTCTTTTCCACCAGTCCTTCTATCCCATGGCTCATTTTCCTGCCATGAGCAGAGAGGCTGCGGATAAGATTGACATGGACTGGGGAGCTTTGGCTATGGTTTGGGATGACAGGGAGCTTCGGAGCACAAGATCGTCGCATTATGTTTATTTTAAAGTCCATCTTTCATCATAGCGTTGAGACGACAGATCAATGATAACCCGGTATTCTCGTACCTTTCTACCTTATCAGAAAATCGTAGTAGTAGCAAGGACGAGTGGTCCATGGGTGCCTAGTCGTATACTCGTGAAGCTCTAGTGGTCAATGTGGGAATGCGTGGTCACAAAAATGTAACGATTCATCATCTTGCCCATCAAACCCATCAAACCCATCATCCGAAACGGACATAGATCCAGTTACATTGGCTTAGACAGTCCCGGGTAAGTATATTCACATGCGAATGATAAAAAAAAAACAACTATGCAGACATGAGTATGGACAAATGCAGCGGCTTGCGAATGGGTATGCCTCGCTTGTATGCCAAGTATCTAGGGGTAGTAATGGAAAAATTAATATGTAGTTCTCACGGCGATCACTATGCACTGGTTTCCTTGGCTTCCTTGGGCTCATTGGTTTCCTTGGGAGCCTCCACCGAGTGCGTTTCAGCAGTGTGGGCGTGCGCGGCCTGGAACGCGCTCTCTTCCGGGTTGAGGTCTACTCGGAGACCCTCCTCCGATGAGAGCGGCACCGCGCTGAACCCATCGGTATCAGGAGCAGTCTCAGATGACTTCTCGGGTTGCGATGTGGGGTCTGTGTTCTTCTGCGCTTCCGTTCCGTATGCTGGGAAGCCATGAGACAGAGGAGACTTTGGGTAGGGAGCATCAGAAGCCTCTGAGCCGTTGCTGGGGAGACTAAACTCGCCACTGTCGCGGCGAAGAATGATATTGCTCCATCTCTTTCGGCGGCTGAGGCTGCGCGACAGACCCTCTGCGTCTTCGCTGCGCCGTTGCATGGAACGGCGGCGGCCACGGTCAGACTCTACAGTCTCGGTGACTACTGACAGGGCTGGTGTGGATGGAGAAGCGGTCAAGCCTGGGTTTGGGCTGGGAGAGGAGCTGCGCTTGTCTTGCCATTCGCGGCGCTTCTCGCTGGCCCACGATCCCCATGAGCTGAAGTATGCGCCGGCCTTTTGGCTGGCTGCGCTGACCGAGGCTTGTGCTTGGCCTACGTCGATAGAGGGTTTTTGACGAGGTCCGAACCAAGCACCGGAGGCATCAGTGGAAGGGTCTGGGGAGGCCGCTGGTGGGGAGGCAGGGGTCTGGTCCATAGAAGTACGCTGGGAGGCCGAGGCCTTTTCCTCGTTGCGCTTGCGCTGGGCTTCGCGCATAGACTCAATATCGGACCAGAAACTATTAAATGCGGCGCTGAATTTCTTTTGACCGGTGCTGAGATGGCGGTTGAGTGCCTCTCGGCCCTCACGCACTCGCTCGTCAAGGTGAAGGTCTGCGACTTGCTGAGACACTCGTCGCTGGATGTCGTCCATCGTCAAGCCACCAGCACTTGGGTGCTTCGGCTCAGTAATGGAGAAAAGGAGCGCATCCGACGTGAGTTTTGAGAAAAGAGCGTAGTTCGACGTCTTCTGCCATTGTGTGAGAAATTCAGGGTTGAAGTCAAGCGCAGGATCACCCTCGATATTGAAGTTCTGCAACTGCGCCCTGCTCCGGTGAGGCGAATCGCCGGAGTTGAAGGAAGTGAGTTCCTCGTGATACTTCATGGAAGACAGCAGTGCCAACAAGTACTCCTCGAACTGAAGTCGAATAAACTCTTCCGAGCCCATGAAGCCCAGTGTCTTGGGTTGTGACGGGTGCTCCTCATCCCATGTTTCATTAACGATCTGGGTAAGGAGATCGATCCAGCGCCGGTCAGACACAGAAAGAGTCAAAGCCGTGCGCAGGGCTGGCGATGAGATGTTGATGCTGTCATCATCAAGCTATTTGTAATAGACCGCCTGGTCAGACTTGAATTTTCGTACGATTGTAGTTTGGGTTACTCACGTTGATTAGAATGTCGCTGTAGCGATCCTTTTGTTGCAGGAGTAAGGAATTCGTCGATCCCACAACGTACGACTTTGTGCCATCATCGGCTAGCAGATCCAGTTGCTGGAGAGGGGTATAGGGACCAAACATGCTTCCCTAATACTGAGATAAGAATTTCACCTTTTTATGGGAGGAGTATATTCGCACGTACCTTGCCAAAGATCTGCAATGGAAGACCCATATATGCCAATACTAATTTAATTAGTACAATCCCCTCCAATTCAAGCTCACGGGTGAATCATACAGGATGTCCGGTCGCTCGTCTTGAGCGAAGTCGGTTTCTCGACGGTCTGTGCAAAATTGTCAAACGCTGGGTCCGCACAGTCCTCCAGACTGTTGATGAGACCCGGAATTAAGGAGATCAACGAAAATTGAATCATGCATAAACGTTCACAGCGAGTGCCGAAAAAGAGCATCTATAACATTTAGTATGAAGACCGGAAAGTATGCAAAAAACATAACATACCTTAGGCTGCAGCAACAAGCCCTTGACCAGAACCAGCGTCTGGTGCTTGAATTCGTGGATCATTTCTCGGAGAGAAAGACCTGTATCAATATCAGTAAAAGCCGTCGGAAACCAGATACTGGATGAACTCACCCAGATTCTGGTCTTTTGGGCCATCGTTCTGCAAACTAATGACCAGACCCTCGCGAAATTTCTAAAGAAAACACATTAGCTGACTAGTTTTCTATCCAAAT
Source organism: Penicillium atrosanguineum (assembly GCF_028827265.1). Taxonomy (NCBI): domain Eukaryota; kingdom Fungi; phylum Ascomycota; class Eurotiomycetes; order Eurotiales; family Aspergillaceae; genus Penicillium; species Penicillium atrosanguineum. The sequence continues at coordinate 3,094,831 of NW_026623133.1, read as the reverse complement.
GCTCGTGCATAACCATACCTTCAATATATCGACATCAGAAAAGTCCCTACCAAAACGTGTCTTAGGTTAGCCAGTTATTCCCTCGGGTATGCACACACCACACTATGGGTCGATATCATGATCATATCTCTTCCACAAAAACAATACTCCTCAGATATGAAATAATCATCGAACATACTTTTGAGCAAACCATGCTGAGGTCACCACGGAAAGCTTCTCACGTAGTTGTCCCACCCGCTGGGGGCTATCCGTAACCACCACAACAGCCTTCTGCACCGTAGACCGAGTCACATCTGCCGGGCGATTGATCAAAAGCTTAGCATCGAGCTGGCGCGAGCAAGAAATGCCGAATAGGGAGGTAGCCGGACTTGTGGACGTTTCCTTACGACGGAGCGTGAAGTAGGAGAACTCCTCCGTCGAACTAAGGCATGGCGTGGTACTAGTCAGTCTATCTGCGCTTCTATGCGAACGCGAGCGGTTTCATACAGGTGTGCACCGTCGGACAGGGCCATGAACGGTAGCAATGACCAGTCATTCTCGATAGCCGGGTCTGATCCTTCGTCGGCGATGCAGTGTTCGATCTCGGGGCCTCTGGATGATTCGGTCAGTCTCGTCCGATTGCAGGGATGCGCTGGTCTTGGGTAGAGTCTAGGATACTCACCGTGCATGGTGGAAATCAATCACTAGCACAATTGGATCGTGGTTTTGTTCAGCCATGGCGATCGTGTGGGGTGGAGAGTGCTCGATCGAGGGGGCAGAGCCGATGCAAGGGACTTGGACGATCTCCAGAGGCTCCAGTCCTCATGAAGGTAAGGTAATAAGAAGGTCACGATCGGGGGGGGTTCGCGATCTCATAGGGGAATTCGATAATGTTATCGCTCACGTGTTGATTACGGGCGGTGTGAGCCCCGCGTCCCCGGTCTCAGGTCTCAGGTTCAAATTCGAAGATTACTTTATACTGTAGTTACTAGTGCCGAATACAACACTGCTCAAGTTCGTATGATTTCACCTCACCAGCCTACTCTTAACGACGCCGATGAAACTATGGACAATTGTTTCCAACGTATAAAAAAAAGCTCAAAAAAGACAAACACGCCGAAGTTTGCAGAAGATTTCCCCAGTAGATATATGGCTCGGGCCTCACGTCCGTGAAGAACGGAAAACAAAGGTAAAGAAAAGGAACTCATTAAGGGCTTGCGATTAAGAGCCTATGCGAAAGCCTGGGGGTAGTTTCCCTGCACAGGGCCCTCGACCAGAGCCTGTCCAGCCTCGTTACCCTGGTCGATGTTGTGGAAGTCGAGAATCTCGGAGTACCTAGTCAATTGTAAGCAAATCTCCAAGCAAATACTCTGCGAAGCACCTACATCATAATCTTCCAAGTATCCACGGGCAGATCAGCATCGTTGAAGGACCAGTCGAACTTCTCTTGTGCGACCGGCTCGTCGGTGGGGTCGTGGTAGGGGGCAAGGTACTCGTGGGCCAGCGCCTCACCAGCGCGAACTCGCTTCTTGGGGTCGAACACAAGCATCTTCTCGAGAAGATCGATGGCTGTGAATTGTCAGCAAGCATGAACTCGTGGGAATCCCAGAGCATCACGTACCATCCGCATCAGCACCCTTGAACTTATTAGCCAGGGATTGGCGCTCGCGCTTTGGGAGGGATTTGACGAATCGCAGAGTCTAGATACACCAGAGATTAGCCCAGTTTCTCATACTCGTTTAACATGGGGGATAAAGCTCACGTTTTCGCTGCAGATGGTCTGGATCACATCATCGGGGGGAGTACCCAGCAGCTCGGTAATGATAGAAAATTGATTGACGTGGTCCTTTCCGGGGAAGAGCGGCTTGCCCTCTAGCATCTCGGCGAAAATGCAGCCCGCACTCCAGATGTCCACTTCCACGTCGTACTTTTGCCACGTGAGCATAATCTCGGGGGCCCGGTAGTAACGTGTTGACACATAGCCGGTCATCTGCGGGTCCTGGATACGCGCCAGACCAAAATCGCAGATTTTCAAGTCGCAATTTTCATTGATTAGGATGTTGCTGGGCTTCAGGTCACGGTGGACCACACCGGCGGAGTGGACATATTTCAATCCACGCTGCGCATCATCAGTAAAAATGTATAATTTTAGCCCTATTGTCAATTTCACTCACCAGGATCTGGTAAAGAAAGTACTGGATGAATTGCTTCTCGAGAGGGCGAGAAGTCAAGAGACGGTGGAGGTCGGTGCCCAGGAGCTCGGTCACGAAGTAGCTGCAGAGGTAAGTAAGAGGTCGCAAGACAGTTTCGACGGCGGCTTTGGGAGACGTACATGTCCTCGAGGGGCGAGATAAAGATATCGCTCAAGCTGATGATCTGTAGTGGGGAGTTCAGTATATAGGCATTGCAGCCCTCGGATAGCGGGGAAGACCCACGTTCTCGTGTCGGAGATGCTTGAGCAGCTTCAGCTCTCGGTAGGTACGCTTAGACAGAACCGGTGTGCTGAAGGGCTTCATGATCTTTTTGACTGCCACAGGCTGGCCGGTCAATTGGTCGCGCGCTGAGCTATCGGTGGTACACTCCGATTAGTCTTGGGGGGGTCGTCGCAACGCGATATTGATAATCAAACATACCACACGAGCCCAAAAGCTCCCATGCCCACCGGCTGGAGGTCCGAATACCTAGAAAGCAAATCTTAGCAAAAGCACCGATGGCGGGGCAACGGGTGAGGCGAACCGGCTGGTAATCTCGAAGGTGGTGCCGAAGATCTGGGACCGCACAAATTCCGCCATGGTGAAGGATTGCAAGCAACGCGCTGGTAAAGAGAGGAAGTTTTTTCAGAGAGCGCGGTGGTATTAGGAAAGGGGGATATCGCGTGGGGAAGGGCCTTTCGGTGAAAAGCGCAGAAAACAAGGACGATGACGTTCGCGACGGGCCAGGCAGGTTTCCGAGCAGGCTGACTAAGGCGCCCCTTCCTACGGGTTTCGTGCTTCGTGCCTGTCTTCCATGGCCTCGACCAGTCTCCCTGCTCGGTTGGTTTTTACTTTGACTTCGGGTAATAGATACGATTGACCTTCTAGATGCAATATTTCTTCGATTACCCCTTCCTCACTTGGGCTGGCCCTGAAGCATCGTGATCTGGTGTCCGCCCCACCAATCACGCGGCTTTGTCTAGACCGAGTCCATTGACGGCAGAGTTCTTCCGTTCAGCAGGATAGGATCCTAGGGACTATATACAATACCTAGCTGTACAACATAGACAATAAGGGCAGTTGATGCCACCTAGTCCATCGCTGAAGACAGCACTTGATGAGAATTATCGCGCTTAGCCCGGGCTCAACCCGCCTGCTGTGTTGTGCGGCTGTCATTCGCGGCACGTTGCCCCATTAGGGACTTTGACCTCTCGGGCCTATCTGGGCAGGCGTAGCCATTCCTCCTTACTGGGTCGAGCCAAGGAAGCCCTGATACGACACCTGCTCTGTGTGCAGGCTAGGATCTAGATGCGGTCTAGACCGAGATCTTCCACGCGTGGAAGATCTCTATCTCTCCACTGGAGGCTCAGCAGGGACAAGGTAAGCGGTATGAGGCATTAAAAGATGGTGATACGTATAGCTTAATACCTTGAGGGACGGGGTATACGAAGAACCGGGGGTTTAGATTTGTCTAGAAGAACCCCGACCAGTGGTTCGCCCGGCACCGAGCTGAGACATCTGAAACAAAGCGAGCCACGCTACTGCAGAACAAAGGCTTTTCTTAGGCATCTTTCTGGATTTCATATAGTGAAAAGTGAAAAGTGAAGAATGAAGACGTGAGCAGGAAATACCAGGGGCTACTAGATTTATGTAGGGCACCCATTTAGCGTCGAGGGGGAAAACCTTGGAATCTCGGAAATATATCTACGGGGTCATTCTCTACATCCCTGCAAATCCCTTTACCGCGTCTCCCAGATTCTTATCCGAGGAATTTTCTACACCGCATTTCAAGTCCAGAGCCGTCTATGTATTCCTCTATTCAGGGAGACTCGGTATCATATGCACTCCACGCAAGAAACGTGGGGAGGGCACGTGAACCCTGCTGCCTCAGGCGCTGAGGCCCCATGTGCGTCACGACTCTCCACTTCGGAGCTCCGGTGGGTTACTTTACCGTTCGTTTCCTGTAGAGATCTTACCTAGGTATGTATTGTGAGACTCAATGTAAGGGTATCATAGATCTAGATAATTTATCTATAGCAGCCCAGAAGGGCTCCAGGCTCCAGCCTCCAGCCTCCGGGCTCCGGGACTCCAGGGCTATGTCTTCCATGCTGTCCGGGTCAAGCGGGAATTGCCCGACGCCGCCATGGCCCCTAAGGTCGCAGTATTAGGAAAAGCCCGGGTTTGGCCCCAACGAGGTTCAAGGACGGGAGAGGCTTAGAGAGAAAAATCGCAAGAAAAAATAGCCGTGTACCCTGGTAATTACGGGCACGATGTAAGCTCAGCCGTACATGGTTTTTACCCCCGTAATCACCCTTCTGGCATCTCCACTCCCCCAGCATGACGATGGTCGTACCGACTTGACCTTCCTTCTTCAGCTTCACCTTTCCCCCTGTCACTTTTAGCACCCTCCTCCACCGTGAACCTCCCTGGTATTTCCACTCCCGAACTTCCGGTCTCGCCAGCTCGTCACGATCCCGCTTCAACGTCAAACCCGCCGACACCCTTTCATCCGCTCGAAACCCCCCTCTATCCCCGCCTTGAACCTTCACCGAAATCCATTCCTCGCGATCTTGCTGATCGCAAGTGTGAACAAGTCCCCTCCGTGTTCAGGTTGCGCCGATTCTGATCCCGTGCGTGACGGTTGGCTGTTTCTCCAACCAAGCGAAAGGCTGCGGCCGTCCCGTTGGGCTGACACCTGTCGCCTTTGCGCTTCTCAATTCAACCCTCGTTCCCTGCTGGTCTGGGAAAGCTGAAGAACATTCTTGAGCCATGGGGAGTTGTATTAGCTCCGAGTCCGCGGGGGACGCGGAACAGAAGAAGAAAAGTCAGATGATTGATCGGAAACTCGAGGAAGACTCTAGGCGGTTACGCAGGGAATGCAAGATCCTCCTCTTGGGTGAGTGCCCGGCGCGACTCTTTTTGAATGTTATTTTCCTTCGTGCGCAGCGACCGAGGTATGACTGACACCTTACCGCAGGCTCCGGCGAGAGTGGCAAGTCCACGATTGTCAAGCAGATGAAGATTATTCACCAAAATGGCTACTCAGTCGAGGAGCTGGCTCTGTACCGACTGACCGTCTTTAAGAACCTGCTCGACTGTGCCAAGGCTCTGATCGAAGGATATCGCCTTTTGGAACTCGAACCATCCAGCCAAAAGGTCAAGGACTACATCACGTTCCTGGAAGAGTATCACGTCGACCCGGATCCCAATACACCGTTGGATTCGAAAATAGGAGATGCGATCACATATTTATGGAATGACCCTTGCACATCAAGTGTTCTAGAGCGCCAAAATGAGTTTTACTTGATGGACTCAGCACCATAGTAAGCGCATCTTCTCTCGCATTTATCTGACCGTGGCACTCACCCGTGACCAGTTTCTTCGAGGAAGCCAAGCGAATAACGTCTTCGGACTACACACCGAATGTATCAGATGTGTTACGCGCGCGAACCAAGACCACTGGTATATACGAAACACGTTTCACAATGGGCCAATTGAGCATACAGTAAGTAGCCCAAGCTGGCTTCCAAGTCCATGAAGCTAACAAATTTCACAGCATGTTTGACGTGGGTGGCCAGCGCAGCGAGCGGAAGAAGTGGATTCATTGCTTCGAGAACGTGACCTCCATTATCTTCTGTGTGGCTTTGAGTGAATACGACCAAATGTTGCTGGAAGAAAGTAATCAAGTAAGGATGGCCTATGCGACTCAAGCATGTGAATTGATACTGACAGTGCTGTAGAACCGCATGATGGAAAGTTTAGTTCTCTTCGACTCTGTGGTCAACTCTCGATGGTTTATGAGGACGAGTATCATTCTCTTCTTGAACAAGGTCGATCTCTTCCGGCAAAAGCTCCCTCGGTCCCCATTAAGCAACTACTTCCCAGACTACTCGGGCGGTAACGATGTGAACCGAGCAGCGAAGTATCTTCTTTGGCGATTCAACCAAGTGAATCGTGCACACCTGAATCTCTACCCACAGTAAGTATCCATGGGCTCAGGCGCACACTCAAGCCACCGGGTGCTAATGATCTTGGTAGCCTCACCCAAGCCACCGATACCACAAATATTCGCCTTGTCTTTGCGGCGGTCAAAGAGACCATCTTGCAGAACGCCTTGAAAGACTCGGGCATTCTTTAAGCCAACAGACCCTGGAACCTCGTCGCCCAGGGGGCACATCAACCTACATTTCACGACCTCCTCCATAATCACCGCGGACCATCTCCGTGCCTTTGATTCTCGTTGCCTCTCAACGAGGAAAACTATATCTACTCTTTCACGACCAAACATACCCCATCATTTCTTCTTTTCTCTCGCTTTTTTTCTTACTTTAGGTCTAGCTGCTGGCGTTATCGGACCTTTCTTCTCCCCCGGGCTATATCCCAGGCGCTGGTTAGTTGATACCCCTTATTTGGTATCTACAGCGAGGTCTCCAATCTTCTTTCTCCAGGGCGGATCTCCTCGACCCACCTCAAATGCAATTTGGGCACAGGGATCGCTGGTAATTGCTTTTGGATTTCCTTTTGTGCATTCAACCCCGAGGGAGGGATTTTTCAGCCTCAAAAAAGTCACTGGGACTTCAATTGTGAGGCGCGCGCACCACTCTTGACCCTCAACCTTTGTGTCATCAACCATTTCATATATCATGAACGGTCCACTTCTGGGATCCTGCTTCTGTTTTTCTTTGCAACTTTCTGATGCATACTATGGCGGATTTGATTTACCCCTGGCCATGTTTTGCCTTCGCCACATCTCTTTGGATACGCTACTTGGAGCGCCCCAATGCATGTGATGCTATGCTCCGGCGGGACGAGCTTAATCCACGGGGACCGAGAAATTTATTTATTCATGTGATTTTCTGTATTATCGATGCGCTTGCTAGCGGCAAGTTACTTTGGCCTAGTTTGCTTCCCTTTGCATAGACCACTGGCGGAGACATGCCAACAATGTCCGGGCTTTGTTTCAAGGCCGAGCCCCGGCGTGCACGGTTATCAACTATCGGGTCTCGCTTAGGTGTCTAGCTTTGAGAAATCGAGTCAACTGCACAGGCCTTTCCTCCTGTGTTTAATTGGTCTGGTCAATACGCATCTCGCGTAGCTGTCGGCACTTGTCCGTCAGAATTAAGGTTAGCCGGCACGCAAGAGCGGAAAGACTCGGCGGCGCCCGAACCCCTGACGCGGCCTGTCAATTTCCTGAAGAATCTTTTCCACTTCTCGGTCCCGAGAGTGGGGAATGGTGGAGCTGCAGGCGATTTTTGGGAGATGCAGACTTCTTGCTGCGTTGCAGATGTCACCATGTATAGCCGACAGGGTGCCTCGGCTCTTGCCTTTAGTAATTGTTTTGAGAGCTACATACACACTTTCTGAATGCAAACGAGCCCTTCAGTAATTGCATTGAGTTGCGGTTTGAATGAACAGTCCATCAGTGATTTACTTTGAGTCCAATGAGAGCTGCGGTTGATGCTTCAACGCAGTTCCGTCCAGAGGAAGCCACCGAATTTACTCTAACGGTATGTCTTTCGATAGCTTTTTAGTATGACTTTCGAAAGCTGTTCAAAGTCCTCACTTATCAGTATCGGGAGCTATAAGAATATGTCAAGATATACAGTAACTTGAATTGGTTTCTTGCCAGTATGGCATTGTACCAGTAAACCTCGGGGCAAACTGTTGATATAGTGTAGCCAGATAGGTATCAGCGTAAATAACGACTTCTCGGCCTCTTTGGATTTTCCACTGGTCTGCCGCAGATATCTAAAGCGAATCTCTCCACGTGGTGTACATATATCGCTACCAAAGTGGGTGGTGTATTCCATTCTCGGAGCCGGTAGTCTTTCGCCACGTCCTGCTAGCTATAGATGAAGCATGTCGTGTCAGGACCAGGCGACTTTGGGAGGCCGAGTATCTAGTACTTCCAGCAACTTGTAGCCAGATAAGAAAAGAAAAGAAGCTGCGTCGGGGGGGGGGGGGGATGCCACGGTATGGATAGCTATGTCAACTCTCTAACGGTACATGAGATATCCCTACCACAATACGCCGTCAACGCAACAACAGAAGACCTACAAAATATGCGAGCCCTCCAGAACAAAAGTGGCATTCGATTCATCAAAGCCAGTCCCAATCCGCCGAAAGGATTATGCAACTAACAAACTGAATTGCCTCTAATCACTCACCGTGCAACATCACAGACTCCCTAAAAGCGAGCCTCATTGCTCGAAGAAGCTGGAAACAACCTCCACCAAGCACCATATACAGCCCCCAAATGACCAAAATCTCACCCACGCATACTTATCATCCCAGCAAAGCACGACAAATGCCTCAACCCAGCTACAGAACCAGCAGAACGTAGGCCACGCCTGGGTTCCAGCTAATAAGCCAAGGCCAAGGCGACCACAGAACTAACCGTCTAACGCGCCAATTCGCGGTATGCCGCGGGCTACCTTGACCTCACTCAGTCCGAAGCCCTGTATCCATTATGTAACAGTCGTGATGGTGGACAGACACTTAACATTGGCCCTAAAGAAGCGTATATCTTCAAATTTACAAGCAAGCCGACGCAGGCACAGTATGGTTTCTGGAGTTTGATGGCATAAATTGCAGAACGATCTCTCGTCTCGAACCGACTGGATCCGTATGCGTTGAGCGACCACTCTAATGTCATCTACGCCGATGGAATACTCGTCTACGGGCGTGACAGTCATGTAGGCAATAGCTTTGAACTCCTCGTCCCGCCGGCTGATCTGGAACCTTCGAAGAATTGGACTTGCTTGTATGTTTATCCCGTTATTTCCCTCTTTGGTCTTCTCTCGACGCCTTTCCTGATTGGGAGGGGCTCTTTCGTCAGTGGCTGCCTAGCGTAGCTGGCTTCCGGCTCCCAAAGGTGGCGGCAAATTCGCTCTTACGCGTCAGTTGATCTTTCGAATCGTATGATGATATGATTGCAGTAGCTCATAGATATTAATTTGATTTTATGCTCTCAGTGGTGCATTGCGACAGGGTGAGCGGGCGTATCCGGTGGTTCAAGTGCAAAATTGGGTTCTTCCCATTCATGGCAAGGCCGTCAGCATACCCGAAGCTATCCTGGTTTATCTAAAAAGGCACCTCTCTCTGCCAGGTACAGGATATTGGAAAGAACCGCTCATCTGTACCGCCCCTCGGTTCGGCCCCCGCCGGCAGTCCTCCCTCCTAGAGCCTTACCGCGTGATTGATTGATGGATATGCAGCTAAGTCTGGATCAATTGGGGCCAAATCACGGTTAATCATGTAAGGGTTGAGGATGAGAAGCTGTCATCCCAGCTCAAACCCCGCGAATAAGATACGGACAAACGTCCAAGCCAATGGCAGTAGCGAATCAAGAAGCCGTGCACGGACAATGCGGAGTACTGGGCCGAGCGCCGATCAAGATCCAGGCTTCCCCACCAGGGCTCTCTATAGTTCCTAACCGAATTGCATGATCATGCCACCCATGGCAAAATGAGGAACGTGGTAACCCGAGGGGCCCAAAGGTGAGATAAGTTGGCCGGATTGGGCGATGTTCGCTCGGATGGGATGTCGCACCCTGCACTCTCCTACGTCGTTGCTCTTTTCCTCTGAGCTTCCGAGAGCCCCGCCTGGTGTCACCAGGTCTTGCAGCTCTCCCCTCTTCCTTTGACTTTGTCTTCTACTTCTCCTAATCCTCTACTGCCAACCATGTCTGAACGCCGAGAACGCAAACCGTCCGTTGGTGCCCCCATCGCCGACCTCCAAGGTCCGGTTGGTCCAGGATTCAGCCGGCCCAAGCACAAACGTACCTTCACTGGCTTGGGACCCGCGGAGATCAAGAATGTGGAAGCGAGCATTCCTGAGCCGCTGAGAGAAGCGTGAGTCTGGAACTGATCCCCATCTTCTTGCTTGAGCCGACGCTAATTCGGGACGGGATACTATAGATGGCGGAAATACGTACGTTACTCTTCATTGAACAGCTGCGACCGAAACTAACATAGACCTTCAGTCTGTTTCCGAGTTTGGCAACAAGGAAGAATTCGAGGTTGGTCCGGAGACTTGATCACTACTTGGGTACAAGCTGACAGTATCCGCAGAAAGAGCTCGTGCGCCACATTGAGACCACACTTGCTCGATCTATGTACAATTGCGATGAGCAGTGAGTACCCATTCTCACTCAGCACGCCTGGGACCAAGATACTCACAAAGCTATACAGTGCGGCGTACTCGGGTACGGCCCTCGCGTTCCGAGACCGGTTGATTATCGAATGGAACAAAACTCAGCAGCGCCAGACATTCACCGATCAGAAGCGCGTCTACTGTATGTTCGGGTTGCTGTCAGTTTCCACTTACCGAGAGCTAATGCGTGGTAGATCTCTCTCTTGAGTTTTTGATGGGTCGCGCTCTGGACAATGCTATGCTCAACGTGGGCATGAAAGATGCTGCCCGAGGTACTGCTTTCTTTCACTAGTTTTCTTCAGCCCTGGACTGACCACGGATTAGATGGCCTGCATGACCTCGGTTTCCGTGTTGAGGATGTTGTCGAACAGGAGCATGACGCCGCGCTGGGCAATGGTGGCCTTGGACGTCTGGCCGCTTGTTTCTTGGATAGCATGGCAACACTCAACTATCCAGCTTGGGGTTACGGACTCCGCTACCGCTACGGAATTTTCAAGCAGGAGATTGTCAATGGCTACCAAATGGAAGTTCCAGACTACTGGCTTGACAACAATCCGTGGGAGTTCCCTCGACACGAGATTACCGTTGACATCCAATTTTACGGTCGCGTAAAGAATTACCAGGACGAGACAGGCAAGATTGCTCACTCATGGGAAGACGGAGAGATTGTCCAAGCTGTCGCCTATGATGTGCCCATCCCTGGTTATGGCACCAAGACCACCAACAACCTCCGGCTTTGGTCAAGCAAGGCCAGCAGCGGAGAATTTGATTTCCAGAAATTCAACGCTGGGGACTACGAGAGCGCGGTGGCAGACCAACAAACGGCAGAAACCATTTCAGCCGTGCTCTACCCCAATGACAACCTGGAGCGAGGCAAGGAGCTTCGACTGAAGCAGCAGTACTTCTGGTGCGCAGCCTCTTTGTTTGATATCGTGCGCCGATTCAAGAAGACCCGGAGAGCTTGGAATGAATTCCCCGACCAGGTAGCCATTCAGCTGAATGACACCCATCCCACCCTTGCCATCGTTGAGCTACAGCGTATCTTGCTTGACAAAGAAGGCCTTGAGTGGGATGAGGCATGGAATATTGTGACCAAGACATTCGGATACACCAATCACACTGTGCTGCCCGAGGCCTTGGAGAAGTGGTCTGTTCCCCTGATGCAGAACCTACTCCCCCGACACCTGCAGATCATTTATGACATCAACCTGTTATTCTTGCAGTCAGTTGAGAAGCGGTTCCCCCAGGATCGGGAATTGCTGTCCCGCGTCTCGATCATCGAGGAGTCGCACCCCAAGATGGTGCGAATGGCCTATATTGCCATTATTGGATCTCACAAAGTGAACGGCGTTGCTGAGCTGCATTCGGATCTCCTCAAGACAACCCTCTTCAAAGACTTTGTAAAGATCTATGGGCCTGATCGTTTCACCAATGTGACCAACGGCGTCACTCCCCGAAGATGGCTGCACCAAGCCAACCCGTTGCTTTCTGCCCTAATTGCAGAGAAACTGGGTGGTCACGAGTTCTTGACTGACCTGACGCTTCTGGATAAGCTCGAGGCCTTTGTGGACGACAAGGACTTCCGCGACGAGTGGGCTCATATCAAGACCATGAACAAATTGCGTCTTGCCAAGTTCATCAAGAGAACCACAGGCCACGCGGTGGATCCTAACTCTCTGTTCGATGTCCAAGTCAAGCGTATTCATGAATACAAGCGCCAGCAGCTCAATATTTTTGGTGTCATCCATCGATATCTCTCTATCAAGGCTATGTCGGCCGAAGAGAAGAAGAAGGTCGTCCCACGAGTTTCGATCTTCGGCGGTAAAGCTGCACCTGGTTACTGGATGGCCAAGACGATCATCCATCTCATCAACAAGGTTGCAGATGTTGTGAACAAGGACCCAGATGTTGGCAACCTCCTCAAGGTTATCTTCATCGAGGACTACAATGTCAGCAAAGCCGAGATCATTTGCCCGGCGTCGGACATCAGCGAGCACATCTCTACCGCTGGTACCGAGGGCAGTGGGACAAGCAACATGAAGTTTGTGATGAACGGAGGTCTGATCATCGGAACTTGCGACGGTGCCAACGTGAGTCAGCCCCAGTCATGTCATGATCAGTCTAACACATTTCTAGATCGAAATCACCCGCGAAATCGGCGAGAGCAACATCTTCCTCTTTGGTAACCTCGCAGAAGACGTCGAGGAACTCCGCCACCGACACTTTTATGGCTCTTTCAAGCTTGATCCGCAACTGGAAAAGGTCTTCACCGCGATCAAGGGTAACATGTTTGGCGATGCGGCGGACTTCTCCGCCCTGACTGCCTCCATCGAAGAACACGGTGATTACTATCTCGTCTCTGATGACTTTAACTCCTACATCACCACCCACGGTATGGTTGATGAAGCCTTCAAGAACAAGGAAGCGTGGCTGGCCAAGTCGATCACGAGTGTGGCGCGCATGGGCTTCTTCTCCACTGACCGCGTGATCAACGAATATGCCGATAGTATCTGGAACGTTGAGCCTCTTGTGGTCAAGGATTGAGGCCGAATGCCCGTTCTACAATTTCACTTTTCACACCGTCTTTGAACTTTCCTGCTTTGTGTTTTGGTCCTTCTTTCATCTGCATCCTAACCAGACGGCATAAGTCTTAGTCAATCAACACGATCTGAACTCGTCGCACCATATGGAATCTAGAGTACGTAGCTTGCGTAATTGATCAATAGTCTATTGAAACTTGACCATCTATCTCATCTAACATGTCTCCCGATCTGTCCAGGGCGGATATCCTGGACGATCGGCAATCGACATGAAACAATATGACATGAACCCGCAAAAATCATGATAGGGACAAGCCAAACCAACACCAATCCCATGCTATTATCATGATACCAAAATGAAACATCTTCACACCATTTAGCGCTCCATGAAAGATCAGAAGAAAAGAAAACCGAAAACTAAACCACCTAGGCAGCAACAGCCGTCTCATCCGCCTCCTCAATCGTCTTAGGCTTATAATCGGAGAAGGTCTCTGGCCAAAGGAACATCTTCTCCTCATTACTTGGTGTCGACGCCATGAGCGTCGGCACGGCCTCCTTGGACGACATCCGTCTCCACAGATTCGCGCGCGGGTTATACCTCACGGGCTTACCCACACCACCAGTCTTCTTCTGGTCCTCACGCGAGATGTTCTCAATCTCCTTCTTGATATCCAAAAATGTATCATAGGGCGTATACGCAATCTTATGCTCAATGCAATGCTCCTCAAGTCTCAGACCACGGCGCGCAAATAGCACATCCGCATGACTCGCCGCCGCCAGGTCAGAGACACCATCGCCAATGAAGACGATAAGCGGCATCTCATCAGGCTCACACTCGGCCAGCGCCGCTGCGCGCGCCTCATCCACGGACAGCGCCTTGTCATGGCCGGTGTCGGTATCATGGCGCCAGATGGGCTTCCACTCGGATCCATCAACGCTAATGGTCGCGTCGTTGGCGACGATGTTGATCATCGACGCCTGCGACTCGCCGAGGAAAACATCCAAGGTGCGCTTCAGGATGGGTTTCAATCCTGCGCTGATGATGTTGAATGGGAACCCGTTGTCTTGGCAGTACTGGTGGAAGTCCTGGAATCCAGGGTCCATGGAGAGGGCCTTTTGCATGACGACGAAGCCGTCGTCGAAGGGGACGTTGAGGGATCCCCACATGTCTTCGGAGATTTCACGGTAGGTGCGCTCGCCGCTTTTCATTTGGGCTTCTAGTTTGGCAAGGCCTTCGGCGCCGCAGCCGTGGGCACCGACTAGGATGTGGCCGGTATCTTCCATGAAGATTGTGCCGTCAAAGTCTGCAAGGTGGGTTAGTTCTGCGCGGGTTAATTGGATCGAGTGCAAGGGACGGCATACCGGAGAAGATGACAATCTTTCTCTTCTGGGGAGTGGGCACCGGGGCCGCGGGGTTCATGTTGGCGTTCGTCATGGTTGCGAATGTAGGGTTCTGCACAAAAAGCGTAGATAGAGAGATGGGTGTAGGAAGGAAGAAAGCCAAAAGACGAATAGCAGGAGAAATCAAGAGTTTAAAGGTTGTGGCAAACCAGGACAAGACCAGAACCAGCCCCAGACCCGGATTACTGTATGACGTAGCCCCACGATATCATAGCGGGGCAGTGGAGCCTGCACCAGAAAACGTGCTAAATTGTCCGGATTTCAGACGTGATTGGGCCCACTGAATGCCGTGTCCGACGAACCGATTACCTGTGGACCGGGCCCGATGGAATCTTGTTTGACCCTGAATTGGCTGGACCGCTGGGCCGACGTCTTCACATACTGGACATTGCACATTGCACATTGGCCATCGCACATTGGCTTGCACATTGGCCATCGCACATTTGATATATTGTAACTATCTAGCTCGATGTAAGTTCGGTGATCCTCCGCTCTAACTCGGGAACGGTCCGTAATTGCAGCTCAAGTTCGTCTTTCTCACTGTCGATGGAATTAGCATAGTCCGGCACAACCGGGGGGGGGATCTCGTACTCTTCCAATTTCAGCCGGCGCTCCCAGTCGAGCCCGGTAAAGACATAACCGCCCTGTCCGTCGAACTGCAGAATCTTCTGGTGATATTTCCAGAGACTGCGACGGTGCGAGACCGTCATCAGGGTAATGCCCAACTTCTTGGCCGTCTCGTACATCACCTTCTCAATCTCCAGCGTCACCGAGGAGGTACATTCATCCAGAATGGCGAACTTGGGACGGTGGTAGAACAGACGGGCCATGGCGATGCGCTGCTGCAAACCTCCCGATAGTACATCACGCCATTCCTCCTCGGCGTCCCAGCCACCGGGGCGGTTGACGACAGACGCGATCTCGACTATGGAAAGAACCTCGTACAGATCATCATCGGTCACTCCCTTGGCGCGCATCTCTCGCACCCCGTCCGGGTAGGTGACCTGCTGGCGGAGGGTGCCGCGCGATAGATAAGGCCGTTGGGGAATGTAGAAAATGTCTTCAAAGGAGGGTTTCTTGACCGTGCCACCGTACACGGGCCAAAGGCCGCCCAAAATGCGGAACAAGGATGATTTACCACACCCATTAGGCCCGACGATCAAGAGGTGGTCACCAGGGTAGATGGTGAAAGACAGCTGGCGCACCAGGACGTCCCCATTGGGTGAGACGATCGGTACATCGGTGAACTCGATGCAGTCGCTTTCGAGGACCTTGCCCCGACCAGAGAGAACGGCCGCGTTCTCCTCGGTTGATGCAGAAGAGACCAGCTTCTTCTCGAATCTCCCGGCCGTCAAGTCATCCATTACTTCCAGTAACGAGGAGACACGAGCCGTGAAACCGGCCAGCTCGGAGATCTCCTTGTAGGAGAACATCAGACGACCAAAGGCATCCGATGACGATAGCAACATCCGTCGGTTGGTAACAAAATCTACCTCCGGGTTAGCTGGAACATACAGAGGCGGGGGAAAGAGACTCACTCTCGGTACGATCGCCCATCGAATGAGGGACCTGACCAGGGATCTTGAAAAAGACGGGCACACTACAAAGGACCAAGCCCAAAGCGCCCCAGAAGTATTTAATGACAAAGTCCTCCATGAACCCGTGGTAGAGGCGCCGGCGCAAAATGCGGTTCACATGCTTGATGAGGGTGAAGTAGCCCTTATCCAAAGTGTCCTTCTCGGCTTCATGGCCGTGGTAGAGAGCGACTTCTTCGCTATAGTCGATAAGACGCGAGTGCAGGAATCGGAACTCGCCCTCAAGACGGGCCTCATCGGCAACATACTTGCCAAACGGCGGAGTGAGCATGCGCATCACGTTGGCTGACAACTGCACCAGCAAACTCATGATGAACAGCCCTTCACCGCCAACATTTTTGGAAAGCGAGTAGTTGTAGATGCACATGTCCAGTATGGGCTTGGCAAGGTTGGAGTAGAGCTCAGCCAAGCTATCCGAGAAGCGCGATACGTCGACCGTGACAAGCTGATCGGGATTCTTAATCCGATCGTCTAGGGCGGATATGGCGTAGAAGGTCATGTTTGACAGGTATTTGTCGTGTATATAATCGGTCAACCGTTTGCGATAGCTCAGCGCGAGCTTGCACTGGTGGTAGGAGAGCTACGTAACGCGGGGGAATCAGATTAGCCAGCTTCTTCACGGTCGCATCCCCTCTGAAGTTCTCTCACAAAAAGCTTACCATGGAGTTTGTAAATGTCGCGGGAACAGCGACAATCATCCACCAAACAAGACCGAGTAGGAAATCCTTGCCTTTCCCTCGGATCAGGTTGCTCACCAAGCGGCCATCCAGCTCGGCCACGTACAGACTCAACAATGTCCGCAAGATCAGGAAGACACTGTGGCTCACCAGAAGCCTCAGCTCCTTACTGCGCCATCCCGGAATCACGATCTTGAGTAGGCGCAGGAGGTTCTTAAAGAACTCCCGGTTGATCTCCACCCGTTTCTTCCGGGGTTGTTCGTCATTGCCGAGACTACTGGTGCCGGGTCGTCGGTGCAGCTCTACCTGCTGCGAGGCAGCTTTCTGCTCGGAGATGGCATTATGTATTCGTTTCGCGAGAGCCGCGAAAAGCGCGAGGTAGACGGCGCGTGAGATTCGAGTGCGGTGTTGGAGGTAGAGGGAGGTAAGACTGGAGAAGATCTGCTTGATGGAACGATCGGGTGGTAATAACTTGGAGAGGGCGGCCATGACTCGATGGATCAGCCGTCGGAGACTGACATGACCGTGAAAGAGATCCAAGGTTGTATCGAGGAGAAGCAAAGAGGAAGAGAGAGTGGAAGCGGAAGTGGAAGTGGAAGCGGAGGAATGACGGAGCTAGCATGTGATACCCCAGGATCCTGGGGAAGTTGCCCAAGTTCCCCAAGTTGGACCGAGGTGTCCCTCTATGATTCTCTTTCTTATTTCCACTTGGTCGTCAGGGCGGGATCCTCATGATCCAGGAACATGACCCATTATCTATGATTCTCTTTCATTGTTTTTGCGACTTTCCACTAATTACCTCAGGTACCTGCCCAACTGAATCGTGTAATATGTTCCTGGGAACCACCAGCCCTACCAACAACGCGACCGAAAAATGAACCAAGGGGGCGGTCGAAGGACTTCCAAGTTTTCTACTTTTGGACCCTCTCAAATTCTCTATAGAGAAAGAATGAAGATATTTCTGGAATTCATTCAAGACCCATTCAAGACCTTTCTAAACACATATGGAAAGACCAGGCATGACCGCTGAGCAGGAGCATGTCGATTATGTCCTCGGTCAGGCTATAGGATCTCACTCACAAACCTCTAGCAAATCACCGCACAGTATCCATCGCCTTCCGGTTGTATGCTTCCCGATCACTCTTCCAAAGCTTCTCAATCTCCGAATCGGCCGGAGAAGCAGGGTTGGGCTCGATAAGCAATTTGTGGATAGAAAGCAGAGCTAGAATCCATTAGTTCTACAAGACAAAACATGTGATTGAAAGGAGTCGTACTCTCATGCATATTCATATTCGGAGCCCACTTGTCCTGGAGAGTATTCAAGCGAATCTCACCCTTCGCATCCACGTTCAAGTGGTAGACACGGCTGGTAAATGCCACTTTCGGCGCATCGAATGGGTAGGCTTCGGGGAAGGAGACCGATAGCTGGAGGGCGCGGCCTTCGTATGGGGTTTGGATCTGTTGAACATTAATTATGCTCCCATTAAGCATCTTGTCGTCCTGGAGATCGAATACATACAGGTGCCTGCATAGTTACTGCCCAGTGAAACTGTTTGCGGTCAATTTTGGTCAATTTTGGTCCATTTTGTAGGTTGGGTTGCTTAGACTGGCTTACCGCATCTTTCTCCGAAGTAGCTGTATACTCGCTAGGGGGGTTGCTTTGCTTCTTGTCAGCTATGACGTGACTCTGGGTGGTAGGACCGGGAGAGTTACCGGGTGACGCTGTTAAGCTCCTTTTCAATTCTTCCCTCGGCCATTGTTGCGACACACGGAGATTGATTCTATGTTAGGCCTGTCGATAAGATAAAAATCAAAGGTATCGTGAACGTGATCTATCGCAATGTATCAATTTCAATGAAGGGTTCGGGGTAGTCTCAAACGCACATCGAAACCGGTCTGGGAGCTTGCTACTTATATCCCACCTTGCAGTTCCAGGGCTAGAAGTCGGCTAAATTTCGTGCACACAGTCAAGATTCATACCTGGACCAGCTACGACCACCATGATTGGTAGCTTAACACGATTGGGATGCATGTGTGAGTTAGCTCCATGTAAGGTATCTCCAGATGATGCGCCGTGCGCATGAAGCCCCTCTTGAAAAAGCGGTGGGGAGCAGGTCAGAAAGAGCCCCACTGAATGGGAAACAACTGGATACGTTTGATGGTAGAAATCACTATGTACAAGATCAAGACATGTTTCATGAGACGTGTCCCCCGAAAGGTAGATATGGGTAGCAGATTGAAGCAGAATGCCCGGTAGGAATAGGGCGTGGGATGGGGGAGTATGTTCAGCAAAAGCAACGCTTAAAAGATATTCGTATAAGATGACACGGCTTAAGTAGGAAAAAAAATACACAACAAGCTAAGACGGGAGCGACTTGCTCTCGGTGGTGGCATCTGTCTCTGAGCCGTTGGCTGCGCGTAGTCCACTGTTGATCTGCGCTGCGATCTGGGACTGCTTGAATCTTTCAAATCCTTCGGCATCTTGGCGTTGGGCGGCCCAGAGCTCGTCAACATTCTGTCCAAGCATCTCGAATGCTTGCTCCGCCCGATCACTATCGAATGGCGACTCAGACTGCTCTCCGTGCAGACGCTCGAGCTTCTCACGCAGGGCTATAACGTGGGAGTCGTCGTCCTCATCACCCGCTATCTCGCCCTCAGGTGGGTTGAGGAAGTCCCGGCGCAGGTTCTGGCCCAGGCGATGGACGTGGCCTTCTTCAGACGTCATCGCACGAGCGTGCAGGGATGTCATTGAGCTGGTTCGGGAAAGGTGGATTCCGTAGTTGTCGGTTTCTTCGTCGTCAACGGCGTTCTCATCGACCATACTGCTGTGCAAATTGCCAGTAGTATTTGTCCCATTCGCATCCTCGGCGGAGTTCTGTGAGCTCGAGTCGGGTGCGACAGCTGTAGGAGCAGATTGAGGAAGGCGAGTCTCGGGGTACTCGTCCTCGAAGCGTTGGATCATCTTAGCCAAAGTATAATCCAGGAATTGAAGGCGGCGGTAGTTCGCGTCATTGCCAGCTTTGTCCTCACGAATGAGCGCTGATTGAATCCGCACACGAATATTGCGTGCCGACTCGAGCAGGTTCTTTGACATGTCACGAGGCCGCTTGGTAACAACGCTGCGGGATTTCCGACGCCTGGGAGTTGTGGTACCACTGGGAGGCGCAGAGTGGTCTCCAAGAGCATCGAGCGCCGCATGGTGGTGATCCAGGTTTCCGAGGCAGACACCCAGGGCCTTGACCACACCTGTCCCGCCGATGACATAGTCCTCATCTGGAGCTGGGTCATCATCCTCTTCACCGCAAGGTTCCTCAGGGGGTCCATGAATGCCAACGATGTGTTGCAGAATCTCTGGTACTGGAACCTCCTTTGATCCAAGGGACACGCCAGCTTCAGAGAGCTCCTCTGCAATGGCACCACCCTCAAGATTCCGAAGCGAGTATGCAACGATTTGGGATGCCAGAGCCTTCACAACTTCGTTGTTCTCCGCAGTGGGCACTTCGATGTCAACTGCAATGATAGTCCTCGAGACACGAACGGCGGCCATCATCGAAGCGTAGACAGCACAGGCCTCTTCCTGGACAACTGGGTTTGTGGCAGATGCCAAGCGGACGATTTGAGGGTTTTCAAGTATGCTCAAATGGCAAAGACTAGGACATTCTGGTAGGATCTCGGCCAATCCAATAACGTGATCCGGCGACAGGTCAACATCGGCAAGGTGGATACGTTTGAGAGATGGCATCTTGGGCAAAAAGCGTCGGAATGCGCCAAGGGCATTAGGCTGAACAGAGAAAAGCTCGAGGTTGTGAGACACGTCAATGAAACGTAGGTTATGGAGTCGGGTAAGAGCTTGGAGCAAACGACAAATCACGGTGGGATTCAAATCGCAATCCGCCAAACTGAGTGCGTAGAACGGCTGCTCGGGCTCAATAGCATCGGTAAGAAGATCAAGGTCGTCCTTGATAGGATTTCCTCCCAGATCCAAGCCCTCACACGAGCCGGCCTTGAAATACTCCACCACATGCTCAAGGCCCTCCCTAGTCAGACTGTTGTTTGCAAAGCCCAATCTTCGCAGTCCCATTTTGGTGGAGGCTTCGCAAATCCTTTTCACTTGGTCAACTGAAGGCTTGCACTCAGTCAAAAGGAGTTCTTCAAGGTGATCACCCGCGAACCGCTCAGCTAACGCGTCCGAAAAGATAGTGCAAATGTTGTGCGGCGGCGGCTTATTCGATGCAGTGGGAACATCGGGTGGAGCCTTGCATTTAGGGAAAGGAATGCCCGACAGGTCAATGGCCTTCAAGGACCTGGACAAGTGGACAAAGAGACCAATATGACGCCATCCTTGTGGACCGATCTTGGGGTTATCTTTGAGGGAAAGCTTCTCAATAACGCCCCATCTCTCTTCCTTCATATCTGGGGAATCCGACCTGCGGTTACGTCTCCGCCGGTAACGCATCTGCTCCACTGTCTTGGTGGAGAGGAGTCCAGCAAGAATAGCTCGCACAGAGTCGTCTGCAAGAGCACAATTCTCAAGAATGAGTTTTCGGACGGGGACGACAGCGAGCCAGTCGCTGAAGGTTGTGATATCTTGTGAAGTCATGGGGAAGTTGCTGAGATCCAAAGCAGCCACAGTGCCAGGGGACTCGGCCAGTGTGGAAGACGGCGCAGAAATCTGATCCACGATTCTCTTCAGCACTGGCGTTTCGCGTAGCTGACAGCACCGGCGATAGATCCGTACCGGATCCGTAGTTGGATGACTCTGTGTCTTTAAGCGGGAAACACCAACCGCCGGCGCGGGAGCCTCATCATCATCATCGTTTTCTGCATCCAACTGCAGGGGTATAGAGCCGTTTGCCACAGCCTGTCTCCGCTTGCGCTCCTTGCGCTCCTTTCTCTCTTCCTCCGAGCGCTTTTTCTTTTCGACCTTTCGGCTCGGGTCTTTTGTTTCGCCATTAGGCTTAGACTCGGCAGGGTTGGAGTCAGCGGGAGTCACCGCAGGAGCTGGAGCAGGAGTAGACTGTGCATCCTGGGTAGCGGTATCTCCTTGGACAGATGCAGGCGCAGTTTCAGGCGTAGTTGCAGGCGTAGTTGCAAGCGCAGGTGTTGAGGCTGGAACCGGAGCCTCCTTCTCAGCCACTGCAGCTTGAGGATTCTTCAACGCCTCAGCCTCTTCATTCTCTTTACACTGGGCAACCGCTTTGGTATCTGCCTTCGCTTCCGCCTTCTTCGACTTAGAGCGATTAGACTCGGGGAGAGGCTGTCGAAGTTGGCAGGTAGGGGGAGCATCCTCGTCAGTATCGCGATGAGAAATACCGGCAATCTCAACGTCCACGCAAAACGCAACGCGATGAAGCTTTGCCTGGTTGAGCTCCGCGATCTTGCATCGGTCTCGACTCGGATCGAGGTTCATCACGCGGCGCGGACATATCGCTCCGTGAGAAGGAAGCTTGGGCAGTCCGCCCGAGCTGGATGAGAATTTGCGCAACGCATTATGGATGAATGAGGGGCTTTTCGGCGAGGAGGAAGTGAACGGATTGGTCTCGTCCTTCTTTTCTTCTTCCTTGTCCTTTGGGGAGTATGCGGCGCCGAAAGGGTTATGAGCATCAAGAGGGGATGTCGCTTTAGGACTTGCTGGACTTCCTTTCAGACTGGATTGGGAGGGAGGCGTCGAGCCAGATGAGAACTTGGAGCTGAGACTCGAGATCCAGGAATTCCTCCGCCCGCCAACGGGTTTGGGTGCGCTTCGCTGTGTTGTCGGCAATGGGGTTGATGAGATTGATATGGGTTTCTGCTCCGTGGCCTTACCCTCACCCGGCTCTACCTTCTCTTCTACCGTGCCCAGATCGTTTGGAGCTTCCTTTCTCTCTTCCGAGGTAGTTAACGGCGAACGAGCCGGGTTACTATTCGAACGGGATCTTCGATGTGATTTGGACGATGTAGTCCCATTTTCTCTCTCGCCAGATTTTTCGTTAGTTGATGACGTGGATTTGGTGCGCTGAAGGTGATCTAAAAACCTGCGGTGTTAGAACCCGTTCAACGCGGCCGCTGGATTCCGCCCTCAGATAGCCGGAGGGCCCGCTCGTACAGCACTCGTACAGGGCACTGACCTTTCTGCGAATGGTGAAGCCAGCTCACGTCCACAGTCTGAACACCCTCCATGTTGAAGAATGCTTCGCTGCTTCCAAGAGTGAAGAGAAACTGAGCCGACCGGAGTCCAAATTGTCCAAATTATGACCGAGTGGCGCTGTGTACTGAGGGTCTAGTGATATGATAGACCTCAGATCGGATGACGCATAGTTGGCTGATCCCCCCACTTTTGCCGAGTGATTTACGCTGTGTTCACGAAAGCGATTTCCGCAAGATGCTCAAGGCACAAAGGGGAATGCGACGGTTTAGAAATCCGGGGTGAGATGCGACCGGGAGGGTTCCGAAGTGGAGGGGTTCCGTTATAGGCGACAAGACACCGTCAAGGGACGAATCACGGTGAACATATTGCAGATAGAAAGGAGGTAATCAGATAATAGATTAGGGGCAAAAGAAAAAAAAGGGAAAAAGAGACTACTGGAAGCGACCGGATGTGGAAGCTTAAGCATCGCCTGTGACATAATCCCCCGTATCGGAGCTCACGTGAGGTCACATATACATTCCCACGGATTTTATGGGGGAAGTGGCCAGGTGGTTTATAATTGGACTGGGCTCTCTCGTGCGGTGGCGGGATCAACAAAAGTTAGCAGCCAGTCGCATGAAGAGACTCAATTTTGTAGAGCCAAACTGGAAGTGGGGGAGCCGATGACCGGTACTTAGCACCGGCTAGCGTTCTCAGTTAGAGTGGTTTAGGCTTAGTTCAACTTCGCGGATACGGTAAGAATGGCTACATTACGACGTAACTTGGGTATCTGTAGTTGGCCACAGATGTATTGTATAGTCCATTCCTCACCGAGTGGGTAGATCCATACTGGATCTCCCCTGTATGTAACACAGCGGGTATCTGCAGGGGGGCAGGGGGGGGTCAGTATTACCATTCCCCCACCGAACGCCTAAGTGAAAATAAAAAAACCCGGGGAAACAAGCACATAACGCCCCCCTTTCTATGCAAAGAGAAAAAAAAAAGAAAGTCGTCACGCCATGAATCCAAACTTCAAGTCTCCCTTCAATCCCTTCAATCCGCCGTTGGGACATCCTTGAGAATCTCCCAGCCGTACTCCTCATCGTGCCTTTCGGCCTCCATCCCAAGGGCGTTGCGGTATGCGCGAACCTCGTTCTGCAAGCCCATTATAATGCGGACGGGGAGCTCTTCCTCCTCTGACCGTAGTCGGTGAGCAGTGCGGATCATCTCTGCACATTTCATCGTTTGTGCATGCCAGTAATCCCGGTCCAGTCGGCTCTCCAGGTGGAGGTCCCGCTCGGCTTGCAGGAGGTTATTATAGTGGCTTTTCTGGTAGAAGTAATGCAAGTTGTTGTTTTGACAGTAGTTGCGGATCTGCTCCACCATCGTGCCCACGCTGGACTCGTACTCGCCGATTAACTTGGTGTTCTCCAGCTGCTCGCGCTTAAGGCTTTCGGTCAGTCGCTTCTCTTTGGCAAGGGCTCGTTCGAGTTCGGAAATGCGGGCCGCTAAGAAAAGGCATTAGAAGCAAAGTCTCGTAAATAAGCGGGGCAATTTTGGGGTAAACATACCAGATATATCCCCGTTGACCTGCTGCGCCGCTGGGCTGGCGCTTTCCGAAGAGCCGTGTTTCATAATTTCCTCCGCGCTCGTCACGATATTCTTTGTAACTTCTCGATTATTTTTCAGTACGTCTGCCAGCTCCAACACCATGTCATAGAGATGGTGGAGATCCATCTGGTGTCCTGCGTTCATGGGCATGCCAGCAGCGAGGGCCGCCCCCATCCCACCGCCGTTGACCTGAGCAGTCGGGTGTGAAAGCGCAGGAGACATGGATTGCCGCGACATGCTACCGACACTAGGACTGGGGGAGCCGGAATCGAGACGGACGGGGGTGTCGAAGTTCGAATATACGCCGTTGCTGGGACCGTTGCTGGACACGGCGGCGCTGTTCATGGACATGTCCGCTTGAGCAAAGGCGCGGTTGAGATCCTCAAGCTGAGGGTCGTTCGGGTTGATACGCGAGGAGCCGCTTTCCTCGTCGTACCAGGAGGCGTGGTTTTCAACGCCGAGGACCTCCTTTTGAAACTTCTCAAGGTCCCGGCGAGTAACGTGGGTGGAACGACGGCGGTGCCCACGTGCAAATGCCTTGGAGGCGGAGGTAGAAGTGGCGCCCTCGATGATGGCGGCGCAATCGACGAGATGGAAATTGGGGTCAGTCGCAGGATCGTCGATGTAGTCGAGTGTCGACGTCGCCGCGCTGTTGTGGTGGACCGGCTCGCCGTTCCCGATCGGGTTAGCTTCCTCTTTCACCACCGCCCTTTCACTGACGGGGCTGATACTCTCCAGTCCAACCAACCGCTTCATCCTGTTGAGCGCACTCATCGCGGGGGATTGCGGCGGATGTAGGGCTGAGCCGAAAATAGCACAGGTTCAATCCTACCATTGTGGGTGTCAAGCCTTCCTTCGGCTCAGGTGTAGGTGTAATGGATGACGGATGCCAATTAAAAACCTCTAAACCTTCTCTGAATCGCGCTTGCTGAAACTGGTTTTCTGCAGTCACAATTGCCAGGAACCCGGTACTTGCCCGTTTCATGATCCTTGGTTGTTCAGGCCCGGGTCTGTTGAATATTTGATGGTCGCGTGCAGCCTGATGTAGATGGCTCTACTTAAGGTACATACTATAGCCAATTTCGATCATCAATCAAGTACCCTCCCAAAAACCGACAATTACGACTGGCACTAGGCTTTTAGGTCCACTTGGCCAGCTTGGGGCTCATGTTGCATGGATCAAGATGGTCGGAAATTGTACATGAAGATAATTCAATATTATTAAACATCGTGTCAAGTCATACCTGTGTCCAGTAGGGCCTCCAATCTCCGGTCTGACCCGGGCAGGAGGTACTCTTGGTCCTCTTGAAAGTTGTTGCTTTTCTTCTGCTGTGCAATCCTCCCCCCTACTCGCGCCACGAGCATGCGCATCTTTTCCAATTCTTGAATCAGCTCGCCGTCTCGTGTGACAAGATTGGGCTGAATATTCTTCTGGGGATCCTTGAATGGCTCGGTGAGTCTTTGTAAATGTCGTAGTTGATCCAACCGCCGTTGTCGTTGCTGGCGTTGCTGGTCCAGACTAGCCAGTCGCTCCCGGAGCTGCTGGTATCTGTGCCACGGATGTTAGCCAGGTGGAACTCCAGTCGGAGAAATTTCAGAAGTTTTGAAGGAGGCTGACCTTGCAGTCTCTTCGTGGCCTGCACCCTGAGACTCGATTTCCAATGGTAGGTTGGTAATGTTCCTAAGCAATGTCGGTGAGGATTCGAGATGAAGCATAGCGTCGAGGAAATCTCACATATGTCTGGACAGATCTGTTGTCTTTTCGACCCCATTTTTGAAGGCTGTACGAGACCTACTTTCTTGGCTGATGGAGGACCAGTAGAGAGTAGCAATCTGGTGGGCCACATGGTGGATTGCTTGCGAAGAATAGACAACGCGATTATGTTGTTTCGCAGTCGCGTTGACTGGTGGTAACTTAGTACTCGCATTCTTGATAGGCACGCATGGAAGTCCAATAGTTTCATAAAAGAGGCTCGTATCACGGGAAACAGGGAACATACCTTTGTGCAGTACGTCTTCAATCACCTTCTCGCCAAGGTCGCCCTCCTCAGTCTCCACCGCATAGCTTCGCCAGTCTCGGGGGAGCTCGAGTTTTTCAGAGAGGATTCGAACCTGGCTTCGTACAAATGCCGACTTTAATTCCGATATTGTTCTAGTCGAATCCATCGCGGCAATGCAGCGACAAGCAACCCCCGTGTTGCCAAAAACGCGTCCTTATCGCGCTTATCGATAATGGTCACGTGCCCATCGGTCGCTGTTGGCCATGGCGATCGGGCGAGGTTCTCAGTCTGATCCGATTCGAAACCGATATCTGGTTTGTCGTTGGGCAATGTTAGTTGTCGTTGTTACATGCGACAACATTTCATCGAGTCTCGACAGTTGGGTGATCTGAGAAATTCCCTCGGCCTCGAACGAACCCCGTACCTCGGCAATTCCCCATCGCCTTAAAAGCGTCTAGTTCTCCGCATTAGCCTGATAACTTAACGCTTCACTCGTCGGATCAAACATATCTATAGAGTGCATCTGTTCAGAAGTGCAACTCCGGCCTTGAAGTTTTCCATCATGACAGAGAACCAACGGCCAGTGGGCCTCCTTTTTGACATTGGCGGCGTGTGTGTATGTCAACCCAACCCAAGTAGACTATAACCTCAACGATACTTGCTAATCCTCTTGAAGGTCGTATCGCCATTCCAGGCCATTCTTGACTATGAGGTCTCCCAGAATATCCCGCCGGGGTGGGTGAATTTCAGCATTTCTAGAACAAAGCCAAATGGCAGCTGGCATAAGCTCGAACGAGGCGACATTCCAATGGATGCCGAGTTCTTTGCCGGCTTCAACACAGATTTATGCAACCCAACTCTCTGGAAACAGTTCCACGAGCAATTACACCAAAAGAAGGGCCTCAGCGGGGACGCCCCGATACCTCCACTTCCCACCGTGGATGCGGAATGGCTTTTCTGGGAGATGATGAGGGTATCTCGTACACCCGATCCATATATGCTCCCGGCCTTGAAGAAGTTGAGAGCGTCCGGAAAGTATCTTATCGGTGCTCTTTCCAACACAGTCAAGTTCCCCGAGGGGCATCCATACAATAATGATGCATCCGGTGTGAGGTCACAGTTTGACTTCTTCATTTCGTCTGCACACACGGGGTTGCGCAAGCCTGACCCGAAGATTTACGAGGTTGCTATCCAGGAAATGAATACTTTGGCCAAGCAGCGGGGACTAGCGAAGGTTCAGCCTTCGGATATCGTCTTCTTGGACGACATTGGTGAAAACCTAAAGGCGGGAAAGAACGCTGGCTTGCGTACCGTTAAGGTCACACTCGGACGCATCCAAGATGCAGTGATGGAGCTCGAGAAGATTACGGGGCTCGACTTGCTCGAGGGTGGGGATAAAGCTCGACTATGAGAGGAACTAAACAGAAGGGGCAGACTTTCTAGACGTTCTAGACATTCTCGGATTTTATTAGCATTGAATATAAGAGCGAATGAAAGTATCACGTATAGTTTGCCTTTCGACTCCCTAATGAAGGGCCATTAATTAAGGGCCATTTGGGTGAAATTGGGTAAAGTCCTTAAGCCGCGCCAAGTCCGGTGGTCGTCGACGGTCGTCGCCAACCGCACTTTTGAGGAGGGGGATGCAGGCCCGCTAAGCGAATCTCCCCACAAAGTCGCCGGCCGAATTTTCTCCCACTTCTTTTTTTCTCCATCAGTCCAGGCTTCAGCACCGACAACCGTCAAAATGGTGAGTCTAATTACCGATGGCTGAAAATGCCAATACGGTCCTCGCATCAATCTCCTCTGCCTCGAGCGGAGCCGGGTCCCTGCAAGATGCTTCGGATCGAATTCTGAAGCGCTAATTGCTGACTCGCGATCTTCTTGTACAGCCTTTCACCAAGAACGTCAAGAACGATGCGTACTACAGGTAAGAAATTCCCCTCCGAAGCCTCAACACAATTTTTTCTGGGGCTTTCGTGCTGACTTTTCCCCAGTCGCTTCCAGACTAAGTACCGCCGCCGTCGCGAGGGTAAGACCGACTACTACGCTCGCAAGCGCCTGATCACCCAGGCCAAGAACAAGTACAATGCGCCCAAGTACCGCATGGTCGTTCGCTTCACCAACCGCGACATCATCACCCAGATCGTCTACTCCGAGATCTCCGGTGACAAGGTCTTCGCCTCCGCCTACGCTCACGAGCTCAAGGCCTACGGCGTCACCCAGGGTCTGACCAACTGGGCCGCTGCCTACGCCACCGGCCTGCTTCTTGCCCGCCGTACCCTCAACAAGCTCGGTCTCGCTGAGCAGTTCCAGGGTGTCGAGGAGGCCACCGGTGAGTACACTCTCACCGAGGCCGTCGAGACCGACGATGGCGAGCGCCGTCCCTTCAAGGCCTTCCTTGATGTTGGTCTTGTCCGTACCTCCACCGGTAACCGTGTCTTCGCTGCCATGAAGGGTGCCTCCGATGGTGGTATCTTCATCCCCCACTCCGAGCGCCGCTTCCCCGGTTACGACATCGAGTCCGAGGAGCTCGATGCCGACACTCTCCGCAACTACATCGTCGGTGGCCACGTCACTGAGTACATGGAGACCCTCGCCGATGAGGATGAGGAGCGCTACAAGTCCCAGTTCTGCAAGTACATTGAAGAGGAGATCGATGCTGGTGACCTTGAGGAGCTCTACGTTGATGCCCACAAGGCCATCCGTGAGGACCCCTTCAAGAAGGATGAGGATGAGGAGCCCAAGAAGTCCAAGGCTGAGTGGAAGGCCGAGTCCCAGAAGTACAAGATCAACAAGCTCACTCACGCCCAGCGCAAGGAGCGTGTCCAGCAGAAGATCCGCGAGCTCGCCCAGTAAGCGTCTCGCTCTTCTTTGACGGATTGTTCGGGCTGCTGAACCGGCTCAAAAAGTTCCACCAAAATTCAATGAGGGGATCGGCTTTTGCCAGTCGGCGTTTCTTTTTTTCCAATGTGATGTAGATTTGATGGATCATGGCTTATACCACTTATGTTACGTTGAAGGGGTCTGTTTTCTGGAGCAATTAGTTCGGTGTATCATTCAAGGCATTTCTTCACAGTTCTAACTGCTCCCCAATGTCCATGAAATCTCATCGTTCCCTCAAGCGCATTCTCATACTTTCCTGGAAATCGTGCATTGTAGACGGGAATTAGATACAGTCCCCACTGTCGCGTGCTAACGTGGCCGCTTGTTCGTCAGATTCACCGGTCAATGCCCCACGATGTGTAGCGGTGTGTAATCGAGAGAAGACCTCGTATCCGACCCTCCCGTGTATGTAGCTATACAGCACCACGCTGTGGATCACTCGACCCACTCCTTAGCCTCAATATCCTCCGTTACCGATCACCGCAGGACTATTGAAAGATTGAGTAAATTGGTACAATTTACTCTGTACAGCACTATTGGCCTCAAAAGGCTCCTTCGTCGAAAAGCCAATATCACGTGACTACCACGTTGAAGAAGTCGGACGTTCAAAGGTGATTTTCCTCTCACCACCGTTAGATTTCACCATGCAAACATCTTCAAAAGATGAAGCTCTTTCTTATCCGACACGCAGAGACTATACATAATGTCGAAAAAGTGTGGTAGGTTTTAAACAGTCCTTATTTGATGCTGTATTTCTAACGCCAAATATCAGGGCTGGCTCAACAGACTCAACACTCACAACTCATGGAATGCTACAAATCGAAAGTCTCGGAAGACATTTTGCATCCAAGTCTATTCATTTTAACTCCGTGTTTGCATCAGACCTGAGCAGGGCTCGCGTTACAGCGGAAGGGATATGTAGCCAACAACCCCCCAGACATGGCAAAGCTCCTATATCACCTTTCCTGACACCCGACCTAAGAGAAAAAGATTTCGGATCATTGGAGGGTGTGCGCTTTAATCCAATCCCGGGCAAAACTGGTAAAGGCCATGCACGCCTCGATCGCTCAAATAGCGCGACTACATTGCCGCATATCGAGAGCGAATCTACAGCCTCGATGAGACGTCGAGTGACTTCGTTTCTGAATACACACTTCCTACCATTGATATTCGATGATACTACGCAAAGACCAAACGTGGCTATCGTCGCTCATGGTATTATTCTTCGTGTATTGTGGCAATGCCTTGTTGAGCTCTTCGATCCTACAAATATCTCTATTGCTCCTGGCATTACTACTGCGGACGATCGATCGCCGGCCCTCCTTTCTCCAAGCTGGTCGAACACAGGATATATTTCATTATCTATCCAACCTAATCATGTTCCTACGTCGCCTTCACAGCCTCAGCCGGGCCACGATCAAAGGCCCATATTAGCGAACGCCACGCCACCCACCGAGGATCTATCATCGCAAAGCATATCCACGCCAGATGCTCATTATGTACTACACGGATGGGCAATGAGGATACTGGCTCTTGATAGTCGAGGTCATCTCGCCAGTCTACGCCGCACTCGAGGTGGAATTGGAAGTTCCTCGCACGATAATCGACAAAAGAAAATCGACCAATTTTTCAGGAGCGGAAGGGATTAAAAATCCACAAATACTCTCTGGACTATGTACATTTCAATTGATCTATACCGTCACTGGCTTTACTCGTAGTAGAACACCTCATCCAAAGGCTTCCACCACCCAGGGCCATCGGCACTGCCAACAGCGCCGGGAATGGGACTCTCCTAGTAGTCCAATCTGTCAGTCTCTCCTCAAGCACAAACTTGAAAGATTGATTGATGTGACATACCTGCATCCCATCGGTCATGGCCCACCACTCCCTAACCTTCGGGTTCGCCCGCATACGCTCCATATCGCCCTCGAAGTCTGTGCCGACGTACTTCATAGTCGCGAATAGGGTGCGGTCATTGTCGAAGAAAATAGAATCTGTTCATGTTTGATATTTGTAATTAGATATAAGACCAGCCATGCGCTAGAATGTATAGCCCGTACAATCTGTGATATTGCAGTCCTTGATCTGCTGCAGGACCTCGGGCCAGACGTTGGCGTGGCACTCCTTGTACGCGGCCACGGCGGAGGGCTTGAGGTGGACGATTTGGGCAATGCGGCGAACTGGAGCCATTGTATCTGTTGTGGTAGTTCTGGATCAATCGTAATTGGTTTGCTTGGCAATTGCTTGCGCGGGATTCTGTCCGGAGGTGATAGAAACGGGCTAGGAGAGACCTGATAGTATGAGGAAGTAGTAGATCGAAGGAGTGCGAAGAGTAACAGTCAGGAGGGGCAAATTCTTGAAGACATGAAAGATCGACACGCGACTGTTGCATACCCCTCGTCTTCGCCGGAGTGTTAACCCGCGTTCGGGGTCAGCTAGCCCGAAGCCGGTTCCACCGGGATGCCGAGTAAGCATCCCTATAACTAGGAAACGAGGCCAAATAAGGAAAAATTGAATCATTTGAAAATTTAAGTTGTGAGCATCTTATACTACATGTGATTACTCTCATGATTGAACGACCGGGTTCTTCGAGACAGGACGAATCCAACCAACTGCCAAATTCGCCGCCATGGAAATGACACCAATGATCCACATCGACCGCCCATACTGAGACCCATTATATCTGAAAATAATGGCAAAGATAATTCCTCCAAGGTTGCCGAATCCACCTACAAGACCCGACACAATACCATTGGCATAAGGATGTACATGAGGAACAACAGCAAAGTTCGCTCCATTGCACGCCTCCAAGAAGAATGCCAGCCCGGCCATCAGACCAAACATAGTAGACTCGCTACTTGGATCAGACAACCCGATCGCCAGCTGGAAAGCACCCATAACAAGACCCAAGAATGTCATGAGGAGCTTCTTGGACCAGACAGTACTTGTGGAGCGATAGAAAACGTCCGCGAGAAATCCACCCGCTGGTCGACAGACTATATTTAGTAGGCCAAACATGGCAGCCCACTGGCCGGACTTTGTCTGGCCCATTCTCGTAAATTGGGCGGCGTAGTATGTGCCCAGGATGGAGTTTATAGCGAGTTCGGAGCCGAATGAGCAGGCATATGGGATTGCAACTGCCATGGTTGAGAGGCTAAATGCGACATGCATGGCTTCTTTGCGGGTGGGTGCGACGACTGTGTCGATCTTGAAAACACCCATTTGTCCCACTGTGGTCGCATCTCTGTCGATTATTGGGGGAGTCTGTACGCCTTTCTTTTCAACGTCAACAGCTGTAACGTTGTAGACTGAGGGTGGACCTGAAGGGCCGCTCGAGGCGCTGCCGCTGTGGATGTCGATGATGTTGCCATCAGAGGACGGCATGGGAGAAACGCTTTCTTTGGTCCGGAGGTGGCGTTCGGACCATTTCCCTGTGGGGGTGTCTTCGCACAAGAAGAGCATACCCAATGCCACGGCAGTGATGATGATGAAGGGGACGATATAGGCAACACGCCATGCTTTGTGCGAAGTGAGGCCTTGGGATGCGACGAGGGAGTCATAGATGGCAGGCATGACGAAACTGTAAAGACGTGTTAGTATGACAGATACGACCGAGTTGATCAGTGAAAACAAACTAAGTTATTCCTCCGCCAGAATTGCCCCAACCTCCTGCCAGAGAATTGGCGGTTCCGACAATTTCCTTGTCAAAAAATCCAGTGCACCACACCTGGCATGGAACGAAGGTACCACCTAGGATGCCGACGAAGAATCTCAAAGCAATGAGACCCTTGGGGTTGGTAACAAGCCCAGCCATAGCGGTGGGTATAGCGCCACATAGAAGCAGACCAACGAAGACCAGACGTGGCCCGAAGCGATCGCAGAGAGGTCCGGCGATGAATCGGACGAGCAGCCTAGGATGGTTAGATGATGTTTTGAGAATATCAAAGTGAATGGGGTTTCGTACGTTGCTAGCAGCGCAACGATGTTCGAATTGGCGATATCTTGCTGCGTCATATGCAGGTCTTTCTTGATTGTGACAGTCAACTAGGGAGACAACTCGTTAGTTGATACTTGGCTAATATAAGAATGGTTTCGGGTATATAATGACTTACCAGTGGCGGAAATGCATACCACGATAGGAACGCAACCATGAACCCGAGCCATGAGAAGAAGAAAACGCGTCCATATTGATCGAATGGGTTCAGCACAGGGATAGACTTGGCTTTCCTGTTACGAGGGTTGACCTCTGGCGAAGCGACGAGGAGCTTGAAAAAGTTGGCAGCCATTGCCGGGGCCGATAGAATGCTGAGACGTGCCGAAAATGAGACTCGAGAAGGCAGAATCCAACGCCTATATAGAGACGCCCAGCCTGTGCCAGGATTGCCCAGCAGAGAAGTAAATCAAACTTTCAGAGACACCTTTCATCATGACACACGGAGCCACAACCGCAGATATCGCTGACCAGGGTATTAGGCCAAGGAATCCCAGAGCCGAATTAGTCAAGAGAAAGCAACGCAAACGCGAGTATATCCAACGCCTCTGATTCGACGGGGCATGTCTTTCCCCCAAGGCCTGGGGACAAGGGAGATGACAGGGGAGGTTGAAGCTGACAAACGCCACTGTGCGGTGATAGCGATAAGGCCTGCACCGCGATGACCGATGGCCTATGAAAACCAGTCCAGACACTCAGGCTCAGGACTTTTGGCATGATAACAGCATCGTACAACTCCGCGGATGTATTCCTCCGTCATGTCACCCCGTATATTCCGGGGATGCTCCACAGAATGGTTGGCGGTCCGCAACTCGATAAACACGCCGCTTCTCATTGGGTCTCGGTAGTACGTCAAGATAGGAACAGAATCGGCATTCATCGTGTGGGTCTTGGATGGGTCCGATCGGGTCGATCTCAGCGCCGCGGAAATACCTTAAAACGGAGTCATGGCCAGGGTGAGGGCCTTAGGGCCTCAGGGCCTCAGGGCCGGGCATGACATAATGCCCTGTTGTGCCCTCACGGGCCTTCCTAGTCAAGGACCGGGATGCTCTGTAATTCTCTTCCGGTTACCGCCATTCTACAGAAATACTCAGAATGAAACATCGGGGGGGGGGGGGGGGGCTCTATTCTCGAGTATGAGACACAGGTGAGAAATTGGCGGAAATTATGATAGATTCGCGATACGTTTAACTACACAATTCTCTCTGAACTTGAACAATGGCCACCTACAACGTCCAGTCTCTCCGATCACCAGTCAATCCCACCGGCTGGCTGCACGGGGGCTTTCGATGCAGTCTCGCCGTCAGAAATCTTCTTCCCCCGCATTCCCTTGTACTTCTTATCCATTTTATGGAACGGACTCGGAGTTTCTCCCTTCTTCACCTTCCACTTCTTAGTTCCGAGTACAGAATCCAGCTCCTCCACAGGAGGCAGCTTGAGATAGATCCAGCCATCATCTCTCTCTTCCACCGGGAAGGTAGCAATGTTCATTTCCTCATCATTAGAACACCGCCCCGCTTGCTCGCCATTGAGCTCGAAGTTGCGCTTATGGTAAGGACAAGAGACCCAGTACTTGCCGGCGTCATCATCTCCAATTAGTCCATCAGAGAGCACAAATGCCCGCTTGTGAGGACACATCTGCTGCGTGGCATAATACTTGCCCTTGACCTTGAACACAGCAAGCTGCGTATCTCCGCGTTTGACATTGGCTGATGAAACCTGTGGCGGTTCGTCAGAGAAGTGGTCGGCTCGAACAACAGGTTGCCATGAGACACTCGACCACCGGTGGCCCTTGAAGTCTTCCTTTGCCGAGTCTTTGGCCCAGTACGCAGGGCGGGTTTGGGAGCGCTCTTCAACGACTTCCACGGTATCTACCGTTTCTTCAGTGTTGGCAAACTGCTGGAATGTCTTGCGTCTCTTCGGGTCTCGGACTGTTTCGGTCCATTCACAGAAGTAACTTCCTACCAGCTCTTGCATCTGCCTTTCCATGTCCGCGCAGATACCCAGCTTATCGTCAATGATGACTTCTCTCAGGTAACTGATTCCACCAGGAAGGTTCTCGATCCACCGAGCTGTTCGCTGTAATTTATCGGCTGTTCGAATGTAGAAGATCAAATAGCGATCAATGATGGGGATGACCATTTCCGGTGCAACGTCTTTGACAAGAAGTTCGGAATGCCGGGGCTTAGCACCTCCATTACCACCGACGTAGAGATTGAAGCCTTTCTCGGTCGCGATGAGACCAAAGCTGATAGCAATTAGCATGCTACTCCAATACAGCGAATGAATCCACTTACTCCTTATTCTGTGCCTCGGCACACTCTCGCACGCAGCCAGATACGGCACCCTTGAACTTATGCGGTGCCCGGACACTCTTATACCGCTCCTCAAGGCGAATGGCCATGCCGACACTATCACTGAGTCCAAAGCGACACCATGTGGTACCAACGCAACTCTTGATAGCCCGAAGCGCCTTGGCATAAGCATGCCCACTCTCCATTCCCGCATCAACGAGTTCTGTCCAGATACTCAGGAGATCTTGCTTCTTGGCGCCAAACATGTCGATTCGCTGAGCACCTGTGATTTTGCAGTATAGTCCGTACTTCTTTGCGACCGAACCGATGGCAATGAGCTTGTCGGCCGTGATCTCTCCACCTGGAACCCGGGGTACGACAGAGAAAGTCCCGTTTCGCTGGATGTTGGCGAGGAATTTATCGTTTGTGTCTTGGAGATCGTTGTAGCCTTTGTCCATGATATGTGGGTTGAACAGGCTTGATAGTATTGAGCCGATGGCGGGTTTGCAGAGTTCACAGCCCAGAGATTCTGAGTTTTTGCCGGCTGCTTTCATTACTTCGGGAAATGTCTTGAGTTGTTTGATGGCAACGATGTTGTAGAGGTCGGCTCGCGAGTATGGGATGTGGGAGCATACTTTTCAAGTCAGTACATCTGTTGAGAATGATTCTGTTAAGCGGTGCTCACAGTGGTTGGACACCTCGTGTCCCATTTCCATCATGGTCTTATTGAAGATGGACTGCACTAGTGGTAGACATCCACCACAACCTGTCCCTGCCTTTGTGCATGACTTGACCTGGCCCATGGTCTTGCAAGATCCGTTCTTGACATTCTCAACCACATCGCCCTTCGACACATTGTGGCAAGAGCATATCTGAGTGCTATCATCACTGCATGATGAGGCATGTCAGTACCTGACCAGGTAAAATCACCGAGTAGTTCTTACAGGTCATCCGCATTTTCTTCTCCGTTATTCTGGGCCCCCAGAATTAATTGGCTCGGGGGGATCTCTAGCTCCTTTTGTCCCTTGACCATTTGATTCAACTTCAAGTAGTCTCGAGTGTCCCCGATCATCATTCCTCCAAGCAGATATTTTCCATCCATCGTAAATAGATACTTCTTGTATACACCACCGAATGGATCCTTGTAAGTCAAGGCCTTGACAGGGGGCTCTTTCTCTTCGGGGCCTTCTGCATTCGGACCGGAGATCAATGGTCGTCGACCAGGGAGGAATTTAGGGCCATCCCGATCGGCAAAGAAGTCACCAAAGGAGGCGACGTCCACGCCGAGGAGCTTCAGTTTTGTGCTGAGGTCCGGTCGTGTGAAGCCTTTGAGCTCTTTGTCAGGGTTGGTCAGATTGTAGGCCAGTACGTCGGCCATCTCGATACCAGGAGCAATGATGCCGAAGGTTTGGTTCTCCCAGCTGGCGCATTCTCCGACGGCATAAATATCAGGTATCGAAGTTTGCAGGCTAACGAGGTCAGAAATTATTCCCGTAGAGTAAAGTAGCGGGAGACAAACCCTTCATCAATAACAAAACCACCTCTCTCAGCGGACTGGATGCCAATGGAATGACCCAGCTCATCTCTCGGCTTGACACCGATCTGAACACAACCAATGCGTATGAGTATCTTCTACTGACAAGGACGAAAAGAAGGGATACATACCGCGAAGCAAATACAACAGCACTGGATCTGCTCTCCATCTTCAAACGTGATACCAGTCACGTTGTTATCCGAATCCGTATTGACAGTTGCAACACGTTTCTGATGCAACACGTCGAGGCCCAGATCGCGGATCTTGCGGGTCACCAGCGTGCCTGCATCTGCATCCAGCTGGCGTGCCAGCACCCATTTGTTGCGGTCAATCAACTTGACATTTCCAAAGTCTTCCAGGTCGGTCATGGCCTTGGCAGCCTCGAGGCCTAGCAGACCTCCTCCAACAGTGACTGCTGTTTCGCCTTTGTGTTTTGACGCGAATTCAATCAAACGCTCAAGATCTTGGATTGTACGGTACACAAATATACCCTTCGCGTCGTGGCCTGGGGTATGTGTGGGAAGAACGGCATCTGAGCCGGTCGCGAGGACGAGGATGTCATAGGGCACCGTGTCTCCCGTAGATGTTCGAACCGTCTTGTTATTAGGATTGATTGCGGTGACGCGAGTATTGAGATGGTGATCGAATGCCCGCTCTTTGAATGATCCATACTGGTGTACATATCAGTGGTGTAGTTCCTTCTTGTTTTATTCACGACTCACCCATTCTTTAGGATTTAGGTAGAGATCTTCGATTTTGCGATGCTCAAAGAATGATGACAGCCCCACGCGATTATACGCGACGTGTGGCTCTTCGCCGATCACTAAAATATCGTATCGTCGTGCGGAATCTTGCTTGATGACTTTCTCGCTGTTTGTCGTTAGCCTATAGTGATACGCTCTTGATTGAGGACTGCCTACATGAAAGAAATAGCCACCATGCCTAGACCAACTACTACAATCTTCTTTCTGGAATCGTTAAAGACGGGACCGGGGCTACCGTCCACCGGCTCGCCGTGACGGAGTCCATCAAGAACCGGCATGACTAAATTGGAGTATGGAAGTTGGATACACTACAATTACGACCCTGGCTACATTTTAAGAGAATGACACCGGCCAGGCATGGCCTTTGCGAAGAGTGACACAAGAGGCGACCACATCACGAAAACAAGCAGGGTTCTCGATTTGATAACGCATCTCCGCGGAGATCGAAAAGTGCCATCCAGAGATAAACTCGACGCCACACTGATTGGCCCTCTGATCTATCTCGCGATAAGAGTGTGAACCACACTGATTCTCGGGCTAATTATTCAAACGGGTTATGTATTTTCGGCAGGGTCAGAAATGCCTTCCCCGCGGAGATGTCTGGTATTGGGGTGGCGTCTGACATGGCACCGACGCCACTTCCAAGAGGTCTCTCGATTCTGTACTACTCTATACGTTGCCGACCAAATGGCCCTATAATCAAAACATTCCGTTGCTAAATCCGGAGGACTATACCAGGCTTGGACTATATCAGTACTTGCAATACAGAAGACCTTGTTGCGAGGATAGCATCTCGCACTTCATCATGGCGACCATTATTGAGACTGCAGTGGAAATAAACAAATCTCCTCCAAAGGAGGATATCAAGTGGCATAATCTTCCAACACCAGAAGAACCAAATGTGCCTCTTCCACCTCCGTCAGTCAACCCAACGGCAATCTTGGATGTCGACAAGGGTACGCCCGATAGTCATGTTGCTCGGGATCCTCGACTTATCCGCTTGACGGGTGTACATCCATTTAATACCGAGCCGCCACTTACGGCTCTTTACAAAGAAGGTAAGACAGTATCAAGACGGAATACTCTGAATATAGAGCTAAACGTACACAGGATTTCTCACATCACCCGAGCTGTTTTATGTCCGGAATCACGGTCCCGTACCTCAAGTCCTTGATGAGGATATTCCGAATTGGGAAATCAGCATTGAAGGGTGAGTGACCAAGTTCCTTTGCCACAGAGAGATTACAGAACAACTAATCTTGAGAACAGATTAGTTGAAAACCCAATAGTCCTAAACTTCAGAGAAATCCTACAAAACTACGATCATATCACAGCCCCAATCACCCTCGTCTGCGCAGGCAACAGAAGAAAAGAACAAAACACAGTCCGCAAATCAAAAGGGTTTTCATGGGGTGCAGCCGGGCTCTCAACCGCGCTATTCACAGGACCCATGCTGGCAGACATTCTGCGCACCGCGAAGCCCATGCGGCGGGCAAAGTACGTGTGTATGGAAGGAGCCGATAAATTGGTAAGAGTACACATTCCATCCCAGATGATGACCATGGGTTGATCAATATAGCCGAACGGTCATTATGGCACGTCAGTCAAATTGAACTGGGCAATGGATTTCAACAAAGGAATCATGTTAGCGCACAAAATGAACGGCGAGTCGTTGCGAGCGGATCACGGCCGTCCTTTGCGGGTTGTTGTTCCCGGTCAGATTGGGGGACGGAGTGTCAAGTGGCTAAAGAGGTTGATATTGACTGACCAACCGAGTGATAATTGGTATCATATTAATGATAACCGGGTGCTGCCGTGAGTATTCATCTCAAGGGCTTGTGAAATGTTCTAACGCAAATCAGAACCATGGTGTCCCCCGAGATATCGGCACAGGATAAGAACTGGTGGACTGATGAGCGGTATGCGATTTATGACCTTAATGTTAATTCGGTGGCGGTTTATCCGCAACATGAAGAGGCGTTGGATCTTGCCGCGGCTGGGCCAATGTACACTGCCAAGGGTTATGCATACGCAGGAGGCGGTCGGAGAATTACGAGGGTGGAGGTGTCTTTGGATAAAGGGAAGAGTATGAAGACCCGCCCGAATTGTTGCTTGTTTAAAGAAGCTAATGGATTGTTGTTACAGCTTGGCGACTCGCCGATATTGAATACGCAGAAGACAAATACCGCGAGTGGGAAGGTGATCTATTTGGAGGCAAGGTTGACATGTGGCAGCGAGAAAACTGTTTCTGTTGGTCTTTCTGGTCTCTGGATGTCCCAGTGTCGGATCTCGAAGACAGCGGAGCAATGTTAGTCAGAGCCATGGATGAAGCCTTGACTGCCCAGCCACGAGATATGTACTGGTCTGTCTTGGGAATGATGAACAACCCGTGGTTTCGAATCACGATCTCAAAGGAAGGGGGATCCCTGAAATTTGAACACCCAACTCATCCTGCGAAGGCCGGGGGATGGATGGAGAATGTCAAAACGGCAGGCGGCGATTTAACCAACGGTAACTGGGGCGAACGGATCGAGGGGGAAGTTTCCGTCGAACCAGAGCCTGTGAAGGAGATTAATATGAAGAAAGAAGGAGCCAGCCGAGTTATTGACTTGCTAGAGCTAAAGTCAAATAGCAGTGCTGAGACGCCTTGGTTTGTGGTCAACGGGGAAGTGTATGATGGCACAGCCTTCCTGGAAGGCCACCCCGGAGGAGCAATCAGTATCACTGCCTCTGCTGGTCTGGATGTGTCGGAGGATTTCCTTGCCATTCACAGCGAGACGGCTAAGATGATGATGCCTGACTACCATGTCGGCACTTTGGACAAGACGTCCCTCGAGGCACTGAAAAACAAACCCTCTCCAGTATCCGACGAACCCCGCCCGGTCTTCCTTCAGTCTCGAGCCTGGTCTAAGGCCAAGCTGATAGAAGTGAAGAATGAGTCTTGGGATACGCGAATATTCGTCTTTGACCTGGAACACGGGAAACAAACCTTGGGTCTGCCGATCGGCCAGCATTTAATGATCAAGGTCCCAGATCCCGTCACTAAAGAGGCCATCATCAGATCATACACTCCGATCTCTGAGACAAGCCTAGTAGGGAAGATGGAGCTGCTGGTGAAAATATACTTCCCATCTGGTACGATACCAGGCGGCAAGATGACCATGGCCCTGAACAAGCTTCCTCTGGGAGCAGAAATAGACTGCAAGGGGCCAACAGGGCGTTTCGAGTATCTTGGAAACGGCCGAGTACTCATCGGCGGCAAAGAGCGCAAGGTCCGCTCCTTCAAGATGATCTGCGGAGGGACTGGTATCACGCCGATATTCCAGGTCTTACGTGCTGTGATGCAGGACCCTCAGGATCCTACCACCTGTGTTGTGCTCGACGGCAACAGGTTGGAGGAGGACATCCTATGTCAGGCTGAGCTCAATACCTATGCTGCGGCGGACAGCCGGAAGTGTACTCTAGTGCATACCCTGACAAAGGGCTCGGAAGATTGGAAGGGCCGGCGAGGCCGTATCTCCGAGGAACTGCTTTTAGAATATGCGCCTCCCGGGGAGGAAAGCATGGCGATTCTTTGTGGACCTGAGGCGATGGAGATATCAGCTCAGAAAATTCTCCTTGACCAAGGTTGGAAGGAGTCGGATCTTCATTTCTTCTAGCTTCCATTCGTAGACGCGACTTTGTACCATTTGTCATTTGTCATTTGTCATTTGTTATGTATTTAGCGAGAGCCATGGGAAGATGGCGAGGTCGGGAGAACCGCGCAACACGACGTTTGGCACTCACACTTGCAAATCTACAAAGCAATAGAGGAAATGAATATGTTGAAATTAATGACAAAGACTTGAAAAGATCCCAAGCTACCGAGTGGCGCACGGTGCTGGCTTCACCTGTAGAAGAATGTCAAACCTCCAGTGCGATCAATTCCAATTGCCAATTGTCCGCTCTCAGCGTACTGTATTGGCTTCAACCTGACCAAGGCATGAGATGATGAAGGGTCATGATCGGCAGGGTGGAGACGAAGCAATAAAGATAATTGGAGGCAAGAGAAGTGGAGAACGAAAGTTGTTGACAGGGGATTTGAGGATTTTAGTAAGGGCGGTCACAATTCATTCTGTGCCTTCACGCCGCCTTTAACTAGTTCTTGGGGTCCTCCTTCAGAGTGCACATCCTCCTCATCTCCTTCAGACGTCCAGAATCTAATTAAAGAATGATCGACAGCCGCTGATTTATTATCCCAAACATACTTGTGCGTATCTAGTCATGTGGAATTTGACAATGATAACAAAGAAAGTTCATAATTCGTAACACATCATCGCTGATGAGAACTCCATCTCATGCATGTTAATAGTAATCCCTCATATCTAAGCGCACTCGGAGATGTTCAAATACGCTCATCGGCTCACTCTGCAACGAGAAGGCGGCTCCCGACTTCGCCATTGATTTGGCAGAGGAGTTCCCTGGGTCCAAGCGACGAAGATATCCCACGAAGGCCGAGGTCTGTTTCCGGAAAGTAGAATACAAATGAAGAGCAGCACCTTCATTCTCA
Organism: Penicillium atrosanguineum; assembly: GCF_028827265.1. Lineage (NCBI taxonomy): Eukaryota > Fungi > Ascomycota > Eurotiomycetes > Eurotiales > Aspergillaceae > Penicillium > Penicillium atrosanguineum. The sequence goes on along the minus strand of NW_026623133.1, from coordinate 3,052,561 downwards.
TGGCGGAGCCCACTCAAGCCTTCCGCCGTGGATAACAGACTGAACGCAAGAATTACGCTGAAGATGTTATCTAACAACTTCGCAGCGTGTGCATGTCGTTTGCTCAAGAGGAGAGCAAACAGCATTTGATCGAGGATATCTTCGTGGTAGTCCCGGAGGCGCGGCACGGAATGAGCCGCTTCGATGGTACCGTCGATATCGCCACGATCAAGACAGCGTTCGATTCTCGAGAGGGTTGTTTGGAAGTTGGTCCAGATGGATCCAATGCCGACGTGGAAACAGTAGTCGCTGACTGCGAGAACGAAGTGCTGGGCGTCGATTCGGAACCTCTGGAACACATTTCGGATATCCCCTGTGAGGGATTCTCGGGAGGTAGAGTCACGAATAAGTCCTTTGACAACCGATACCATGCGAAGGAGGCGGAGCAGTTGCTTGAAGAGACGGTCGTACTTCTTCAGAGAGCGTGACGTGATGAGAGCTTCGAGGGTTTCCGGGGGTTTGTACTGTAGACGGAGGAAATCCAGTGCCTCTATGGCGTTGGGATCTTTGCAACGTTCAATCTCTTCATCTGTCAATTCTCGGATAGAGAAATTGAGGCCACCGGGAAGCTCATTCTCTCTTTCATTCTGCGCTTTGTCAGGCTGGTCGGGCTCCGTGTCAGAGAAATAGCAGTCTCCAAGAATCCCAATAAGAACCAGTCGCAGCTCTGAGCTTGCTGGGGGCCAGCTATCACGACTGCCTAGGCGCAATCCAGTGTGCACACCACCCCGGGCCTGTCCAGCCTTGCGCTCGCCGCTGTCCATCTCAGGATCGAACAGAGATTTCGAGAGACGCGAGGCAAATGAACCATCTCCCAATAGCTGAAATCGCCATTGAAGGTTCAAATGGTGCCGAACGTCGTGCTCTTTAAAAAAGGTGATGGAGGCATGAGAAATCGATAAGTTGAGCCTGAGAAGAAATAATCGGAGCAAATGAGAGATAGAGACTTGATGCCAAGTCTGGCCCAAATCGATTGCCGAAAGAGATGGAGTCAGGACCGGGGTCCCTGGCTTTCTGAAGCATCTGGCTGACTTTGTTGTTGGAAAAGGTCTTTTCGTCCATGACTGACCCAGAAACATGCTTCTCATCATCAATGTCAAATAGCTCAAAGGTTTTTTCCACGATGTCATTTGAACTCGCTTCGTCAGTATCCTGAGTTGATTCAATCGTATTTGGCTGCGCAGTCGAACCCTCTTTGTGATACCTCAAAATCTCAGTACGAAGGTTGGACTCGTATTCGAGTGCTCTTTTTTGAATTCGCTCGATATCTGCCCAGCTTGTCGCATATTCAAGGCGAAGTTGGCCTGTCCGATTGAGAACATCACGACGGGCAATGGGATGTTGTGGGTGTGATTTCTTGAGGAGACGAAGACTCCTTCCACTCTCGAATATCGAGAGCGCTTGGTCTTTGGGTATGAATGATGGCATGTGGGACCCAAGGTAGTTGTACTCGACTCGAGAAGGTGTTGACTTTAACCTTCCAGGGTCCTCATGACGTTCTTCCTTAACAAACGTGCGGCCACTCGCCAGTAAGTCATTGAGCGCTGATTCTTCAGGCCGAAGGCCGATCCAGCCCTCCATAAATCTAAACCACGGCGCCGTGACTTGAACCACGACTTCGTGTGCAAGATTCTCCATCCACCCAAACTTCTGCGCGAAAAAGGTGGCCCATTGGATAACACCCGAAATGACTTGAGCGTCTGTAACAGCTTTCTCCACTGCATCGATGAACTCAACCAGGGCGCCTATTATGTCTGCGCATCGACCGAACAGGGTCGTGACTTGAAGAAGCGAGACGACTTGTCGGGAATGAGCAAGAATTTGTTGCTCAAGGTTATAGATTATCACAGCGACGATACCACGCAGGGTGAATATAGCAGAAATATCCTCGGATTTGGTCGGCGGAGTCCTAACAAACACTCGTACTCGCTGCATATTGGTGCCGCATTGCAATATTTGTGTAATCGCAGCATCCAAAACTTTCAAGCTAACACCAGAGACACGAATGTCCTTCATGTATCGCTCGAAAGCCATCTTCTTCTGGTTGAAACGAAAGAATGCAGAGCTCCAGCCCAACCCAAGCCGTAACAGTGATCGAATAAAGATATCGTCTCGAACTAGGCGGCCAGAAATATCACGGCCTTCGGTGCTCTGTCGCGCAAGTGCCGCGTCGAAGCCTTTGGCGCCCGATTCACTGAAGTATGCCGACACTGGTTCCTGAAACGACCGATCCTGGTATCTCTCCCATGATTTGAGCGGCGCAATATGACCCGTTTTCTCCTGCAGTAAATCCAGATCCCATAAATCTTCTTCTCCGAGCTCTGGTAGTGGTTCAGTCGGCGCATCGGACCGAGCGTCTATCGAGTGGTCGATAATTGAATTGGACGCCGACTCGAGCTGCTCGGAATCGGTATTAAACAAGTTCAACTTCCATATCGGATCGATCTTGCTATCCGTATCCGTGGATTGGTGAATAAGAGAGCCCGAAACATCTATTCAGATCGAAAATGTCAATCCATAGTCTCCGGCTGAATCAACGGTTACGTACCAGGCAGTTCCGTGTTCCATGGTAGAGTCTCCAATGGTTGCAGAGCTTCTAGACTGAACTTTGAAAGCCTCCATAGACTCTCACTGGAGAAAGGGTCTAGCTCGTCAGAATCCATGAGCCCATAGTCGAGATCGCGCAGGAGCCTCGGACGCGTTGGGCAGATTGATTTGGTCCCGCGCGAACTGATATCGTGCACGGACCAGGCGATAACAGAACTCGCGAGTTGCTCGTCATTTCCTCTCTGTCAACGTCAATTCGTCTTTTATACCAATTTACAATGCCTCCCCGCAAGAAAGCGAAGCGCGCACATTCCGCTACGCCGCAGGATGAAGCTGCGGCGCAATCCAGTGCGAATACACCCGGCTCAAGCGAAAGCGCCGGAAAGCCAGAGCTCGAACACGATTTCCTCTCAGATCCTTGGACGGATGAGCAGGAGACTGCGCTGTTGAAAGCAATCATCAAGTGGAAGCCAGTTGGTGAGTCCAGGGTGCCATTGCACGTTGATCTTCTAACGGCCTTAATGCTAATGCGCGTTATACTTAAGGCTTGCACAAGCACTTCCGCATGCTCGCCATTGCAGACTACCTAAAGAGCCAAGGATTCGGTCCCTCTACGGCAGATCATATGCGCATCCCGGGTATATGGAAGAAACTAGGCACACTCTATAATCTCGAAGCTCTCGACGAACGGGTAATCCGCACCGAATCGCATTGAACCACAAGGACTCAGTCCAGCTAACCAGCATCAATTGCGCAGGAGAACTCTGTAATCACAGGCACTAACGATGATGATGAAGACAATCATGACATGTACTGCCCTTTCGAACTCCCGTACGATGAATATGGCGATATGATGTTCGAAAGACGACTAGCAGCAGAAGGATCCTCCTCCCCCGAGACTAGCCGTCACGCCGAGTCGCGTCGGGGCAGCACTGTAGCGAACACAGACGGTAAGCTGCGATACCGTTCTCACGGAGTCTTTTTTCAAGTACTAAACAAGCTGGATACAGAGCCTCGTTCCTCTCCGGCTCCCTCACGAGGTCGCAAGTCCACCCGCGGTACCCGCTCGGCTGCGCGCGAAACACGATCTACAAAGCTAGCTGTTGAGGTTGACTCTGGAAGTCAGGGCGAGGCATCCGATGAGGATGGAAAGTCGGATGGAGAGGATACGGGTGCAAATGATGAAGGCGAAGAAGAAGGCGATGAGGGCAGTGATGGGAAGGATAGCGATGGCGAGGAAGAAGAAGCCGAGGAGGAGAAGGAGGAAGAAAAGGGTGGTTCACGAAGCACACGGGCAAAGGCGTCAACGTCAAAGTCCAAGCCAAAGGACAAGAAAGCTTCGACGAGTACGGGCACTCGAAGGACCGCCCGTAGACGTTGATACAATGCTTTTTATGTGTACTTCTGCGGCTTGATACCTACGGATGGGCGTTTGTGTTGGTCTTGTTTCGGTGCATTGTACGATTATGGAGACTATAGGTTCGAAAGTCTACTGAGACGGAATTTTAAGGAGAACTTCACACTGTACAAGTGCATCGGCGTAACCACAAGTAGGTATATTTCGATCGCTATAGGAAGTCTAATGTCGTTCGAGAGTACAGAGGGAATAGGTCAAAAGGTCATAGTACAGTAAATCCAAGTAACAATGTACTTTAGAGGCGGGAGATAATGGCCGCGGCGTACTCGTGGGTCTTGGACTTGCCGCCAAGGTCACCGGTGAGGGTCTAGAAGAGAGCGGTTAGCTGGAGTCTTAGCCGGGTTCTGACGAGAGAAAACTCACCTTGCCCTCAGCCAGGGTGTCGAAAATAGCCTTCTGGATGCGAGCGGCGTGATCGTGGAGACCCATGTGCTGCAGCATCATAATGGAGGACAGAAGCAGAGCAGTGGGGTTGGCGAGACCCTGACCGGCAATGTCGGGAGCGGAACCGTGGACAGCCTCGAAGATGGAGCACTCGTCACCGATGTTACCGGAGGGGGTAAGACCGAGACCACCGATCAGACCGGCGCACATGTCGGAGAGAATGTCACCGTACAGGTTGGGCATGACAAGGACCTTGTCGTTGTAGGGGGTGGGGTCGGTAACGATCTTCAGGCAAGAGTTGTCCAGCAGCTCAGCGTCGAACTCGACCTCGGGGAAGTCCTTGGAAATGTCACGGGCAGTGTTCAAGAACAGACCGTCGGACATCTTCATGATGGTGGCCTTGTGCACGACGCGGACCTTCTTCTTGTTGATGGACTCGGCGTACTGGAAGGCGAAGCGCAGGACACGCTCGGAGGCCTCCTTGGTGATGAGCTTGATGCTCTGAACAACACCGTCCACAACGACGTGCTCGATACCGGAGTATTCACCCTCGGTGTTCTCACGGATCAGCACAGTGTCGACGCCATCGTAGGGGGTCTTGTAGCCGGCAATGGAGCGGCAGGGACGGACGTTGGCGAACAGGTTGAAGGTACGACGCAGAGTCAGGTTCAGGGAGACGTGACCCTTGCCGACGGGGGTCTAGATAAACAAATTGGTGAGTACATCCCACGTCGCAGCGACGAATCTCATTGAAGCTGAGACTTACGGCCAGGGGACCCTTCAGGGCAACGTAGTTCTTCTCAATGCTCTTGATGGCATCGTCGGGAATGGCGGTCTTGCCATCCTTCAGGATGGGGCCAACATCAACGGGCTCCCACTTGATGGGGGCCTGAAACAAGCTTAGTATCTCAATCGTGCGGCGAACATAGGTTTGCGACGGGCCATACCTTGGCAGCCTCGAAAATATCCTTAACGGACTGAGCGATCTCAGGGCCGATACCGTCACCCTCAATCAAGCTAACGGTGTACTTGCCCTATATTTCCAAAACATCGAATCAGTATTCTCGGCTTTTTGAGAAACATCCTTTTGCGCCAAAGTTTGATGGTCGACGTGCTTTGCGCGGCTCGCGCCGGCGAAGGAAAAAAACGAGATTTCGTGGGGGAGACGCACATCAGAACCCTTCTGGCCCTTGAACTTGGCGACGGCATCATTGGCAGCGGCAGCATAGCCGCGGAACTATCATCGGACAAGGGAATATTAGCCAATTGATATTGGGTGTAGGAGAGGGGGTGGGAATCTGGTACCTGCACAATGGAGGTGAAGCTGGGGGCCACGCGGACGGACCGCAGGCACTGGCGAGCAGCAGTGAAGTTTCTGGCGGCGAGCATCGTGAAAGGACCCGTCAAAAAGTTGGGGAAGGAGTAGAGGTGGTGGGGAGGGAGAAAGAGGAAAGGGAAAGGGACGAAAGAATCGAGTTTCTCGGCGCCGCCCCGATCCGACCGGGACGCAGACCGCATTGGTGGTTTGATGTCCCCGGCAGCCCGAGTCCACCTCCACCTCTCCCTTCGTCATTGGTGTTCGGCTTCACGTTTGATCTCGTTGCGCAAGGCTCGTTCCTTTCTTGGGAGCTTGTCTCTTTCGGTACCATTGTTCTACGGCTGCAGTCTCCTGCAGGAGGCTCTGCTCAAGCCTGTCACTGAACCCTTGAACCGCCCAAACCCCATTTCAATTCGTCCGGTCCCCACTCCACGCCAGCTCCAGCTCCCAGCACCCGCAGCCGAGACATCATGGCTGATATTGACGTGACCACTCATTTTAACCTCCCAGAGGAGTTTCCCGAGGAATGGCCGGCAGCGCTGGACGAGGCCGACCAGTCGGATGAGGAGCCTGTCCAACGAACCAAGTCCCGCCCCCGCAAGTCGCGTTACTTCGCGCTAGAGCGTACCCCAAGTGACTGGCGGAGTAATCTTGGATCTCGCAGAGGGAGGGAAGCTCGAGAGAATGTGCAAAATGATGAGCCCGACCCATTGGGTACTGGCGACAGCGTTCTACGGATCCTCAAACAGAGAGGACTGCCTCTAGAAGAGGAGGGGGCAAGCGATCAAGATTCCTGCTCTCATCGACCTCCTTCTCACCCGCGCTCTTCTTATCGCAAGCACACCACTCGGATTCGATCGAATCCCTTGTGGCCGGTTTGGACAACTTATCGCAGTCCATCGACCAGAAGTCAGCATCGCTGAAAGTGCTCGTCGAGGCGAACTTCGAGCGCTTCGTTCGCGCGAAGGCGACCATCGATAGCGTATACACGGAAATGAGAGATACGGGGGAGTCCCAGGAGCAGAGCCTGTCTGCTCGCAGGTCAGGGCATTTCCGGAGCTACTCTGGTCAGCACCAAGGCCCATCTCCTTCTCCTGCGAGGGCCGCGACCAAGAAGACCGCGCTTGTCAAGGAAAGCGAGTACGGCATGAAGGGCATTCGAGGTCCATTGCTGGAAGCCTCTGTAAAGGCGGAAGAAGTGTGGGGGCCTGCTCTTGGTGGTCGAGACCGAGAACAGATGCTCAAATCCGTGGTGGATACTATGGAGAAGCATCGCGACGTCTACGAGATTGGAAGCCACTTGTCCAAATCCATCCAGCAACGCGACTATGAATCTGTTTTTGAGGAATACACCAAGGCGAGAACGCTGGCGAACCGGGCGAAGAATATTGTGGAGCAGGCCTTCAGCAGCCACCGGCAGTTAAACGACCTTGAAACACATACGATCTTGGCCATGGGGCGAATGTGGACGGATGTTGACCAACAGATTTATGCCTTCAAAAACGACCTTTGGAGACGTCTCAGCGACGCACCAACCACATCGACTACAAGTACTGCATCGGGCCCTGTGGAGGAGCATATGGAACTCATTGGAGCCTTGTTGGAACTGGGTGTCAATGATAACCCTATCTGGACATGGCTTCACAGTCGCTATGAATTCCTCAAGACCAAAATTACCTCATTCTGTGAGCGCTGCAAGGTGGAGATCGAGATTTTGCGACGCAGGCTAGCCGCAGGAGAGAAACCTACGCCTCAAGTCACAGCGTCCTATCTTCGTCTCGCCCCTCGCGAGGTCCCTGCAGAATTACCTGAAAGACTTGATACGGATCATGTCATCGAGCTGTGGGTATGTGTCCAGGCTTTCCTTACTCGTCTTCTTTCGTCCCAGAATGGGTTGTTAGGCGAGGTGTTGGACTTCTGGGAGGTAGCCCAGTCCTTCATCGATGGCACCCGACAACGACTTCTACCCGTCGGATTCGAGGGTGAAAGCCGGAAGCACCACCATCTCTCTCCTGAGAACATTCATGAATTAGAAAAGGGGGTTGTGGACCTGGTCAATCTCATCCGCGAAAATGTCTTGTCTCTGTTCAATGAGCCTCCCACTGACGATATCTCACTCCTCTCCTCGCCCATTCCGCCGAGTCCCACAAGCCCAGCCTCGAGGGGTATTACGCCTACGGAGTCCCGATTCAAATTAGACCCAAAGAATCTACCCTTCCCGGTGCCTAAGAAGGGAGAGCCGTGGGAAGACTATGCATTTTGGCCTCCGTTCTCCAACTCGCTGAGTGGTGCTCATTATCTCAGCAAATTCCTTGTCATTGTTGGCACCGCCGCCAGCGAGATGGCAGCTTTGCGTCCAGTCACTAATTCTGGGCCCACTCGTGACTTCCTCAAAGCTCTTGTGAGTATCGCTCGTGAGCGATCTGCTCGAGTGGCATGTGCGACATGGAGCAAGGATGCAGAGATCTGCAAGATGTTGGAGGACTGGACGCGCGATATCGAGAATCGAGACTTGACTAAGATGCCCGGCTTTTTTGTGGCTTTCGAAAGTGCCAATCTCAGTGGTCTTCAGAAGATTCTCTACATTTCTGAGGCCATGTCCAAGGCGGGATCCATGGATGTCGTGACTCCACCTCCTGCCAAGATGCTTCAAATGGTCCGCACTCAATTCGTATCCAGTGTCTACAAGGCACTGAGTGGACTGGTTGAGAACGCCGAGCGCTTGACACCTTCGGGCGAGGAGAACGAGTGGGTCATTTCTAGACCTGTCATAACGAGTCAGGCACTTGATGCTGCTCTGTCTGTCCTTGCTGCAGACTCGGTGGATTCAACTGATAGGGTAAGACTTTCCTCCTGTCATGGCGCGAGCTCAAATTACTAACAGGAGATACAGAACGTGCGAATCCTCCTCACTCTTTCCAACCTCAAAGCCCTCCAGGCCGAATACGTGCCCCAGTTGATTGCCAACTTTGAGAGTTCATTTTCTGTCAAACTGACAGAAGAAGCCAAGACGGTCCGGGATGTTCTCAAGCAGATTGAGGACCGTCTGTTCCAGTCATACACCGAGCCAACCATTGCCATGTTGAATGAGACTATCACGAACGGCATTTTGGCAGCTGACTGGGTGCCATCGACCGATCGACCAGATCAAGTCCGTCCCTATGTCTACAATACCCTGTTGACCCTCGTGCTGGTGCACACTGAGATCACAACGACCATCCCGTCCAGCGTTTCGGCTAGTTCTAGTCGCTCCTCGCCAAACGCCCCGTCATCTCTGCTCTCTGCGGTGCTCACACATCTACTGGTGCATGTCTCTTCATCTCTGCTGGCAGCTTTCAAAACTCGCTCCAGCTTCTCACTCGCTGCCTTGATGCAAGCCACCTTGGATACTGAGTTTATTGCACAGACATTGTCACAATACTCAACCGACGAAGCATCTAACACCCAAAGCCAGATTTACGTGGAATTGGACCGTCGAACCACAAACGAAGCTCGCACCAAACTTCAAGCCGAGCTAGGAGAAATGAGAGTCGTTTTAAAACGACTGAGAGACCGGACCAAGGGCGAATTTGCCTGCTTCCGAAAGTCACGAAGCGGCGGTTCCAAGACCTCCGTTGCCACATAGCGTAGCTTTTTGCGATATAGCCAATATTCAAATATATTCAATGTTCCTCAATTTTAGTTCTATAGTAGCAACCGGGTATCACAGATTTTGTAGTCCACCTCTTTTCGAGCACTACTGACCGACCATACGCTGCACCCGGCTAAGCAACACATTGCTTTCCCTGCCGAGTCTCCTCTTGCCAAACTGATCCGGCCGCTTCGCGCGCAACGTCGCCTCTCGATCCTTTTGTTTCGCTTCGCGCTCCCGCTGACGCGCCTCAGCGGCCTGCTTGCGCTTCTCTGCGATCTCCATCTCCTTTGTGAAAGCCGATGGCTTGGGAGGGCGACTTTGTCTCTTGCCATCCTCACGCGGGCGGCGGGGCCTGGGCGCAGGTGTTGGGACGGGCTCAGGCTCAGGCTCGTTCAACATTGTGACGCGGTCGGGGTGAAGTCCTAGAGATGCGGGCTCGGGTTCAGTTCCTTGTGTCGTTCCCTCTTCTTCAGCGGCTCTTTCGTATGCGGACTTGGGTGCTTTGGTGGCGCTTTCTTTGGCCTTGATCTTGGCGTAGGCTTTTTTCACTTTGGCTTTTTGGATGAGGTCGGACTTGATTTTTTGGGCTGTTCATGGAGAGATTAGCCAGGCGACTATGGTCAGAAAGGAAACGAAATCGAATACTTACTCTTGCGACGATAGGTACCGTCGGGGAGATTTGCTGGGCCAACGCTGAAGCCCTTGCGCTTCTTGGCGGGTTCAGCGCCGTCTTTGGCGAAGAAATCGCCATCGTGAGTACGTTTGGGTGCCATTACTATCACCGAGTAATTTGTGGCTGGTTTGGGGTTGGAGATAGTGAAGTGGAGAGAATTTAGAATGGCGAGAAAAAAAAAGCGGCGATCTTTAAGTCCGAGCAACGATTTACGGTCTGGAACCCCCAGAACAAAGAGCTATGCAAGGTCCAGAACATGGAGTATTCTAACTAATCTCACTACTTCATATTCACTCCCGACTCTCAAACTCTTAATATATCAGATCTGAATATAAAAAAGATATCGGATTTTCCCGGTCCCGAGTGCAAACGGAAAGCGTATGATCTGCGATGAATCATCTGAGACCCACGATCATAACTACCTTCTCTCGGACTCTTCCTCCGACACTTTCCCTACACTTTTCCTGCTTTCATACGTTCGGCATATTTCCATGCCAATAAGTCCTAGCCTTCCCCTCTGACGGCATACCCGCTCATCTGCTCACACCGCATCCCACCCCACCACGGCAGGCCCGGGCCAGGTTTCGAAATAGCTCGCCACGTAGGCGACCTCCTGCAATGTCCGACTCAGCGTTTCAGACCTAGTCTGTCCAACCTTGCCACTATGCCTCTATTTCACGACCCTGATCGCCGGCGACGTTCCCCGCCTGACGAGTACGAAGTCGAGCCGTCCACCACAGGGTCCTCTTGGGACCAAACACAAACATATAGGCAGCATGAACAGGACCGATCAGGGCCAGCTGGACTAGCCCTAGAGCCGTTGTCTTCAGAACCTCAACCCCCCCAAATTTTGGACCAACGACAGGCACGAACTTATACAAAGGATCAAAGAGTCATCGCCCTGGAGGCTACAATATACTGTATGTCAAACACCCAGTTGAGCTATACTTTTTCTGGCTCTTTGTTTGGCGAATGTTCTCCTTGCTTCATCTTGGCTAACATATCACGAAGTCGCGGGAAAGTGGCGACAACGAGTTTCCCATGTCTCGTGCCGCTCCCGAAGTGTCAGAGGTGGAGGAACCAACAGAGAAGCATGACTCAGAAACTAGAGAATATTCGCAAATACGAGAGGAACTGGGTTCGCCGGCCGATATTCGTAGGCCTCGATCTGCTTTGCATTCCGGCGACTTCAGAGAAGGCACCGACATCTCTACACAACATGCTCCACCGTCACCTCGGCCTCATTTCGCTGAGCGATTTCCAACTGCTCCATTTCCCGATTTAAGTACCTCTCCTACAACGCCATGGTTTGGTGCATCAGTTTTCCAAACCCCGGCACAGCGCCCCCCATTCGATGATCATCGTGAGCTGATAACGCTCCAAACCCGGGCTCGAGCACCATCTCTCGGGTCTTTCTCTTCGAGTTATGTTCTCAAGGCTCCAACAAGCCCTCTGGTACACCAGGCCAACAATACCGATCTAGACTTTTCGCCTCGGGTTGATTCGGGAGACCCTCCTGAGCTTATCGACAAAGCGAACCGACGTCGGACTCTACCTCCTGAGTCCTTTCGGCACCTCCAATCATCCCCACCGAATTCGCGGGCCGTTAGCATTCGTAATCCTTATCAACCAGGTCGTCACGAGGGATTATTCCAGCCACAGCACTTCCCTCGCCGATCTCTGACGTCGGCGTATAGTCTTCAACTTGCTCCGACCAATAATGCTGCTGCGTATCGGGCAAGGAGGCCGTCTTTTGCCTCTGAGCTTTCTGCGAAGCCTCATGCCCCGATGGTAGGATCCTACGAAGAGTCACTCCTAAGAGGCCGAATGTCTATGAGTCCTTCCAAACCACTGGATTTTACGGCGCAAATCGGGGTCCTCGGAAAGGGAAAGTGCAAGGGACACCTAAAATGCCCTCCACATGTCACGGTGCCTTTCCCCGCTGTTTTCTACAGCTATCCAACTTCTGGAAATGACCGTTCCATTGCGGATGACAGCCCTAGTCCGTATGTGGGCCATATTGACCTGGAGAACTCGCTAGCCAAAAATGAGTCAAGTACGACCAGGCGTCGTAAACGACATGTCAGTCCTACAAAACCCCAAGAAGATACTGTCATGCTTGAGACAGGTGCAGCCCGAACTACCGATGTTGACACCCGACGTCGCCGAGAAAAGAAGACCCGCAGAGCGGAATCTCCTAAATGCCCCCCAGGCGGGTGCTATCGAATCCCTCAGCAGGGACAACTTCAAATTATAATCAAGAACCCACACAAGACCGCAGTCAAGCTGTTTCTTGTGCCTTACGACCTCGCCGACATGGAACCTGGCACCAAGACCTTTATCAGGCAGAGAAGTTATTCGGCGGGCCCGATAATCGACATGCCGTTGAGTGCACGGAAGAATTTTGGAACTGATCGCCCTGAGGCCTCCTTGAACGCCACCGAAGATCCTCGAGACAAGCCCGTTTTGCGCTATCTCATCCATTTGAACATTTGCTGTCCGGCGCGCGGTCGCTTCTACCTACACTCCAGTGTTCGAGTGGTGTTTGCCAACCGCGTACCAGACGGTAAGGAGAAATTGCGCAACGAGATTCAACTACCAGAGCCCCGATACACTCCGTACAAGCCTACTCGGGACTCGAGTCTCTCGGGATCCACCAGCAATGCGCGATTGGCAATCGAGAAAGCTTCTCGCAGACGGAGCGTCGGTCAGGGCACAATTCCACTTCTCCGCCCACATGTATCCTCACCGAGCGACGGTCCACTGCACTGGACTGCAGCCGAAGCCATGGGACTTACAAATTCCTCGCACTTTTCTTCAGAACATGATTCCGCCGTTTACAACAAGCTCAACAAGGGTGATGTTGGATACGGAGGATTTCCATACTCGTCTTCAAATGCAGGTTCCGAGAACGGCGAGAGCCTACTTGCCAAGCGACTTCGCGGCTTAGATGTGCATAAGCAAGAAACCAATGACAGTAATTGAGTGCTCTACCTCAACACGGGCTCACAAGGATACACCTCGCCATAATATCCACTCTGCCACCGGTATAATACTGACGTACACTGCCCGCTTTGACTCAAATTTGACCAACTCATATATACCCACTGCAAATGAACAGTGAAAGCATGCCAGTCCGTAACCATGCTAAATACTAACCATCAATCTCAAGCATCTCTCATTTCTCTTGTGACCTGGCCGTCGCACTTGCATGTCGCTGTGTTTTCTTTTGAACCGGATACGCCTGGCGCATGGGTCTTTGGACATATACCCCCTTCTTCGACTTTCTTTTGGCCGTTTATTTCTCAGTTTTATAGTTCGCCTCATCTCTCATCTCTCGTCTGCTTTTATAGTGTTGAAGGATTGCATTCAAGTGTTTACCCATAGCATTTCTTTACTCTGTTTGGTGGAGATTTGGATTTCATAAGCATTTCAATGACATTCAAATTTAATTTCCGGTATTTCGTCAAATAATAAGCTATCCAATCTACTGCGTTTACGGGTATATTACGTGTCAATAAAAATAGGGAGATAGGGAAGGCAGAAATTTATTCTTGCATATATCTACAGAGGGCGCTAGGTACAGCAAAAGTATTAAAAAGGATTGAGAAACAAGTTTCCACCAGGACACAAGAGACTTCAGACCTCGAATAGAAGAAGATCTTCTACCGCAATTAGTACCAATGGTCTCGACTCGAGTCAAAGCGAGGTTTACCCGGCGTGCTCAACAATCTCGTTGACCAGAACACCATCCTTGATGTAGCTCTTGATCTGCTCGGGAAGGGGGCACTCCTTGGTATCCTCATCAGTTCCTTCCTTAGGAGGAAGCATGATGTTGACAGCAGTGGATTTGCTGGTGAAGATCTCAGTAGTGAGACTCTGGGGGCCGAGATAGATAGTAGCACCGTCAACCTGATCCAACAGAACAGTCGGCACGAAGCCGTCAACTTGCAAAGCAAACTTGGGGGACTTGATCACATCGAGACTGCTAACGAGCGAATCAACAATGATAGAAAGACCAGTGCAGTTGTCGATGGCGATGGCATTGGCCTTGCTGGAGACCTTGATGATGGCCTTGTTGCAGCGCGAGATGAGAATCGACTGACTCTGCTTCGCGGGGATCTCGATGATCTCGGTAGGGCCCTCGAAGTTTTCGACGAGCCACTTGTTGCCCTCCAGGTCTTTGCGCGGGGGCTTGCGTGCACGCATGCTTTCGGGCTTGGGCTTCTTGCCTGGGGGAGCGGGAGATTTGCCCCTGGAGGAGCTGGAGCGATCGGAGGCCATTGAGCCAGCGCGCAGGTTGGGGTTCTTATGTGTCATCTCTGATTTCTCGACCTTGCGCAGACCTGAGGTGATTGCCTCGCCCTGATTGAGCTGGTCAAACACAGCGGACATATCTGCCGCCGGGGCAGCGGGGGCCGGGGCCGGGGGAATGCCTGGGGGAGGGGGAGGCGGGGGAGCACCACCGCCGGGGGCTTTAACTGTTGGAACGGGGGGAGGGGGAGGAGGGGGGACAACGCCAGTAGGCGCAGGCGCGGAGCCACCCTTGATCTCTTTCAACGCCTCCAATGCGTCAACACCAGAGTCGTTGTTCCACGTCAAACCCTTGGGGTAGTGCTTCTTAAGGTAGGCAGAGAGTGCCTTGAAGTTCTGGTAGTAAGCTTGAATGTATTCGATGTGTGTGCGGTCCCTATCAACTGTTAGTTGGTGTCCGAGTCCAACCGAAAAGAACAAACTTACTTCTCCTTGTACTCCTTCAGCACCTTGTTGCCGTAGTACTCAATACCGCCCATCATCTCAGTGACAAACTCCGCAGGCTTGCTCTCAAAGAACCAACCCAGCGCAACAATACCCTCCGAAATAGCGCTCAGGTGGTTGAAAAGTGGCGACGCGCGAGCATTTTCGCGAATGTTGTTGATACTGTCCGAGGCCTTGTGGAGATCGGTCATGAGCTCTGCGGGCTGGTGCTCGGGCTTCTTAGCCTTCGTCGAGACGTAAAGGTAGGTGCGCTCGGCCTGGAAGGCTTGCAGAACTGCTTTGGACTATAGGCCGCAGTCAGAAATTGTATATATATGAGAATCATTCGTACTAGCTCACCTGCTGTGCCACCTCACCGCCAATCTTCGCACCCAAGTCTACGAAATTCTGAACATCCTTCTTGATCAATGCGTCAAAGTCTTGGATCTGCTCCGGGATCTGCGCCGGCGCGGGTGCTGCGGGCGGAGGAGGAGTGGCCTTTGGAGGTTCGGGGGTCGCGGGGGCTGCTGTAGAGGAATCGCCCATGTTCTTTGAGACACTAGGGTCATCTAGGGACATGGCCATATCCTCCAAGCGTGAGGTCGCAGCCTCGAGCCTAGTAGGTACATTGTCAGTCCACTCATCAGGGAGCCTGTAGCACAGCTTGGACGAGATTGAAATGCTAATCAAACGCATATCCAGCCATGTATTGGTCGACTCCACTAGCGAAGAGCATACTTACCGCTTGATGAGGGTGGTGAAATTATGCATATGGCCGCCGCTCGCCATGATAGGCAACACGTTGCTCAAAGGGGTAGAGGAAGTCGGCTGAAAAGGGGTCCGTTTTGGGGAAGGTGTAGGTGACCGGAGACTTCTTTTGGTGGAAGATCTTGTCCCTTGCAATCCACAGGTACACCGGGGGAGTTGAAGATGAAGAAGACGAAGTGTCTGGAAGCTCCTGAGGTCCCAGCTCCAGGCCCGCAACGGTATGTATGTATGTTACGTCCGAGCCATATCCGCGGGATGACGTCTTCGTGTATATTTGGTATTTTGATTACCCGCTCCACTTCTCTTTGCCCGAGACACTTGATACACCTGATGTTCATGTTCATTCTCTCACCTAGTACCATTGGCGTCACACTTTCCTTCGAGCATGGCTGTAAATGCATCAGAGATAGCCCAGACGGACGACATTGAGTTCTGCACGCTCGGAATGTTTATTCTTGGTATGCTTATCATCTTTGAAGACCCCGCGGATCCAACGCTCACAGTGCATTGCGCAGATGACATTGACTTCGGAGGTTCCAGACCTCGTGTCAAAAACATCCTTGGAGGTGCTGCTTCTTTCGCAGTCGTAGGAGCCCGCCTAGTAGCAGGCGCTCCATACGCACGGTCTGTGAGCTGGATTGTGGATGTTGGCTCTGATTTCCCACCGGAGACTCTTGCTGTTATAAAGTCTTGGAATACGGGTTGTGTGATTAGAGAGAATCATCAAAGGCTTACTACGAGAGCCTGGAATGGCTATCATCCCGATGAAAAGCGAGGTAAGTTGAGCAACAAGGTTGGACCTGCCTATCAATGACCGATATAGACTTCAAATACTTGACCCCAAAGCTGAGGCTGGAGCCTTCGATGCTCTCGGAAACACAGGTGTGGTCTCGCACATTCCATATGGTCTGCTCTGCATCGCGCTGCATGTATATAGTGGAAGATATCCTGCGTCAACGAGAAGAGCTGCGAAGCGCGGGCCGGGCACCTTCTACTAAGCATGCTGCAGAGCGGCCTATTTTCGTCTGGGAGCCGATACCCGATCTTTGCACGCCCGAAGAGCAAGAAAAATTCTTTGAGGCTAATCGGGTCGTGGACGTGGTTAGCCCGAATCATATGGAACTTGGGATGATGTTCGAACAACCTGGTTGGACCGTGGATAACGAGCAAAGCCAGAGCCTCGTTCAGAAGATTATTAATTCTGGCATTGGACCTAACGGTGACGGTTGCCTGGCTATCAGGGCAGGTAAAGAGGGAAGCTACGCCTACTCGAGAGATCAGAAAATCTGGCTACCGGCTTATCACAAAACCGATGCCTCGGGGTCTACGGTGGTCCTGGATCCTACAGGTGCTGGCAATTCGTTCCTCGGCGCACTAGCCCAGGGAATGGTGACTGCTGGTCGTGAACCGTTCGAGGTCATTCAGTCCGTCTTGTCACCCTCCGAGAGCTGGAGCAAAGCCATGAAGGCTTGGGGCAATCGTCAAGATCTCCCCCTGGCGCTCATCTGCGCGACTGTCGCAGCGGGCTTTGTGGTGGAGCAAATTGGCGTGCCACAGATTTCTGTATCAGGGAATGGCAAGGAATTGTGGAATCAGTCTGAATTCACGGAACGGGTCCGCCTGTACACGCAGCGATTGTATGGGACCGTGGAAGAGTCTCCCCAAAGACACCTGTTGACCAATTGATCAATGGCTGATCAAGGAACGCCCTTCTATTGTCGTACAGCCACAGGGAATTGATGAAATGATAGTAAAAACACAAAAAGAAAACGTTCCGTCACGCTAGAAACCCTCCTTCGGTTGCCGTCCAAGATCTAGCATTTTTCCTATGACTGGTTCGCGGGCTGCTGCTTCTCGTGCTCTCGGATTTGGCGACTCCAGCTATATTGTGAAAGGGCAAAAGTCAGTATGAAGATGTCTTCGTGGACGCATGTTGGGAAAGCACTAACTATCGGCTGGGGAAAAAGCGGCCCGGCTCGGGCATCTTGTCCCGGTACTCGCGGTCGGCACTGATGCTGAAGGCCACGGCTGCGACGCCAATGACAAAGGCGCCCATGATGGCAGTGTTGGCCTTCCAGTTGCCGGGCTGGGCGTACCAACCACCAGCGGGGGACCAGACTTCCTTGGGGTACCTGCGCAGCAAAATCTGTCAGTATGCACGGATGATGCGCTCTGAGAAACAAACATACGGGATCTTTCCACCTCCACCCATTGTGAATGAGATGCAATTGAAGGAGCTGTAGGGGAGACAAAGAGGGTAAGGCAGGAGCAGTTCTCGACGGGTTGAAGCCGAAGTGGCCGTCAATCGAAGGTCGAATGCCAAGCCACTAAGCCCGTAAAAGGACTAGCGTGAGCTCACACGACCTCTGAATCCCGTGACTGGCGACAATTTCTCTTTTCTCTCCCCGTAGATTGGCCGCACGTCTCCCGATTCTTTGCCCCCGTTGAGCGTGGTCTTTCTTCTTAATTATTTTCTTCCGTGTTTGCACAAATTATCGCCCAGATGAAGAGGCTGCAGCTCCAACGATGGAGCAGCACAGTCCTTTCGCCGCGGGCTCGGACTGGTAACTGTCTGCATCAACAACTCTACACTGCCAAATTGCGGTATCAATCGACCGCGTCCTCCATTCAGTCGGAGTCTGCTCCTTATGATGCAATCGATGTGCTTGAAGATCCGAAGTTGATGAGCCAAGTCCGACGTGTTCACAAACACAAGTCAGCACTCGCATATCCCTCTCCTCCGGTCGAAGCCGCGACCCGATCCGCAAAACTCGCAGCCCTTCACGCCCGACTCTACCTCCCTTCTCGGTTACCGCTCCAAACACTTGCGCGGACATTGGTCGATGCGAGCGCCGACGAGAATGCCGATTTCAACAACGAATCCTTGGCCACTCTCGGCCACGACCTCCTCACCTACTACACTACCGAGCACCTCCTCTGCAACTATCCTCGCCTCCCCTTGACAGTCATCTTCGCCGCCATGTACGCTTACGCTGGTCCGAAGACCCTCGCCGCGATGGCAAAAGAATGGGGTGTGGAGCACGCGGCTATGCCCGGTGGTGAAGTCGACCCCGGCTACCTGCAATTCCAAAGGGTCGAGCCTGGCACGGATGTGGAGGCCAATTCGGACCTCCAGTCAGCGCGGCCATATGCTGCGCAGAAGAACTGGAGGAAGACAGTCACCTCCAAGATCTTCTACGATGACGAGTTCGGTGACCAGATCAAAGGGGTCGTGTCAACAGGCTCCGGCTCCGGCTCTGGCGTTACTGCTGAGCTAGCCAGCGCCACTTTCGTCCGCGCCGTGATGGGCGCCATCTACCTCCACGCCGGCCGCCCGGCTGCCAAGCGATTCTTCGAGCAACACTTCCTTTCCCGGCATCTCAACATCTCCGAGCTGTTCAACTTCTCTCAGCCGGCCCGTGACCTCGCCCGGTTGTGCAATCGTGAGAACTTCGAGCCGCCCGTCGCCAAGATCATCAGCGAAACCGGCCGGAAGAGCAGACATCCCGTCTTCGTGGTTGGTATCTTCTCTGGTCAGGACAAGCTGGGTGAGGGCGCTGGCGCCAGCCTGCTTGAAGCTCGTGAGCGTGCGGCTCTCGCTGCACTGAAGGGATGGTATCTTTACAGCCCACTCAACGTGCGCGTCCCCAGCTCCATGGAGGAGGAGGGCGCCGCGCCGTGGAAGCCCGTCTACGTCGACCTGGGCGAGGTGATCGTCTAAACATCCCTCATTCAAGAGTGGTACCATTAACTTCATGTCTTTTTATTATTGGCTTTATTTCCTTTTTTTTTTCCGGGTGCTGTGTTTTCGCATGGGAAGCAGGCCAGTGGGAAAAAGAGTCATTTCTCCTGTCGTTTGCATGACTGGATACTGTACAGTATGGGAATTGTGATTCCTTCGATTCATCTGGTGTCTTCTTTCTGGATCTGTTTTTATTTTCCTTATTTTCCCCGTCATTGTTTCATTGTGTCTTGTTCTGGCTACACCCTTCTCCAGCTAGAAATCGGTCAAAAGGGTGGACGAGGCCTCAAGTCTCGGCACTGGTATATAGAGGTGCACCCGATCACATGTACTCCAAGAATCAAAACCATTCAAACTCAATCATCTGTCTAGCTATTGTGTAACCTGGTATCTACCTTCTATTCGGCGTTGAGTATCTCATCTTCCCAATTCCCTTTAGCCTTCTTCTCTTCAGCCCCGTCAAGATACTCACCATATTCCTCCCATAGCTTAGCAACCTCGGCCTCAAACAAACTCTTCCAGAATCCAACGCCAGAATCCCCTTCTCTCTCACCCACATACCCAACCCTCAAAAGCCGATCATTCAACATCCCAATCGCGCCTTTACCAACCCGTACATCCTCAATCCACGCTAAAAAATATGCCGTGTTCTGGTATCCAGCATCCCACTTCTCTGCCCTCTCCTCTGCCGACTGCGGCTTCTTCCAATGCGGAGGCTCCAATCCTGCCTTGAGGCGTACAAAGTCCGCGATGCCTTCAATCAGTCCTCCTGGGGGGTGGGGGATCTTAGCACCCTGGTCATTGATGGACTCAAGTGGTGAAGTGTGCTGGTAACAGTGCACAAGTTCGTGAGTGAGAACACCGACTAGCTCATGCAGTGGATTAGCCAGTGTCGTGCAGTGAAGAACGTATGGAAGGGAGAGGTGGATCTCCTTGTGATCATCATCGAGCTCGGTGCCTGTTGTATAGGCGACACCATCTATGTCGCGGAGGTGAAGGGTTACGGAGCGGGTCGGTGGTGTTGAAGGGCTGAAAGAGGGACGCTGGACTTTCTGGTTGCAAACACTATCTAAAGATGCGTGGAGTGGAGAGCTGTAGAGGTACTTGACGATATTATATAGGGCTGTGTCGAGTGTTGAAGCAATATCGGGGATGAGGGTGAGGAATGATGCTGTTGCAGGGTGGCGGAGTGTTTCAACATGGAGCCGCAGCTTCGGTTGAGGGATGTTGGCTGCAGAGCTGTTTGCTGCGTGTTTCTGGTCTTGTTCTTTGGTGTTTGAGCTCGAGAACTGCGGCTCGGCTGGCGCGTTAGGCCTAGGCATCGCGGATGGAGATGCGGCGGGGGTGGTCTCCATTTTGAAGTCAGTCATAATCTTTGATATAGAATTCCTGTTGCGAAGCCTTGGAGAGAGGCGAAGGACGTTAAACGTGTGGATATAGCAAGACGTAGGACTTGAGGACGTCGAGATCGACGGAAAGCGGAAAGTGGGGAGCTGTGCCCTGTGCCCGCTCCACTGCGCCTCTATCACACTATCTATCGTCAGTCTTAATTCGTTGCTTGTCCTAATTTCGGTATTGCTACCCATGGTCTTCAAAATTTATTGGCTCTTGTTACTAGTAACAAATCATCACGTTTTATGACTGAGAACACCCGAGATATAGTCCAAACTAGGAGCATGGGATGAAAGCTTTTATTGGACAACACTGTCATTTGATCTAATTTTCAGACAATCTGAAGGGCAGAATAAGGAACTGAACCATACAAAATAATGTCACCAAGACCTGGTAATATAGACAAAGGCCTAAACGAGGGCATAAGGACAAGGACACATTGAAACAACGGCTCTGTTGTCTGCCGCGGGAGTCATTATCCATCGTCTAGAAGAAAATATAAAGACTTCACACAGGCGAATGCTCGTGGCCTGTTACATATCGTAACATTCAAATCTTTCGAAGCTATCAACTGCATCATGTACAGTATCAATTGATCTAGATAATATCGAAGCTCCATTTCCTACTAATTATTCCACCTACCTCGATACTGATTTTAATTACAAATGGAAGGCAACGACTTGAGACTACGGAGGGAACTTGTTATCTTTCCTTCCCTTCTAGAGAAATTCATCACCAACACAAGCAATGATCTTCAATCTTTAGTTATAAAATTCCCGCAACAAATCGCTTTCACAGAGCTTGACGGGCCACTGATCGTCCGAAATTCACAGTCCACTACCGATCGCATCCTCTTACGTGAGGACGAGACCTTAAAGGCCCACCCAAGGCGGGATTTTCTTTGGCCAACAAGGTGCTTCTAGGTACCCAGATGCTCCCGCGATGAGATGCCGGTTAATATCAACGGCCGTATAAAGTGCATCCCAACCGATCCGGATGCTTGGCTTGCAATGGGTGAGACCCCTATGCATGATCTTCTTCGTTGTATACATGGCATGACGGCATGGGGCCCCGAAACCCATCGATAGCGGATAGGTTCAATCCTCAAAGGAGGGGATACCCTTACAATATGCTAAAGTGTGGAGTAGAGGACACTCGAAATACTCAGAACAAGTACCACGCGAGAAGAGATGTCGGAACTATTGAGTTATAGATCTAGTACGTCCCGATTTTGAGGGATGCTGTGACTTGCGCTGGAGAGCAATTAGTTGTTGCTAAGCCTCTGAAATAAGAGATGCAGCTGCAAAACGAAGGCGAGTGTTGAGTTATTGTTGTTTTATGAAGATGCGTACCAATGTCTCAGCACTTTTCTGTGAAGAATCAAGCTTGTGTGCCCCTGTAGATTATTATCTCGATCGGGCTGCAGGTGCGTGGCAACGCGGTTGATCGCCGACAAGGGGCCCGTTTGTCGGGAACAAGTTGAACGGTCAGGACGAAAGGAAGGCTTAATATCAATCATATGGCTGAGCCTGCATCGGTCTGGTCTACATTTGGATCAAATCGAGTAGGCGACACTACATCCAAAACAGGGACACAATACTTGGTCTTCCTATTGAAAGTAAATCCTTTTCATTAATTGATTGGCCCACTAACCTGCCGGGATATGCAGCAATGAGCCAATGAATATACTTTTTATCTTATGAGCATTTGGCAAGCATAAATTAGGCAGAAGACTTAAGTGCTGCTTAACCGAGTCAATTTTGGATGATAAGCAGTTGAAGGACGATTTCCGCACTCGGTGATAGACGGAGCTCCGTCGGGCTCGTTTACTCCAGAGTATAGCTGATAAAGAGGTGCTCAATCCTGGCCAATTATTTGGGATGATCTTACCTTACCTTGGAATTTGTGGATCCTACCTTCCAGATTGATACTAGCGAGATGCAGCGTAGCTATATAAACAAACGATCTCCATTTCACTCGAGCGGGGTTGTCCGATTTCCTTGATCGACCAGTTCTGCGGAAACCCAAGGTTCTAAGGTTGAAAACGGTGATGTATTCCAAGATCTCAATCCCAGTCGTGGCGGTGCTGGCGCAATGCGTCACAGCTCAATTCGTGCCCGCGCCGACCGACTTGATCACAAAGAAGGGATATGCAGATGTCAACGTGCGATACAAACAAGTGCCTCATGGGATTTGTGAGCTGGACCCCAATGTCAAAAGTTATTCCGGATATGCGGATGTTTCGGAGCATGAGCACATTTTCTGGTAGGTAACCGTCCTCAATGGCCAGGAATATGTGGGCTAACGAGCACAGGTGGTTCTTTGAGACCAGAAATGGAAACCCCAAAGATGTAAGTTAAACACTGTATTTTCAAATATTCCTAGAACTAACAGCAAACTAGGCACCACTGACTGTCTGGATCAACGGAGGACCAGGATCATCCTCGATGATCGGTTTGTTCCAAGAGCTAGGACCTTGTGGAGTTGATTCAAATGGCGATGTGTACAACAATCCACACGCATGGAATAACGCGAGCAATATGGTCAGAATCGCCATCAAGCAGCTATGAACCTAGGTTAACCTGAACCAGATCTTCATTGACCAACCTACTACGACTGGATTCTCATACACAATTCCGATCCCGGGTTACGAAGATGAAAATGGCGATATCATCCAATTGCCCGACGAAAAATGCCCCGACTACGCCCAGGCGTATGGAACCTGCGGCACATACTCCAAGCCAGATATTGCTCTAGTCCCCAATGCTACAGCAAGAGCAGCTCCAAACATGTGGAAGACCTTGCAAGGCTTCATGGGAGCTTTCCCACAATACTCCAGAAATGGCTTCAATTTCGCGACCGAGAGTTACGGAGGCCACTATGGCCCAGTGTTCAACGGTAAGAAAATCAAAGATCATAGATGAGAAGGCCATTAATGTTGGAGCAGAGTACTTTGAAGAGCAAAACGCTAAAAAGATCCCCGGCGCTACCAAGATCGAGCTTGAGAATGTCCTTATTGGCAACGGCTGGTTCGACCCCCTGATCCAATATCAAGCATACTACAACTTCTCCGTATGGCCCGGTAACACGTATGACTACGACCCGTACAACGCCTCAGTGAAGGCAGAATGGTACAACAACCTTTACGGCGAAGGGAACTGCGTTGATCGGACGCTAGAGTGCTACGCGACCGGCCGAAACGACATTTGCGCAGCGGCCGACAATTTCTGCGCCTCTACTGTCGAAAACATGTATGATACGTACTCGGGACGTGACGAGTACGATATGCGCGAGTTGACTCCCGATCCGTTCCCATATTCATTCTATGTGGATTACCTCAACAGCCCCAAGGTTCAAGCGGCCATTGGTGCTTATCAAAACTTCTCGGAGTCCTCTGGAACTGTTGGTACGAGCTTTGGGAGCACGGGTGATGATGATCGTGAATCTGGAACGATCCAGGCCGTGCAGAAGTTGTTGAAGGCTGGAGTACAGGTTGTGATGTACTTTGGTGATGCGTAAGTCTCCTTCCACTAATTTTTCAATCGCGCTAATTGACATCGCAGTGACTTCAACTGCAACTGGCTTGGTGGACAAGTCGTCGCCAAGGAAATCAACGCGCCGGGGTATGAGAAGGCAGGATTCGTCAACATCACCACTTCGGATGGCATCGTTCACGGCCAAGTCCGACAGAGCGACTTGTACAGTTTCGTGCGAATCTACGAATCCGGACACGAGGTACCTTTCTATCAGCCCTTGGCTGCATTGGAGATGTTCGAGAGAACACTTTCACGAAAGGATATTGCGACCGGAGAGAAGAAGATGAAACGACATGGCGGCTACCGGACCGAGGGACTTTTCACCAGCGACTACCGAGAGGGCAACAGTTCGATTGTTCTGAAGGTTCTTGGTACTGACGCTACTTATAACACAACCCTGAACGGACCTAATCCCTAGGTTAGAGTCACGCTGGACAGAGGAAGCAAGTGAAGACAGAACTAGGGCTAAAGCCTACTCTACCGCCATACTGGTTGTAAATCTTGTTCATCTCATCATATTCAACAACGTATACCAATGACTAGCCTATTCGTCGAGGTCATCGCTTGTGTAGGGAGTAGCAACTTCGATTAGTCTTTGAATCGCGACACGTATATTGGACCCGATAAGACATTTGTCTTTTCAAATTCCAATTTAGTTGACAGCGTGTTTGGAGCGTCTAAATGGCCCCGGTCGATCGATCGATGGATCGTGGAAATATAGATCTGCAGACACTCGGGCTCTGTCACATGACGCGAAGTTTTTTCTAGAAGATCGAATGGTAAAGAGACAATTCAAGGGAAGAGATGATTCAAGTGCAATCGACTTCTTGATGTTGCGTCATTCGGCTTTAAAGATTTTCCAATCCGAACTTCAATATACAGTTTGAGAGGCTGGTGTATCACACGGTTGCCCTTTGCGACGGATAAACAAAAGGAAAAGTCGGGCGGGGAACTTTGGAAGTTGGAAGTTGGAAGTAGGGAGTTTGGGAACAAGCTGCCCAACCATGGTTACCCCTCGATTTGAGTACAAGGAACTCATTGGAGCTTCGGAGCCTGGGATTATTCTATAGTTTGAGAGAGATAGTCCAGAAGACAGAATAGCCGTATTCCTTCGCAGTGAAGTGGTTCGTGCTTATCCGCGCTTATCGCCCCTTGGCCGCATCTCCGACCTTCCCTTGTCTTCGTCAATATCCCACATCACTCGCGCATCGCTCTGCACTCCGCTACTTTGAGTCTGTTTGGTACGTCTATCCGGATTCCCTGCGCCCCTACACGCGCTTTTGTTGTTGTTACACACCGGCCTTGACTGTCGGCGCGCGGCGGTCGCATCTTCAACACCGTGCTTCGGTGTTGACACTCCGCGCTTCCCTGCCCATTCGATCGCTTTGATCCCTCTGCCCAGTGATCTATCACATTCACGCGACTGACTCCTTCGTGCGACAGTGATCAACTCGTGAACCGATCTTCGATCTCCTGCTACCTGTCCATATTGCGATTCAACCACACGTCAACCGCCACGCCAAATTTGGCGGCGCTCCTATGATCTGCGCCTGACGCACGTTGTGATCTTTCCTTGCCGCTGTTCACGATGGAAGCAAAGGCTGCAGAGCTCCTCGCGGCCTTTAAAAACCCCAACATCTCCATTGATTCTCGAGTGAACCACCTTACCAGCATCAAGTCCGATATTAAACAAAAAAATGTCCCCGAGGGTGCCATTCCGATTCTTTTCGAGGCAATTCGACTCGCTATCACTTCTCAGCACTATTCCGTCTCTAGCGCTGGATTTTCCACACTCGGCCATTACTTGAAGCGGCTTTCGATCCAAGACCAACAGCAACATATTGCTAATGCGGCGCGGGGCTTCTACCCTCTGTTGATGGAGCGCCTCGGTGACCATAAAGAACGAATTCGAGCTCAATCCGCATCGATATTTACCGAACTATGGCCGGTCGCTGGCGAAGACGTGGAATACTATGTGCTGCAATGCGCCATGGTGGGCAAAAACCCCAGAGCCAAGGAAATGAGCATGCTTTGGCTATCTAATGTACGTCTAGTTCCTTTTCCGAGCTAATATGACTTCTGACGTTGGACCTTGCAGATGACAAAGAACCACGGCTTGTTGTTTCGTTCGCATGTACCGTCTCTGGTCGCATGTCTAGAGGACGCCGACAGTGCCGTTCGGGATACAGCGAGATTGGTTGTAGTGGAATTGTTCCGGTATGTAGAACATGTTTCATCCGCAAGAGCATCTCCGTGCTAATGCCCGTCGCTTTAGAAACGCATCCGCGAGAGCCAAATCTGATCTGCAGAAACAGCTGGCCGCGCGCAGTGTAAGGAAGTCAATTGCTAACGCCATCCTCTCCGGAATTGGACTCGGCGCAGACGAGCCTCAGACTTCCGCCCGCCCCCTTTCCCGGGCTGAACGTCCGATCTCAGTCATGTCCTCCCGTTCGCATGCCAAAGAACTCCCAGATGATGGTTCGTTTGTCGATCCCCCAGATATCCCAATGGACAATTCGTCTAACGACAATACAGAATTGGAATTTTCAAAAAGTAGGCCAGTCGCGAGAATTCACCACGACCGATCAGCTCAATCTGTTGAGCCACCTTCTAGACCTAAGACTCCGGCCGAAGCCCCTACCTCTCAAAGCCCATCTCAAGAAGATCGTGTTGAGCCGCTTCTTGTTTCCTCCCCCAGAGACATTGACGATCTCGTGCGAGATATGCTTCCTTGGTTCGATGGCAAGGAGTCAGAGGACAACTGGCTGAAGCGTGAGAAGAACGTCATTCTCTTCCGAAGACTCACGTGCGGTAATG
Organism: Penicillium atrosanguineum; assembly: GCF_028827265.1. NCBI lineage: Eukaryota > Fungi > Ascomycota > Eurotiomycetes > Eurotiales > Aspergillaceae > Penicillium > Penicillium atrosanguineum. The sequence continues at coordinate 3,025,557 of NW_026623133.1, read as the reverse complement.
CGCCTCATGATTTCTCTCAGAGCTATCTTGGTGCCACAAAAACACTCCTTGACGGAATTTTCAAGGTTGTCAGTTCCCTGCGAACGACTCTTTGCAGCAACGGCTGTCTCTTGGTTCAAGATATTGCCCAAGTCTGCGGACCCAAAGTCGACGGGATGGTTGAAATTATGATGCAAAACCTCATTAAACTGTGCTCATCTCTGAAAAAGATTGCCGCTCAGAATGGCAATGCAACGGTTGAGGCGGTCCTTGGCAACGCGACTTACTCCATCCGCATCATGCAACACGTCCACTGGGCCTGTCAGGACAAGAATGTACAGGTACGCCTGTTTGCTGCTGGATGGCTCCGGATGTTAATCATCCGACAAGCTCATCAAAAGAGTACCATTGAGCATGGTGGTGGTCTGGATCTCATTGAAAAATCAATTAAGAAGGGCCTAGGCGATGCCAATCCTGGTGCAAGGGAAGGTTTCCGTAGCACTTTTTGGACATTCTATGGCGTTTGGCCTTCTCAGGCTAATGCCATAATGGCTGATCTTGACGCGAAATCCCGGTCTCTACTGGAGAAAGACGCATCGAACCCGAATGGTACTAAAAAGCCCACCACTCCTGCAAAGGGTCCTGGTGGTCCTAGTGGCGCACGTTCGGCTCTCAGAGATGTCATTGCTGCTCGCAAAAAGGCTGCTATACCGTCCCGGCCAGAGTCTGCTCAATCGGCCTTTGACACGTTAGATCCTGCACCTAAGCCTGCGACGCGCAGTGTACCCACCGGCGCACCGCTTTCTTCGTTGTCATCGGCACCGATGCGACCTGGCGCGAAGCCTCGACGAGCCGAAATAAGTCGCCCTGCAACTGCCGATCCTTACGCATCCCGACCTGGATCTCGAGCCGGTCAAAGTACCAGCAAGCCAGCCAGCTCGCCAAGGTCTGTGAGGTCCAAGGCATCCACACCTTCTTCAAAAATGATTAGTGCTCCTCGTCTTCGGCCTCACGAAGCTGGACAGACTGGCACCACTCGCGGCAAGCCCAAGAAGCTTGATCTTTCAAAATCCAAGTCTCACGGCGATCTCCGTGCGGTCAGCCACTCGCGTAGCAATTCCGACGATAGCATTGCAAACCAACATGCCCACCACTTGGATCCACCGAGTGCACCTGAGGATCAGGACTCGCCAGCACTTGTTGTATTGGAAAGCCCTCCACTTGCCCCATCTCAGCCACCGTCGGTTCATCGTGTACAGCCCGAGGTTAGCCGTCAAGCCACGCCGGAACCTGAAGCGGAACCACAAACGCTGTCGCTTGAAGAGCCTCGTGCTGATACTCCCTCCCCACGCGCCGAGGTGTCGTATGCGGGATCGCCTTTGCGCCATTCAGTTCTGAGATCCGAACCTGAGCCAGTTGCCAGGAGTCAACCTGAGGAGATGGTTATATACGAAGACCCTGCTACACCTGTTGCTGCAGGGGCCGACGTACCAGAGGCTGAATCAGAGGAGCCCTCGACTCCCGAAGAATCACCTCGTCGGGCTGAAGAGCAAGAGTCATACGATGAGCCCATGTCCACGACTCCGGCCAGGTTGGAAACCCCGGCTAAAAATCCTGCTCTGGAACTGGCTCCCACACAAGGTACGATGGACGGTATGAATGAATCGTCCCCCCAATCCGTCCGCAGGTCTCCTCTTCGAGGAAGCCCCTCTCCATCGAGAAACTGGGCTCCCGCTACGCCTTCCGGCAGGGGCTCTGCTTCTCCGCATCGACCTGCTGCCGCGCCCGTATTTGAAGGGATAACCAATAACGAGAATGCCACAGCACAGTTGAACAAGCTTGCTACCCCACGATCTGTGACCAAGCCAGGTGCCTTGGAAGAGGTACCACTGAACGAGACAATCTCACAAACAAGGGGCCGGTCCGCTGAATCCCCGAGTCAGTCTACAACAAGCGAGGAGCCTGTACGCCGTCGAAAGTGGGCTGAGCGACATCGAAGCCCAAGCCCCCGATCTAAGGATCCTGGCAATGCGCAAGAGATGCTTGGGAAGGCTCTCAGCCGTATCGGCTCTAAGACGATCGATATCTCTGGGTACCGGAAGCTACAAGGGCTTTTCCAGTACCACGGCGAAGAGATCGTTACTCGAAACCAGGACTACTATGCAATGCTTGATGCTCTGCTGGGCGAATTGGAGTCGGCACCCACCAGCCGCAAAGATCACGATGTGAAGACTCAGATCCTGGCGACTATCCGCTCCATGCTCCTCCGTACTAGTGAGCTGTTCCACCGATACGACGTCCGTGCTATGGCGGCTGTCATTCGCGCGCGACGACACTACGAGTCGAGCTCACACTTTGTCACCTGCCTGGAAGAAGTGGCGGAACAACTGGCCTCTTTGGTCTCAACCACTACAGTCATCGACGGTGTCCTACGAGGTCTAGACATGGGCGAGGACTCTCACAGTGACGGGGCCTCCCGGTCGATCATCATGGGTCTCTCGATTATCTATCAGTCCCTTTCCCAAGGACCCGCCGAGATTTCCGACGACACCCTGGCGACCGTTGGAACAGTGGTCAGCCAGCAACTGGGCCATCCCCGGCCCGGAGTGCGCAAGCAGGCCACCGAGCTATGCACTCTGCTGAACCTCAAGTTCGGACTGGACCGAGTGCAGAAGGCGACTCCACCAGCTGGCGAGGGATCGCTCAACCTCCTCACGTATTTCATGGCCCGTCGGTCTCGGTAATCTCAGATCCGGTGATAGCTGTAAATAATTCTGTATCTTTTTCTGGCTCCTGTGCTTCTTTTACCTTAACCTTTTATTTCGATGTGAATTTTTTGTTCGGTGTGTTTTCGGAGGCAAAGGTGGTTTGTCATATAAAATAAAACAAGTTTCGATCACAAAGTTCTCTCGCTAAAGACACTCCGTAGTCGGTGGTCCGTAGTCCGTAGTCCAGAGCCCCCTTCGCACATGAGTACGTACTCCACCGCGCCGGAATTCACCGCGTACAGTAACATGCGATCGGCAGATCAGGGTCCAGTCAGGGGCGGGATCAGGGACGGGATCCCTGTCGGCTGCAACTGTGCCCCGCGCGTTGAGGAAAGCGTAACGCGGACCCCACAAGCGTGCAGTCGGGGTATTTTTTCATGTCTGGGGGTTTAGCTCAAATGGAACATTCTCTGGTGTCCTCTAGAACCCCCCATGGGCCCGTCTTCCTTACCATAGGAACAGTAGCAGATTTGAAGTCGGGGACGAAATAAAATTCAGCCACGCGTCAGTGTTATCGATCGATCAGATTAGATACACAATCAGATAAACCGAAATCCAGGACGAGAAAACCAAAAATTCACGGAAGCGGCTTAAGCGTACTCAAAAGGCGTATTTTCCCTGCAACCCAACCCCAGAACCTGTCCCAGAGCTACCATTAATAATGGCCAAATCCCCAAGTCAACCATACAGATCGGGTGCTCAGGCCCTTCCATGAGGATCGCAATTAAGACCTTCCCCATAGCGTATGCTACCAAATTTTATCAGATGAGCCAAGAACAGAAGCCGTTTTGAAACTTTCCATGCAGGGTCCACGGAGTCCCACTGTCGTGTATTTCATTGGGTGAAATTTCAAATAACCAAGGGCCATCTTTGAACCCCCAGCCAAACCATATGTATTTCTCGCGTAATGCCTGTGCTCATTCGAGGCAGAACTCTTTGTTGAGGCAGTGTCACTACAACTTGCGGTATGGATCGTCTAGTGGAGTCTTTCGCGTTCTCCCGTCATTTCACGTCGAGTTCCGAGAGAGAACATGGCGAAGATCATGCCGTTCTCCTCTTTTGGTCGTTCTTGGCTTCCGCAGGGTTTTCTTGTCCTTGTTAGCTTTCTTGGTACTCCGGTGCTGTATTGCCTTGCTCCACTTTCTTCAACCTTGTTCTCATGGCGTCAACCACGGATGGCTGCGGGTGTGGCTCTCTTTTTCTTTTCAAGGGCTTCGTCTTAGCCTCAGCCCACTTAGTTCTTTTTACATATTTTATGTCAAGTCTGAATGGAAGATATTCAGTTGTTCGAGCACATTTGGTGCAATAGGTTGGCCTGAGTGTGTTGGATTCTGAACGAGTCTCCACTGAAATTGGAGATTGGTCTGCTCTGGACTGATCTAAAGCTCTGGATATCGGTCAGAGCGCTGGGTCATGTCGGACCACGACGAGACAATTGTGTCTGAAAAGAAGAACCATGTGGTAGGTGATTTCAGACCTGCACCCGAAGTACAATAACGAATTCATCCAGACGAAGTATGTTGAGAAATGCATACCGACAAAAAGCGGCGTCCGCAAGTTCTTCGCCTATACCAGACTACTATTCTCCCTAGACTATACCCGCACCGATGTCTTCCTCATCTTAACCGGCCTATTCTTCTCCATAGCCGCCGGCATCCCCTTCCCACTCCTCGGCATCGTCTTTGGTGATCTGATCAACGATCTCAACTCGGCAACCTGTTCGACCAGCCCATCAGCCGGCAGCAATGTCGCTGACGGGGTGCGCCAAAAGGTGTTGTATGTCATCTATATCACCATCGCCAATTTCTGCTTCATCTATATCCACTGCAGCTGCTGGTGCTACATCAGTGAGCGCATTGCCCGGCGGTACCGACGACGATACTTCGAGAGTATTATCAGACAGGAGACGGGGTATATCGAGAGTCTTCCTGCTGGAGATGTTATCTCAAGGCTTGTCAGTGATATCGAGGTTTTGCAGTCCGGAACATCTGAGAAAGTTGGCATTGTGATTAGCACAATCTCGTACTTCGTTGCGTCGTATGTGGTTGCCTTTATTAAGGTTCCTCAAATCGCTGGCATGTTGGTTTCTGTTGTACCGTGTTACTTCGCTATGACTTATGTCGGTGGCCATTTCATTAAGAAATACGCAGGTCGAATCGCGGAGCATGTCAATGCGGCGACTTCGATTGCTTCGTCTAGCCTGTCGCATCTTCCGCTGGTGCATGCATTCAACTCGCACGAGCGTCTTGAGAAGCTGTTTTCTGATCACATTGCTGTATCCCGTATGGATGCGGTCAAGAAAGCGGGAACCCATGCTGCCCAGCTCGGGTTTCTTTACTTTGTTGCCTATAGCTCTAATGCCCTGGCTTTCTGGGAGGGGTCTAGGCTGATTGCCGATTCTGTGGAAGCAGGAGATGCCGAAACATCGGTTGGCGCAGTGTACACGGTGATCTTTGTCTTGATCGATGCATCCTTTATCCTCAGCCAGGTTGCTCCCTTCGTGCACGTCTTTGCCTCCGCAGCTGGCGCATCCGAACGTCTATTGTCAATTATCAATCGCGAGTCCAAAATTGACGGAACCGCAGAATATGGTGACAGCTCTGCTCCCTTCGACTCGGCGGATATCACATTCCGTAATGTGCACTTCACCTATCCCTCTCGACCGGACATACCCGTCTTGCAGGGTGTCAACTTCGCCATCCCAGCTCGGAAACACACCGCGATTGTTGGTCCCTCGGGTGGTGGAAAGTCGACCATTGTAGCTCTGCTTGAGCGTTTCTATGACCCCATGTCTGGAGAAATATGCGTCGGGGAGCAGGACTTCCGTGACTTGAACGTGCGGTACCTGCGTGGAAACATAGGGTTTGTGCAGCAAGAGCCGTCGCTATTGGATCGATCCATCCTGGAAAACATCGCATATGGCCTAGTGACGTCTGCAACCGAACGACACCAGGACTTAGCTCCATTTATTCAGAACTCGACTTTGGCCGAGGTGGCAGAAAAGATGCGCGAGGGCCTTATGGAGAAGAAAGTTTTGGAAGAATACGATCCCAAAATTGCTGAGATTATTGGGTTGGTTCGCCAAGCTGCTGCCAGCTCGAACGCCCTCATGTTCATTGAAGCTCTTCCACACGGTTTCGCGACCAGCGTCGGTTCCTCTGGGAATCAGCTGAGTGGTGGTCAAAAACAACGAATTGCACTCGCGCGAGCTTTGGTGCGTGAGCCTGCTGTTCTTATTCTCGACGAAGCTACGGCAGCTCTGGATTCGGCTAGCGAGAGATTGATTCAGGATGCGCTAGCTAAGGTCGCTGGTCGTGTCACTATGGTGTCAATTGCCCACCGTTTGGCTACTGCCAAGGATGCCCATAAGATTGTGGTCATTCAGAAGGGACGGGTAGTCGAAGAGGGTTCTCACTCCGGACTTGTCGCCAAGGGCGGATCATATGCCGGTATGGTGCGTCTCCAGAATCTGGGGAAACTCAGTCCGGCATTGAGCCCTGGCACCGAGGCTATCCGGGAAGTTCGGAATGGTATTCTGGGTCAAACAAGTGCCACTGGTACGAAAGATTGGCTCGACGTGAAAGGGTCTGACATTTCAGACGAGTTGCCGGCGACAGCAATCGAAGAGCTTGACCAAGATCCGATGGAGAAGCTACGAAAGAAACAGGAGAGGCAGGCAAAGAAGGAGAAGCGGAAAGCCAAGCGTTCACGTTGGTTTGTTACCAGGTTCGCCTTTTCCCTGATTCGTCCTAACATGGGCTACGTTTTCCTTGGGCTGGGCATGGCCGTCCTCATCGGTGGCAGCTACATTGCAGAAGCAGTGATTTTCGGTCACACCGTTGGCAGTCTAAGCCCCTGTAATGGAACAGAAGGTATTCGCCATGGTGGACATCTATATGGGCTCTTGTTCTTTATTATGGCCCTGATTGAGCTCTCGGCTAATGTGGTGGGCGGTTGTGCATTCGGCTGGGCCGCTGACAAGATCTTGTATCGGATCCGCGTGCTCTCCTTACGCTCTCTTCTGGGCCAGACTATTGAATGGCATGGCTTGGAAGACCGAACTCCTGGTACACTCATCACATACATCACTAGTGATGCGACTGCGCTTGGTAGCATTACAGGCACTACTATTGGTTTGCTCCTCGCCACAGCCGTGAATCTCATAGCTGGGCTAGTAGTCTCGCTGTCCATTGCATGGAAAATTACTGTAGTGTTGCTCCCAACAATCCCGGTCTTGTTGCTGGCAGGTATGATGAAGCTGCGAACCCAAGCCAACTTTGCAGAGCGACACCAGAAAGCATTTGCAAAGGCAACTGCTGTCACCGTCGAAGCTGTTGACAACATCCGAGCCGTGTCAGCTTTCTCATTGGAGAAGCAGTCTTATGCCGTGTATGAAAGAGCTCTCCAAGCGCCCTATCGTGAGACTCTCAAGTCAATAGCGTTCGGTAACGTCTTCCTCGCAACAGCATTTAGCATCAGCAATCTTGTATATGCCCTGGCCTACTGGTGGGGAACTCGGCAGATTGTGGCTGGGCTATATAGTCAGACTCAGTTCTTCATCGTGCTGCCCGCACTTTTGTTTAGTACCCAGTCCTGTGGCCAAATGTTTGCTCTCGCACCTGATATCTCGAAGGCGGGCGTGGCCGCAACCAATATTGCCGAGCTGCTCACCACCCGTTCGGCGGACGATGAACTGAACCCTGGCGCCTCAGGCAAAATCCTATCTGGTGACGTATATCTGCTGGACGAGAAAATCCTCGATCCAGAGATAGGGCATCATGAGCGGAGAGTTGATTACTCGGGAGGAATATCCGAAAAGATGAGTGGCATTGGCGCTGAGTTGCAGAATGTCCACTTCGAGTATCCGTCACGGCCAGGACAGCCCGTGCTGCGAGGCCTAAGCTTAAAGATACAACCTGGCCAGTTTTGTGCCTTGGTTGGACCGAGTGGTTCAGGCAAATCCACGACATTCGCGATGTTAGAGCGCTTTTACCGGCCGGAATCGGGCGCCGTCGTCATCGACGGGGTCAACGTCACGAGGCAGTTAGGCACCGGCTTCCGCGACGACATCGCCCTCGTCCCCCAAGAAAACGTTTTATTTGAAGGGACTGTTGCCTTTAACATTGGCCTCGGTGCTCGACCAGGCCACGAGCCGTCTCAAGAAGAGATCGAGGAGGCCTGTCGTATGGCCAACATCCACGAGGTGATTATGGCCCTTCCGAAAGGCTATCAAACACAGTGCAATCACGACGGCAAACAGTTCTCCGGCGGCCAACGACAGCGACTATCGATTGCACGAGCGCTTGTGCGCCGACCTCGCATGCTGTTGCTGGACGAATCCACCAGTGCCTTGGACGTTGAGTCTGAAAAGAAGATTCAAGATGCATTGGCAACCTTGTCCGGTCGGACCACCATCATCGCCATCGCGCATCGGCTTAACACCATTCACCGGGCTGACTGCATCTATCTGATCGAGGAGGGACGCTGTGTGGAGCGGGGTACGCACGAAGAACTTATCGAGCGCAGTGAGACGTATCGAACGAGTGTCATCCACCAGTCCTTGGAGACATAGTTTTTGTTTTTTGTATAAATTATTTTTTTTACATTAAATGATTGTCAAAAGGGCTAGAACGGTGTATGCAGGTCTATGTGAACAGTTGTATATAGCTGACTTGGCAGTGGCGTCGGGTCGATTACCGAATCGGATTGCAAAAGATAGCCGAGAACCGTTGAGCAATCCAGAAATAGTAAACGAGCCTTCAGCTGCCAACTTCAGTAATTTGAAGAATGTTCCCAAGGTTCCAGAAAGAGGCAAACAGGCGAGCCAGCGCCAAATTTGCCTCTTCGGTCCGGGATCCTCGGCAAACTTGCCACACCTATGTGTCGGCGGGCTTTTACCCGAACTTCCCCCACACGCCTGTGTCGGGGGGGGACAGTATAGACGGATCTGACGTCGCTTTTCCCCACGCTGCCCCTCCTGCTCCAGAGTCGGCCAAGTTGCCCCAGAGAAAAAGGTGGCTGCTCGGAAGATGGAAGAACGGATATTTAATGCATTTTGCTTGGATGAAATTAACAGAGTAAGCAAAGCAATCGGGGATCTGTCCGTGCTCGGCGAAAGTATAAAGAAGGATCAATTGTCCTAGAGAAAGCGCAGCTATTTCCACATGTTCCATTGAATTCAATATGGCGACAACATTGACGGGTGGAAACCCTCACATCATTCAACTCCCCTCGACGCCCGCGGCCTCCCCTCCAGAAGCTCGGGTTATTGCTCAGCAATGGCTCACAAGCCTCGAGAACCAGCTCGCGCGTCCCGACACATTGAGTCTTGCCAGTCTTTTCCACGCCGAATCATGGTGGCGCGATATGCTCGCGTTGGACTGGGACATGCGCACCGCGCACTCATCCACCGAGATCGAAGAGTTGCTGCGCAAACGTCAAACCCATACACAACTCCACAACCTCCGACTGCAAGACAAGGGCAAGTTCCAACCACGCTGGGAACAAGTTGTCGACGAGTTGAGCTGGGTATCAAGCATGTTCTTCTTTGAGACTGCTTGTGGAACGGGCTCTGGTATGCTGCGCCTGACGCAAGATCAGAGCGATGGGAAGTGGAAGGCGTACGCGGTTTATACATCGTTGCAGGAATTGAAAGGGTCCGAGGAGCCACTAGGACAGAGGCGGCCCGCGGGCACAACCGAATCCATGCCCGGTGGATTGGCTGGAGGGACATGGATCGAGAGGAGGGAGCGACAGAAGGAATTCTTGGATTCGGAGCCGACTGTTTTGGTCGTTGGAGCTGGTCAGGCTGGTCTAAATATGGGTGCTCGGTTGCAGAATATGAGTCTTTCGTGTTTGATTGTTGACAAGAATGAGCGCGTTGGTGATAACTGGCGAAACCGGTACCGGGTGAGTATCCTGCGCTTCTTTGCAGCTACTCGAGACTAATGATAACGTGCGCTTTTAGACTCTGGTAACCCATGACCCGGCGGAGTTTACGCATATGGCGTACCTGCCCTTCCCTCAAAATTGGCCTCAGTTCACTCCCAAGGACAAGCTTGGCGACTGGTTTGAGGCTTATGCTAGCATTATGGAATTGAACGTTTGGATGAAGACGTTTGTCACGTCTGCTGAGTACAATGATGCCACTGCTGAGTGGAATGTTACCGTGACTCGTGGCAATGGTGCCCAGCGTACTCTACGCCCTCGTCATGTCGTCTGGTGCACAGGACACTCGGGCGAGGCACGTGTCCCTCGATTCCCCGGACAGGATTCATTTCAGGGCACAGTCTACCACGGAAGCCAGCACCAAGATGCTTCCGAATCTGACGTCCGTGGAAAGAAGGTGATTGTTGTGGGAACTGGAAATAGTGGACACGACATCGCCCAGAACTACTACGAGAACGGTGCAGATGTGACCATGCTTCAGCGCAGCGGGACTTATGTCCTAACCGCCGACAAAGGCGTTTTCATGATGCATAAGGGAATGCATGAGGATGGCGGGTACGTCCTCAATTAAAACCAATGAAAAACTACGCGTTTGCTAACAGCCTCTAACAGCCCCCCGACCGAAGAATGCGACGTCGTCTCCGAGAGTCTCCCCTTCCCCGTCCAATTTGCACTCAGTGTACACATGACAAAGCGAATCGCAAACGTCGAGAAAGAAACCCTCGACGGCCTCCGCCGCGCAGGCTTCCAACTCGACTTTGGGCCCGACGGCGCGGGTATTGCTCGCGCATACTACACCGCCGGTGGTGGCTATTATATCGACGTCGGATGCAGCCAGCTCATTATCGACGGCAAGATCAAGGTAAAGCACAGCCCCAAGGGGATTGAAGGCTTTGGAGAGAGGGAGTTGCGTCTTGCGGATGGCAGTTCTCTCCCCGCGGATATTATCGTGCTGGCCACCGGCTACGACAACATGCGTACTACCGTGCGGAAGGTGCTGGGTGATAAGGTTGCTGATCGATGCGCGGACGTGTGGGATCTGGACCATGAAGGTGAGCTGCGTTCTATGTGGCGGCCCAGTGGTCACCCAGGCTTCTGGTTCTTTGGCGGAAATTTGGCACTTTGCCGTATTTACTCGAAGTTCTTGGCCTTACAGATCAAGGCTATTGAGTCTGATCTATCTCCTGGAGATAGACTGCAGCAGAGAGCCACTAAGATTTGAGGAAGCTCATAGAGAGGTGATTGTTAGACTAGATAAACGAGTAATGGAAACATGCTTCATGTCGTCCCAGATGCCCCGTAGTGACACTTCCCCCGGAATTGTTGTCAGTCACAGCCCAAGCGTAGGTCGTGAACTAATAGCCGCTACCCTGAATTCATCGGGCGTGTTGAAGTCTGACAAGCGAGTGTGGTAACGTACATCGGCTCATCTGCCAAGGCGACGCGGTATGAGACAAGATCCACTGGCGCATCGTCCAGACGGCTTCGGGGTCATTCTGATACTTAGGGATGTCTGGATGGCTCATCTTGTCTTGGCTGACCTTGTCTGATCAAGAGCTTAGGAATCATATGTCAAGATAGTAGTGCACGATGATATTTCCTCAAGATAGATAAACTTCCTGGATGGGGAGGGAGATGTCCATAGTTCGGATGAATATCGGCGCTATGTTATTCCGACCACCGGGGATACCGGCGATAGGCGGGCGAATGCTCTGATTGGCCAGATCCGCCACTATACAGAACAACTCGTCCACCGCAATCCCCGAATCATGAAGGCCATAAATATTGCGCCCACCTAGAACATTTTGCGATCTTCATTACAAAACATTGCCCTTTGTAAGTATAGCAAGCCACTACTTGAACTCATTTGCAAATAATGGCCGCCATGAAGACCCTGCCAACTCGTCCGCTAGGGCGCACCGGGCCTCTTGTCCCTCGACTCGGACTAGGCCTGATGGGTGCCAGTGGTACTTATGGAGCTGCTTCCTCCGACGCAGACAGATCTGCCCTTTTAGATGAGGCATACAAGAGGGGAGAACGCTTCTGGGATACTGGCAAGTACCCGGCAGCATGTCCATAATTCTAAGATGCTAACCATGTCCAAGCCGACAAGTACGGCGACTCCGAGGACCTCCTGGGAAAATGGTTCACCGCAAACCCTGAGAAGCGAGAGGACATTTTCCTTGCCAGCAAATTCGGTATCCGCCCGGCTCCAGACACTCCCTGGGGGTTCACCATCGACTCAACCCCCGAGTACTGTCGATCGGCCCTCGATGCATCTCTGCGACGTCTTGGCCTGCCATTCATCGATCTTTACTATGTTCACCGCCTTGACAAGAAGACACCAATCGAACTGACTATGCGGACGATGGTGGAGCTGAAAAACGCCGGCAAGATCAAGAACATTGGGCTGAGCGAATGCAGCGCCGAGTCCCTGCAGCGCGCACACGCCGTGCATCCGATTACCGCCGTTCAGGTCGAGTACAGTCTATTTTGCACCGAGATTGAGTCGCCACAGAGACGATTGCTGGAGGTTGCGCGGGAGTTGGGCGTCGCAATCGTGGCATACAGCCCGCTTGGGAACGGGTTCTTGACTGGGAAGCTTCGCTCGCGTGAGGACGTCAGCAAGCCTGGTGATTCGCGTGGCTTCCTGCCGTGGTTGAGTGAGGACAATATCGAGAAGAACGTGGCTGTTGTTGATAAGATTGCTGAGATGGCTAAGGTAAAGGGTATCACGACACCTCAGCTTGCGCTTGCTTGGTTGCTGGCGCAGGGTGATGATATATTTCCCATTCCGGGATCTTCGAGGGTCCAGCGATTGGAAGAGAATCTGAACAGCATGTTTGTTTCTTTGTCGAAGGAGGAGGAGAACCTTCTTCGTGAGTACGCAGACGGCGTTGTTGGTGATCGATTCCAGAGCAAGACTGGGTACGATTTTGGAGACACTCCTACTCTGGAGGAGTAGGGTGGTGTGTTGAACCCTTCATTTGAACATCGAAATAGGTATATTCAATTTGATTCACACTTTCAAGCCTGATATATCCAGGAATCAAGCCATGATATATCTGTCTCTTGTGATGGTATTACTTGTATAGCCGAGGTCAAGTTATCCAAGTAGCGGGAAGTAGAAGCCGAACCTTCTGGGACCAACACCTCCGGAATGATTTCTGACATCCTGACGTAATCTAGATCTGGTATTTCCATTCCTAGGGACTTCTGCCTTTGCTGACGCGTGATATGCAGAATTCCAAAATATGGGATGGAGAGCTTTAGGCCGTCGCTCCCATCACTATCGTTTCCATCGTTCTTCCAAGCGCAGTAAGATGACCCGTCCGCTGCATCGGCTTCCACTTCGATGAAGCGTCTCAGGATTTGCGCCCGAGAGACATCTAAGGGATGCTTATCCGAAGCCGATATATCCTCTATCAGATCGGTCACTTTTTGAATGATGCCAAGATCATGCGGTCGTTGATGCTCGAGCACATTCGCATTTCCTAGGCGATGACCATCTAAATGGGCCAAAAGGAGAGTAAGTGAGGACGTGAAGCCCTTCTCATCCATAGCGCGAGAAGACGGTGACCGGTGGTAATTGCGGAGGACTAGGTACCTTGTGATCGCTTCGCGACTTGCAGATGTAGCAGCAAGTTTGCTGTACATGTGATCAGGTGAAATATGGCCGATGCTGCGGCTATAATTATCTCTCTCGAGCTGCTGAATGAGATATGGTTGGTGCAGCAGGGCCAGCAGATAATACTGATGCATTTGAACCAGCAATTTTGCAGTTTTCTCAGCTACTTCCAAATCAGAGGAGGTTTTTTCCAGTGAAGGAACTAGCCACCAGGTAGCTGGCATAAGTCTTGTAGCTTTTTTTAGCTGCTGATCGATCGTTTTTGTTTCTGGATAGTCTTCCTGGACTGAGGTCCCCTGTCGAGTATTTTCCTTACGTTGTTGCATGCGCATATTTCTGGCAATTATGCGACCTGCAAGTAGAACATGGATACGCTCCAATCTCTGCGCAGAGGTGATGTTCATATGGTCTGGAATGGAAGAATAATAATCGCTGATTGCGAATGGTAGCCCAAGCATAAGCGAGAGGAAACGGTCGCTATAAACCAGCTCAAACCAGACAGACTCGGCTCGACCACCAACAGTCTCAGCAAACTGAGGAGGTCCCATCACATGGGCAATATTTGCAGCCCGCTGTTGGATCAGCCATGCAGTGCGAAGGTCGCCAATAGTGATGTGATAGCGCGCTTGTAGCACCAATGTTTGCAGGCCATCGATAGAGCTAATGAGGAAGTCTTGCGACATGACAAGATGACAGGCTGTTGTAAAGTAGAGTTGCGCAACATCATTGACAGGTTTTTTCAACTGCAGCTTAAATTGTTCGGAAGACTCTGTTTCAGAGTGCTGCAAGCAGAGAGCGAGCTGGATCAATCTTCGCGCAAACAAAACAGGATGAGCTGTGGGTGATATTTCGGGAGCACCAGGACAACGTTCCGCACTAGACGATTGCTGGCCCTGTGCCATTTGAAGGGGCGCTCTGAACAGCTTACTGCTTTTCAGGATCACTCCAGCGAGGGTCGGATCAGGGAGAATTGAGAATAAGTAGCCTGTAAGAGAGCGATTTCTTGATATCCGCTCATGATTGACCGAGCGTAGCGTGGGATACTGCACGCATTGAGATCGCTCCGGTGTCATCGATGATTCTGGAGCGCTTGTCGACTTTCCTTTTCGCTGTTGAATGAGCTGCTCTACTAACCCTTCTATCTGGTCAATGCGCTGCCCAACTTTCTCGTAGCCATTGGTGGTCTCGGAAAATTCCTGACTGACACATTCAAGCCGGTGGCGTAAGCAGAAGACACAAGTGGTAGATTCAGGCTCAAAGTCGCAGCGTTTCTTGCGATGTCTACACTCCCAGCAGCTCGAAGTGCCCTTTCGTGTCTTACGCCGCTTCAACAGCGATTCGAGTCCATTAAAAGCACTGTGTTGAGTTCTGTGCTCCATCGCGCCATTGTGGTACAAATTGTTGTCAAAGTTCAGTCTGACGATTGCCCGCAACGGCCGCCACACGTGACTGCTGGCTATAGTTCAGACTGTGTAACACCAGAAGTATCGAATAGAGATCTACAAAAACAATGTATTCAGATCAACATTTGAATATCGGATTTTGTAGAGCTGATTGTAATTCCCAAGAATTTTATCACTCATACCAGCCTCAGCTACTATTCCGAGAAATGTCATCTGAACACAAAAAAAGTATTCTTCTGATGTACACTCATAGAGAGTCCCATAGAGACCAATACTCTGCGCGCCTTCCAGGTCGTATCCTCCCACCAGATGGAAACTCATGCATCATCATGCAGACTCATAATGTTCAGCCTTAGGCGCAAGCTCCCCCTTCTCAAATAGTTCAATCTGAAGACCCTCATGTTTCGGATACGCAACCTTGTACACGGTATACCACGGCCTTTGGAATAAACTATCCAACGCCTCAAGCGACCGACCCGTCGTGTCCTGGATCAGTTAGTAAACCCGGATTTGTCAGTATTGCAGGGGAAACCCACCGGCATAGCGAAGAAAACATAAACTAAAGAAATCAAGCAGATAGAAGCGAAGAACACAAAGGCTCCCCATTTCTGACTGGCGGCGAGTAGACTCGGCATGGCGCGCGAACACCCGAAATAGAATGCCCAATGGAATCCCATCGACACGGACATATTAAATGAGCGAATCCTAGTTGGGAAGATCTCGGAACCAATTAGGTAGGGCATGCTGAACCAGCCGATACTCCACGCAACGGCGTGGAGGAAGATGGCTACTATTGCGGCTGTTGAGGCGCGCGCGACAGCCGGCGTGCTTTGAATGTACTCGGGAGTCATGTTCCTTGTACCTCCGAGGTAACCGCCCACGAAGACGAGTGTGGCGATTTGGAGGGTGATTCCGGTGAGTAGAGAGCGACGACGACCAATGAAGTCGACAATGAAGAGGGCGAAGATGAGCGTGCTGGCGAACTTAACGATGCCGTAGATGCCCGTGGCGAGGAACTTGGCTTCATCGCCGTTGATTCCTAAGTAGCCAAAGATTGTGGGCGAGTACTGGGTGATGGCGTTTGCGCCGGACCATTGCGAGAAGAGCGTGGCCATGAAGGTTAGGAAAAAGCGGCGTCTGTTTTCAACTGGGAGGAGTGTCTCTTTGAGGAGTTCCCATGGGCTGGTATTGCTGGCTGCTTCAGTCTCATGCAGGATTCGAGCATCCATGCCGGAGATCTCGACTTGGAGGAACGGGTGATCAATTGGGAGGTGGCGGAGCTTGGACATGGATGTCATTGCTTTCTCACGTTGGCCGACGTAGAGGAGCCAGCGTGGAGACTCGGGACAGAAGAAGATACCTAGACCCCAGATCATGGCGGGGAGGACTTGGAGGAGGGTTGGAATCATCCATTGGTTGTCTGTGTTGGCGTATTTCTTGGTCACGCCGTAATTAATGAAGAATCCAAAGACGACGCCCAGTTGTTGGCATGCTGCGTATTGGAGGGTCAATAGGCCCCGAATGGCCTTAGGGGCTATCTTAAATATGTGTCAGCCCAAATTCGTTCATAGAGCCCATGGTGATGAGGTTCTTACTTCGGTGATATAGATTGGAGGAATCACAGTTGTTGCCCCGATGCCGATCCCTGTGATGAATCTGGATGCATACATCCCTGACAGATTACCACCGTTGAGACCCTGGCCTAGAACACCCGCGATGTAAATGACTGTGGCTATGAGTAGAGCCCATCGTCGTCCGAATCGATCGGTGATGGGCAAACACTACATTGTTATTAGCTTTGTACTCGATGCATGGTTGAAAAGTCTTACACCCAGGCATCCAAAGACAGCTCCAGCCGTCGCGATCGAGACGAGCCACCCTTTCGTATTGGAATACTGATCCTCAGTCTCGGTATCAAGTCCAAAGGATTTTTTGAAATGAGATTGTACAACAATGGAGGCGATGTTTCCTGCCTAATGTCAGACATTGTGCCGGCAACGATTATCAGGTCACTTACCTTCATCAAAACCTTTGAATACTCCAGAAAAAGCGAAGATACAAGTACACATCAACAAATAACCGTTGAAGATTCCCTTCGGCGAATCCCTGATCGCTTGTTTGGTCTCTGAAATTAGGCCCATGATGTCTGTATGTCACTGAACAAGGTCTTCGAAGAAATTAACCCCCCTGCGCAGAGATCGAGAAGTACTAGAGGCTAGTGCCATCCTTTTCAATGCCCCATTACTTTGAGTAAAGATAGGCGGTTGTCTAAGGTACAGCTTGAAAACTGGGGTAACGGACCTTAGACCGGTCATCGGAAAACTTCCGTTAACGCCGCTTTCCACGCACTTTAAGTTAAAAGGCTTGGAGTCTCGGCTGTCAAAGTGATGTATACCAGAGTCTTCATTGCATCTAAACTTAAGCTCTGCCGGTCATGAATTTCTACCCCGCCCCGTCAATCATCCAAGCGGAGATCTACGTCCATATCCCGGACTCGTTACGATGCACCGGACAACCCACCGACTGGAAAGGTGGATCGGTACTTCCTGCATCGGATATTTTCCTTGAAGGTCCGACGTACCTGGATGGGAACCTCTATGTGACAGATATCCCATACGGTCGGATATTGAAAATAGATTCGCAGAAGCAGGTAACAGAGTGTGTACGGTACGATGGTGAACCCAACGGAATTGCCGTGAGAGAGGATGGGTGCATGATCATTGCCGACTACAAGCAGGTAGACATGTACTACACGCTGATTAGCCACATTTTCTAATTCTTTCAGGGCTTGCTTGTGTTCGACCCATCAAAGGGAGAGATATCACAATTCCTGACCCGCCGCAATCTCGAACGCTTCAAAGGCCTCAACGATCTGATAGTGTCCTCTAAGGAGGAAGTTTATTTCACCGACCAAGGCCAAACTGGCATGACAGATCCAACAGGCCGTGTATATCGGCTTTCTCCCGACGGGCGACTAGACTGTCTCGTGGACAACGGCGTCTCACCCAATGGCATTGCTCTTTCCCCAGATGAACGGTTCCTCTACGTAGCCATGACTCGGTCCAACTCGGTCTGGCGACTTCCTCTCAATGCAGACGGGAGTACGACTAAAGCGGGGCTATTTTTTCAATCCTTTGGCTGTGCTGGCCCTGACGGGTTGGCGTTTGATGAAGAGGGCAGTTTGTTTATCTGTCACCCTAGTCTTGGGTCTGTGTTTGTCGTTGATGCGGACGGAGTTCCTAAGGCGAGGATTGTTTCTGCGGTCGGGGGAGGAAAGAACTTAACGAATTGTACTTTTGGTGGTGAGGATGGGAAGACGATCTTTATTACTGATAGTATTCAGGGAAATGTTCAGGCTGTGAGGTGGCACTGTCGGGGTACTGTGAAAGCAAAATAGAGGAGCTGCAAGCTTCAGTACTTTCAATCACAAAGGGTTCAGATGACGGGATAATTAAGCCTGGGGTGATAGAAACTTCAATTGATGACTGGACTATTTATCTATCACTTGCGAAGAGTCATGATGTATTCATACAAATTTATAACCGCAGCCAATGCACTTGCGGATTGTGCCTGCCTCGTTGCGGCTCCGATATGAGGCGTACTGACGACGTTCAAGTTCTCCCATAACGGTCCATACTTCTCCACATTTGGCGGCTCCTGTTCGTGACAGTCCAATCCGGCTCCCCAAAGATGACCCTCGGCGAGAGCCTTGGTCAAATCGGCCTCGTTGACAATGCCACCTCGTGCGGCGTTGATCAAGATCGCATTCTTCTTCATTGATTGAATCTCATTGTAAGAAATCAGATCGCGTGTTGAATTTGTCAGAGGCACATGAACGGAGAGAATGTCGGCGTTCCTAATAACCTCCTGAACATCTTGGACTCTCTTGTGCTCGATGTGAGGCCAGGCATTGTCAGGCATGAAGACATCGTGAGCGATGACCTCGACATCGAAAGCTCCGCGGAAGATCTCCGCAACAGTGCGACCGATATTGCCCATGCCAATGATACCGAGAGTTTTTTTGTGGAGAGTTAGACCATTGCAAGTCTCCTTGGGAACTGGCTTGGCCATCTGGCGAGTTGTGATGGATCGGATGTCTCGGGCGACCGTCATGGTAAGGGCCAGGACGAGCTCGGCAACATCGCGTGCATTTGCACCAGGTGTGTTGCAAATCTTAATTCCACGCTTGGCACAAGCATCTTGATTGATCTTGTCAATTCCGACGCCGTGCTTGCCGATGGCGATCAAATTGGGACAACTCGCAACGTCATCTGCGGTGAAGTATGATCCTCGAAGCAGGAGGTATGAGGCATTTTGACGCCACTCGGAGAATCCCTTGTCTCCAAGTTGAATGACATTGAACAGGGTCTTCGCGTAGGCGAGCGCTTCTTCGTTCCAGGTATCAAGGATGTAGACGGTAGGCTTGAACTGAGCGCCGATGTTGGATTGGGGTTGATCCCCACTGTCAGTAACACCTGGAGCCATGACGCAGACGTAAAGGCGAGAAAATAAATCAAATTCTGACGATAAGACCAGATCGAACTGGCACATGGTGCCGTTGAAATATATTTGCATCATGCAGAAGAGGCATTCTATGCCTCGGACCTTCGCCGTCGGGGCCATTCCGGTGGAAGTGTCGATAGGGCGAAAGGACCCCCCACCCCCCCCCCCCCCCCCCATCAACTTTTAATGGTTGGCCATGACTGTATTTCGTTGCAGTTTCTCGAATATGAGATCCCGAATACCATCTGGAATCATCGGAGGCAGCTCATGGATGATCGAATCTGATTTCGCATTGCCCGAGACGGCATCGGAGAGATCCCAAAGCACTCGGCGAAAGACCCTGAGGCCGACGAATCTCTCCCCCACAGTCGTCAGTAGAGCTGTGCATTTATTTATAATGTTGGCATCTGCAAATGGTGTCGTAGATCTCCCAGTCAGACAAACAATGACTGCACCTGCTGCGAAAATGTCGTATGCTTCCACGAAACCACCAGTAAATTCACCACAGTCGGAGCCTTGGTACTCATGTTCAATATAGTCTGAGCAAGTCGTCACGATATCCCTTTCAATGGTCTGAAAGCTGTGGATCATGCTTGCTGCGACATTTGTGGAACCGTTCGACTTGAGGATCTCAACTATGGCTCTACTTGACAGTTGCATGTATGCCCCGCGGGTGAATTTTGATGCAGACGCTATGCCTCGGAAAAAGTCTCTCCAATAGCAAAAGTTGCTGTAATGAAAGAGGACACTGTTCGAGGCCCTATCACGGATCCCAGACATGAGCCTAGCATGCGTGATGGAATGGCGTGCCAAGGCATTGTTCATATGGGGCGAGTCATGCATATACTCTTCGGGGCTCTAATTGTCCCAGAGATAATTAATTTGTGGAGCAACACTTTGAATAATGTCAAGAGACTTACTTGTACGGTAATTTCGTCATCCTCGATATTGAATGGTCGATCCATGATTGTGCTTATTGTCCTAGGCCTTCGTGAGCACATATTCGTCATGAAAGCATCGGAGCAACTTACCGGTCTACAATATAGAGACTCCAGAAGGTATTTCGCCGCATCATGAGCACGTTTGAAGATATACTTACCGACAAGTCTGGATCGTTGTGGAATCTGAAGGCAATTGCCTTCTTCATGGCTAGGCCAACAAGATGCCACGTGGAGCCGCCCTGTGGACTTTGCATAGAGTAAAGGACCAAAGAGAGCATGCAGTGCAGTATTTCAATCCTATTACCAGAGCCCATGATCCTTGGGAGAAGCTTGGTTGCTTTTCGGTGAAGACCACCAGCAAGCCCTTGGAGACTCCCTGACTCCCGGGAGAGCAATATGCCCGTAGCCACAGACATGTAAACAACGAATGCCTTTGCGGCAAATTTCGGAGCGTTGCTTCCTACTGTATCATCAGAATCCTTGAAAGTGCTATCGAAATCCCTCCATAAATCCTTTGAGTCGATGTGAATGAATTGCGACCCCATCGTTTCCAGGAAGCTAGTGAAAAAAGGTACAGCTAGTTTTCTGCGGAGATGAATGGTGGGGTCATTCATCTCCGCAATCTTCTGCCCGTGAGTATCGATACTCGACTGGGTTGGTATTGCACCAGACAGAGCCAATGCAGCTCGAACCATGCGACCCATTGCGAGTTCTTCTGAGAAACCACTGGTTTCATCACGTGGCTCTGCCATTGCACTGCGCGACAAGAAACCGATCTCACCCATCGCAGCTTGAACAGTATGCTCTGTAGCTTCTTGTCCTGAGGAACCCGATTCATGCTGGAGGCCTTGCCTGCGGCGCGACGTAGAGCGAGGCGTCCGTGCTGGTTCAGCAGGAACATACCTGTAACGAGATGCTCGCTGGCGTTGAAGTTGATCATCCAGGTCATCACGTTTCCTTTTCAAGGTGCTTACATAGCTGAGAATACTCAGAACGGCACCTTATACAAACGATTCGAAGTCAGATACGTTGTAGACTCACCTGGGGATGGCGGCATGGGACAGATTTCCCCCACCATTGCCGATTGGCTCGACAGAGAATTTCCGAGGAATGCATCGTGCACTGACTTCGACACATGCCGTACATGCTGGTAGAACTCTATCGCACTATTTCCGTGAGCTAAGCCGCCCGCTTGAACTGGACATACAAGGACTAGGAGAACAGGGGTGGACAAAGGCAGACGCCGAACCTTTTGCTTTCGTTTCCAGCATCTCTCGCAGGCTTGAACACGTAGTTTCAATGAACTTTGTGTGCCCGGTCCAACTTGACTACTCTGCCCCATGTTGCAAGGTGCGTCGTGGCCCCGCTGATCGAGGTGTTGCAGATGGGAAGTCGGAAGTGTCAGCGGAGGATGTCCGCCTCTCTGTTAGCCGGCCGACCTCGGTTTCTTTCCGCGAACGAACAGCACTGTAAATGAGCTTCTTTGGCCAGTCTTTTGACTGACACAATATTCTCCATGAAATTTTGCATACGAATCGTACAGGGCATATATTACCCTCACACCTTTCATCATGGAGCCTAATGTTGAGGACATGTGGAACACTCACGTCCACTGTTTCGACCCGGCTCTCTACCCATTCAGATCAACACGCACATATACGCCCCCTCCGGCTCCCCTAAAAGCTTTGGTCAAGCAAAGTCGAGCATCTAGGCTAGTCTTAGTCCAAGCTTCTGTTGAAGATGGGCCCGCTGGGTTGCTTGGCCACCTTCGCCGCATTCGAGCCGAGTACCCCCACTTACTTGCTCGTGGCATTATGTGCATGGATGAAAATTGGATAAAGTTAACCCAGGAGGATTTTACTACCTTGCATTACTTTGGTGTCCGATATTGTCGCATTCATGGCTTTTTGGGTGGAGGAAAAACGGATACTGCTAGTTTGCAGGAACAGATTCGTCTCTTTGCCAAGTCATACCCGTCCAAGCAAATGGGCTGGGGCCTCTCAGCACAACTTCCTCTAGCCACCTGGGCCTCCCTGAAAGACTTTTTTCTCCATGACCCAGAAGTGGCTAGTCTCTCGATCATTGCTGATCATGTTGGCTGCGCGACACCTACCGACATTGGAAACGCAAGCCTTGATGAGTTTGTCCAGTTGCTCCATGCCGGCAGGATCAATGTAAAGATCTCTGCACTATACCGTAGATCTGGAGAGGATGTCTCTACAATGAAACCAATCATCCAACGTTATGCAGACAGTGCCCCCTCCGCACTATTGTGGGGCAGTGACTGGCCTCATGTGGATGCCTCCAGCCGAAGTTCAGACAGCCAAGTGATCACCAAAGCGATAGATCCCATCAAAGAGCTTGCACTTTTGCAAGATTGGTTGACCAGGGATCAATTTCGAAAAATGCTTGTCGAGAATCCTGGGCGTCTGTTTGGACCTTAGATGGACGTCGTCTTTGTACTTGCATTTCTAGCTCTGTTACCTGTACATCTTTACCATTTGAACTAGTTTGATCTACGCAATGGTACAAATATCACAGAAAAGCAGGGATCTAGTAACTCTTCATAATTTAAGCCTTTTGTTAACCGGTGAGCTCGTATTATGTACCGTTGTTTGTGAACATGGCGGAGTATCCGATGTCGAGAGTGATCGCCACTGGACTTCGGCAATTTTCCGACAAGCCAAGATTTCTCGAGATGTGGGGGAAGCGGAGAAACTCTTACTGCGGAGAGTGCCATTCTCTCATAGCGCATAGAGTTAGAGCTAAATCTGCTATAAATATCGGTGTATATCGTTCAATATGTGACACAAACAAGCGAGTGCATCTAATCTCTCACAACTGTTCGTTCTTTCCAGGCCGAAATGGCCACCTCGACTTCTCCACAAAAGAAATCCTTTGAGGGCAATGGGGCCCCGGCGACGACTCAAAAAGACTGCTGGATAGAGGACACACATCTCACAGGTCCATCTGGAGTTGTTGCTCTCTATCGCTCGTATGATTCCGACTTTCGTGCAAGGACTGAGCGCCAGCTACGCCGCAAAATCGATACGCGAATTCTTCCTCTCATTGTCTTGATTTATCTCTTCAACTATCTGGATCGAAACTCGATCACCCAGGCTCGTCTCTATGGACTTCAAGAGGATACGGGCCTGAAAGGGGCTGATTACCAGACTGCGATCTCGATATTCTCAGCTGGATACATTCTCATGCAATTACCTTCCACGATCATGATGACAAAATTCCGCCCTTCCATTTATCTGGTAAGAAAAAAGAGGACCTTTACTGGTGCAGTCGCTGACTTTATCAACAGCCAACATGCATCATCCTGTGGGCATTCGTTAGCGGATGCACTGCCGCCACTTTCAACACTCCTAGCATCCTCATGGTCCGCTTCTTTCTTGGATTCGTCGAAGCGCCGTTCTTTCCCGGTGCAGTTTACTTCCTCAGCTGTTGGTACACAAGACGTGAGATTGGTGTCAGAATGGCTCTGTTGATCTGTGGTATTCTGCTTTCAAATGCTTTTGCTGGACTCATCTCGGCTGGTATCCTGTCAGGAATGGAAGGAGTTGCTGGATTGGCAGCCTGGAGGTGGCTGTTTATTCTTGAAGGACTTGCTACTATCATATTGGGCGTAATTGCTCTCTTTGTTCTTCCAGATTTCCCTGGTACGACCAAGTGGCTCACTGAGGCTGAAAAGATCGTGGCCCAAGCTCGCCTATCCGTTGATGCTGGAAATGATACCCTTCTCGATGCCGAGGAGGTTCCTATCATGCGGGGTCTCGTGTGGGCAGTGAAAGACATCCGCACCTGGATCTTTGCTTGCATGCAAATGTCCACGACGGCCTCGATCTCGTACTCTCACTTCTTTCCCACCCTGATCAAACAACTTGGTTTCAAGAGTAACTCCATTGTTCTCTTGCTTACGTCTCCGCCTTACTTCGTGGCATTTTGCTGGGCGTTGTCATGGGCGTGGGTAGCAGACAGGAAGCAGATCCGATCCGTCCCTGCAGGGATCTCTCAGATCACTGCTATGGTTGGAACTATCCTTTTGATCGCAGTGACTGATCAACTCTGGGCCCGGTATGCCTTCACAATTCTTGTGTGTTGTGGTACCTTTGGAGTGTACTCTACGACATACGCATGGCTGTCTTCGACTCTGACACAGCCACCCATCAAGCGTGCCGTCGCTATTGGACTGGCAAATACATGCGCAAATTGTGCTTCTCTATTTGCAAATTATTTCTGGCTTGATCAGTATGGGCCTGAATATCGAGAATCTTGGGGCTGCTTGTTGGCTTTCCAGGCACTGGGTATGGCTTGCATCCTGACACTTCGGTTTATGCTTCAGCGCGCCAACAAGAAGTTTGAAACCTTGGCCACTGAGACCGACCTGAATGATCCCAGTGTCACGGCGCACTGGAACGAAGATGAAAGAAGCGCTGTGCACAATAACTTCAGATATGTTGTTTAGGGTCTACTTAGAAACGTCGGACTTGGTCCGGAGGTTGGAATCAATCAAATCTAGAAATATGTGTACTTGTCCCAGGTTTGAAACTATACCCGTATATTTAGTTTAGTTAAGTTTCTACACAATGAGTGATCGTATTCTTAGCAGTCGGTTAGTCGCGCCGAAAGCGACTACAGGCGATGTTTGTTCAGTTTGACGCGGGTCTGGGGAAGTGGGGTGTCATGACTCCATTCTCTATCGCCTAGGGTCTTCCCCGGAAATTCTCCGGCTTCACATCCTAAATCAAACCTTCCCCAGATGAAGAGATATTCGTGACATGGATACAAGTGAAATCGAAGGGGATGCCTCTCAGTTGATTGAAGACGGCACCAGCCACCTTCCTCGGCTACCAGCATGCCGCTTTTGTCACGCACGGAAAATCAAGGTGCGTTACTAGCAGCCGGAATCTTGGAGGATTGAAGCTAAAATGAGATATAGTGCGATAATCTTCGACCAAAATGTGGCCTATGTATCAAGCACCGGCAAGAATGCATGACCTTGACTGTGGACGACAACGAGTCGGTCACTCGGCAGTAAGAAGTCCTACGACTGATAGAGGCACGGCCGTCACTACTAACATAGTCCCACTCTCAGATATATCGGAGACCTTGAGCAAGAAGTCAAGTTGCTTGAGGAGAGGCTCGCTGCGGCGGGCCCAAATGACCCTGTCTCTAGGGCGTCTCCTGCCACTGAAGGGCCTTCAAATTCGCAGGATCGCCCAGAGCACTCGCCTAACTTCATTGAAGGTGGTGGGATAAGGTTGGTAGCCACAGATCCTTTTCAATCAGGCTTTTTGACAATGGGAATAGTTTCATGCGATACCTTTTCGCTGACTCAGAATGGCGTGAACATGATCCGAGCCTTCTTCAAAACCTGTCCAAAAGCTCGGGACCAGCTGAAGCTGGAGTCTATCCAGCGCTTCTTCCACCTGCAAATGAAGCGAGACTGATATTTGATAAATAGTATGTCAACCATCAA
Organism: Penicillium atrosanguineum; assembly: GCF_028827265.1. Classification (NCBI taxonomy): domain Eukaryota; kingdom Fungi; phylum Ascomycota; class Eurotiomycetes; order Eurotiales; family Aspergillaceae; genus Penicillium; species Penicillium atrosanguineum. The sequence continues at coordinate 2,999,899 of NW_026623133.1, read as the reverse complement.
ACAAATAAGCTTGAATATCATTTCGAAGCCAGTGTACTAATTGAAGCAGCTTGAATGGGTCTCATGTCCAGAACCCATTTCTCCTTCGGCGAGAAGTACAGAACATTTACAGCAGAGTATATCTGTCAAGCCCTGAAGACCAGAAACGCCAACTTTCCGAGCAAGATGCAAATCATGACCTTCTTAGAGCTTTCATGATCCTTGCTATCGGATCGGTTCTCCCGTATCGCAATGGGGAGGTTGAGCATCATCCCTATGGCTACTATCTATCTGCGCTAAAGTATTTTGATGATGGCTTCCTCTCTGGAGGGCTTGCTTCCATCCAAGATCTCTTACTCGTCGGCCGGTTTGCAATTTACCATCACGTTGGTGAGACCCGTCTTTTCCCTGAAACATATCACCCCACTTATTGCTTGCAGTCAGCTAATTTCGAAATTTAAACAGGAACTTCTATCTGGGAGGTTACTCGCCTAGCTATGCGCATGTGCATC